>NC_091394.1:73355114-74717614 GCF_032191515.1 Phaenicophaeus curvirostris | reverse complement strand
AACAATACTGCCTTCCTTTCCTTCTCCTCTGTGGCTCACCTAGACCTAGAATTTAATTTCTAGATCAAGTAACATCTTGCTTTAGATTCAGAAACCTAAAGCTAAGCACAGACATCTATGCTGTGAGCTAGGTGTTCAGTACGGTTAACGGCTTTTATAATTGATACAGTCAATGGAATCAGCAGTGCATATCTATTCAATGTAGAACAGACACTATCCCATCAGCTAAACTGCCCTCTAGATGCCACAGACTTTACTGGAAGATCTACACTGATTGTAACTGGCACTCAGGTATACGTGCTTTGGTGTCTGCATGTTGACCTGAATCTCTCACAATCCTTTCCTCTGTGAAACAGAAAGTCACCACACCACCAGCAATACCCAACACCCCCAATACGCAGACTACTGACTTGGTAGAGAACTTTAGCCATTGTCTCCACTCTGATAATGAAATCCACGCAATTCTTGAAGGGAACATGGGGTCAGATATACAATTCAAACAATCTTCAAAAATAATGTAAGAAAAACACACCTGTACATAATTCCCAGCGTAGACTCCCTGTGTTTTATCAAACTCACTCTGCCATCGTTCCCCCGTTTGTGCTGGTTGGATACACTGCAGATTTGTACAACAACCTCCCAAAGATCTTTAGCTGTCCGCCTACTCTCTTTGGGACCTGGAAGTTCCTTGCAGGTAGCGGCCAGTAATTGTCCCAGCTATGCAACACAAGAGAAAAAATATAGTAACTACAGTTTCTCCAAGCATTGACTACAGCAAAGGAATTATTGGTATTTAAAATAGTAAAGCAAGTGATTTTAAGATACAAACAACACTGAAATGTGACTAAACTCTGTAGCAGAGGACACCAATGAGGAACCTGGAAGCCAGAAATCAAACAGAGGATTTTTCCCTTCATTAGCTCCCTTAGGGTATATTTCATTACTACAGTCTCCAGCAAACAAGCTTTGCACTCTACTTAAATATACTGCATAAAACCTAAACCCCATAAAATAGAGTTTTAAAGACTGGCTCCCTAGAACTCCCTTAGCTTTCATATAATAATTAATCTGAGCTGAACCTGGCACCCTCCACTATACAGAAAAAGCTGAAATCAGAGAACATCATAGGTAAGCAGAGCTGGCAAAAAATTGATCTGTCCTGTAATGTGATCTTCATTCAGCCCCACTGCCTGACTTTGGAGTAGGAATATTGCTGTAAAACCATTTAGAAAGCAAAGTTTAAAAAAAGGCAGTGCTTGAATTTCTCTAGAAATTCAACATTGGTGTTGGGCTCAAAAATTGAACCATTACAGTGTATTTTGAAAACAAGTGTCTTAGGAACAGGAAAGCAACCAGACAAAGCCCGAGATCTGCATAGCTCTCATCTCTCTTATGTGAATCTGGGCCAAGTTCCAGCTGAGAGAAGAGTCCATTATGGAAGCGCTATGGGTTTCAACCAGCTTATGGATGATAACCACACATGCTCAGTACTTAGACTGCCAGCTGAGATTGGTTCCACATGAGCTAAGATGCAATTTGTGTCCCTGTTCTTGCAGCGCAGCCTTCACATCTTTTGTCAACCTTCAAACACACGTATTGCCCTAATGCCTTCTATACTCTACTTCATTCACTCTAGCCACAAAACATGCAGAAGGGTACGTGCTTTTAAAAGTAAAAACAACATAGTTGATTACACACTGACAGGGCTTGAAGATCGAGACCTCATTACCTTCACATAAGGATTGGTTTGAACCAGAGGTAATGGAACTTGCATGGTCAAATACTCATTCTCACGCCAGTTTAACAGGAAGGCAACACATTCTTCAGCTATAACTTGTCGAAGAGGAATATCTGGAAGAAAAGGGGTTCTTTCCTTAAATAATTTTTTTGAGGTTTTTTTGAGAAAACTCAGCATTATATGAAAGTAAGAATAAAACCCATTCCTTCTAATTAGCTATTTCTCTTCCTTATCTTCTACCATAGAATCATAGAATAGTTTGGGTTGGAAGGGACCTTAAAGATCATCCAGTTTTAACCCCCCTGCCATAGGCAAGGGCACCTCCCCCTAGATCAGGCTGCCCAAGTAAAACAAAATGCTCAGCCCTACAAGAGACTTCACATCTGAAAACTAGGAGCTACAACAGCTTCCACCAATCTAAACAGTATCGAATTACTCCCTCAGTGTAAAACCATGTACGGTATTTTATTAAATAACAAAACTTTACAGGTAAAAATACAGACATGTTTACCCTGTTCAGGTCCTTTAAGTTGTGCTAAACAAACTGTGTTTACCAATATGTAGGCATGATGATGTCACTGTTCCCTTTTCCAGCTTCTAAGAACTGACCAAACTTCTAGAGAGTCACTAAAACTAGTGTCAAGCTTCATTGTCGTTTTTCCAGTTATACACCTAAATGGTAGGTCTACAACACAAAGATGCGTTTTTTTATATCTCTCTCAAGCTTTATGCTTTACTACATCCCAAGGAAGACAGTAATGTACTTACCAGGTACTCTCATTTCCAAATATCCTCGGACTCTGCTTATAAGATCAGAAGGAGGACGTTCTCCAGAAGCACCAGCTCCAGCTTCATGAGTGTAAATGTCCAAAAGTAGCATTTCATTCAGCATGACTTGACGGAGTTTTGGAGAAAACTCTGTCACAAGCTCCAAGCAAGCAGCAAAAAGCTGTTTTGCATGAACAAAATCCTGTAATAAAGAGGATGTGCATCAATGGTTCCCAATATATTTACATAAAGCAAAAGATTAAAGGTTAAAGCACTGTTTAGCTCTATCCTTGCTGAACAAGCCTTGCTATCCATTGTTAGCACTGCTTAAGCACCTCACTATTACTATTTACATTTGAGTCCTTTGTACTTGTTATTAAGCTTAAAAGTTCCAGCAATTCCAGATTTTTCAAACAGAACAAAAAGTTAGAGCAAAAACATATCAGAAGTAACTACTGGCATATTCAGTGCAGTTTGGTTTTACCTTGTAGCTTAGCAAACTACAGTATTGTCAATGACAAGTCAAATAAAACAGCATTCCAATAAATTCCTTATGTAAAGCAACTAGCCAAAAGAAGAAAACTTCATACCAGCAAGTCAAATCACTGCTGGCTTTAGATACAATGTGATTTAGTACACCAGAATCAAAACTTTGAATGAAATTATCTCCAGACCCAATTCGCTAGAAAGCCATCACCCTTGCTTTACTGATGGAACTTCGAGACAGAAATATTTAACCATTGTATGACACACAGCTTGTTACTAAATCTCCCTCAGCTCCCAATTTTTCAATTCTTTTACTCAAAAAGGGTTTTCCACATCTTCAGTTCTGTTAAAACTCAATTGTCCAAACTAACTTGCCAGGAGCTTCAGATGGTTTGCTCACCTCAATTGCACAGCAGTGTAATCCCTTCGCCATAAGGATGTAGACCAAATCCCTAGTCAGATTGTCTTTGATTCCTAAAATAACACTGCCGTAAACATTTGGAACTTCCCACTGGCAGAGAGATACATAGGACATTTGCACAGAAACAGGTTTTAGAATTCACATCAGTGCTTAAAACATTAAAATCAAAACTCAAACATTGAATATGATTGACATGTAAGTGCTAACTTTCATTTTTGCATGTAATCAAAAGTAGTGTACTGCTTATATGTAAGCACAATAAAAGTGTCACTACCTACTTTGTTCATACTTGAAACATACAATAATTGAGAGGGGGGAAAAAGCAAAAAAGACAAGAAATCCTTACAAGCTATTTCGGTGTTGCTAAGTATTTCCTGCTCTCAGCTTTTAATGACAGGAATTTAAACTAAAATAATATTGCTAACTAATCAGAACACTTAAAACCAAAGCTACAGAAATTTCTTTTCTCTCAAGGAAAGCTTATGATACAGCCAGTACCAACTTTTCGTAGAGAAGGAGATTTTAGGCATGCATCATCATTCTTGTTAAATCATCATTATGCAGGGAGTGAGGGGAATAAACCACACTGAAGACACAGGACAGAATTTTTATTGTTCATTGCAGCATGATACTTAACCAGCCCTCGAGAGCATAATTAATGAAGACATGAAACAACTTACCTTATTTGAAACTGTCCAGAATTGGCGTTCTGAAGTCATACCATGCAACTCAATTAAGATCTGGCGAATCCTCCAAGGATCTACCGACAATATGAGCTGATGCTCAAGCTGGCCAATATTGACACTGGCAGAGGCTGGAAGAAAAGCAATCAGGTCGCCAGTGCACTCCTTACATTTCTTTAGTATGTAAGATTTTAAACATATCACAGTAGGAACAGCAGATATATCAATCCCTTTGTAGGCCCCGTACATCTCTTTGTGCCCTTCTACAAACACTTCTGGTAGCCTCTCCCAGCTTCCCTGACTGAACGGGCTGCTTGCAATGCTCCTCTTCCTCACACCAGCAGCCCAGTATTCCCTTTTCCTTACTACAGTAAGGCAACAGGTTCAAGACCTGCACAAAAAGTGGCCCTATGCCTCCTTAGTGGAAATATGCATTTTCACAACAAGCTTAAGTCAACGGAAGACTGTATTAGAGCTGAAAAAGTAAGTTCTTTCCAGCTCCAACCGCCATCTGGCACCTCTTATGTTAGCTTCGACTTGTGCAGCTGCACAGCCAAACAACTATATCTGGGAAATGAACTGACTGAAGAGGTCTGGGTTTCACTTTGGTAGGTTTAAAACTTCATCCAGATGGTATGCCTGGTCCAGCTCACCACAAGCATTAGTACTGGTGTAAGTCCAGACACAGGGTGCCCTATCTGGGAATAGCTGCTACAGCCAGATTTGGTTCAACCCAACTGCTCCTCCTCTCTTTCACTTGGCCAGCTAGGGCACGCTCATTTGAGCACATCTGTAATACTCAGTTGAGATACAAACAAAATACAAGCAAATAGCAGAGAGCTCCTACAACAAGCAGTACATTTGCCAACTAAAAATGGAAAGTATTCTTTCCAAAAACATTCTGTCTGAACCTTTTCTGAGAACAGACTTGCACATGGTAACCTCAAGCATGGAAACAGGTAACTGCGTACGTATAAGTTAACAGAAATGCTGTGCAAATTACCTGGGATATCATAAAAAGAAGTCACGGGTTTTGTGCACAAGTTGATTCGAGGAGATCTCTTACGCATTTGATCAATGAGCAGCTTCCGTTCATCGTCTTTCAGCAGTTTTATGAACAGCTCATGAGATGAAATCATGAAGACAAGCTGAAGATCTTCCAAACCCAAACACAAGTTTCTAAAGAAACATAAAAGTTAATACATGAGCAGGAAGAAGCTGCATATTTTTTCAGTTTTAAGTTCTCAAAACATTTGTTGTGCTGTACAACATTGGTTAGGAAGTGTATATTCATGTTCTCTTAATATGGGTACATACTTGAGAAATGCTGCCATTTTTCTCTTCAGCATTTCAGAAGCATTTTCCAAGTCTATTGATCTTGAACAAACCTAGGAAAGAAAGCAGTAAATAATTAAGTAGCCCCTTAGAGCGCTTAAAATATTTAGTTACAGACAGCTTACTGTCTAGTTTTCTGCCTCACAATTAGTATCAGGCAGCAAACCTCTCTCTCAAGGGAGGCAACAAAGTTATCTGATAAACACTGTAGCCACCATAGATGGGTCACAGTTTCTTTCCACCTAAACACAAGACCTGCTGTTTCAAACAACTGATCTTCCCTCAAGACACAATTTATATTCCTGCGATACTTAGATGTGCTAACACCCAGTGACACAGTATCAGACTCGCAAAATTATTAAGCACATAAAGCCCTTTTACACGAGTTTAAAAAAGAACCAACATTTCTAACTTCAAAAGCATGATTCACTAGGACTAACAGTTTTTTACCAAAAAAAAGCAGTAGCTGAAAGAGCAATAGTGTAATTTAATTGCCAGCTTGCAAGAAAAACATATTCCTCAAAAAAAAAAGTGGGAGACCCAGTACAAACAGTTGATAAAACCTCTTTTACTTGCTGTAAAGTATTAAGTATTGTCAGTCAATTTTTGACACATGCTTGAAGAGATAAGCAAAAGACAATGCTTAAATTAAGAAAAGAAAATAGGAAAATAACAGCAAAGCAACAAAAGAAATAAGTTTAGTTTGGGCAATAACAGTTTCCTAAAAAAGCTTCACTGAGGGCAACAGTTTAAGTCTCACACATACAGTAACTCTCAATCATTTCATGACAATGCTAACTTTTACAATAAGACCATTAAGGGAAAGTGGCATCTTCAACAGATACTAGAAAAAAGTATCTCTCTTTGAGTGGTTGAGTTTGAGGGGTTACCTTATAAAGTATTCTCTCTGCTTCAGAAATGTGAGAGTTACTTGCAACAATAACATGGTTATACAGGGAAAGATAACCTCACTAAATACCATTTCCCCTTCTAATTTCAGATTATTTCTTACCTCAAGAAGAAAGTCTATCTTCTCTTTGTTGGGTTTCAGGAACAGTTGGCAAAACTGAATATCAATTGTTAGACCCTGTAATACATCACACACCGTGTTGCACACACAGACTTTGAAACAAACTTCATCCAGAGCATCATTCCTGTATGAACACAAAAGCAAGGACTGGAACACCAACTAGAGCAGTATGACTGAAACATAGGCGCATCGCTTCTTGGCAAGCATGCCCTGAGCATGGCCAACAGCCAGAAGACTGCAGGATTATTTATGCATCTCAGAATACAAGATTACTGGGCAAAAATAAAATAAAAACAAATAATCGGAATCTATCGCTTCCTTCTCTTAACTCTTCTCAGTATACCTTAACTAGACTGCAAAATCATACTAATTCTTCTGCCCTGGGATAGTTCAGCAGTGCACAAGGCTCCCAGCCACAGGCAAGTACACTGCCAGTGTTCCCAATGAAGTTCATGTCTCCTACAATATTACTGCTTAGTATGGTTCGCCTGATTGGCTTCAACTTCAAGTTTCAGAACACCTCTAAAGAGGCATTAACTTTTAATCAATATATAAACACATACATATATGTACATACATATACACAGACACATAAGCAGATGTGTATGTATATACACACAATCAATTATGACTTTTACCACTCTACTGATTTATTTATGCAAGTGTTAATAGTCACTGACTTTTTCCCCTACGTTGCTACAGTGAGATACATTACAACACAGCTCCTTAGCTGGATGATGTAGTTTAGACTATTGCTAACAGAAATAAGGGCTGAAGTTTCCTGGACGTAAATATTGTTATTTTTTGTAGACCTTCCATGAAAAATGCTTTTCACCATAACTGAACAGAGCATTATTTAATGTCTCACCCTTGCTGAGCTTTTTGGAAGAGCTCTCTCAGCACCGATTGCCTGAACTGAACAGGTAAACTGAGGGTTAGATTATCTTCAAGGAATATCTTCACCAAGTCCTATAATAAAAATGCAGCTGGAATAGTCAATAGGTAACGCATCAGACACAGATAAAATGATTTTTTTATGTGGTAAAAACAATCAGCCTAAACAGAAATAGTTTGCACCCACAAATAATAAAAAAATCATTAAACAAACCAGAAAAGGACCAAACAAAAAAGTTCTCTGATGCCAAAGAAAACACCCAAACTTGTGCAAGCAACATTTCCTGAAACCCAAAGAATTAGATTCTACCTGAAATTCCTACTAGCTGATGTATGGAATTTATTTACTTCGTATGGAATCCAAGGTATTTTAATCTAATCTGTATCAGATTATGTTATATGCCTAAATACCTGTGTTCTGTAGCGGTATGTTTAACGGTTAACTGTAAAATTTATTGAAATTCCTATCAGTTCAGATGGAGTCATCCACATAGAATGATAAAGAAACGCTCAGATATATGTGGGCTTATTTTAGCACCCTACCTGATAGTTGCCAGATTTCATACAGCTATGGATTTGACTATAAGGAGTTGCCTGTTGAGATGCATCGTCAGAGGTAAGAACTCCACAAGCCTGGCAGTACCCAGCTAGCCGTTCTTCATCGATGGTGAAATGGAGCGATGACGAACCATTCTGAAAAGTAAAATTTAATCCAATCTTAGGAGCCAAAATATTATGAAACATAAGCTTGTTTCAGAAACTGAGACTATTTCCCCAAGTAACAGCAAAAAAACCAAAAGAATGTGTGCACACACTTCTTTAATAGCAAACTTTTATACGTGCTCTTTACAGCTTAATCATGCTTTGTTTAAATAAAACCCCAAGTTTTGCAGTTTTGAGAACATAAATATGATGTAAAATAAAGGACATTAAAATATCAGTTTTAAAAGGCCAAGGCATAAACAATCTGACTTCCAAGCAAAGGAAAGAATAGGAAATGCTGTATGGTTACTTTCCTCAAAAACACATCACCACAATCAAAGTACCACAATGGTCACAGAATGTATTGCTCAGTCAAGTTAATATTAGACCTGGAAATGCGATATTTGCATTTCCTTCATCAAGACAATTTGTGTAAGAAAATATTCATTACCAAAACGTAGAATAAAGTAGCAATACATTACAGCCAATTAATATAATTTCAAATAAGGCACGATGTGAAAAAAAACTGAAAATTGCTACCAAACTCCCAAGAAGTTTCTTTAAAGACCATGTGAACCATTAACAGGTATTACATTAATTTAGACAAGTGTTTCAGAAAAGCTGAACGTAAATGCTAATAAAACACTCATTACCTTTGCAATCAACTCCTTTGTCTTGAAAAACTTTTCTTTAGCATTTTCATGAACAGCTGCATTTGTAGATCCTTGTTGAAAATAGATGGCACCCAAATCATAGCAAACCTGCAAATGGCACTGATATCAATCACATAATCTTGGAAATGTATATAACATTTAAAATCAAGATTAAGTATTTCAGCTCAAATCTTAGACATACTTCAAACCATTCCTAATATTATCTAATGTACCAATATACACAACATTTTTCCCCATCTACTTCAGTTGTTTCCTCTTTAACTGCGATCTCAGTCTGAGTAATTCTGCACAAACATTAAATTACAGTATGATTTTCACACAAGTGCTAAGAACAATGCAATAAGCTGCCCTCACTACACATAATGGTTTACTCCACAGAGAAGTGGGGGGGAAGGGATGATGTATACAGCATTGAAAAAAAAGCTCCAATAATGTAAAAATGAAGTCGATATCTCATTGTATTAAAAAAGTACACAGGAAATGTTAATAGAGAAAATCTGCAATTTATCATCTAAAAAATATTACTTAACACTTTGTCTAAAGAAAGAGATATAAACTGAAAGCTTTGATACAGAATGCAATCTACCTGGCACTGTATCTCCTCTGCACTGATTTTCAGTCCAGCTGTGGAACTCTCTGTTTCTCCATTAACCATACCAGGCTCCATGGCTAATAAATCCAGAGTTCTTATTGTGTGGACATAAAGATCTTTATTTAATTTAAGTGCTCCTTCCAAGACCAGGATGGAATCAGCAGCCTGCTCTTTCAACTGTAATAGTTCAAATACAGTTAAAAGAAATTAACCTCTTTGTTTTGAGTTTAGCTCTGGGTATACATTAACACTAGAAACGTAACAGTACAGTAAAAGGATAATAAAAAAAATGTCCTTACACACCTGTCTTGCTACGGAGAAACTGCTCCTGTATTTTTTGTACAAACGAGAAATTTGTGACTTCAGTTTCAGGTACTTGGAAAAACCACATCAAACCCTTACTTCTAATTGAAACAAAACATTTCTCTTTGTTTCGCCTACATCTTTTTGTCTATTTTTTGAGTATTAAGTTATGCAACAGTGAGACTGTAAATTAAGTTATTTTTTTCACAGCTGAAACAAAACCAATTTCTAAGTGAACAGCAAGATTTTTTTAAAGAATTTTGAAATCTTAAAATAGCAAAACATTCATGCTTATGTATTTGAAAAAACATAAGTAAAAATTGTAAAAAACATGTCATAAAAAGTTCTTTAACTGATTGCAAGTAGTAGAAGAGTAGGAAAATGAGATAGGCTACTTCTGAAAGCAGAGGGTTTATTCCTCCTCCTTGCTTCTCTCAAAGGGAAACACTTCAGGCACAAGCAGCATTCTGTGGAAAGCTATGTACAGGAAACATTCAGCTATTAAAATGTTTTTTAAAAAGGCTTTAAGTGCCAAATTTTGCTGCCATAGGATTTTGCAGCTCAAGCATGGCATGGTCTTTATTACAGATTTTCAACTGATTTTGTATAGGCTTTCTCCATTCCTATGGCTCCAAGGATGGGCTGATCAAAGAACACTTCAGTCACACAAATTCTGTTCTATGTGCAGTGCAGAGACAACACGGTCTAAAATGGATGCGGTAGAACTTGTAGCAAATACTAAAATCGGTAAATATAATATAAATGTACTAAATTCAACAAAACTGATACGACTGTTTATTTCCTGTCTGATCATATTTACATGTAACTTCAAGCAAAAATAGGAGGGGGGGAAAGTCTTACCACTTTCAAAATATTTTCAGTCAGTTCCTTTTCTTGCTGCATCTGATTCATCCTGGAAAATATAAATAACAGGTTAAGATCTCAATTATAAAGCAAATCTGCATGTGATTCTACTTCATGTTCTAGACCACAACATTTCATTCACAGTAAGTTTTGCTTAATTACATTCTGAATATCATTATATTCTTATCTAAATTCTTATCTATGTAAATCTGAAATACAGAATTATATAACAAAAATATTTTGGGTGAGAATGTGGTTCAATAAAATGGAAGTTACAAACTTCTCATTGCTTTTTTCTTTAAAAATCAGATTGTTAACATTAGCAAAACTATCATGAAGAAATCAGCACCCACAGCCTCAAGTGTTCTGAAGCTTCACTATTTAAATCTCCTCAGGCATGTGTCAGGGGCAGAAGTGTGTTCATGTGTTTCTATAAAAATTAAAATATTTAATTATTTCCTCACATAGAATTATTTTAATCAGGACCAGACTCCGATACATACAGGACAATACAAGATCTACAGTAAAATGAGGAGGAGTATTTTTGATCAACGTACCTCACAGACCCTCTCAAACAAGTATGGCCTAATACTAGAGCATGAAATTAACACAAAACACAATAACAATACCACTGAGACACTCCCAACCTTATCAGAGAAATTTGTAACATAAAAATCAATTCCAAGAACAGGTTGTAACTAAAGCCATGCAACTTCTGGAATGCAAAATGAATACTGACTTTACAAATCACAACTTGCTGCCTCACAAAGCAAATGAAAATACTTCAGTATTTCTCAAGTTATCTCACACAATGTGGCAAATTGCTGTAATAAAACAACTGTATTAAGCAAGCTCCTGTAAGTTAAAATAGGATGCAAGAAATGAACCCTGTTCAAACTAAAGAATAAGCATTCTGCCTAGACAAACTGCCACCTCCCTTTGTCCCATGTTTTTTTCATGCCTCTACAAAGTCACAGAGGTAACGTGAGTGGAACGACAGACAAGTACATATCTATCTATCTATATATATATATATATCTATCTCAAACGTGCCTGACAGGAAAATAAGAACATACTCGAAACTAATGCAAGTTTTCCATGCTACAACTAGCCATCTTAAGCAACTGTATGTTACTAATGTGATTTAATGCACTTTGAAACTAAATTTCTGATTACAAAATACACACACAAAAATCTGAATTATAATTGTAACTTACACATTTAACTGAGGTGGACCCGGTTTTGCTTGCTTTACAGGAAAACTACTTTGAACAATGGTCCTTATGGCCCTACATGGGGGGAGAAATTTCACAAAGAATGGTATTAGCCCCAGAAAAGTAATAAGCAGATTACATATCTCTTAAAAACATCAATTTATCATTTCAGATAAATTAGACCATTATAATACATCCTCTACTCAAGAGCACACCTAGTATTTAAGAAATACTCTTATGTCCATATGAAAAGCTAAAAGACAGCGAGATTTTTATCTTTATAAGGTGACAGTTAAAACCACTACCTTGATTTTTTTTTCAGGGAACAAAGCAACTGCAGAACAGCTTTTAAGACTCAGCTCCTCACTACAACCTATAGATCCCAAAGTTATTACTTTGAGATTCTTTCTCCCGCTATGTACAAGTATATAGAGAGAACAAAACATTGGTTGTTCTATCACAATTTTAAGATTATTGCCTTAGTGTAGTTTACCATCTGTTGTACAGAAGTATTGCCATTGCAGTAGTTGGTGGTAAGCTGGACAGGTCTACATCCACGTGTTTAGTTCCTGGGGGAACTTTGCTGATACACAGAAGTTCATTCAGCAGCATGTTCAGCACAGGGACAGACAAGCTATTAAAAAAAAAACAAAGAGAATCAGATACATCATATAGTAAATCTGTTTCTGGAATGTTTAAATAACAAACAGTACTATTGTTATTACTTAACACCCCATACTAGTAAAGGTAGCGTGTTTATCTAGCACAAGGAAGAAGTGCTCTGTATTGGACGGCACTTAAGATCAGGTGTTAAAGCAGTCACCAGTACTAGCAGAATAAGTTAAGCCCAAGTGAAAGATCATCCTGACAGCTGAACTACTACTATGTATCACTGCTTTAGTCCACACAGACACATCCCAAGAATAATCCAGTCACCTATCACAGCAGGTCCCAAACAATCAGGAATTCTTTTCAAACTAATCTCGGATCATACTTCCAAAATGGCATTTCCTTTGCAATGGAATTTCACTCATGCAAAGGGAACGTTTCTCTCTGTTCTCATGGCATATCTCCCTTTCTGCAGCATCCAGCAGCAAACAGTGAAATTAAGACTAGGAACTGGAAGAGAGCACTGTAGAGCATTGTAAACTGTATTATGCAAAATACACACTAGCTTGTGCAGAACCTTCCTGAATAAAATGAGAAGGCATGCAAGCTGTACTGCAACACTACAAGCTTTTGAGGAATAACTTAACACAACTGAAACAGTACTACTAATTTAGACATTGTTTGAAATTAGAAGTGATCAGCTACTACCAAAAAGTAGCTTTGATCTTGTGAAGAATTTTCACATTCTTTGCAACCAGCACTGAAAACAACCAGTGAAACTACACTTTTAGCAAGCAAAGGCAGAATTCATGTTTAACAAATTTTAGATCTTGAGTTATCACATTCCAGACCTCTTATCAAACTGTCATTTTAAAATAACAATGTCGGTTTTACTATGCAAGATGAAGGAATCTTGTTTTCATTGGCAAAGTAAAACATCATTTAACAGTTTATAATGGCAGAAGTTTTAGAAAAAAACTGGGCTCAAGCTGTTATTCCTTTTTAACTACCATGACTTAAAATTTGGGGACAATCAGTTTAAAAATAAAAGCACGTTTCATAATTAAGAACAATCTTACGCTTCAAGAGCTAACAGAACAAGAACTCCAACTACTATTACATACAGAGATGCTAAATTGGTAGTTGAAATGACTTCAGATTGGTTCTCAAAACAAGCACCAGAAATGGACAACACAATCCTATCAAATCCCAGAATCAGCCCAACAGGGTCGTACAGTAGGGCTGATTCTTGAATCACGATCATAACGGTACTTTAAGAAGTAAAGGTACTAATTGACAGAAAATACACCATGAATAAACATCAGTATACATTCCTCCCACAAGAAAGGAAGCGGTCAAAAGAAATAACAAAATCCTCTTGTACACATAGATACACATCTGGTTTCAAAACTAATGTATACACATAAAAAATCTACTGTATACCAGATACTTTTGTCCAATATTTTCACAACTAACCACAATAAATGTTCCCCTTAACTCTCTGAAGACATGCAGTACCTCACAAAAGTACACTGTCATGCAGTAATCCCACCTCAGATGCTTCATGAGGCAGACAAATATGACATAGTTTAACAGGTGACAAAAAATATTACTGGGGGAGAAAAAAAGCAAGAGAAAATCATAGGTAAAAATCAAAAACATGTCATTCCAAGCCCTTTTACTGCTCATTATAGCACATTACAAAAAAAAAAAAAAAAAAACCACAAACCCCAAAATATTATAAAGCAAAAGAGAAATACACATAAAAGCATACAGGAAGAAACAAGCCCTACCAGTAATTTGAAGGAAAATAGTTTTTCCAAAATCCTTCCAAAATTAAAAGAATTCTATATAGCATCATAAAGAATATATAATTTTCAGATCAGCTCAAGATAAATAGGAAAATAACACATGGTTTACTTCTTTTCTTTTTAAAGAAACTAATACACTGAGAGGCAACGTTGACTTTCTTCTTCCAAGTTGTCTGCAAGCCAAATGTTTTGTTTAGTATCTTCATCAGTAATCCGGATGAGGGAATCAGAGGTGCCCTCAGTAATTCTGCAGATGACACCAAGAGGGGCAGAAAGGCTCTGCAAAGTGCACACGCTGGATCGATGGGCTGAGGTCAATTGTATGAGATTCAAAAAGGTCAAGCGCTGGGTCCAACACCTGAGACACAAAAATCCTGTGCAGTCCTACAGGCTCGGGGAAGAGTGGCTGGAAAGCTGCTTGGCAGAGAAGGACCCAGGGGTGTTGATTGAGAGCCAGCTAAATAGGAGCCAGCAGTGTGCCCACGTGGCCAAGAAGGCCAATGGCATCTTGGCTTGTATCAAAAGTGGGGTGGCCAGCAGGAATAGCGAATTGATCGTACCCCTGTACTTAGCACTGGTAATGCCACACCTCGAATATTGTGTTCAGTTTTGGACCTCTCACTACAAGAAAGACATTGAGGTGACGCATTGTATGCAAAGAAGAGCAACAAAGCTGGAGAAGGGTCTGGAGCACAAGCGTTACAAGAAACATCTGAGGGAACAGGTGTATTTTAGTCTGGAGAAAAGGAGGCTGAGGGGTGACTTTATTGGTCTCCACAACTACCTGAGAGAAGGTTGTAACATGGCAGGTGTTGGGTGTCTTCTCCCAGGTAACAAATGATAGGACAAGAAGAAATGGCCTCAAAAATGCATTAGAGGAGGTTTGGACTGCATATTAGGAAGAACATCATCATCAAAAAAGTTACCAAGCATTGGAACAGTCTGCCCAGGGAAGTGGTTGAGTCACCACTCCACAGATATTTAAAAGCCGTGTAGATGTGGTGCTGACGGACAGGGTTCAGTGGTTGACTTGGTAGCACTAGGTCAATACTTGGACTCAATGATCTTATAGGTCTTTTCCAACCTAAATGATTCCATGCAAGTTAAAACTGGGGCAAGTATTTCCTCCCTAAGATTTTACACTGCTAAGGTGCAGTTCCCCAATACGTTCAACTGTTCTGCCTAATCAGGCCATTCAGCAACCGAATTTACTCAGGTTAAAAAAAATTCAAAGGAAAAATGCAAAGGTGGAGCTTGTCTGTTTACAACCACAGTCCGTTCAGTGATCTAGTTCACAGATCTATGGAGTGCTTTACATCAACAAAGCTGGAGCAAGACCTCCAACTTCAGGCACATCAGAATAGGACAACTTAAGCTAGTTTTGCCTCTGTAGAAAATGTAATCTAAAAATTATCTTCATACAGTTTAGATATGCTCATCTGAATGGCTAAGATCCACTATTTTTCCTCTCTGAATGATGAACACCATTGATTTCCTCGCAGTCATTGCCTTTACCAAAATCCTTTTCTAGCTCACAGAATAAATCAAACTCAGTTGCCACAACCAAAACTCATCTTAATGTAAGATACTGTTAGAAACAGGAGCAAGACAGATTTCAGTTTGTTAGAATAAAGATTTTGAGGCACTTCAATTTAGCAATTTCAGTGTGAAGATACATAGACTATACCTTTTCTCTAGTACATCCAAATCCCACTTCAGATGGGCAGCAACTTTAAGAGCAAGAAGTTTTAAAATGCGGTTTCTTTTGTTATCAGGTGGTGGCTGAACTTGGTTCTGTTCATTCACTGATGGTTTTGAAGCTTGTTCCAAGAACTGGACAATCAGCTGTACAGGTGGTGGATCTGCAAAAAAACAGTCATTCTTCAAATTCTTCATAAGTCCAGAAATTAATTTCTTGTTGCAGCTACAAATAGGGAGCTTATCTCCTTGTCAGTCACACAGTTGGCATTGTCACCTGATGGATTCTAATACCAAAAGGTATCTTGCTTATGCTGACTCAAACCAGACTACTAACATATATTTGTTTAATCTTCACTTTTACTTGACTAACGTAACCAAAGTCTCATACTTTTATTCATCTTCACTGCTTTGAATTATTTATATTTCAGTATTTACACCTACAGAAAATAAACGTTGCCTATGGAAATCACAAGTAAGCTGTTGTAAAAGTATAAGCCTACCTACAATTCTCCTCTGTATCTTAAGATGTATTTACTGCTGTTACCTCTGATTACATTTATAAGATATTTTTAGACTAATTAGAGAAAAAAAACTTATAATAAGACAGTCTCCTCGGTACCTTGAGCTATTTTGACAAATCAAAGCCAAATCATAGCTGTTACATTCTCACTGAACTTCACAAAAAATAAAACTTAAGATATGATTTTTAATTAAAAACCAGCAGTTTAAGATCTAAGCACAAAGACACAGCCCAACAACATTTAAATTTCCTTTTTATAAAGGCAGTACTGTCTCAAGTTTCCCTGTTTCCTCCGCCTGCTTGTAGAATTCAAGCACTGAAAAAGACATTGCCCACTTATGATCACCAAAAGATCAGCTATTTTTAAATATGGTCACTTTCTTAAAACGATATTAGACTAGGTTTCTGTTTACTCCAGGTCTAAGCAGACAAAACAACTTCGGCACTGAACCTTCAGGACCCCAGTTCTCGATGTGAGCAAGGCTTAATGGGAGGAAACCAGCTGCAAATTCTAATTACTTTTACAAACAGCACTTCACGTGGTAAAAATAACAGCTCTACAAACAAAATGCACATATGTGAAAGGAAAAGCGGTCTCCCTTGCACGAAAGATGGAGAAATTATTAAATAGGAAAGCCAATGTAAGAGAAGAACGCGTCCCTGTTTGCATAAACTAACGCTGCTGAGAGCGGCTGCAGACTCACTGCGCCTCCTCTCCAGCCCCGCAGGCACCACACCCCCCCGGGGAGGCGGCGGCCGCGGGGGACGCACCGGGCTGGGGCTTCTGCAGGTGCTGCTCCAGCAGCGACTCCTCCAGCAGGAACTCGAACCAGGACGTCTGCGGCGGCGTGCAGGGCCGGCTGGAGGTGGCGGCCTCGCGGTCCGCCGCTTCCGCGCTCATGGCTGCGGCCGAGCCCCGAGGGCGGCCCCGCCGGGAAGCGGAGGCGGCGAGAACAAGATGGCCGCCGGCCCCGCCCCCTCGCGCATGCGGTGGCCGCGCGCACCCCGCCCCTCGGCGCGGAGCCCCAATCAGAGTTGGCTCCGTCACTGAGGCCACGCCCACCGCGCAGCGAGGAGGCACGGCCACACCTTAGGCCCCGCCCCCGGCTCCGGGCTCCAATCGGGGGCGGTCCTGTGGGATAGGCCACGCCCGTCACACCGTGGGGGCGTGGTCACGTCTGCGGCCCCGCCCCCAGGCCCTGAGCGCCAATTGGGGAGTGGCCCGTGCTTAGGCCCCGCCCACCACACGAAGGGGCGACTAGTCCCAGCTGAAGGGGCGTGGCCCACGTGGCCCACGCCCCCTTTCCCTGGTGACCAATCAAGAACAGTTATGCGACGGGGCCCAGCCCACCCCGGCGAGGGGGCGGCTTCCAGTGCCCCCGCCCCTCGGCCGCAGCCCCTGGTTAATCAATGAACCTGGGAATCGTTTGGCTCGAAACAGATCTTTAAGGTCATTAATTGAACTATAAACCCAGCACTGCCAAGTTCACCACTAAACCACGTCGCTAAAGCCTCCCTAGCCTTACCTCTCCCTCGCCTTACCTCTCTTATATCTAGTCCAAATCTACCCCTCTCCACTTTATACCTATTGCCCCTAGTCCTACCACTACAGTCCCTCCCCACATTTCCTGTAGCTCCTTCAGGCACTAGAAGGTCACTGTAGGGTCTCCTTGGAGCCTTCTCTTCTCCAGGCTGAAGAACCCCAACTCTCTCAGCCTGCCCCCACAGCAGAGGTGCTCCAGCCCTCTGTTCATCTTTGTAGCCCTCCTCTGGACCTGTTCCAAGAGCTCCATATCCTCCTTATGTTGAGGATTCCAGAACCGGACACAATACTCCAGATGAGGTCTCACTAGAAAGGAATAGAGGGGTCAGAATCACCTCCCTCCACCTTCTGGCCATGCTTCTTTTGATGCAGCCCAGGATACAGTTGGCTTTCTGGGCTGCGAATGCACATTGCCGACTCACGTCAAGCTTGTCATCAACCAGCCCACTCAACTCCTTCTCTGCAGGGCAGCTCTCAATCACATCATTCCCCATCCTGTATTGAAATTGGGATGACTAGCAGGAGTTTGAGAAAATGTTTTAAGAGGTCAAGGCTCGGAACAGCCACCTTACTTAAGTTTTGGGGCTCAGCAGTTTTCATTTGCAGCAAATAGGCAATATCCCTGGATGGAAGAAGTTGTGTAGTTTTTACAAGACCATACATGTCCAGAAAGGAGGGGGAAAGTAAATTAAGCAAGATGTGGTGATATGTTAATATAGCTACAATATTTTTTATGACTTTGTATGAATAACCAATGCTGAGCCATGTGAGACTTTGGCATGAAGGAGTGGCTTACACTGACTCTTTGCTCTAAATCTCTTTAATAAATATTGCTGGGTTTGTGCCATTTATAGAAGTAGTTTTATGGAAATAATGTTTTATTTAGTTCACACAGTGATTTTGTTCAATCAATTTTCAGTGTAAATTGTACTTTTTCTAATAGTGTCAAAATCTTCCTCCTAGGTACAAAACTAATTTGCATTCTTTTATGTCAAGTAAAATAAAATGATGAAGAGTGATGAAAGACTCAATTTTAAACAATATTTGTATATTAAAGGAAGTGTCAAGACTTCAATAAAAAAAAAGTTGAGTATCCTGTTGTATTGGTAATTTAAAAATCCTTAGCTCTTCAGAGCTTTCTGTAAGCACCTATTAACACCCACACATCTCCCCAGGCATTGGGAGCTCCCTTTATTCCAGAGAGGCAAGAAAGAGAGAAAGGGAAAGAACAACCCATGTTCACAGAAGTGAGTGTTCAAGTCAAAGCTAGGTTTCAGAAGCTCCTGGCTCCTTTTCCACGCTCAAACCACAGTCCTTTCCTGGGGAGTGGGGGTAGAAGGAGACAAAGGGAAACACAGTAGGTTTCCCACACTTTCTGTTTTGAGGGTCCCAATTTTTACAATGACTTTCCCAGTTAAAAGTACAGTTTCAACTGTTGCCTGACTTCCCTTCTGGCTTCTCTTCACACCTGCTATCAGAATTTCTGTTTTCCATCGGCAGACTTTAAAGAAGGGTTCCATGAGGAAAGCAAGGTTGGAAATATAAGCTTACTTGAATATAAACTTTTCCCAGGTCTTACAACCACTTTTTTAAGAGTGTAAAATTGTCACACCAGCAAAGTGCTATTCACAGCTAGGATCTTCCCAGTGTTTTCCCTTCTTTACAGGTAATTAGAAAAAAGGTTAAACAGAAAAAGTCTCAGCTGCCTGTAATAGTGAGTGAGGCGGTGTGCGTGATGTCAAGGGAGATTGAAGATTAGGAGGATAAGACAAAAGCTGACAAGAAAACCAGAAATGTAAATGTTTTATATTTAATATTTGTAATAATTACTTCACAGTCTAAAATGAATGCAACTTAAAAAACCCCATACCCATGGCTCCCCACCTGATAGGAATCATACTATTACTAGGGAGAAAATAATTCAAGTTTTTGCATCCAGGACAATTCTAGTAAGTCACTGTCATCTGTACAAATAAAAAGGGATATTATAATGCTATTCAATACAAATGCTATGTTCCAAAGTTTTCAAGAAAATTCATGCTTTAAAAATCTTTGTACTTCTATAATTAAGTAACTGTGCAGTGCATATAAAAAACCCGTTCGGTTTGTCACTTCTGGGAGAAGTGAGTATATATCATACTACTGTAACTAAAAACTTGCAGCAAGTTAGTTACTTTATGTACCTGATGTATAAAAAGTGGCATTTTTTAAAAGTAGTGTCCATATGTCACGACAACGTGTCAAGTTCCTTTAACTCCACTCATAAATGTTTGTTTGAGATCTTATAGAGTTCTTTAAGCTTGTCAAACTTTGACCCCCACTCTTGGAGACAATCATAATTTATATCTTCAACACCACAAGCAGAGTCTAAGGAACTGAGGCTCTCTGCTAGAGAACATTGCCCTTCTAAGCAGTAAAAATGAATAGTGTCAGCTGGAACACACTGTAGGTCTTTGTCTGCATCCTGGATGATTTGAGAAACATATTCCTTGAAGTCTGGGACACTGGTAACAGCTGATGTCGATTGTTTCCGATGTGCATGTTTTGGGAGTGAGTCTCTTTTTGCGCCAGTGGGTGTCCTGAAGCGTGGGGCAGCTGCCCTCAAGGAGAAGCGGGGAATGGTACGGAGAGGTTTCTTCAGTTCATCTATATCATAAGCATTCTGGAAAAAAAAGAATGCAAATATCAGAGAGAAACAACGCAAAAGGAAGCAGGTTTGCATAAATGTTTTAAAACTCAGTGTAACACAAACTGGTTCTGTGAGTTTTCTACAAACTGAAGAAAAGAGAGGGCCTAGTTCAGAGGGTCAAGTGGGTCAAGTTCAGATTACACCAAAACCCTTTGCATAATGATATTCAGCTGAAGCAAGAAGGCTGCATCCAAAGTAGCCCCCTCAAAGGTGGCCACAGATGACTAGCATTATGAAAGGTACAGAGTGGGTTGAAATAGAAGCCTCCCACTCACAAGTCCTTAGGCTAAAAAAAAAAAACAAGCCAATTGGGTAAGGACAGCAAGTTTAATAGGAAGTCTGGGAAAGGAAGGTGAAGAAAGGTTGGATTTGCAAAGACAAAAGACATGATTGAAGCTGCATCATACCTGGTCACGTTCTCCACCTCCTTCTTCATTATAGTTGAAAACATTTTCTCTAACATCTTCCCAGCTTTCACGCTCTTCAGGAATGTGATAAATTCCTCCTTTACGAAACCCTGAACTTCCCCACTGACTCCACACCGTGTAAGAGACCAGGAGTGCTGCAAGAAATAAAGACACATATTAGTTATATGGCAAAGTATGATGCATGATAAACAAGCAGTTATATGATTCCTGAGATATTAAATCAACTCTTACTTTGACAACTAAGTTCCCAGGAAAGAAATGTGTAATTGTTAATATATAAACAACTTATATTCAGGGATGTAAAGAATCATCTATGTATATTACATTATAAACTTCATTAAAAGAGTATTTTACTTACCTAAAGGAATCCATCTAAATAGAAGGCATTTTGGCCAGTCTCTGGCCTTTCACCAATCCTGAGTAAATAAGATACCCAAAGTAAGTAAAACACTGTTTTAATGAAGGTTACAAGTGTAATATAATAATGGAGCCTTTACTATTCTGAAATGTGTATGCAGTTTCTTTATAAATATGTGAAACAATTTTATGGTGTTATTAACTTTTTAGCCAGAGTGTATCTGAAACTGGACGCACTGTGAACTCCTTCCGCCTCACAGTCTTACTGAGGCTTGATCATAAACTTTCTAGAGAAATAGCATGTACTAGCTGCAGGCCCTACATATTACAAATGCAAGAGCTCAGGACAGGGAGTTTCAGATGTATGTGACTGCACACATATTTGCATATGTAGATGGAAAGCTCTTATTTAAGAAGTATTGAAAATCAGTGATTATGAAAGACAAGTCCTAAATTTGCTTGAACTGGCTTCAAAGCAAGTAAACTGCAACTATGTGCTGACGCCTGTCTTTTAGCATCCTCAAATGAACTCCCAGCTGGTGATCTCAAGAAAAGTGAAACATCAATCACAACATACCAGAGTAAAACAGACTTGATTCAATGAAGCAACATACAAGATTAAAAGGAAAGACAAAAATTACTTGCTTTCCTACCTAGGAAGACAAGGAGGCACATGCTGATTGCCAGAATAGAGCCAGAACTGAGTCCAACAGGTCTTCCAGCTTTCACCTGGCTGATTTCACACCATCTCCCCTTGTAACCTTCAGGGCACTGGCAGATAGTCTTGTCTTGGGATTGAGCCACACAGGTACCCCCATTTCTACAGGTCCAGTGTCCACAAGGTGACGAGGTACAGTGTCTGAGCCCAGTAAGGTTGTCAGTCACTTCGACTTTCCCCGCTGGACACCTGAACAACAAAAGCAGAAGATATCTTTTAGGCCAGCAAAGCACCCGGAGCTGTATGTTGTTTTGTGCAAAGTTTGTTACTATTTCCTTTAAAAGCCAATAATTAAAGTCTTTTCAAACAAATCTTGAGTCCACATTGAGAGTATGAAACGTGTAAACTCTAACATAGTGAGATAGTAGGCTTATGAAAGCATCATCATATGTTCTGCTTTTGCTCTCCAGAAGACATGCAGAAGAGCTTTACTCCTTCTTTAAAAAGGGTATCTCACAGTTTCTGAACAAACTAATCCTTTTCCTACAGGTATGTTCAAAACCCCTAGAAGGAAATAGATAGCTGAGATCAACATGATTAACAAGTACTTTGTAATGCTCATTTGGGCCTTTGGAAAGAGATGCCATTGACCTCCTCAGAATCACCCAATCTGTCTTTTATTAGGACTTTAACCAGCAGAGAAAGCGATTTCTTCTGATATGTAATAGGAGAGACCACAAAGGAATGCTGTGAGGAGCACAGATCTGCAACCTGAAGAAGAAATACTAGTGAATAAATGGAAGAACCTTCATATTGTTCTTTCCCAAGAGGAATGAAAGAAGAAGTGTCCCAAGATACACTTAAGACTATCTCACAGCCCCTTTGGGAATGAATCAGCAGCCTCAGAAGTGCAATTTTTAGCAGAGCTGAAGGAAAGCAAGTGGTACCTTCTCCCAGTCCTGCATGTAAGTGTGTTTGGGTTTTTTAAGCAGAGATCTTGTATTTTGATTTGCATTTTTTTTAACATATGTTTTGAAAAATTTCTTTAAACAGTGGATCTTCTCCAAGAAACTAACTTTGTAGGATACCAGCTGATGGTCTTTGGTTCTGGTCCTGGGCAGCCAATTTTAGAATCCAGTTTTTTGACAGTCTAATTTTGAATGCCTCATTGCTTCACACAAAGTATGACTAATTTCACATTCTTTACAGAAAATGTATGTATGTATACATATAATATACTTGAAATATATATTTTATACAGATATATATATGCACAACGTATATAGGCTATATCGAAGCATATAATATTTTCACAAAGAGTAGTAGAGACCTTTTATGAAAGGGAATTTAATTTCCTCACTTTCCTGTGATCATCTCACCATGGGAAAAAGCAGTATAGTAAATAGGTTCCATATCGGACTTGCAAGAAAAGGCATGTTTGGCCCATGCTGGGATATGAGTTGGGGAGCAGGGATTTTCAGTGTTAAAGCAACCTGTATATCCTAGAGATGGAAAGAAAAAGCTTCCCAGCCACCCCTGACTGAAAACAAAAGCTTAATGTACCGGCATTCATATTTTCTCCACAGGTCTACACAAAGGAATGGGCTGTAACAGGGTTGGCTGCTGCAGGCACTGGAGTGGCATCCCATCGTGACACCTTGCCGCCTCAGAATTAAGCCAAACTCTGTGCTTTTGCCTTCCATGAGAAGTGGCTGACCATTCAGCTGGACATCACGCATACAACCTGCATCAAAGCAAGGGAACATACAGAGAAATACATTGAGTTATCAACTTCCCCACCTCAAACCCTGCCCCCAACACACATACAGGAGACTTTAGAGCATTGTAGAAAACTTCAAACATTTTTCAAAGAGATCCTTATACTACTTATCAGTTTTATTTTAAAGGAAGAGCTACAGGACATGGGCCTATGTGCCCTGGCCAACATACAGATCAATAATACTTCCCTAGACAGCTTGGTTCTACAATGCATGATTTAGCAGAACTGTGCTATGAATCAGAACAACTCCACTAAATAAAACTAGATTTAAAATGCATTTAATAAATTTAAATTAAAATAAATTTAAAGTGGGGCTGAACGAGAAGTAACAAGATGAAAAAAACTGTCTTCTCTTTAGACACAATCTCCAGTCCCAGCATCCCACCCCAGGAAATGGCAAGCACTCCATGGATTGTCTTGCAAATCCTTCTCCTCCTTCTAGGAGGTGTTGTGTCTGTTCCTTAAACCCTCCTGAGGCAAAAAGGGAGTGAGAGTCACAGCATCAATTCCCAGCTTCAGGCCTCTGGTATTGAAAATAAAAATCTGAAGTGCTATTTTTAACATCTACTGGAAATCTCATATTTTCATTAGGACTAGATACAATGGCCAATAGAGAGTTGAACATTGGCTCCTAATGTCCTTGTAGAGAAGGTGGGAATTCATGGGCACAGAAGTCTCCATGAGGATTCTTACCTGGGTTTTAGACTCACTAATACAGTCAAAGATGCCGCTTCCAGGCTTTAAATCCCTCCTTTAAGGAATCAGTCATATAACTTACCCTGGAAATCACTCTCTGAATGATTGGGAAGGCGGTTTCCTAGCACGACGCTTGTCCAATCCATTTCAAACCATCTGTCTGTACCCAAGACAGAAGTCACCTCTTGATCACCTTCACCACTGTTAATGCGCAGGGTAAACTCATTGTTGTAGCGCTCCATGGTCAGAAGAATCCATTGGCCATTGTTTATATGCAATGTCCTCAATCTGAGAGAGTAATTTCTGTCCCCCAAGCTGATGTTAACACTAAAAAAACCCTCGACCACCTAAAGGAAGATGATAAAGACCTTTAATACCAGAAATGCACTTCTAAACGTTTTTATGCAGTCCTGTCTCAAGAAATGAACGCAAGCATTTCAAATGAAAATGGCACTCTTGTTCTTAAGTGCTTCATTTCCAGATAAAAATTACCACAAAGAAACTGCAGGTCCAGGAGTTATCGACTCTTTTCTTTACAGGTCACTCTCCTACCTCAGACAAACCTTTTTTATCAGTCTTCTCCCTACTGATGTCTACCTGTAAGTTTTCCCAACTGATCCTCCTGTTACAATTGGAATAATTTGCCTCTGTCTAACTAATACAAAACAGCCAACTTTTTTCAATAGCAACAAAATGTAGAGACAAGTTTTACAGCCGGAGACAGATGGAAGCAAAGAGAAAATCCAAAGAAGATGAAAAAAAAGTCTTCCCCATTCATGTATATCACATGCACTCATCTGTACTTTTTGCAATGAAAAATCTAGAGATCTATGTTTTGAAAGGGTAATATTGAGGACAACACAAGTGACAGTAGTTTTTATTACATTAAGAATTTATTACTTTTTATTACATTAAGAATAGGTGTCCTTAATTGGAAACCGTATCTTTTTCTCTTATTGGGATACTCCATAACAAATTACGAGCACTGAAGTTGAACGGCTTTTGGGCTGCTCACCTCCAGCTGGATGTATCCATTCCCATCTGCAGAGGCCAAGCTGAGAAGGGTGCCATGGGACATACGGGTACGCACCATCAGCTTTATCTGAGTGCTGTGAGTGCTGAGGATGCTTCTTGGCTCAAAATGGATCCAACTGTCCCTTCCAAAGGCCCACTCTGGAAGAACTAAGCACAACATACACAAAATCAAAGTGAAAATATCAGAAATTACTACTCACTCAGATCTCCGCTGCTTAAGAATTAACCATTTGTGAATGTCAGAATGTTTAGTTCGTCAAAACTTTTGACAATATAATAAAGCATCACGGAAAGTATCCCCTTCCAGTGCCAAGGGAATTAAGAGACAAAGAACAGATCAAGGATACAAAGTCTAGTCAGGAAAAGGGCAATTAGATAATGTCTGTAATATTATGCCCGTCACAAGTTACACATTTTATCCAGTTATTCCTACACTGAGCCAAATAACTTTTTTTTTTAAGATCTGAAAATTTTTTTCCTATAAAGTAGTTGGTATTGACCTTATGACAGAAAAGGAGAATCTAATGTTTCTTTCAGTAGTTTAGTACTGCAGTTAGTAATCCTCATTGTTAGAAAATGTGCACTTTACTTCCCATTTCAGTTGGCACAAGAGAAAGCCTCAGGTCAGGCATAGTCAAAAGTCATAATACATAATTTCTTTTTTTTTTTTAATTACAAAGAGCTATGAAATCAGTGTTTATTATCTGAAATTGAGAAAATGCACTGAAATTAGTTCTTTCCCCATCACCCTGGGGAATCCATCTGAGAGCCACCCAGCAGAGCTGTACTGCACTTTTCTGGAAATGAAAACCCACTAAATCACCAGAACTGATGCTCTTATGCAGCAAGCAACCATTTCAGTCTCACTACCTGACAGCAATCCTTTATCTGCTTGTTCTGGGCACAGGTAGTGACTGGACAGGAGGAAGGCTGAGTCACCAAGAGCTGATCTATGGTCAGTGTCATGTAAATGTCACGTTGAATCACAGAATAATTTGGGTTGGAAGCGACCTTTAAAGGCCCATCTAGTTCAACACCCCCTACAATTAGAAGGGACATCTTGAACTACATCAGTTTGCTCAGAGCCCCATCCAACCCAAGCCTGAATGTTTCCAGGGATGGGGCATCTACCATGTCTCTGGGCAACCCATTCCAGGGTTTTACCACTTTCATTGTAAAAAATTTCTTCCTTTTATCTAGCCTATCTTTCCTGGACTTCAGTAAAGCCTTTGACAGAGTTTCTCACAGCATTCTGCTTGAGAAATTGTCAGCCTCTGGGCTGGACAGGCGCACACTCTCCTGGGTGGAAAACTGGTTGGATGGCCGGGCCCAGAGAGTGGTGGGAAATGGTGTGAAATCCAGCTGGAGGCCAGTGACAAGTGGGGTTCCCCAGGGCTCAGTGCTGGGTCCAGCCCTGTTCAATGTCTTTATCAATGACCTCGATGAAGGCATCGAGTGCACCCTTAGCAAGTTTGTGGACGACACTAAGCTGGGTGGAAGTGTTGATCTGCTGGAGGGTAGGGAGGCTCTGCAAAGGGATCTGAACAGGCTGGATCACTGGGCTGGGACCAATGGCATGAGGTTTAACAAGGCCAAATGCCGGGTCCTGCACTTGGGGCACAACAACCCTATGCAGTGCTACAGACTAGGAGAAGTCTGTCTGGAAAGCTGCCTGGAGGAGAGGGACCTGGGGGTGTTGGTTGACAGCTGACTGAATATGAGCCAGCAGTGTGCCCAGGTGGCCAAGAAGGCCAATGGCATCTTGGCTTGTATCAGAAACGGCGTGACCAGCAGGCCCAGGGAGGTTATTCTCCCTCTGTACTCGGCACTGGTGAGACCGCTCCTCGAATCCTGTGTTCAGTTCTGGGCCCCTCACCACAAGAAGGATGTTGAGGCTCTGGAGCGAGTCCAGAGAAGAGCAACAAAGCTGGTGAAGGGGCTGGAGAACAGGCCTTACGAGGAGCGGCTGAGAGAGCTGGGGTTGTTTAGCCTGGAGAAGAGGAGGCTGAGGGGAGACCTCATTGCTCTCTACAACTACCTGAAAGGATGTTGTAGAGAGGAGGGTGCTGGCCTCTTCTCCCAAGTGACAGGGGACAGGACAAGAGGGAATGGCCTCAAGCTCCGCCAGGGAAGGTTTAGGCTGGACATTAGGAAAAAATTCTTCACAGAAAGGGTCATTGGGCACTGGAACGGGCTGCCCAGGGAGGTGGTTGAGTCACCTTCCCTGGAGGTGTTTAAGGCACAGGTGGACGAGGTGCTAAGGGGCATGGTTTAGTGTTTGATAGGAATGGTTGGACTCGATGATCCGGTGGGTCTCTTCCAACCTGGTTGTTCTATGATTCTATGATTCTAAATCTACTCTCTTTCAGTTTAAAACCACCACCCCTTGTCCTAGCACAACAGGCCCTGCTAAAATGTCTGTCCCCATCTTTCTTATAAGCCCTCTTTAAGTACTGAAAGGCCACAATAAGGTCTTCCTGGAGCCTTTTCTTCTCCAAGCATAACAACTCCAACTCTCGCAGCCTTTCCTCACAAGAGAGGTGCTCCAGCCCCCTGATCATCTTTGTGGCCCTCCTGCGGACCTGCTTCAACGGGTCTGTATCTTTCCTGTGCTAAGAACTTCACAGCTGGATGCAGCAATGCATGTAAAGTCTCACCAGAATGGAGTAGAAGGGCAGAATCATCTCCTTTCACATGCTGGCCACGCTACAATATCTGTGGCGTTTTCATTATGCACTTTTGCATGTTTTATTCTCTGATAGATATTTCATGCTGATTTTGTACAAGATAATGCATTTTCTGGAGCCAGCCTGATATTATGTCTCCACACAAACCCACTGCTGTGGTCTAGGGGCATTCCACAAGCTTCAATTCATTCCACTGACAGAGGAAAGTGCAATTATCCTCACTTTATAGAAGGAAAATTGGGCCTGAAGACACGAGGGTTGTGCCCCTGGGTTTCAAAACAGAGAGGACATACCAAGCTAGAAACTTCATCACTCTTATAACTACTGCAAGGTGACAAACAGTATGATGTTCATTAAACTATTCTACATTTTATGATCAATATGATTAGAGGAAGAAGAGACAATGCAGAATGTTTTATCTTTCACCATCAAGAAATAAGATGTTGCGATAAAAAGGACAGAACGACCACCTGATCACTTGCCCCCTTGGAAAGCAGGTCCCACAAGACTCTCTTCTGTGACATTATCTTTATTAAACAAGAGTCAGAAGTATCTTTACATTGCTGCAGATCTCAATCATTCCTAGAGTAGAGCATGGTCTTATTAGGAAACTCAGTTCAAAGTCGTGGCAAATTTAAAGGAGCGCACTTGGTGGTGTTCCCACAGATCCTCACCATTTACTTCTCCCTAGAACTTGTGGTACCTTTTTCACACGCTGGTCCCGCATATCCTGGGGAACAGTCACAGCGAAAGAAATCCCAACCACCAACACACTTGCCATGGACACCACAGGGGGACACCCCACTGCTCTGACACATTTCATCTGTAAGGACACAGCCGGGAGCACTGTTCAAGGACTCTGCAGGGTGCTCTAAATCGTAGACCTGGAAAAGGACAGAAAAAGGTGTCACATCAGATGTCTACAGTTAACAACAGTAAACCCAGCAGTCATCTGAATAGCTCTACCTTACTATCAACGATGACATTGCGAATGCAGCCAACAAACCCTCTGAAGTGCCTTTGTGAATCATGGTAAGGCAAAGTCTTCTTAACACCACCCAGCTGCAGGGGCTGATGGCCACTGAAGAGCCTTGCCATGCTGAAGGGAGAGGAGGCAAAGAAACAATGAGTGGCACACAAAATACAGCAACTTGGCTCAATTTCAACCCCCTCTCCTCTTTTGTTTTCCCTTAGCTCTTTTGAGTAATTACGTTTCCAGTTTGTGGGTTTGGGTTGTGGGGTTTTTTTACCTCTGAAATCCCAGAGTCTCTTCAGAGGCTTCACAGGCAGACAGATCCATCTGGGAGATCTTCTTAATGCCACTGTCATTGTCTCTAACTGAGACATTTACACAGTGGTCAAGAATCAGCTTCACTTTCTAGAGAAAGACATTGTTTCAAATAACTGTACCCAGAGTCATGCATACATTTTAATTACACACTTTCTTTCACTTAGCAAAAGGGGGGATAGTAACTAGCAATTACAGTGCAGGAAACTTTATTAAAATAACAAAACCCTTCCACACACTAATCTGGAAGTTTACACATGGAGTGTAACCAAGAAGCCACACAAAAGAAAGATTTGACTCTATCATGACCATGCCATGTCACTGACATGGTAGAGGCAAGATGGGATTTTCTTGGAGTTTTCTGCCAAAATAGAATCCAGAGAGACAATTTAGCAGAGCAGGTGGTCTGCTGCCTTCCCCATCTCAGACCTGGATATGGCCCCCAGCTTGTCTATGGAGGAGGAAGGGGGAGCATAGCAAATGCCTTCACCAGTGTTACATCAGCAAGATGTTCCGAGATGCAAGATGTAACCTCACACAAAAGCATATCTATCTCCTTTGTGCTGCATATCTAAAATCACTTGGTAGGGCAGTTTCCCATTCAGAGAAATTAAGGATATTTTACTCCATCAGTCCAGGAAGCATTTAGCCCCTGGATAATCACAATTCTGTGGTCAAAGTGATAGACATGATCATTAAACAAAAAAAAAAATTGCATGGCCCATTTCAAAACTGGATTGGACTTCTCCAGGCCGTGTTCTGCTTCACTGCCTGCTGTTGCAGAGATGGTGGAAGACTGATTGAGGAAAGAGCTCTGCAGAAGGGAGGAAAGATTTGGGAGGGATGACTAGGTACAAGAATCAGTGCTTCCACAGCACTGTCCAAATTTACACTTGCCTTTCCATCATTTATAATTTTTATATTGTGCCAGCGACGATCTGCAACATTAACTTTTCGTGACAGCTGCAGAAAAAGTTCCCCAGAGCTGTGCCTGATGGTCAATGATGGGACGCCACCCGAGAGCTCTGCAAAGAAAGACTCTTATTGGATATACATGAACCGTGTTCGCTCTCACATCCAGTTGAACTGACTCTTACAGTTAGTTGGAGGAGTTCTTTACCCAGTTCCAAAAAATCCAACTTCTAACACAGGATACAAACTGGGCATGCTGGTGGGTTGTTTCACACTCTCCTTTTTCTCCAAAACTAACCTTCTGACTCTTTTCTAAAAAACCCATCAACTAGTACTTTCAACAAGTAGAATCTCACCTTTACACAAACACAAAGAATAAATACTCTTTACATTGCTAACCTAAGGCAATGAAATCTTCCCATTCTCCTGGCTGCCCTTGTGCCACTGGTCCATGGTACAACAGAAGGCCATCGGCAACTTCAGTGATAAACTCTAAGGAGATGCGGCTTTCAAAGCAAGGCTTAAGAGGAGGGAACCAGGCATAACCGTGGCCTCTGAAGGTGTGTTTTGTCTGCTGGCAGTCTGGTCCATGGAAGTTTGCAGAACATTTGCATCTATTAAAAAATAAAGAAAAGCAAAAATATACCACTCAAGCAGAAGCTGCAAAAGTCTTTTCCTAGAGCAGGACTCTCCACTTTAAACACAGGAGCCCATGGTGCCCAGGCCATTGTGTGTGTTAAGCACTAGCAAAACTGCCATCATAAAATGTTCCCTATTTACTTTTTTGTACAAACACAGATTAGTTTTGGTTCTAAATGATAACATGTCTATGCAAGAATATTCTGTAAATAAATGTCAGAGCTGCTGTAATATACAAAGCACATAAAACAGTCTAATCTTTTCAGCAAAAAAAACCCAAAACCCACTTTTCAGTAGGCTTAGTTATCAGCTTGTTTAAAGACTTTATAATGTTGACAGAGAAAGCAAAGGGAGGGTGTGGGAAGTTAATATCACCTAGAAAACGGGATAAGAAATGTGACAGTTGTAGATCTTGATATCTTCACTCTTATGGCAAGCTACTTTCTTGTTTATTTCCTTTAAGCTATCAGAAAGAGATGCTTGGGGGTCTTCCCTTAATACTCTGGGGATTCTGTATGAAAGAGTAATCACAGCATGACAATAACAAAACCTGTAAGGGAGAAATCAAAGGAGTAACAGAAATGGGCAGGAGGACAGGGGGGGAGATGAGCTTGGCCCCTATTTCTTAGCTTCGAGAAGGCTAGAACCTAATGAAAGCAGAATGACAGGAATAGGATGCAGAAAGAAATTATCCAAAAAAATACTGAAAATGGAGTAGAAGCAGAGAAACCTCTGAGCCAAGCAAATGACAGGCGATAGAGCCTACCAAGGGGTCCTAGGCAGCAAAATTTCCCTGGTTGATAACACTTTAGTAGCAAAGTCAGACTCAGATCTTTACTAAGACTAGGGCTTCTGCAGCTTCAGCCTGAGTCTTGTCACCCCTATCAAGGGTGCTCAGAAGAGTCTGGCCAGTTGTTTCTGCTTTCTTATGTAGGGAGGACCATTTCTAAGCGAACATGCTTAAGGCTTGCCTTCTGGAAGGGGACCAGGTTCATTCTGAGCTAGTATAGTCTCATCATTTCTTCTTTCATCTTTATACTCTCTTTATCTATGAGATGTCATTTTTGGAGAAAAATTGAAGCAAGGAATGCTAAGAAGAGGTTATTAAGTGACACAAGTGACATGATTTAAATGTTTAACATCATTAAGATAGGCTGCATAAAATAAGAACATTTTGCAGGATGACATTAAAGAAACCAGTGCAGCGTGCAAACTTCCCAAGGTTTTCCTGGAGACTATGCCAAACCTAAGTACATACCTGAAAACAGAGGCTTGTTTGCAAGACCTGTGTGTGAAGTATAACAAAACTCAGATCCGCTACAGTGAGAAGAGACACAGTGATGCCTCCTCAAACTTCTAGTTTTCCTCCTTACTGACTGACTGAGCTAGAAACATTTTGCTTGCACGGCAGACAAAGCTTTACCAACCTGTAGCCCAGATCGGTATCCACACAGGTGCCACCATTGAGACACGGGTTTGTCTGGTATGAGGAGCAGGAGAGATGAGGACTCTCCCGAGCTGCACAGCCACAGAGGGCAAGACTCAGGACTGTCACAGACAGCAGTGAAACACTTCCAGCCGTGGTTATTGTAGGCAGGTGACTCTGTTCATGCTTGCTGATGCATCCAGTGCTATGAGTGCAGTTTGCTGTCACACATTCATCAATGCCAATCTGGGTGATATTTATATCCAAGATGTCTTCCAGCTGTGGAAAACAATCAGTTGCATTCATCTGGCTTTTCCACAGAGAGGAAGCTCACTAATGACTGCTGCGATAAGCCCAAGTCTTATTTATACTCAAAACTGGTTTTGTGCTACTTACTTCCAATGTTTTCTTCACTCTATACAGCCAAAAGCAGCTCTGCCTAGCATCTGTTAAAGCTAAAGCCTTGGTATAAGTCAATTATAGTGTGAGCAAGCACTTAGAAGACAAAAATATTGTCATACTCATCATAAACTGAGAGGCAACATTGTAATCATTTATAGTTCTGACAGATTATTTGCATAGAATCTGAGCTGTATTTTTAATTTGGACTTCCGTCTTAAAAATATTGGGAAGGGTGGACAAGCATTGTACAATGAAGAAATCCCTTTTCTGGCAAGGGTGAGTGAGTACTGCAGCACTGACTCTAAACATAACTCTTGTTTCAGCCTCTGCATCAACAGACACATTGCCAACAGAGTGAGCCATTTAACTTTTATAGATACTTTTTTTGCAGGAGGAGCAGGAGCTTTACTAAATTGACAGTGCACATTTCCAACTTCGTTTTCTACTGAAAAATAGTTATTTTACTGTTGGAACTTTTGACTGGTTTGTGAGTTTCAGCTATAGAACCTTTCTGTTTAAAAGACTAAAAATTGAAACTTTAAGCCACCGTGTAGAAAGATAACAGCCAAACACATACACAGTTTTTCAATAGGAAAAAACATGTTCACACTCCTAAAAGCTCATTGTGTTTGGGTGACTTCATATGTATTTATAGGCTGGCTTTTGAAATATTCACATTGGAAAAGTTTAATATAAGTGCTAAAGGACTGTTTGACTTCACTGGTTAAAAGTATCCATTTTTCTCACACATCACTCCCTCAGTCATTCTAAGTACATGGATTCACTGGGCAATGGGCATTATCTGAACAGACACAATGAGAAGATGCTGTGGTTTCATACATGGTATGGATACTTACCCACAATCTGGAGGCTGCTACATTGCCATTAAGTTTTTCTGCTTTATAATAGGGTGGACCATAAACAGCAAACCAAATATCAACTCCTTGGGTTTGATTTGGGCTATTTAATACACTGAAAATGTGAACGTTTTCAAGTTGGACTGATATAATTTCTGAAAGCAGCTTCTTCATCTGGTAGTATTTACTCTGTTCGCCAGGTGATTGGGATATGAACTCCTCTGGAGTGATGCCTGTAACAGAGTTAAAAACCTGAGAAAGACTTATCTTGCAACTGTTGTAGCAATAAAAGAGAGGAGCACTACAGAATAAGTACTGCAGTTGCAGAAAATGCACTCAACTTCAAAATCAGGGATATTTTCATTTTAGGCTGTGAAATTTTCCACACTGGTTTCTGCTCAGGGTTTGTGTTCCAAGGCTTTTTGACTTTTCTATTTATTTTTTTATTATTATTCTTTTAAATCAGATACATATTTAAGAATATTTTACTTTTCCACAAAGGTGGAAAAAAATTAGTAAATTTCAGGCAGACACTTGTTCAAATAGTTTTTCTCTGAAATATAAATCGCTGTTTTGTCAAAAAGTTGGTGTAGAAGTCTTTCATCTTTGTCTTCGGCATCAGACAAGCATTTCTTGCTGTTTTTTCCTCCATAGATGATCTTCACATGTAGCATCAGAGGACAATGCAAAGAGATGCATTTTCAAACCTGGAAGACTATTAACTCACATCTCATGTCTAGGAGAATTAGAATTCCAAGCAACACAGCAGTAACATTTGAGATGTAGATTTCAGTGCTATGATCCTAAAATACTTGATCACATTGCTTACCTTTCAATCGTATAGAACCAGCATTACGGAGGGCATCATCTTTGATCTCTTTCACTATGACTTTTACGGTTGAGACAACATCTGGCCAGACTCCATCAATGACTCTAACTTTTATGTTGTATGTTCCTGGTGGAGTTCCTTCTTTAATAGTCAGCAAACCTGAGTTATCATTGAGGATAAAGTACCTGTAATGAGAGTTAAGCCAAAGAACAATCTATGAGAAATTCAAAAGCTAAGTAGTAATTATAATCACTGATGTATTTTTCTGATCCACTTTATTTTAGGAAAGCTATGAAAGAAAGCAGATGTTTTCTCCCATGAAGGGACAGGGCAGAACAGAACGTTCTTGCATTGCCATCTGTTGTAACCCAGTGACTCTTCACCAGTATATCAAAAAGGTTTCTTCCTGCTCCATGCCATATTAACTGTGCAGGAAGACTCAGGTTACTATAGCAGTGACACTGGAAACAGTGAAAACTCCTAGTTTAGACACATTGAGAGTGACACCTCTGTCAAAACCTCCACATGGTACATGTACATCTCAGCCCTGTCACAAACCTTGTTGTGAACACATCCAATACAAATAAGGTCCTAAAATCAGTGACAACACAGGAACAGCAATTCTCCAGGAGCCTGGATGAATGAAGATGAAAATTTGTAGGTATTTTTTCTGTAGCAGCTCATCAATACTGATTATAGGTATGACTGTGAACAGGAATTCAGAATGGTGTTCTAGCCCATCGGGTAACACAAAGCAGACTGGTTTGGCACGCAGTATTAATTACTGTGCCCTCACAGTCTGAAGAGCTACACACATGTGTCTAACCAACCAAATGCTTTTACACACTTGTTTTCAAAATAAGGCCATTTAAATACTTCTTATGTTTTTTGAGGGCAAGTTTTCCATACATTTCCCATTTGTCTCTCAAATACCTTGATGTTTTCCCTTCAAACTGGTAGATTTTGTGATCCCAGTCGTCATCATCAGGGGCAGGGACCTGGCCCAGCACAGTCGTGGGGAGGATACCTAAACCAACGTAGTATAAGTGACACAGTCAGACCCTTCACACGTACACAAACAGGTTTGCTATTCAAATTGTTGCCATGTATCTTAAGTCTAAAACTTCTAAAAAAATAGTTGTGATGGTTCCTTAGAGAAGATGTGCACCAGTCTTCAAATGCCACATGCTGCCCTTCTTATCAGGTGCTTGCTCAATGGCTATATAAACTTAATCCAACAGATGGCTACAACAAAAAGCAACTGGAAGGAAAAAAGGCAAGACACCTGTGAGAACAGTTTTAAGAGATATTCAGCAACAACAACAGAATTACTCATTTTCATTATTTTTGCTGCAGTACCCGATCAACTTACAGAGTTGTTTAGACTGGGATCAGGGTCTGGCAGGATAAACACTCAAAATGCTGAACCCAGTAGGAATTTGGAGGAAGTTACAGGAAGGTAGAGAGGATGTCCAAAATACAACAATCAAGCTTATATTGAGTAGATGGTAAGACTTCAGGATGAGATGGAAAGCAGCATATATTCTGGTGGTTTTGCACCCACTCAGCAAGGCTCACAAATTAGTATTTTTTTTGTTCGTTTTAGAAAAGCTAATTCTGAAGGACAGATCCACAGGTATGTGAATTCATATATCTACCGAGTAAAGAAACAAGGGAACGTGAAGAGGAGGAAAATATATGTGACTTCACCTTGTGAAAGGGAACAGCACAAACCCTGACAACTGAGGGACCGTATGAAAAAAAGGAGAGAAAAGTGTAACTCTTCTGCAACTGTGGCAACATTCATTGGATATTTTTGCAGAAGGCAGAATACAGGTACTCGATTTCCACCTTACATGATAGTAATATGCAACATGATAGTAGTCTTCTGATTGTCTCTCCTTAACCTTTTAAATAACCAAAGATCTGAAGACTTGAATGGTCCCTCTCAAAAATAAACAGTACAGATGAGTTTAACCTTTAAAGAGGCAACTAGAAGGGAATTCGGGCTTCAAGAAAAGATCTGGTACTCAGGCTACAAGCAGAGCTTCTCAGCAACCAAACTTGTTTTCAACTTCACAATAACTGAACTTAAGAGTGAATACACAATAGGCAGAACAACATTTCAGTACAAATAAACAGTTGACAGCACCTACACAGAAGTAGTTTCTAGTGTGCCCACAACAGACAATCTATTTAATGTTGTATCAAACCATAGCAAAGTAGAAGAGGAAGGAACAACCTGAGCCTACATGGATGCAAACAACCTAAAATATTTTTGTCTGTGTGCTTTACTTTACTGTTGGGCTTAATATGTGGGGACCTTGGATCACAAGAGAACTGCTAGCTAATTGCCAAAGCAAGAGGGAAAAGTAGCTGCTCTTGCACTGCCTGCAGTAAACATTCATAGAAATCTTCCCCATAACAGCACTTGTCAGCTGAAGGTTTATACGAACGTCTCAGGCAGTTTACACAAGTTCAGCTTAAAAGTAATCACTAAAACTGAATACAGTCTGGAGGAGGAAAAAGGTTTAAAGAGAAGAAAGAAGATACATTACTCAAGTTTTATAGAAACATGAATGGAATAGCAGTCAGCAATGCCCTTCCTTCAAGGCTGGTTCAGTTCCTTCCTCAAACCAGGTGGCCCAGAGTCCTGTGCCCCACACACCTACAGCTTAAGCAAATTTCAGTAGCACCTCTACTAGGACCTTAGCTTATGTGAAACAGGCCAGATTCCTCTTGTGAATCTCACAACTGCTCCTTTGGCCTTACTGTCACACTTGGAAGCAAGCATCAGAGAGTGATTTACCATCATAGCTGTAAATGAGACATTCCATGTAGCCAGCAGCATGCGGGTGGTCATTTTGGTCCCCAATATTCACAGTCAGTGTGTTGGTGGAGCTCATTGGTGGGATCCCACTGTCTGTGATCAGGATGGGCAGGTAGAACACCTTGTGCACTTCTCTGTCAAAGGTACGCAGCGCCGTGAGCAAGGCACTTCCATTGTGGAAGTCCTGCAACTTGAAGTTAGTCAGACTATCAAAATCACTGAGAAGGTGAAAGGAGAAAGGTGCTCCATTAGCAGCAGTGTCTCGGTCCTTAGCGTACAACAAAGTAGAGGTCTCATTCATTTGGATGATCTGTGGAGAAGCTGTGTTTTCCCAGACCACTGGGTTATAATGAGCCTCAAACTCTGGTCCATTGTCATTTACATCCTTCAGAGTCACTAAAACAGTGCCACTGCCAGTCAGAGGAGGCTGCCCCATATCAGTGGCAATGACAATGAGCTGGTACTGTGTCACTGTCTCATGATCCAGCAGTCCTGCAACCATCACCCACCCATCACCAGCTACAGAGAACTGGCCACCTGGGTCAGACTTGTTTAGCAAGTGGAAAGAAAACCTTCCGTTCAGGCCAGAATCCAAGTCAACAGCAGAAACCTGGACAACTTTGGTGCCAACAGGTGCATCTTCCCCCAGCGCAGACACTTCATAGAACTGGGGGTAGAAGACAGGAGCATGGTCATTGGAGTCCTCCACATAGATCACGCAGTGAGCGATGCTGAAGAAATCCATGTCCTCTGCTTTCACAGTCAAATTGAACACCCTTTCATGAGGCTTCTCAAAGTCAATCCGCTTTCGTAGCCGGATAAAGCCACAGTTGTTCACTTCATCTGTCTCTATAGAGAACTTGTGGTCACTGTCACCATCAAGGATGCTGAATGTCACCATGGCATTTTCTCCCTCATCTCTGTCCACAGCAGACACCACCGCGACCTCAGTGTTAATACTTGCATTCTCAGAGACAAATGCAGTGTAGATCCTTTGCAGGAAAACTGGAGCATGATCATTTACATCAGTCACCAAAATAGTGGCAGTGCCTGTCCCAGTCAGCCCTCCTCCATCTCTGGCCTCAACCACTACAATGTATTTGTCTTCCTTCTCCCGATCCAGGGACCCGAGCACTGTAGAGATGGTGCCGCTGACCGTGTCAATTGAGAACAAGTTCAGATTAATTTCATTTTGGACATTCTGAATGATGCTGTATGTTAGCACAGCATTCACCCCAGCCTTTGGGTCATCAAGGTCCACTGCTGTCACTTCCATGACAGAACTGTCTGCTGGAGAATCCTCAGGGATGTGGCCCATGAAACAGCCATCTAGCACACAGAGGAAAAGAGGTGCATTGTCGTTCACATCACTCACTTCTATGATCACATCTGCAAAGCCAGTCAGTCCCTCTCCACCTTCATCTGTTGCAAGAACCAGAAAGCGCCACGTTGATCGCTTCTCACGGTCTAATCTTTTATTTGCGCTGATCTCGCCTGTGTTCTCATTGATGCTGAACTCACTACCGGCCCCCTGTCCATGCAGGGAATAGTTAATGGCATTTTGATCAGCTGCTTGGTCGGGGTCTGTTGCAGAAACCTGGAATAAGCCACAGCAGGTAAATGTTTATGTAGAAGAAAAGGGGAAATCATTCTTCTTCTATTGATGGCAGTTGGTATTGTGCATGCTAAATTAATAGCACGCATTTCAACAGCAAACATCTATTGGTTTGAGTCACTCAGATCAAGTACTCTTTCAATAAACATCATGCACAGCCTAGGGAAACAAAAAGATCATGTTTAGACAGACTAACATATTTTACTTCCCAGTATGTTTTGGAAAGGGGAAATAACTGCAGGAAGAACCAAACGGAAGCAATAGCAGATCTGCTGAGCAAATGTTTCTTGTGAAATTCTTTGGAGCTGGAATACACAGGCAAAGAGGGGCAACTTTCTCCTGAGTGAGCAGAAGGTTGCTAAAACAGGGTGGCCATACATCCAAGCTGATTATCAGCACAGGCCAAAGAGAACTCCCAGCTCCTGATTTGCATCCAGGGACTGTTTAGGAGACTGCCTGTTGGGCCAGCCAGGCAATCCTCATGCCAGGGACTGCTCTGACAACAAAAAATTGAAAATTTTTAAGTTCCAGAGTCAAAGAACAAACCCTGGTAATGTTTATTAGGTAGTATAAATGTAGCCAAAGAGTCTGTGACTTAAAGACAGTAGGTACACATGCCAACCATGCTATGCTTATACAGTTACTCAAAATACACTAACTCTGCTTTGAAAAGGAAAGCCATCACATTTTTCAACATTTAGAATCATAAAATCATTTAGGTTGGAAAAGACCCTTAAGACCATCAAGCCCAACCATTATTCATACTGGTCAAGAGAGCAAGATAATCATGCAAATTCAACCAGGCTTTTTTCACTCTTTCACACTTCTAGGGAAAATTGCTAGCTAAGTCCTAAGACCAGGGCTCACCCACCCTACAGAAACTATCTTTTTGGATTTGTGTGAATGGATGGGATTGAGCTGAACAAAAAGTCAGGTCTTCCCCTGCTTTGTGCAAGTTGCTTTACCTTTAGGACAAGCACAGGCAGATCTGTGAGCTCCTCCAAGACACTGCCCTGATACTCGTTCTGGGTGAAGACTGGTGCTTCATCATTCATATTGACAACATTGATGATGATAAGAGTGTGGTTTTCCCATTTTCCATCAGAAGCTACAAGCCGGAGCTCAAAACGTTGTTCTTGTTCGTAATCCAGAGGCTGAGCAATGAAGACAGTTCCAGTCTCAGGTTCCACATCAAAAACTCCTTTCACATTTCCTGATGTGATCTGATACCTTAGTTTGGCATTTGCACCTACAAGAGAAAGTAAATGACTGGATGCTCAGTCCAGCTACACACAGTGGACGTGTATCCAAGAGAAATCTTAGGTGCCCAGACTCTTAAAGTGTGTGTGGGAGATAAAACATAGACATAGCCACGAACAGAATGATCCATGTATGTAATTTGAAAGATTTATGTATGGTAGATTGTAAATATAGATGCAGACCTACCCCCCAAATATAAATTGCAGTCACAGACAAGCACCTGTTTATTGATAATGAAGGAATTGTGTGATTCTAACTTATTGCACATTCATCTGCTAATAATAAAAAACCCCATACTATTAAAATATTAGAAGCTATTTTTGTTCAATGTTTCCTAAGCCTCCCATTTCAAATGCCAATATTCCTTAACTTTTCCTTTTGTTAACCACTGGATGGTGCTAAAATACAACAGAAATCCTCTATTTTGAGCAAGAATTCATCTCAGAAGAACATTTCAGCTGTACAACAGCAGTTGTTTGATTGCTGCAAAATGGTCAGGAACAAGAGAAATACAGTTATTTGGTGCTTCATGTTTCATTATATGAAAATGAAAAAAAAAAATACACAACTGCATTCCAGAACAGAAAATAATTTCCCAAATTAAACAGGTGAACTACTAGAGGTAGAATGAACATTCTGCATTTTTAGTTTTGAGTCAACTGCACATGAGAAGACTAGAGCAACATGAATGGCAAGAAAGAGAAAAGGCTGTTCTCGACACTAGTGCTTGGAACAGCTTGGCTGCCTTTGCAGCATGAGTTTGAGCATCACTTGCTAATTGCTTTTGCCAAGTTCTCTCAAGTGCAGCAGCTGGTTTTCAATTGCCTCTTTACTTCTCCATCCTGGGCACTGAGAGACAGGCATTACAGCACTGCTACCAAAAGGAATAATCAGCTCCCACCTGCTCCCAGCAACATGTTCCTCTGGTGCTCAGTTGCATTCTGTCACCAATGCGCCAGCTTCCTTTCTTTTTTTCAATAGGTTTGGTTTACTCCAGGAAGTTGAGCTAGACCAATTTATGAAAGAAGCAAAAAAAGCCACAGCAGAAGCAAAGACAGGAACTCACTGGTGGTGCACCCTGTTGGGCTGGCGTGGCCCATCTGGTCTAACACATGAAGGGGCGGTTTCATACCACCAGAGCTGATGTAAGTGTGAGCCCCAGAAGGAAGGTCTGGCTTTCCCTTTATTTTCCTTTATTATTCCTGCCTTCTCCCTGCCTTCACTTCTGGCCACTCATCCTATATTTTACACTATTTGTCAGATTCTTCCACAAGCACATTCAACCTGCTAACTCACCAAAGAAAAGGACAAAGGTTTGGTTTTCTGGCAATAGTAAAAGGTAAAACTGCCTCCCAGGGATATCTGGAAAGCACAAGAGTCAGAAAAAAGCAAGCACATGCTCAGGAGTGAGGGAGGTTTTATGCTTCTTCTTGTGAAGTTACACCAGGGTGGGCTACAGGTGATTTCATTCTTTCTCAAGTGGATTGTCAGCTAGCTTAATCTTTGCACTGAGAACCTGAGCACCTAATAAAAGAAAATGCTCCTGAGTGCCCAGAAATTCTCTCCTCACTTTTACAAAGGCTTGCAAAGTTTAATCATCTCCTGAATTCAGAGATTTGTTTGTCTGTCTGTGAAGGAAGTAGCCCCATACACAACACATAGTAACACCAAGAGGACTCAGAAAGACATGCAGGGTCCACTCACCCTCATCTTCATCATCTGCTGTTGCTGTCACAACAAGACTTCCAACATCCCTGTCCTCATCTATGCTGACCTCATACAATGACTGAGGAAATACGGGAGCATTGTCATTCACATCACTGACAAAAATCCTCACGTAGGCTGTGTCTAAGATGGAGATGCAAGAAGAACATGCAGAGTAGAAATGGCAGAGGTGGAACACCTTGTTGTATTACAAACAGCTCACAAATCTCCCAAATCTAGAAAAGCTAAGGAAGCCAATCCCTGGTATCTTTTATCCAATAAATAATTTCCTACTAGTTTTACCTGTGTTGGGCTGCCCACGAACACCAGGTCTAGCAGATTCTGAAGAGTCCTGAGACTGAACTTCAATCAAGTAAGAGGCTCTTTTTTCTCTGTCAAAAGATGCATAGGTGGAAATAATTCCTGTCTCAGGCTCAATGGTGAAGAACTGGTAATCCTTGCTAGCATCTTTCAATATGAAGTAGTGAACCTAAAAAGCAGATAGTTGAGAGGTTGCATTTTCCATTCTCATTTGTATGTCCAGGTGTTGTGATCTGCCTGCAAAGCAGCAACACTGAAGAAAGACAGTTCATCTGGACATAATTTTTCAGTCTTTTGCCCATTTTGGTAAAAAAAACCCAGATTTTTCAAACAGAAGAACGAGTGGCCCATCAAGCCCAGTATCTGATCTCCAACAGTGACCAATAAGAGCATTTAAGAAAGATTGTGAATAACAGATGGACAGACAGCACATGGAATGACATCTTCCCTAGTGCCTCCTCAGCTTTAGCAACCCACTCTCCTTCTGATTGCAAAAAAAGTGGGGCTGAGAGTTTGGGTCCTGTTCAACAGGTCTCAAAAAATTAAAACCTCTGCTGATGAAAGCTCTTCACATTTTATCCTTTAACAAAGGTTTGCCCTCCTCCTTGGAAGCAAATGTTTTCATCTCCATCCCCAAGTCATGACCACAGCTCTGCCAGGCAGTTCTGCCACACAGATTGCACTTCAGAAGTTGCAGAATGAACTTGAAGTTACAGAACAGCAGATCTCTACTAGCCAGGGTTCCATCCAAGAAGAGCTAGCAGGATTTTTGAAAAGGGCTCAGGAAAATGCACACAAAATGAGAAGTTTCCTTCATAACATTGTTTTTTCCTGGGGTTCACTAATGATGGTGAAAGGAAATGTTATGTAATTGACCATACTGAAAGGGCCATGTTTGACTGAACAAAATCACTGATGGTCAATTAAATAACGAGCTGAAGAGACAAGAGTTTGGAAACATGTTCTACACTCATCTCCACTTGTCTCATCATGGGAGCAATCATGAGAATCAAACAGCAATGCTTTGTCATGGTTGCTGGATCAGGATGAGCTGCTATGATGCAGGATCCCAAGACTATGAACAGCATCTTCTCTGCTTGCATCCCATATGCCTGCACATCAGGCATATGCCAGACAAGTGTTTGACAAGTGCCGTAAGAAGTGTTTGTGGCTCATTACCCTGTCACCTGCTGTCTGTGCACTCTCACTAATTACAATACTAAAACTCGCCTATTGGGAGCAAAAGAATTGGATATAAGGTCAAACCTCTCCATGTAGGCCAGAATCCAAGTCCATAGCTAACACCTGGACCACAGATGTGCCAACATCAGCTCCTTCTGGCACAGACACCTCGTAGTTAGAAGACACGAAGAATGGAACATTATCATTGACATCTGTAAAAGGAGGTGATGGGGACCACAGTGAGAAAACGTCTGAAGACTTTTTTACTATGTTTTTTCCCACAGTCTTAATTTTGCTTGGAGAAAGAACTCACGGTGTTCATAGGAAGAAGCAATCCTGCTTTGGGTTTTCCCATTTTCCTGGCAGCTGTCAGGAGGCATTTTATAGACACTGAGCAGTTTCTGGGAGACAGTGTCCTGATCTCAGCTAAGTTAGTAGCTAAGAACTTGACCAGCAATGATCTTACAGTAAGTCCATGAATGCCAGAACCAGGAGGCCCTTCATCCACAGACTGTAAAGAGCTGGTTATCTACAGCAGTAGCTGATTTCAGTATTTTATTAAGGCCTGATTAAAATAAATTGGAATGTCTGTAAACAGTCTTCCCTGGCCTTTGTAAGGTTACGTTAGGCTGTGGGACCTAATGATTACTTAAGATGCAGTTGGACATCAGCCTCCCATCATCTAACTACTGGCCAATGTCCAAAGGAAGCATGCTGATCATCCCACTCTTGTTATCCTGCTGTAAGCCATGGCATCCCCTCTCCTATGAGCTGGATCACACAGCCCCATGTCAACAGCACTTTTTTTGTTGTTCTGAGAGAGACTGACTCTCTGGAGAGAAAAGAGCTAGCTGTGATCTGACACACTCTGCAGCTGTGTAATTGCCAGATCCAACACAAGGGATATGGTAAGATTGTGCAGGTGACAGAAAGTAAGAGCTGCCCTGTAGTGGCTGTCTGCAGTCAGGTCAGATTAGGCAACACATAAATCCACATTAAGCTTGTACCCGTGCTAGTCTTGCTTGTCTTCCTTACCTGGCCTCTGTAGAGACCTAAACTCGGAAAAAATATGTCCAGTGTTTTGAAGGGCCAGTTTCTGACACATTTTTCTCCCTAAAATTGCCTTTTTTTCCCCAAGTTTCCAGTGTGGGCTTCCATCAATCCCACTTTCTTTCTTATATGCATATCAAGTTCAAAAACTTCTTTTCTAACAGGCTTTTTTTTTTTTGCATGTTTCATAGAAAAGAACATGTCTCGTTAGAGATAAGTTTCAGCAAATTCACTGTGTTCTTGTGCATAAATAAAGGACAATTCTGCATATGAAACTTTTTATTTGCTATTTCTCTCTTAAAGGTGTTTAACTTGCTTTTCTAAAACTAATGCATATGTGTGTGCAAAACTACTTTTTTTGTATTAAATACTAAGTTATTAAAAAAGGATTTTTGCTTGTGAGTAAAATTAAGTTTCTACCAAATTCTGATACCAATAACTACACTGTAGGAAAAAACTTCTGGGACACAGTCCATAATCTACAACGAGGCAGAGACACTGACTTGAAGCACTCCTGCTGTACAAACCTGAACGGGTTTTGCAGTGGTGGACTGTGGAAGATAGGACAACACTGTGGTAAAGTGAAGCAGGCAAGTTGGATTCCCACTGAAATTACCACTTGGTAGTAATTATTATTCATATTTTAATCTAAATGACTAGCTATCAAAAGTTACTCCACTAATGCTTCAAAACGCAGGGATTAAAATCAGATTTGTAGTTCTATGCGGATTTATAGTACCTTATATAGCCTTACAAAAAGATCCCACTATTAGGAGGGTTGGATCAAATCTTTGAAAACTGTACCTTCCATTTTCATTTTTAACTTCAATGTTAAACAGAAAATTCAGAATGTAACAATAAACCCCGAAACAGAGTGGGTTTCCGTTTGATATCTATCTGGGCTGTTTCTCTTTCTATAACATACAACATTTCCAGTAATACTCATTTCCTTTCAATAGCTTGGGGACAGTTACTAGATTTTTTCTTCTATCAAAAAAAACCCCTTTGCTATTAGCAAAAGCATTTACATAGCCCATTTTTGCATTATCACATTTTATAGTTGAACTCAGAAATTGTCTCGAACAGACCTTTTTAATGACAGTACAACTAACTTTTACAGTATAGAAACACACAATGCACTCTTAGATGGCTTGCCATTTCACGGATGGTACCTTAATACATGATGTTATACTAAAAATAACAAGAATTTTGAGGTGTTCTAACAGCAGCAAAGCTTACCTGTTATGTTCACACAAACAGTGGCAAAGGAAGCTAAAGGAGTCATTGCTACATTTTGTGCCCGGACTGTCAAGGTGAAAAACTTAGTTGTCTCAAAGTCAAGTGGTTCAGCGACTAGAAGAGAAGCAGATCCATCAGCTCTGTTTGGCTTCAGATAGAAACGAACTGGCATGTTAGTCTCTGGAACTTGACCCTCCTCCAGATTATATGTAACCCTGGGATCACCAAGAGGGGATGTGGCTTTGATAGTCTGAAGAAGAAAAGAGCCACCACATACGTTCATGAAGCACAGTGCGGGAAGTGTTAGATGTTCAGCTTGATGGCAAAACCATACATGCACACGTTATCCAAGAACATACATGCCTGTATGACTCACATCACAGACAAAAGAGAAACCATTCACAGAGCCGAGTTTCATTTTACAACACTTAGGTTTGATGCAGGTCTTTAATCAGCAGTAAATACACCTGCCTGCAAATAGGCCAAATAAGAACTGCATCACAGACTAAAGGAAATTCATCAATTCCTCCTCTCTCCCCCTTCTGGAGAAAAAAAAAAAAGCAATCCAAAAGGATACTGTTTCTCCACTGAGTGACGCTTTTTTACCAGGCAAGATACAGGCAAAACCTAAATTGTTTCTAAATGCTTGGATATTATATGCAGAAGGAGGAAGGCAGGAATTATCTCACAATTTACAAAGAGACTATCCTTAAAGAATAAATCTGTACAGGTTAAAAAGGAATTGATTTGGGTTAGAAGAGCCCACAGCAAACTACAGCCAATGAATTCAGCTAAACTGAGAAAAGCTGTAGGAAAGATGCAGGTGCACTGAGGATGGAGGAGTGAGGGGCTGGCGCTTGGTGGTAACACCCAAGGATTCCTCACATAAACAGGGCATGAGCCTTGCTTCTGTGGGAACACATCCTGACAGTTATTGGTGCAAGAAGTCACTGGGAAAACTGCTGCCAGCTGAATTGCTAGCCTATTCTGCAACAGGTACTCCCAACAAACACTAATGGGGTGCACAGCTGTGAAGGCTGGTAAGGAAACAGCACAGCGGGCATCCGCATACTTTTGACATGGAGACAGAGCACAACAGAAGAAGCAGCTGAAATGAAAAGAAGAGGAAGGGAAGTAATTGCACTTTTAACATACCACTATCTTAGTGTCACGAATGGTGTTTTCAGGGATGGTTACCCAGTATCTGCTCTGCTCCCACTGGGGCGGCTGGCTGAGGGCATTAGTGATGGTTACCATTAGCTCCACAGTGCTGCTTCTGTTCCCTCCATCTGTTGCTACAATATAACGACTAATGCGAGTAGTCTATGAAAGGAAGAAGATCAAGGATATTTGCAAACCATTTTGTACAAATCAAGGGATTGCAATTAACCCTCTGCAATAAATTTGAGAGGTTGGAGGTTGCTTTCTTCCAAGCAGAGTTGCATTACCTGGGATAACGGGCGGTTCACATATACCCAGCCTGTGCTGGGGTTGATCTGGAAGTATTCCAGTTGATGTTCTATCATTGAGTATGTGACAGCAGCATTCACACCTTGGTCACTGTCACGAGCAGCAACGCGGAGGAAACTCATCCCCACCGGAGTGTCTTCACTGAGAAAGTCTTTGAAAAGACAAAAGTATTGTCAGCAGGTCTCACTCTGGTTTACCAGGCTGTGTGTAATAGGAATCCTCACGTAAAACCTCTGTGCCCTTTATAGGAGATTAAATCTGTCTGTAATGAGGCAGGTTATAAAGTATCACCACTAACAGAGCATCTACAGTCCTCTTTTAGCTTCCCCTTCCCTTTTCCCTGACATGCTGGGTTGTTAAGCCAGCTGCCAGTGAAGCAGGTCTACTGACTACACCACTGCCAGCACTCACGCTTCTCCACGGTGGCGTTGGCAAACCCTGCAGCTGCCTGCACACGTGCTGCTTCAGATCACAGCCCAGGCTGCTGGGCTCAGCTGCTAATAAGAGCAGGTTGGCATCAAAAAGAATTCCATGTAGATTGAATTAATCCTGATTGTGAGTAATGGCAGCAGCATCGTCAGCAAAAGGCAGTAGGTAATCACCAAGCATGAAGACTCAGGTCATAGTGAAGATCCCTCCCAGCATCCCAGGGTTTTGGAGAAGCTGCCCAGGGTAAGGGTACAATCATCTTTTTATATGTGTTCTTTTCCTTAGGTCTCACTCCCTGAACCCAGCAAACCACCTGAGAGAGAGGCCGTGTCTTTGTGTCTGAAGTCCTAGACGGACTTTGAACCTGCTTTTATAAACATCATCTAAAAATCTGATGGGAAAGAGTCATACAGTTGAAGTACCCGTTGCACAGAAGAGTAATTCATTTTGTCTTCTGAAAGCCTGAATCCTGGCCGGGACACCAATAAGATTACGCAAAACGTTGAGCAGTCATTTCCTACTCCCCTCCTCCCTGCATGATTATGTATAAAGCGATCAGTATTCCTGCCACCTGCCTCTCTTCCACATCCCAGTCTTTAGATTGCTCTGATCTGACATTGGTCCTGTTCCTCCCTCCATCCTCAGCCATCCAGTCCCAATTCCTCCTCCAAGCAGCCACTAGTGCTTGCCTGGTCAGGTTTTTGAGCCGTTTCCATGCACCAAGACTCCATCAACTCAGTGTATTGAAACAGCCCCTGGCAGTGGGAAGGCTGTTGCAGTTAGGTTTAGACAATCCAGTCAGTCTAGTTAATGACCCCTTGTCCAGAAACTGTCCAGAAATGTTTTTTTATATTTTATGTCCCTTGTATGTGTCTCCTTTAGCATTTCTGAGGTGGGACAATCAGATTTACATGCCATAATGTGAAGTGGCCACGTTTTCTGTTTTGATTTTGTTCCTTAATACCTACAGTCTGTGGCAGTGGGGCACTAAAATCTTAAACCACCAAAACCACTTGCTCCATGAACACAAATTTGAGCTTTAATTAGCTTACATCATCCTCCAGGGTATTTAATTGGCCTAAGATTCACGTCCCTGGTATGTCAGTAACAGCCAAAGCCAGTCCCAGAAGACATTTACTGGCACTAAAATAGATTAATGAAAATGGAATTTATTGCTAAGAAACACTGTAAAATCTTTTTTTTTTGTGGTTTTCCTGTGCCTATGATTCTAGGAAATTTATGCTTTCATAGTCCAATCCTGTTAAATTGCATAAGAAACAATACAAGAAACTGCAAAATTACTTGGAAGGGCTGAACTCTCATTTCATGTACTTCTGCCTGCTGCTGGCACAACTCTAATACCATTCCTGCTGCACAGAGTTAAGCATTTCTTTAATGTCTGTTTTACAGCCAGATGATCAGATGCATAGCTTAAATCAGGAATTTGACCAACATCCGAATGCAGATGAACAAAGAACTTGGAGTTTACAGGAGGAGCAGAAACATATGACTAATGGCATTTGGTCTTGTCAGAGAAAAAGCTATTTTTAATTCTATGACATGAAACAGTGATTACTTATGTATAGTTGTTAGAAAAGTGCTCTGCATAAGGTGACCTCATTATTTGCAGTTTCCCCATCCCAAAGGGCTGCCTTTGCTTCAGGACCACTGCTGGTTCCCTGTGTTCATGAAAAAAGAAAAAAAACCTGCCCGTTCCTCAGAAGTGCTGAAGTCACCATGATTACCAAACAGAATCATAGAATCATAGAATAGTTTGGGTTGGAAGGGACCTTAAAGATCATCCCATTCCAACCCCCCTGCCATGGGCAGGGACACCTCCCACCGTATCAGGCTGCCCAAGGCCCCATCAAACCTGGCCTTGAACACCTCCAGGGATGGGGCATTCAGAACTTCCCTGGGAAACCTGTGCCAGTGCCTCACCACTCTCACAGTGAAGAAGCTCTTCCTTATGTCTAGTCTACATTTGGCCCTCTCCAGTTTATATTATTGACCCTAGTCCTATCACTACAAGCCCTTGTAAACAGTCCCTCCCCAGCTTTCTTGTAGCCCCTTCAGGTACTGGAAGGTCGCTGTAAGGTCTCCTCAGAGCCTTCTTTTCTCCAGGCTGAACAACTCAAACTCTCTCAGCCTGTCCTTGCATGGGAGGTGATCCTGCCTCTCACCTTCACTACCTGGGCAATTTCACCTGAAGGACATGTTTGAAGGTAGAGTAGAAAGGTTCACATTTGCACAAATATTATCTTTACCTCAAGGACTTCTCTGCTCTGTCCGAGAATATTTCTCTCCAGTGAGATCACTCCCACCTCATTTCTCATTGCTGCTTTAGCCAGGTTTGCACAAAGCACTGGTAGAAATGCAGAAATGGGTATTCCCAGTCTGCACTGATTTGTGATTTGGTACTTGGAGTTGCTCTATGATACTCTAAATGGTGCAACACAATCTTCTGTCTTTGTGCATGACTCTGAAGTGTCGAGATAGATATGTAGACTATTTCCTAACAGATTACTTCTCATTGTTAAGGATGACTTATTTATGAGCCATCTTCATTTTAATAAGTCACTGGTCACTGCTTGACATTTCTGCAGAACGTCTCCAACACAGAGTTGTTGATATATTTTTTGCCATTCTTGGCAAGGCAATTACACAAGGGTGGGCCTGTCCTAGTCCAGCATCTAAGGAGTACGCTTGTCACTTGTGAGTGACATCATGTGTAGAGGGTCTGAGTGTACTGAAGTGCAGGATTTGACTGGAGAAGTATCAAGTAAAACTAAATGAAAGACTGATGAAAAGCACGTCATATGGGGATGAAAAAGGGAATGGCATCAAGGCAAATGGGAAAAGCAAGCTCAGCAGCACAGTTACAAGAGGCATAGGGGCTCACAGCCAATCGCAGGATACAAGAAAATAATTTTGTTCTGCTGACAGTTGCTCTTCATTAGGGTTGATGACTTTTCAGCTCAGATGTTGTGTTTTGTTTCGGGACATCAAATAAAAACTCAGTGTGCAGAAAAACTGGGTAAGGAAAAAGACACAAAGGGAAGGGATCACATCTGCCTTATCTGTAGCACTGAAGACTGACAATGTTTTTAAGAGTACTGCAATGAATAAGCCACAAGGATAGCAATAAATTCTGCATATTTCCACTGACAATGGATTAAGAGGTAACTAACTTAGTGGACAGCAAAGGAAAACTCGTCACCTAAAAACCTGACCATTGTTATAATTACTGACTAGGTTCATGTCACAGTATTAGGACAGGCAGTTAAGAAACACTCACACTGATAGCGGCTGTTTTCAAACTTGGGATCGTTGTCATTGACGTCAGCAATAAAGATGGTGACTTGACACACACCAATCAGTGGTTCCTGTGCTTGGTCGGTAGCAGTAACAGACAGAGTGTACTCCCTCTGCTTCTCCCGGTCAAAACTCTGCGTGGTTGTGATGACTCCTGGGAACACAGACACCCCCTGTTCTGTGTGTTACAGCCTTGGGACTAAATTTGCAGAAAAGGACCAGCACGCCTTCCACACAAAAGGAAGCTCTGACTCTCTGACTGCTCATAGTACAACTGTCAAGCTTAATCCACAGCACCTCAGCAATGTGTCTCTTGGACAAGACCAACTCCAGTTCCCCTGTCTCTCCTCTTCTCACATGCCATATACTGCCAGGGGTCAACAGCTTTCTCTCCTGCCCTGATAAGGAGCTTCAGTCTGAGTACCTTGTTACCTCACTCCTCATGGAGCAGAGATGAACTTTCTCCTCCTCACTGAGAGGCATCTTTCAGGTTTACTCCAGTGACACTCCAGGTAACTGAATATTTCAAAACCAGCCTGTTATTACTCTGGGGAAGAGTCACTCTACAGAAAGCACAAGTGATGAGACCAAAGTCATCTCTACTATAGGGGCTGGAGGCTGCTTTGTTGAACAGATTAAAATAGGGTAGAATCACATAGCTCAGTTAATAAATCAAACAATTTTCCCCAGTATACAGTTCTTCCTCTCTACTGACTATGTCTCTCACTACCTCGGCTCTTCTCCTCTGTCTGGGAGACTTTAAACTGGCCTTGTGGAGGCCAGTTCCAGACCTATGTCTCTGCTATGCTAAGGACTCCTCCTATTTGTGCATGAGATGAGAAATAAATCATTTAAAAGAACTGTCAGGCCACACTGAAGGGAAGAACAAACTCAAGCTGTTAAGTCATGCTTTCTGCTCTGCTTTTTTATAGCTACACTCAAAACAATAGGAAGATAACTGATACAGAATAGCTTTGTAACTTCTTATCAAACTGGTTTGTTTCCCTACTTGATTTTTCATTTAAATCACTGTCCTCTTAATTTAATCTATTTTCACAGCTATCTGTATAGTTTGAAATTTTTCAATGTTTATTCTACAAGCTGCTATAACTAACCCTGCAGTATCACTGTTAAAACATGAGCCCACACGGACGTGCTCATACAGTGTCACTCTCACTACAATGCAACAGCATTTTAATTTTATCTCTGTAACCTGAAAGCTACTTACCTGTGTCTGGGTCAATGCTGAAGCCTAGGGAAGCTCCATCTCTGTGCATGAGCCCATACTTCACTTCTCCGTTGACACCAAGGTCTGCATCGTAGGCTTCCACCTGTAGCACGTACGTGCCTGGAGGCTGATTCTCCAGAACCCAGGTGCTGTCACTGTAGTAAGCGCACTAAAAATACACACAAACATCCAACTCTATATATTACACAGAGCGACCTGAATTCACTGCACAGTGTCAGTATTTCTTCCAGCACACGCGAAAAGAACTCAGAAGAAAATCAATTCTATTACTTATACTCACAAAGAAATCAAGCTCAAAAGAGAGGAAATTAAAAAAAAAAAAAGCAGAATGAAGACTTTACAATTTAAGTACAAAGAAAGCTATTTAAGTGTTCACTTACAGATTCATTCTGCTCTGCAAACAGTCCAGCCACCAGCTACCATCAATGGCCAAAAAGAGTCTATAACCCTAGTTATGAATGGGAAAAGAATATCTGTAGAAGGACATCTTACCTCTCTGAAGACAGGCTTATTGTTATTAATGTCGTTAACTCCTACAATAACTTCAGCAAAACTGCGGAGAGGGGTGGGTCCCCCTGAGGCATTATCATCTATTGCGGTGATGTTCAGTGTGTATTGGGGTCCTTTCAGGGTCGGTGGTGGGTTTCTGCGTAGTTTAATGATACCTAAATTTGGAAGCATAGAGTGTCATTTTATTTTACCATGTAAACAAACACAGCCAAGCAAGCATCACATTTCTCTGCTGCTGTGATTTTGGTTCAGTTTGTCTTTTGGTTGTAAAGCACAGGATTTAGCCACCTCAGACCACACAGTCCTAGGATCAGGACCCCAGATTTTGTTTTCTATTTGGAGAATGACCATTATATCAAAGAGCTAAAATTCATTGATTCAAAGCATCCCTGTTTGCAGATTATATTAATATGGTGCTTTGTTCTGAGTTTTGTCACACAGGTGAAGCAGAGCCAGTACAGATTAGACAGTAAGTAACTGTGTTCTAAACCTTCTTTCCTTACCTTTCTGGCTGTCCAGTTCAAAGTTACCCTCCTCATTCCCTCCTGTAATTAGATATAGCAATCCATCTCCATCAGGGTCCTTTGCCCGAACAGTAGCCACTAAGGTACTGGGACCAGCATCTTCCGAAAGGAAAGTTCTGTAACTGATGCACACAAGGGAGCAATGGCAGCACATTCAGTATCAGAATAACCATCATTATGTCATCAGTCAAGAACTGTAAATTCACTATGAACATTCTTTTTAAGCTTTGGGCATGCAATCATGCAATCTTTAATCATTTTAAGCTGAGACTTTGATCATCTCTGTTCAGCATATATTTTAGGATTGTAATCCTGCATTTTTGGTACATGTAATTCCAAGGATGTTTTGGAAGATATTAATACGTACCATACTACATTGCATCACAAACCAGGATCACTTATCTCCTAAACATGAGACAAAGCACTACTATCTGTCATGCAGTGCTTCTTCTGTCTGTATCTACTAAGGCAAAGCATCAGATACTACAGAGATGATGTAAACCAGTATATAATTTTGTGATTGAATGTACTCATGTTTTGTATTTAAAATGCATCCATACTTTAAACTTATGCAAAAAAAATAGAAATAAGGGAAGGAGAGGGAAGGGGAGGGGAAAAGAGGGGAAGGGAGGGATTTTAAACTAACAGGGACTTGTGAAGTTAGCTCGTTATACAATCTGCTGATGATAACATTAAGTTCTAATGTTTGCTAACTACTATCTTAATCTGTCATGTATTCATACAAGGACAAATCCCTTTGAGACACAGAAGTCAACACAGTCATATTAATTTCCCATAGAGTTAAATCATTTATTCATGCTGTTCCCTCTCTCTAAAACAGTTGCTCCATAAGGTCAATACGCCAGTATCACAACTGGTGGATTTTTTGGATACAATCTAGAAATAACAGGCTAGCTTCTACGTCTTTCTTCATTCAAACTACTCCTGGATTTCACTGGTACTTATAGCTGCACAAAATAAGTGACCATTTAGCCAAGTGTTATTAAGGTTACACATAAGAACAACATCTTTAAAAACCAAAGCAGGCATTCAAGCTGGCTTACACAGACTGGGAGAACACAGGAGCCTCGTCATTCACATTGGCCATTCGAATCCGCACAGACGCTGTCCCTGTCCGAGCGGGATGTCCTTTATCGACAGCTATCACCACGAACTCATACATATGGTTTGCTCGCTCAAAGTTCAGCCTCTGGTTAGAATTGATGACCCCATGACGTGTGATGGAAAAATCAGTGCTCTGGATGAAGTAAATGATCTCAGAGTTGGAGCCAGAGTCACAGTCTGTTGCAAGCACTATTAAAGCACACATTTAACAGAATGATCATGCTGCATAAGAGGTTTGGTTACACTATTTTCTACCAAGTAAATTTCAGATTTTTTTTTTTTCCATAACAGACATCACCTAAATCTGTTTTATCCATAAAAGCCTTATTTTTGTGGTAAGAGTCTGGGAACTCCACAGGAGGCCGGAAGTGAAAAAAGCAAAACAACTCTTCCCCTCCTCCAAGCCAGCCCGAGTGATCACAGCAAGGCGAGTTTGCAAGAGAGCCGTGATCCCAATACTGCTCAACATGCTTTGTACAAATAGCAGTCAACACTGGTAATTACCGCACAATAAATATGCACGTTAGTAGAGCATTATCAGTCATAAACTGTGTCCTCTCACTCTCTCCGGGGATGCTGTTCAAATTTAATTAGCTCCCAGCTACGTTATAGCTAAAGTACTTTTTAATTACCTGGCACTTCAAGGTACAAAGAGTGATTAAACATTCCTCCCCAGCAAGTGTTTATTCAGTAGGTCGGGTGTCCCATCTGCTCAGAAGCAGAAAATCAGCAGAACAAAAAGAGCTAGAGTTCTCAGTGTTTTATCAAAAATGATTTTTAAGAGCAGAGGCTCATCTCTTTGATTACCCTGCCAAAGAATGAGGCTTCACATCATACGCACTACCCACACTGATATTAAGTGAACTCCTTATTCTACCAGGAGGATACAGATGCAGACATCATGGTAGCACACAGACTTTTGGAAGTGATTTCAGTGCTTGTAACAAGCACACAGACACCCTGGCAGACAGCTACATCATCATCCAAAAATGAGATGAAGAAACTACAACTCATCGCTATCAGAATATTAATTCAAGCCATGAAAGGGGAAGAGAAGAATTTTAAACAGCACAGCGAAATGCTGTGCTCATCAGTTGCAAAAACGCTCAACCACCTCTGCCTGCAGAAAAATTACTCATCTGGGTTTAAAAGGACATTTAGGGTGGCTGTAACTTTTTTATCATCTCTCAAAATCCTGCTGTGAATAACTTTTGGGTGTTTTACAGATTACAAAAGCAAGGGCTTTGGAGTTAATCACTCTCTTGCTGTACTGAAAGATGAAATATATTAAAACCTCAAGATTAAGATTCAAATGAAAGTGACTTAAAACTGTTAAAGTTGGTGGTCAATTATAGTTTTCGGAAAGACATGTAGAAAGTGATAAACATATTTGATTTAATCTGCAGTTCTTACCAAGACACAGTAACCATTCACAAAAATACATTGTATGTGCTTAATGATCATACCAGGTGTTTTCTGGCAAACAGGGAGCATGATGTACATGACAAAGACATGCCTTACTTCCCAATAACAACTGGGAATTCCATTCCCCTTCCATTTCACTCCATCCTACAAACTGATCTGCACTGCAAAGGTATTTTAAGGATCGTACAGCAACCACAAACAGGTCTGTGTGGGCACCGCCCATGCTCTGAGGTAGCTTAGAGCCTAGTACGTTAGCACAAAGTTGCCAACTACAACTCTAAGCCTTATTCTGCTGGCACAGTGAAGCTGAAGGAGCTTACTAACTTCTGCTGAAAGCATGCTTCCGTGCTTTTCAAATCATAGCTTATTTAGAATCATAGAATTATAGAATAGTTAGGGTTGGGAGGGACCTCAAAGATCATTCAGCTCCAACTCCCCTGCCATGGGCAGGGACATACAGACATCCTAAAGCACACGCAGTGTGTATAAAGCTCATAATGAGCAAGGAGACAGACTTAACTAGTGTAGCATCAGCACTACAAGCATGATGGAAGCCAGACTTTGAGTAGGTTAAAATAAAAATGGCTGATGACTAAAACCTACATTTACATCATCCATTTTTAATAAATGGCATATATCATGGTTTCCTTTTCACCACCATCAATACCAACCCAGTCAGTCACAGAATGACAAAGGTTGTCTTAAATTTGCATTTCCTTTTGTTTGTGGGACATCCAGAAGCTACAAACATCCCACCCCTAAGGAGCTAGAGCCAGGGTAACAGCTGCTTTTTTTTTTCTCTCCCTGAGATGACCCTTGCTTTGGCAATCAGAGTCAGTGGCACAGCACTCATCTGGCACAGCATACAGGTGGCTGCATATATGGCTTCTTTGCAGCCACTACGAACACCAATCTACCCTTCAGGACCAAGTGAGTGTTCACTCACTCATTTTTACTGACTGTTACTATACTGTCACCTCACAGGTTTTTTTAAGAAGTCTCTTTCTCTTGAAATGTACCCTGTGTAGCAAGAAAACCAAATGGGATGCAACTGCAAACCAAAATGCACAGCTTTGCTGTTCCGCTTGCTTTGGACATGGGATGTAATTTTCTTCCCCACACCTGGGTGAATTTTGATCAGCTTTACAAGTCTCCTGGAGAGAAGAGAACTCATCTCTTTAACAAAAATCACATGCTTAGGAATTTTTAGGAGTTGATCATTCCAATAAATTTATTTCTTCACAAGAGTCGTTAAACCATAAAAATGAGCCACAGCAAGCTCTGAACTTTCTTGGTAAGTGTTTAGAGAAAGCAGTCCCTGCAGCCCTGTTACCAGCATGTGGCTATGTAAGGGAAGCTAAACTGCTTATTACCACTGTGACTGGCACACATTCAGCTTTGCACTCAGGAAATATACATCACTGTCTTCAAAAGACACGTCCTAGACATGTAAATTTTTGCTAAGTTTTGCCTTGGCACTTACCCATTTCTCACACGGTTCATAACCCTGCTGAGGCCTCAGCCCGTGTTCCCATTACCTCCCCCAGTACCTGCCCCTGCTACCAGTCTGAATACTGACAGTGAGCCTGCAAGCGTTCTCCCTTTTAGGCAGAACATATCTATGGCATGTATTACATCATGTCAGACTACATCAGATCTTGAGACATCTTTGAAGGCATTCAACTGACACCAGTAAAACAGGTAGATGAATGGACTTCAATTCCATGTCTGTTGGACTGTAGACTGAGACAAAAAAATGCAGCAGAAGCCAAGTTCAATCCCTATTTATGCAACCACGGTATTTTGAGAGTGATCCTGAAGTTCTGGTTGGAATTTGGGGCTTAAAATTGTTTCCAGCAGCTCTAATCTTTCAAAAGGGTACTATTCTAACCTCTAAAAATGTCACCTGTGCACTCAGGGTTTACGTGCAAGTAAACTATAAACTGGAGAGGGGCAGATTTAGACTAGACATAAGGAAGAACTTCTTCACTATGAGAGTGGTGAGGCACTGGCACAGGTTGCCCAGGGAAGCCGTGGCTGCCCCATCCCTAGAGGTGTTCAAGGCCAGGTTGGACGGGGCCTTGGGCAGCCTGGTCTGGTTGGAGGTGTCCCTGCCCATGGCAGGGGGGTTGGAATGGGATGATCTTTAAGGTCCCTTCCAACCCAAACCATTCTATGATTCTATGATTCTATGATTCTAAGTGATATGTGGCCATCTCAAACACAACAAACTTGAAATAATGACTGGTAAGCCACACCTATAAACATTCACAGATTTTCCAAAGGTTTCTCCTTTAACACATTGTAAGTCAATTACACCACATTGATATCAATTAGGCAAAACTAGTTGGCCATTTTAAAAATCCTTTTTTTTCTTAACGCATTAAGAAAAGTAAACCTAGTTACTGTTGCTGCCAGGATACCCTCCTTGGGCATGGTTGTGCGACCCAGCATGGTGGTCCTCACCTGAAGACACTCCCAACTCTAATTACAGGGTACCTAAAAGCCATCTTCAGACCTCCAGGAAGGCTATCATCCACATCTTACAAAGGCATTCCCACCACGAAAGAGCTGCCGCTTCCTCACAGTAAGAACATGAAACCCAAATTGACAGGCCCATGGCAAGTCTGAAATGAAAGGTACCAGGATGGTCCTGACCTTGCAGTAGAGACGTGCCGACAGGAATGGTTTCAGGAATGTTGTCTCTGCTGTAAATGGAGTGCTGGAATTCAGGAGAACAGTCATTTTCGTCGGTGATGTGGACCATAACCTGAGACAAAAGGATATGCTGAGAGGGGATTTTAGTTTTCTAGCAGATGGGAGGCAAAATCAAAGAGAAATAACAAGAGGCAGAGCCTAGATCTGAACCCAGATCAGAGCCCAGCCTTCTGCCTGTACTGCAAGGCATCCTCCCTCCCAGGCATCTACATAAGTATTTGAGGCAATCCCTGTATGTGACTGGTCCAACTACTGGGGTTACAAAGATTTCAGAGACAGTGGGCAGGCAGTGAAGTGATCCACATACCTCAGTCACACTGCTAAGAGTGCTCTCAACTTCCATAGCTTTCAGCAAGAGGTGATAGAGGTGGTGCTCACTCTCAAAGTCCACAGAATGGGTCAAGCTGAGCTCTCCGCTCTCCTGTCTCACCTTGAAGAGCCCACTGGGGTTCGTCAACAGAGTGTACGAAAGAGGCTGGCTCTGGAAAGAAACAGCCTCAACAACTGCTACTCTGTAAAGAACGAGAGAATAACCCTTTGCTTCAAAACAACAACAAAAGCTGTTTCCTGAGCACATTGAAGAAGAAGATGAGGATGACAAAAGGTGAATCGCTCACTCTGTCAGTGCTGGGATGGACTTTGTAGCCAGACTGGAAATCCCCATGCTACAGGAGCCCACCCACCCTCTTTTCCCTCACCAAACTGATCCCCTGACATAGCAAGGCTAGGATAACAACCCATTTCAAAACTACTAACACAAAACCATCTTTTTCTTTCCTTTTGTGGCCTTCCAAATACTAGACAGCAGTTACTGGTTTAGCTTCAGTTACAGAGGTAACTGAGATACTATACTTTTGATTTTCTTTGAAGCTGTATATTCAGAAACAGAACTAGTTCAGAGACAGACAAGAAACCCACAAAACACATGGTCTTTCCAGATACTGCTGCCCGCCTTGTCAGGACATGAAAGAATGTTTGCCTCCCTACTGTGACTTATGTTTTGATGCTCCATCCCTCACAGCAGTCAATGGCCAGCATGACAATATATTTTAAGACCATTTCAGTGAAAGCTCCAGGGAAGAAGACAAATTTCCCTCCTCCTCCTCATTCAATCTCTTTTAAAGAGTAAGTGGCACATCTCCAGCAATTTTTCCTACTTCACCAGCTTATTTTGAGGCTTCCTACTTCTTAAAGGCCCCATGGAACTGCTTCACCTGCTACTCAGTGACTTAAAAGCCCATGGTGCTTTCAAGCAGCTGAACAGTGATAGAACCAGAGCCAGCTTGGCAGCATCTCCTCATTGTGGCTTGGATTAGCTACTCTTCACTCAATGGGAGAGCCCCTTGGAGTCTTAGCTGTATTGGTTTGCACTTCACATGGGCATTGTAATCTCGAGAGTCTGGCAATGACTTGCTTTTCTAAAAAAATATATATAAGTCAAACAGGATACAAACAACTACAAATCTGGTTAATTTAAAGACAGTATTTTTCAAGCACTCATCTACATCCAAAGTATTCCAGGAGATGCATAGTCTGGCTGTTTTGATTCGTGATGTAATGCAGTAAGACCCCAACCACACTAAAATAACAATTTCAGCAGAATTCCAGCCTCCCAGACTACACCATGTGCCACACCAGAGACTCTAAAACACTAGAAAAGCCATCATTTCTTTTAGAAAACACAACACTATTTCTAAAGAGTAATAGGCAAACACATATGCATAGAATTGAGAAGCAACAATACAAAAATTTCACTTTATTGTGCTCTGTGAAGTTCCTCTCAGATTGCAGGGAGGGAGCTTACCTAACGAAGTACAACTTACTTTTCTCCTGCTGGAGTATTTTCAGGGACAAACACAGTGTAGGACATGTTAGTGAACTGTGGAGGTCGGGAGCCTGCAAGGATGGAAATGGAAGCGTAGGGGCTTTTGCTGCCATACTCATCGGTGGCTTCCACAGTAACCACATACTCCTTGTTCCATATCAAAGGCAAGCCAGTTGTCATAATAATGCCAGTACTCTTATCTACTTGGAATCGTTCTTCACCACCTATGAACACATGCACAATACTGGTCTGAAAAATGCCCTATAGCAAGAACACTTTCAACGTCACTATTTTAAGGTAAGCTATCCTTAAATCATCCACCTATGTCCTTGCATGCACTTCTTTTTTCCTCCCTGGTTTTGCACCTTATCTTTCACTCACACCGTGCTCTGTTGACCGATGTGGTGTAAAAGAGATGAGAACAGGTGAGAAATGCAGCCTTAAGCTAACAGTAACGCTGTAATTGATTTTGAAATAGAAGTAAAGCAAAGAGAGCAGCAGCAAGAAAAATTACCATCCACACAACTTTTTCACTTAAAGCACCTCCAGCTTCTACTTGCTCCACCTTTTGTATCTTTAAGGATTCCCCAAGGGAAAAATCGATCGATAAAATGGGAAATTGTTAAGAAATATCTGTAACTTAACAGAATGTTACCATTATTTTTTTTTCAGAACAGACCTACCTGCAATGAGTGAGTAAGTTATTCCAGCACTGGTGTTTTCATTGTTACTGTAATATGCAACAAGCTGGTAGACGAAAGTGCCTTTTCGAGCGTCTGGATCGACACGTGCCAGGTAGGGGTATGGGTACATGCCCCAAGACAGAAGTTCCTCTTCAGGGGCAAGGAGTGTCACGTGGCAGAGGTACCAGTCATTATCTACAAGAGATGCATGGACTTCTAGACAGCTTGCTCACAAATTTTAATTGGGAACGTTTAAGATCTTATCCATTACTATCTATAAACAAACTGAATTGCCCACCACATTCATCCTATTGCATGCACAAAAAATGCAGTACAGATTTGGACTTTGGCAGCTTGATGTGCATTAAGTGCAGTTAACAACTAATTAAAAACACTTCCCATAATAGCTTTTAATTAGTTTGATATGTATATTAAATACTGTCAGTTACAACACTTGCCATGACACAGTTTTAAGTGCGTACATATTCAGACTTCGGTGAAATTTCTCCTTTTCATTTTCAATAAATAGTGCCAGTTTTACCAAATCAGATTTAGGGTTTATTAAAATGTTTCTCTTAAAAATCAGTGGAAGTAGTAAGCAGTCAAAACTCCCTAAAATTCTTCAAGCTCAAACACTAATTTCTTTAATTTTCTCAAACCATTGGATATTCAAGGAAAAGCAGACATGCCTTCCCCTCCTGCTCCAGCATCCCATTTGGTTCCATCTGAGTGAAAAAATGGCTTTGAAACCGATTCTCCCCAGGGCAAAACCTTGGGCTTTGCTTCTGCGGCGAGAGGAGCAAAGAAGCGGGTCAGCCCGCAGCTTTATCCAGTACCAGGGAGAGAACAAGCCCCAGGTACTGGCAGGGAAGCACAGACAAACTCCTCTTTACCGGGCAAGGAGGATCTGGGGTTTACAGCAAGCACCTCTACCTGAAACCCTGGACAAATATGGCACATACATTGACTGCACCTCCATCACTTCTGTGGCTAGGTGACCTCTGAAACAATGGGTGCCGACAATTGCATCTGCCCAACCTCAGATTGTCAGACTTGGAAGCAGCCTGGAAGGATCACACCACGGAGCACCTGACCAAGATTCTCATCTGATCTCCAACCAGAAGCATGGTCTCAGGGCTTTGGGTAGCAGAGTTAACAGTCAGTGGCACAACTCCTTGGATCACCCAGATCTGCTCCCGAGGTGGCAGTGCCACTGCTACTGCCAGCTCAAGAAAAGGGTGAACCCCTTACGTGCAGAAGAGAAGAAAGAGAAGGAGCCTCCTACTGCAAAGAACTTGTAGAGATTTACTCACAGTATTTGAGTAGAGGTCTTGAGATTGACTTAAAATTAAAATGAATATATTATTGAATATACAAAATACATTCTAATAAAAAAAAGAAACTAAATGTAGAAAGAGAGAGAAATAGAAAAGCACATATATGTCTGCCTGATAAAATATGATCACATACTTTAACAAACTCACTGAGGTTGCACGTCTGTTAAGGGCTACATCACTACCATAAGAAACACCCACATGGGTGCATGTTTGTCTCATACAAGAAACCTTTGATCTCTGCCTTCAGGAAGGCCACATGTCAAATAGAAAGGAAGAGGACAACAGCATGTGGCTGTTGCCTTTGGCAAGGAATAAGCTAGAAATTCCAAACAAATTCTAACTTTAGACCTCAGAGATCCAATAGCAAACAGAAGTCTACCCATAGATAGAGACATGTACTGACACACGAAGCCTGTAGTTATGAGCAGCCTTATCCCACAATAAAAATACGTGCTGGACAAATTTTCCAGAGATAATCATTCCCAGGAGGGAAAAGACTTCATTGAAGTTTTGTGGGCTTTAAAAAGTGTTTAAAATAATTTAAGACACAGTTTCTTTAGCTAGAGGAATTTCTTAGATTACACAATTTCTGTTTTTATAATGTACCAACATTGCACACATGGGAATATTTAGTAAACACGCTCTTCTAAGATTTTTTTTCTTTATATTCCTTGGTGTAACACAAGGCACAACCCTCAGCAACAGCTGAGGCTGTGGCTCACAAGAGCAGCTGTAGTATCAATATTTTATCCATAACCAAGAGGGAGAGCAGAGAAATACATGTCCTAATTCACCCAGCTATAGGCAGTGTCATTTTGCTAGGGCCAAGTAACTGAATGAAAACTTCTCGGCACAGGGCATTAAAAAATATATTTGTTCATCCACTGGTCTAATTCAGGCACTTCTAATTTCTCTGGAAATTAACCTTTAGTTGAGCATTTTTCCCATGTAGTAAACCTAGAAAATTATTTCAAAAAATTATATTTATATGGCTTATTCCTTGGTATTGTTCCACATACATGATTCAGGTGTTAAGTGTCAATCAATAACAAAGTCAGAATCATGCTGTGAGAGTTGTAAAATCCACCACCATGTCAAAATGTCAGCCCTAAACCAGAGCTTTATGCTTTAAAAAAGACAAACAAGGGAATAAATCTAACTGGGTTTAGGGGAAATATTCATGTTGTTCAAATTAATCATAAATTTCTGGGCTTTTAAAAATATTTCACCACTACCCCTCCTCTGAAATGTATATTTAAATAGACTTACAGAATTATTGAATCATGTAGGTTGGAAAAGACCTTTAAGATCATCTGTCCAACAGTTAACATAACATTACAAAGATCATCACTAAACCATGTCCCTAAGCACCACATCTACACAGCTTTTAAATACATCCAAGGATGGTGATTCCACCACTTCCCTGGGCAGCATGTTGCAATGCTTGACAACATCTTCCGTGATGTAATATCTCCCAGTACCTAGTTTAAACCTCCCCTGGCGTAACTTGAGGTCTTTTCCTCTTCTGCTTGGTAGAAGAGACCAACACTCACCTCGCTACAACCTCCTTTCAGGTACCTGTAGAGAGAAATTAGGTCTTCCTTCAGCCTCTTTCTCTCCAGATTGAACAACTCCAGTTCCCTCGATTGCTCCTCATAACACTCGTGCTCCAGACCCTTCACTGGCTCCGTTGCTCTTCTTTGCACGTGACCCAGCAGCTCAATGTCCTTCTTGCAGTGAGGGGCCCAAAACTGAATACAGGATTTGAGGTGTAGCTTCATCAGCACCAAGTATAGGGACATGATCCCTAGTCCTGCTGGCCATGCTATTTCTGATACAAGCCAGGATGCTATTGGCCTTCTTGGCCACCTGGGCACACTGCTGGCTCATATTCAGCCCTCACTGAACCTTGGTAAAACTGTGACACCAGCAAAGTCTCAGATGACAGGACCACAGGATGACTGAGGTCAGCAGAGACCTCTGGAAGTCATCTGCTCCAACTGTCCTGCTCAAGTAGCCCGAGCCAGAGTCAGTCGCCCAGGACTGTATCCATGCGGCTTTTGAATATCTCCAAGGAGGAAGGCTCCACAATGTCCATCATTAACCTGTTCCAGTGGTCTAAAGTTCTGGGAACTGGGTTTCAAAAAAGATGTGGACCAGCTGGCAAGTATTTAGAGAAGAGCAAAGAACACAATCAGAAAATGTGGCCTGTCCAGAAAGGTGGACATGCTAACAGGGCTATAAGTCGCATAAGGACTGACGTGTGGTCAGACAGCCATTGCCTACTCCATGAAGCAAGAAGTAACAAACTCACATTCCCAAGGGAAAGATTTGCATCAGAAGTTGGGACCAGGGTAGAGGGGCAGAATCCCCCAGCAGTTTTTGAATTATAAGGATAATGGAGCACTTGATAGTGGCTGGAAAGGTGAGAAATCATCCATCAATGAGACCTGACTGGACAAATTTCTGCCAGCAATCACTTTGTTAGGGCAAAGCCTGCCTCTAGGCAGAGGCACAGTACCAGCAGGACTGTTAAATCCTTTCCATCACACTTTAATCCCCTTGCCCTTCAACTGTTGCATCTCACTGATTTCTAAAACTTACATGCTCGTGTGTCACTCATTCCTCCGCAGCCTGAGGGAATTTCTAGCATACACAGTCTTAGGATCTTGTGTTTTTCTTTGCTGTTCGTTTAAAGGTAAGAAGGGAGGGAAGGAGTGAGCACTAGAAACAGACGGCACGACACACAAAAGGAAGAACACAGGATAAGGCCAAACCTGGAGGGCTGCAATACAGCAGCAGGTGGCAATAAACTTATAAACTTAAACAAGAGGTGGAACATCTTTCTGTGGATGAGACCTGGCTCACTCCTTCAGCCCCTTACTTCTGCTTGCAAGGCTTAAAGAAGCAGAGCTGCTCTCTCTGTGCAAGTAAGTGAAACTTAAATGAAGCAACCTGCAAGCATGCTGACAAAAAAGCCCAGGTTATCTGCATACAGACATCGGAGCTTTAATTCCGGCAGGGAGTGAATGGAAGTAATGAGGTGGGTGGTCGTCTCTTCTCCCAAATAAAAAGTGATAAGACAAGAGGAAATGGCCTCAAGTTGCACCAGAGGGGGTTTGGATTGGATATTAGGAAAAATTTCTTCACCAAAAAGGATTATTAAGCATTGGAACAGGCTGCCCAGGGAAGTGCTTGAGTCATCCTCCCTGGAGGTATTAAAAGACAGGTAGACAAGCTGCTTCGGGACATGGTTTAGTCGTGAACTTGGCAGTGTTAGGTTTATGGTTGGATTTGATCATCTTAAGAGTCTTTTCAAACCTAAAGGATTCTCTGAAGAAAAGATTGTTACAAAGGTCAGGTTTAAGTTGGAGCAAGTCCCAGACTCTAAAAAAAGCAATGCTGAACACGCACTGGGGACTAACTGGAAGCCAGTGAAACAGCACTATTCTACCCTGCCATTCAGGAAAAGCTATCCAGAAGCAGAATGTTGAGCTTTCAGTACCCAGCAGTAGGAACAATTCTGTTCTGGTAGTTGTCTCCTCTTTGCACAGACACCAGACATGAGAAACTTAAGGATTTGAAGGTGTTACAGACACACAGCAATCAAATCCTATGGAAAACTATTGCATTCACCTGAAACAAGTCAGTGAAACAAAAATAGTTTGATAAATCAGGGTTTTTTTCCAGCAATCCGTTGGTTTTTCAACTGCCATAACTGCAAAAGCATTAACAGATCAAGCCTCTGAAATCAATAGTGTTTTATTTTGTTCCACTGACACAACTGCAGTACCCTATTAAATCAAAATGCAACATCATCCAGTGATGTTACAGCTTACCCACTCACTCAATATGAATCATCCACTGAAAAGAAGGAAATAATCAGGCAACGAGGATCTACAGCATGTGAAAAAAGACTATCAACTGGATAAAATACCTGCCCTCTGCACCACACATTTGAAGAAGAGTCTTGGTATGATCAGTGCAGAAAAGAACACTAAGTGGCTGGTTTTGCTTGAGATACTAGTACATGCCCAAGGCTTCAGCCCTACCCGTTGTTTACATATAAGAAAGGCACCTCAGGGATGGCACGAAAGGGATGTCAACCAACCACCAACCAAGAGGAACCTAAGTAAAAGGGTTTGGGTGTAACAAGTGCAAGATGAGGGAACTCACGATGTGGCCATTAAAAAGCTGCAATAAAATGCTGCTAACTTTCTGTCTTTGAGGGCTAAAGACACTTAGCAAATCAGAGCAGATATACCTGTGCCACCCTTGGACTAGTGCATGAAAGCAAAGAAAGAATTGGAAAAGGATTTTAAACTGCAAGTGGCTACTCTTGCCAGCTTGTATCAGTTCTGCGTTCCTTTAATCATGTATTTTCCTCCCTTAAGGTAAGGAGGAGGTGTGATTAGAAGTCACTTTCTTTTCCTGAGAAGAGGATCAGAGCTGCACTGACTGATGTGCGTTTGACAGGAACAATGCTGGGAAGTAAAAAATGTGCATTAAAAATGTACTTTATATTTTGCTTATATTCCCCCTCTGTCAGTTATGTGTCACTTGAATGTAAAAGAGACAGCACAGTATGCGAAGATGTTTCTGAAGCACTTAGTTTGAAGTAGGACATCAAGGCAGGGAGTCTACACAGCCCCTCATTGTGCCGTCAGGCCACGCTGTCACCCCTCACTGACAGGGCAAGACAACAGGAGCATTGGCTCACTATTGAACCCTCACCTGGAAATCCACACTTGAGAAATGGTCACTATCACAGCTAAGAAACCCTTGTCTCCTTTAGGAATAAACCACAAAATTAGTTTCAACTGACCTGTTTTTCCTCAAATTAAAAAACTGCAATTGCTAGAAAACAACCTGACACACTGAATAAGAATAAATTTCTATCTCAAATATCAAACTAAATTAGATTTGAGACAGAAAATATCTTGTCTGTTTGTATATATACATATAAATATAGAATCATAGAATAGTTTGGGTCGGAAGGGACCTTAAAGATCATCCAGTTCCAATGCCCCCTGTGATGGGTAGCAACACCTCCCACTAGATCAGGGGGGATCTTGTCCTAGTAGTCCTATAACTGGTCGTTCCATAAATTTGCAATTTTCTTTATAAATTAGAATTTTCAAGAGTGATTCTTTAGAGAGGTAATCGGTTTTACTGAAGACTATGAAAAGATCAGTGTGTTTTGGTAGAAGCAAAAAGGAAAAATAAAAAAAAAGGACTCATTTATGCAGGCTTAAGTTGCCTTCAGTCTCCAGAGCCCCCTGCAGACAGGGCAGGCATGGAGGCAGCAGGGTAAAATGCTTTGCAGGCAGTAGCTTGCACTAAACAGGACAGCAGGCAGCAGCCACCCCAATGAGCCCATTAGACATGATGTTCCCACGGTAATACAGCATTTCAGTGTGAATACGGGGTAATCATCACCTGTTTCTGAGACCTACAGCAGAGACTGGACCCTCTGCTTGCCACAGGAAATGTTTCTCAATTTTCTTATGTTTAATGTTACAGTTTCCAGGGGTTTCAAGGTGCAGCTCACGTTGCAACTTCCCAAACACACGACAGATACGAGGAGCCTCGGGAAAGATCAAGGGAAGGAAAACAAAAGGGATTTGTGCAGGAAGACAAGAGAAAACACAAGACTAATGGGCAACTGCAGTCCTTTAGAGTTTAAGGATACTATACTTAACACTCCTCCCCAACACAGTATGATATAAAGATAAGCTTCTGACAACAATTACTATATCTGTACAAGTCAGCAGGGCTAGAATTGGGTTGAAACTCCCCAAAGGAGTTATTTAAACCACAGGCATGATGCCTGAAGCACTGAGAAGCAACCTTAATGCCCTTCAAAAACTATCAGGCAACCAAATCCCAGCTATTGTCACCTAGTACTGGCATGATAAGATGAAAATATCTCCTTGTTTTGGTTGTTGTTGGGTTTTTTTTCTTGGGTTTTGGTTTTGTTTCCTTTTGTTTTCTTTCAAGCACCCTGCAAATTATAAATACCAGTTCATCAGTCTTTTCATAAGTAAAAGCTCTATGGTTGCAAGTCACACTGGTGCCCCAGTTCCTAACCACTATCCTTGACTAGCAACTGATATTTTTAAAATTCAAGCTGCTTCGAACATTCCAGTCATTATCTTGTAGTTATGGTAGTCACATACCCCAGTGCCACCTGAGGATCAGACAAGATTGGGTCACTGTGTTAAGTATCTCATAAACTAACCCTATGACATCCCTGTCCTCAAAGCACCCGCAATCCAGTCTCATCCACTATGCAGTCTCCTACAAACACTGAAGTACTGAATCTGAGTAAAATCAAAATACATATGGACGTGCCTCATGGAAACTCTTCCATGTGTATTTTTGTGCCCTTCAGAAGTTTTCCCAAAACTAAAGTATACATAGGAATAATCTATTTAAGAGTATTTAATTTTTAAACAAAATGTCTTACAGCAGTGATCAATCTTTTACTAGAGTTCATCATCACTTTCAGAAATGCTTTTCAGCCTAAAGAAGTGCCCCTCTCTCCTGCCCAAGTGGCTTTTTGAATCTACCTGCAGACTTCTCCAGCAGGACCACCACAATTGCCATCAGGAAAGGCAACTGCAGGTGTTACATGGGCAGCAAAGATAAATGCTTGGCCAATTTTTCACTTTTTGTAGGAATGCAAAGCTCCAACGGATACCTCCATATCACTGGGTATCTGAGACAACTAAGGCATTTGTTGGGCAGTAAAGACATCTCTATAGGCATATGTCCATACATCACTGGAAAAGCTTCAGGCAGATGCAGGAACAGGACTGCAAAATCCTTTGTGTCTTTTCTGCCACCTGCCCTGGCTTTTAAAGCTTGACTGTGGTGCCATCCTCTGGTTTTTGAAATGTTTTGGGGTTTTTTGTTTGTGGCCAGAGGAAGGCTCTGAAGCGCTGTCAGGCCTGTGATTACAGAAGCGGTGGCTTTGCCTTGGCCCTTCGATCTACTGTCTCTGCAAACAGCTGTCCACTACTGCTCAAGAGGATTACGAACCCTTCACAGCACTGCAGAGAAGGTGATAAGTACAATTATTTACAGGACCTCAAAAGCTTCCACATGACAGGGTTCTTCATAAAACAAGTATTTTACTACAGCATGGCATGTTAATAGCCTACTAATCACCATTAAATGATGCTATTAAATACTACACAATCTATAATTATTTGCAGGCACATCTACTGGTGAGGATGTCAGACCATACCGACACAGTAACAACACCTGAGGAATCAGTAGCACAGAGGACTTCTGGGGGATTTTTTAATCTTTTTTTTTCTGAAGCGAAGCGCTGTAAGACACAGCTGCAATCTTGGCATTTAAAAGTTGCTTCTCTTTGCAGATCATTCAGCTTTTACTGTTGATAGGAGAGGCATGTTCCTTGTGTTTGTTTTCATCCCTCACAACTTCATCTTTCACTCTCTGGACAGTATTTCCCAAAACAGGTGAAACAATACAGACAAAATAGGCATTTGTGTAGTACAGCACACTCCAAGACTGTACTTATATCACTGAAATGAAATTACCTGCAAGGTCTCTTGCCTGCCAACAAAAAGAAAAGAGGCTCAAAACATATAATCTCAGATTCTAGGAAGATTCCTAAACATTTTTATAGGAGTAGCATCACAACATCCTTTGAGGAGCCTGTGACTAGGCAAGCTCCCAACTGCTGCCTCTGCCTTCCCCTCATCCCACACAACACAGCACCTAATCTTCCTCATGAAAGTGGCATTTCTTAAGTTTAAAGTAGTAAGTGTGGGGCATAAAAGATCCTCTTCCTGAGAGGCAGAATCCGACTGCTGCAATGGTGAGGAATCACTCTGCTTCCAGTCTCAGTCTTTCTGCAGAAAAGTTACAGGCATTTGCTCTTGTGTCAGCATTGTCCTTTAACATAAGTAATTTTCTTCTTGAGCTTTTTTCGAATGGTTTTAAAATAAAGTGCTGCTTGCTGAGACCTTATGCAATATGAGCTGTTCCTGTGACCATACTTTGGGTGCATTAACTTCTTTCCAAACACCTAAAAAGTTATCGTCACCAACAAAATATCAGTATTGTTTTCCACCAGTAGTGTATTTTATATGTTCCAAGAGATGCCACGAAAAGTTGTAGCACTATTTCTTGTTAATACCACTGTATGCGACTGTAAGAGATGCACCTCAAACTCAGCAGCACATGCACCTTTGGTAAAGGTGGACAGCAGCATTTAGAGGTGCATTGGGATTAACCAGAGCAGCAGCCTCCAAATGAGCAGTGTGCTGGTTCCTGTGCTGTGTCCTAAGAAATGAAAAGGTAGAGCTGATAACCTACATTCCAGTCCTCCTTATATATTGGATTTCTAAACGAATGCATCTGCAGTTGTATGCACAAACCACTCCTTACTCTGCTGTCACCAAGGCCCTTATATCAGGAACACGCAAGACAGCGAGGAGCGTACAATTACAGGAGCAGAACCCCAAGTCTTTGCCATCAGCCCGTTTCCTCAGGACAAGTTTTTAAAGGATTTTCTTAAACTTTCGGCTTTACTTTCTCTTAAATTTTGGTCCGTTTCCACTGGCACGGCAACCTCACTGCTGAGGCTATATCTCCAGTAGTACATGCACAAGTATGCACTAGCCAGGGTCTGACTGCCTTAGCAAGGAAACACTAAGGAGTTTAACTCAGTTTAAGGAGTTTAACTGGGGAGCTACCAACTATTCTCCCGAGAAGACAGCTTTCAAAACCTATCAGAGATGCATCAATGGGAGCAAGTTCTGTTCCACTTCAGGATCTTATTCCCAAACAAGAAGGATACATGCACATCTGCCTAGGGATATTTATATGAACAAACTGCCTGTGCAAACATGGTAGGGATGTATTTTGAGCCTCCCATGTGTAATGCAGGTGTGTGAAGGCAGCCGCAGGTCAGTCAGCTCCTGCTGGTACACAAAAATTAAACCCGGCCACGAATTGCACAGTGTTCTTGCAGTGTGAGACAGGGCTGAGGGCATGCAGGTATTTCTGGTACAGTATAGCTTTGATCTGGGTCTGAAAGAGATTTTTAAGTGCCTTCCTGCTGTTGTAATGTAATGAAAACTCAGCAATATTATATCATAAACTGTATAAAAAGATGTAAGATGTTAACATTAAGAATAAAGGGCAAAACAGTCTATTTTCAAGGTCTCCTATTGCTTTTATCTTTAACTTGCTACGATAAAGGATTTCCCATAATTTAAGTAGCTTCTTATGTACCTTATTAAGAATATTCTAACATTAACCTTACATTTACCTCTGCAGTTTTCAAGCCTTTTGTTGGTTTCCCAGCTACAGACTTTATCAGACATTCTCAACACTTTTTTTTATTGCCTCTGGGTCATTATAGATTTTAACTCTACTTTTCTTTCAAAAGATTCTTCCAAAGATACATACAGGCTGGGTAACACAATAACCTTCACCCTGGAGCTTGCTGTTTTGTCTAATGATCCATGGCCACGAAAATGGTATCACCGTTTAAGTGAAGCAAGGTTTTTCTCCATCAGCAACTGAATTCAAAGGCATAGCAATGGTACCTACAGATGGTTTTAATCAGCCTGATGGGAAAAAAACTCAAACCAGCACATTATATGACCTCTAATCCCGATCGCCAGGTCAGATTTCTGTTCCCAAAGTCACGTTTATTTTGTTCTAAAAATGTCAAGGGGTGCCAGCAAGCAGTGGGCCAATTCTGGCTCCATTAAAAAAATCTATCAAACCCTAAGCTATATTTTGGTTTGAAATCACAGCCAGCAACACGTATGGATTACTTTTTAGTCTTTGCAGAAGCTGTGGCTTTCTCATCCCAGTAGGCATCCTGGTGGAAGTTATGTAAGACAGTGCAAGGGACTCAAACCAAATAATGTTTCCATGTGCAGTCTAGGCTGCATTTTCAGCAATTTCAAAACTTGACAGATGCCTTTTTAAAATGTAGTTTGCTCCCAGTGAGCCATAAGGCTTTAATACTGGTAGTATTTTACCAGAAGACACTATAGCAGAGGAACAGCATTATGGTTCAGCCTCCTTAGCTAGGTTTAAGGACTGTCTCCTTGGAATTCAGTTACAGTAGTAAATAATTATTATCCTACCTGAAACAGAACAGGGGATAAGACCCATCTCAATTCCAAAACATGAAAATACTGAACAGCCTTGCAAATGTTTCATTAATTTCCATCATAAACTAACTGCTGGTGTTTATCTCGCTTTGATGTCTTGAGACACCCCAGATTAAAAAGGGTTGCTAGCCTCAAGCTTACTCTTCAGATCACAGCAGACATGTCAGGGGGGAGAAATTTGTCTTGCTGAACTTTCCAGCCTCCCTTGTTGTTAAAGAAAAATAACATTTGCAGATTATGGAGTGACTTCTTAGCACGAGTGTTTTCAGTTTGATAGCATGTGGCCTGTAGCTGCAATGTTGGGCTGTGCAGGAGCGTGGAAATCACTGGGTGGAGGACCATATTTTCACAGTGCAAGCTCTGATGCCCCCACAGAACAGAGGACAGACCCATACACATCACTGGTCTGAGTACTACAGAGCAACAGGTACCATTCAGAATTATTGTTCTCCACATTCAGTTTGTTTCACTTTTTCAACCGTATAACGTTTTCTTCCTAGGACTACAGTTGCAAGAGGCAGTGTTCTCAGTTATTATCTGACCTCTTCTTCTTCTTCTTCTTTTTTTCTCATGTGCTAGAAAAAAGCTTTGCTTTCCTTGCAAAAAAACCAAAACCCCAAGACACACGCTTCACTTGGAGAAGCGGCGCCTGTGAAGTGCCCAAACCCATTCACACTTTTTACATAAGAGATGGCAATTAATAAGACTCCAACAGTTTTGGATTTTAATTAATGAGATGATTAAAAGTCTGGACATACTATTGATTTCTATGCAAGGCATGATGAGAAATGAGGAACAAACAAAAGTTAATTCCTTTGAGCTTTAGACAATTCACCAAGTTTCTCCTGATAAAAAAACAGATGCTTAAAGCCTCCCACTATTATATCATCTTCCTGTAAAATAAGCAGCCAGAAAACGATCCCAAGTTTGTTACTGTACAGTTATGAGATAGTTTTGATTTTAAAAGTAGCTTAAAGGAGGGTCTAAATGACCTTGTCCCACTTGATCATTGAATTCCTTTCTCCCTCAGGCTTATCTCTTGTCAATACATTATTTGTGCACAGACAGTGGTAAAAACATGTTGTACAGCACCAGATCAGAGAGGACAACACAATTAGTCATTTGTACAGTGCTGCTCACAAGGTTATTTGCTTTCATTATAAATAAGCAAGAGAATCAAGCAATATGTCACCTTTCTGACTCCATCTTTAGCTTGAATGACAAATGACACTTGCAGTGTCAGATGATTTGTTTAAAGTTAGTATCTAGAAATACTGTGCAGCATTTTTATTATGCTAAATGTTTCTCACTCGCATGTCACAGCCCATTCCTGCAAGAATAAGTCTCTGGGACAGGAGACTCTTGAGATTCTAAGCCTGCACATAGTGGAGGATGGTAAAGGTCGCAGCCCCCAGTACACTCCAACATGTTTGTTTTCCTCCCAGCTCTACGTTTCATATCTCCTGAGCATTAGGCTCATTTACAGAAAACTGTAAATATTCCCTCTACAGTGAAGTTGTAAGCATCTAAGAACAAAGAAACAAACAAATGATAATCAGTAATGTCACAAGGCGCTACAGTTACAAATATACTATAGAACTTACTCTGAATAAGATGAAAATAACAGGTGGAAATGACAGCTCTCATAGCCATAACGCACCTCAAGCTTAAAATGGTTTGAGCAGTTTAACAAGTCTAGCCATTCTCTTTTCTGTATTATTAGGAGAACCGTATGGAGTACGCAAGCTGTGGATGTACAAACGATTTACACAGTGGTATAAGAATATCTCAATTTAATTCTCTACACTAATTCCTAGTGCTGCAGGTTCAGATAATTTTCATTCCTTTGCTCGGGCACTGCTCTGCCGCTGTGGGAGCTGCCTCCCAGCACCATCCCAGTGCAGTTCAGTGAATCCTCGCAGAAGAATCACCAAGGATGTCCGAGCGCAGGGGGCTGCTGCTGTAGCTGCAGGACTGTTGCATCCCCAGGGCAACATCACCCCTCCCTTCCCAGCTCACACAGGACCGCAGTGATGAGGAGGGACTCTGGTAACTCCTCCTGTGATAAGACAACCTGTGTGTTTTAATGTGCTCCCCCCTTTAACCGCTTGTTAACTCATGAGCAGACCCCTCAGGTCCTACAGAAGTCAATATGTTGTGACAGGAATTCCTTGCAAAACAACATCCAAAACACTAACCACTGTCCATGTTTCCCTTGTTCCTTCAAAGGCATGAGGTGAAAGCTTCTCTCCACCAAACCCAGCCCGGGGGGCAGCTCCCACACCCACCACTCCCCACACCTGCAGAGGGTGCGATCCCATCTCCTCAAGGGACGAGTGCCCAGCACAGCGTCCCCCATCCCACAGGGATGTGTAACCCACCAGGAGATGGAACCCTCCATCCCCAGCGGGCTTTCTGGCTGCCGTTCCACCCCACCCAGGGCAGCGCTGTTGGGAGACCTGATGCAAAAAGTAGTTACTATTACCAAAAAGTGCAATATTTTTGATTCAAGCTGAAGTAGCGTTACGTTTCATCTAAGTAATTGCACTTCTTTTTGAAAGTTAGGCAGAATGTCCCTCTGATAGCATGTTTTCTTTCAAACAATGTTTTTCCAGACATTGTTCATCCTTTGGAGATGATAACACCTTGTGTTCACTATGATCTGTGGTGAACACATGACTCTTCTTCTGTAATCACCCCTGTTTGCAGCCTTTCTCTACTTCAAATGCAAGGTCAGGCACAGAGATGGCTCCAAAGCTCCAAATTAGCAAGAGTTGTGACAGTTGTAAGGTTCATAATAACATCAAAATCAGTCCTTGGAAAGTACCAGAATTTGCATAAGAGTTGTGGGAAAATTTATAGATATGTGTGCAAGAGGGCAGGGAAAGGAAGGTAATAATTTGGGTCGGAAGGGACCTTAAAGATCATCCAGTTCCAACCCCCCTGCCCTGGGCAGGGACAACTCCCACCGGCCCAGGCTGCCCAAGGCCCCATCCAACCTGGCCTTGAACACCTCCAGGGATGGGGCAGCCACAGCTTCCCTGGGAAACCTGTGCCAGTGCCTCTCCACTCTCATGGTGAAGGAATTCCTCCTTATGTCTAGTCTAAATCTGTCCCCCTCCAGTTTACACCTGTTCCCCCTCATCTTATCACTACAAGCCTTTGTGGACAGTCCCTCCCCAGGTTTCTCCTAGTCCCTTTGGCTCCTGGACGGTCGCTCTAAGGTCTCCCTGGGGTTTCCTCCCAGCTCTCACCCGCCCTCGGACGGGAGGCAGCCCCGCTGAAGGTCGCTAACATCTTTCTAAACCCCCCGAAGGAGCCCTAGAGAGGTCCCCAGCCCCGTACCTCGTCCTCCGCGATGCACCTTGACGAGCACCTCGGCGCGGCCCCCGGCGCGGAGCTCCCGCCGCAGGAGGAGCCGCCCCGACGCCCTCTCGACGGCCACGGGCGCGGCCGGGGGAGCCGCCAGCTCGAACCAGGCGCCGGGCGGCCGCTCCCGGCCCCGCGGGACGGTGAACACGGCGTCGCCCACCCGCGCCCCGCGGGGCAGCCGGGCCGTGTAGCGCCGAGCCCCGCGCCCCGACGGCACCGACCGCGGCTCCCGCCGGGCCCCGGCGCCGCGCGGAGCCCCCGGGCGGGGAGAGAGCGCGGGGAGCGGCGGCGGCGGCCCCCACGGAGCCCGGGGGCATCGCCGCGCACCGCGCTCGGGCAGCCGCGGCGAGCGGGAGGCCGGGCGGGGGGCGGCGGCCGCGCTCAGGAGCGGCGGCAGCAGCGGCAGCAGCAGCAGCGCCGGGAGCCGCGCGCCGAGCATCCCGGCACCGCACGGCCCGGCACCCGGCACCGCAGCGCGCTCCGCAGCACCTGTCACCGCTCCGCCCCGCACCCCGCGGCACCCAGCACCGCCCCGCAGCCCCGCAGCCGCCCCCGCAGCCCGCGGCACCCACCGCCGCGCCGCCCCCGCCCCGCCCCGCGCGGCCCCCGCTGCCCGCTCCGAGCCGGGGGGGCTCGGGCCGCCCCGCCCCTGCGAGAGCGCCCGGCGGCTCCCGGCCGGTCCCGCCTGCCGCAGCCTCACCGTCCTCACCGTGAAGTTCTTCCTTATGTCTAGTCTAAATCTGACGCTCTCCAGTTTATAGCCGCTGCCCCAAGTCCTGTCACCACAAGCCTTTGTAAAAAGTCCCTGCCCAGCCCTCCTCTGGTCCCGTTCCAACAGTTCCATTCATAGAATCATAGAATCATAGAATCCTAGAATAACCAGGTTGGAAGAGACCCACCAGATCATCGAGTCCAACCATTCCTACCAAACACTAAACCATATCCCTCAGCATCTCATCCACCCGTGCCTTAAACACCTCCAGGGAAGGGGACTCAACCACCTCCCTGGGCAGCCTGTTCCAGTGCCCAATGACCCTTTCTGTGAAACATTTTTTCCTAATGTCCAGCCTAAAGTTCCCCTGGCAGAGCTTGAGGCCATTCCCTCTTGTCCCGTCCCCTGTCACTTGGGAGAAGAGGCCAGCACCCTCCTCTCTACAACGTCCTTTCAGGTAGTTATAGAGAGCAATGAGGTCTCCCCTTAGCCTCCTCTTCTCCAGGCTAAACAACCCCAGCTCTCTCAGCCACTCCTCGTAAGACTTGTAGACTTGAAGAATTCCTTCTTATATTGAAGATTCCAGGACTAGACACAATACTCTGGGTGCTAATCCAGATTTAGGTCTAGGAGATCAGTGGAGACACCTTTTAAAACCATCTGGACTATCATCAAACTTTATTTAGAGACATGAAATGGAGAGAGAGCTGCACCCGGTAAAGCTTGTTGTTTCATTCAGGTCCATGAGGTGTTGAAAGAGCTAGTCTCTTCCTCTCCTCTTCTGCAAACAAAGCAATACCAAGCAGCCAGTAAAGCTAACTCAGAGGAGCTGCAAAGAAGAAGTAAGTTTACAAGCATTCCTGTAAACTTTGGGGAGTTCAGGGAGACTTCAAAGAAAACAGGCAACCTCCTGCTTTCCTGAGTGTGCATGGAAAACCCCTGCTCAGCCAAAAGACCAAACAGTAAAAGAAATACAGGAGAAAACACTCTTGCATAAAGGATAAAGGCATAATTAGAATCATAGAACCACAGAATAACCAGGTTGGAAGAGACCCACCAGATCATCGAGTCCAACCATTCCTATCAAACACTAAACCATGCCCCTTAGCACCTCGTCCACCCGTGCCTTAAACACCTCCAAGGAAGGTGAATCAACCACCTCCCTGGGCAGCCTGTTCCAGTGCCCAATGACCCTTTCTGTGAAACATTTTTTCCTAATGTCCAGCCTAAAGTTCCCCTGGCAGAGCTTGAGGCCATTCCCTCTTGTCCTGTCCCCTGTCACTTGGGAGAAGAGGCCAGCACCCTCCTCTCTACAAAAATAGTTGTGACCTAGCAGACATACGTGTGTGATGTGAGCTGGGCTTGTCTGGAGTGTGGCCTCTCAGGAGCGTGTATACAGGTTGCTGCCCCCTCAGGAAAGATGCATTTTTGGCAGAAGGGGGAAGAGAAAACCATGGCTTGGCAGAGTACATGAACAGCAGCATCAATTATCGCATTTAAATGACTCTGGGGAGAAGAACAGCGTGTCCTGCTCTTACTGAAATGCTCCTTCTGAATTAAGCAAGCAGACACATCAGTCTTGCTAAACATGCATCAAACAGCCTGGGCGTGGGAATCATCGCACCGGTTGTAATGTGATCAATGAAAACGTGAATCCAAGCCAGACCACTCCATGCCTATCACTCCCCACTACTCGTCAAACCAAACATCACACATTTTCTCATCGCTGCAAGCGCAAGCCCCAGCAGGATCTCCTATTCCTGCTAGTAAACAAGAACAGCAATATCTCCCTTCACATAATGATGGCAAGAGCTTAGGAACAGCCTTTTTTTGAGCCTCCGCGTCCAGCTGGTCAAACTGTGCGGGTTTGTTCCCATCAGAAATGCTCCCACTTGCTGTTCCGAACACAGGTTTGCTAGCTCTACTCGAAGGCTGGCGAGAAGGCAGGGCTGTTTGTTGCCAGCTGTGTTGTAACTTCAGCAATAACACGTGGGCTGGAAATGAAGCTTTGCTCAAGAAAGCAGGAAACCATTTCAATCAGCTTTAGTCAAATATAACGGGCAGCAGTGAAAGGTGGCAAACGACTGCTACATCTGCACCTCTGCCTCCCGGGAATTACCAGCTTTGAGGAGAGGTGAGCACTGTGGGATCACATCACCTTATTACAGGCTGTCAGCCTGTATTTTCAACCTAGGATGGTGAAGGGATGATAAGTTGCTAAAAACCAGTGCAATATGAGAGCTCAGACTGGGAAGGCAAAAAGCAAAACCAAATATTTTTTATGAAATGGTTCACCACTAACAACAGGAAAGTAACCATCAAGATCCACCCATGGTTAATTTGCTGTAGCAACCTTTGAGCATGTTATCTTTACTCTTCATGCCCAAATAATAAAATGTGCATAATTCCCTGCCTCACAAAGGCACTAGAAAGCTCATTAACCTATGACACTTAACAAGCCAGGCAGACCACCCCAGTAAGTGTTCAGTTTAGGATGAGCTTAGATCAGTACTGAGACACAGGGCAACACACCCTCCCTCTTCTGAAGCGGGCTGTGTCCTGCTGGCCTCACACAAACTTCCAACAGGTAAATTAAACCCTCTCAAAATTAAGAGCCCAATTTGAAGCTACATTGCTAGATGCGCTGTCCCTTCTTTTCTCTTATATTCATGCATTTACAGATATACAGTTTTGTCTCCAGCCTATCAAGACATGAGCTGTACTTCACTCACAGTCCTCTCTCCCACCTCTGAATCCATGCACTGTTAATACATTCATTTACACCTCATTTTGGTGATGTAAATGTAGGCTTTTGCTGCACTGACAGATCTTAGGGTGCACCCCAAAGAGAAAAACCAGCGACAGCCTTGCCACCGTGGATACTTACTGGCACAACTGCACTATTTTCCATGTCCAGTTGCACCAAAACATGTGCTATGACAAAACACATATATATATAATCACAGAATCGCAGAATCATAGAACAACCAGGTTGGAAGAGACCCACCGGATCATCGTGTCCAAACATACCTATCAAACACTAAACCATGCCCCTTAGCACCTCGTCCACCCGTCCCTTAAACACCTCCAGGGAATGTGACTCATCCACCTCCCTGGGCAGCCTGTTCCAGTGTTCAATGACCCTTTCTGTGAAAATTTTTTTCCTAATGTCCAGCCATAACCTCCCCTGGTGGAGCTTGAGGCCATATATATACTTGTAGGAGCAAACCCTACCCTACAATTTAAAGAGACGCAAACACACTTGAGGTGCATTTGGCTCTGGTTACCAGCTCTAAAATGATGCGACTTCATCCCTGCTAGGCACCGCTGAAATATTGTCTGTACTGGTAACAGGCAGTTACATACGTGCTCAACACATTTCGGAACAGTAAAGTTATTTATAGAGGGCAGTTATAACAAAAGGACCAACCAGACTGCATTATTTTGTTGGAAAGAGGAAAGTGTTGATGAAAAGACTGCACATCTCAATCAGACTTTTCAATGAAAACCATTTTTCTTTGGAGCTGAGGGGTGGGAAGGGAGGTCCAGTCCAGCTGGCGCAGGCTGGGGAAGGCGAGGCACAGGCTCATGTCTGGGTCTCTTTAGGGTCAGTGGGTGATATTCTGTCCTAGTAACCACTTCGAAAACTAGGGAAAAAAAATCCCATTGTTCAGTTGACCATACGTGCTCATCAGGGATCAACAGGCAGCCAGACCGTTTAAGGAATGGTAAGCAATCCCCCAAAGCTGTATTATGCATGAATATGCATGTATAGCATTTACTGAAATGCTAAAAGGCTGACCATTCTGGAGTAAACTCATTTCCTTCTAAGGGCACTGCCAAGAAAACAGTACGGCTCTTCCCCTGTAGCTGTACCTTCCAAAGGAACTTGAACTCCTCCTGGGAAACTGAAGCAGAAACCACAGAGAGACCAATACGACATTCTCAGGAGAGGGAGGTGACTCTGCCCCCCTATTCCTCTCTTGCGAGACCTCATCTGGACTATTGTGTCCAGTTCTGGAATCCTCAACATAAGGATATGGAGCTGTTGGAATGGGACCAGAGGAGGGCTGCAAGGATGATCAGAGGGCTGGAGCACCTCCCATATGAGGACAGGCTGAGAGAGTTGGGCTTGTTCAGCCTGGAGAAGAGAAGGCTCCGAGGAGACCTTATAGTGACCTTCCAGTTCCTGAAGGGACTACGAGAAAGCTGGGGAGGGACTGTTCACAAAGGCTTGTAGTGACAGGATGACAGGGAATGGCTTTAAATTGGAGAGGGGTAGATTTAGACCAGACATAAGGAAGAACTTCTTCACTATGAGAGTGATGAGGCACTGGCACAGGTTGCCCAGGGAAGCTGTGGCTGCCCCATCCCTGAAGGTGTTCAAGGCCAGGTTGGATGGGGCCTTGGGCAGCCTGGGCTGGTGGGAGGTGTCCCTGCCCATGGCAGGGGGGTTGGAACTGGATGATCTTTAAGATCCCTTCCCACACAAATTATTTTATGATTCTAATCAGAGGTGACCTGAGTAAGGGTAGCAAAGGTGGCTCTTGGCCCTGACAAGAAACAACACAGAGAAGAAATAAGTATAAATAAATTAAATAAGTTCCCTGGGTATCTTCAGGCCACAGTCAGCTCCTGTTGCTGAAGAATCATAGTGAAATTTATTTTTAGGATTCTTCTCTAGCAAATGTTGTCTGGTGAACTGAGGACTGTGAAATTTAGGAGTCGCTCTTCAGCGGCCAAACTATCAGCAAGCCCAGCAGCCTTCCTCTGGCGCCTTCTCGCAGCTGGAACATGTCCCTAGAATACAACCAGCAGTTCAGACTACAGCTCAGATAAATCATAAAATGGGCCAAAAAAAAAAAGAAAAAGCAGCAGCTTTTACCCAGGTGTTAACAATGCAGAAACAGAGGCAGAATACATCATCAGTGTATGTTTCAGAAATAAGTTTTCACGATGAAATTAAAACAAAACTTGATTTTAATGTACCTTTATAAAAATTGCATAAACAGGTCAATCTCTTCTGCAGCACCGATTTTGTATCACTGTCCAGAGTTGAAAAGAAACCACAGGCGCCCTTTCCAGCACCCAGCAATTCCTGTGGGGAGACCACAGCTTCTGTGCTCAGGGTCTCACAGACAACATTGACAGAAAGCAGTGAAGAGAAGGCAGTTGCACTCTTGCTCAACCTTTGTTAACCTTCTTCAGAGGGGAGAATGGCTTAGGGCATCATTTTATGTTCACCCTCATCTTATAGAATCTGCTGGCATTTATTGCAACAGTGCAAAAAAAGTCAGTCTAACATGTTTTCTCTCCTTTTCCAACAAGCCAGTACAGAATCACCAAGAGCTAAGGCTCGACAGCAGACATTACAGTCAAAACTTTGAACCAAGAAGTAATTCCAAGCCATTATAAAGCTGCTCAAGATTCTGAAGGTAAGCAAATACACTGGTGACTATATGCTGAATATACTTCAGTAGGTTACAACCTATAGAATAGTTCATTATTATTCCACATTGCTTCATGTTTGTTTATGCAATTTAATTCATAATGAGATGCATCTCATCAGTATTAAAAAATGCCTCACATTCGTTAACTAAGAAATCTGAAAGCATGTGGGAACTGACAGATGCTAGGCTGGGTCACAGCAAAAACTGGAAAATCTGGGAAATGAGCTCCTAGAAACAGATTTTAGAGCTGCCATTTAGGGAGGGAAACCCAAACCAACAGTAATTTTACCTAACACCTCTCAAACATTGATTATAATCAGAATATATATTTTATCCATACATATATACACACACACGCAAAATACATATACAACTATTTATATACACATATACATACAAATACTATTGTATAGAATAGAATATTCTGTATTTCACAGCTGGTAACCATGGTCTTGGTTTTGGATAAAGACATGGAGGAGTACACAAACACCAACATATACTTCATGGTGCCAGGAAGCTCCACTCTCCTTTCAGCTAAGCAATCACAAAGGCTGGATGCTTGAAGAATTCATAGATAAACTCAAATACTTCAACATCAGCACACTTCCTGAATGCTCTAAAAGGAAGCAGTCTGATGAATGTTCAAACTCAGAACCATTATAAATGAAAGATGTAAATACATCTTCAGGTGCTGTATGATGGATTTTTGGAGAAGCACTTCATATGGTATTTCTACCATGTTCAGAACTTAACTAAATCTCAAGATTTTCATATCACTACACAGTAAATTCTTCACTCTTAGTAATAATATTTTATAAAATGATAGAAGGTTCCAATATATGTAATCGTGATCTGCAAAAATTCAAGGCAGATGATACACTGGCTGATTAAAAAAAATAAATCAGTAAGCACTTGATGTTGCATAGCAATTTATTTCCAGGTGACATGCTTGCTGTAGAAGGATCTTTAGGAAGAAAGTCAGAGTTCAATAATTCAATAGGCAGCACCTCATATTTTGCTGCTCATTCTCCTATCAGTACATCTCCGCAGGCAGTCACGGTCAGCATGACACATAGATCCAGTCTGAGCAGGCTGCTAATCCTCAAGAATTGTCAGAGTATTTATGCTGCCCCATGAAGCCAGACATTTGAGCTATGCTGTAAAGTCTCCACTTGACTGAGAACTCCGTACGCAAATAGTACAACAGAATACAAAAATAATTTTATTACCACAGTAGAGGAAGGAGGTTAATTCATTACGAACTAAATGTCTTTGTGAAAGGATATCAGACTTCTCACAAGAAAGCACAAAACAGTTTGTGTCACAAACAATCCATATTTCTGGACTTCACTTTTATTACAATTTTTTTTTTTCCACAGAAAAAAGTTTGTCACAAGAGAAAAATATTTACTATGTATATATTATTTCGGTAAAAAAACTGTCCAAGACAACAAACAGGATAAAAAGAATTGGATTCCTTAGATCTGTTATTAAATAGCTGCACATAGATATGTCCATATGCCATAAACGCTACAGCTAAACGTCACTCTTAACAAGTAAAGCACCACCAGTAATTCATCTGCATTACTGAAGAAACAAAGTTTGAAACTTTGAAAGGCATTAAACACCCACTTCTTCTTCGTCAAATAAACAGGTAACCTTAAACATCACTTGAAAGGCAGAATTACATACATTTAACTGTGCTGAAATAAAAAACATTGTCAGATTAATTATACATTTAAACATCTGGTTGAGGTACCAGACAATTCAGAAGACCTTTAGGCATCGCTACCTCTGCATTTGGCATAGTAAGAGTGCAGCAACATAATGGTGACATTGTCTTTTAGATGAAGTAGAAATGGTTACTAAAACAACACATGCTGCATGTTTTTGAATTCGTCCTCACTTCCCCCCACTAAAGTTAAGTTTTAAAAACAGTACTAAAGGCATGATTATACAGATTTATGTTGAGGTATTATTTCACATGAAATATTGCTAATAAAGTCAGCTTTTCTTTCATCTCAAATAGCACAGTACGCTCGAGCCCTCCTGCCCATCAATATTTAGGAGATTTATAGATCCAACCCCCATTAGTGATAGAAGTCACTCACTACACCTCCAAAACACAACAGTAAAAACAGACATCTCTAAAATCAAGTACAACACACGTGCCCACGCATTCACACAAACAGGTTATGCTTTCTCCTCTTAAAATTTTGGTTATATGAAGTTAACAACAGTCACTAAGACTTGTTTCAATGACAGCTTCCAATCCCTATGACTTGATCTTGCAGCTCCTATTCATATGAATTGTATGGGATAGCTGATGAAGTATCACAAGATTTGTACATATAAGGTAGTAAAACCAAGATTTGGTCCCTAATCTACTTTTCAGTAAACAGTAATCTACAAACAGTTTCAAGAATTTTCAATGCCTGTTAAACCTTTTAGCCCTCTTTCTTCATATTTGCATGCCTCTTCCTTATCCCCCCAATGGAAATTGCATTTAAGATTGCATTGTATTAAATTGTATTTCTGTTTGCTTTGGAAGAAATAAAACCAGTATATTTAAAATAATATGAATAGAAGTTTATGGTCTGAAGTGCCTTTACTTAATTAGTCTCAAATAACTCCTGGCAAATCTATCAATTGAGTTCAAGTATGTGCTAATCCAGGAAGTGAAGGAGTGTATTTTTTGTCCCGATTAAGACAAAACTACACATGTCAGTTTAGCTGTGGCTTGAAATGTGAAGGAGGAAATAAGCCAGCAAAATAGCAATGCATTCTCATTCTTCACAGTCAACAGCTGTTAGGTGGCTGGCATACATCCTAGATGCAACACTTACTACATGAGCATCCTCACAGGGGTATTAAGACACAACAGAAGCTCTAGAAATCGGAGGGAAAGGAATTAAAAAAATCTTCACAAAAAAGAAACACAATCCGAGTTTCTTATTTGTTTAATAAAAGCTTGCAAGGCACATGTTTCAACTGAATTGCAACATCTACAGCAAAACAGATCAAAATTTGCAAAACACTCACCCAGCCCTTTCAGGGAGTTAAACCTGTGACCTGGCTGAAAACCAAGCTAAGTTGTGTGTACAAGTCCCATGTAATTATGCTCTACTTTTGTCCTTCTGAAGGATATCATGAAACTTATTATTTATTTTTCACAGAAGGTGGAGATTAGAATAGACAATAATATTTTTGCTAATCCGTAGATGAATAAGAAATTTGAGCTCTTAGTTTTCTTCGCAAGATATGATCCTTCCAGTCACTCATTTTAAAAATTATGCCTTTTTACGGAAACAACAGCAATGTTTCTCCCACATAAAAGGCTCCTTCTGTTATTTAAGGCTGCTGTGCCAACGGTGCTGCAATACAATTTTCTCTGATATAAAAAAGCAAGGTAAAAATCTTAAATGATTCTCCTAAAGTGGGATCAAATTATCAAGAATACAGCTTAAAAACTATGACAAAACTAATAACAACTATGTCACAGTTCAAATACAGGTCAACATGTTCATTTCCACATGCATAAAGGCCAACATGCTACCAGATGGTTTTCTTAAGGTGTACAGATGGCCTCATTTGTGTTTTTCTTGACTTGTGCGCTCTGTGTGCAAGTCTTCAAACTATGTTCTAAGTGGCAACATATATATATACACAGGCAGTCAAGGACAGTTTAATATTGCATCTTGGCATGGCATTCTAAGGCGTGAAGCCGTAAGCTATGCAACTTCATCCACCCAAGTGCAGTTGTAACCCTGAAGTTTGCTACCTGGAATGCCTTATTGCTGTTATGAAATGGTATTAATGAATTATTAACTACAGGTACATATATGATTGACACACAGATATGTAACTCCTTGACAGTGATCCAAAGGAACTCTTAAACTTACTGCTAAACATTACATCTACATCCACACTAGCACATACGGGGAAGGTTCCTGCAGGCCTGGCATTGCTTAAGTTAATACTCTAGCTTCTGTTGTTATATGGTAACTGAAAAGTCTGAAATGGTCCAGTGCAGTAAAACATACGCATTGGTGCATGAGCAAATAAATGCAGACTGCATTTGGCCAGAGACACACAAACACACTACCCTCATCACAACTGCATCCCCAGAAAGGATATTTCCTTTACAACCTGTAACTTGGTTATACTGATAACTATTTCTCTCAATGATCACATCCAGTGTATGTGATGGATTTATCTGAAAATCGGTTTCAAACAAAATGCATAATTTAACATCTTGTCAAGACTCATGGGCCTAAAAATATAACTGAGATTTAAAAAACAGATTACAGACCTGCTGACTTTCACAACAATAAAGCTTTTTTTCTTTTAAATCACTCAAATAGTGATAATCGGTTTTTAAAAAAATCTCAGCACTACCTGTTAGTGTTAAGTAAGTAAAAGTATCTGCATAGAGCAGATAAGAATCATGCAAATACACTAACATGTTGCAGTTCCTAATAATTTCAGAGTTAAAAATCTCTGAATTTGCACTTTATCAACAAGTGCAGTAAGGACCAGTTTGCAGATTTTTCAGTTGAAGGTTCAGCCTATTAAGCCAGACTTTTCATTAAAGGTATCGGGGCTTCAAAGAATCATTCCCACATGCCTGACAGACTGGTCTCTGGGCCACGTGTTTCACAGATCCATAACAGCAGGTAACTCCTAATAAGTGAACAACCTCTTCCAAAACTTATGTCCTGGCTTTTTGTCCAGCTACACCTACCTAAGCAAAGTTACCTTCTATTGGTTTTTCTATTCACAACACAAGGATTAGGCCCAGCACTGGAATTAAAGCATCATTCATTCTCTTGAAAGTATATAGCCAGCAACAAACAGGATAAACAGATAATTTGTTAAGAAAAATAGTTGTAGAGGCAAAGGGCATCATATAAGGAAGACAAATCTTAGAGGGAAGCTAGACAGCAGAGTACTTTCCCAAATTTTCAGAGATATATATGTAGTTGCGTAATTGATATAAAAATAGCTATGAACAACTGTACCATTATTTATTAATGGTGGTGATTATAGTGTTTTAGATTACAGTTATGACACTTAGTATAACTATAACATAATAAGCTGAGTGGAATGAGTATCACCCATCCCTCCTCACACACACGCACAAAGATACCAGCACACACACAGAGGGGTGAAACACAAGTGCAGAAGTCTCAGTAGCAAACTCAGTTAGTTGTCCTGCTACACTTGTCTAAAAACAAGTATGGCATTCTGTTGCATACTGGCCTGTTCAGATGGCTGCTAAGACACACATATACACACACACACATATATTTTTAAGCACGGAAAAATCCTGAAGACAAGTTCTTTCCACACTGAAGATCTGACCTTGTCAATTCCTACTGCTAAGTCTAAGACCAAGCATTTGGACCAACATGTCTCCAACAATATAGAGATCAGTGCCTTAATCTATGGAAGAGTTCTTTAAATAAATCCTCCTTATCTGACTTACATAAACACTACAGCTACGCATAAGATGTATGAATGGGTGCTCAATAAACATAGGTGTGTTTACAGTGGAAGACAGGAAGAATTAAAACAACAAAAAAACCCCCAAAATGCAAACACTTACTTGAAAAGACTTAGGATAGTGATGGCTTTGCTAGAAAATAAAACGCTGTATGACTTAAATGAGCTCTTTAAATAATTCTTCTCCATTTACAGAGGTCTACCCACAACAGCTCTCTAACGTTAAAGTTAGAAATCTTACTTACATGAAGATTAAGATGATTTATAATGGAAAGAAAAATGCAAAAACATGGAAGACTGTCACGCTTTGCAGAGACAGTAAAACTAATAAATTTTCCCATTTTCTTCAAGGATGGTGTCTGTGTCTGTTGATCTGCAGTTCAAAGAATTCCAGTTCAGTAAAATAAAGTTGTCAATACACTGCATGTGCACACATGTATCTGCAAAAATAACTTCCTTGATCAAAAGGAACATTTCCAACTGAATTTCATTCACAATCAGTCCTCAGAAAGAAGCTTGCATGCTTTTTCATGACTGGAAGGATATCACAGTGTTGATTCTATATACAAAGTAGGATCTGTTCCAGTATACCCGAGTAAAATAATTCACATACGGAGAATAGTTCATTTTGATTTCATGACAAAATCGTCCATATTTTGAGTAGGCATAGCTGTTGCCTTCCTCACAAACCACCTGTCAGAAAAGAAGATCTAATTAAAATACTGAAGATAAGTGGTTACAGAACATAATTCTGTACATTCAATTTACTTCTGTATTGTGTAAATTTCCTTCGTGATAGACATTTAATTTCCATACTGTACGATTCCAGCAAGCTGAAAACGTATTCCCCTGTAATTTATTAAACCATCTAAAATAGCATGTGTGAATTAATACCTTTGTCAGGATAGCAGACATTAAACCTGGTGTACTTTAATTATACAATAAAGAACAGCAGCAGTGGAAATCATCAGCAATGGTAAGGAAGTTAAGAGAGAAAGAGATAATATCCTCTATGGATAAACCAACCAGGAAATCTGCAAGTGAAACTAACTTATCATGGAATCATAGAATATGAGAAGAGAAGACTATGGGTTGGAAGAGACCTCAAAGATGATCTAGTTTCAACAACCCTGCCATGTCCCACTAGATCAGGCTGCCCAAGGCCCCATCCAACCTGGCCTTGAACACCTCCAGGGATGGGGCAGCCACAACTTCCCTGGGAAACCTGTTCCAGTATAAACTGGAGAGGGGCAGATTTTGACTGGACATAAGGAGGAAATTCTTTACTATGAGGGTGGCGAGGCATGCAAACAGGTTCCCCAGGGAAGTTGTGGCTGCCCCATCCCCAGAGGTGCTCCAGCCCTCTGATCATCCTTGTAGCCCTCCTCTGGATCCATTCCAACAGCTCCATATCATTCCCGTGTTGAGGATTCCAGAACTGGACACAACACACCTGGTGAGGTCTCACGAGAGAGGAACAGAGGGGCAGAATCCCCTGCCTTGCCCTGCTGGCCACGCTTCTTTTTATGCAGCCCAGGATAAGGTTGGCCTTCTGGGCTGCGTGCGCACATTGCTGGCCCATTTCAAGCTTCTCATTGACCAGCACCACCAAGTCCTTCTCTGCAGGGCTGCTCTTAATCATGTCATCCCCCATCCTGTATTGAAACCGTGGATTGCCCCAACACAGGTGTAAGCCTTTGCACTTGGCCCTGTTGAACCTCACAAGGTTTGCACAGGCCCACTTCGCCAGCCTGTCCAGGTCCCTCTGGATGACATCCCATTCTTCCGGTGTGCCAACTGCACCACTCAGCTTCGATTTTTCTCCAAGACTGTAGCAGGAGACTATAAGAAACATATGTATCCTCCCCACTGAATAAATCCCAAAACCAAATCATTCAAATCAAGGATTAACTTGCTATAGTTAAAACACAACACTCTAATATCAAACAGATGCTTTAGGTTTTTCTCTTAGTCAGGAAACCAACTAAATAAAGCTAACTTGCGATTGCTCAGAAGTAATTGGTGACTCCCTCTCCCCCTTGTTGACCTAAGAATAAGCAACTAATCCCTAAGTGAGTTTAGGGCCACTCCTGCCTTTATAAAGTCAAAACTTGCTAGATTCCCAGGAGGCAGCTAAAGAACTAGTAATAAGATCACTTTATAAACCCCCATCTCATTCCTTACTTCAGCAGCAAGAGCAGCACTATCAGCATTCAGAACAGACACAACATGGCAATGACTGAAGAGTCATTTATATAGATCTTCATAACTCTATAATTTATTCAGCCAATCTTTCTACCAGCTGTGGCTTAAATTATCTGATGGGTTGCTAATCTATCTGTAACACTGAACCAAAGAGACCTGTAACCCCATCAGTACCAAACAGGCTACACTGAATTGAATGGCAATCTGCTCTTCATCCCATGTAGAGTTGTAGAAGAACCAAGTTTATATGCTTTAAAACCTCATCTAATTTCAGCTAGTAAATAATGCACTCTGAGGCAGGGCTTTAATGCTTTTGTAATAACCGCTTCAAGTGTTTTAAACATTTATATATAGTTAAATGGTATTTAGTGATTGGCAGGAAAGCAGCAGAGCTAGACACTAATACATAAGAAGGGATTGGGGAAACTGAAGAATAGTATGGGATAAGATTACAGATGTATAGAAACCAGACAAACAAAAACTTAATCAATTACTTATAAAACATGTGAGTCTTTGTCTAAATGTCAATTACAATCAGAAACATAAGATCAGCATTATAAGAAGACTTCATTCATTTTTTTTTCTGTTACTTACATGACCATTAGCAATATCCAAAAGATCTTTAACTCTGCATCCTCTTACAGGGCCCACTTCGTTGCAAATCGAATCTTCAATAACCAGAAAATTGGCTTTATAAGACGTGAGTATCTTATAAATATCCTCTGCTGACCTCTTTGAATAGATCTGATAAATCTATGAATTAAGAAAAAAGTTCATGCAAAGAAAAAATCAGTGATAAATTAAATACTGAGGTGGTGGAGGAAAACTTATCTGCAATAACAAATTATATGTACACACCAAGCTATAAAATGTTTAGGTTTGAAATCTCCAGAACAGGTGAGGTAATAGCCAGCCAAATGGGAACTATTTGTCTCTGCTGATAGCAAGTTCTCACCTTATATACTTCAATTAGTCTGAAAAGTCTTCAGAAGTAATATTTTGATATTTGTTTCTGTCCAGAGTGACACACTGGTAATCTACTTGATACTCCCTTCCTTGTTTGCTGGATTCCTGCCCTCCTTCCTTCTAATACACTTGGGGTTTTTTTTCTCATTACATTTAGGTGAAGAGGAAGACAATTCCTGCGATATGCTTTCCAAGTCAAGCATATTTTGTGAGAGATCTCTGTTTCCCTACTGTAATTCTCCAGTGTTCAAGTACAGACTGAGAACTAATGTAGAACAGCAATTTTGATTTCTTTCCTAGGCAATCACTGGGCAAGTCCATTCTGCTTTGTGACTTTCTTCCTAACAAAATACACAGAATAAAAATCACTCACAATCACATTCAGAAATGACACCCTGCCTAAAACTCAATATGATCACACTGCTCAGTAAATTCATGAACTCATAGATGACGTATTCATCTTATCCTGTTATCTTTCTTCACAAGACATCATGCTCTCTTCTCTCCTTAGACTGTAAACACTTTGGAGAAAAGGCAGTATTTGGAATGCCACTCGCATGTAGTGGAAGCACCACCAAACAAGTAATCTGCATTGCCAGGTGGCCTGGGCAGCACAGAAGAACAATGTTGATATGTATGTCATGAGGAATGTTAAGGTCATCTTCTTTAGAACATTAACATCTACAGTACTCTCACACATCTCAATTGGGCACTTTAGTCTTACAGGATGGAACAGGCTATAAATTGCTGATAACACACGTGCATTTTTATGGAATTGGATACTCACATTCTCATTTCTTTTAAGAAGATCATCATCATTATATAAAGGCAAGCTTGACACCATCCACCCAGTACAAAGCTTAATCACACCCATTAACTGGGGGCTGCCTGCAAACACAGCAGTTACAGGAGCCTGTCGTCTGCAAAAGAAACATCAGCATAAGTGTCTGAGTACAGGATGCATTTCTCAAAACAATGTCTTTAATTTTATAAACTGTGTGAATCTTCTAAGGTGCTGCAGTATGAATTGGAGTACATGATGATATCATTTGGGTCTAATTACAGTTGGCATTAATGCTGCAGCGGCAGCAGTTTCCTTTCCAGGCAAAGCTCAGACCTGCAGCAATAGAGTTTGCAAGGAAGGACTCTTGCTGGAGCAAGCACTGATGGCCATTCTCCTCCCCTCCTTACCATTCAGAGTGGTCCTGGAAAGCAAACTATTGCTTTTCTGAATGGTTCGTGACTTGTGATAAAACAAGTTTGGAAGGGAGAGCAGGTGGAGGGAGAAACAACGTGATGTTATCTTCCAAGGGAAAGATCTGTGATTATTTTCATTTGATCTCTAGGACCACATACTTCATCATCTATGAGCAGAGTGTCATGATACAAAATAATGTCTACAGTAATTATGTTTCCAGGTTTGGTTTCATCTTTTGACTATTTGTATTCCGGCATTAGTGCAAGAAAACAGTCATCACCACAGCTTATTAGATTTTGTGCAACTTTTCCTACAGAGAAAATTCAAAATAAATTCATATTATCGGAGAGATAATTTTAAGAAAATACACTGTAATAATGACATGCAATTAAAATTCCAGTATCGATATATATGTATATCCTTAAGAAAAAGATCTTTATTTTCATTAAAAATACAAACAGCTGCTACAAATAAGGGTAGTCAAATTGCTCTTATCAAAGTGAATCTCAGTGCAGTTCACCATGATTAATTATGTACTTGAAGTGTAATATATGCAGACTAATGTAAAAGCCATTAGGTACTTGGCATTATTCCACTTGCTGCCTCGAAGGGCTACAGCAGTGACAAACAACACACACTACTATTAACAGAAAGAAGAAATTGGCTGGAACACCATAATTACCAGCCTTTTCTTTTCTGAAGATGAACAGGCTGCCATTAAAGACTACATAGATACGTAAAATAATATTTTTTTAAGAATAGTGTTAAAGGTAGGTATGTTATCTAAACACAAGGGATCTAATTTTCAGAGAAGCTCAGTTCCTAATGACATAATTCAATGTTAGACTGAACGAGGTCAGATTCCTGTTTTGAAACCTTTGGTGAGAAGAAAAATCTATCTGCAAAAATAACTTGACTCAGTATTAACTGTGTATGTGGCTCCGTATGAATCATATAACATAGCTCAATATTTGCTATGTCCTGCCTTGCCAGATAGATACAAACCCTTCCAGCTTTCTGGCCAAAGAGGAAATTTGAATCATCTGTGTTACACTGCACGTATCTTGACCGAAGACTCTAAATCCTCGCATTCAGGCACTTCATTTTACTGGCTCAAGCACACAAAAATGTTAGTATGTCTGTCCTCCGTTGCCATTACAGTCAACATGAATCCTCTAACCTACTGAGAAGCTAGGGTGGGGAGAGCCAAGTATTTAAGATGTCCACCACTACTTGGAAATTAGGACTAGTAATGATATTAAAGATGACTTGCTCGTGTTTCGGGATCTTCTGTTGTAGTCAATGATAAATTCCTGTTTCTTCCCATGGGAATAACACCAAACTTAAAATACTTGTTTCTCCTCCTATACATCATGGAATGACTTAGCACGGGAAAATTCAGATTAATAGAGATAGCTCCACAAAATGCTGAGATAAAAATACCCTGACATAAAACAGTAAAATAAGTATGTAAGACATCATACTTACTTTATCCAAGTCATAAGTTCTACTGTATCAGGATCATAGAATTCTTGTAGTTCTGAAAGCTCTGTCATTATCCTAGGGAAAAACTGATGGGAAAGAAAAAAAATTTAGAGCGTCTCCTTATACTAAGGCTTTAACAATAGAAATGGGGCTCATCTGAGTTTTCCCTCCAGCCTGGTATTATTGCTTGACTATTTTGCAAAACTTAATTTATACTTACCTGGCAGCAGACCTTCTCCAAAATAAGAATGTTAAACACAAATTCTCATCCCTCTCCATTTTATTAGAATATTTATAACTTAAAAAAAAAATTAAAAACACAAAAAAATCCACGTGGCAACAACATTCATCAACTTTAACTGGCCTTAAATGAATCAAAACCATACCTCAGGTTTTCATATACAAATGCATGGAAATAAGGGCAGCAAACCAAGAAGCTGATACATCTCCCACAGTAAACCTGCTTGAGCAGGAGGGGTTGGATTGTTGTGACTTAATGGAAAGATGTTACGCAAGCAGGATGGGAGAGAAGGAATTTCCTAGGCGAGCTTTATGGAGGTAATCTGCTCTGGACTTTCCTCTGACTTTTACTTCAATCACTGCAATGAAGGAAAGTACACTGTATTGTATGAAGTAAGGATAACTCAGATCACACTCTCGAAAGCATTTTGGGAAAAGGAGCAATTCTGGGAAGTCAGACAGGATGCCAAGTCCTTCAGACCAGACCAGACTGCCAGCCTGCACCATGGCTTTCCTATTCTGCCAGGTCTGAGTGATGAAGGAACGACAAGTCCTTTATTAAAATGGGAGATTTTTTCAGTCCTTGAGCAATTTTGAGCGTTTATCTGAAGAAGGCTAGAAGCTGGCCAGCCCTGAGGGGCTGGAGCATGTCATGCTGTTGTAAATGCTACGCAAAAGCTACTGGCTACCAGCTCTTTTTGAAAGGGATGAAGTGTACAGGTTATGCCAGACTAAAGGTACAACTTAATTCGGGACAGCCATAGTGTACAGATAGTTGGGAAGTGGGAAGCCACTTTTAATTAAGGAGTTCCCACCCCCAGCACCTGGACAATTCAGCTGTCAAGTGACAGCAGTGTACAGCCAGACATATTTGGGCAGCACCTTAACAGCTGCCACATTTGTATCAGAGTTGAAAGCTGTAGCAGTGCTGTCATACACATTCCTGAACTGTCTTCAGAACAGGTGCTGGACAGAAAGAGGAGCCGCTACTGCCACCCCAAGGACAACCAGCTCCACTTATCAATCAAAGCCCTTAGAAAAATCTAGCTAGATGAGGGACTATGCCAGACTGAGTCAGAATGCAACCAAGCAGAAAGATGCTAAGCTGTACACTCAGCCATTTATAGCCATGGTAACAGATTAAGAGCCTCAAGGCATTTGCACTGTCCCATTACTATTAATCAAAGTTTCCAAGCTTAGGGATGAGTTATGAACCTGGAGAGCAAACTGCTCACCACTGCTTAAAAGCAAAAGCTGGATCTGCAATGGATGAAGCCCTCTAGAGTTCAGCCATCCATACTGCTTTTATTAAAAAATAATCTGAAAAAGAATTATTTGGTCAACTAAATTAGTTTCCTCTATTGCAATAGATTTCATAACTCAGTTGAGCAACTCTAGCATTTTTTTCAGGAGAATATCTATTGCCCTGGCAGAAGAGTCTAAGGAATCAGATTACACTGCACCCAAAATTTCTACTGTACGACAGATATTACAAAATCTGTTAAAATACTGTTGGTCACAACTTGCTTTTGTATTTGAATTCTTGCAGAACTATTTAAACTAACTATTTTGAAGCTATGTCAGTATAGCAGAGGTTACACTTTATAGGATATTTCCCATATCTTTTGCACTTACAGAAATTTAAAAAATAATTTCCAAATATTCTTTCCACCAGTCTTGTCTGTGACTTGCAATAAAGAACAAAGTATTTATTTTAAACACGGAAACATCTGTAGCTTTCCTTCCCTGTACTGTAGTATATACATACCTCTACAAGGCGCTCTGCGCGAATGATTTAATTCTGTTATAATTTGATGGAAGCTTTTCAAATAGATTATTTATGTCCTCCCATAATCTCACTTCCATCTAACCACACTTCTTTTCACTAAAACCAACATTGGGGCAACATAGTTTTCAACATCCCAAGTTTTTAGTTGGCAGTATTTTCTTTGTTGAGTCAGTTTATATATCCAAAGCTTAACAGCTGAATATATAAAAGTCTTAATTTAAATTTAATGATTGCTTATTGTAATTAAGAAGTGTTTAACAAAATAAATTGTTAAATACCCTCATACCGAAAAACATAAACAGTGGATGATAGCTTTAATTACATTTCAACATATATTATATTTGCTCATCATTTTGACTCATGTCGTATCTAGATACAAACCACAAAATTCAAAAAGTACTATTTTACCTCTTTCCACAAACTGAATCCAATTATTGTGGGAACTGCCATACTCAGAATAAGAGCCTAGAAAAGACATGTTAGAAGAAATCGATTATGCACAATTCTCCATTCTCCAACCTTGGACTATCTGTTGATTGTGCTCATATAGCAGGCTACATTTATGCCTTGACTCTTAGAGTGACAGTAGGTGAAACTGCCATTTTCTACCAGGCAAAAGACTCCCTGCAAGCAAGAATTTGCCTAATTTACCATGGAAGAACTTACTTGACCCACAATAACTTTATGATCAATATTTGGGATGGTTAATTACTGCTCAAGCAACAATGATGCAATGTGCACATGTGATAGGGAACAGAAGAAAAGTAAACACCTCATATACAACTGCAATGAGATAATCTGAGAAATGAAAAAAAAGTATGAAACAAGCATTTCAATCCTCTGATCTTGATGATTTTGTTATATTGTGTCCTTACCTCATTAGAAACACAACTGCACAAAGCTGCTAAAAACTGCACAAAGCAACTCTCAGCTTATCAAGAATAAAGCTAGTTGTTCCCACTGTAGCACATGTTCAACTGCAACACTTCTCTATAATGGCCACACACAAATCTTACACAAAGTAATTCCATTTACCATCTCTTATGAAGCAGCTTTATTCTCAGCAATTAAATACACCTATCTACCACATTTTAGCCTCACTTCCCAGCGAAACAAGGCATACATTGATGCTTGCATGCATGCTTGTACTTTTTCTGCTGCGCTCCTCCTAAAAGGTGCATGACCTTCTTGGCCAATCTCAACTAAATATAACAGAGAGCTTGAGGTCTCAAAGACTTGTTAATAAAAATTAAACAGATGAATGAAAGAGAGAGAGAAGACAGTTTTGCTTCTTATGGTGAAAAGGTGTGAACACACTAGGCATCAAAGAACATGTGAAAGAGTGATATTAGGTACAAAAGAGACAGAAAAAGCAGACTACATGAGATCCACTGCTCACAGAACTATATGTTCTTTAAACGAGTTCTTCTATAGGTCTTAAGTAATTGTTGTGCAAGAAGTTTTACACTTGCTATCTGTTATTCCCCAAGACATTGGCAACAGAAACTCACCAGCAATATTGGGTGCACAGCTTTCAGTCGAAGCCACTTGAAAAGCGTCATCCACAGTTCAGGAGAGCACACACCAAACGCAGCAAGCATGCAAACATAAGGTGTCCATAGATATTTCATTCTGAAAAATATTGCAATAACTTAGTTGGGACTCTGCATGCCTCTGTGTTCAAGCTATTTATAAAAACATTCAGATATTTTTCACTTGTCAAACACAGTCTAGATGTTCAAGCAATCTGAGATCAAGTTTGAGGGCACTGAAGGGTAAACCAAGGAAATCTCTAGCAGAAGAGCAGGCACCTGATTATCTGCTGTAAGATGCAGGAGCAAGATCCAAGGTAAAAGATGACAAAATCCTTCACAGAGTTCAGGGGAGGATGAAAGAAAAACAGACAGACTAGTGAAGTCACTTGGCTGTTGCAGTTTCCCAGCCAAGCAAGGACAAAAAGCAGCTATTCAGCAAAGCTGTACAGACACTGTACTATAAGGGAGTTCCTGAAGAAAGGAAAGGAAAATATTTAATAAACAATTTAAAATTTGCTGGTATTGTCTGCCTCTTAAGGATAGACTAGACAAGTTAAAACGACATGATAACACAACAGTCTGCTCACTTTAAGAATCCGCGAATATTCAGATTTTAGGACGACAAGCGTAACTCACACACAAGTCTGCCACCTTCAAGCTGATTTAGTTGAGAGTAAAGATTAGAACAATAACATCTTCCAGAACATTAGCTTCTGTAGTCTTAAGGACTAACACAATATCTTTGAAAATAGCTTTGCTACTGCCTTAACATGCCAAGCAAAGGTATACTTCTTGCTAGCCTAGACACAAGACTGAAAACAAATCTTCCACATCACAATATTGCAGAATATACACTGTTCACCAGAACATTGCACAAGATCTTGCTACAATAAAACACTAATGAATGAATGACAGTACGGTTCCAAGTTAAACACCATAAAGAAAGTAATGTAAATTTTCTTCAATCAATCATTTTGGCTGCATGAAAGCTTGCAAAACACATTAAGAAGACCAAGCACAATTCATCATACACCTGTATCCAATTTACAGTCAAAATCTGTGCCCTCTCCCCTGCTAGCAAGTACCACAATATTTCAGAAAAGGGGTGAATTTCCAAGGGGCAGATGGTGTATCATGTCCAGTTAAGAACTCTCTGTTGCTTTCAAAAGAGATACATCAAAATCAGACTTACCCTTCCAAACACATCGCTAGACAACCAAGTAAAATTGTGTGAATTACATGATAAACTATTTCTGGCCTCTCTCCAATTCGACCATCCTCAAGTTTAACTGTCTCTTTCAGTGGTTCACCACTGCAGTTGGAGAAAATGAGACATCACTTAATTCAGACATTATCTCAGGCAAAGGTGCCAATAAAAACACTTCTATGACTGTTAAGTCAGCAGTACATCGAGATCATTGTGTCATATCACAAAATAGCATGGCACTAATTATTTGGTTTTTGTACTTCATCAATGATCCACCAGTACCTACTGTCCCCCATTTTAGACTGTAACTTCTCTGGACCAAAGGCTGTGAATTAATACAACGGGATCACTGGCCTTAAATCCAACCTTAAGGTAATTCAGCACTAAGAGACAGTCTAATTTAAGAGCATGCACACCCAGAAACATTTAGAAGAAGCATGCTATACTTGCATTCTAACTAAATTTCTACATATCATTAGCTTGGTGAAGAATTACAGAATCTGTAGGATAACAATTGTGTGTGGAATGCGTATACCATTTTATGACAAAGTAAGGTAACAGAAACAGGTTTTAGTCACATTATTATGAATTCTCGTAACATATTTTAAGTAAATAAAAATCGTAGCAAAAATCTTACAACTAATTTTTCTCTACAAATGAGAAGGTAAGGCACACAATAGATTCAATTTTATTCTACCATCATGTGATTGCAGGTTTTAGTTTTATAATTAGTTTCCTCACCACAAATGGAAAAAATATTTGCGATTATTAACTGTTTCAAAACAAAAAAGAGGGGGGAGGAGATAGAAAGTTTATTTTAAAAAGCTGTTGGACATATTGGAGTCACTGCTCATCACAAAGCTGTAAATAGCTATTTCAACCACTAGCAAAACATTGGCAATTTGTTTCATTGTTTTGAATTCACTACCACACATCCAACCTTTGAATATACTACCACGCATCCAACCTGATAAACATTTTCATTTATAGAATTATAATCTTTATCTATTAGACGTCTTGGTTATTGAAAAAAAAGATCTATTGATTTATGTTGCAGACAAGTGAGAAATGTGCCTTAATACCTAAACAGCTATACCATTCATCTTCTACCAGGAAGAGATAATTTCCTAGCCATTGGTTTCCAAGATAAGTTACACTAGGATCTACAGTGTTGCTATTCCTGGTCTGTTTACAGACAGCTCCACTACCCCTTCTCTCAAGGGAACCCTGAATCACTGTGAAACTAAAAATAATTCAGTAAGTTTTACTTCAGCTCTGTTCTGCGCAGCAAAGGCTGATGGACCTTACCACAGTAAACAAGAGTTTTAAAAAAAAACACAGTGAAGCAACAGAAATCTGAAATCCCCTCAACTCCACCCATCTCATCCTTCCCAGTATGTTAACTCGGGGAAAAAAAAACAAACCAAACCAACCAACCAAACAAACAAAAAAGTCCAAAAAAGAAACAAATTCTCTAGCAACAATTAGATTACTTTTCTGTTGGAAGGGAAAAATAGACAAAATATCTTTCTCCTTAGCAATGGGAAGCAACATAAATGCATTAAAATGTTAGCCAGAGCTCTGCAGAAATTGCACCTATAAACCAATGACAACTCTCTGTCCTCACTGACAGGATGCTCAAGAAGCATCTTTAAGAGCCTCTGGTGGGCCTTTCCACTGGTGCTCATATTCTGGCAAGCTCACTGGTGCAACAAACTTTGAAGCAACAAACATGATGACCATTCACTTAAGACATCCATGAATCTCTTTATTTCTAACTTCTAATTTTTCAGTATATATAAGTTACTTACCAAATTGTCCTAAAAATGACCTGAGTTACAGAAAAAAGGCAGATAATTAATACCAAAATATAGAAAGGCAACAGTGACGATTGCGTTAGTCGCAAAAAAAAGTCTTGGGAAGGTGCCTGAAGAGATTCTTGACAAAGGAGCCAATTCATTGTAAAATTCCTAGTAAGGCAAAAACATCCCATTAAAAACCGTAACAATACCCCACAGAAGAGAAAAAAATCCTCAGCGCACAACCAATCACAGTTTAACCTATTCATATCATAGGAAACTATTTCAAATTTGTCTTTGAAAAGTTACCTTTTTATCATTTGAAACTGCTTCCAAAGTACTCTTAAGAGTATTTGTCAAAAGCTTATCTTCCAAAAAAGAATCTGTGATCCAAAGAGACCAGACTACAGCTCTTTTATACCACAAAAACCCTACCTCCCATCTAACTCCATTATGGGGACCACAAAGCACTTTGTTGTCAGAGGATTAAGATTCTAGAGATATTGATGCAAGAAGGTATGCTTGTCCTCATTCCAAATGAGGGGATGAAGAAGGGAAAGCGGTCATCTGAGATCACATACAAGCCCGAGGCACTGCCAAGAATAGAATCCTTAATGCTGAAATTCCTAGTTCTGTAGCCGAACCCATTTGATCATTCTTCTTCCTCAATTAATGGGCAGAATGATTAAATACTCTGACAAAAACCACTATCAATGTGTATTCTCAACTGGAACTGGTGCAACATGTGATTCCGTGATTGCATTCTTGTCTTATTTTGTTTCACTTTCCTCCCTCTTTTCTTTTTCTTTTCCCCCAAGGGAAGAATGGACAACTGAACCATTTCCAATTAGACAGAATCAGTTTAAAGATTGACAGCTGGACATGTCCAAACTGGCCTTAAAAGACAAATCTTGAAGCTCTTGTGCTGCAAACCGCAATTCCAACCCAGAGTTACATGATTTTCTAGTTGTAGTTGCACCTAGTTTGTCTCAATCACCGGCTTCATTGCTGAGTTTGATAGCCTGGTAAGTAACATGTAGCAAGTTTTGGGGGTGGGGGGGGAAATAAAATCCATAATACCTGGTAGCTGAATAAACTGAAATCCTGACCAGAAGCAGTCCTTTCTTTTCTTGCAAAACACTTAGGAACGTGTATGTATGTACGTTAAACAACGCATCTTAGTCAACATCATTACATCTTGCCTTCCAAAAGTTCCCAACAATCTCAATTAAGTGTGATGCCATTTTCCACTTCTTCCCCTGAAAGGCTGTGAAGTAGTTTTGTAAGACAGATGCAGTTCCCAGGAGAAAGTCCCAATTCCTGCACAGAATTTCAGGTCTTGGCTTGGGTCCAGGCGGTGTCTCCATCCTTACCAATAATTCACTTAATGTTTTCCAGAAAAACTGTAGCCATGATGTCGTCTTCTTGTACATCAACACTCAACTCTTTTACAGATGTAAACAGTTTTTCTTAGAATCACAATTATTCCCTCTGAGTTTGAAGTTGTCCCTTGTACTAATTTCTTCCAAAACATTGGGGATGAGAGGAGGCGCTTAGGGGTGTTATTCTTACAAAACTAAAAATAAATCCCCACAACCCAACCCTATTTTGAGACAGTATTGATAGCTCACGACTTTTTTCAGACCCTTTTCTTTTCCAGGCTATAAAATGTTAGTACCATCACCTTTACCCTATTATCTTTGCTTTGAAGTCTTATTAGAACACATTATAGGCCACAGAAAAGTTTTGCCCTTCAGCACTGAAAGAAAACAAAAATCTACGAAAAGATTTCCCTTTAAGGCATGAAAAACATTGAGGAGCCCCAGAAACGTCAAAATCCTAAGTAAGTTCTGTATATACATCTTTTTAAATTCAATCTTATAACGAGGCCACAAATGAAAACTTTTTCCAAAACTTCTCTCTAACATTCTTACAAGCCACTGAAATTTTACACTTTGCAGAGCTGTTTCGGAAGTTTGGCTATCTTAGAAGGTGTAAAGAGTTTTAATACTTACTTAGTTGTGTTTAAACCAAGTTTTACTCCAATGAACTTCAGCAAATGCTCATTTTCTTTATGAGGAACAAACATCTGAAAATTAATTTAGCAGAGAAAATTCTTACCAAGTGCTGGAAGCAGCTTTCACATAGTCACTTCATTCAGATTACAAAATAGCAGGGATCAATCAAATATGCAACAGTTAAAACTAACAAATCAGATTGTGTGTCAATTAAGTTACTAGTACAGTATTGTAAATCTTCACTTAAATCTATCTTTAGGGTTTCCCTCCATTTCATTCATGTACTCCAACAGGAGGGCAAGTGAAAAGCTGTCAGTAAGTTATTGAGACACTACTGAGCAGTGTAGAAAGGATCATGAAAACCAGACGTGGATCGAGCCCCTTAGAAGCCAAAGAACACTTTGGCTTTGGCTTCACTAAACAACAGGATTACAGCCTAGCAAAAACTATGAATGTTTGCAATGCATCACATAAACTGTTTGAGCCAGCAAAAGTTCTGTGTACTGTCCACATAATTTAACTCTTAGTTTTCAAGGTTAGGTTTTATTTTCCTGAAGATAGAGCGAGGCTAGCCAGTCTGCACAGCACAAGAAAACAATCAGATCTCAGCATTCTCTCAAGCTTTGTAGGGTTCACTAGCTTCTTTATTTTTAAGATTACACTGCTAATTAACACAACCAGGGCGAGTTTGAGACATAGAGGAAAAGCACAATAAATTAGGCAAAAGACTAGAACCATCAAGAGGGAGTTGCTAATCAAAATATAGGACCAGGCTAAAATCACATTGTGTAATCTCAACTCCTAGCTGGATCCTACACTAAGTGAACATGGGAATAGAGACCTTCTAGTTGAAATTTAATTGAAAATTAACATCAGCCCTGAGAGTATTCATACCTATTCCTGGCTACTAGGTCTTCTCCATGCACAAGAATATTGTTTTAATAATCAGACTAGTTTGTAGTGGCCATCCAAGTTATAACAAAAAACATATTTATGAAATAGCTAAGTGCAATTTATATAGTATTTCTACACTATGCTTTAACCTCAACCCATAAGACAAAGAACCCACCAAAAAACATCTGTTTGTGTTGTAGAAGACTTTTCATATAGCTACAAAATGACTCAATTTTTAGTATTCCAATTTGCTATGAATTAAGCTATGAACTCTCAGATCAATAAGATAAGCAACATTTCAAAAGAATTTTCCAAGACATATCTTTAACTTCCCATTTATGAGTAGATTTTGACAATTAAAATCACTTTTACAGACAAACCTTACCTTTAGTAAGAAGTTCAGTGTCACTGTTAACGTAAGGACCAAATAAATTTGCATTATTTTCAGCAATCTTGACATAAATGTACCTTTTTTCATATTCATCTGCAAAAATATGTTAAGAATGCTGTATCATTTGGAATTCAGTTTAAATAATAAAAACTATACTCAGAATCAGAGGAGAGTGTAGTTACCTGAAGGCATTTAGACAGCATTAAAGCTGCTACAAGACTCAGTAATGGTGACACGAGTAAGGCTGAATTTTCAAACTGCAAAAGGTACCCCAAGAAGAGGGAGAGCAAGTAGGTTTTGTATACTTCATGCACCTGTCGAAGAAACAAAATAAAACACAAGAAAATACAGTGGTTACATGTCTTGCTTTTTAACTCAGTAGACAGCTCACTCCATGCCTCTGCTAATCAGGGGATTAACATATCTCTGTCCTCCAAGTCATGAATCCAGCAGGGTACCCGATACTTGATTCTTTAGACTTTTATATTTTAAGGACTCCGCTTTGAACTAACATAGATCAAACATTTCCCACTCCTGAGGAACAGGGAAAAAACTCGCAATTGAAAGAAGAGGTGATGAATTAGAATTGCATACAGTTTGAAATGGAAGTTACATCTAATAAAAATAGAAGGCACGCATGTATGAAGTAACATATACACCATTGCTACGGGCAGAGTAAAAACACCTTATCATTGCAACATTTGTAAGAACCATTTGGCAGAATAAATTAAAATACCTTCTTGTATTGAAAAAGCAATTGATCTTCAGCATCTGTTTAGCCCATTTATTGCCTAAATCAGTACAGGGTGTGCCATTCAGGGTAAAAATGAGCCCCTTAGCTGCACAGAGCCAACAGAGCAGTTTATCGGTCAGCCCTACCCTACCATGAATATGGAAAGCAAAGTGGCAACTAGACCAAAAAGGACGCATGACTGAGTATCATTCATCGCTCTTTCAGCTCTACAAGGATGTTTCAGCTCTCAGAAGCTTTGTTTAACTTCTAACGCTTTTGTTAGGAAAGCTGTCCCAAACACAGTAGTCCAAAAGAAAGTGAGTTTAAAGCCATTTCACTCTTCTGATGGACATGATGTGCACTCCAGCTGGACCCAGGCTAAAAAGACAACACTCGGTCTGTGTCCTTCAAAGCTCATGAGCAGTATTTATGTCAGGCACCTCTGAGGCTGAACTTAAGTCCCCAAACATCAATTGGCTGAAGAGTTTTAATACCTTCTCTGTCTGTGCCAAGGCAAAGCTGTCCAGCAGAAAAAGAGAAACAGCCTGGACGCACAGGAGATAGTGACTGTATTCCCACATCATCATGAAGGTATAGGTTGAAGCACCCACCAAAAGGTAACAAAACTTCTAGATTTTAAAAAAAGAAAAAAGAAAGAAGTGCATTAATTTCATATCTATGCATCTCTGACACTGAATAACCAACAGGTCATTAAAATAGAAACTATGGAAATAAATTGTTATTTTAGGAAATAATTAAAATACTGACTTCAGACATATTTAACATTTCTCAAATGGAAGAAAGTAATTACTGAAACTTTCAAGAACACTTAAAGCCAATCAGAAGAAACATCTTTGACACAGAAGAGGCAGGGAAGGAAGTTACCACCATCTTCTCCAAGCAACAGGAAGAGCAACAAAATAGTTTACATAGTGAGAAAAATTCTGCATTGTTTTATTTTAAAAAGATAGCACATGGCTCATTACCAAACTGTTCTCTCTGAACCCTCATGGGGGCATAACAGTGCAGGGCACAAGTCGCTTAGCAAAAACTGCACATGCCTAGGTAAAATCCAAGTGGCTGCTTTGAAAAGAACAAACAAAGCATCTACTGTTTTCTGCTTAGTCAGGCAATAGTGACAGAGGCAACTACTCTAGAGCACAGTTCTACCAACAACTCTTTATAAAGAAATTAATTTTGCTTTACCTCAGTAGAACAATTTAGGTTTTTTTTTAAATAGCCTGTGAGAGCTGCCACTTGACATGCAAAATATGGCAAAGCCCAATTTTCCCTTGACGGTATGGAGTGATCAATTCTTGTTGTATCTGTCCTAGAATAAAGTACAGAGAAACAAAATCATTAAAAGATTTATGTAACACAAGTATCAAGGAAAGTCTAAATGTCACTTCTAGTTATCAGTGTGGCCTTGCAGGCATGTATTACATGTAAAGTAATACTTGTAAAGTAATACTGACAACATTTCGCTGCTTGATACATGTCACAAATTTAATGTCAGCATAGAATGTCCAATCTTTACTCATTTATTCAGCAGGTCTCCTTATTAGGTGGCATTTATAGAACTGAAGCCAAAAAGCATCTGCCTCCAACCTTTTCTGATCAACCACAACACCGTGCAAGCCAGACACATCATGCACTGCTTCTGCCAACCCCCACTGTGACAATGGAGCCTTCTCTGGCCACGAGCAATGCTAAATGGTCTTATGTCCATAGCCAGGGGACACTGCTGTAGCAGCAGCTTTCCACATTACAATGAAAATCAGCTTATAGCGGAGAGAAAAGATTCCTTTCAGTTCTCATACAATAAGTTTTGAACAAGTGATTTAGGCAGTCAAGCACAACAAACTCAGAATCCAAAGTAGTGCTCCCTCATAACAGCAGCACCAAGAGCTACGGTCTACAAGGAAAATACTGCCCAGGAAACCAAGAGATTAAAGATGGATGCGGAGCATGCAGGCCCTTCTCATGGAATGACTTGACAGTATCTGCACAATTAGAACTGTAGGACAAAGTTTTAAAAGTGCTAAAGTGACTTAGAAACACAAGTCACACTTTCAAATGTGATCAAAGGCACCAGTTTCAGAGGTGCACAGTCTTCTTTATGTTTACTACGCTTTTAAAAAGGAGCCACAAGCTCCTTTATCATTTCGATATTTGAAAGCATCACTTTTAATTTTTACCACTGAAGCTTCTCACAGAGGAATATTTGGAACATTTTTAACTATCAGACCTTTCAATTTGTTAACATTGTTTAATTTTTGCTGTTGAAATAACACAGATTTATTCACCATTTTTCCTACTTTCCACTGTTCACACCAGCTTGATGAAGGCATTTTTGGCTGCTAATTACAGATTTGGTCATGACAACTTCACATTCCTAGAAGATACTTCTCAACAGTTCAGCTTTAAAGGTGTATCTCTTAACTTTTTGCTCCTCCATAGCTCTTTTCTTTCAGGTGCTCTCAATTTCACAGAAAGCTCCACAGCACTTGGTGACAAACCGGGAGCCTGAACGCAAGTTCTCATGGTCCAAATCAAGCTCCCTATTATCGTGGTGTTTCATAAAGAGAAGGGACACTTCCTTGGAAGTGAAATGTTTTAAAATGAAAAGGAAAAAAAAATATTGGGATCAATACCATCTAAAAAAATTGCAATTCACATGAAGACCCACTACAAAAAGCATATTAAAAAAAATAAAATCAAAGACCTTTTACAAGAAAAATGCACTTGGCCATTTCCTTCTATGCAACAGAACAACTGTTACAATATTTAGAGCTGGCCACAGAGAGCACTTCTGTTTTACAGGAACTTCAGAAATTTGTTTCATTCTTCACCAGCACAAACCCAAAACCTTCTGAGATGGTTTTGCAAAATGGAATTGAGTGAGAATACTCCTGTATTCACACACATATAAAAAGTCAGTTCATGTGGCAGCATGGATTGTTTGGACAACAGGAGGCCTTTGCATTAATAAAAGCAACATGAGAATCAGTGTGTATCTTGGAAATGTTTTGCATTCAGCATAGGAGCTTGCTCTCACAATGAGAACACGAAGTGTAACAGAAAGTATTTCAATTGCTCTAATATTTTACAATGCCTTATTGACAAACTAGATTGTATAAAGATGTTTTTCTTACCTGTTAATAATGAACCATGCTACAGTCAGCATTCCTGCCAGCCAAGTCCCACTCATAACCCAACTGGTTACAAACAATGCAGTCACATAAATTCCCTGCAGTCCAAAAACTATACCAATGTAGAAATACACTGGTTCAATAACTTCCTGAAATTACAAATAAAAACGAAGAGACATAGCAGCAACTGAGCTGAAGCTGTAAAAAATTACTATTTACTATTTGGGTACTGCTAACAGTGTGCTAGGTGCTTTACAAACAGGTAAGAGATGGCCCCTATTCTGTAAAAGTATTGGACATGCTTTTATTCTGGGCTCAGGAAGAACAAAGCAGTGTGAATTAAGAGCACACTTTGGGATTCAGCTTGCTAGTGCCATGATTTTTGTATTTGCTTTAGCATGAACATTGTACGTGTCAGATCTAAAAAAAATCTACACTGCAGTGAGATATAAAGTTCACAGGACTATTGAAGAAGTTAAGTAGGGGAAGAACTTAAGAGAATGTGGAAAAAAATGGTCCCAAAATAGATAAATAAGTAATAAAAAAAGAGAGGGCAAATGAGAGAGGACACAAGTGTGCAGCATAAGCAGAACTAAGCTCAAGCAGAGCAGAAAGAGACAAAACATTTATCTACAGGAGTGCTTTTCCCTTTTATCTGTACGGGAATGGGAAGAGACAGGTAGCAATATAACAGACTTCCGTAGTGTGAAGGAGCTAACTTTCCTATTTTTAATGGATAGCACAGATACTCTCCACATTTCTAAGCAGTTTGTTGAAGTAAAGAATAATAGACAGAAAAGATTAGTGCACGTAAACCCCCAAAATCCAAGAAATCGACCATAACTGAGGAGAACCTGGACTTGGTGAGAGGCTTAGCTCATTTCATTCAACAAAAATTGCATGTATTTACTGTAGACAACATAGAAAGTCTCATACACACACATACACAATCATAATGAAAGCACAGAAAGTAGGAGAAATGCACATACTTCGCTACCAGATGCTTGATATAAAACACTGGCAATCAACTCTGGGTACAAAGTCATTTGCTGGACTGCATTTATCGTCTTCAGTGATATTGTCTTATTGTTGTGTGTCAACTCATAAACACCTATAGACAAAAAAATATATTATTCTTGGACTCACTTCCTACTGCTGTTCTTAAAAGAGGTGGAAGTGTACTCAATGGTAGGGGGAAACAGGCTTGATGATTAAAACTACTGACTGATTCACTCCTCCTAATTTTAAAGGAAGGAGAAAATTCTGTGCCAGATGCCATTCCACCCTACTGATTTAGAAAAACAGTTATTACCATTTTTTGATCTAGTCATTAAACAGAATCATAGAATCATAAACATTAGTCCCAAAACTAACCAGCTGAAGCGTAGCCTTTTCAGTAACCTACAGATCCCCTTCACAGGAGGTTCTTAAGAAGTGAGACAGAGACATGACAAGGATGAGCAGGATGTATTAAACCTGTCTCCACAAAGAGGTCAGATATGATGGCCTCATCACCCTTTTTAGCCCTGCACTTCTGAGACTTCTATGAATCACTAACTAAACATAATATGCCTTTGTATTGGATCAAGATTAAATTGATGCTGGCATACTTGAAGGATCCATAATTCTGAAATATTAGAACTAAAGAGAAGACTTATTGTGACTTAGGACAATAGAGGGAAGTGGGAAAATAATCCAAATTAGAGGAGACAAAAAAACCAAACCAAAATCAAAGAAAACCCCCAACAACAATGCAACAGCCAAACAAGATAACTGTTTCCAGCTCTGAGTATATCTTACTGTGTGGTCTGCAGCTGGTTCTGGCCAAACCTAGCCTTGCAGGACTCATAACTGGGTTCAGCACAGATACGATATACCTTTGAAAACTGGGCATTCCCATAATACCTAGCAGACATTAGTCTTAACTGTTGGCAGAGCATGCCAGAATGAGGCAGTCTGTCTATTCACAACACAGGTAATATCCCCAGAAAAAAACGAGGAACTGACTGCACCGAAGACCTAGTCTATATTGCTGACGTGCTACACATCAGCTGGGAAACCATTCAACCAATAAAACTATACCTATAAAGTTTAACTGGCTTCAGATGTGGATAAGGTTTCACAAGGCAACTGACTAATTTGGCATCTAAGTGCTGCAAGATAAGGCTGTTCACTCTCTCTTCTCCCCTGGAGTTCCTGCCTTATCCCCATGCTAGATCAGTACCTTTCTGAACTCACTGCACTAGCACAAAAGTGTTCCACCTACTTTTCATTGTTTTAGTTTTCTGCAGATTTAGGGACCTAGAATTAGTGAGCTCCAGAGCCAGTGTAGGATAAAGAGAAGGAGCTCAAAGGGAGAAGAGACTGTTGCCACCCAGTTTGTTCTTCTTCCTGTTCCCACCACTTAGTGCTCATCAACATCTATTCATCATAGCTGACGGGAGTAGAAACCTCTGTCAAGGACAGGATGAAGCAGATCAACTCTTGACAGAACTGTTCTATCTTTAGACAAAGGATGGAAAACATTAAGGTCCATGCTTCACTCCCAAATTAAACATAAATTACACTTACATGACAGAAAATCCACTATGTAGCATAGGCAAACCCAACAATAACTTCCATACAGGGCAATATGAGAGTAACACTAATCCTATTCCAGAGTACTCATTAAAGGCAATCCGCTAGAGTACAGGAGTAAGTTAAATATTGTTTTTTTTAAAAGACACTGAAAAGTTAACACAGCATGCAGTTTTTAATTAGTCTGAATGATATACCTAAGTAACAGCATAAAATCAGTCTTCCCAGTCTGCAGTTTTTTACACTCTCCAAAAGTAATAGGACTTTTCAAGGTTAATAAAACAAGCAGGTTTTGTACCTCTTTCAAAGGAAGGAGCCTTTAGCAGTTCTTTATAGAATGAGTAATAAATGGCGCTGTCACCCTGAAACGTAATTTCTCGTTCAAGTTCCTAGGAAAAAAAAAAAATATATGCAACCTCTTCCCATAGAAGACTGTATATTTCCAGATAGACTGGTTTTGTAATACAGCACATGGTTATGACTCCACTGTACATCTTCAAAATATTCCACAAAACATTTATCTTCACAGCACCTCTGTCAGTTATATAATGCTCTTTACAACTTTGCAAAAATGCTTGGAATGAATCACAGCAACTCAAATCTACAACTTAAGTCAGCACAAGATCCATTCATATTCATAAACTGGAATTTCATTCATTTTTCCATAAACCACTAAATAATACAGTTCTTGAAAAATGTCAAACTCCATACTTTACTGTTGCTTAGCTTATGAAATCCCAATATGCTTCAGAGTTTTTTCCAAGTTTTAGAAAGGTATCTCAATGATAAAGGATGGTATGAAAAAACACAAAAGCACAACAAGCCAAGACTACTGTTAGTAGGACAAACACTTTAAAAAAAAGAAAAGGAAAGAAAGAAAACAAAAAAAAGACACTATATCAAAGATAGAGGCCTGGGTAGAAGGACATGAGATTCTGCAAGTAAGTAGTTCCAACCTGACATGGATTAGCTTTGATTTCAAGGACATAATTTGAGTTTTGTTTCAGTAGCTTTACTTTTTCTTTACCTGCCTGCTGGAAAACCAGAATTTCCTTTCATGATATGTTGAGAGGTACACAGCATACATCATTCCACTAGTGACTGCCGCAAGACAGCCAAAGAAAAGTTTTGCAAAACGCTGAAATAACATATCTGAAAAGGGAAAGCGAAAGAGCTAAAATAGTCCAGAGTATTTAAAAACAAACAGTACACCCTACATACAACTTACTTCTGAACAGCAAGTAAATTTATTGGTATCGGAATCATCACAGCATCAGCAGCACAGATACATTGAAAACTGGTTTGTTATTCCTGTCCTGAAAGTTTCTTTCCCACCTGCTACCATGGCTTTATAGGACTCAGATAAAATACTCACATGCTACACTGCAAATTTCTCTCCATTTTAGTAAGCTTCATTGTCAAATTAATCCAACAAGGAAAAGTGCCTTAGAATAAACAGATCGAACTCTAGATTTTACCCAAAACACCACAAACTTCTTAAAGACATTAGAAGAAACATGTGGCAATACCACACCTAACATCAGTACAGAGACATGCTCTTTCGATGGGTCTACTTGGACTGTAGCTCCCTCCAGGCAGTGTGCACTTTTAAAATAAAAGTTTTGGGTAGCTTGGTGAGCAGTCGCCTATAATTATACCTGGTTTTAGTTCTGTTTCTTGAAAAGCTGTAAGGACCTGTTATCTGTTCATGTTTCAGTACCTTGGTACTGATCAAAAGATCATTCCAGGTACAATTAAAATATTTATTTGCGCTCAAATAATAACAGTAATAAGATTCTTAACCCCCAGTCTGAAACAACCCAGGACTATCATTTTACTCTGCAATACGTAAAATGTCATTATTGGAGAATTTTAATGTGCATGTCTGTTTTTTTTCTTGAAACATTCAAAAACCTAATTCATAATAAATGCACTATAAATTACGCAAAATGTAAGTGAATAATGAAAGAATAAATGAGAAGTTGACTAAAAAATCTGTGGCTTACATTTTGGCGACCTTCCCAGCTTGGAGTTTTCTTTGTTTCTCTCCTCTGGAGCCATTTTCTCAGATTCTGTGCAGTTTTGCTTCTTTCTCTGTCGCAGGTCTGTTGCCCCTGAAGACATTTTTTTTTAAAGTTATTGCAACACAATACTTACAATTGCACTCTGAGAAATCCACACAGCAGCAGGTAACAGCCAGTTACTGCTACTGATTCAGTCCCAAAGCAGATATACCTGACAAAAAGACTCAGTTAAGTCTGTCATATGCCTAACTAAACTAACAGCATGGCACTACAGAAATAAGTTCCCATGTTATTCCTTAGAAAAGCCAATAGTTTTCTCTTGAGGACATACTCTGGGATCACTGAGAACCCAAACCAGAAGCTCACTGGATTACCCCATGGTGAATATATTACACAGATGAAGTAAAGCAGTAGTTCAGATAAGTTGACACAGGCACTGGGAAACACTGGTGCCCATTCCATTCTTCTCTCATCCTGTTTTACACTGCTACAGTACAGAGCTGTACTAGGCATGTTACTGTAACACAAAAATTGGGCTAGTCCTTTATTTATTTTAAATTGAGCTAGCTGTTACTCATATGGTGTATTTTTTTACGAAAAAAATGTAAAGAGAATATCACCTTTTTCCTGCTACCAGATCTAAGCAGGTTTATGAATTTTTAGTGTAACATATAATTAAAAAGTGCAGTCTGATAGGCCACACAGTTCATATCACAAGACTGAGGGCTTCTTCAGCTTCTGTTATGCTTCTTGTAAACAGCAGGTCAAAGCCCCGGCCCTTTTATTTTACAGTCTGAAAGGAAACAGAGCGCAAGTCTCCATACAAGATGACTGATTGAAAAAAGTCTGTTATAATTACTATATTAAAGATGACATCCCACAACATTTATGTCACTTTAGAAGTATGATGAAAAGGTTTAACTGCAATTCATGCTCCAGAATTTTTAGCTTTCCAGACTGAGCTACTGACAAACATTGCCTGAGATTTTCTAGCCACTGATTTCCTCTGGACTTAGACCACCTCTTTCATAAAGTTATGCAACATCAAACTTGAAGTGTCAATATTCACATCCCACAAGAAAGCTTTTAGTTACTGTGGCTCTATGTTACTTCAGGTCTAAATCTCTCTACTTTAACTCTCAACTATTAGATTTAAAAATTACAAACTAGAGAAAGTAATACAAAAACTGCTAAAGTGATGTCTGCCTGGTTTAGGACACCTGTATTTGCGTTTTACCAGGATTTTCAAAGCTATTTATAAATTATTCTGAGCAAACCAAGATCTCAATGATAACACATTAAAATGTTATCATTTTTCATGGAATGAAGAGAAAATGTCTGCCTTCTTAGACAAGACAAGAACTGGAAAGATATTAAGCAAAATGAGGTTTAGGACGTTCAGTTATCACATTTATCATTATGTCAATCCAAAATGAAATATACATCACTATCTCTTAATATCATACCTATGAAGTTAATCAGCAATGCAAACACTGAGTGCGCTGCAATTTAAAATCACTTGTACCATACAAAATAAAATGAGGGGGGGTGGGGGGGAGAATTCTAGATCACCCAAACAGGCAGATATATACTCGGAAAGGCAACTGTCTGCCGTGGTCATTCTAGTTATGAACAAAGCAAGAGCAGTGAGAATACTGGAAGAAAAGGCATTTCTTTCACTTTTCTGTCAGGTAAGTGAGTCATATTAGAAGTGCAGCACACTTACATAGTCAAGAGTTAGCAGCAGTAATAGAAAACTCCCAAAGAAAGGACAATTTAAAATTCTAATTCTGAAACAACTACACTTCAGTGAGTAAATGATCTTCACCTCGGTTCTGAAGACTGCTTAACAGATTCTCCCCCTCAAAGCGATTACAAAGAAAGATCCAGGTATTCTACTTCTGTTTCACTTGCAGCTGCCTCAAACAAGAAAAATGCTGTTCCACGTCTATGAATTCTGTAAATGAGGTGAAATGAAAGTCAAACAAAGTGACAACTAAAACTAATCTAGGATTTCGAGCTGATGACACAGACTCTAGTACCTCCCTATCCACCACGCAGTTTTTCACCTGAGATTACTTTCTTGCTCCCTGTGAGTTGCCAGCAGATTTTTTTTTTCAACTCTCGTTTCAACAACAAGCATTCCACTTATTTTTTAGTATCTATTGTGGAAAAGCATAACTCATTGCTCCTGTGTGCCACTATATTAATTCATTTTTTGTCTATAAATTGAGCTCTGTCTGCAATCCTTGTCCTCTCATCTAAAAAAAGGATAAGATCGAGCTGGGAAACATTCAGAGAAGGGTCACAAGGATGATCAAAAGTGCACGATGGCTCCCGTACAAGGAACACTGAAGCAAGCTGATGATGCCTCAGACTGGAAAAGAGGATGACCAACAGAAACACGCCAGAGGTCTACAAGCTACTGAAGTACACAAACAGGCCGAATAGAGAGCAATGATTCACCTTCCCTTCTAAAACTGGAACAAAAAGTTATCAAACAAACACAGTGAGTCAAGCTAAAAGGAACCAGTTCATTGCACATTACCTTCATAGAGACCACTCCTACCCAAAGAATGTTCCACAAATGAAGAGTTTACTCAGTTTCAAGTGAGGATGGACACATTTGTGGAGAACAACCAATCAAAGACTTCTAAATATACAGAAAGCATCCCACGGAGAACAGTTGGGAAGCTGTAACATGACAGGGACAGCACCGCTTTCGCCAGTTTTGCTCTTGCAGTTCCTTAGCTGTCTAGTGTTCCCTCTGTACTTGGTCCTGGTGAGACCGCTCCTCGAATGCTGTGTTCAGTTCTGGGCCCCTCACCACAAGAAGGATGTTGAGGCTCTGGAGCGAGTTCAGAGAAGAGCAATGAAGCTGGCGAGGGGGCTGGAGAACAAGTCTTATGAGGAATGGCTGAGAGAGCTGGGGTGGTTTAGCCTGGAGAAGAGGAGGCTGAGGGGAGACCTCATTGCTCTCTACAACTACCTGAAAGGACGTTGTAGAGAGGAGGGTGCTGGCCTATTCTCCCAAAAGACAGGGGAAAAAATGAGAGGGAAAGGCCTCAAGCTCCGCCAGGGGAGGTTTAGGCTGGACATTAGGAAAAAATTTTTCACAGAAAGGGTCACTGGGCACTGGAACAGGCTGCCCAGGGAGGTGGTTGAGTCACCTTCCCTGGAGGTGTTTAAGGCATGGGTGGACGAGGTGCTAAGGGGCACGGTTTAGTGTTTGATAGGGATGGTTGGACTCAATGATCCGGTGGGCCTTTTCCAACCTGGTGATTCTATGATTCTACGAAGTGCAAAACCAAAACTGGCGAATCATAGAACCATGACAACTCTTTCTGCCGGTTTCCCTAAGAAAACTAAATACCCCCTCCTAGTCCCCACGAAGAGGACTAGCACAAAGGAGACCTGGAGAGAAAGGATTGTGCGGGGCGGGGGGAGGGGGGGCAGAAAAGCTAAACGAGAGCGGTGACAAGACAACGACACACGGCAAACAGAAGGGATGCCAAGGCAAAGCCCGCTCCCGGAGGCACCCACGGCTGCTGCCCGGGCACGGGAACGGGCCCGGGGCTCCCGTCGGGCGGGGAGGGGACGGAGGCCTGGTCTGTGGAGGCCTCACCCCCGACCGCGCCGGCCACGCAGGCCGCCGTCCCGCTCCGCGGCGGCGCTGCCGGCGGGACGCAGCGCGGAGGGACCCTCGGCCGCGGCCTCACGGGGACCGCGGCCTCGGGCGGCGGCGGCCGCGGGGCGCGGGACCCCTCACCCGCCTACCCCCCGCCCCCCCCCCCGCAGCCATTGGGCGCGCGCCCATCCACAGAGCCCGGCCCGCAGCCGCGGCCCCGCGGGGCGACGAGGGCGCGTCCCCCCCCCTCACCCCCCCTTCACCTTCCGACATGGCCGCGCCGCCGGCCGGCCCCCCCGCCGCTCTCCGCTCCTGTCGCCGCCGCCGCCCGCCTCTCGCCGTCCTCGGGAGCGCTCTCGCATAACACACGGCGAGCGCGGCGGCCCCTCGCTTCCTGCCGCGCCGCCGCGCCCGCCCGCCGCGGAACCGAGGTGTCCGGGGCGCGGCGGAGCCCGGAGCGGCGCGGCGAGGCGCAGGGCCCGGCCGGCAACACCGCCCCGCCCCACCCCCCCCCCGAGCCCCGCGTCCCCGGCGGGGGCTCTGCAGGGACCCCCGCCCTGCCAATCCCGGCCCGGGACGGCGCCCTCCGCAGGCAGCGGGGGGAGGTTCTTCACCGACAGGGTTATCGGGCACCGGCACGAGGAGGCGGCCGAGTCACCGCGGGGTCATACAATGGTCTCTTCCAACCTGGTTATTCTATGATTCTGTTTGGGCACTGGAACAGGCTGCCCAGGGAGGTGGTTGATTCACCTTCCCTGGAGGTGTTTAAGGCACGGGTGGACGAGGTGCTGAGGGGCATGGTTTAGTGTTTGATAGGAATGGTTGGACTCGATGATCCGGTGGGTCTCTTCCAACCTGGTTATTCTATGATTCTATTTGGGTTCAGGTTGGAAGGGAACTGAAAGATCATCTAATTCCAGCCCCACTGCCATGGGAATCGGAAAGGAACTGGTGGCCACTGGGACCGAGGCAGGGATGCTACGTAAGCTGGACAGGAGAGGATGCTGCAAGAGTGCTGGCCTTAGGAGCAACTAAGGGCAGACCTAACAACGCACTCTTTTGTTAGGTCTGCCCTTAGTTGCTCCTAAGGCCAGCACTCTTGCAGCCCGGTGCAAAGAAATGTGCAAAATACAGTCTCAAATCCATCTGCAGTTGTCCTTCATTGTAGTGAGATCCCAAATGAAATCTGAGGCCGTGTTTGGAATTTTAAGTGGAACTGAGTCAGGCGTTTCTTAGATGCAATCTTCCTCATTTACAGAAAAGCTCTTCCATGTAACGTCTCCCCAAACACTGCAAGAAAGCCAAGCCTCCCCTTCCAACAAATCACAGAATCGTAGAATAGTTTGTGTTGGAAGGGACCTTAAAGATCATCTAGTTCTAATCCCCCTGCCATGGGCAGGGCACCTCCCACTAGATCAGGGTGCCCAAGGCTCCATCCAACCTGGCCTTGAACACCTCCAGGGGTGGGGCATCCTGGACTTCCCTGCAAAACCTGTACCAGTGCCTCTCCACCCTCATTTGAAGATATTCCTCCTTAGGTCTAGTCTAAATCTTCCCCTTTCCAGTTTGTAGCCATTCCCCCTATTCCTATCACTACACGTCTTTGTAAACAGTCCCTCACCATCTTTCTTGTAGCACCTTCAGGTCCTGGAAGGTCTCTTCAAGGTCTCCTTGGAGCCTTCTCTTCTTCATGCTGAACAGCCCCAACTCTCTCAGCTTGTCCTTGTATGGGAGATGCTCCAACTCTCGGACCATCCTTGTAGCCCTCCTCTGGACCTGTTCCAATAGCTCCATATCTTTCTTATGTTGGGGATTCCAGAACTGAACACAATACTCCAGATGAGGTCTCAAAAGAGAGGAGGTGTTTAAACACCCCGGAGGTGTTTAAAAGATGGGTAGATGAGGTACTTAGGGATGTGGTTTAGTAGTGGAGAGGTACAGTTGGGCTTGATGATCCCAAAGGTCTTTTCCAGCCTAGTGATTCTATGATTACGGCTTCACCCTCCATGCCTAGCGCGATCCTACAGATTTTTAGCAGCCAAATTCAGCAGCACAGCATCATCCACACAGCCCAGGCTCAATGGTCATGCACCAAACTCTGGGCCAGGTGAGAGAAGTGGTTGGTTGAGCCTCCATGCACACCTGCTTTGGGCTTCTTTTTACTTCGTGATGAAGTAGCAGAGCGTGGTACTGTCATCCCACTGTTGCAGGGCCTGGACAAATAAAGGACAAAAGGATGCCCCCCCACCAAAGTTACAGTCTGCTTTGAGGAAAATGGGTTCAGTTTGGGTAAAGGGAAGCCAGGGAAAGAGCATATGGAACATCCTTAAGCTGTGGCGTAGGTAGGCATCTCAGTATATGAACCACTGCTCTCAGCAGCCAGCCCTGTCTGCTGCAGGAGTGCATCGCTGAGCGAATTGGCTGGGCTTATTTACACCTCTCAGAAGCAAACTGCTGGAGGAACTATCAAAGCGGTTTGTGGGAATTGTCCCTTGGGGACTGCATGTCTTCTGACATGTTTTCTCAGAGCAGTTGGGCCAGTGGCCATTCAGCTGCTAGAAGCTGCTTTCTTTACTTGTCTAGCAGCTGCAAGGAAAAGCTAAACCAATCTGTGCATCCTATCGGAGCGTAAAATGAGATTTATAACTTTCCTAGATATTCTACTAAAATCTAAAATACTTCTGCAGTTGTTGATTTATTGGATAGTTAAAAGAGTTGCTTATGTTTTTAATGAACCATAAATTATGCATTGTGTTTTAATGTTTTGATCTGGTTTATTTTTTTTATAACTCGATTCTGTTGTAAGTTACCGGAATAAGCACAAATAATCATTGCAATCAAAACAACAAGGATGATTTCAAATATTTGTAATTGGATCATCAGTACACAGATGGGAGTAAAACAAGTGAGTGCACATTAAGCTCTACATTTTGTCTACTTAAGCCCTTGTTCCTGCTATTTCATACTGCACTTTTGTTATATTTCTTGCGTACACCAGTTTTCTACCAGCACTCCAGCATGTGGACCATCCCACACCTTGAATTCAGTAGAACTATAAATGCACATCAACTTATTTACATGCACAACTGTACAAACAGCACAGCAGTGAAAAATCCAACCTGCTCTTTTGCTTTTAATTTTTTTTTCAAGGTCTTCTCTGGAAAAATTGCGTATTTGAAGGTGGGAGTACAAAAAAATCACCTTTCATGTGAGTTTCTTTCTCCCAGAATGAAAACACTGAAATAATTTTTAGAGTAATGCTGAAAATGTTATTACAGCTGCACTTCAATCTTCCAAAATGTTTTCTATAACTAATTTTATATGAAAGTTATTTCATTTGGCAGCTTATAATGTGCCCTAAACATTGTGCTGTAATATATTACAATGAATAAATGTGGGGATGTTGTGTTCTTTTTCCAAGATTTCTCAGTACAAACATGCATCATGTATCTGCAGGATGACATTCCTTCTCTGTTTACATATTATTCCTAAGCCCTACAGACATAACTTTCCTTTTTGTTTACAAGTCCACGGTAGTGATGCTTTCTAGTTTAACAATCTCGCGTTCTCTCTAATAGAGATGTCAGGAGGCAAACAGGAATGGATGTACCTTAGTGTAATTCATTAGTACAGGGCACATTTGGTGTTACACAAAAGTGAAGAATGTGTACTTGTTTATTTTGTAAAAAAAATAGGTTGTATTTTTTCTATGTTAAACATGCCATATTTAATTTTTTTAGTAAATTTTAGTTTCAAGAATCAGGTAACAACTGCAGATATGTCACCCATTCTCCTAATTCCAGCCTTTTGTGGGGTTAATTTTCTGACTTCTAATCTCATTGTAATGATTCCAGACTACCAGTATCCTAGGGTTTTCCTAATTTTAATTATTTCACACCCTTCCCTCCCCAAAGCTGTATATATTCTACTAGTATATAAAAAATATTGATACATAATTATTTGTAGGCCAAGGTTTTGCACTGGGCTCTCCCAAGTGATGTGGGGAATGCAAGGAGAGGAGTGGGGGATTGTTGGGGGACAGTGACAATATGGACGCATTACTTAAAAGTGGATGTAAGAAGCCAGACAATTAAGCTACACAAATCATATAGAACCATATACAACCTCCAGGATTTTTCTATCTATATAATTCTCTTCCTACTTTATCTCAGCACATCTTCTAGTGCTTTTGATCACTTCAGCTCTTGCCTGCCTTGCCCAGGATATAAGTAAGTCAGGTTCTATTGTCAGGTGCTTCATTGTAAAACTCTGTTGATATCCATTAGATCAATGGAGCCACTTTAGATTTGCACCATGAAACTGAGTCAGGGACATGGAAACACACTTTGGCTCTGTTCTCTCTTTGGTTGTGAATCCACGTTTCGATTTCTACTGGGGCCTTTGTAATTTTTTTTGTCCCTGTTAGCAGCTGCCTCAAAAATAGAAGACACCCCTGATTACCAGGACTACCTTTCTCTTCCCTTTGTCTCCTATCCTGCCTCCTGTATTTACTGTGTCTTCAGTGATGCATTCTCCAATACTGTCCTTGAAGCAGCATGAGATCCTGCATATTCATTTTCTATAACTCTTCCCATCTCTCCTGGTGTTTCCCTGTAATCTAGAACTAACTCATAAGCCACCCTCTGTTTAGATCTGTGTGATGCTGTACAGCCTCTCATCCTGTCCACTCTCTTGTCTACCTCCCTCTAGCAATCCCATCATCTTCTCCGTCCCTTTTTTGTGCCACCTTAAATAATCCCTCAGCCTTCTTTGTGTTTTCACCCTCCAAAAATGCATTGATCCTTATCACAGGTGCCTTTATCTGACCTGTAATTTACTGTATTTCTCTTGCTTTTCATCTTTCTTCACAAGACCAAGCCACATCAGCTGGCTAATTGCTGTGTTGCTCCTCCGGCCCAAGCACCTGCAGAACACTATATCAGTAATAAAGTCATGGTAAAAAGACTACAGGAGAAAAAAGACCCTTCATGTTTATTTGTTTAAACACCCCCACCCCCAACTGATGTGACTTGATTTCTGTACCATTTCCCTCTTTATAATCTTGCTCTAGTTCATGGCAGACATGGCAGTTAGGAGAAGTCCCTGATGACTGGAAGAAGGGTAACGTTGTCCCCATTTTTAAAAAGGGTAGACTGGGAATTACCAGCCTGTCAGCCTCATCTCTGTGCCTGGGAAGATCATGGAACAGATCTTCCTAAAAGCTGTGCTAAAGCACACGGAGGACAGAGACGTGATTAATGGCAGCCACCAGGGCTTCATCAGGGGCAAGTCCTGCCTGACCAACCTAGTGGCTTTCTGTGATGAGGTAACCACAGCAGTGGACACAGGAAAACCTACGGATGTGATCTATCTAGACTTCTGTAAAGCCTTTGGCATGGTCCCCCTCAGCATCCTTCTCTCTAAATTGGGGAGACATGGATTTGATGGGCGGACTGTTTGTTGGGTAAGAAATTGGTTTGATGGTCGTATTCAGAGAGTAGTAGTCAACATCTCAATGTCCAGATGGAGATCTGTGACAAGTGGTGTACCTCAGGGGTCTGTGCTGGGACCAGTGCTGTTTAATATCTTTATTGATGATATAGACAGCGAGATTGAGTGCACCCTCAGCAAGTTTGCAGATGACACCAAGCTGGGTGGTGCAGTTGCCACACCAGAAGGACAGGATGTCATCCAGAGGGACCGGGACAGGCTGGAGAAGTGGGCCTGTGTAAATCTCATGAGATTCAACAGGGCCAAGTGCCAGGTCCTACACCTGGGTTGGGGCAATTCCCAATTTCATTACAGGATGGGGGATGATGTGATTGAGAGCAGCCCAGGACCAGGATGCTGGTTAATGAGAAGTTTGACATGAGCCGGCAATGTGTGCTTGCAGCCCGGAAGGCCAACCAAGTCCTGGGAAGCATCAAAAGAACCGTGGCCAGCAGGTCAAGGGAAGTGATTCTGCCCCTCTATTCCTCTCTTTTGAGACCTCATCTGGAGTATTGTGTTCAGTTCTGGAATCCCCAACATAAGAAAGATATGGAGCTGTTGGAATAGGCCCAGAGGAGGCTACAAGGATGATCAGAGGAATGGAGCACCTCCCATATGAGGACAGGCTGAGAGAGTTGGGGTTTTTCAGCTTGGAGAAAAGAAGGCTCCAAGGAGATCTTATAGTGACCTTACAGTACCTGAAAGTGGCTACAAGAAAGCTGGGGAGGGACGTTTTACAAGGCCCTGTAGTGATAAGACGAGGGGGAATGGCTACAATTTGGAGAGGGGAAGATTTAGACTAGACATTAGGACAAAATTTCCCAGGGAAGCTATGGATGCCCCATCCCTGGAAGTGTTCACGGCCAGGTTGGATGGGGCCTTGGGCAGCCTCATCTAGTGGGAGTTGTCCCTGCCCAGGGGAGGGGGGTTGGAATTAGATGATCTTTAATGTTCTTTCCAACTCAAAACTATGATTCAACATATCTATGTATGATTCTACAATTCTTTGTTTGTGCTGTAGGCAAAGTTTCCCAGGGCAGGACCCTTGCAATTGTAAAACACACAGTTTATTATGTGCCTGGCCAGAAATAGCTGTATGGGAGCACGACTGGCTGATATCAGCCTTGCCCTCCACTTGGCCTATGCTCTGTGAGTGGGACCAGTGCTCTGACATTGCTTTTGTTCTTTCCCGCACTCCTTTTTTCCTCCCTGAGCGTGGGTTTGACATTTATCCAAGGATAAAACCCTTTGAGGTTGATGACTCACAGCTCAGCACTTCCTTTTACTCACGCTTTGCCACCTAGGACATCGGTCAGCTCCTACTAAACTGCAGTTTATTTTTTCTTCATTGCTTATGACGACATTCCTTACAGCTCATCTCTGTGTTTTCACCACCAATTCTGTTGGGTTCAAAGCTGTGCTCATTTTTCTACAGCTGGTCATAGCTGTATTTCCCCCTTTCTCTCTCCTCTTGTATTTGATAGCTTTGGTCTTTTTTAAGCATCCCCTGCAGATTTTGGAGCCTGGAGGCTCTCCTGTCTCGGGAGCCTGGCTGCTGAGGCTGTATTTCTGAGGAAGAAGGTACTGCTTGCTGCTGCAGCCTGCCCTGCCAGCACAGAAAGAGAGCCTGGTCCCCTGCCTCCTCATGCAGCATCATCACTGTTAATCAGCTGCCTGACCATGAGCAGCACAGCCTTTCAGGCTCCTGGTGACGTCCCTGGTGACACTTAAGTGATGACAGTGCAGTTGGTGGCATCACACAGGTGCTGCTGCTGAAGGCTTAGCAAACACTTCAGCCGATGCAAAACAAGTGCTAGAATCCAGGTCATTTCCCAGGCAGTGAGTTGTCCCTGCAGGGCAGGGCGAGCATGACTGGAAGTTAGTGAAGCCCCGTGCCCCCCAGCACTGACATCAGTGGGAGTAACTGATCACATCCAGGAAACTGCTCTGGGAATTTCACACTTGTTTTTTAATGTATTTTTCAGAGAAGTTGTTCAATGTGATCTTTAATGCATTTATGTCTTACTGTCTTACCAAATAGACTAGTCAGGCACATCTCCCCACCCCACTACATCAACTCCCACCCTTAGCCCCTTATTCTTGTTTGGCCAGGTTACTGCTGGCAGAAGAAGGGCAATATCACTGCTTTGGACGGGCTTCCAACTTTAAGCAGAAGGGAATTTGGCCTGGTGCTTGAAGATTATAAATCAGGAATATAACTCATAACCCAAACACTACGCAGACACTAGATCCATTCTCAAAAGTTGCATCCAGTGTTATTAAAGTATCTTGGACTGAAGCAGCACTCTGCAGCTGGTGCTGCTTTTCAGTGGAGTGAGTAGAAACAGACTCCAATACAGACAAGACTCACTTTAACCAAGTAGATTAGGTATTACCAAGGTACCAAATTGTTTGTTTTCTGCTAGGACTTCCTAGACAGCAGGAAACAAAGTGGATAGGATTATACGCTGCTCTTAGTGTAGGGTGCAGCTTCCATCTGAGATGTGGGTTCTGAACTCCCAGGCAGCTCTGAAAATCCCAGTTGTGTTTTTCCAAGGAGCAAATGTGAGCCAGGCAGTTTGTTACGGAGAGGTGTGACTCTTGAAGGGCAGTTCTGTTCCTTCAGCTTGTCTTGACTCTCAGCTGGCAATGCCAGGCTTTGACTTCATTCCCAGAACTGATCCTCCCCAAGCCTGGAATTGTCTGAATTAAACGACCACATTTGAAATTATTACTTTTAATGGCACCTACATCAGTCTGTATAGCTGCTTTTATAAGACATGGGGCATTATGAAAAGCATATGGAACAAATAGACCTAATGTGCAAGCAGGACATGCATCACTGTATAATTATGCATAAATATACAGTTACATAAATGCTTTTCTTGGGAAGTCACCGGTGACGGCAGCAATATTTGCGTATCGTGTTTGGGCTAGTTAAAGCACTGATTCATCATACTTTGAATACTTTGTTTCCTGCTTGTTCTACAGTAAATTGATTACTGTCTGCAGTTTCAATAGTAATTAATGAAGATGAGATTGATCCAGTGATAAAACTGGGTCGTCTGAAGGAAGGGAATGATTTACCCCACCTGTCAAAGCTCACAACATTCCTAGAATATCAGTAGCTTGTTTGCAGGCTGAATCTTCCTCTTCCTGAGATATGCATTTCTATCAGCTGGGTAACAAATACAAGCATATGAGCCGTAATTTGGCTCTTTTGTTTCTCTTCCATCTGAAGTCTTCACATCCTTCTATGTATGACACTTGCCTTGAACTCTTTTTTTACAGTTGCATATTTCTTCTCAAACTGTCCCACCATCTGATAGGCATCAAGTTGGTCAAACCTTGGGTACAGAAAGCAGAGCAGCTGCATTGCTGCAACATCTGCCACACTCAGATTTGTGTTCTGCTTTAGCAAAAGTTGCCGTACCACTTCTTGTAGCCCCAACAGCTTACTTAGTTCTTTCAGCTCGCTCTGAGTGAAACCTTATTGTGTAAAATGAATGTGCTTAGATGGAGAGGGAAGCAAAATGGAGCAATGCCATGAGAAAGGGGAGCTGGCTAGGCAGGGATCTCAGCTTATTCCATTTAAATGGAAGCTCTGGAGGAGATGCCCACACTGATTTTTTAAAGCACAGTGTGATTCCCAGATGAAAGGCATTATATTAGTGCAAGATATTTGTTACTAGTGGTATTATTACTGGTGTTATAGTTATGGTTATTGTAATACCTTATTGCAATACTTACACAAGAGGTGAATATGTATTGGCACATGGAAGGGGGGAAGGAAAGTTATGGGTTTGCTTCAAGCAAAAAGTGACTAAACCTGACATTTGATCTGAATACAGTCATCTCAAAACAAAAGCAGGTTCTTTGTTTCCTTGTAAATCTTTCTGGGTGTTTTTGATTTGATGATGCAAGTGCTTTCTGCACAGGTAAAACAGACAACCTGGGTAGTAGGTGGATGAGAGATCTATCATTAATGAGAAATTTATGAAGAGATTAATTTATGGAGAGTTCAGATGAGCGAACATTCAACATGTTGGTACGTATTGCTAGTAAAAGTGCCAAATGTTTATATGGTTTCTGTGATGGGAGAATCTGGGGAAACCAGGCTTTGTGGCTGAGCTTAGTTGGCTGCACTACTTTTTCCTGTGTACATCACGTTAAGACTAATTTGTTAAATATCTTTCCCAGCTTTATGTAACTCTGACCTTACATGTGAGGAGTTTGGTCCTACCCTAGGATTTGCAAAAAGAATGATGTTTGTTGATAGAGACAGATAGTGCCTTCCTCTTCAGTGAGTCAACAGCAACAACTTGGATAGGAATTGGCAGGAAATTTAAGCTTAGTCCTTGAGCTCATCAATTTTGGCAGAAATGTGAAGGGACGAAACACAGAGAGACAGAGGGGGGAACCTGGATTGCCGCCTGGAGAGAAAATTTACTTGAATTGCTTGGTCATGGACTAGCTCATTTCATTCACAGAAAACACTGCAGAAAGACTCAAGAGAGACTATGGCGTCCACCCCATCGACATCAGGGACCCTGAGAAGCCGCAGTCACGGAACCCTTCCCTGGAATACACTTCAAGAGGGTGTAATTAGTAGCTGTAAGGGTCCAATGTGGCTTCACTGAATTCAAATGGTCCCACAAGTACCACTGAAACTTCTCTAGTGAGTTTTGTAAACAGGATTTTACTATAAATTAAAAACAAACATATAGAGTGAGTATTCTAAACATCGGTTAATTTTATCCTGAAATAATTTCTTATATGCTAGAGTTTAAATATTCATTAGTTCAAAGAATGGACATTTTCTTTTGGTTCATGTCTTCCAGATGTGCAGAGTTGCAAATCCATAGCAAGTCCCCTGCAGTAAATTTTCGTTTAGGAAGTTTATGGCCAAGACAAAAAGTACACATAAATGGGAAGAAAACTGATAGACTGCTAGAAAACGAGTGTGCCTGCCTTTCCTTAGAAAGGTTAATGGAAGTATGAGCCTGCAGGTATTACAGTTGCTTGTGAAGTTTTTTTCCCCTCTTCCTTCTCACCACTGTTATTGCAGTTGGCATTTGGAGGAGTACTGAACTAAATCCAACCTAATACATGTGATGTAACTGCTGAACTGAATGGAGGGGCAAAAGGCTTATGAGACAAGTCCTGGGAGATTCTGACTGCCATTTGTGCCTGCAATAGGAAGCAGTAGAGAGAGTTCAGGGTCTTATGAGAGCAGAGTCTAAATTAAGGCAGGCTCTGGCATGCGCAGTGGCAGGGAAATGCAATTTGATAGAGATGCCAGGGCTCTGAGTGGAGCAAATGCCACCTACACTGCTCCCAGGAGGCTCCTGTTTCTCAGAAATGTTATGGCAACATGTTACAACCTAGATATTAGTTGTACCCTTCAGTTTGCTTTGTCATTTTGATCAGTAGCTTTTACTGTGTAACAAAAACATACTCATGCAGTAATATAATCATGTTAATGCGAAAATGCGTTTTCAATGACTCAAAAGAAGTGGGCAGTATGCTGGTGTGCACCCTTGCCATTTCCAGACTTGACTGCAGTGAGCAGTTCCTACTCTAAACATTGAATTTCCACGCTTACAAAGAAAGGATTCTCAATAAATACAAAATTGTTAAGTGCATCAATAACACACAGTATTTTTCCATTGGATTAAGCATACAGAAATCATTAGGACTCATCACTTGTAGGCCAATTTCAAAGGTTAATAAGCCAAGAATACAAATTCAGACAGAAACACCTACCCTACTTTTACAACACTGCCCAGTCAACATTTTTGGCCTTGTGAAATGTTCAGTGATAGGGTGGATTTTTTTCCCTCAATGGACCCTCCTGAACAGACACGCATCAGAAAGCTGTTTACAGCTCACATGGACAAAAGATGCTGCTCTCCTGTTTGCCAGTGCTCTGCTGCTCTCATGTGACCTCATCCCTAGAAGGCTGAAACTTTATTACTGTAATGAATCTTTGTTTCTCCTTCCCTGCACCTGGGGGATTTAAACATGCTTGTGCCAAGATACCGTCTCCTTGCTTGGCAATATATAATCTGGGATACATGCAAGTTGATTTCACATGAGAATTAGGACGGAAGAGATTTGTCACAAGAAATTTTCGATTGTTACATCAGCCTTTGGGAACACAATATATCAGCCAAGATAGAGACTTGCCCAATGAAATAGGTCATGAGTACTGATAAACAGGGCTTCAAGAAAGACTGAGTTGCGGGTCAGGGTAGTAGCCGACAATGCTGAAGTCATTTGGCGTGTTGAATTCATGAACTTACCCACAAACAGGTTCAGGGCAGAGAAGGACAGGGCAGCCTTTCTTACCTAGCAAGCACCATGCCCCAATTGATGCCAGCCACTGTGGGACCATTTGGACCTTCTTTGAATTCTTATTAGTCCTCAACTTCCTACTTAATATTTTATTAAATTATCAGTGCAGAATTCAGCTGGTCTTTTGTTTTTCTCTATTTGATTGCCAGTAGTGCTGGTCTTCAGTTTTGTAATAACATTGATTTAATGGCTCTTGTCATACCTGATCCAATGCCTTGTGGCAGTGATCACAAGATGTGTTTCCCTTGGAAATTCTCCTCTGAAGGGCAGTGGACTGTTTCACTTTTACACTGCTTTACAAACTTACGTTACTCGTAATGAGATGTGAATATTTCTGCTCAGTTTTTAGAGCTCAGATTTGATGCTTTTCGTTGATAGCTTCTGCTGGAATCAGATTTCATCTTTGGTTGTTCTGGTTCCTTCTTATCCTCCTGGGCTGTGTAGTTCTGGGAAAATCAGGAGCAGAGAGTTACTGGGAAAAGGGGTGGGATTCCTCTGGCCTATCTTGAGCCATCTGAATGCCTGGCATGCCACTCCAGCTCATCATCCCAGCTCCAGCTGAGCTAATGGACAGAAAGAGCCTTCTCCTGGCAGCCATTCCTCCCATCCTGAGAGACCTGGCCAGGAGGAAGGTAAGGAATCACACCTGGGAAGTGCCCTTCTCTGGAGTCCAGGCCATTGCCGTGGCTGCACTGGGAGCTGGAGGTGCATGAGGCGAATCCTTCCCAAGCAGCACAACTGTGGGGCTTAAAAGGAGAGGAAAACGCTTAACACCAAGAAGACAGACTGAAGGTAATGGATATATAGGGTGAAGAAAGAAGAAAAAGGCGATTTTACACTGTGGATCATCTAATAAGTCATCAATAAAAAAGTCCATGAAACTTACACTAATATATTCTCATTGGTTTATTTTTAATATATGAATTATACTTTATTAGAAAATATTTTTGATTTAATAGCAGAATGTAAATAAATGTAAATTTCTAAAGTGTTAATATAATTTTTCTTTTCTTTAAGCTCATATTTGTTTCATTTGAAACCCTTTTTTCATTTTTTTTCCAGAAAACTTTTTTTTTTTTTAAATTTTCAATTAAAATGAGATGAATCACAACTTTGCCAACAAACCCGAGAAAAACCTCCCAGGAAAGCTAACAGTTGAATCTGTATGACTTTCTTTGAATCACAAAAGTTTTCAGCAACTACAAGCCAGTGCTTCAACCTCCACTTGTAGCACCCTTCATGCATTATTAATTCTCGTCCTTTTCAAAATACTTCACTGTGCACATTTACTGTATGTAAATACAGAGTTTGGTTTTTATTTACTTTACATAATACTGCAGAGTTAAAGAACTTTTATAGTGCATGTATATTAAACATAGTTTCTCAGAAAATTATTTAGTGTGTGTTTAAAAATCAGGACCAAACCTGGAAGTTTTTACAGTGTAGATCATTATTTGCTGTTTGACCTCTGAGTTTATTTACTTGTGTAACACAACAAAAGCTGCTCACAAATTAGTTTTTGCAGTGGTTCCACTTCTCATGACTTCTAATGCTTTATATTTGGTTCATATTTTGCTTTTAACTCACATTCCAGAAGCCACGGGCCTGAGGAAGACTCTCAGCTATCTTTGTGGTTTACTTTGTTTTTGTTTTGTTTTTATTTTTAAAAGTAATATATTACCTTCATGACTTCAGAGTCATGATATAGGGTTTGTTAGTGTATGGAAGGCTCCATGATACGCTGTGATGTATGAAACTCATACTACCACGTGAGTAAGCAAAGAAACAACAATCACAGGATTTGGGGTACAGTTGGTAAGTTGCTGTCTGTGAAGGCTATGAGGTTGTTTTAACTGGGGAAATGGGAAAGAAGGATGAAGAAGTCAAGAAACAGAACTGATGAGAAGAATATAGGTTGGAACAAGGCTCCTTAATTTCCTTTTGCGGTGTTCTTCAGCAGTTTAGGAACCTTAACTCAGGGCCGACCTCAGCTTTGTGGAGAAGGAGGCACAGGTCTTGTCAGAGGTTGATGTACTGACCAGCACACAACGCGGGGCTGTCCCATGCGTGTCCTCCCTCACTCCAGGAAAGGTGCTGGTAAAGCACTGAGCATCCTATTGCAGACTAAAGGGATGTTTGGGTCCTCTGAGGCACCAGCAGATACTTCGTTATTGGAAAGAAGGAAATTCATAGAATCATAGAATAACCAGGTTGGAAAAGACCCACCGGATCATCGACTCCAACCATTCCTATCAAACACTAAACCATGCCCCTTAGCACCTCGTCCACCCGTGCCTTAAACACCTCCAGGGAAGGTGACTCAACCACCTCCCTGGGCAGCCTGTTCCAGTGCCCAATGACCCTTTCCATGAAAATTTTTTCCTCATTTCCAGCCTAAACCTCCCCTGGTGGAGCTTGAGGCCATTCCCTCTTGTCCTGTCCCCTGTCTTTTGGGAGAATAGGCCAGCACCCTCCTCTCTACAACCTCCTTTCAGGTAGTTATAGAGCGCAATGAGGTCTCCCCTCAGCCTCCTCTTCTCCAGGCTAAACAACCCCAGCTCTCAAAAAAAACCCACAATAAACAATTAAAACAATAGAATTCAAATTGTAAATTAAAAGCCCAATGCAGATGTAGATTTTGTGAGGAAAGTTATTAAGAGCATTAGTATGTACATTAGAAGTAATTAAAAACAAGCAAACAGGAAGAATGGCAGATGAGAACATACAGGTCAGAGAATTCTCTGCTCAATTACGCAGACAAGTGCAAATGAATATCTTGTAAACAAATCCACCATCGTTTCCATGGGTGAAATTACAGTCAAGCTGTTTGTAAGTAGCTTGACCAGCACTGGGAACCAAAATAACAGCATACCGATTTACAAGAATAAGAGGACACAAATGAAATGGAAAACTAAATCAACTTGTCTGCCTGTTCTCAGTGGTGCCCTGAAAATGAGGTTACCCTCTCTGAGGGTGCTGATAATTTGCTGAAGTCTTTGCAGAGCTGGGCCTGGTACTATTTTTTTTCTGAGTAATGTCTTAATTGGTTGGTTGCTTAAAGACTTTTGTCTGAGAAGCCTTCTCTGATACAGTTACTGTTTCTTAAAATGTTGTTCACTGCTATAGTTGCTCATACTATTTCACTAACATCTGCCTTTTTGAGTATCCATTGGGGGCCCTATTTTCTCTACACAGTTTAATTATTTGTGAATGTTCTGCAAATTATTCAGAGAATAACTTCTCATTTCAAGTGATATTTAGAAATTCTTTACTCCTTGTCACTTGTGGTTTATAGTTAAGCTGTAAAATGCATCATTGTACCTACTTCTGACTGGAAAGTGAAAAAATTTTAAAACCAGGTATAATCAACAGTAATGCTCTTTCAATTAAAAGTAAAAGGTTTAGAAGTATTTTCAAGAAATATTTAAGTATCTGAAAGTTGTCCAGCTAGTCAAATAAACGATGAGTCATAGATCCCACTAGGAAAAAAATACCCATCTTGTTTACCCAAATGCCAGCCAATCTTTTAATCCTCTTCAGATTGGTTTACTCGCGTGAAATGGATATTTCAAGGTGCTCTGGAACCTGCCAGAGCAATTAAGTTACTAACCAAGCTGGGCTCTATAGAGCTTCTTCATTCCATCATGTTCCACAAGGAGCCTTAATTGGTCTGCACCAACTGGGGGCATTAAGGCCAGGTGAAATGCCAAGCTCCTTAGCTTATCTGCTGGAGAGAGCAGGTCTGCAGTATGCCTGCTCAAGTCTTGTTCCGGGAATAAATCCTACGTGCCTCTCTTACTAGGTCAGAGAAAGTCTTCAGTGCCTTGATTTGCAGCAAGCCACAATATCGTATGTATCACTGAAGCTGAGAACATGATTGACTTGCAAAGGCAAACACTTGAAAGTTAAGAAACGCTGGAATCAAGAATGTTTGCTCAACCATCATTTGTCTCCTGGTGGCAAATGATTTATGATACAATCTCTAGCCCCACGATCGCCCACTGGTGTCTTCTCCTCCTGCGCTACCCAGGATGAGCAGTTTGTTTATGCTGTATCGAGTGTGCCCAGCCCGTATTTACTGTAAACTCTTCAAACCCTGCTTTGAAAACAGAGTTATTCTTTCGTGGTATTTTTCGTATGATTGTATCGCTAGAGTAGCTTTGGAAAATAGGAGATGTGCAGGGAGTTGCAGGCATTTCCCATATGAAGATGTTTGACCTCACAGTTTCTGTAATGCTCCTGAGGGGGAGGGAGGATGGGAGTTTGACCCACAAAGGGGAGTGAGGAAAACAAACCAAGGGCAATTCCCTTGGGTGCTGTTGCAGAGAAGCCCAACCAACTCACAAGCAGAATTCAAAGCCTCCTGTACAGACACGCCATCTACACTCAAAATACGTTGCCCTAGTATAACCCCCTTCTCCCTCCCTTCTTCCTGCAATTTATCCCACCTCTGTCTTGTAAATCAAGCCTTAGACTTCCTCTTCATTCGTATCGGGCAACTTTTTTGCAGCTGCAGTCACAGGTTGTGTTAAGGACCTGAAATCACTGCTTTCGTTTAGTTCTAGCATCTAGCCCTCACTGGACTGCCAGCACTCTCCACTTGTAACTGCAGGTAAAGTCATGGCCACCTTGTGCTGCAGCACCCTGCGAGCATGTACCTCAGCTGGGTATATGCTGATTCATTTTTTCTCCGAGAGAAGATAATTTACCAGATTTCTCTAATTTTCCTATGAAACTGCAAAAGATATATCACCAAAAAGAAATACAGCCACCGTGACAGACTTCTAATTATCACAAAATTAGGCTTCCACAAAGAAAAAGTTGCCAGTGTCTTATTTTAACATGGGTGAAATGATGCCTTTTCCTCTAGCTTCACAACTGGACACATCTGTATTGATCTGCTTGAAATTTTCCACAGCAATGCAACAGGAGACAGAGATTTGTAATGAAAAATTTCAGTTTAAGTTTGACATAATCATAAGCAACAGAAAACAAAGCTCCTAATGGGGCATGTTTGAGACCTTAATAACAGATGCTGTCAACAGCTCTGCTTATAATAAGCTGTGGGAATTGATGGTGTTAATTTTAAAATCATTTTCACATTTGAATTTTGATGAGACTCATTGGTTAAACCCTGTGAGCAGGGCAGATAAAGTAAATAGTGTTGCTAAGTCATCAACAGTCCTGCAGGAGTATTTCAACCAAAACTCCGTGTTCATTTAAGAGGAGGATGGGATTTGCCTCCATCACAGCTGCATATTCAGGGCACGTAGGTCTGCTCTCCTGCACAACCTTTTCAGTGTCTCTCTCAGGACGGCCCTTGGTGCTGTCCCACACGATGCACACCTGTGCTCCATACTTGCCCCTTCAGAGACCTGTCCCTACATGGTGTGGGCTTTCTCAGGGTGCTAGTCAGTATGGTGCTGGTTAGGATGCCCCAGTACCCCTCCTGGAGGTACTGGTGGGCATTTTCAGTTTCCTGGCAGGACAAAGCTGAGCTTCTCTTCAGTGTTTAGAAGAGGCTTGTAAACTATTAGGAAGCGACCTCAGCTGACGAGTATATCATGTTCTTTCACACTATTCGCTTACATCATTTATTACATCTCCCTATTATCGTTTAGACATTTACAGCTCTTAATGACCCTTTTATCAGAGCAGCAATAACCAATAAATCGCCTCGGGCATTCATTGCCCTGTCTTTAATACATAAAAGCCCCAATTTATAACATCTCATGAATGCTGAAGATTATTTTTCAAACTGCTAGCTATGTAAATCTTCTTCAAATCTTGCTACGAAAACAAATTTGCTCTGATGAAGACCCTGATTCTGTGATTTGCTCAGCATCAGCCCAAAATGAAATTGACCCACAACCTGCAATAAATTTTGTGGACTGGGTGCTGCACGGCAGAGAGAAACCAAAAGGCCAGAATGCCTTCCCTGTGGGGAGGGATCCCATCCTGCACCCATCTCCAGCCAGGAGCTGTTTTGTCCTTAGCTGTCAGGAGGGGATTCAAGCCTGAGCACATTTAAATGGAGCTCTTGGGACAGGGGACAGAGCTTTCATTACTAAAAACCATCACAGTCAGTAGAGGTGGGGCTTTTACATCTGACATGGTCCTCTCAGAAGTCAGGTAACTGAATTCAATTGACTGGGCTTTGTCTGAAAATGGTGGAGAGAAACAAGCACCACTAGGAGAGGCTTCATCCTACCGTATGCAAGGTGCCCAAGAGGGACACCTCTGGGGCAAATTTTCCCAGCTGCTCTTTTCCCTTCAGCAAAGGTGGAGCCACCCCTGGCTGACAATAGCCCTATAACTTCAAAAGAGCTAAAATTAGATGTACAAATCTCTAGGTCTTCATTAGCAGTGATGACAACATAACTTTAAAGTTACCCCTCTGTATCACAGACAGGGACCAAACTCCAAAGATACCTTGTTCACTCATCCTTGTAATTTTTGCCCAAGGCCCAGTAATGCCCTGTACTCTGTGTAGGACATTCAGTGAATTACCATTAGTACCAATTGAAACTGCTCCTTTCTTGATTTACCCACAGGTGTAGCATATACAGACACAGGACCCTGCAGAAAGGAGCAGGATCTCTGCTTCCCATTTGCTGAAACCCTTCCCCGCACTTTGAAGCCCCAACCATCAAGGCATAGCAAATTAGTCCTTAGGAATCATTTAAAACTGAACTTTTAATGAAGGCAACCAAGGATACTCTGTGTTCCTGGCAGTGGTTTCAGTTTTGCTAACTCTATTTCTAGACACCAGAGTTGGGCTTGATTCAAAGCCCAGAACTCCGAAGACTTGATGTCAGCAGATTTTGGACAGGCCCATAGATATTTCTATGAGGTGAATGCAGTGCTGTGTAAAGATGCCCAGACTGGATCTAAGTGAGCTCCTGCCAGGCCTGAGGTTGGTATTGCTGTGCTGGTGAAACATCATATCTCAGCTAATTATCCTTGACGAGAAATAGCTTATTTTGGCTTGGGCAGAGAGCTCAGTTAAGGCAGTGGTTTTCCTCCTGGTGTGAGCTAGCCCAGGCATCTCTGTGCCATGTGAATATGATTTCAGTACCGGTGCAGCTGGGTCGGTGCTAGAGAGAGCAGATGTGCTCAGGTCATCTTGTTTCCCATCTTCTTGGCTGCACATTCATTGCTCTACCCAGGTCAATTGCCAGGTCTCACTATCGACTCTCTCAGCTTTCTCCTGGCTCCTGCTGATGCTATTCTCCTCTGCAGAACTATAAACCCAACAGCTCCCTAAAGAACTTTTCATTAATATAATTTATTAGTTAAATCATTCCTCTGACCTATTTCCCGTTCAACTAGCATGTCTCCCCATGCACTCAATATAATTGGTACAGCACCTGAACTCCACTGACGGGGTTTAAATGGTCTGACATATATCACTGAGTCACAGGATATTAAGGGAAAGGCGAGAGGATTATTGGCGCGTTGCCACTGGGATCAGATTGGATTTCTTGTCCAACCACTGAAACACGCGGTTGTATAAAGGGGGTTCACACAGACTTGGTTTAGTCCTTCCTCAAATCTTGACTGCTTGAAAACAACACGGGTGTTTCACTAAGGGCTGGGGGGTTGGTCGTGTAAGGAAGCCCTCCTTGTGTATGTTGTCCTGTTGATTTTTGGAAAGGGATGGTCTCTGTGATGCTCAGTGGGATGAGGCTGGTGAGAAGATCTGTGCTGACCTGCTGTCTCTGGAGCAGGAGTCACATCAATGCTCTTCTACTCTCTGGCTGATACAGGTCAACATCCCTCTTATCAGTTGTAAGAGTCAATGCAAGCAGTCCGGCCTCACCTGCCAGGCTGCATGTGGTCCTAAGTGTTCCTATTCCTCTGATTTCTTCTTTCATATTGTGGTTCTTTCCCCATTGATCCTCTTGTTTCCAAGTTTAAGGAAATATTAAACACTGGGCTGTAACTTTTCACTGATGATTAATTATGCCGCACAGTCTTCTCTTCTTTTGAATTATAACATATCAAAGGGTGCAAACACAGCCACTGTCTTTGCCAAGAGACATCCATTCTGCCTTTTTGTTCATTTTCGTGGGGAAAAGAGCCTGCTGACATCACCTGCCTTGTTCAGGATCTTTGCAATTGGCTCACGTCGGTTTTGGGCTCCTCCTTCCTTCCCCTCATCTTTCCTCATCCCCCACCCCATACTGAGGGGTAACCAGGGAAACAAGAAACCATGGCAACCCAAAGCAGCATAATTTGTCTCCAAGGAAAATATACAAGCATGCAAAATCCCTTTAATGTTTACACCAGGCGCCTGGGTCCAAATCTTCTCTTTTCCCTCCTTTTTGGAGCAAGGAAGTGATAAGCCTGCCTCCTCTTTGCTGGGGCTGTTAGTGCTGTGAGCCTTGCATGATGCTCATCTCCCATCACTTGCTTTGCCCAGCCAAAGCTCTTGGCTACTTGTGCCCATGCAAAGCCAATGCAGCAGCAAGATCTTAGTTTCCATCAGCTCTTGGTCCTATCTCACCAAAAGCTGGCAAAGCAATTGGACATGCTAGAATGGCTCCCCCGGCAGCAGGGACTTGGTCACCCCATCACTAAATCCTTCTCCATTTTGAATACAGGGAGTCTTGTGGTGTAGGGAATTGCTTTCATTGCCACCCAGAGATGGAGAGCTCAGGCACAGAAGATTTAAGGTCATGATTTCAAAAGCTAAGCTCTGGACATCCTGCCCCTGTTGCAAAGTGAGTCTGCAATGGAAGAGAAAAGTTTTATTTCCCAGTCTCGCCAAGCTGTTTATCCTCAAGTTCCAATCTCTCTGGATGAGGGGTGAGGTTTTCTCACTGCAGGGCCAGGCCAGGGACATGGAAGTCCAGAATACAAAATATGTCTTGTTATTACTATTTACTATAAACTGATGACAGCGCTGGAGTGGTGCTGTTGTCACTGGTCCTCCAAAAAATGGGAAGAGAAGGTAGCTGGGGAGGGAGAAACATGATGTCTTCCTTCTCTCTCTCGCCCACTGTGACACCTGCAGGGTGACACTGCTGTTAGTGTCCTTCAGAGGACACAAGGGCTCTGTCTGCTACTCTTCTTAGGGCAGCATCACCCTGGAGTGAAGCTCTCAGGGCTCAGCCCCTGCTCACCATCCCCTCACCCTGCAGCCAGACCAGTCTCCTTGGGGAGTGATAGTAATACCCTTGGAAACCCCACTCCCTCTCCAAAGGGATACCGTAAAGACTGTTCTCGGTGGGGTTCAGGAGGTTTTTCGTATCAGCTGTGGAAGCATCAGGGAGCATTGCGCAGCACTGCTTGGAGGCCAAGTCAGCAAAATAATACCTGACAAGTTTGGCTACTCTAAAGGAGTGAAAGAGACAAACTGCTTGACTTGTAGCTTATTTCCAGAATAGAATGATGACTGTAAATTTCCTTCTTTAGGAGAAGAACGATGACAGTAGTAATAAATTGTACACATTTATTTTTGAGTTTGCAGAGGGGTGAACATTAAGAGATGGTTGGGAAGGAAACAAACAAACCCTGGCAAGGAGCCTTTTTTAAAGGATAGTTTTGTGTTGAAATTTCTATAAGTTGGCAACAGAGCCATCATGAGACCTTTTATCCAGATAAGACCATGCCAAAAGCTTAAGGAAACATCTTGTGCATTTAATTTTTTATTTATAAAAATGGAAAGAGGGAGGGGAATGAAGGCTCGGGGGAATGTTTGCAGACATACAATGTCTGCTCTGTAAGACAGCAAATACTTTCTATTTTGTGGATGCAAATGGGACTTTTTCCAAACCTTTCACTTGCTAAGTTCAAATCTAGGGTAGCTCCAAGTCAGGTCTTGCAATGAATTTGTTTGCAGGCTGGAAAGGGAGATGCCACAAGTCAGAATAAACAAAGTTCATGAACCTTAAAAACCAGTTTGGGATATTTCACCCTTTAGGTCACTGAGTCTGTTGAGAGAAGACTGGTTCTCCAGTAATGTTAGAGAGAAATCAAAACTCTGCCAGTCATGTTGTCCCTGCCTTGTGCCTCCCTGCCAGCACCCAAACAAGGTCTGTTCATGAGGAGCTTCAAGCCAAGAGGATGTCTGCTGCCTCTGTTACTGCAGCTCCAGGCTCAGTCCTCTGGGAAGTGACTTCTTTATCACTGTTTGCTGCTCATTTTCAACATCTAGGATATGTCTGGGCTTTCTTAGGCTTTGCGCTGCATCATTAAAGTGTTGCTGTGTATATGCACGCAGGTGTCTCTCCCTAAAATCTTCACTATGAAGAAAACATTTTAGGATTATATGCTGGCTCATAAAGAAAAAGCATTTTATGCTAAAAACAGGAATATGGAGTGCTTGTTGCTACCACATACAGTTTCTGGTTAATAAGAAATGTCAAAAATATGTTTATTGAAGATATTCTGTTGAAATCCGTCATTCAGTCAGCCTGCAGAGGGGAGGAAAGGGTTACTTTGAGAGAATGGAAATCTAAGACGGGGGCTTTATAACTGGTTCTGTGATGTGAACATTAGATAGGAATGTCTCAAAACTAAACTATTTAAGCAGCTCCAGTTTCTATGTTAAATTGACTTTATTTAGCATGTTTGTAACCAAAGGGGCAGCTGCTTCCTGAAGAGACTTTCTTGATGTTTATAAGGATTAACTGGTTTTGTGTTGAGATTATAGAGATCATCTTGATGCATTTACTTGATTTTGATTTGTTATCTCATTTTCTTTGTAACGTTAATAAATTAGCCTTAGGAATATCTTTTCCTTAATTTTAGTCCCTTTGTTTTAACACAGGTTTTTTCAGTAAATAGGGGCCAGAGGGGGGGCCAGAAAGGCGTCAGCTGGCCATCTGAAAACTTGACCACTTCCTCCAAATTTATGCACAGTTCCCTCTCTGTAGATGCATAGTAAATTCCACAATTTTCACACATGTGCAGTGCCAACTACCTCACCACATTCCCAATGGAATTTGTTGAAAGTTCAAGCCCCGAGGGAGTTTTTCCAAACAGTTAGCAAGTAGCACCTAAATCTTCGGAGTATTTCAGAGGTTGGTTGAAGAGGTCATGCCTGGGCCTGAGCAGCAAATTGGTCTCCACTGAAGAGCTCTCAAAGGACCACATATGCTCATCCAAGAGCACGTGCCTTATTTACATTCAAGGCATGGCTGCACCATGAGGTTCAAATTAAAACCCCGAGGCATCAGTCACTGATTAGCTTCTGTGCTCACTATGTGCACACTGTGCATACCTATGGAGTCCAGTCAATGCAGATGGGAGACAAATGCCAGGCATTTTGGAGAATGAAGGAGAGTGGGGGAGAACAAAGGTTGGGGCAAGGTGGGAAGAAGGAACAGAATTTATAGCCTGGTCCAGGATGGAGAGTGGTCAGGAAAACAGAGAGGAAGAAAGGCAGTCTGAAATGGTCAGCAACTAGTAACAAGCATCATAACCCTGTTGAGAGTGAAGGGCTGTAGAGAGCAGAAGACAAACAGGAAGACAAGACAAACAGCCTCAGGAGATGCTTACGGACTCCACCAAGGAGCCAAAGAGGGTCCCACTTGAGCTTGGTGCTAGGGAGTCTTGCAGTATGGCTCCCTTCTAGATAATAAAGTTCACACGCAAGGCACTGGAGAAGCATTCATCCTATCTCATAATTATTTCTTTCTTCTCAGGACAAGAGGACTCCTTTGACTCTTCCAGCATTCACAACTGATCTTCAGGGGAAGCTTCACAGAATCACTCTAGCAGAATCACACCAAGAGATAATTTCATTTTATGACACAGGACTCAACTCCTGTTTTAGCGTAATATATGTCCTCCTGAGTACCTCTCCTTGTTTTCTTCAGGATGTCTGAACTTCTTCCTTTGAGGCTCCATTTCCCTTACATTCACTTAATTCCATTATAAAATATGTCTAATAATTCTTTAGGCTGCTGATACTGCTTCCAACTGCATTATGTGTCTGCATTATGTATATGCATTATCCAGAACTGGCTGGAATACATGTGTCTGTCCATTAGTTAGTATGTGTAATCATTGGCTCAGTGTTTCTGCCACATGGAGAAGACATGGGTGTTTCCCATGCAGAAGGCTCAAGTGCATGCTCCTGAGGAGGAGGAATTCATTCCCCAGTGAGAACTCCTGGAGGTTTTGTGCTGGAGCTGGAAGGCGTGAGAAATGATAAGACTTTGATTAGGTCTCTGAGTCAGTGGCAGACGCACCCTTGCCATGCTACTGACTGGCCCGTTTGCTTTCCCACTTGTTTGTTCCCTAACTTATCTCCTTGACTCATCCCAAATTCAGCTGATACCAGAGACAGATAGGCAAACTACACTCTGTGGGCCCTTTGCCAGCCTGTGGTGCACCTTCTGCTGCCATAACTCTCGCACGGAGAACAACAGCACAGCAATGATCTTTTCTTTGACAAACTGGAAGAAAGCTAACCTGAAAATATTTGGAATATAATGAGGAGTGGGGATCCTGGAGAGGAAAACTGAGTTATGATAGGTCCTGGGAAGGGAAGAGCTTTTTTAAAAAGAGATGTTTCCATTTCTTGCACTTCTGCTAAAAATATGTCACATTGGCACCAGTCCCATGATCCAGTGAAGATGATTTGCTCACTATGAGTGAAACAGCAACCTCTGTAGCAGCAAGGGCATAATATGTGGTACAATATTTCAGCCGTCTTTCTAGATATGACAGGGTTCTGCCAATGCTTGGGGTTTTTTTTTGTTTTGTTTTAATGCCAGCTTGACATTTCACAGTGCTCAATTAGAGCAAAAGGACCAGCATGGTACCCATGGGCACGAAAGTCTTGGAGGTCTATGAGCTTCACCATTGCAGGTGATTCCTGCTGCTTCTCATTGGTTCTCAGCTCAGCCATTTGGACCCAAATTAGATTCCTAAGCTCCCCTGGAACAATTGCTTTTTAAAAAATATGCTGAGGCTGGTGCAGCTGTAGTGGACAAAATGGAACTTGGAGAAGGGTGCAGAACACTTCCATCATCTTTCCTGGGACCGGGTAGCCTCTAACAGTCATGAGTATCTTTGAAAAATCAAATAATTTCCCTCTTTCCTTGAATTTGCAAGGAGAAAATGAGAGGCACCATGTGTTGCTGGGTGACAGTAAATTACTGTCTCACAGGGAGCAGGTCTTACCTCCCAGTGCATACTGCAGGAACACAATGGGAACCTAAAAAGATCCAGGGAGGCCATGAAAGGAGACAGCATGATCTTGGGTGGGACTTGACAGCAGACAGAGGTGAGTATGGGGTTGATCCAGGTTTGATGTGTGTCAGGGACCTGGATCTGGGACAGAAACTTTCTTGAGCAGATGGGTAGTAGGAGAACAAGAGCTGGGGAGCTGGAAATCAGGATGCGGTGGGAAGGTGGGCACAGGGGACTGAGATACTAGCAAGGGAGTAGAAGGCAAAGTCATAATAAAGAAGGGTGAGGTGGACAGTGTAAGTGTATCTCCTCCAATATACATGCACACTGGTTTGCAAAGAGATAGCCAGAACCCTGGCTTTTGCTCCAAAGTACCCCGAGCTTTCCTTCCCACCTTGGCCTGAGGACCCCTGGTGCAGCTGCATCTCTCATGGACCCATTAGCTCTCCTGGAAAGACAGTCTCTGCTATGATGACCTTGCTGTAATGAAGCCAGGAAAGAACTGATGTGCTCCAGGACGTTGTCTTGGTAGGGAAGAGTCAGGCCATTTGCAGGCCGTGGAGTGCCCGGTGAGACCTGTTTCATGGTCACTGCCCCTACCCCACACTTACCTGCTGGTGTCACATACACACTGTCAGCAAAATGCCTACTGCTAATAATGCCTAATCCCAACTAACCCTAATCCCCCGTGGTGCAGTAAGTGAAGGCTGAAGGATCCTGACTAAAAACTGCAGGAAGGATGTTGTAGGTGTGTGATACTGGACCCTTGACTTTATCACCCTGGATTTACAAACTTGACCTCTACCTGTTCTTTTACTTTCTCTACTTATTCCATCTTATTAGAAAGCCTCTATTATTCCACTCCCTTTTCAGCCGAAGGGACACAGGAATTCCTATGGATAAATATTCAGGACACTATTTAAACATGCAGCTAAATCTTGTAGGTCATTTGCTTTGCTATGCTGCAAATGTTCCATTTTGTACTGTGTATTGTGCATTGTGGGTACATGTTGCATTGTGTCTGTGACAGGCCCCTACTTGTTATAGATGGAGAGATATAATTGCACTGGACTAGATTACTTCGCCTAACTCCTCAGCAAGGCTGGATTTGTTCATGAAAGCAGTAAATTTGCACATTATTCGCTATTACAGGGACATAGGACCAGAAAAGAGGGAGTTGTCAGGATGATTGCTAGCATTCAAACTCAGTCTTTATTCATAACAAGGTTGAAAGAGAAACTCTTAGATGGCTGTAGCCTACCCTGTTCCTCATCACTTGCTCAGTCGTATCATTTAGCTAACCAGCTGGATCCAAACTATCCTACAATCTAGTGTGAAGGCACGCGCAAAACTCCTAGTTCAGATTCCAATCTGTTTGTCAATGACAAGTTTATTTAGTAAAATGCCAAACTAAACCCTTGTATTGAAACAACCCATCTACTTGGGTATTCAAAATCCTGGTCCAAACTGCAGCTGAGTACTGAGGCACTGAACAGCACTGTGGTATTTCCAGAAGTTGCTCAAGGAAACTTTGCCCAGAGAATGAACCCATGAGGAGCCAGAAGATGCAGGGATCTGCATCTCTTTGCCCACCTCTTGGTGTGAAACCCTGCTTGGCCAAGATGAATTAGGCCTTTAGTGGCTATAGAAAGGCTTTGGAAAGAAAAGTTTATATTTACATAGTACATTTTATCCCAAAGGACCCTAAATCACGCTGCACAAACTTTACATAAACAGCAGAAGTGAAATGAAGCAACGTCAGGAATGGAGAGTGGCAGCCAGCTGGCATATGTTAGCATGACAAAAATAAGAGAAGTGACTCTTTTTGGCCAAGGACACCGGGCAAACCCCTCTATTGCCAAAGTGTCTTCAAAATTTCAAAGTACAGTTTTACTCTAAATAGTAATTGTGGATAAATAGATCTTTTGTAGTCAGTTGACTTGTTCTCAGCCACATCTGAAGAATTCACTCACTAAAATAAGTTTTTGCTACATTTTGTGCCTGCTAAGGCTGCAGAACTTCCTCACCCAAGATAGCACATTTCTACTCCAAGTCCAGCCCCATTTGCAGACTCACAAGCCTTTCTTATGCAGCCCTCACAAGCCTTTCTTATGCAGCCCTCACAGCTGAGGGTGGGAGATACAGTAAAAGCCTCTCTGACTTTCACAGCTGATCTACCCTGACCTGTCAAGCCTGGAAATGCACATTTTCAGTTGACATCTGGGTGAATCTGTGAGTTGGTTAGAAAGACAAATTTCCATCATGCTTGTCGAGGTAACTTTTTGGAATAGACTTCATCTTTAAATATCTATGTGGAGCGGGTAGGATATTTGATGGTCTTGCCTCAAAGCCTCTCACAGAACAGACTGTATGGCATCTTTTGGGTCTCTTTTGGCTACACAAAACACTTCACGATACTGAAAGCACAGTTCCTTAGAGCAGTGTCACTGATGAAATGCACAGTATTTATACAGACACGTATTCACTTTGGGGCCGGGAACTCACAAAGCACATCACCTCTCAGAGACTCTGAATAAACCTTCAGGATAAGTCGTCCCCTCACAGCCAGTGGCTCCCTGTGGGCCTCCTCCCATATCTCCCTGTTGTGCTGCAGCTGGTCCTTGGCAGCTGGATCCTTGAATGTGAGCCATCCCCTGCTCCAGCATCCATCCTCCCAAGCCGTGCCATCACACTGCCATGCCGCTTAAATGCTACAAGAGCACTCCCTGGCACGATTTTGGCTCCAGACGGCAGTCCAGACCAGTCTGGGGGATATTAACAATATAGGGATCATTGCTCAAGAGGCAGAATGGACGAGGAGAGTTTAGCCATGCCACTTGCCCTTAGGACCAAGGAAGAAGCCCCCAGCAATGTGGCCTTTGAGAGCAGAGCAACCCTTCAGCAGAACACTGCATGTTGGATAGATAAGGAAGGAAGAAATCGGCCAAGAGACAGTTGTCTTTCAAGGAGCCTTCCAGGCTGGAACACAACTCTGCTGGACCTAAATTTGATGTAATTTGGAAGTGCAGCCATCCTCCCTGTCTCCCACCCTTGGCATCAGCACTGGCACCAGTGTAACCACACAGTGACTGTGTAAGGGAGCTGGTTTGTCCAAAGATTCATGACTTTTCCCCCATGGTGTTAGCTCTCTGCCAGATCAGCAGCCTGCACTGGTTCCCTTGCAGCCCCGGGTGTTCAAGGCCAGTACAGCTATGGCTGGAGAGGAAAATGAACCCCATGGCAGCCCCATTTTAGGTTGGTTTATGCCACTGTGGAAGAACACCACATTACAATCTGCCTCCCTACATACACCCTGAGAGGACCTGAGAATGAAGAAATGAAAAATGCAAAGAAATAATTTGGTGACCTCATCTGAGCTCCGAGAAATGCGGAAATGTGCAGGACAGGAATGTGATGCTCTGGGAGGAGCAGAGGCTGAGGAATGCAAGACAGCTCTTCCTGATCAAAGAACTGGTGCAAAAATGGTTCATGAGGTGGATCCACCTTTGATGTTGTGAGCAGATTATAAAGCCATGCCACACCAGTTCCCAAGATTCCTAGATAGGGAAAGCTGGTCACACACATTAGGAGAATCTCTACAATGTGACAAGAGCTTCAAGCTCTGTACTCTGAAATCTTTAATTTAGCTTGCTTGCCTTTGCTCTGTTTGCACAGAAGTAAAGCATTCCACTATCCAGGGAAAAAAAAAGAGGTTTTGTCTAGTATTCGTATTAATTTTAAAGATGAATTTTATTTATTTTTTAATGCCCCGGTATTATCCAACATGCAGTCCAATATATAAAATCGATCATGACCTAGAAAAGGCCTATAAAGCTTGTAGAATGGTGCTGCAGGCAGGGAGGGAAGCCCCACAGGCCATTACTTAGGCACTCAAACTAGTTATACACAAGTTCCACAATTTTATACATTCATGAGTGTACTCAGGCACTCAGTAAAAAAGTCTCACCAAGTAATAATAAAGAGCCTCCCCCTATTTTCCACCTACTGCCTTCCAACACAGGGCCCTGCAGGGAAATATACGATGCTACTGTTGACATTTCCCCTGAGCAGACTCACATCTATGACAGTATGAAAAATTAATAAAGGAGTACAGAGTGCATTAACAAATGCTGACATATCTCCCACAGTTAATTGACATCCACCATTCTATTTAAAATTAATAAAGGCTTGCAGAGCATGCAGAACTTGCACCTGATAGCAAAGGAAATGTCCCACACAGTTCAGCAGGTCGTGTCGCTGTATCAGTGGTGCTATGTACCACAAATCATGACAAATATTCCTGGTATTATGTCAGGTCTGTATCCAAGGTGTTGCTTTCAGCATCAGTGTAGGAGGTCTGTCTGATATGTGCTCTGGAAATTGCCACTCTAATGGGTGCATGACAATCGAGAAGCGTCTGAGCCTCTGCTCTCCAGCCAAGATGAGTCCCTCTTTCTTTCTGGTGCAGTGAGGGGGCGGCTGTAGCTGTGGACCGATCGCATTCAGCTCATGAAGCCCAGCTGATGTCTCGTACAGCTTGTGACAATGGGGAGCTGCCCTGCAGTGTTGTCCTATCTCTGCTCCTGCAGTCATTAAATGGACTTTTCTATGATTCATGTCCCACCAACATCTTGCTCAGCCACGCAGAGAGGGTGTAAACATAACCTTCTGGAAATTAAAGAAGAAACCCTGGTACTGTTAATGACATGCTTAAGAAGGATGGCAATCCTCTTTTTTTTTATCAGTGGAGGAAGGTGATGATCTGGCGAACTGCATACACTGTAAAGACCAAGACCTATTTAAGCTTTTCTCAAAGCCTGGAGTAGAGCAGACAATCCCAAGATGAAGTTTTCATGGAAAGCTGCAGAGCCTGGGGTTCCAGCAGTGACTTAGTCCAAGATGGGACTGGACCAGGTGAGTGTGAATGATTCCACACTCGTGAAGTCTGCCTCATAGAGGCCAGGGCTGTACCCAGTCAAGGGTATATGGAGGTATTTATTTACTGCAAGCTTTGGCTAAGGAATGGGGCTGTGCTGCCAGTGAAATTAAGGACCCTTGTGGCTGATACTAGCAACACCCTGGGACCTGGAGACTTTCACCTGCTACCCTGATGGCACCTTTCTGGGCTGACTGCTTTTGAGTTGACAATCTCATGTATAAGTGCTTCTTCTCAGACTGAAGCAGGTCCTGTGGGCCAGCGGTGGCCCATGTCATAGTCCTCTCCTCTGGAGGCAGAAAGCACGAGATTAGGAGGAAAGATGTTTGAAAGGCAGCTCTTCCAGGAGAGCACTTTGCTCAGCCGTGTTGAGTTCCTTCTGCCCCTCCTCCGCATCCTTGTTCTTTTGGCACTGCTGCCAGTGAGGAAGAGGAAGCTAGAAAAATGGCAGCCAATATTGTGTGGGAGAGGTGTGCCTTGTTGGAAAACTTGCAGCTGTCCAGAACTGACATGCCAAATATTCCCATACTGATTGCCACCTACACCCAGTTACCTCAAGGAGAGCTGGTTCGTTCATAGTGATTTGTTAGGAACTTGAACAATGATATCACCCAAAGGGTGAATCACAGGGTTTTGACCATGTGAACATTTGAGTGCAAATCAGTGACTTCTGGATACACTCCGTCACCTGCCCTACTGGGTGCCACAGGAGCCACCCAGCACCTTCACTGGGTACTGTGGGGTCCCGGCTTACTGTATGGGCTGAAGTATCCTCCCTCTCTTTCTCCAAAGGGAACAACGACTCAGGAAGCAAAAGCTGTGTGTTCATTTGGAGACTGCTCCTGCATACTAGTTTATGTGAAGCAACTACGTTGCGACACCACACTTCAAAGTAAACTCTTTTCTGTAGCCAGCTCTGAAAAGAGAAGAGAGCTTCTCCCCACATCTTGGCTGAGATTTGGACCCAAATTTCTGAGGGAGCAACCAACTCTTTTCATATAGGCCATGGAGCTAGCTCCTTGAAAAAGGTACCAAGGCCCACTTTGATTTTCAGTTTCTAGTTGCTACACAGGAGCTGAAATCAAAGTAACCTAAATTGTGGCTTTGATTCATTTTCCCAAAGCTGGCTCAAGATGCAGTTTCATGGGATTCCTGCTATTTGCTATCATCTGCCTGCTGGAGATTCAGACCTCCCTGACAGCACAGGTGGGCCTGGATGTGTGTGTGCACATCTCTGGGCTTTGATGTTCACAGCTTCCCAGGACAGCACTGAAATGTAAGCACTTGTGATCAGGAATAATGGCGACAGCTGATGAATTAACAGATGCCTTCAAATGCTCTCATTCTGTTCTCCAGGATAACATGATCAGTATTCAGGTTTAGCAGTGTTTACAAGTACCCCTCTCCAGTTGTTTACATCATACTTGGTAATTACCTTCACGGAGCTGTTTGGTTGTTTCTGGGGATGATGTAGTCTTTGCTTGTACTGCTTTGCCCACACAGTTTGCTGTATTGAAGGGCTTTGGAATACTTCCTCTGGTAATTTTATTTCACTGGCTCATTAGAAAAAGCCATAGCTATTTTCTCATCTAGCAGCACCCAAAACTTTTGTCTCAAGGAAGAATATAGGGACAGCCAATTTCCGGCCATTAAAGAAGCCTCTCATTGTACAACTGGAGTTGAGACAGATTAATTCAATCTACACTTGCTACAAAACTAGGTTGGTTCTTCAGCTGTGTTAATGCACTATTGAGTCTGAAAAAGCAAGGGGACAAAGGTTTAAACAAGCCTTTAGTCCCTCTCTTCAGCTATACTACTTATAAGAAGTCATGTGGGCTTTTGTTGTAGCCCGTATGTAGCATTGCATCAGTTTAACCAAAGATGTAATGCTGGCCTTTGATGTGTAAACTGGTATGTCTCAAAGCTTGAATGTGTCCCATCATACTCCTCCAGGCTGGGTGTGTAGGTGTAAGATGGGTCGTACAAGGTCTTTTGTTCACAAGCAGAAGGGGGCCTAGACAGGAACAGGGAAGGTTTGGTTCAAATCTGATGCTGGGCCAGGGGATCATAGAATCATAGAATGGTTTGAGTTCGAAGGGACCTTAGAGGTCATCTAATTCCAACCCCCCTTCCATGGGCAGGGACACCTCCCACTAGATCAGGCTGCTCAAGGCCCCGTTCAACCTGGCCTTGAACACCTCCAGCGATGGGGCAGCCACAGCTTCCCAGCGAAACCTGTACCAGTGCCTCTCCACCCTCATACTGAAGAAATTCCTCCTAATGCCTAGTCTAAATCTTTCCCTCTCCAATTTATAGCCGTTCCCTCTACTCCCGTCACTACAAGCCTTTGTAAAAAGTCCCTCCCCAGCTTTCTTGTAGCCACTTTCAAAGCCATGATGTAAGTTAAATTGGTGCAGCCTCTGTGATCAGATGAGCTCTCTAAACTCTGAGCTGCCAAAGACCTCGAGGGATCATTAAGTTGGGTAAAGATTACTGAAGGGCAGGTTGCTCCAGCCTATTCTTGGCCTCAGCATGTGCAGAGAGGCCACAGGGGGATGGCAGGGATGTTTCTTCTCCCTTGCACGAGGGGAGCCTTCAGACAAACCATGAAGGCAGCTTTCTGATGCTTTTCTTCCGTCAAAATGGTGCAGAAATGCTCCACGGGGACCAAAAGCTCACCTGAGCTTTTTTTAACTTTTAGAAGGTTTAACACAGATTTCCATTAGAGAAATCAGGCTAATTCCAGTCTAAAGTGCAGGACAATTCCCCTTGGTTCCCAGGCGGGTAACATCATAACCCATTATTAGCTGTGCCAGTTACAGTTATTTCCTTCCCACACTTCCTTACAGGTGTCAGACTAGAATGCGATTGCTTTTCTTCCTGAGAGCACTACTTTCAAAACTGAAGAACTGAGTGTTATGAATATAGTAGGTGTTGTACCACACAGCCCATTCTATAATGGGGTGTTTATAGCACTGATGCTCTTAGCTAGTCCATTTGTAATCAGAAGTAATAGTACTACTTCACCACTCACTCTACTTTAGGATGCTGCAATAAATCCCAATGAGGCATAGCTTGGCTGCAGCTGGTGGATAATGTAGAAGCTTTGTGCATCTTCACTTCTTTCATGTTTATAGCTCTTTTACATTAAATGAACATTGCCAGTCCTGAGGATTCAGCCATCATGAATCAAACCTCAAAAAATAAATGAGATTTTACACAATGTGTACGTTTGAAGCATGTTTTATGAGCCTTCAAGTGCTTCAGCCTTTGTGTCATGCTGTCAGGCTTCCCTTATTTTCCTGCCACGAGCTCACTTTAAGAAAGGAAAAAGAAAGCTGAGATTCATGTAGGAACATCTGATTCCAACAGCTGGCCCCTATCAAATCACCTGATATCACAAAACTTGAGATAATTCTGTAAGTGCAGTCAGTACAGTCAAACAGATCCTCATCTGTGTGACAGGCTGATGTTAAAACAATATCATGTAGAGTGCGTATGACCCTAGTTTTCTGTGGGAATAGAAGGTTTCACCCCCAGCCGCTTGCTGCATTGAACTGCCTGTGTGGAAGGTGGAACGCAGGGCACATTTTTGAGGTGTTAGCTACTGAAGCCACTGGCCAGCCCGTCACATGATGAGCAGAGCACATGCATGTGCCATCTTTGTCTTGCTAGCAAAGAAGGTTCCACAACACACACTCCCCAGGCACTAGCTCATTGCTGTTGCCTGCTCCACCAGTGCAAATGTCTAGGAGGCTGCAGCATGAAGTGGGCAAGGGAACTGATCCAGTTCAAAAAAAAACCAACCATGCCTCTCTCCTTACTTAAAACCTGGATTGGTTTCCCGCTTCTGCTCTGCAGCTGGTTCTGCAGCAGTAGCAATGATATGGCTGAAGGGGTAGTGTGGCTGCAGAGCAGTGCAATAGGAGGCAATCACAGAGTATTCTTAGGACTGAATACAGACCGAAGGGTACATGTGCATGGGAAATGGAAAGAAAGGAGAAAAAAATTCAGAAAAGGACTGTTATGTTACCTCTAGTGCAAGTAAGCAAGAAACTAAGAGTCAAAAGGGGCAAGTGGTGGAGCAAGGGGCTCCGTGACAAGTGGTGTCCCTCAGGGGTCCATACTGGGACCAGTGAGTTTAATATCTTCATCAGTGATATAGACAGTGAGATTGAGTGTCCCCTCAGCAAGTTTGCAGATGACGTCAAGCTGAGTGGTGCAGTTGTTACACTGGAAGGATGGGATGTCATCCAGAGGGACCTGGACAGACTGGAGAACTGGGCCTGTGAGAATCTCATGAGGTCTTACACCTGGGCCGGGGCAATCCATGGTTTCAAGGCCAGGTTGGATGGGGTCTTGGGCAGCCTGATCTAGTGGGAGGTATCCATGCCCATGGCAGGGCGGTTGGAATTAGATGATCTTCAAGGCCCTTCCAATCCAAACTATTCTATGATTCTATGATTTATTGGAAAGGCAGGCTTTACATTCTTGCAGTGTTCGGGGAGACATTACATGGAAGAGCTTTTCTGTAAATGAGGAAGATTGCACCTAAGAAATACCTGACTCTGGCATCAGTTCCACTTAAAATTCCAAACATTGCCTCAGATTTCATTTAAGAATTCACTACAATGAAGGACAACTGCAAATGTATTTGAGATTGTATTTTGCACATTTCTTAGCACCGGGCTGCAGGACTGCTTGGATCGAGACTGGTGGCCTTAGGAGCAACTGCTGTAAGGGGAGACCTAACAAAAGGGTGCTGACAAGGAAGCGTGGTGCACAGTGGCAGCATCCACTTCTGTCCTGCTCACGCAGCATCCCTGCCTCAGTCCCAGTGGTCACCAGTTCCTCTCTGATTCCCCTAGAGCTCCTGAGCTCTACATTTACATGTATCTAAAACTGTAGCTATTTTTCACTCTTTTCCTAAACTACCAGTAGCTGCTGTTCCGCTTTATGTTGCTCTTCCGTCATCTTCCCATGCTAGCATTCTCTATCTATAGGTCTTTCTATTCCTATTGCACTCACCTTGTTTCTTTCTGTTGCTTCTCCCCATCTCCCTTAGTTTTCTTATCACCTTACCAATTAGCACTTTCCCCCTCTATCATTTCTACTCTGATGAACCTTTCTTGAGTCTAAAACTGGGTTTTGAACCAAAGCACAGTTAGCAGGAAAGCCAAGATTAACTATTCTGCTCCAAGTGTATTTCCCTGGGCGTGATCTATGAGCACTGGCAAGAGCTGTTATCATTACATTGGTATATGTTTGTAAGGCAGAGTATTTATTTCTCTCAGCCTCCATTTCCTTTAACTTTTAAAAGTGTCCTCTAGTGACAGAGACTATAATTCCCTATCAGTGTGTATAATTTGTAGCACGTCTGATTAATCCTACAATATAAATGCCACATAATCATCAAAATAATACATAAACCCCTCATTGCCTGCAATCTTAGGATGTCTGGAGTTGTGCACTTTATTACAAGCATCTCTCTCTAATGATTGCCCATGTACCTAGCAGTAAGGAACTTGAAGAATCCTTGGGAGGTGACTAGGTGCTCTTACCCTCATACCACGCATGAGCGTCATTGACATGTGAGAAGACACGTAATGTGTCCCTACAGACAAGACGAGGGAAGAACCAATGTCTGCTGAACCTTTGTGCTACTCTTTGAATGCTTGTTGCCATTCTTCGTCCTGCATGTTGGTGGGAAGCAGGACATGACTTCAGAAAGGAGTGGACCCAGAGCCTCCATGGGCCAAATGATTTTATGAGTCCCTTGAATGCTGCCACATCACCTGATGGATTGGAAAAGGGAAAATGAGAAGGGAATAATATGAAGTCCACCTCTGTTTGCTGATGACCTTTATTTCTTTTGGAAATAATGCTCTCAGCCAGTGTTTCCCAAGGGAGAATCTAGAGGGATTCACCGTTTCCACATGGACTCATGAGAAAGGAAGCAGCTGATCCCCAACATTTTTTGCTGTACTTCAGCTTGGAAGCCTTGGTTGAAACACTGCATGAAACTGTTTCTCTGGCTTATTTTCATCCTCTCTTGTTTTGTTCAGTTAAGTAATTCATACTTCAAGAAAAAAAAAATCCTCTGAGAGTTCATTTCACCCAGGACAAGGAGTGCCGGAGTATACACAGAGGTAAGGCTGAGGCGCTGTTGAATGCAGGTTTATTCCTGTTCTTATTCTAGCTGAATCAGTTCACCCTCCCTGGTAAACAGGCGATAAGGCGATGTGTTCATAGTGAGTATCACACACAGCACAACTGTACTATGGATTAGGTAACGTCACTGACTCACCACAGAGTTATTGGGCCACCTCATTCCTTCCCTTGCCAGGGCAACAGACTTCCCTATGTACACACCAATGGGCTCTGCATGCACTAATTAAGCTTCACAGCTTTTCTATCAGGTTAGGTGTAACTACAAGCATTTTTCTGATGTAGGGGCTGAGAAACACATCTTCCTTACAGACATATCAAGTTGTTTGATTTTTTTCTAAGGGTGCTGAAAGCTCCTTTCGAAGAGCCAAACCCCCACAGGTTTGAGCAGGAATTTTCATTCAGCACCACCATGCTTATGGAGTTTCTGGACAAAATTTCAATACTTACATGGAATATTGGGCACCCAGATCCAAAACAAGCCAAAGAAAACAAAAAGGAAAAAAAAAACCCCACAAAACAAGTGAGGTTTTATTAATCCTGTCATAAGCATGAGCTACACCCCTAAAGGGCCTGTTGTATTAATCCCCGGCTGCTGGACCTCCTTTCATGGTTTTGGAGAGTTGTTCTCCATTCTGGTTGAATGCAAGTGGGGTTTTAATGGATGTATTGACCTACTCAGATGGGCAAATCCATAACAGCTTTTAGGGGAGCCAGCATGGGACTCTCTCTGCAAAACTGATAAAGCTACATAGGCATGGAGTACGTGGCCAGGCATGGGGAAGAAGAGGGCTGGATGTTTGCTTTCAGCAGACATGTCCCAGGCATCCAATACTTTTCCCAGCCTGTGTTCTCAGGTTATGTGGACACATAGGAGACCCTATCAGCCACAAATATTTTTTTTCTTTCCCTTTTGTACATATTGAAGGGACTTACTTTCATATTATTTTACACCATCTCTAGTTGCAGCAGAGACCAATACCTGCTCTTATAGAGTATCAATAATCATATATAGTTGTGGAATAATGCAAGCAATGGGAAAAACTCTACAGCTGATACCCAAATGGCCTTTTATTACTTGCTCCAAATGCCTTCAGATGGAAGCTTCATAAACAACATGAAAACTCTGGTGAGTTTTTTACTCTAAATGAAATTCCACTGAAGTCACAGGAAAAAATGCTCACTGATCTCACTCTCAACGAGATTTGGGGTGCAGCAGGGGGATTAATTGTTGTTCATTGAAGCCAATGGAAAGAACTTTAATAATTTGAGCCCATGTTTTGGCTTTTGGTGTCAGTACTGCTTTGCACTAGCTAAAGCAGTCATTGTTTATCTTGTCCCCATCAGCTGATCAGCTCAATCGTTTGTGTAGCCATGCAGTAAACCTCCTTAGGAAACAAGCCAGCAAAACAATATATGTTTCACCACCTGGCCACACAAACAGACGGGTCAGCCCAACAGAGAGGTGGCACAGGGTCCAGGATGATCAGGAGGAAACAGCTGTTCAATGCTGCTGCCGAGAAGATATTCCTCCTTAGAAGATGCTCCCACACTGGTAATGCAAAGGGGCTGAGCTACATCAACAGCCACTCTGAAGAGGATCTTTGCTCCAGCCATTTCATTTGCATTTGCTCTAGCGTTTGGAGGCTTCACTGGAGTGACTGAGCTCACTAACCTGCCAGAAAACTAGTCTGCCTAAAGAAAATGCAGGCTAGTTTTCTGCTGGGTCATTCGATGACTTAGCCGTCTTGTATGATCTCAACCTCAGCAGTCAGATCCTTGATCTGTGTTACTTACACATGGACACATAGTCGTGTCTGTGGCTCTCTCCTATGCTTGATGGAGATGATCAACGTTTATAATGGAAATACCAGAAAGGAGAAGTCAAGAACGGGGTGACTAATTATATTCCTTCAGTATTACTACATCGGTATTTTGTTTATTGAGCTCTTCCATTCCAGCTGATTATTCAAAAGGCCCATTCCCTGACCTTTTTCCAGGACTATTGCCTTGTGATGGAATTCTGCTGAGATGGCTTTGTATGTCCTCCACTTGTTAAACTGAAACTTTTATTGATTTGAACATAACCCTTCAATAAAAAACTCCCAGCAGTTTCACTTTTATATAATTCAAAAATAGTGTAGCCAGGGGTGGGGTTTATTCCTAGTTTCTCCCTTGTGACTTTGAATACCAAGTTGCAGCTTGAAAAAATATTTACAGCTGTGTCATATAAACTAATGAAAAACAGTGTTTAAAATGAAAGTGCTGGCATGATTTCATGAAGAACAGCAGTGAAAATAGCCATATGGTAGTAAATAGGCTACCTGATACGGTTTATTGTTTAGCTCCTTGCTAACTTTTAGAAACTTAGGCTTATGTTTTCAAATGCCTGAGTCCTCGAGACACATGTGTGTGTCGGGTTAGTCACCCAAACCTGAATCTGGGTCTCTTTGTGGATCTTGGAGTAGCTCAGTGAGAAGGCAGCCTTCTCAAGCGAGGACTGCCTGTATTTCCATACGCTTTGAAGCACAGAACACACCATAAACAAAGCATCAGTTTTCTAAGGTAAACAACAACCAATTTTGGTTTTAAAATAGGGCAAGAAAATGTCTGGACATCAGCAGGTTTTCCTTCTTGCAGCTCCCCATTAGGAAAAGAAAAGAGTGTGAGAGATTATATATTACTGCAGTGTTGCTGTTCTGTGTGTAGCTGTAATAGTTTCCTAGCTTGGGATTGTAACGGCATGATGAGATATTTATAACATGCTAGGAAAAATGTTGCCTTTTTAAAGCCTATCACAGCAGCATAATAACAAGCCTCAAAATCTGTACTTCATATATCCTGAAATCACTCAATGGAAATGATTTTTATATGCTGGCTGTTGGTGTGCATATTAAAGCCGTTTCAAAGGAAAAGCTATAAAACACACATTCACACACTGCACTGTGCACACATCACTGCACAACCAGATTAAGCCACATGGCAGTAAAAATACCCCTGCCTGGTTGAACAAGGACTTCTGCAGTTGTTACCACAACTGAAGCCACTCTAGTACCAGAGCAAGGGTGCAAAGAGTTTGAGTGTAGATAAGCTTTTATGGCAAATCAGCCATAACATGGCTTAGCTCCAGGGCCAAGTAATAACTAACCAGTTTTATGTTAATTATTTGCTATCCTTCTACATATAGCAATAGTTACAAGCCAGTACTAAGCATAAAGGACTGCAGTGTAGAATTGGCTTTCATAAAATATACTTTTTTGATGCACTGCATCACTTGTTAATTGACAGTTGTGAGTGATTCTGTTTTACCCTTTCGTTATGGCTTCTTTGTTGCTGCTTTTCGTGAAGCAATATTTTAGAGTGTGCTTGCAAGGATAAATATGGGCTCTTCAATGTTTGGATATTTCATTCCATAGTTCCTTGTGAATGTTACATGGTAATTCACCCTAACATGCCAACTGCAGGACAGTCATTCTCTCCCAAGTGCCACAGTAAATCTGCTCCAGTTAGAATATATTTCCATATCTGAAATGCAACCACCAAGAAGATGGGCAGCAAAACCACAGAGTCCCTCTCCATCCATCCTGACCACAAGTTCCCAGTCCCAAATCACAATGCATTGCCCCATCGGGGCGGGGGGCAACCCAGCTCTCTGGGGGAGTGATTCAGAAACTGCTCCAGCTTTGACAAGTCAGTACATTTTCCTCCCCACCCCCCTTCCCGAATTACTTTTTTAAGCTGACATACTAAAGGGGCAGCCTGCAGCAACACTGCCAGGAGTAGTGACAAATGTCAGAGAAAGGCATACCTGTAATTAGTAGTGCCTCGATGCTTCCCTTAGCGGAGCCAAGACCTTAGACCTGTCCTCCAGAGTAGGAACCCATTGGTTGTAAGGTGCGCTCACGCTCACTCCTTAGACAATTTCACCACGGCACTCTCTTCCCCTTCAAATTCTCAGTCTAAGAAGTCCTTTATGGAGACTTACACGCATAAATTTCTCTGAAGTGCTTGTGGAAGTGTTGCTCTAGGTCTTACCAGCTCGGTTTCCATTGGTAAGAATCCTGATTCTCTGTTGTGATGTGTCTAGTCCTTCAGGGCTGGTGTACACTGACCCCTGCAAGTGGGGACACACCAAAAGACACCTTTGGCCAGAAGTACAGTATTGATGATATGACTTTTGGGTCACAGTAGGTTTTTGCAAATGCAGGTAAAGTGCTACCAAATCCCAAACATATGATCATCTTAACATTTGATGTACACTTCGTGCAAGTATAAATGACTAACAAGAAACCAAGACAGAAGGGAATTAGGCCCAAGGGAGATAAGCTTTAACAAGTCTGCAGCTTTGCCTAGAAGGTAATGGGTTCAGCTGTTAAATAGAGCAAACACAAATGGAATTTCATAAATAACACAGATTAATAATATGGGGGAGCCATTCTCCATTATCTGGGTGGGACATACATTGTTTCATTGATATTGCTATAGCACAGGAAGATGGAAATAAATCGCGTTATAATTAAAATAAAATGTAAATGATGGAAGGCAAAAAAGTCACTAAGGTTCTTCCAGACTACTTGAGAAAGTGCTGGTCTTGATAACAACGTGCAGAGAAATGAAAGGTGGACAAACTGGAGAACATAAAGATAAAAAATTGAATATAAAATGTTTTGAGTCGGACTGACAGCTTGGTTAATAGTGTTCTGTGCTAATGAACACTAGCACATACGTGGGCCCACCTAAGCACTGAAGCATTTGGGGTGTGAAGGGACAGTTGACGACTTCGCTGCTATTACAACACACCTGTCTCCCTGCAAGCCGGTGTTCTCCTTTAGCAGCAGGCATGGATGCAGCATCAGACTGCCTGCAAAGCAGGAACAGAACAGAACTTTGGAGAAATTATTCTACAAATCAAACTCATAGACTCTAACGGGAATGTACCCATATCTTTCAGCGAACTACATCACAAGAAGGAATAGGATAGAAAAATGAGCACTCGTTGGGCTGAGGAGAGGTTAATGTTGAGGCTGGAACTCGCATTACCATACAAATGAAATGATGACTTTGTCAAAGAAAGAGGAAGAGTGTTTGGTAAGAGCCCAGCTCTTGCAGCCCTCATTTTTCTGAATGTGTTTATTTGTTTTATTCTATTTATGGCCTCTAGTTCTCGAGTGTGCCTGATTATGTTTCACCTTGGAGCTTCCCAGACTACAAATGCCAGAGTCAGGAGCTGGCTGCCACCCAGCTGGGCCTCTGCCCGTGTTACTCTCTGTAATGCAGCAAGGGCTGTAGTATCATTCCTTTTCAGGACTAAACCACACTACCAACTTTTGGTCATTAAAGGAAATGAACTTGACATTACATTAAAATAGGTAAATAAGGCTTACGTACAAGGGCATTCAGATTACAATAGCAGGTGGCCTCAAACATTGGAAGAGGCAGTGTGAGGTGCTGCTGATTCAGGAGCATTCTTTGGCAGGAGTATAAATGACAGCGAGAGGTGTGAGGCAGTGAAGAATAAAATCCTGAGTATTCAGCTTTCAAGGAAATTTGCAGCAGCCAAGATTTACATGTATCTTCTGAAAAAGAATTACTTTTCTATGGGAAAGTAATTGTCCCCTGCACTGCTGAGCTAATGATGTATAAAATAACCTGAGCCCAACTTCCGCGGTGGCACTAGACAACAGTGAAGAGAAAAGGGAATCCAAACAAACTACTGGTGACCAGAAAACAACTCGAAGCAGAGCGCTAGCGATAAATCTTAACATGACATTGAAGCCGGGCTCATCTTACAAAGAGCAAAGCATAGCGAGAGAGTTGCTAAGGGCAGATGGCAGCGCCTTTCCCAGCGATATAAACATAGATGAATGTGTATCATTTCTGAATACTGTATATAGCCCTGCCTATTTCAGCAGCATAAATAACTGGAAAGAACATTAACACATTTCTAGGGACTGAGTTTTAATTGTTCTGTGGTTTATGACCACAGGTTGTGTCTCATTCTATTTAATGTGGCTATAGCTTCAAATATTCTACATTATGGAAATTATGAAGTTCAGCTGGAAAGCTTTTACCTGCCAAGACTGGAATTTCATGTTAGTGGTTATCCTGCAGTAGCTGGTGGCAGAACAAACCTACTGCAGCGTAACAGGAGGTTACAGCCTTTACACAGTTATATTTAATCTCTTCTGATGCTCATCTGCGTTGTAGCTGAGTACAAGGAAACAGAGATTCTGTGTGCAGTGTTGCAAGTATGAATAGTAATGGAAACAGCCACAAGAGTAATTCTTGCACCTGCCTGTCCAAGAAACCCAGGAGGTTTTTTTTTTATATTTTGCAGGTAGATCATACTTCATCCAAATATTTTCCACAAAAGTTGTTGTATGAAAAATCCATGAAAACCTTGAAATCTGCCTCAGTGTAAGGAGTACAGTAAGAACTATGAGCCTGAACATGTTGAATATTTGATCACATGCACAAATTGAACATGCTAAAATTATAGAATATATTCATTCTCTGTTATACTTTACTTACAATTCCTTTGGGTTACCTATTGCAATAGCATAGAAAAAGAAATCCAGATAGCAGAGTGACTTAGCAAAAAGTATGTCCACACCATTACACATAACTAAAACTTTCATTTTTTCTATGCTATTTATGGGTACATTTGATTGTAAGCCTTTTAAATACATTCTTTTCCACTTCTTGAGATTTACTTACACCATCTCATAGCTCTTCTGTAGAACAAAGCTGACATCTCCAGATGGCAAATATAAACATCAAAAGATGGACTATCACTCAAAGACACATGGGAAACATTTACCAAAGCTAAATACAGTCTTAGAAAAATGTAAAGGACAGAATAAGAGTTCTTCTGAATAGGGCATTAATAGTGGCATAATAGCTCTAGCTGACACATTGGAGATGGTGAGCTGTGCTCAACTACTTTGCTACTCACAAAACGGCACTTATTTTGTGATTGCTCTATATTCAGGAAATCATACAGTAAATCAAAATTACGCATTATACAAACTGTGCTATAAAATGCAGCACACATTAAGGGATATAAAAGAAACATGAACATGTGCATGGCTAGGAAGGTTGTATGGGATTCAGCCTTATTGCTAAATAAATATTGTGGAGTTTTATAGTTCTCTCCTTTTATATAATCAGATAACTGCAACTACACATTCAGTGTGAGGACTGACATTTTTACATTACAATGTCTTCTTTGTTGCTCCACACAGCACTATTTATACAACAAATTAATTCAGAAAGAAAATGTTTTCCATCATACTTGTGTGTGCCTTATTATTGGAATAAGCAATCATATGTGTGAAGTTCTCCATAACTTTTCTTAGCAGAAGTATTAGTCTCCTTTAGATATTGGCAGAGCTGTGACAGGATCTGCCAAAATCCATTACACATTTTGTCTTGGCTGTAGTAAGAGGGGGCATTGTGAGCTGGGCAATTCCAACATACAAGGATGGGAGAAAGAGTTTGCTTAAAATAGTGAGTAATTATTTGAACTTTGGCACACTCTCCAGGCAGAAAATGTTTTATAAGTAAAAGATTTTATTAAGGTTTCTCAACAGAAGAGGACCAAAAAGCTCACTTGCCTCTTACATCAGCTTCAATGGAGATAACTGGTTATGGTGACTGGTCCTTGCCTCAGACACCAGTTCTGTAGGTCATATGGTTGCATCAGAAGCTTCTCTTTTAGAGGCTTGTTTGAAAACAAACTCCCAGTGAAACACTGAGATTGCCTGTGAAGACCACACCTTTGGGCACTTTGGTTGAAGTCTAAACATAGGCACTCTTAAGTATTTTTTTTCTCCAACATAAATGATGGCTTATTGCCAGCATGGAAGAAATTGAATTTTTGTTAATTCCTAAATCATGATTAACGCAATGGATTTTGAAGTGCTGTGACATGAACTGGTGAGTCTATATCAAGCAGATCTGCACGGCTCTATTCTGCAAAGCAGATGTGTGGCAGTAGTAAGCCCTAGTAACTGTACTGCAATTGTATCAGGTCTGTGGTGCCTGTCTACCCTGCAAGACTGAATGATGTATAACTGTGGTACCACATACAAGCCACAATGCTATGCTGTAATAGTGTCTATTGATTTGTTCCCCCAGCAGAACATTTTCTGTGGAGAAAATGGAATCCACTGCTATAGCTGCCACACAAAGCATTTTCTTTCATTAATAAGTGCAGAGGAATTGCAAGCACTGATGAGTTCAAGGAATGTGATCCACTGAGAACCCTCCAACTGTAGTTTCATGAAAGACTCGCCCCAGCAACCACATGGGTTAAAGAAGTTCCTGCCCTACATCCTCCAGCTACTCACTCCTGGTCTTACGCAACAGCTTATCACCTCTGCTATCGTGTGAGAAGGTAAGTACCTTGAGCTACAGCCCAATTTAAGTCTAGCCTATTAAGGATGATTGCACAGGCCTCTGTGAACTTCAGCACAAGGACAGGAGCAATCGGCTGGCATGGAGCAGGGCAGGCACTTCTTAGAAGAGCTTCACTGCCAAAGTCAGTGTTTTGGGGAACCTCCACCCGCAGTTCTGTCATTCAGTTAAGCCAAACTTACAGATGAAAGGAGAAGTCCTGCTCTCCCTCCTGCCTGCCAGCCATGCTTTCTGTCAGCTCTTTCCCAGTGATGTACATCAATCCATAAAGAATCCAGTGCAGAAAACTTGAGTGATATAAAACTCATTGCTTTTTCTGTAGGCTTCGTTTTCTGCTGGCTAAGCCTTCTGATGTGACTGGCTGCGGCTCCAAAGAGCACTAGGGCCAGCACATGGGATGTGTTAGAAACATGGAGAAGGGTGTAGGTGGAGGAGGGGACTCAAAGGCGACTTGCCATTAAGTTGGCGTAGCCAGGTTAGGCCATTATCAGATGGCATCTCCATGATGAGGTGCTGGCCAGACTACCCACAAGTTACACAAGTCACCTTACAACACCCCTGCGAAACATGGGGCACCTCAGCACAGGAAATATTCAAACACTCACTCCCATCTCCTTGTCTTTGTCAAGGGGGTTCTTATTGAGCAATGCAACCGTCTTCCTCTTTTGGTATCATAGAAGAGCCGTTCTTTTGGAATTTTGGGACTGCACAATTCTTTCAGAATGATTTTATAAAGGAAGAGCAATTCAGATTTACATTTTCTTCAAGAAATTTCTTCTTCACTATAATATCCTACCTACTTCAGATGCAGAGACATCAATGAGCACAGCATGGAGAGTTCAGCAGCTGAATGATGGCAGCAGTGATAATGAGAGTGCATATGGGAATCCTGGGAAAACCTAAATCATCATCATTAACATTTTATTTTCTGCAGTGCAATCCCTCCTCCTATGTATAATTTGCTGTGCCAGACTACGCAATGCCCAGTGCTGATAAAAATCTGCATAAATATGAATAGTAGGAAAACCATGAAGAAAAACGCCATCACAAAGCTGGAATTGCCATAGGAGTTTTTAATTTTTACATTTTAAAACTCCTTTTGTTCCGCTGTGTGGATATCTTCCAGGTCAGGTATGATTTTGAGGCAGAAGGAAGTTAATCTCCAGCAATCAGACAGATCATGTCTTCCTTCCCTGGTTCCTAGCTTTGCTGCTCCTTTATAAGGCTGCTTATTACATAATCATGTGCAACCATGTTGCAGCTTCCAGTTTTAGCACTGTTTTGCCCAATTGACTCTCTTATTCAAGTGATTGTTAAATGAAAGTAGTAAAAGCCACCAGACTGCAACAACGAAATTTCGCAAACGCAGTGGAAAGTTTTCTTCAACATTCAGTAAGAAACACGAACTTAAAGTAGGAACCATTTCAAAACGGATCAAGTAGGTAAATTTGAGAAACGAGCACAGGAATGAACTTTTGAAATTTATGAACTCATAATGCCGATGACATATAACTTGAGTAATGACTTCCTAGCTGATGATGGTCACCTTATATGTGTATCATAGGAAAGTTATAAGGAAAGTTAATAATATTAAGTGCTTTATAAAATGGTTCATTAACTGAAAAGGGGTGTTTCTTCCTTTGACAAATTGCCTCAGAAATGTTGGCCTTTGGGGTCTTGTCTTCATTGCTAAAATAGAATTGTGCCAGTAGATGTGCTTTACACCGTTTTAAATCAATTTTGCAATCAAGGTCTTTGTTTACAAGCTCCTTGGGCTTAATTTCACTACAAAGCCAACCTGAGTTACAACTTATTTCAGTTATAACTAGATTCCTTCCTACATAAGAAATACGATGTCTGTGCCTGCAGTTGCTTTTGATTTGAGGCAGTGAGTTTCACGGGATGATATGGGCTGATATTAAAATACCTATCTTATTAGCTACTCTGTAATGTGAGAGCAGCTATGCACCATTTGAATGCCGTTGGTCTTCCAATGCCTACCCATGCCTCCTTGCTTATTCCCAGAAAGCTCCTGCTCACACCTGGGCCAGAATTAATAGAACAGCCAGCTCATGGTGCTGCTACAAACCATTAAGATTGGCAGAAGTCTCACTCCATGGTTTTATGGTGTGAAGTTTTTACAGTTAAAAGCCATTTTCAGCATTCCTGTCCCACCATCCTTCCTCAACTCTGCCCCGAACGCCCCAGCATTGCTCGTTTCTGCTGATCCAGCATTTTTTAAGAGGCCTGAAAAAGATATATTTTTAAAGAACAGCTCTCTGGCTCCCACCGTGTCTTAACCCAGTTCTGCTCGCACAACAGTGAGGACTCCAACGTGGACACGGCAGCAGGCATGTGGTCAGAAACCTTAAAGCAATATCGTTATCAAACAAGTTTTCCTTTATACACCGGCAAGGGGCTTGAGGCAGCTACTGCAAAAGCACATGCATCACAGTAAATCCTAACAAAATGCAGTCAGTGCTCAGGAAGTATCGGGGAGGGCTAGTTGAAATTTTCCTGACAATAAAACCCACTTGAATTCCCATGACTCGCGCCTCTGAGATACAGTCACATCTTTCAGCAAAAATAATGTAATGAGGGAATCGAATGTCCAGTAGCAGTAATTGTTGTGTTGTATCAGTCACTGGTGGGAAGAGGAAACAGAGCAAGGCAGGACAGTTATTGCTATTTGGCTTTAAAGTATTGAAAAAGCTTCTCCATGATTGGTAGGAATGTTGTTCTGCTGCTCTTACTTTAAATGATGCTATTTGGAGAGAAAAGGGAGGAATTATTGCAAAATTCTGAATGTCTTCAAAGAGACAAAAGCACATTTATTGATAGGAACAGTGACGGTCTGATAAGAATGATTCAGATCATGTAAAAAGCAGCGGCTCCTGTAGGACCTTACCTGTAAAGCTTTGTCCCCCATGTCTCCAATCAACCCAAGCACAATGCTCCAACCCAAGGGGAAGGCAATGCTCACACCGGAGTGGCTGCAAAAGCTTCTCCCACCCACTATCCTCTTCCCACTCCAGAAGCAACTCGGCCTGCTTCTCTGCATATACAGAACTGCCACAAATCCAAGTCTTGCTATAAAGGAAAAGTAAAATCAAAGCTGGTTTATGCTAGTTCCCTCAACTGTGAACCATGGAGTTCAGCAGGACCCTGAAGAGAGGCAAAGTGAATGAGGCAGGGACGTCTCCACATCTTTTACTGTAAGCCAGAGCTATTTTTATCCAAAAGTCCTGAGAACCCTACATCAGAAGGAGGTAAGTGACATGACCTGTAATACTTCCTCTAAATTATGTATGTATAATAGCACCCAAGTATCTCATGAAATCTGTTATGTTGGACATTGTACGCTGAAAAGTTTGCAACCTAAAGGGCTGTTTCTCATTATCCACAGAGAGTGAATTTAGGTCTAAACAAAATATCCATGAAAACATGGTTGCTAATGTAATGGAAATTATTACTGGGTAATAATTTATGGATCTTGTTTGTTGACTCTGTTATTGGGAAATTCACTGTCTAAATGTATTGGTTTGATTTAATAAGGGAAATTAGGCTGACCTAATAGGTGGCTGGAAGACAAAATAAGTAAACAGGGTAAAAAGAAAGCTTGAAATAAGCCACTTCTTCACAAATTCATGTGGATTTTTAAAAGTTAATGAGGAAAAAACAGACAACAAAAAACGATTGCAAGCAGATCAAAAGGACTATATTTGCTAAAAAGGGTGGTGGTAAAGTGGAATAAGGCAGTCTTGTGCATAATTTTGTTAGAGAGAAGAAGGGAAGGTGTTCCAAGAAGCCAGAGCTACCTATCTTGTTTTGAGGGGCTAATATGACTTCAGAAAAACAGATAGGAAGTTTGTTCATTTTAAAATCTTTTACTAATCACAGACTCTTCCACAGAAAAATGGCAGGGATCAGACTTTAGACTTACTAAGGACTAGTGATGGACATCATAGTGCTGTGCAGGACTAAAACAGGCAGGAAAACTGAGGAATTAAAGATGGGATGGGTAACACCAGATAGAAGAGCTAAAAAAACCCAGATAACCTCCGGTCAGGGAGAAGAAAAATGGAAATACTACCACATCTATAACCAGAGCAGCTGCCCCAAGTTATTTATCACCTGAGGCGTGATCATGCTTCTGCAGGGAGCAAGTTCAGGCCCTAAATTACAGAAACACCACAGTTCAGACTCAAAACAAGAAGGGGTTATCAGGTCTCAGGTGGTGCCATGTTTTGGTTTTTTTTCTTTTTAACTAACAGTCGTCTTTTGCTAATGGTTTAATGTGAAAAGTAAGCTTGAAGGAGGGATTTCAATGAAAAAAAGTTGGCAGTTGTGCCAAGGTTCCATTGATTCAGTGGAATTGGCTGCAGTCCTTGTGGGACAAGAACTCCCTTAATTTTAGACAAGTCTACTTCAAACACAATCAATCAAGAGGCTTTTTTATTCCTTTTTTGGCCAACATGCTGAGTGAGACACATTACTTGTAATCATTATATACTATTTTATTGATCGTGGCTTTTCAGTATTCACTGTAGATAGGCTTGTTTTAACAGAACCATCAAGAAACGCGTCTGGTTAACAAACAGTTACTGATTGAAAGTATAACAGCAAGCACAGGGATTTTGTCAGGACATACAGAAATATGCAGGAAATTTTGAAAAAAGATGAATGGGAATTTTTTTGCCCAGGGAGGTGGTTGAGTCAGCTTCCCTGGAGGTGTTTAAAGGATGGGGGGATGAGGTGCTGAGGGGCATGGTTTAGTGATTGATAGGAATGGTTGGACTCGATGATCCTGGGGTCCTTTCCAACCTAGTGATTCTGTGATTCTTTTGAATCTGTGGTATTTTTCAAGAGATGTCACAAAAGTCTGTTTATATGGGACTTCTGGGGTGGTTACATATTTTGTTTTGATCTCTGCTTCCTATATTTAAGTATTTGAAAAGATCACACAACGAAAATGACTCACAGGAATTGCATATATGGAAAATCCATAAGAACCCACATGACGGACTACACTGGCCCATTGCTTATGATATAATGTTACCATTAAAATGTATTCCAGCTATTAGGAAAGCTGGAAGTGAGTCAATTATTTGAATAAACAAACAAAGACTTGGTTGCCCTGTAGTTTAGTGCATCCCTGAGACGTCTGCATCTCCTTTCCCACGCCTGCTGTCTCATCCCTAAACAAGCAGAAGCTGTTGTGCAAGGCAACCTGACAACTCCTAATAAACAGGTAGCTTAATGTGCTCTTCTGAAGCAATCAGTGCACACGGGGCACCTTTACACATTTGGGGCAAGCATAGGGAATTGACAGCATCTTGTGTATAGCAGATGTGGAAGAAGAGGGTTTGCAGCATATGGAAAGGGAAGGATCAACCAAAGGAAGGATCCTGTGATCCCACCAAAGGGGACAAATGTCCAGGGTGCATGGATGAGCGTGGATACTGCAGTTTGGTGTGTCAGACACTAGAAGAAGGTGAGAAGGTAGAAGAAGGTACCAGCTTTAGCTTTTCCCCTAAATTCCACTTCTTTTTGTATCTAAAAGGTGTAAGAAACACTGATAACTCCATCAAAAAGAAATAACTCAGCCTCACAACTGATGATGCAGTTCCCAGCCTTACTAGGAAGCAGTTCCCTTTATGCAAATTGTTAGGTAACTGACTGGGAATAAATAGAAACAATACAGGAAAGGAACAAATCCTATACATCTGAGTTCAGGTTCTTATGTTTTAACAAAATATACATATTTGAAATATATATTAAGGATGAAAGCTGACATTTTCAAAAGCAATTAATGTTTCTGATCTCCATCAAGGTCTCAGACTGGGCATCCAAAACCAGATAAAACTGTTGGCCAACAGGTTTACATTTACCCTGGGAGTCAGGGTAAGACTCGGAACATTTCTGCATATTAATTTCCCTATTATAATGTGTTTGGCTTTTGCAAGTTATGACACAGTAAATACATTTGTGTCACTTAGCAACCTCAGCCGTTTCTAAAGGCATGTCTTTTGTTCTTGGAAATCTATTAAAAAATGCAGGTTACAAAATTATTATTGGGGAATCTAAACTCATCTTATTTGGATGGTGTTCTGGTCTCTCCCTATTCTGCACTTAAAGCGTGCACAGGAAATTCATTTGCTTTGCACAAGAATCCTTAATTGACACTATTGTTATGAAGAGTAGCTCTGCATATTTAATAGATACGACAGAAGTTCCTGTGAAAATAAAAAATGTGAGAAATGCCTGGACAAAGAAAGGACGAGGAAGGACCTCTTCTAGTCACTGGGTTCACCCAGTTCAAAGCCCTCTTACTGTCTTGTAAACAACACTATAAACAGTGTTGCTTATTTGTGACAGTCTCTGTCACAAATTTACCAATCATCTGATCTATTTCAATCCACAATGCTGCAGCCTGAGATCACAGATCCTGCAGTTCTGGTATAAGGAAATGCAAGCAAATTAAATATTATTTCTCATTTCACGTTGACTGAGTTATTTGGTTTCCACAAAAGGTTAGACCATATGCACAATCCTGGACACACACACGTAGTGGAAGGACTGAGATTACATTGGGATGCAGATTTCAAGGGATTTAAAAGTTTTGTTTCTTTGTCTTTAATAGGTTTAAAATGTTGAAGTTGCATCTAGTTGTCCACCTTGGCAGGATCAGTACAAAAGGTAGGATGTATAAATTGACCTTTATGTTCTGAAAATGAAATGTAACTTCAGGACACACTATAGAATTATGCTAAAATTTTATAGATGGCCACATGCAATTAGTACTTTTTCATGAAATTCAGACTTTGGCTTTTTCTATTGATACTCAAGGTATTAATAAAAATATCTTGAAGACTGTTTTGTAAAAATGTGAACAGATAAAGCAAGAGTGCAAATAATAATAATAAACCAATTACTATTTGCAACTGTAATATCTTGCTAATAGAATGACTTAGGCAACAATTTGCAGTGGGAATTTTGGCAATCCCAGAACAGAAGGAGACAATACAGAGAAATGCATCTGGGGGGAAAAAAATTGCAGCCACGCTCATTGTCGAACTACTGTTCAGAAAAATGCTGTCAGTGGTCAGAAAAATCTTGTCAACACTTTTTTAACTGTTTTCATCCTTTTATTTCTAAAAGAACCTGCCCCTATCCTTAATGGCTTGAGGTTTGAGTGTTTTAAAATTGAAATGATTGTGGTAAGCTACCAACGTAAAAGCAGCGCTGCAGAACTCATCACCAGAAGTGGAAGACGATGAATGACAACCAGGCTTCAAATCTTCCAATCTAAATGAGGATACCTGGCCATAGCTAACTTGGGACTGAGCCAAATGACCTCATGGCTACAACTGAAGAAGCCCCAGCCTCTTCCTGGCAGCGAACCCTGCCACTTATGCTCATAAACTCCACATTGGGGCTTCTGAATGCATGACAGCTATTTGATTGCAAAACTCATAGTTCTTCAACATTGTGCTCATTTCTACAGAGAGGCACTAGCAAACAACTGACAGTTCAGAAGCCACTGCACTGATTTCTGCTGGGAACATCAGATGCAGACAGTTTAGACCTGCTCCTGGAACTAACTGATTTGGGTTTAACTCCAGGGAGGACTCGGACATGCTGAGATCTACTCCACAGATGTGAGCAAAATGTAAATTCATACTGAGCCCACTTTGGTGTAGTTTTTCCCACACACCTCTGAGGGAGAACTTCAGACCTAACACAGACATACTGTCTTCTCCAGGATTTAGCTTTTCTCTTGTCTTTCACTTGTACTGTGAGGGGAGCAGTTAGAATACCAAAGTAATGGCTGAGGTTTCTGAGTCCAGAGGAACAGAATCTGAACTGCCTTTCATCTGATAACTCCTGGAGATACACAAATCTATGACACTCATTTTGTCGAGGTGGTAAAACTATTAACCCTTATGAGTAGCATTCATTGTAAATATTTTCAGTAGGTTTAGCCCTGAAATCTTCAGCAGATACTGAAGTTTTGCATTAAAGAAGATGTGAAGACATCAGGATTCTGCTAACGACTGAGCTCAGAGCTCCCTATCTGTGGCACTGATCTCCTCTATCCTCAAACTTTTCCCAGCGCTGCTGTTGGTTAGGGATGCAATGAAGCACAATTTGTGGTTATCATTGCTGGGCTCATGAAAGCCCCAGGTGTAGATGTAATCACAAGCAGCTCTGAGCTTTTGCTGGTATAGCTTATTTTGCTTTTGTGGGAGGAGAAGAAAAGGCTGGAATAAACTGTACTGGTTTATTGCACTTTTGCCTGTACAGAATACCCGATTACCTACTCAGAAGTGCTCTGAATATAGATCTCCCTTGGAGCTGAAGTAGATCCATGCACTCCATCTATGTAGGCCTGCTTTTATTTCACTTGAAAAGATATTGTATAATTGGAGAACAAGGGGAGAAGTGTTTTCTTCAATGTATTTTGGTGTGGGGAAACAAGACCCCACTTCTTCATTACAAGAATGCGATCTGAGTTTTAATTGCCAGTTACCAAGAAGGTGCTGAAAATAAGAAAAGTATCAGTATGCTAAATATACATATAAATAGATAATAACGCACTTAGGTAGCATGCTCATGTAAATCCAGCCTGGAGATGTAGTAATGGACTTGGACACCCAGGCTGGAGCAACCGGTGACCTGCCCTGGTGACAGGCACGCTCACAAACACGTGCGCGCAGAGTCTCTTTCGCTTTGTACAGCAAGTGAAAGCAGCTCAGGAAAACACAGACCAACGGACCAAAGGACATGCCCTCTCCTTTGCCAACCACTTACTGATTAACCAAGGGCACAGCGCTGGTGGCAGTCATGCATGTCAGAGACTTCCATGTCACCAGCAGTTCCCCGGCAGTGACAGCCTCACGCCCAGTTACATGAATGAGCGCATTCCGGACTACACTCCCGGTGTTTTGACATCCAGAAAACGTTATTTAAAGCTTATTGTAGAAACTTCAGCACTCGCTTAAAGGATGCAGTGATGGATCCAAGGGAAGGAATGGGACCGGGCAGGAAAAGGCAGGACAGAGCCTTGGTCCAGGCGATGAAGCGAACCACGGGCAGGCAGAAAACCTGAGAGAGCGCCCGCATGGGCTTGTTTAACATCTGCGAATTCTAGTGATGGGAAATAAGACGCCAAAAGCCTTTCTAAGCCAAGGAATAAAATCCCAGCTGGGAGGACGCGGCAAGGGATGCCAGGTGGACGGACCATCACTGGCTTGACGCGACCTCATACCCATCATCTCAGCACCGCATAGAATCATCGAATCATAGAATCACAGAAGAGACCTTACAGATCATCCAGTTCCACCCCCACCTCCAGGGACAGGGACACGTCCCACCAGGCCAGGCTGCACCTCGCGGCGGGGCCGCTGCAGAGGGAACCTCAACGCGCGACGACCCGCTCTGGCAGGCGCGAGGGCGTGATTTTTTTTGCACCCCTTGTCGGGAAATGCCGGCATCGCGGCGTTAGAAGGGAAAGGCGACTCGCACACGGATCCCCCCCACCCGGAACAGCCGAGCCCTGGCGCCGGGCGAGTGGGACGCCAGACGCGCCCCTGCCCCGTCCGCCGCACCGCCCGGCGCCCGGCCACGCCCCCTTCGCTTAGCCACGCCCCTTCTCCCGTTGGCCACGCCCCCTCACCCCCCCTGCCAATCACGCGGCCCCGCCCCCCAGACGCGAGGTGCGGGGTTTGAACGCGGCCCGTTCCACGCGGCCGCGGCCGGAGGGGGGGTTGGGGGGGAGCGACGGTGACGGGAGCGGGTGGCGCGGCCGGTGCTCTCCGCCCGCGGGAGCCGCCGCCGCGTGGCGGGGGCCACCCGTCCCCGCTCGCCGCGGGGGGGCGCCGGGACCCGTCGGCGGGCGGGCGGTCGCTTCTCCCCCTCCCTTTTCCTCCTCCTCCTCCCCCCGCCTCCCCCGGCCGGCGCAGTGGGAGGCGCCCGGGATTCCGCGTCACCCATTGTTTACAAACCAACCCCGGCGGGCCGGGCTCCAGCTTCGCCCGCAGCCGCCGGAGCCGCGTGTGCTCGCGGGGCGGCGGCCCCGGTCCCGCGGCGCCGGCCGACCATGCCGTGCCGCCCGGGCGAGCGCTTCCTGCTGCTGGAGCGCTCGGTCGCCGTGGGGCAGGCGGGCTCCAAGGAGGTGGACGCGCTGGTGGCCAAGCTGGGCGAGGTGCTGCAGCTGAGCGCGCAGCGGGCGCCGCCGCCGCCCCGCGGCCCCAAACCGCCGGGCAGCGCCCGCGACCGCGCCGCCCCGTACTCGCCCCGCGGCGGGGGGGGCCTCCCGCAAACCCCGCTGCGGGCGCCCCGGCAGCACGGCGAGGCGGCGCGGCACGACGGGAGCGGCCCCCGGCGGGTGACCAAGCAGCTGTGCGGGCGCGGGTGGCTGCGGAGCGCGGCTCGCCGGAGGAAGCAGCAGCAGCCGCCGCCGCCGGGACCGGGCGACGGGCTGGCGGACGACGTCGACGACGACGAGGAGGACCCGCACCGGCTCCTGCAGCAGCTCATCCTCTCCGGGAACCTCATCAAAGAAGCCGTGCGGCGGCTGCAGCTGGCGGCGAGCGGCGGCGAGGCGGCCGGGGCGGCGCCGGGGCAGCCCCCGCAGTAGCCGCGGCTCCGGGGGAGCCTCCCGGGGAGCCTCCGCCGGCCCAAGGTGACCCGAGGCTGCCCCGAGGCTGCCCGGGCCCCTCCCCGCCCGCTCCCCCCTCGCGGGGCCGCTCGCCTCCCGGGAGCCATTTGCAATAATTCTCGCTGACCCCGGCGGGAGGTGTTTCCTTCCCCCTCCCGGGCCGGTTCGGCTCTTCTCGTTTGGGGCTTTTTTTTCATCGTTATTTTAACGTTTATTATTATTTTTCCCGTTGTGACTGTATGAAGCAGTTAAAAGAAAAAAAAATGTGAATCTCGAAGCTGGAAGGCAGCTGGACTTGTAATTATAAAGCGTGAATGGAGCCTGAGACGCATTGTTCACATACGGTAGCTGAAACAAGTTTTTTCTACCAAAAAGAAAAAAATTCCCCTCTGAATCCACCCTTTCCCGACAAACTCAATAGCTCAAATACAAGATGCGGCTGTTGATTTTTAAATGTATGCGCTTCGTACCGGAGTATAGGAAATGTGTTCCTGATTTACAGGACTTATTGTCTTAATTAACCTGTCTGTATTGAATAAACGTGGTCTTGTTTTTATTTTCGGGTCTGTGTTGTCTCATTGTTGCGGGGAAGCGGATATCAGTTTGTGAGAACAAAACTATGTGGATGATGCTCCGGTGGGCACGTTTCCCTTGATCTCCTTTCAGTTGCGAGATCTCCATTTTGCATACAGGAGAAAAAAAAGATCCCCACAACAATCCGCATAGTGTGATGCAGTGGGACACCGGTTATTAATGCACGGAGATGCAACTGAGCCCCTTTGTTTGCCAGCAGTGTTCATTCGTACGCTGCGAGACGCCCCTTCGAGCAGCCGAGAATGGGGCTGCTGGAATTTATAAGTCAAATCCTACTGAAACCTTAATAGGCTATCGTGTATTGGGGAAGGAACAGAGCTTGTGTTGCTCCTTTGGGTTATTTTCTTTCTCCAGGGAGAGAGGAAAACAAAAATGACTCTAGAAAGGGAAGGGGGAAGAGACCTGAGCAGCAATTTAATTTAAAAAAATATATACATCTATAAAACATTGAATTTGACGCTGGTGATGATTAAGTTCCGGTAGATATTTTCAATAGGTGCCTTGGTAAAATCCTGTGTTAGGTTTTTAGGAGTCAAAGAATGAGCTTCAAGATCAGAACTGAACACATCAGACAGACTGGAACATAACAATCTCCCAGCCCCCACTCAGTTTGAGGTAAAAGCTTCTCCTTTGAAGAAGGTAGCAATCCCACATGAAAGAAAATGGAAGATGTTTGCCTTTGTCCACGAGAGCAATTTGAGCAGCTACCTTTACTTGTGCAATTAGTTCTTTCAAGAATACATTGAACCCACAAAATATTTTAGATTTCTTTCTGTGCTACCAGCCGCTGATAAACTGATGCTGAAGGGTTTTATGTCTCACTGAATTCCTCATGTGCTAGGCACAGTGTGTGATGTTATTATTAGCTTTATCTTGATTAATTTATAAGTATAATGCAGTTTTTCCATATCAAAGCATGTAAAATGCAAAGGAAGAAGCTAAATGCGTTTTAGAATCTCCTTAATTACTAACATCTGAAGTCCTTTTTCTCATAACTTATGCTGCTTTGGTGAAATTTTGCTCAACTTGGAGAGGATTTGTATTTGCCATTAGTTCTTATCCTCATTATAATGTAATGTGTAGGTTGTCCTCACTTCAAATGAATTTTTATTTGATTTTTTCTTGTTTATTTCTGAATCAAGGAAAAAAATTTCAATAGAGTATAAAAAGAAGTCTTGGCCTCAAATATAACCACTAGCCAACTACTAAAAAACTAGTTGTTCTCGTATTTATACTGTAGATGCTCTGGGAGATAGGTATTTGCTGTGCCAACACTCAGTTCAAACCCTAGGATAAGAAGTTTTAATTGTCTTTACAAAAAGAGCTGGAGCAAACAAGCTAAAAACTAAGCATGGCTGATGGAGCCAGAGTTGTTACACAACTACGGTTAAAAGTGTAAGCGTGGCTGTCAGCTGAAATTCTGAAGGCTTACATGGCTGACTTGAATTTTTTGCCACTGATAATTATGCATCGATTCTACATGCCCTTTCTCCCGTCTCCTTCCCACCTCCCCAAATCCTCGCCTCTGTATACTAATGAGAACAGCTAACTTTACAAGTGTCCTTTGTAGTCATTGAAAGCCTCGAGACATTCCTTTTAAGGATTTTACTAGAATAACACTTTTCAATAAACTGGCAGTTGAAGTGAGGCTTAGAAAAGATGCTAATAAATTTCACAGTGACTGGCTGGTTTTTAAGCTCCCTAAATTACTTCTAAAATAGCTTTTACTTTCTCCTTTGTGCGAGGCTGGGAGATGTATATATGAAAAGGAGTTAGAGTGAGCTAAGTGTTACATAGAATGTGCGATGATTTGGTAAAAGGTTTTCTGGCACATCTTTCAGATAACTCGTGTGACTCGCCGATGCGTCCTCGTCACTCGTAACGTGAATATCCTAAGCTCGTACCAGCAACCTTTGTCATCACATCTTCCTTATAAGTTTTAAAATTGTCTTCTTCAAAATAGGACACATGTCACTTCTTCATAAGGGAACAGATCGAACGTGGTTTTGGGAGCCAAGTTTTACAAGGTGTTGGATCAATTGAAACATAGCCAGAAGGTTTCCATTGATTCATTGCAAATTCTCTTTTTCAGATATTGCCTTGTACTACGCTATGTGGGCATGCAAACAGAAAGGAACTCTGATATAAAAGTCACCATCTAGTTCATTTCCCAGTCAGGATAAAAAAGGTTAAACAATGAAGTAAACAATTTTGTAAGCTTTAAATATCTGTGTTTTAGAGGTAGAGTTCCTTTTAATACATTTAACCAGTGCTGGTCCTCAGATTACCGGTTGTTAATTTCTAGAGAGAGAAAAAGCATATTTGACCTTCACAGTATGTTTAGACGATCCTCATTTGTAAGTGAAAATATAGTTTACTTCAGCTTTAAATTTGTGATAAAATTATACATTCGTAATAGGCATGTAGCTAGATTTTTTTTTTTCCCGTCTTGGGGGGAATAAATTGTTCAAAACACGATTTTGTAGTGGATCACAGCTGTAGGATCAAAAATAAGCCATTTAGATATTTGTAACAAGTGACGTTGCAATGCTTTGGGGAAGAAGTTTATTTTCTATTATATTTACGGGGGGTGGGTTTTAGGGGTAAACTTGATTTTAAATGATTTTGTGAACAAACACACAAAAGACTCACAATCCCATCTTTCAGCCTCTCTTTGCTGTTGTGTTAGCATGGCATGAGGCTGCCACAACTTTTTCATTTGTAGTCTACATTACAGCTTAGCTCCTCCTGGGTTTTCTCTATACGACCGAACAAGTGTTTTCTTGACCCTTTTGGCTTCACACCTTTGTTATATCTTGCTCTTGCTACTCTTACACTCCCTGAGCTGTTGAAATAAACTCAGTTTAGCCAGAAGTCTAGCAGGTAGAATAATTTCTGTCTGCTCTTCCCCTCATGCGTCCTGTCACGCTTTTGGGTTACTAATGTGTATTGCACCAGACACTCCTGTAAACATTATGTTGGTTCAGTACTTGACATAACAAGCATGGTAGGGAAGTAGGGACTCTGCCCTAGGTCCTTAAAATCAGATTTTAAAGAAAATAGCAAGTGTGTCTTATGGAAGGCATAAGACAGACGAGGCTGGTTAATACGGGACTTAAGTTCTGGCCTGCCAGGACCAGTCCTAGTGTCAGCACCTTCTCCATCTCCATTTTCAGTCTCCATCTCAAAAGCATTCCATCCTAGTCCTTGACCCCACTATTTCACTATTTTCCTCTCCTCACACCACGTTCCCTCTCACCCAGGCCATTGTTTTCAACTTGTCCTTGTAATCTTTCACTTTTACATGTCTTTTTTCCATGTTGTAGTGCTCTTCCCAAATATTAAGTAGCTTTTTTCTCCCCCGTTGCTTTTTGGTAGGTATTTCTGACTTGCTTGTTCATTTATCTTCAAATATTGTAGCTCAGTCAGTTCTTGACAGACAGGATCTGTTTTACTTCTTATAAACCCTGCGGTGTATGAGTTGGAGGTCAAGTTACAACTGTCTTTCATCTTCCATTTGTACAACATAGGGCAGAAATCAAATCCTAGCTGCAAATGAAACAAACAGGTGAAGTTAACAGAAAAATTTCTCTCAACTTCTATGGGAATTTCCTGCTGTGTTTTTTTTCAGAAGTAGCTGGATAACTCCACTTGAAGTGCTACGATAACTGCATCAATGCCTTTGCAGCAACACAAAAATGGCATCGACAAACTCATTTCCTGAGCCAATGACGTTAATTCATTTTTTCTCCTCCAAAAAAATGATGCTTTAGCTGTGTGACTAACTTCAACCACCTTTGTCAAAGCTGCAGAACAGCCATTCTGAAATTTCCATGGTGAAGGGCAGCTGCTAGAGGTGAAGGAATTGGTGTCCTTAGAGAGAGGAAGGCTGCAGTGTGCCCAAACTGCATTAGTAGACACTGTAGGCTCCCCAACAGAGGAAGCTACAGGAAATCAGACACCATAAATTCAGAGGTGTGCAGCATTAGCTGTTCCTTATGCAATATCCTGTATTTAAGTAGTGTTATTTTTGCTTCCCATGATCTAATCTGGTGGTATCTGGTAGAGTAATACAGCCAGCTGAGGTTGCTCTTCATCACAGTAGGCACTAGAACATCAGTGATCAAAAGAAATTGTAAAAACACCTCGTCTTTGTGTCCTCTTGGTAATCACTGACTTGGCAGGGCTTCCATGGAGAGGCACTAAAGAAAGGCTGTAAGCTCCTGAGCTGTATGAAGAAGTATGTTCCATTCCAACCCCAACTACAGGCCTTCTGGCAGTAACAATTGTAAAGCTAGGGAAAAAAAACCCAAACCAACAACCTACTGGAGCTTTTACAGTTTGAAGCCAATAAGTTAGAGAATAAATCACTGTGCTTTCATTTTCCTCCCATGTAGGTATTGTCAGTTCTCCTATGAGAAACTTTGCTGCTCCCTGGTGCTATGGAGCTTGGGCTGTCAGCTGCCTCTCAGAAGATGGTCTCCAATTGATTTTACGGTCCAGAGAGATTGTTGTCTTCTGGCTCAGCGTGATCGCTTTTAGAAGCGTCACTGAATTAAAGAAATACATTTTTAATTTGGTGCTATGTGATGAAACAGTGCCACAAAGAAAATGTTTTAATTAGAGGAAATGGATGGGTACTGGCTGGCTTAATACTAAATTTTTGCTTCTCTAAGCACTTTACCACAGTGGTCAGGACTTATTCTGTCTGTATGACAACAATTGTCCTAGTTCCAAGGCTTAAATCTACAGAAGCATAGGCTCCAACTTATGGTGAAAATTTGGGCTATTAATGTTCTTAATTCCACATTGTGATGCCTTTTCATTTTTACAAGACCAGTAGTTTTCCACAGGAAATCAAGCAGTGCTGAAGCAAGTGACTGCCCATGTGTATGTACATTCCCAGCTTCTCCTGAATGGTGGAAAACAAGGGCGATATTTAATCCTCTCCGGTTATTAGTGGGCAGTATTAGTGGTTTGTATTTTGGCAATACCCAGCTATCAGCTGGTGTACAGATATGCCTCACCAACGTGATATCTCATTTTGGGAGATAGAAAAGAAGATACTTGTATTTTGCGTCTCATTGCTCTTCTGTTAGCTTCCACCAGGCTCCTTTGAGAGCTGCTTTCCTTCAAGGCCTCTGATGTAAACTTCCTCTTCCACTTTCAGCTCTGTCCTGAGCAGTGGCTGGATCCTGGGTCACAGGATGTGATATTTTACTCCCATAAAAAAAGAATGTGTCAGCCTGGAGTGTGCTAGACTGGTAGCAGAATGGAAATAAGAAACAGAAATTCACACCTCTGCATCTGCATGGATCTGTTCTTCTCTACTCTTTTTTTGTGTTTCTCTTAAGAGAGTCTACAGATGTCAAGTGCCTCTGAAAGTGAACTTGCCTACCTCAGTAGGGATTTAGAAGTGATCCACAGCACCATTTTTCATTTTTCCACTTTTTACTGGAGATGCTTTCACAGCATATTTCATTTGTGTTGATGCTGTTCTTCAGCTTGTCATTAAGACAGAGATGTTCCAAGGCTGAAGAGTAAACATGCATAGCATGGGTGCTGTGTGTGCACACACAAGCACGGGGTCAAATGTGAGTCTCTTAAACAGTACTTGGGCACAGGGTCAAACATGCAGGTTTTTTAATGACACTAAGAATACACAAAGGACATGTGATAATAATTAGCTTTAAAATTCAATTTTTAGGAAAAAAATGTAGTATACAGCAAAAATTATTGAATAGTACCATTGTGCTTTTTGTCTCGTTGCCGAAGTTAAGGTGAATGTATTTTCACAGCAGCACTGCATGTGTCGTGTGCATGTGTTGCCTTGATATCTGCTTCTGTACAGATCTGATCTTAGTAAAAGCAGAGCAGACGCTATCAGAACTACCAAATTATTGTAAGAAATAGAATTTCAAATGGGTTTAGGTTCACCTGCTTCTTCCTAAGAAAACCAAAAATCTTTATTGTCAGGTATATATCGATGCTGAATAAGTCTTTCAAGGATGTCTTAATGGAGGAGTGACTTTGCAGCCAGAATTATACAGATCTGCCTTATGATTGCAATGGCTTTAACTTATCTGTTGTTGAAAGCCTCAATTCTTTTGGCTTCAGTGTTTTTAAATGTGATTGCAATATCTCATTCACAAGAGTGGAGATTATTCTCCTATTTTCTAGAGCCAGAAAAGTTTTCCTTCAGGGTGAGGAGGAAAAAAATTAAAATTCAGCTCATAATCTAATTGTGAAAAACATGTAATGGTTTCAGATTGTATCTGCTTCATGAAATTATATTACAAACTAATCTTCACCTTTAAGTACAACAAGCATAGACACCTAGAAGTTGAAATCATGTTATGCAGGAAGCATAACTTCTAAGTCTATAAACTTCAGAAAGTTTTAAATTGGAGTGGGAAAGTCAACTTGGATGTTAAAAATAAATAGAAAGAGCAAAGATTTTCAGTAGGCAATTTCAACTTCACAAATAGTCCGTTTCAATTGATTTGTACTCCTGTGACTCAGGAGAGGAGATTAATGTATTGACACCAAAAGTGATCTTTCATAAGTGACAGTCCCACATAATTAAATCTTTGAAAATCTAGGGATTGTTGTACTGGGTAAGACCTGAGCTCTATGTATCTCAATATCTTGGATGCTGGTCAGCTGCTTCATATCAGCTGCTGCATGGTGGAAGAGCCCTAGCAGTTCTCGTAGTGATGTCTGGCAGTTTGGCTCCCTCTTGCTTACATAGCTTGCTATCCCTGCCATACCCTTCGGTTTTAGAACTGTAGTCATGGTTACAGTTGTTTTCTTGATGGCTGTGCATGGTGGTATCAGTGGTCCAGTGCTTACAGAGCCAGGAGACCTGACCTGCTCTGGTCACTTGGCCCATGTACGTTTGGATGCCAAGCTGGCTTCTGCAGAAGACAGTGGTCGGCGTGGTCAAGGGAGCAAGGCCGTCTCTGTGAGAAGCCCTGCCAGCCTGTCAGACATCCTTGCTGGCTGCCTTGGCCTCTGGATGTAACTCTGGAGGGGGATGTGGGACTAGAAGAAGGGGACTTCACGAGAAGAGAAGAGACTTCTCAAGAAATGTAGGAGCTGACCAGGAAGGGAAACAGAGGCTGGGCAAGAGAAAACACCCCTCAAAGAGGGGAGATTTGAACCAATACAAGGATGTGAAGAACTCTAGTGGAAAAGTGGTTTCAGAAACTCTAGGCAAAAGAACTTACACTGAAACCCAGAGGTGTGTGTAAACCTCATTTCCTCTTATGAACTACTAGAGAGGGTAATTGCTAAAGCTTTGAGAGCAGATTATGGAGCCCAACAAGAGAGGAAATGCTATTAGAGACTCGTCTGATGAACTGTATGTAGAAACAAGCTTCCTAATGAGGAGAAACAGTAGAATGGCAGAGAAAACTAAGATGGGCTCAAGCAGCTTCTTCTGGCTGTCTATAAAAGAGTGCTGGCATGTAGAGACTGACTGTGGGCAGCACTAACCCAGCTCTTCCTTCTGTTCTGGTGCACTCTTGGCTTTGGCACCTACCTAGGTTTCTCACAGCACGTAAGATCTGAGTCTTTTATCTAAAGCTATACATAAAGGCCTCAGCCCCCTCCATCTGCCCTAGTGAGAGGGAGAAATACAGCTGGGAGTTTCATCCTGCCTGGTTATTGACTCCTTGGTCATTGCAAAGCTCGTGATTTTGAAAGCAATGAAGTTGTAGCTGTTGCACCTTCCTCTCCGAGTTACCATTTTGTTTAAGTAAGTTAGTTGCTGCTGTACTTTAACCTATGTCACTGTGAGCAAAAATAAGTACAAAGGGTATCTATTATTGTCTTGCTGTTCTTCTGACTGTACCTTCAGCAATGATGACAAAATTTTTATCAATAGCAAAGACCTCAGTACTTATGTTGTCAGTGTGCGCTGCCTTCGCAGTTCTGCATGTGGCACTGAGGGTCCAACAGCTGAGATTCGTGGCCCTGGGTGATCCTGACATCAATGCTTTCCCTTGAATAACTGCTGTTATTCAGTGGTTAGCACTCTCACTGTGTATGATGATGTTTCTGAAGCACAGAGAAGCTGATTAAAGAATTTACCACAACCTTATGCCCTGGATATAAGGAGAAACCTCTTCCCCATTAAGACAGTCAGACATCGGAACAGGTTGCTGAGAGGTTGCAGCTTCCATCCTTGATGTTTTTTAAGATCAGATTGGATAAAGTACGGAGCAACCTCAGAGCTGTCCCTGTTCTGAACACGTAGTTGGACCTCTTGAGATCTTATAAAGTTGGCATGTTCACCTACAGCGAAATATTCCATTCTAATGCAGTGCATGGAATTCAACCAGTATTTTCTTAAATCTCAGCTAGGAATAATGAATCCAGGCTACACGAATGTAGCTTCTTAGCAGAAAAGTAATTTCAAGACTTTTTCCTGCTGCAGCTTCATACAGTCCAATTCACCTTGAGTAGTACTCTTATAAAGTATCCTATGGTTGGCAAGACTGTGCTCCACGGTGTCCTCTAGATCTAGATTCTGCCCTTTCTCACTGAGATCTGTGAGGGCTCAAAAGCGATATCAGCCTTTCCCCAGCCACCAATTGCTTATCTACAACCTGGAGGAGAGCCACTGCTCAGCTTATACTGCTCAGGCAGGAATATGCACCTTTTCCTCCAGCACTGGAAAAGGCACACAGAAAGGATCAGCTGCCATCCTTATGGTTCAGATATTCTTACTTTCCTCTCATGGCTCACATCTGGATCATCTGTTGTTACCTTTGGACTCAAGAGGAGACAAACCAGTGCAATATTAATGAGTGCCCAAGGGTAAGAGTTCTTTTTAATTCCTAAGAGAACGAGAAAACAACCCTCTCCCAGATATGAAGGAGCCCATCCCTTGTGCTCTTAGGATTGTGCTCATACTGGCAGTTCTCATCTCAGGAAACCTAGCGCCTTGGAACTCGACAAGAGCAGACAACACCCTTCATACCAGGAAGCAGTTTGTGGTGAACCAGTGACTTCTCAGAAAATGTTCTAGTCCAGGCCCCAAGTTTGGAGGTTTCAGATCACTGCAAATGGACAGCAAAAAAACCCCCAAAACCTCCAATTTCAATTTTTCAAACTGAAAATTGAATGTGATGCCAAGTTTCTTTTTGCTACAGAATTAAACTAATGTCCCTTGCTTCAGATAAGCTGCAAGCCTGAGACCATCTCTCAGAAGGCCTCTTCCAACCAAGCGGTTCTATGGTCCTACGGTTCTAAGATGTGTCTGTGTGCTCCATGTGCCTCTGGTCTCCAGTGTGCCATCCTATTCTTCTTTTAGCAAGGGCATTAGAAAATTCAGATGAGAACCCACATGTACGATCTTGACAGGGCAGGGCTAGGCAGTTTAGCAATCCAGATCTCCTGACACTCGCAGTTTTGATCTTCAGTAGCGTGGCCAAGTTGTTCAGACAGTCTTCCTGAATGAGAGCATCTCTAAACCTCACCTGGAGTATTGGTTGACTGGCTTTCACAGGGACAGCTTCTTTGAAGTCAAACAGAACTTCCTCAAGCCCCAAATTATACAAGATCAATTATACAAAAAAATCTAGGGAGAATTTTCTATGGTGACAGAAGACTGTGGTATTTCTTAGCAGAGCCAGACATTTGTAATAAAGGCATGTGCACTCCAAGAGCAGAGTGTATATGACCAACATATCTCAAAGAGCCAACTCTGAGGAACTAACTGTTCTTTCATGTGGAATTCTAGTTCAGTATAAAAAATAGGAAATGGTGGATGTTTTAATTGAGCCCCTTTACATAATTCATTCTGGGATAGATCATTCACAGTGTTTTTTCAAATGTGTCTCAGCACAAGGGCTTTTCTTGATCATTAATTCTTCTCTCCCTTATCTGAAATGCCATTATTTTCTCGTCGCTCTCTGTGGGAGGTGTGACTGGCACTTCACTGGTGGGGAGAACTACTGCCTGCTATGAACCACTGCAGTCCTCTCTGTTGTCTTCATCCCTGCCTTTAAGAAACTTGAAGAGCTTGTTTGGTTTTTGAATAAAACTGCTGAACTGTTTCCTGTAATGCCCTTTTATTCTACCCGGCTGTAAAGTACTGCTTTTGATTTTTGCTTGGCTGGTTTGCTAGCAAACTTTGTTTGCATGTATATTTACTGCACTGGTTTGCCAAGAAGCGAGCAGCACTGTGTCTATCTGGCTATGTGTTTGACAAAACTAAACCAGTCCTTTTTAACATCAAATTAGATGTCATTATAGCCTCCCTCTGGCCTCTCCCTCAGCAAAATTAGGCTATTAAAAAAAGGCAGGTCTCCAGCCTGCTTTATTAGAGTTAACAAGAAAAACCCAGTCAAAGCCAGAGGTGCAGGGGCCTTAACCTTTCTTAAATTGGTGGCACAATTTGCATTGTTGACAGTGTGGTGAGTCAGCACGGATCGGATGCGTTGGTCGGTGGTTAGCAAGCACTCCACCGCCTGGCACTGATGCCAGCTGCTGTTATGTCATTGCTGGGGGTGTATTAACACCTTGCCTAATCTGTCTGCTTTCTTGGGGGGGTTATCCTTGCACCTCCCTCAAGTGTGAAACAGAGGGAGAGTGCTGACAAACACAGCCTTTGAATGCAGAGATTCAGGATCTGTGCCAGCAGCTCGTGTCAGCTTCGAGCCTCCGTTTTCCTGTGTCGTGGGGCTGTGAGTGCAGACTCATAGACACCAAAAATAGACACTCCATTACTGTAGCACATTAGCTGACAGTAATGATAGGGCTCTGCTTACTAGTTCAGTTACATACTGGCAATCTGGCCGCTTTGCATGCTTTATTTATCAGGTATTAATTGCAACTTCCACTTAGCACCCCCAGTTTAAATTGCTGCATAGTCCGTTGCAGCCATCAGACATTTACTTATTTTTGCTTTTGTTATTAGCATCAGAAAACTCAATTACAGGCGAGCAGGCATGCATACACAAACACATAGTAGTAGATTTGTGCTGATGTTTTTAAAGATACACATCTGCTGATACTAAAAATAGGTCCTTGTCAGCAGCTTGGTAATTTTAGGCTCAATGAGAATTCATCCCCATGGTAACTGTACAGTTGTTGAATCATTTATTATTTGAGCTTCAAAATCACAACAATACTGGCAATTTTCATCCTCTGAACATTTTTAAGGACCTTTTGCAGTGTGTAGTACTCCTTGCTCCAGACCATCAATATTTATCAAGCAAACAGAGCTAGCCCTTGAACTGACTACCTGCTTCTCTTCAGCCACATCAGGACTGGGATACTTGATAGCAGGATGGCAGTTTAAGTGGGTTTCACTTTTACGATAACAGCAGTCCTGCTGGCGTGGCTGCTTGACCGGGGATGTGTCGTGGTTTAACCCTAGCCAGCAACTAAACACCACACAGCTACTTGCTTACCTTTGCTGCTCCCAGTGGGATGGGAAGGAGAATAAATATCTATATGTGTGTGTATCTATATATATGTGTGTGTGTTTGTGTGTACATAACTCCTGGGTTGAGAAAAAGACAGTTTAACAAGAGAGCAAAAGCGATAGACGGTGATAATAATTATACACAAAAAAAGTGATGCACAATTCAACTGCTCACCACTCAGTGACTGATGCCCAGCCTGTCCCTGAGCAGCGATCACTGACCCTCAGCCAACTCCTTCAGTTTACATATGGAATATGATGACATGTGGTACGGAATATCCCTTTGGCCAGTTTGAGTTGACTGTCTCAGCTGTGTCCCCTCCTAGCTTTGTGTGCACCCCCTGCCTTCTCTCTGGTAGGTCAGGCTGGGAAGCCAAGAAGTCCTTGACTGCTTAGCAATAACTAGAAACACCAGTGTGTTATCAACATTATTTTCATCCCAAATCCAAAACATAGCACTACACCAGCTACTAGGAAGAAAATTAAATCTATCTCAGCTGAAACCAGGACAGGAGGGTACACATTAAGCCCTGCAAACTCCCTCTTGGCAAAATGAAACTTTAAGGTGTGGATCTAAGCCTTGGTCTTTGTCTTGAAAGCCAGTAAACAAGATATCTCAGGTCTTTCTGTCGCAAGAGGCTGTGCAGATAAGGGACTGGTAGTTTTTAACCACGTAGATAGATGCAGTTGACTCCAAGCCAGTGGGGAGAAACATTGCCTGGCTTTGTGGAGATAAAGGCTGTTTGTACTTTCCCTTACTTACAGATAATGCTCATTAGCCATTCTGTGCTAAAACCAAGAGAAGTCAGATGACTTGGCCAGCAAAGCATAAGGTGAAGCTTGGGTCCCCTGAGCCCAGGGGCTGCTCAGACTTCACTCTCATGGAGCCTCCAGAGACTGGGACCAGGGGAAGTTGTGCTGGAGAGGGCAGGGGAGTTGTGACCACTGTCAGGCTTGAAACAACAGCAATAACTCAGCCATAGGTATGCTTCCATAGCACAAAAACTGCATTGAAATGGGGTGCCCGAGACTGATTTGGGGATGGATTAAAGCACAGGCATCAACTCCTTCACTAGCTGCCCACATGATGTTTGTTGCACCATTGCTGGCCATTAGACTTACTAGAGCGCACAATACGGAGGGTCGCCACCTTTCAGGTAGAAGAGGTTTGGTCCCTTTTAGTCTGACAAACAGGGATCTGAAAGACTGACCCAGAAACACAGACATTTTTCCGTGGTGCCATCGGTTGTAAAGTGATGTGCTTAACAGAGCTGACTCCTCCTAGGTTAAACATTGTAGGTATTATATACTGTCATGACTGATGCCGTATTTTTAGCTCAAATGCACTTTCATTGCAGAAGCTTTTAAGAAGCTCTTGGACAAGGTAATCTGTAAGATGCTTTTAAAGCAGCATTCATCTTATTGGTTCAGTTGAGTTGAATACAGTGAAATAGGGATGTGCAAGTGCCTGGTACAGCTGCTGTGCAGCTGCCTTCCACCTTAAGCAGCTTTCTGTAAATCTGTCAGTACCCAAAGTGTGTTGTGCATCAGCCGTACGGGATTTGTCAGGTGATCCTAGTGTGCACTGCAGGGAGAGACAGTGTCTACCGTCAAGGGGAGCTCAGTTTCCCCTCCTATTCAAGTGTATGATCACCACCCATGTCAGTACAAGTCATCTATGTGCAAAGAGACTATAAGGTGCTTTCCCAAGGGCAGGGGCAGGGGAAAGTGTCCCATCCAGACACCAGCCCCCATCACTGAAGTTCTCTCCTGGAGAACCAGCAGCTCTTCTTTACTCAAACATCTGGTTGCTCAGTCTGTTTGTTTAATTAAACCAGAAATTTCCTTCCCTCTAGCTGGTTCAGCCACTATGCATTTATCCCAGAGTACACACAGAGAGAGATTTAGAAGATGCTGCCTTTTTTTTTTTTTTTCATTTCTACCTACCAGCCTCCATCTTCCTGGGCTGGAAAACATGCTCTGCGGCCACGGGCTCAGCTGGTGGAGGCAATTCTGGGTCTGCCCACGCTGCAGCCAGAACGTTTCAATGGGAGAATTACTCGTCTGTAGCATCCAGAAAGCTGGTCACAGCTCACAGGTTTTATAACAAGTTGGGAGGGGGAGAAAATCATCTGCACAATAGAGCAGAAGCGGTGTTTATTTCCAAACATGTTGTGGCCAAGAGCTTGTTTCCAAGTATGTTTTTTTGACTTGCCATGCAGTGCTGGGCAGGAGGCTTGGCTCTGCCCACAGGCTGCTGCCTGGGGAGATGGGATGGCCATGCCAGGGCTCCCCAGCTCTTCCCAATCATTGTTTTTCCCTTGTCACAAAGAATGAAGATCTGAGTAGTGTCCTCAAATGTACTGTTACTGCCCTGCAGCATACAGATAACCATAGCATCCAGTTTTATATTGTCATTATTTTTACCTTGTCACTGTTTATTCAGTTTTACCTTATTAATTCTCCTTGTGGGTGGGTGGAGGACACACAGCTACACTGTGTGATGCTCCAACATCTTTGCTGACCATGGGTCATTGCAGCCTGTGAGCTGCCGGGGCCTTCACCAGGCACCAGCAAGGGTGTTAATCAAACTGTAGAGCAGCAGCAAGTGCTGACTGTGCATGGAAAGGAGAACCAGCCTGCCTAAGACCTGGAGACCAGGCTGGATTTGAAACTTTGCATGCAGCCTCCTCCAACATGGGGTGATTTTTTATCTCAAGTCAGAAATAATGACTATGTAATTCCATTGTACTATTTTTGTAGTCTCTGTCTGAAAAGGAATCAAGTGTTAAAGCCCATCTATCCATCAGCTATATTTTACTAGCTTTCTCCATCTGGTTGTAACTGTGTTTTCCATCTGAAATGCTAGTTAGTAAAAATAGCTCATCTATGATTTGTACTAGAGTAGTGACAAGGGTCTTTTAACCAGGAATGGCTCCTGTGCAATGGGGTGCTCTAGAAATGCTGTCACTCCATAACTTATTGCTTATATACAAATGAGAGACACTCTGTGTAACATCTCTTCCCTCTGCACCCTGGAGGCAGATGTCTATGGGCTGAAACTTTTTAATAAATGGGCTTCTTTGTCCTTCATTGGGCGTGTATCTTGCACCCTAAACTACACACCAGTCTCCTGAGAACTGCAGGAGAAGCTCTGCTGGACCATTTCAGGTGGTGTGCTTGTGCTAGACGCTGCTGCTGCCTGCCACAAGCTGGGACTGCTGAGGAGCAAGCAGTACAGACACCTTCCTCCATAATCTCACACTAGCTTTCATGTAGGAGACGAGATTGGAAGTAAAGCAGCCCCAGGGGTGACCCCTGGCCCCCTGGCAGCCAGAGGAGGAGGTCAAAGGACACACAGACAGCACGGAAGGAGCCAGCAGCCCCTGGATTGCAGCAGCCCATGCAACTGCCTCCGTGCATTGAAGAACACGGAGCATGGAATTTGACATTAGAGATCTCAGAGCAAACACTCAGAAACACACATTTTTGCTGCTAATGCTTCGTTATACAGTGATGGATACATTCTCTCTACAGACATGAATGTGTAACAGCTCTTGGAAAAGCAGACCAGGCTTGCTGACTAATCGAGGCCATCTTTAATTTTCTCTGCACTCATTTCTGTGCATTCTTATTTCATTCCTGGGCTATCACAGAGGGCTTTCACTGCTAAGTGCCCTAAATGTGACCATGTGAGAGAGGATCCCTCCTTCCCTCTTCGTCAGGGATCCAGCTGCAGAGGGGCTGGCACAGCCCCTGCCCCAGCCCCCACCAGGCTCCAGCAGTAATTCACAGCAGCCTCAGCACTCCCATACCAGTACTACTACTCCCATTTGCTGGGGTAGACAAGGCTTGTAACCTTTGGTCTGAACCACTCCTGCATCTGGTTTCTGCTCTGTGGTGCGATGAGACTGAGTGGGATACGTGTCTGCCACCTGTTAACCCATCACAGGAAGCCTTGGTTGTGTTCATGTGTAGGGAGATCCGATGGTTAATGCTGTCTTCAGGGTGAGAGTAGAGCACTGTGCCTCCAGCTGTTCTATTCTATATGTTGCCTGGATCTTTTCAGGCCGCTTCATTGCCTGGTATCCTGTGATGCCCTAGAGACAGCCCAGTGTTGATGGTGGTGCTACTTCAACCCCTTGCTTGTTCCTGGCTCTGCAGTGGGTCTCCCTGTAGCTCTGCAAGGAACTGTTAGAGTGGTTAAAGATCTCTATTGCTTGCTTGTGCCCACGAGTGCCCTTGAACCTTCAGAGCTGTGCCCAGGGCGGTGTATGGTGGCACAGGTCTGGGTGCAAGCATGGCCCAGGAGGAAGAAGGGATTTTTGGTTGGTATTGCTTTCATACTATGAAATCATGGCCCCAGGATGCAAGTCGGAGCATACCTTGAAGGCAGAGGTGATCACTTTCATTAACTGGAGTGATAAAGTTGAAAAAACCCACAACGTTTCAGCATCCAGGCCCTTCCTTGGATATTTCTGTGTTCCAGACATCTCATCTGCAATCAGAGCTAGTCAGGGTATGGTTTACTGGAGGTCATTGTGCACTCAATCGGTCCTCTCTCTTGAGCCCAGCCAGGCTGATGTGTGCAGTCACCTCTCACAGCAGAAAATGAAGTGGTAGGGATGGTGTTTAATAATTTTTTTTAGTTATTTTCCAGCTTGGTTCTGCAGCCAGTGCTTTGGCCGCATGTCCTTTCATTGCAGGATCTCCCACAGCAGACCAGGACTACTCATCCTGTAGAAAGATGCAGGTACTAAGCCCAGTAACTGCCACACAACATGTAAGAGCCACAGGAAAACTGTTTTTTTTTTATCACCATGCTCCATTTACACTATGAAAACAATTTTTTTTCTTTGTTTCCAATTTAGCACAGCATGACCTTCATCAGCTTCTTCAAGCAAGCAGGACAGAGGCAGCAAAGGTGGACAAAAGCAAACTCATCTTGCTTACACTTGCTCTGACTGCCCAGGGTTGTTTGCCGAGTAGCCCGTCTTTGACCTGTGGTGTGTAAAAGGATCACTTGGCTCCCTTTGCGGGAGAGGATGCAGGCGAGCGTGGCTGTTTACGTCTCCATTCAAGTGATTAATGATTGAACAACAACAAAAAAAGGAGTCTGCATGGATCCACGAGCTGAACGTGACCATCTAAGCACACACTGAAATAACCAGTTGATTCAAAGTGGCATCTTGCACAGCAAACACACCATCTCTTTCCGTGCAGCGTGGGACCAGACGGGGCAGGGGCTGGATGGGGATGCTGGGGGGTGGGCCATGCCTGCCCCTTGCCGCCCTCGCTTCTGGGGCAGATTTCTGGATTTCTGCACTTTACCTTTTGCCCCCTTCCCTCCTCTCAGCTCCTCTGCAAGCCCTTTTCCCCCTCTGAGGGGCACAGCCCAGCTCTAGCCCCTCCACACCTCCAGAGAGTCTGAAGAGGTGACCTGGGAGAAAGAGCAGGACAGGACAGAGACAGGTGGGAGCATAGAAAAGGGCAGAAAATGTGTACTCAGGAAAGTGGGTTGCAGAAGGGGAAAGGGCATCCTCACCCTTAACCCGCCCTGGAGTACTTGTTACTGGGTAGGTTAGAGCCTTCTCTCTCTTCTCATTATTTTGGCCAGCTTCCAGCAACTCTGCATTTTAACAAGGTCCCTAGCTGAAAGTGTTAAACTATTAAAAATAAAGGCGGTGCGGGCATTGCATTTTTCATTGCAGTGTGCTGCTTTCTGGCAGCATTGCTTGAAGGATCTTACCACTTTTAAGATCCTGAAGTAACAGCAGTCCTAGCATTTGAGGCTGTCGGTAGCGGTAAAAGGACCCTGAAAATTTAGGTCTCTTTGGAGAATGGCCCTGCTGCAATTCAGACACCAGAACATGCGCAGATTTTGTTGGCAAGTTACTGATTCTGGGTTAAAAAACCTTCATGTTCACAGACTTTGAGTATTACTTTGCAAGTTACTTTAATCAACGTGTATTTATTTTCAGCTTGCATCTTTGAAAACAACCAAAACTCACGTATTAAAGTATAATTAAAGATTTAAAGTATTGGATAGTTTAAAAATCTTTGGTTTTAATCTTTGGTTCTCTAAATTGTTTGGTTTTGGTGGCTCAGGATGCAAGGTAGGAAATTTGGGAAGAGAAATTTCAGACCTGGCAAAAATAAAGCTACCAAGGTCTATAGCTGCCAGTGGGGAGTGTGGAAACCACTCTTTCCCAACACCCACTTACAGAGTTTGCTGTTGAGACATGTTATAGTGAGATTACCCCTCATCTTGCAAAAGTGCAAATAGAAAAATTAAAAGATAAGTGATGACTTTTTAGGAACTCCTTTAGGCTTAAAAAAATCCTACCTAAATGTGGGGCATAATTTTAATGGTAAAGAAATTGTGGTAGAAATCTTTTTTTTTTTGAAATATTTTTAAACCAAGAAATAAATTGCAACATTCCTAGTTAAACAGTGTAACATCATGCAGGCTGGCATACGGACCACAGAAAGCACCTAAGTGTTAGAAAAAAACTTGAAAGGAACCCTAATATTAAGGTCATCTTAAAAAAACTACACAGACAACATAAATATATATGTCTAGATTTTTAATTTGGGGATTCTGAAACACAAGAAAACATACTTGGTGCGACTGAGTTGAAAAAAAAAGAGGAACAGGATGAAGATGTAACAGCTTGAATACTGGACATGCTTTTCTCATCAGGGTAAACAGAGTTGTCATTCCTTAGGTTATCCAGGCTAGAGGAAAGTATAATATGCTTCCACAGTTTAGATTTTTTTAAAAAAACATATAAAACCATTAGATTTTAAGGCAGGCTTTACTAAGACTGTAGTTCAGAAGAAGAGCTTCTTCTATGTAGCACAATAATTTAAAATACAGTCTTTATGAAAGTATAATATGTATTTTCAGTCTTTTTTCAGATTAATTTAGTTATTACCTTCATATTACATATTATTTATACATCTGAATACGTGAGTAATAGATTCTCATCTCAAGTCCAATCAATAATCTTAACCTCAGAGAAAGTTACACTGTGGAACTGGGCTTTCATCTTTACTGGTGGAGTCTCAAGCTTTCCTGCTGGAATAAATAAAATTGCCTCCAGCAGAGAACCTGCCTAACTGAGATATTCAGAGATATCAAGACTTTAAGTTTGCTCAGTTAAATTTGCAATAGGAAAACCAAATATACATATATTTTCCCCTTCCATAGGAATCACCCTCATTTCTAGTTTCTTTGATTTCTAAAACATAGAACCATTATAAAGTGGAACAGTGTGTTACTCAGCTTTAGGTTAAATGAAGTTTTATGCTGTAATCAGTTAAACCCTACTTACTGAGAAAGAGTATAAGGGATTCACCTCTGAGCTTAATGAAGAGAACCTAAAGAATCCTAGTCATGAGACAGCTTGTGATAAAAAGAGTACAAAACCCAACTCAGATCAAATATATTAGGACATGCACCTAACTACAAATTCTGAGGCCAGAGTCCTAAGAAGAAAGTGATGTCATCATAGAAAACAAGGCTGGCGAGGACCTGAGGAAGACCTCTTGTCCACATCTGCACCCAACAGTGGGATTGGCTATGTAAGTGCCGTCTCTGATGGGTGCTTGGATAACCAGTCCAAGAGATTACTGGAGTGAAGACTGAGCAGCGTCCCCAGGCAGCCCAGATCCGTACTCAACTACTGCCGGTATGGGAAGGTTTATTTTGATGCCTCCCTTAATGCCTGGCTGAAACTGTCTTCTGGTCACATCTGCGATGGGAAGAATTTATTCCTTCTCTCTTCCCGGTCGTATTTTTTAATGTACTGTTCTCATAGCTCTCACCAGCCTCCTTTTCACCAAACTAAGCAATCCCAATGCCTTCAGCAGGCCCTTGAGAGCTCTTTTCAGATCCTACCTGTTCACCCTGCAGTTTGGCCACATTTTTCTGCAATTTTTGTGCCAATTGTTGGCCGTAACTTTTTCCTGAAGTTTTACCAGCTCTGTATATACAACTTGGAAAACTTCGAGGGCACACCAAATATAAGGCCAATTTGTGCAACCAAACATGAAGTTTGCCTTTGTTTTAAACATTTAATTATTGTTGAATTCAGTTTGTGATTTATTTTTTCAAACCTTTTCTGCCCTACTGCTTGCGTCCCATCCACTCATTCCCTATCTGCATTTGCACAGTTGGGATGTTCCTGTGCAGTTAACACGCAAAGACTTTATTTGACCACCCATACCTGAGTGGCTTACATAGGCTACTTTTCTCTCTGCATAACTATTAATTTATAATTATGTCCCAAAACTAAAGGCAGAACCATCTTCACAGAAAGAAAAGTCAGAAATGCTACTTAAAAGTATTTTGCATCAATTAATCCTGTTGTAGTGACTGCAGGAGGGTGGCACACAGGAAAGAGAAGAGCGAAGAAATAAGGGAAAAACATTAAAGGGGGGGATTTATTTTTTTTAATCGGACATTTCATTATCATTATCACTTGCCTTGTTTGGAAGAATTTTTTTCTACTTTAGTATCATCCCCCACCCCCTTTTTCTCCCCTTGTACCTACTGTGAGAGATGCCAAGGTGCTGTTGTAGACTCAGTCTCACAGTAACTAAATTCTGCTATAGGAAGGACATAGGTGCCCCATATTCAAATCGCTTTACAGGAACTCTGCCTTGACTGTTGAGGTCTCCCAAGGGCGTCCTGGGAATCATAGCATGAGGTAGGTCTGAAAATCTCATTATTTTTTCTGCTGAATTTGGGGAAAAGTCAGGGAAGAAAAGGGAACAGGCTGCTGAGGACCCAAACTAGGCATCCCCTGTGGAGTTTCCCCCAGCCCCTGAGTCTGGCAGCCAGAAAGGTGACGATTCCCTCATGCAACCATCGGTTACCAGGTGGACTGATGCACTTCTCAGGTCGTAACACTGTGAAAACCAATTTTCTTCTTGAGAGAACACACAAATGATGGAATGCAAAGGTGCAGGGCTTCGGTGACAGTTAAAAGACACATCTGGGAGAACAAACGAGACAGAACCTGGCACTGAGTTCAACCTCGTCAGCAGGCAACGATCCCAGCTCCTAGGCTGTCCACCCTAGATCATCCATGTGCTTTAGAGAATCTTGGACTAAAGCACGTGCACAGCTCTGAGCACTTGTCTCTGTGAGTGAAATTATCTTTGGGACAGCAGTAGCCCAGCTGTGTTTTCCAGGAGACACTGGACCAGTAAGGAAGAATCCATAGGATAAGTGCTTCCCCTCATCCATCTCCCAAAGTATAACCAAGCATCTTTGTTGTTTTGTGTGTTTTTAAATAATGAGACAGGACTTTCTGCCAAATACCTTATCTTGTTTGGCAGTAACTTTCTCACTTGGAAGAGAGTTTCTAACTTGCAGAGGGGAAGGGTTGCTTGTGGCCAATTTCATGAACAGATGAGCTTGCACTTTGCAGTTCTGTAATATTTAATTTGAACATGTCAGAGAACCTATCCCATTTGTAACTTTCAGCTTTACAAAACTCTCTTTCGGGGTTTCTCCCCCCTCCCCCCCAATTCTTTTCAGTACAAATAATGAGCATAATTGCCAAAGAAAAAATGCTGTGCTCTAACCGCTAACTGAAGTCCAGTCCCAGGGGAGGCAGGGAAAGCAGAGACTACTAAAAGACATCAGTCATTTAAGTAAGGGCATGTACATCATGTGATTTCTTTTCTAACAGTAACAGTTGTGGTGCTGGGTTATGGTCAAAGGATACTTATTCAGGTTCAAAGAGACTAAACTCCAACTACTGTCCTTGTCTGACCCCCTCTTAAAGGGGATAAAGTGCTCCTTCTTGCAACAGATCACACTTTCTTCTCTTAAATATAAGACTGTCAAACACCAAGCAGGGTGGGTATAGCAAGAAAGATAAAAACACTATCACAAGAGAGAGGTTAATTGTACTTCTCATTTTTTAACTAAGGATTGTAATCAAAGTTTGAAAATGCCTGCTCCTGTAAGCCATTTAATAATCTACATATCCAAGTACACATGGAGGCCATACAAGATAAGAATCAGAGACAAAGCATTTAACATCCCGCACTTATATTTTTACAAGGTTATGGCATTTTTTCCTCAGACAATCCATTTTACATTTGTAATTATTTCTGCACTGTGTAAAATGCACCTGCATTCAAAGTTTACAGAGGCTTCTTTTGCACAGATTAGCCATATGTACAATACAAGAAAACAAGTTCTTTATAAAAAGTCAAAGGCACAACTGGAGGTCTTAAAACACTGTTGTTTTTTTAAAAAATAGAACAAACAACAACTTTAAACTGTGCAAGATTAGGTAAAAAAAAAATAACTTTTGCTGTTTCAAAGAATGTAGCAGGTCAGATTGTGTAGGTTCAGGCTAATCAATTCCTTTGTTAAGAACAGCTTAATACTTTATCAAGAAGAAACCCATGAGGACTTGTGTGATTTCAGCACCCGTGTTCTCAGTGAAGGGCTTAGTGGTCTGTGTGCACATCTGAAAATGGTGCAGTAACATCACAACCGTTCGAGGCCCATCTGCTGATATCCAGAGCTCTGATGATTTCTCTTGCGCACAATTGGCCTGAGCAGTGGTAAAACTAGGAACATAATCAAAGTCTCCATCTAGGCTTGCTGTGTTTGTTCAAAACATCAGAAAGGGTGGAGGAATCTGCATGAAAGAGTTGTGCAGGTCACTGAACTCCACAATAAAAGCAAATCTTGGTTTCTTGTTTTCCAAAATATCAAATCAAAAGCTTTGGTTTTCACGTTACACACACAGCATTTCAGTGACATCTTCTGTGAGAGAGAACAGTGTTTCACTAAGTGTATGTCAGCATTTATTCAATACTATGTTTAATTTAACATTGAATATTGAAACATGTTTAATATTATACATTAATATTAATTTAATATTATTAAATATTAAATGCCTCTATTTAAACCCACATAAGATGGGTAATAAAGAGGAGTTAGAGACATGCACATGCCTGTGGGGCTATGATCTTATTGGCATCACGGAGACGTGGTGGGATGGATTCTATGACTGGAGTGTTAGAAGTATACAGGCATTTTAGTCAGGACAAGCACAGGAGACATGCACAGTGACTGGCTGGATTGCACAGAGCTCTGTCTTGGGACAGATAAGGAGCCAACTGAGAGCTTATGAATCAGGATGAAAGGGAGGGCAGTATCAGGTGACATTATAGTGGGGTCTGCTACAGGCCACTAGACCAGGTAGAGTGAGCAGATGAGGCCCTCTATGGACAGATAGGAGCACAACAATGCATAAGCTATCCAGGAGGATCGTGGAATATGTGAATAACTTCCTCCTCCAAGTTATAAAGAAGCCACTGAGGAGAGGTGTTATGCTGGACCTTGTTCTCAACAGCAAGGAGGGGCTGGTGGGGAATGTGAAGCTCAAGGGCTGCCTTGGCTGCAGTGACCATGAAATGGTGGAGTTAAAGACCCTTAGGGCAGTAAGGGGCACACACAGCAAGTTCAAAGAGTTCTAGGGATAGGGATTTATCTTCATCAGCTCAGCCGAAAGTCTTGTTGGCTAACCAGCTGAGATGGTCACTTTTTTTTTTAACATGCTGGACTTCACTTAGCAGGATTCTTAGCAGATGATAGCGAGACAATGCTGCAGGTTAAGATCTTGCCCACAAGCGGATTACACACTGGGCTAAGTTTTCTTTTGTGTCAGAGAAGAGAAAGAATGAAAGAAGGCAATTTTTTTTGTTGTTATTTTCAGAGAGGAAGATAAAGAAAGGAATAGAGGAAAGAAAGAGGCATAAAAGAAATCACTTCTTTGACTATGTATTGTTATAGGACTAGAGATTACAGAAGGATTTTTCATAAATATATTCTGTATATTTCTCTGAGACTACTACACGTGATAAAGCACATGGTGCAGCCATCAATACGCTGCTGTTAGTTCAACTTGCAATTTTCTGCACAAATGCTTTCTGGGCAACTTCACCCTTTGACTGTTCCTATGTAGGAGTAAACCAAGCTTGAAAGGCTGAAGTGGCCTCATCAGAAAACTCACAAAAGCAAGAGAGTAGCTGCCAGTTATACAAACACAGTTTACTTCATTGCTGCAATTTTACATCAGCCTGAGGTTTAGAAATCAGATTCTGTAGTTACCTAAGGAAGTAGCTCATTTTATCCAACTAACACTATACCCTAGTGCATTGCTAGGAGTTACATCATCTCTGCACTTTTCTCTTCAGAGAAACCGACTCTGAGGGCCTTTCTGGAGGCTCCCAATAGCGATATTAAAGCTTGAAGTAGCATGCATTTGGAGCCCTGGGAATTACACAAAGCAGCGGCCCATACCTAGTCAGCAGTAGTGAAAATCCTTTAAATTATGGCTCTAGTATCCAAGGTCTTCTATACTGCAGTGTGACATTCTGGACAAAGCAGAGAGTAGCCAAGTTCCCAGGGCAGCAGATCAAAAATTATGTTGAGTATGATGGTTATCTGAAGCAAACACTATGACACCCCCAAACCCATCTCTTGGGTTCCGTTATCCTTACCTTCTCTAAGGAAGTCTAACTGCTGGGGCCTTTAAATGCAAATCCATTCTTTGGACACTGTCCTGGCTGGATCATTTGTGTGTACAAGTCCATCCTCTGCTGCATACTACAAACAAGTTAAGACAGAAGCAATCAGAAGCCAAACTATCACAGTAGAGAGCCAACAGCTGGCTCTGTAAGCTTAATCTTTCTTAAAGCCCCAGGCAGATATCAGAGTTCAGGCCACGTAATTAAGACATTTGTAATGCTCCCAATCACCATGGCATCAAGGGCAATTCAACACCAGAAATTATACTGAGGTAATCCACCTCCCCTAACAGTGCAAAACATGGGTATGTGCAGTATGTGGAAGAAGACTGTCATCAGACTCTGGCAGTCACAACTGATGGGTCTCAAAAGTATGCCTGGAAATCCAAGACAAATGCACCTCATTTGTACAGTTGAAGCCACACACTCTGCAAATCTCTAAAGGAAAAGTTAACAGGTTCTCTACTTGGTACATCTGCACAGGCTATTTACCCCTGAAGATGTCCTAATACTAAGGGATACCAATGGCTTCTCCTACATATTATACAGTTACAAGATGAAAGTAAAAAATGCAACCCTCTCAAAAATCTATACTTCTTGCTCAAGGCCACCTTGATCACTTTGCCTTCTCTCCTAAGCATGCCTTCAAGCACCTACCATTTCTATCATCATTTTCAATATATTCCTTAGACCTAGGATAGCCTCTCCAAACCCTACTGGAAAGGTAGTTCCCAGATTGCCTACACTTCTGTTCTCCAAACCCACGAAAAATACCATGGGAAGGTTTCTGCTGAGGACTATCCTTTGCTTGCTTACACCTGTGTTGAAATCCTGAGCGAAAATGATACTCATGAAGACTAAGTTTAGCCAACAGGCAACTGTCCCAAGATGCCTTATGGCAGAGCTTTTCCTCCCCAGGAGTCCTGCAGTGTTAGCCTGTATTCAATCTCTCTAAATTAGAGCCCATCTTCTCAAGATCCTCTGCAGCTTTTAAGTTCAGTAGGTGCATTTCCCTCCAAGCACATGTTCTCACCACAGTTTTAAGTCTCGCCTTTCCCCAGCTGTCACTATTGGCAAAATTCTGTGTCATCTTCATACAACACAGTATGGAAGGATAGGGCTCAGAAACAACAGGTGACAAGCAAATCCAGTAGACAAGCCATTTCTGGACATAAACCAGATCTTTTTGGTCTCCCTTCAGACAAAAAACTTCAAGAGGTTTCAGTATGCAAATGCAATTGGCTGAGGTCTAATGCTACTACTTCTACAGTGAACGGGTATCACTGTTTAGAAGAGCAGCTGCTTTTCCATAGGAGCTGCTTATAATGCTTGTTTATCCCTACAATATTTTGTTCCTGCGTACTTTTGTGAATAATTCTTCACTAGTGACTCCACTAGATAGCAGATGCACTAATGCCAAAGGTAAATCTTTTTTTCTTTATCGTACTATCAAAGAAACAGCTATGGGGAGTTAATATTTTATGCTGTATAATAGCATCTTCATACAAATTTATCACAGTATACTTTGCATTAACAGTTTCCTGCATGCCTTTCCATAGTATTAATAATCTTACTAATCTAACACTACACTGCCACCAAAATCAATATACTTATGTGCTGCTCAACTTTCAGCATAATGTCCAGGGATCACCTTATCACATCAAGGAGGCTGAAAATAAGTCTCCCCTCAAGTGCTCCATTCAGCTTTGGAGCTTATCGCCACCACACTCTGTCTACAACTCCAAGGTTTTAAATGGAGCTACAGACTAAGGAGATGAATCCATGGCAGGCATGCTGATCCACAGTTTGGATGCAGGCTCCAGGCCTGTGCTCTCCCTTAGCACTTGCCAAATACATCTGAGGAAACAGCTCTCAACAGCTGACAGTGATGCTAGCAAGGAAGAATTTGCTTTTATTTACTTATATTTCACAGATTTCTTAGACACAGCATTTTGTGGTCAATGGCAACTGCCACAGGTTAGATTAGTGCCAGAAAAGGACATGTTTGTCTTGTTTTAAAGCAATATTAATGCCACGATAATTAATATAATTTATTTGGAAGTAATTAAAAAAAAAACCTCTTCTCTAACACCCAACAGACTTATAGTTTGTACATGTTAGAATCTTTGATTTTCTTTGTCAGGTCTTGGTCTGACATTTGGCCTCGCTGCTGAGCCTTCCCGTGCTTTCCCTTCTGCTTCATTAGGGCAGTACTCAGTGGGACGGAAGGGCTTCCTTCAACCTTGAGTCCTCTTCCCCCTGCACCTCCATATTTTATTATTCCTTAAAACAGATAAGGCTGGTGTAGAAGGAACTCGGGCATCTTTGTTTAAAACTCCAGCTATTCAGCCTAACCCTGGTGGCTTTGCACTGACATCTGCAAAGACTCTCTGACTCGTAACATCACCTTGGAGATACAGGTAACAGCTTCAGCACCAGGTTAGGCTAATTACCTTCTCTAATTCCCCAATACAAAGTAACATACTGACTGCCCCTAGTCATTTTTGCGTTCCCCCAAAACTGAGGGGTGACAACCTACTAGAAGAACAGCAACAAGTGACTTAGAGTGGTCATGTCTCCAGATGCAAAAGCAGTAGCTAGGTGACACTAGTAATGAAGCATCCAGGGAGGGATGCAAGACAAATAGCTATTCCAACCTATCTTCTCTACTTAAACAAACCCCAGAAACAAATACTTGCATGCTTTACGTGGAGTCAGAAAGGATTTCTACAACCACTACTAGTAGCTGCATATCACTACATAATGATGCAGTGCAAGATCTTAATTCTTTTTACGTAACCTAGTTCTTTGAATCAAACATGATATAAAGTGTTTCCAAATGCAAATCTGTTTTCCTCACGAATTGATCCTCCTTCTCAGATTTAATCAACAGCCAGATTGGATATTTTCCAATCAATATTTCTGAGACTGTGGTATTCTCCAAAGACTCTCAAAATAAAACACAATTAAGTTTCAGAAATCAGTTTTTGATGCATAAAACAAGTTTTCACATGTTCTAAAGGTTGGTGGTGGCATTCAAATAGCATTTATGCATCTCAGGGTATCCCATTCATCACAAAAATATTAAGTAGAAACATTGAGAATCACCATCTCTGCTGTTTGATTTCCTAATGTTTTTTCCACTATACTTCTGCTTGACAGATGCCAATATCCAGAAGGCAGCTATGGTTTACATTAAAAGTGAGTATAGGTCAGGAGCAGTCAGTAGGCTTTCAGATCTCAGCCAAGTAACCTGCAGGTCAGTCAAGAGAACCACAGACGTACCCCCCATGTTTTTTTGCCTGTAGGAACAGATACGTGTATAGACACAATCTACAGGCTTCTAGTTCCCTTTCTGCAGATTTTCTATCCCAGTTTTTCATATGACTTTGTTCTCTGTAGTCCTGAGAAAGTTTTGTTCATTAAGTATTATTTCTTTTCTGCTTAGTGACACAAATACTGAAGTATCCTTTCATCAGGCTACTGATTGACAGCTTCTATTAATGTCAAGACTGTAAGACAGGTTCTCTGTTGCAGGCTAGTCTTACTACATAACCCTCACCATCCTACTCAGAGGAACACTAGCAGGAAAAGCCATAGGAGAGAAAAGAAAGAGCAAGGGCAGGGAAGAAATACTTGTCCAACTCATCCACTAGTGTTAAGATTAAAGTAGCTTTGCCCTCTGCTAGGTCTAGGAAGCCCAGCAGACCCTGAGCTCTGTAGCACTGCAAAGCCAGCAAAGATACAGCAAAAAGCACAAGATGCACCAAGCAGACTTCAGAAAACCTCAAAGAAATTTGAGGGATCACTCCAACATCCAGTGAACACCAGATTTTCTCCAGCTGCTCTTTGGGCTGGCATGGGTGTGATGTGCACACGTATACAGACTTGTAGCGTAATGCCTACAATGTTCATTGCTGGAAAGCAGCCTGAAAGCAGGAGGAAACACAGCTTCTGTACAAAGCTTTTTTAGAAGTGGTTCATACAAAGTTTGAGAGAGGCAAATCTAGTCAATTCTGTGGTATAATTCCTGGAGTTGAAAGTCTTAACATGGTACTTTGTTCCCAAAATTTAACAAGACATGCTATTAGCAAATGTGTTTACATAACTAGAATAATTTTCCTCTTCCACAACTGGAATGTTTATCCATATTTAAAGAAGGAAATGCCATATAACTCGACAAATAGCCAAAGCACGAGCACTAAACCAACAGGTCATCCGTTAATCAAATAGAAACATTTAGATCCCCATGATTGTTGTTTAATCACAAAACAAATTCAACAGGGAAAGCTTGGGTTTTTTTTTTAAAAAAAAACAAACAACAGAAAAACACAAATGTAAACAAATGCGAAACAACCAAGTTTGCAGCCCTAAGGAGCCTTATTCCAAGACCAGCTCAGCTCTACCCCTGGAAACACCAGAAGCTCATTTGGTACAAACGCCATCTCCACATTTAATCAGATAACCTGCTGCTCACTCGACCATCTAACCTGTCTGCCTACTACAATCAACTTCCCATCTGAGTAAGTTAATAGCAGCATGACACCAACAAGCAATGGGAATACAGACAGGAGCACTTGCTGCCACAGGAGACAATGATCTGCCTCTAGTAGCATCGGGACTTTCAATACACTCCTGTAAAGGGCTGCTGCTGAGTGAAGAGAAGCATCCAGCCACATATCTTTGTGCATTGAATAACCTGTGTTGACCTGGCCATCACTGCAAACGTTTAAAAAAAAAAAACAAACAACCAAAAATAAGACACCTTGCGGGAATGAAACGACGAGACGGACTCTGGATAGATGTAAAAGTGGAGACCTTTATTGTTGGAACTTAGAGGTTTATAAACCTTTGCTCATCTGTCCATGCGCTTCTCATAGCAACCTGATTGGCCAAGGCCTATTGTCCACATGCTCACAATCACCAGCAGCAACGTTTGATTGGTTGTCCTCCAAAACCCCACACACTGCCCCTAAGTGCTGTCTCCACCCTGATTTGCATCTCTGATGTTCACCTCTGTTCAGCTTCTTACAACCCAAGGTCAGTTCAAGGACCCCAAGTCAAAAGTATCCAACAGGTTTACCTTGCTACCACTGATTCCTACACCACCTGTAGGGATGACACACATGCCTTGAGGCACAACAGGAGGATCCACTCTACTACCACTGACCTGAACTGTGTTGTAAATAAGCAAAAAGAAAAATTCTACTCGCCGATCTCTGCAACTACCTCACACTATCTTGTAGTATAATTTAATCCTTCATACTGAACTAAAGGTCTTACTATATAGAGGCAGAAAAGGCAGAAGACAACAGTATGAGCTGCTAAGTGAACAAATCATTCAGTATATTAAAAGAGAAACTGGGATCTGTAAGTAGAGGAACCACTCTCAGTATCCATAGTGGCATTTTGTATGGTGGGTTCTTGGACACTCTTACCACCACCACTGTTTTTACAGGTTTATCAACTTTTCTTCAAGGTCTTGGGGTTTTTTATGTATTTCTTTTAAAGCGCTGTTACTATTCTGATACCCTGACACCCATGGATCAGAGCATTAACATTCTGCTGCTTTTCAGACACCACAGCAGTTTTACTAATTAAAACCTACAAACGAAGAAATAATGGCAGCTTACGGAAGCATGCAATGATTAGTCTTCCCTGCTTACACACTCCTCCAATGAAATACAGGAGTAGTTAGAGGCATCCCTGCTGCTCTAATCCTCAGCAAGTTAGATTCACTTAGAAAAGAAGTCTTCCCTCCCAAGCTATCACCCTGGTGACAAGTTTGTACTATTAACTAAATAGTTGAGGTTATTTTGACAAACCCACAATGGAGACTGGCTTGCTGTGAATAAAGACAGGTAATGAACAGTTCCAGATTCTGCTGCTTCATATATACATTTGAGCTCCATTTGCTGGACAGCATCTAAAAGCCAGCAGTAGGCTTTTAGGCTCAGTGACTGTATTCACTGCAGATGTGATCTCCTGCAGTCGAAGCTGACATACTCCTTACAAAAACAGGAGGAAAAAAAAAAAAAAAAAGTACTACTACAGTCATAGAATCATAAAGTGGTTTGAGTTGGAAAGGACCTTAAAGATGATCCAATTCTACCGCCCCCCCCCAATGAGGGGCAGGGAGATCCTGCTAGATTAGGCTGCCCAAGGTCCCATCCAACCTGGCCTTGAACTCCTGCAGGGCCAGGGCAGGACAACCTCCCTTGGCAACCTGTGCTAGTGCCTCACCACTCTCATGGTGAAGAATTTCCTCCAATTACATGCCTTCATAAAAAAAGTCCCTCTCCAACTTTCTTGTAGCCCCCTTCAGGTACTGGAAGATTGCTATAAGGTCTCCTGGGGGCCTTCTCTTCTCCAGACTGAACAGCCCCAACTCTCACAGCCTGTCCTCAAATAGAAGGTGCTCCAGCCCTCCCATCATCTTTGTAGCCCTCCTCTCGGCCCATTCCAACAGTTTAATATCCTTCCTATGTTGGGGACTCTAGAACTGAACACTGCTCCAGGGTGGGTCTCACAAGAGCAGAGTAGAGGGGCAGAATCACCTCCCTCGACCTGCTGGCCACGCTTCTTTTGATGCAGCCCAGGATATGGTTGGCCTTCTGGGCTGCAAGCTCTCAGTGCCAGCTCATGTCAAGCTTCTCCTCAATCAGCAGCCCCAAGTCCTTCTCTGCAGGGCTGCTTTTAATCATGTCATCCTCCATCCTGTATTGAAACCATGGATAGTCTAAGAGCTGTGATCTAGAGCACTGCTATGATGCTGAGTACCACTAAGCTGATGAAGAGGTTTTGTTTGCATCTGCTGCTGTTCTCCTTCTGCAACAGATCTCCCAGGCTAAATACGTATATGGTTGTTTCCCAACCCAGTTCTGTCAAGTGATGCTGGTTAGCCAGACACACAGATATGCAAATAAAGCTGCTGGCAGCAGCATTGAATGGTATCACTCCTAATCCAGCCCACTTTTGCCCAGTTTTGTCAGTTTAACCTCACTGTAATTTACTTGTGCCTAAATATGGATCTAAGCAATGACTCAGGTTAGAGAAAAGCCTTACTTGTTCTCCATGATAGTTGTTACAGAGGATCTGATCCATCACAGAGAACAAGTCAGGCTTTTATCTAACTTAATTTTATTTGTGTATGTCACATTATATACATATTTTTTGAGTCGATTAATGTATAACAAGAAAAAAGCATACCTAATCCATAGCAGGAAGAGTTAGAAGCAGATAGATGAGGACACAAACAAGTTACCCTGTATTTCCTTGTGCAGCAAGTGTAAGAACTGTGCCTTTAACTACCACGTAAAAAGGCCTTTTAATTCAAATCACTTATGGAGAGAGCTGCACATACACAGACGCAACAGGGAGGTAATGCAAACCTAACTGCTATTAGACTGGCACAGCCAAATAAAACTACAAACACATTAGAAGAGAACCATGCTCACAAGTGGTACCTATATCTCTCAAGACAAGTCCTGCTTCAAAGATGCAAACAAACAAGTTCACCTACCCACTTGGTTCAAAGGCACAAGAGTTTACCACAGGGCACAGAACTCAAGAACTCTTCCAGTTATTTTGAGTTCAAGGACTTCCTGAGCCAGATGTGGTTTTTCTGTGTATTCACTACCTCATGATGAATTTGAATTTTCTTCCCTTGCACTTATCCCATTTGTTTGAACCCACATCAGTTTTTAGCTTCCACATCATTTTCTGGCTACACATCCCACCAGTGTACTGACCACCAAGTAAAAAGCTACTCTTTCCATTTCTTTTTCAATGATATTTTGGACAGTGAACAAGGTTGAAGCATGTTCCTACAATTATGGACTTTGACAGAAGCTTTTGGGGTTTTAAAGGCACTGCTTGAAAGTGATCAAAACAGCACTAAAGCTGTTTAAATTCAATAAGATTTTAACTTTATTTTAAAACTACTTATCCTTTAGCAGTAACTTACACATTTGTGTATGGTAGAGGTTTCTCTAACGCATCTTAGCAGTTGCCAAGTAGCACAGTTATTCATTACTTTCCACATACATACAGCAACAAGTACACTTATCAAGGATTAGATAAGGAAAAACTCCTCCCTCCTATGAATCCTGATTTTCTTTATCTCAAAAGCCTGGGACTAGGCAGAGACCAAGACCACTGATTTGCTGTCAGAACATGTTGCCAGGTATAATTACAAGCTGAACAGATATCAAAGACTGACAGATCCTGAATAACTCGCTCGCCCTCCCTTTCATTAGGAGTTCACTGGAGCTATTAAAGTAGCATAAAAGGCATCTATTTCTTTATGCCATCAGGTTTCATCACCAAAGCTGTAAAAGCATTAAGACAAGTCAGTTTCAGGGATTTCTACTAGCCACTAAAGCCCAAAGCAATGTCTCCTTCCCTGCCACCATCTAAAGTTGATTACTGTGCAGAGAACAAAACTGGCTATTAAAAGACAACTTGACATTGAAAAATACAAGCAGTAGAAACTTTGTGCAGCAGGTCCAAAGAACTTTCCTTATTTCCTTAAGTATTCACTAGTTAGATTTATGACCTACTGTCTGATGATTAGCCACCGGCTCTGTATTGCTTTTCCACATACATGCATTTAAATGCACTACTTAGTACAGAGGATACCCTGTTCTTCTCTGCTGCATGTACTTAACATTTTCTGAATTAAATTTCACATTAATAAAGTTCCATTTAAGAGAACTCCAATCACTATGTGAAAGGGATCCAATTACTTATTGCATCCTTCACAAAGCACAGGAATTTGCCTGAAAAGAAACAAAGCTTAATTTTTTTGGAGAAAAAACCCAAAAAAGTATTAGCTACAAAGGATCACTACTTCTATTACTGTATATACTATTCATCTGTAGATCAAACACTACTCTAGATAGAGAGGGAACACCTAAACACCAGATCTCAATACAGAAGTCAAGTCAAGTTGACTCCAGAAATTTTACTTTTTTTCTAAAGGGGAGGTACTTGTAACTGGCACAGAATGGTTTCTTAAGAATATACAACCTACAGCTAGACAAGAACATAAAAAGGATATTTTGGGACTTAAGACTGTGTGTATATATGTTGGTTACATACTAATCAGCCCAAGCAGCAATGGCGAGACTTATATAGGATTCCATTGAGTAAGAGATCTCTGTAGGGTCTGACACAGCCTCCTGTGGCCAGTCTGTTATTAAGTACAACATGCCAAAATCACTACAGACTACTATTGTTACTGTGTTCTCATGACACACAGAACTATTTTTGAGAAACTTTGTTTATATTGCTAGTGGAAGTTCAGAATTTTATTTTTCTTGATCTTACATTAAAGAAGCTGAGTTTGGTAACATATCATAACCATAAGACAGACATTAAAGGCATTACAGAAATTAACTCAAGAACGAAGAAATTGCTTTAATTAAAAAACCACAATAGGCAGCTCAGGCATACTGGTTTAGTGTAAAGTATTAAGAAAACCTTTGTTATCTTACAGGTACTAGAGAGTCCATATTGCTCCACAGCTTCATTAGAAGCTATTTGGACCCTTCTCCAGAGGTAAAAAGCACTGGTCAGAATCTAATGGAAAACCTGAGCTCTTCCCAACAGATGAACAACAGCTTATGGCTTACAAGGAATATGGCTTTTTATGGCTCATGATTGCAGAGGTCAAATGGTATCAAGAGCTGTTGTTCTACAGAAGATGGCTAATATATCCAGAAAAGCCAAAAGCCCCTCATAAGAGGCATTTATGAGGTCAGGAAGAATGTATGCCTCTATGCTTTACATATGCATTCAATACATACATGCTGCAATGCAGTACTTGTATAAATAAGCAAACAGTTTTTACCACAAAGGTCAAAAGTTACATATTACAAAAACAGAGGCAGAATTCCACAAATTGTTATGGCAGATTCCAATTCCTCCATTCTGAAGAGGAGCCAGAGGCTTCCTTACCAATATGGGATGGAGTACTGCACGCACCAGTTCCCACTGAGGGCACAATGCAAACTAACAAGTTTAAAAAGGCATGTTAGGTAGAAAAAAAAAAAAAGAAACAACCAAAAAAGTCTTACGGTAACTGTGTGACTTATGCTTTAAAAAGCATCACTACCTGAAATACTCTAAAACTTGGGAAATTCCTAGAAAACCTGAAATTGTTTCCCTGAACAAGATACCAAACAAGCTGTTCTTGGTAGCACAAGCCTTTAGCAAAGCAGACAATGTTCTTTTCTGAGCTTTGTGCGCTTCCTGCAAAAAGACTTCTTTGTTCCTGCTTGTTTTCTCTTCTGCTTTACCTGGGGTAGTACGCGGTGTAGTTCATGAAAAGCTGAGCCCCAGCAGGGTAGTACGCCGTGGAGGGCTGGAGTGTTCGTGGGTTTAGGAGCATGGATGGCTGATACAGAGCAGCCTCTGTTGGCACAACTGCAGCAGGAGCTGGGAAGGAGTAGGAAGGGGGTGAAAGGCCTAAAGAGAACAAATGGAAAATAGATTAGGACCTTTTCAATTCCAGCATATACATTGTCTTCATTAAATAAAGAACCCTACAGGAAGAGCTTTCACAAGCTTCTCATTCTTTTGCTCTTCATGGAAAAGAAATCTGGCACGCCAACATACAAGTGTTGACTACAAGTGTTTTGTGCCACCCCTACCCCCTCCAGTCAAAAGCAAAGTTGGTAACACACAAAAAGGCACCTCTTGCACTGGGAACAGGGCTGCTTTCTGAAGGGGAGGCCCACTTTTCTTGTCTAGGCTCAGGTTTTAATGAAATCTCCAAAAAAGTGTGAGACTTCTCCACCATAAGAAGGAAACTTCTGTTTTAAAAATTTGCCTAATAGTCTCCAGAGCAGAGGACACGAATCCTGACACTCCCTATCCCCTAACCAGCTCTTTTTTTCTTACTCTGGTTAATTGAAGATGCATGGCTTTGTAGCTTGAAATAGTAACACTGATTAGGTTTTTTGTAAATAGCAGAAGTGAGATGTAAGGTCCTAAACAACTTCCCACTGATTACAGCTCACCCTCCTCCTTTGCCATTCTTTTCTTCCCTCTTCCCCCTTCCAGTGCCACAAAAGTGAACATATAAAAGCTTTAGAAAACATTGAATAGCAAAAATAGAGGATTATTTAAAGTGACAGTGAGCATCTCCCAGCATCGTGGGATGGGGCACTGACAGAGCTGAAAGGGCTTATCTGAGGAAGACATCACTAGCATTTGTAGCTGCAAACAGCAGCATTGCCATTTAAGAGTTTGTAAAGTTTGGATCTCTGTCCAAGCGCTCTTCGAAGCATCTTTCAACCCTTGTGTGGAACAGCTGTTAGAGGACTACATACTGCAGATCCTTGCTTAGAAAGACACTTGCATTGCAGATGAAAAACAGCATACAAGCTAGTCACCTGGAAAGCTTCTCCTAAGGATTAACTGAGGGCTGCTCACATTCAAAAGGAGCCACACCCAAGAAGTTTCCTGCTATATTGGCAGCTCTAACTAGGATTTAGAGGACACTTCTTAAAACACCAATAATAAGAAAGCCAATAACAATAATACATTCGCACAGAAAAACAGAGAAAGCTGCCACTTGAGTAGTCTGCCACTTATGATCTTGGAAGCAAAGTATTATTTTTCCCATAGGCTCAGATTTTTATGGCACATACACTTAGTAAGGTAGCCCTTAAGCTCTTCAAGGATTTCCCCCAAATGTTTGTCTAGAAGTCCACATTCATCCAAGTAGCTCTGAGGAGCATAACTTTACATGAAATATACTTTCCAAAGTTCTGAGGCCAAAGCTATGCGTATTTTATTCCCACACAGGCAACCTCAATTCTATATGAGGAACAAATGGCAGAAGTGTTCTGTCAGTAGTGTTTCAATAGGCAGAACACTTGTGGTTAAGTCCCAAAAGGAGAACGTTACCAATGGTTTTGTAAATTGAGTTTTGTAAGTGAAAGGGGAGGGGTTTTTACTTGACACGTTCACCATGATGAAAAAGCTAAATACAAATCAGCTTAAATGGGAAACAATTCGTTAAGGTCTAAGCAGGTCTTACAAATAAGTTTTTGGAGTCATGGCTTGCCTAGGCCAAGTTAAACTTCAGGGAGGGGAGGAAACTTTGCCACTGGAAAAACAAGAGCAATTTTACATTAGTTCTTCAGTCATAGTAATTTACAACCAAAGGGAAAAATAATGACTGCAAGATGCTGGTGATTTTAGATTAAAAGACCTTATTTTAACATCCCCATCTGATACTCCTTTCCAAGAACCAGAATCAGAGTCAACAAAGCAGCTCCAACACCTACCCGCACACAGCGCAGAGTATTGGCAAGACCCATGCAAAAACTTACATGGTAACTTACATGGTGGTGGGGACAAGCCATTTCGATTTAAAGTGCCCCCCATTAATACAAAGTTCATTTCCTCAGCAGAACATTGAAAGACTTCAACATATCTGTCCTTCATAGTCTTCTTATGACACTTCTGTGCAGCCAGAAAAGCTCGGTCTGCAGTTTTCATCTGAATAAAAGCGTCTCCCGATGGACGTCCCTACAAATGAGGTAGACAAAAAAAATGTTTCTGGAACTCATGAAGTTGCAGCATAGCAATAATTTGTGTTGTTAAAAGCAGTCTCTTCAGCCATCAATATATTCATCTCCATAGTCAAATACAGTGGGTCAACCTGAGCATCCATCAGTGCATTTAAGTTCTCCTCCCCAAAGTTCTTCCCAATTGTGCTAACTTGATTTATTTATCTGTTTCTATTAAGCTATGTGGTAACTTAAGCCAATCTACTTCTATGTTAAAAAAATAAATAAGGACACCTACAGGAAAGACTACACTTCAGGGTTATATAGGTGCTTTGAGACCTGCTCTTACTAATTTAGTAAGAATGCAGAATTGGAATATCCAATCCACATTTATTGCCTGTAATTTTTTTTATTATCTGTGATTTTTAAAATTCAAGGATAAGTGCAGTCAAGGGTCAAATGTTGACTTATTTTTTTTAAATTTTGGTTTGTTTTTTTAAGGTAAACACAGGCTGGGATGTTTCTGAAGGGTACTAACCCAAAGGCCTAGTATGAGCTTAGAGAAAAAAAAAACCCAACATGCTTAGACAGCTGTAAATTAGTGGGATACATGACTGGGAGGAGTCATTTTAGCCACATGCAGCTGCTGACTTGAAGTAGCCAAAACTAGAGGTGCAAATCTGAATTCGGCTCTTAAATTCTGGGCCAGTTCTTCCAGCTTCAGAGGGAAGAACAACTTTATCACCATCCTTTACATAGTTGTTCATGATTAGAGTCTGAAACCAGGAATGGTGGGAGCATGCATAAAGTTAAAGATCTAGTAGTCAGGCAAAAGCAGTTATCTGTGGGGAAAAAAACCAAAACAAACCTGATAGCTTTGGGCAGGGGTTGCAGACAGCCCTCAGGACTGTATGCACACAACAGTTTCTTCCTCCAGGTTCTTTTTTTACTGCTGGCAAGGGCTGATACTACTGTAAAACATCAGTGCTCCAACATCTGCTTCTTTTCTTAGCCTCTCCCAGCTCTGCACATTGCTTTGTTTTTCAGCCTTGACTAGAACAGGTCCTCACAGACACAAGAATCTTAGGCAGGGGTACTGGAATAACTCTAGTCCCTTCTCCCTCTCTCCACACCGCTAAAACACAGAAACCCTACTCCAGGACAACGAGGTATTTTGTAGTTGCAGCTTAGTGCTAGTGTGAACCAAAACATTCGTAGATGAACCGTTTTTATACCACAATAATCAGCATAATCCGTGCATCCAGTCAGGGCTTCTCTAAGGAGTCAGAGGAGCTGTCACCTCCTCCCACTGAAGTCACAAGACAGTGCAGATAAAGGAGATCACAACAATGCATAGTCCTTAGTCTAAAAAGTCTTGGTAGAAACTGCTCCCAGAAAACAATGGCAAAGATGTGACTGTTTATACACGTCAATGAGCTGTTGATCTTGGTGCTTAGCTGCGACTGTTTAAAGAGAATAGCCACACAGTTCAGGAAACCCAAAGCTTCAGCTGCTGACTTTCGCCATAGGAAATCCGATCTCTAAAAGGCCACTGTCACATTTGTCCTCAAATATACCTGAGGCACCATTCAGCAAGGCAGGGGCAAACCACTCCTTTGAAAGATAACATTGCCCACACTCTTGTTCTGAAGATAGTTTATCTTGTACCAGGCAAATAGTCTATGTTGTTGAGCAGGGCTCTTAGTTTCCAGCCTCCTGCAGCACAGGATCACAGCTGCTGCTCTGGGAGCACCAATCCCTCCAGCTTAGTTTTAGGCACATGGGTCTCCATAAAAGAAACGTCTCTATAGCCAGAGTGGCAGCTGGAATAGCAAGGTTCAAATAAGAAAACGCATTTATTGCCAGTACACTTTTAAAGGAGACATGGAGGCCAATTAATGCCATTAGTGTCAAGCCCAAAGGTGCTTCCCTATCGCTGTCATCAAAAGGACTACATCTGCATACAGAGGGAGCTGGCAGAGCAACTAGAAATGTGGTGTCTACCAACCTGGTGATTTAGTACCATGTGAACTCCATGGGTCCGAATATCTGTAGAAAACTCGCCCAAGAACTCCAGGATGTCTTCTATAGTAGCAGCATAAGGAAGACCACGCAAACGTATGCAGTCTCTGACATTAGTGGGAGGCACAAATTGTTGAGGTAATACTGGAAGAATAGGAGGTGTTGGGAGAGGAATGAGAGGTGTAGAAGAGTATCTGTTCAGCACCTGTGCAGAACAGAAACACAGGTTATAGAAAGCCTCCTTATGCATTCTTCAACTCAGAGGAACTGAACTCAACATCAATGCCATCTGTTCTCACTCTGGGCAGTATTTTAAGAAACAAGTGAGCTAGATTCTAGGCTTAAACCACAACAGAAATGCTTGTAATTCAGATGTTTTAAAGTAATGATTTTGATAACTTTCCTGAAAAAAACATCATTTTGGTTTTGGATAATTTGTTTTTTCCATCTGTTATGCAACTCAAAGTCTTATAACAAAGCCTGCATTTCCGTGCTGGTTTTATTTGGAAAATATCCCAAAGCATTCTACCATCTACAGAATCATGGTGACATCTCTCCAATACACCTCCTCTGCAAAACTGCTAGAGAGTTTGGAACTAGAAGCATATTCCACTACTAAACAGCCCTGACTTGAGATGCAGTAGTCCATCAAGTAACACAGGTGTTCACAGTACCTGTAACAGTCACACTTTCAGAGTTCTTAAGAATTCTAGCACCAAAAACCCTGCCTGGTCTAGAGTTCACTGAATATTCAATCAATACCCTTAAAACTTTCTCTGAGCAAGAGTTAGATTCATTTACATTTATACAGCTATCAAGGTTTCACTAAATAAAAACATATGAAAGCATTTGAGAAAAATACAGTGACAAAAGCGAGCGTTGCCGCTATGCCTTCTCACCATTAGCGTCACCCTTCAAACAAGGCACTGACATTTCTACATATTTGGGGGAACAGAGCTGTGCCATTGCCTGGTTGCAGTGACATGGCTATTGGTTAGCCATAACTTGCATCACAGATGAGACCTAGTATTATGTTTCCAAAATATTGACCTCAACTGAAATTCTATAAGACTTTGGAGCCATACATAAATGATCCTCTCAGTCCTACTTCCTTCCCCTGACAGCATAACTGCAATTAATGGTTTATCAAACCATGTTAGTGCAAGAAGGGACACTCTTCAGGCCCAGTTTCACAAAGTCGTGCCACCCTTTACTAGGTAGCCATTGGTGGCAGAAGATGACCAAGACCCACCCTTGGAGACAACTTATAAGGGTCCTCAGATATATTGCCCTGAAGATGACAATTACATCAAGAGGCTCATGTGTCTGTGGCAGTGACTAAAGTCTCGTATTTTAAAGTTTATTGCTAATACTCCTCCTGAGCAGACCATCATTAGACTTAAAATTCAGTATCTGTAGAGTAAAGCACCAGAACCACAAACTTCCTGCTATTACTGCTGTTTGCAAGGCTATTGGAAGCCAAACCCACATAGGTTTGTACATATACAATTGGAACAGCTATATACCATAAGATCTTACATTTAGAGGGGAGAAGAGCCTCATGGAAATTAAGGCAATACATTTCAACAAGAATCAAGAGAGAGAAAACAGGCTTTCAAATCATGGCCAAGCATTATTTGTTTCCAACTGCTGCATACCAATGTAAGAGTTTGGATTACAAGTCAATGTTTAAAAGCTTTACACTCACCTGCTGAACTTCTGCTGCAGTGCTCCTGAAGAGTTCAATGTATCTTTTTCCCAGCAAGTCTTTATGCTTTTTCAGTGCATTTTGTGCATATTCCTCACAAGCAAACAACACAAAGGCATCCCCTGTTGGTCTGCTGTCAGGGTACGTGACAAACAGGACTCCCTCCTTCCCTCCTGTTACAGGGCAGTGCTGGCCAAAGAAGGTCAGCACTTCTTCTGCTGTTACATTAAAGGGAAGACCTCGCATCCTGACAATCACTTGGTTTTCTTTCGACAAGAACTGTGCAACCTCGTTGGAAGTACCTTTAACAAAAAGGTAGAGAAGCACTTAACTCTAGGCAGCCACATAAAATCATGAGTAAGCCTGCCATAGCTACCTCCTCCATACACTTCTGAGGAGACAGAACAAAATTTACCTCTAAAGTCATGAAAGATGTCCCTCTGATTAATTAGAAGAATTGTACAGGGCACTTCGCATTCAAATCTAATAGTGTTACTCCATCATCTAGAAGATATTCACCCTTATCCCAAAGGGAAGATAGAAAGTACTTATAATGTTCAGAGGTAAAAGAGAGCATAGCCCTAAGAATCTCTTCTGTGAGCAGTCACTGTGCTATGATGTACCTCGCCATTCTAACTTACAAATACCTTCAGCATGCTCTGAAGCCATAATACATAGTAACTGAGTACCCATACTATCACACTGGGAAAGAAAGTTGGAAGGGCATGTTGAAAACAGCTCAGGAATTTCATCCTATCCTGACAAAACCATCAGTCTGCCAATTCTTCTTTAAGTATCTCTAGAAGACCTATCTCATACCACCCTAACCAAAGCTAGCCACTAACTAGCTTCATATTTTAATATGGTCCTTTTATTTAAGGCTAGCTCATTCTGCAAAGCAGTTTTGTTGTTCTAGGCATGCACCTCTTTCCCCTAGTGTCAGCGTGAAATGTCTTTGAGTGGTGTAACTATTAGCGTGCATATCAATTAGCTATTTGACAGCTTAATAGCCTCTCGCACTCTAAAACCTCAACCTCAGACATCTAGGTAGTGATTTACTATCCTAAAAAATGAAGCCGTCATGAATCAACAAGGATTTAAGCTAGTACTGTGGATATATAAGAGCTTACTGAGTCTTAACTCCAATTCTGTATGCTTACAGGCATAGAAGAAAGGAAAAGTTTGCAAAGCATGTTTTGCAGCCTTGAAGGCTGCAAATATTTCAATGTTCATCTTAAAGAAGCATTCCTCTTAATTTTCATCTTTAGTCTGAGGCAAAGATTTGATTTGAAGAAAATCAGTTCCATAAATCCCTTATTTAGATTGGTATCTGTTTGCTTTATTGTGCAAGTACCCACATCAACAGCAGACAGTGTTTTGAAAAGCTACTTATTTTGTTTTTCAGCAATCAATATTTAGGTCCCTCCAGTTAAGAAGGCAACCTAACAAATTAAGTTCATATGCAAGATTACCTTGCCTGATCAAATCCTTATTCAACAGGCTGCTTGAAAATGGCAAGAATGTGGAAGAGAAGAAAGACAGATAAATCATGCAACATCTTGAACAGCTGCTAGCAGAGTACATAGTAATCAACACACCAGCCAACCACTTGTTTAAAGAAAGAAAATGAAAGGCCACATACAACAGGAACAGTTTACAGCCAGAAGTTAAAGATGCTGTGGAACAAACCCTCCCTTCTCACTCCCTAAAAGTTACCTCCTGCAATTTTAAGGAAGTCTTCACCTGTTGCCTTGTATACCTAAGGGAGGAAAAGAATATGTGATTGCATGCTATTTGCACTCCTGTTGAGAAGAGGATTTCAAAGCCAGCATCACACACCTCAATGTATCGATTCCCCATGTGATGCTTGTGCCTTTGTAGTGCTAGATCTCTATGCTCTTCACTTACGAACCTCACAAGTGCCTCCCCATTCCTTCTACCTTGGGCATTGAGACAGAGTGCAGCGCCTCCCCTGCAGGATTTAAAATCATTAGAGATAAAATTCCAAGACTTAAGCAGGCAAAGTAGTACACACATAGAGGTAAATTCTTAGCTACTAACTTGGCAATATTTAGGCCCTTGAAGAATCTCGCTATATCCTGGTCAGATGACTGCCATGGCAATCCTCTTGCTCGGATAATAGCATTGTCATCCACAAGTTCCATCTTGCTGCTGCAGGCACAGAAAGAGGGAGTAACACACACACCACCCTCATTGAGCTCTCATGTCTTTGAGCACATTTGCAGTTTACTCCCCACTCCTGACATACCAATGATTTGTGCTTTTCTATTATCTGAAGAGAGTTACTGGTATAAAGTTAAACCTACTATTCTAATCTTAGCCAAGCTGAACTTGAAGCCGAGCAGTTGGATGTAACTGAGGTTAATGCCTATTATTTGTACTGCCACAGCTTGTAAGAGCCAGTCACAAGCCAAGCCCAAATCTTTTCAGGGTTATACTCAGAGTTTAGCTTTAATGTTGCTTGTTCAGGCCATCACTATGCTACTAGAGACTAATATAGCTACAGGCTATGTTTGCTACTCAGCATGGGAATAACTCAGCCACAGAAAGCCACGTTTAATTGGTCATTACCACAGTCTCTTTCGTCTCTTACACATTAAGAGTGCCCTGCAGAACAAAACACTTAAAGCTACCCAAGGCTGCCTTTCTGGCTATTGCAAGGACAGGTTTTTTGCACAAAAGACTATGGGATTGATTGAGCAGATGAAGGGATGTTCAGCAGCAGAGGACTCCCTCATACAAAAGGGCTATGGTATGCCCTCTTGCAGGAGGGTCTTGATTCTCATATTTTAATTTCTTAGGTGGCCTTTCTGTAGGTGCCTGTCCCAAACTGTCCCACCCACTCCCATCCCTGCCCCTCAACTCTTCCTAATTCTATACTTCTATCAAAAATAAGTTGGCAACCTCCCACCTCACCCCAGGATTTTGTTAGTGAAAGGGAAAAAGCTCAGAAGAATGCTAAAACATAACTTCTGAACTAATCTCAGAGGATACTGTCTGCTAATATTGTTGTACTCCTATTGCTTCTTTTCACTCAGAAGTGCAAACATCATCTACCGCTATGACAGTTGCTTAATCTGGAAGAGCAAAGTAAATAATCCTGCAAAACAGGGATCTAAATAAGGTCAGTTTAACACCAGCCTCTTGTGATACTCCCCCAGCAGTACCCAGCAAAGCACTGAGAAGAATCTGTATTCTTGCAAGTAAACGTATGATTACAATTTAAAAATAAACAAAACCAGTCAAAAGTAGATAAAGCTTTACGTTCCAAACATTTGGGAATAAAACAATTACAGCTTCAGTAATTTACTAGGAGCATAGTATCTTTATGGAAATGCTTCCTCCCCAATAAAAAAAAAAAATCACCATGTGTATTCATTAACTGTGAAGCAAATTGCAGGACAGGTATAAGAGTTAGTACCAATGGGGTTACTTCCACAAGAATGCTTATGTTCTTTGTTAATAGTCCAGCATACTTAACATCCATTGTAAGCACTTATTAGCAGAACACAGACCTACCAGCAGCCAACAGGAAACACTGAAGTCTAGCAAAGAAACTGCCTTGCATCTGATCAACAAATCACAGAATATCTATTCCCTTTCCCACTTAAAGCATCTAGTTTACTCCCACAACAGTAGCAAGATGAAGAAAAATGGGAACAGCTATTTGTAAATTAGAAAAACAGAGAATTACAGCTTCTAAGCAATACGTTGGGGGGAGGAGAGCAGAAGAGGGGGCTGGGGGTGGCACAGCAAGAAGAGGGAGAACATACTTACCAAGGCCCACTTTCAAATTTGTAGTTTACTCTTTCTGGATCTGAAAATCTGTGATCTATGAAATACAGTAGAAGTTATTTTCCTTTTCCTCAACATACTACAGAGGCAGGAAGAAACAAGCAAGCCATATAGAAAAGTCATCCAATCACTTACTGTATGGTTCAGATATTAGTGTTAAAATGATACTCCCCATATCTTCGACTTGAGAGGCTCCATAAGGAAACACTGGGCTGCTCTTGTCAAGATTTAAATCTTCATGCTGGAGTTAAGTCCATCACCAAACAGATTTCTAATTGCCTTTCTGATAGAGCACCAAGCTTTCCTGTTATCCTTGATGGTTAAGTCACTGCTCAGGGGAAGATTTAATCCTTTTTCCTTGTGGAATTCATCAGCTGTTCTGCCTCAGCCTCTGACTACTGCCACCTGCAGGAGTGTGAGGTCACGCCAGAAAGTGTCTGAGGACATGAGACCCCATAATAAGGACATACATATTTAATATACTAATGCATTATTTATGTTTGACAGACAGATACACTTTTGCATGTGGAGGAGACTAGAGTCCTGTCTTCTTTAATTAACATATTTTTTAATCTCTAGTGGAAGATCTGGGGAAGGAGGAGAAGCAAACCAACTAGAAACTCCAGAAACAAGAGGATATACCACATGCATTAATCCCAATGTAGAACAAATAGCTTACCTCTTAGACAAGGTGCCATTTGTGAATTTTGTTAAGACCTTGCCTACTATATGTTAGAACCTGTTTTTTTTGCTGTTACACAGAAACATTGAGGGTCTGGTAAGAATTGACCATTGTGAATTCTGTTTTGTCCTGCAACCTGTATTTTCTTCAGTCTGAAGGATTTTGGAAAATGACAGCAAGGATAAACTCTCCTGCCAATGGAGAGCAGAAAATATTCTGTCCTGAAAGACAGGCTGTAGAATGACCAGATAAAGATACCTTATGGTTATAAAGGGAGTCAAGTTTGTTTCAGTTGCACAGAACATCTCACACAATTTTCAGTTTACTATGGTATCTCTTCCACTTCCAGTCAAATTTGCCCTTCTCTAACACCAAGGTACAGGAATGCAAGGTTACTTGAAACTACCTCATCATTTATAAAGCCAGTTTAATAGTTCTGCCACATAATCTTGGAGGAGTGTAGAATAAAAAAAGTACAGAAGTGCAATGTAAAGCAGTCTGGGAATAGGACTTGCTTTTTTTACTACTTTTATCACTTTGCGTGAAGACTTTAGGGCAAAAGGGAAAGAGTTTCTTAAACTAGATCTATCCTGGCATGGCAGTACAACAATGCAAGACATTCAGGACAGTCAAATGCATCAATTATTTGCCAACATTCCCACAAAGCTACATCAGACACATTTCAAGTGTTCAAAAGAGGCTGCATTTCGATGCTTAAAAGCATACTTCTCAATCTAATATAGCAAGGTTTCGCTTAAAAGAAAAGTTTTCTCCACCTACAGCTGAGCACCTTGAGTTGGCAGATGAAAAGCAGGGAAGAGAACAGGAACTTCCATTAGGAACAGATACCACACACCAGCTTTGTCCTATCATCTCATTAACAGGAGAGGCAGCACAAATTTCATTGTGAAATAAAGTCTTCTTTAATATCTGTGGGATGACTGCAAGTCACTTCTACAAAAAATATTAGTTCTCAATTGTTTTTGAAGTGTATTGTTATCTTGAGATGAAAAATAATTTCAGCAGAATTAATGAATCCCTCTTCCAGAGCAAGGAAAGGAAAGCTACTGTGACAACATATTACACTGAGGCGGATTTGATTTTGAAGCTTTGTTGGTCTTAAGTGTGCATTGGAGTATGAAAGGTGAGAAGATGATGTTTAAGCCTCAAATGTTCTTATAAGACTAAGTGAATTATTATTGTTTAAAAAAGTGAACCCTCCATTCCAACTGCTAGACTAGGTATGATTTGCTAGCCATTGCCATTATCATTACCCTCCTGCCTGGTACCTTCTTTGGAGTAAAATAATGAGAACATTAAAGGGATTTCTTGAAAAAAAAAAAAGCTAAAAATCCTGAACAAACCACATGCAACAACCCCAAAGTGCAGTTTAAGAGACACTTGGTATTTGTGCCAACAAGAAACGTCTTCATTGCAGTATTTCTTCCTAAGCTGTACACTCAAGCTCATCTCCCCTGCCCCCTGCGGAAGGGGAGTTGAAAAGAGAAATAATCCATAAACTCCCTTGCAGAGAAGGTGCCTAATCAGCAGCACACAGATGTTTCTTTCTAGGCACCTCATGCATCAGAGCAGGAGTGCTTCTCATTTTCCTGACACCCTTTCTCCCCCTGCAGCATTTAACAGCTCCGCACTGCATTTGCATGGTTTCTGCTGCCCATTCAGAGAACTAGAAGCTGCTGAAGCTGCAGGTACTGGAACCCTGGTCTTGTCTGATCATTTTTTACGAAGGCTTTGGAAATGTTATCTTTCCCCTGTCAAAGTCAAAGGAAACTAGGCAGGAGTTTCAATAGCTATTGCAGCAGGGGACATGCATGCACATGTGCTCGCTGTTAGGCTGTGCTGTCAAAACCAAAGAGACATTTCAATATTTCCTCTTTGCACAGCCAAAATTGTCTATAAGTGATCAGCCAGCAGAGAGGGGAATGCAGCAGTGTGAAGGGGCTGGGAATTTGAAGAAAGGCTATCACACAATGAAAACAAACAACTCCTGCACCCCATATTCATTTTCTTCAGAGAACTGTTTCACTGACAACCTTGATCAGTGAGAGATATAGTTCCTATAAAAGGCCAGCATAAGTTAGTACCAGGTGTTCAGACACAGTTGTGCCAAGGAATTCTAGATTAGTATAAACACAGTGGGAGTGGAGGAAGAAAATCATCAACATAAGCAGGAAGGACAAATGGCTCACACCTTCACCTCTAATTAGCTAGAAGCAAGGCTTTTAGGCAAGACTAGAAAATAAAATTGATAGTTTTGTGCACATGTAAGGAGCACATTAATAATAACATTAACTAACCTGAATTCTAATGAACAAGACTGACTACATACAGGTGGACTCTTATGAACACAGGCACTAGAAATTATGGACACTTGGGAAAAAGCCGTTAGTGGCATAGTCTTTATAATCCCCACCCCTTGTTCTGTGAAGGGATAGGAGACCATACATATGCTTGTGTACAGTGATAATTAAGGGTTCTCTCTCCTGGGCAATTGGAAAGTTGATCGTAGTGGATGAATTCAAGTACACAATTAAAGAAGTATTACAAAACAGACCTGGCTGTCTACAGCTGCTAAAAGCAATAGCATGTACACATGCATTCTAACAGGCAAAAGACACTGCCAAACAACAACTCAGGATCAGAAATGAGGAACATGTCAATCCGTGTACAGCTGCAGTACCACCTCCTATAACGCTCAGGAAGTTAAAAAGGGCAGAGGAGAAGGCATATTCTACATCAGGGTTGCCTATATAATATGGAAGAAATTTCTACATAATTCGCTCGGATTCATCACCACAGATTCACCCACTGCCAGTGCCCTCCAAGACTTCTTCCACAATCTTTTCCATTTCTCAATCTCTAACTTCTTAACTATGGGAAAAGAAACACTGAACTTGGCTCTGAGATGATGTGACATGAACTAGTATTGCATTTGTGTTCTGCACTGATCCTCTGTCCCCTCTGTTCTGTTTTTAAACCTCTTTAGGCAGAAGATTACATCTATTTAAATACTACTTCACACAAAGGTAAACCAATAGTACCCAGCTCCTGTGTAATATCACAGGAAATAAAAATAGCAATATGCAAGATGCAGGTAATACAAAGTAATGGGCTTTTTATTGCCAGCGTGTTACTGCTGATTATAACTGTGCTCGACATCATTGTTTTCAAGATGCTCAGGTCAAGAAAAAATATCCCTAAGTTTCAGTTTCAATATTGCAGTATCTGGATGGTATCCAGCACATTAAAAAGGCTGTTCTGGAGCACGCCTGTGTTTCTACTAACAACATCCAACAGATACTCCCAGTAAGGAGCTATCACAAATCCAGTTCAGAAGCGAGTGGCACAAACCATGCACTAGAGGAAGCAAGAGCTATTTGCCATTTAATGGCTTCTGCACACCCAATCTTGGGGCAAAGGATGAGTCTTCCACAGGCCAAACAGTCATGCAAGCTTTGTCACTCCACCCTGAAGGCACTCACAGCAGTAAAAACTGGCTCAGCAAGCTTTGCAAATCAAGAAGCACAGCAAGTATGGGAGGTACAGAGGGTGCAAGGAAAACCCTGCTCCTTTTGTATACTTACACGTGTTTAAAAAAAATAAAGATTTCAACAGACCCAAGTCCCTTTCTCTGCTGAAACATGATCACTTCTTTCACATTTGTTACGTGAAATTTGTCATAATTGTCCTGCTGTCACTACTCTTACACAATATTGACTAAAAGCCTGCCAAAAGACTGTCTCCTACATCAAGAACTAGTTTAAAACCATAAGTTAAGCAGCAGTAGCACTCAAGATAACAGTTACAACTAGCCTTCCTCAGTCCCTCAAGTTTCATGACATTTTAAACATTTCCTTACAATGAATTAAAAGAAATAACTGGCTATTTGTACATGAACTTGATAATTTCTTGGAGGGGCTGGGGAGAGTGGGGTGGATAGAATATATAAAGCTTTCATCTGAACTCATGGATTTGGAATGGTTTCATTGCTGTACACAATTTGAAGTAGTTCACTGGAAGAGCAAGTCCCAGAAGTACTTTCTAAAATGAAGAATAACCCAGCCAATTATTCATTTTAATATCTCTGTGCTCTTCTACAAGATCGTACTTGCCTTGTCCACAAGAAGTACATAGCCAGAAATACATAGCCAAGCAGCAACTATCCAGCGTGTTACACGCTGGAATACACACCATGAACAACTGCACAGCAGGAAGCAACCCCCCCTGACTAAGGGGAGCAATAGAGTACATTCTCCATTTACCTGTAATTTGTTATTTAATCAAATGTTACCCATCAAAATAAAACTTTGGAACACCACTACTCATTTAAATGACGGTACAATAATATCCAGCTTTCTCCAACCCTTTGATATCACACAAATTTCCTCTAACTGATCACAACCATCTTGCATGCAGGACAAAGGAAATGTAAGTATATGAAGGGATGTGTTACAAAATCATTCTACTACCAACTTACAAACCAATAGGAGCTGGTCTCCTGCTTTCTTTTTTTGTCGGTATCCTACCCAGAATCAAAACTTCTATCCCCACCAGATGCTAACAAACCTGGGCCAGCATAGTTGGTACAGAACAAGTCATATTCCCCTCATGCAGCCCCTGTAGCAATGGGGTGGAAGGTCTGCACTTACTACAAGAATCACAAGAGCTTGATCAAAGTGAATACACTAATCTACAACTTCATTTCAGCCTACTCAGTTTGTTTTTAAAAGTAGCAGTCCCACCTACATGAAGAAAAAAAAAATCTCTGCAGAGAACTATTTGAACTAGTCTTCACATTTAGCACCTGCTTCAACAATTTTTTTATCCCAAGCATTACAAGGCTTGACCAGACTCTCCAGGTAAAATTAGCTTATACAGCTTCTAACATCAAGGGGAATAAATAGGTGCATCTTAGCAAGCCGAGGAGAAAAAAGTTATTGCATTTGTCAGTAGAAGGGAAACAATTATTTTACCTTTTTGGTCTCTGCATTCTCTGCCCCCAACACACTGAAGTAACATAGGGCAGAAACGGCTAATCTCAGCCACATTGCATAAACATCGCAAGTTTACAAATAAGAACAGTTACAAAACAAGACAGACTACCAAGATTACAATAAAACCAGAATGAAGATATTTAGGTTTATATACCTTATGCAGCATATCCAGATCCAGAATTCAGACTCAAGGTGAGAGCATTTGGATAGACTGACCAAGCCTCTAGGGACTTGAAGGAAATACTACTGGCAACCACCAAACCCACCCTCGTATGGTGCTGACACTGAGGCTTCCTGACAGTCTGGTAACACAGGGTGGTCTCCCTTTCTTTCACAGCAGGCATGGAGTACAGTCTGTCACTGTGCCTTAGCTGACCAGCAACACTCCAGGTGGCTACTGTTGTACAACTATTGCTATAGCAGCAAGACATACAGAAACACATGAGGAGGCATGAGGATGCAAATGCATCTCTTCAGAACAGTTGAAGTAGCTCATTGCTGTCCAGTTCTCCAGCTCACGTCAAAGCATCCCTGAACAACATATTAAGTTCTTTACTTTGATTTTTAAAAGTATCCACCATTCAGCTTCTAGACTATGCAACACAAGCATTTATTTTGCTTTTCACACTCTTACACTGTGTACCACTTTCCCTCAGAGTAAGGGAAGAAGTGATTTCTGCCCCTTCACTATGGGAGATTAATCTTAACTTTGGCAAAGCAGAGCAGGCAGCCTCCAATATTCAAAATCACTCCGCTATTTCATGCTCCCCAACACAGGTACAAAGCCCAGGCAATACTATTCATGCAGTGAAATGTCAAAATAACTCATAAGCCACAGACTTTTGAGTCTAAAAGATACCATCTCTTAGGGGCAACAGCTCTATGGGCACAATAGTCAGCAGAAAAGTTATTAATAGTAAAACAAAATAAAAAATATAAAATAAGAATACTCTCAAATTCCTTTTCCTCTCCTTGCTAGTTAGCTTTTGTAGTCACTGCTTCAATACATCAGTAGAGAAGTCAAGTGTTTTCCACACCCAAGACCATGTTTGAGCCCAGGACTGAAGCCTGCAGCAAGAGGGGAAGCTGAATGGGAAGCAAGACGACGCAGACAAGCCAATCTCAGTCTTAGTTTTTGCTCTGGTAATTGTACATGGCATGCAAACAAACCCGAGGCATGACTAGTAAAGAGCCAGACAGGACTAGGTTACAGACCACTTGAGACTATTGAGAAAGTAATAGTAGACATTCCTGTCACTGAAAATGGAAACATGTTACTGACTACATCTTGTTGTCAGCCCAGATTCACCTTGTGAGGTCTAACATGTAGAACTTCCATAAGACTGAATACCACTTGTGCCAGCAGCATCCCTGCCTTAGGGTCACTCCTGAATCAAAGATTCAATATAAGTTCACATCAAAAATAACCATTCCTCTCTGAGAAATTAAGATGGTCACCCATCTAACTAACACAATGAGCAACCTCATGGCTTCATTATTAGTATTTATATCAGTGATTTGAACAAGTGCACCAGTTATACTAAACCATGAAGTTTAAAGAGACAAAGCAATAAAGGTAGTAAAGAAAGCCTACAGAAACCAAGAAATACAGGATTTTCCCCACAGGAGCATGCATCCTCATATGTTTCTATCTTAGCAAGAAAGCTCAGGGCAGCTCCAAGTCACTCATTAAAGTTACACCGCCCCTAAATATGTGTTGCAAGCATTACTCACGAATCGATTACAAAATTCAGCCAAAGCTGTAACAGCAGTAGGTGCTTAAAAGGATACACTCTGTCATTGCCGCAACATCAAGCTTGCTAAGGTCAGGTGAGCCAGGACAACACTTCTTGAATTCTTTCCGCAAGTCAAAAAAGGAGTAGAAGCATTCAGGCAGTGAGATATTCTGTAAAAGGACAAAGTAACTACTGTCAGCTAGGGCAAGTTTAATCTACGTTGTCTTTAGATACCAAACTTGCTAACAATTTGCTTATAATGGGTAGGGAACATAGTCTCTGCTACAGAAAAACACACAGAGCTCTTCTTAGCCTTGTAATTACACATACAAACTTTTTTTTTTTTTGCTTAAGCAGCGGTTTCAAAAGAGAAATGTGCTTTTTCACTGCCAGAGAAACATTTGCTATTACTAATGCCTCAAATCCAATATATATATGTAGGAGAGCAAACGCCCACTATTGCGACATTTATCACCTATTCTTGATTTGAATTTCAACTGTAAAAAGCCAGAGGGCACTCAGTTCAGTTTATAGAGCCAAGCAAATTTTGCAAGACTAGCAGAAGACATTTTGGTTTACAGTCAAGGCTGGGTTTTCAGAGATTTGGGTTTTCAAATATTTATTCCCTTAAAAAACAAAAAAAACCAAACAAGAACACAAAACCCAACTGCATATATATGAGGTGTAGAGGTTGTCAGTCTATGCACATCATGGTAACCACTTTAACTGTAGCGCATGAAGCCAGAAGCAAGTTATGCAGCCCACTGGAAGTCAATAAAATCCTTTTTGCCCCACCGCTACATATACCACATACTTAAAATACACGGCAAATTTTTGGAGAAGGTCTTTAAACCAACACAAACCCCTCCTCCTTCAGTTAGCTCTTCACCCCAGAACTTCCCCATAGACAATACTTCATATTCCACTTGGGCTCTTGTTGTCTGCAATGCCTTTCTAGACCAAAGGTAAGGACTTTCCATGCTTTAAGGACTAGTTAGCATCTTATCATTACAAGAGAATGACAGGCTATGTGAAAGCCCATTTAGGGAATCCAAAGAAAGCAGTTTAGGCTCTAAAACAAGTTTGCCTTTCAGAACATTAGAGCTTATCTTAGCATACGGACAGGTGCATTAGGCAAACGATACTCTTTAAAGACAAACTTATGAAAATGCAGGTGTGCTTGCCAAGATTTCCTGTTGTAGTTTTAGCATAGCTATTTTTTCTTTCTCAATGAAAGATCAAGTTCTGTACCTCACAGACATTCAGTTGGAACAACCAATGCCAATTCATTCCCCGAATAACATGAGCTGCTAGATTGGTTCAGACTGGGCATCTTAAAATAAGTAGGTATATTCTCAGGAGCCTAGTGATTTCTGCGTGTCTGCATTCTAGTGATCCCCCACCCCAGCCTCAGGATTAGGGTGTTCACTACAGAACTACTACCAGTCTCATGAACACCTGATTTACTTAATCTGTAGTCAAACAAGAGTAGATTTCAAACACTTAATTCTTAACAAAACAGCAACAGAAGACTTCAATGAAGATTTGATTCCTATCAGTGACCCTGCAATGATAGGGGAAAAAAAGGATGCCTATCCCTGGCACCAAACTTAAATAACTGTAGGAGTTGTCCCTTCTTTTATCCACATAATTTAAGTGCATGGAGAGGTTGACTGTATAAAACACAGGCCCATTACAAGTGAGAAGAAAGTCTGTTAAAAATCTCTTCCTGCACTTTTTAACATTATGCCCTAAGACAAATTATACATATAAGGACTATCCCTTCACTATGACTCACACTCATTGCCTCTCTTCTAAACCTTCAAAGGCATAAAATCTTAGAACATCAACAAGCATTAGAACCAAATTCATCCAACATCAGCCTTGTAACAGTGAAGTCTTGCAGCAATGCTCCTTCAAAGACGAAGCAGCAAATTGATGGGCAGACAGATCAGCTGCAAGGAGAGGGGCAGAACAGCTCAGTTGGAGCAACACATGTTCATGGCAAGTCACAAAATTATGTGTTATTAATATTGAAGCAATTATTTCAGGACTGGAGACTCTGCATATTGCTGCAGCCCTATCACAAGTGAAAAGTAGTCAGGACCTCAATAACACTATTAGTGACTTGGCAACTCCAAAGTTACAGAAAGCTCTAGACTACAGGACTAGTCATCACTCAGCCTACCTCAAATGACTGCTCAGCTCCTTGCAAATACGAGCACCGCCCTCAGAGCCTCAACTGAACACACAAAGATTGAAAGCTGCAGGAGCTAATGGTGAATGTAATATTTAAAAAAGGCAATTCATGATTAAAGTGGTTAGCTATTTGGCAACACCTCCAAATTCCCACTCATCAACCCATTGTAGTTGTTACAGCAGTAGGAGCTAGGAGCAATGCATTGACTGAGTACTTGCTTCTCAAACACTTAAATTAGAAAAAAGCTTTTCTTGAGTTAACTTAAAAAGGCATCTCGGGGCTGCATAGTCACGGGGCACTGTCTATGCCTTCCACACAGACAGGTTCTTTAGTCTGTTAAGCGTATTAACCTGAGCAATGTTTGTGTTATGATTGTGTGGAGGCAAACTCCTGCTAAAGAAAAATTGCAAGAAATCACATAACGTGTGGTAAGAGTCAAACTTCAGCTACAACGACATACCTTTTTGGAAGCTTCAGGGTGCAAAACCTGCCTGATGTGCAGCTGTCCATCAGTACAGAAACAGAACGAAGTACCTACACCAATGTTCAACTCATTGCTCACGGACTGATTAAACTGAAAGCAGGAATAACAAGAGACATAAGTGTGAAAGATACCAAACTGGCTGCACCAGGTGGTGTCATCAGCCAGTAGCACGTTATTCCCAGACAGCAGAAACATGGAGCCGGAATTCTTTTGTACGAGCCTAGTTTTTCACTTTTGTAGGTTTCTTTTTTCCTAGCTAAGCACATAACTTGAATGGCGGGGGTTAGGGGTGGAAAACTAGATGATCTTTGAGGTTCATTCTATGATTCACTATAACTATCTTCCCAAGAAAATCGCCCTTTCCCCTCCCTTCTACTGAGATGGGGCCACACAGATAGCCCACATCACAGAAAAAAAATCTTTTTCCAGAAGCAGTTGCAAGAGCAATACAAGGAGACAAAAAACTGATTGCAGAGTTGAGGGAGTTCTGTGGCACAAGAGCCTTTCAGACAGGGCACCTGAGAAGGTTGTTAAGGAGAGGGGCTTCCAGCCCAGCACTCTAGTACTATCTCCTTCCCGGGACTCATGAGCCACCAAAAGCCTTCCCAGCGCTTCCAGGGGCACCTGGACACGGCCTTTCCTAACCCCGGCTGGGCAACCTCCAGCTGAGACTCGGGGTCCTGCCTGGCAGGAGACCAGGGGAGGGGGATGCTTGGCCCCGACCTTCCTCTCTCGTAGCTCGATGCCTCCCGAGGTTCGAATGAGCAAAGGATGAGGGGGGAAAATCCCAACAAAGGCCCCCACGGACCGGGCCGCCGGCCCCAAACCCGGTTTTGGTGGAAGGGATGAAGGGGCGATAGTGCTGCCCGAGTCCCACCGGGGAGCCCCGGGAGCAGCGCCCGCAGCCGCCGACGAAGCTGGCGGGGGGGTGGGGGGGTCACCTGTCTCAGCGCCTGCTCCAGCGGCGGAGCCAGCGCCAGGCTCTCCGCGTCCACCTGGGTGATCTCCTGGCATTCAGCCGTCAGCTCCAGGTGGTCGGGCCGGACTAGGACGTCGTGCAGCTGCCCCGGCTCCGGAGAAAGCAGAGGGGGAGCGAGTCAGCCCCCCGGGACGGAGGCGCCCCCGGCCCGGGGCACCCGCCGCCCGCCCGCGGGGGCCGAGGAGAGCGGCCCTCGGGGGAACAAATACCTCTTTACTCCTCAGGTCCACCACTTTCCACAAGAGCTGGAGCAGCTCTCGCTCATCCGAGCCCAGCCGCGCCCCGTTGGTGCCCGCCGTGGTCACGAAGAGGATCACCAGGTAGTCGGGAGATGCCGTCATGGTGCCACCGGCCCGGGGAGGATAAAAAGCGGGGGAGGAGGAAGGGAGGGCGAGAGCAAAGAAGAAAAAAGAGCGGAGAAAGAAAAAGGAGGGAGCGGGAACCGAAGAGACCAGAAAGTTTGGCCGCTCCCGAGCGAGCCCCCACCTGCAGCCCGGGAGGCGACCCCTCTCCCTCCCCGGGGCGGGCGGCGGCCGCTCCTCGCCGGCTGCGCCCCGGGCGGCGCGATGGCTGCGGGCTTTGAGCGCGGGGCCGCGGCGCCACCTGCCCGCCCCCTCCCACGTGGGGCAGGTAGCGCACACCTGGCGCCGCCGCCCATTGGCCCCGCCGGGAGCGGACGTGGCAGGGCAGAGGGGGCGGCCGGCGGAGAGGGGAGCGGGGGTCGTGATGGGGGGAGCGGGGCAGAGATGGGGGGACTGGGGGCGGAGATGGGGGGCGGTGGGGCCGAGAGGGGGGAGTGGGGTGGAGATGGGGAGTGGGAGTCTTGATGGGGGGAGTGGGGCGGGGGGGGGGGGGGCAATGGGGCAGAGGGGGGGGTCGCGATGGGGGGCAGTGGGGACAGAGATGGGAGTGGGGGCAGTGATGGGGGGAGTGGGGGCAGAGATGGGGGAGCAGGGGTCGTGATGGGGAGCAGTGGGGCCGAGAGGGGGGAGTGGGGTGGAGATGGTGGAGTGGGAGTCTTAATGGGGGGCGTGGAGCAGGGGTGGGGGCAACGGGGCAGAGGTGGGGGTCGTGATGGGGGGCAGTGGGAGCAGAGATGGGGCAGTGGGGACAGAGATGGGAGTGGGGCAGTGATGGGGGCAGTGGGGGCAGAGACGGGGGGAGTGGGGCAGAGGTGGGGGGGAGTAGGGGTCGTGATTGCAGGGGTTGGAGTGGGGGCAGTGACTGGGGAGAGAGGGGTCCTGATGCGGGGAGTGGGGGCCGTGACTGGGGGGCCCTCGTTGCGGGAGGAGGAGCGATATGGCGAAGCCGGGACAGATCGGGGCGGGAGGGGCCGCCCTCGGGTGGGGCTGGAGCAGCCTCTTCTGCCGGCGGGAGAAGAGAAGGCTCCGAGGAGACCTTATAGTGACCTACCATTACCTGAAGGGGCTACAAGAAAGCTGGGGAGGGGCTGTTCAGAAAGACTTGTACTAATAGGACTGGGGGCAATGGGTATAAGCTGGAGAGGGGAAGATTTAGACTAGACATAAGGAGGAATTTCTTCACTATGAGAGTGGTGAGGCACTGGCACAGGTTGCCCAGGGAAGCTGTGGCTGCCCCATCCCTGGAGGTGTTCAAGGCCAGGTTGGATGGGGCCTTGGGCAGCCTGATCTGTGGGAGGTGTCCCTGCCCGTGGCAGGGGGGTTGGGACTGGGTGATCTTCAAGGTCCCTTCCAACCCAAACTATTCAATGAGCCTATGATCCCAACTTCTGCATCACCCCAGCACTGAGAATGTTAAGAGGCTGCCTTGGCTGCCACAGCCCTCCCTCGATGAACTGTGGTGGTTCGGGTCCTTGTGACAACAAGCTTTCTTCTAGTGATCCTTGTTTCACTGTTAAATTTACAATCAAACCTGTAGTGCACCTAGTTCCTTAAAACCCTGCCTGTGTTTTTTTTACTGAGATGGATGGTGGTGCACACCATACTTTTCTTCATTTCCATTCCTTGTGCTGGTGCAGGTTCAAAGCTTGCACGACCTTTTATCAACACATACACATTCGTTGGTTTTGTAGAATCATAGAATAGTTTGGGTTGGAAGGGAACTTTAAAGATCATCTAGTTCTAACTGCCCTGCCATGAGCAGGGACACCTCCCACTTGATCAGGCTGCCCAAGGCCTCATTTAACCTGGCCTTAAGCACCTCCAGGGATGTGGCATCCACAGCTTCCCTGGGCAACCTGTGCCAGTGCCTCACCACTTTCATTGTGAGGGAATTCCTCCTTAGGTCTAGTCTAAATCTTCCCCTTTCCAGTTTGTAGCCATTGTCCCTAGTCCTGTCACTACAAGCCTTTGTGAACAGCCCCTCCCCAGCTCTCTTGTAGCCCTTTCAGCTACTGGCAGGTCACTATAAGGTCTCCTCCGAGCCTTCTCTTCTCCAGGCTGAAAAAGCCCAACTCTCTCAGCCTGTCTTCATATGGGAGGTGCTCCAGCCCTCTGATCATCCTGGTAGCCCTCCTACAGGAGGTTTGGCAGGATGGGAGAGGGTGTGTTTCACAAGCACTGGCAATCCTGTCAGCCACTGACTTGTCCACATAGTGTCTGGCACCTCATCCTGCCCTGCTGCAGTTTGGTACAGCGAGGGTCTCCTTGCTGGGACTGCCATCAAATTCCTGCTTGATGATTTATGTGCTTCAATAAACAGTCTTTGCATGATGGAAGATGGCTGGAGTAATTTTCTACCTTTTTGGCATAAGATTTTAAAAATGGCATTCACTGGTAGCAGTTACTGCAATTTGAGGGATAAAGACGGCAAATTGATTCTTCCGCTTTTAAAACATTTTTGCTCAGGGTTGTGGTTTAGTAGTGGACAGGTACCGTTGGACTCAGTGATCTCAAATGTCTTCTCCAACCAATCCAAACAATTCTGTGATTCTAAAAGTGGCCACTGAAACTGGCCATATGAATCTGACATCAGGAAACACCCGAGCTCATCATGCCCTTTTTGTTGGGGGAGGCGGGGCAGAGCTTTTGGTTTTCTTTATGATTTTGTCTTCCGATTTTCTGATGTTTTGAACAAAACATGAAGTGGGACACTGGGGTGTGTGCCGTCAGCACTGGCTGCAGCTGATTTGTTCACAGCATGTGAGGAGTGGAGTTGGTCCTTGCACAGGGAGTTGCTCAGTGGCCTTTGCCCAGCTTGGAGCAAAGGGATTCAATAGTATAGAGAATTTCTTTGCAGTGTTCCTTTCAAGTCAGTTTAGCCCAACTTCTTCTTAATAAAACTTTATACTTCAGTAAAAAAATCCAGACGTACATTTATGAAATGGCTTCATATTGGAGCATGCCAGATAAATTGTGCTTGGTTGGGTTGGCTTTCAGTGAAACTTAATCATCCATTGTAGATGGTTTCTTTCCCAATGCCTGCTTAGCTTTTGAGATGCCGCGCTTGTCTTTGTGAGAACCATTTCTGGATGGGTAGGTGTTCCATCTTATGCCTTATTGCCTTGCCTTATCTTGCCATTTTCCATATAGGAATCTCAGACTCTCCAGCTTATTGCTACAGGAGGCTGCCATAATGTGTATTAACCTCTTTCATAGGTAAAGCTGGAACCTAAAAGTGTTTTTAATTCCCATTATGTCTTTTGGGTTCTTCATTAACCCATGCTTTATTTATTTATTTCAGAAGCTGCTCACTGGTAACTGCTACTGTAGCACCATTTCCTTTTATTTTTCTCTTTCTTGAGTAACACATTCCCTAAAGTGCCTGTTTTCCAGTCAGTTCCCATTCCGCCCTCTTTCTTTCATGCCTGCAGTATCTGGTCTGACAACATGCACCAGTCATTCAGGTTCCTGTTTTGTGTTGGCCAGGCTCCTCGCGTTTGTGTGCTCCCATTCCAGTTGCATTTCCCTGGCCATGTGTTATTCCTGGGCCTGGTTGAGCATAGTCTTTGCATGAAGTGTCATCTTCCACATGACACCAGTGTTTTTACCTTACAGGAATGTACTAGGGCACTTTGAGGCATGACAACCTCTCAAGACTCCTCGTAGCACCTATTGCTGTACTTCTCCGATATTCCTTCTGTTTCCTGCCTGCTGCCTGTCTGTCTAGCTTCCAGCCCCCTTTGCTAACCTCAGTGTAATTGTTTTTCTGCCCTTTTTGACTAGTTCTGGTTTCCCACCGTGTGTCCTTTTGTGTCACTTTCTATTTCAGGACATTTCTGAAACTAGTCACACCTTCCATTATAGAACCATAGAATAGTTTGGGTTGGAAGGGACCTTAAAGATCATCTAGTTCCAACCCCCTGCTGTGGGCAGGGACACCTCCCACTAGACCAGGCTGCCCAGTGCCCCATCCAACCTCGCCCTGAACACCTCCAGGGATGGGGCAGCCACAGAGCTGGTGTTAATGCCATCTCCTGGTCACAGCCACAGACCTATATGCCCTGTTATCTACTTCCCCGATGTTCCTGAAGCTTCCTCCTCTCACCCATGGACCCCCTTCCTCCCATTTTAGTTTGAACAAACCCATGACTTTGCACATCTCCCTGCCTCCAAGTTTTCTGTGCGAGTTCTGTCTCCCACCCTGCTTTATTCCTCTGTAGGAGGGTCTTCAATTCACCCCAATACCACGTGCAACATCTTTTCCTGCGCAGACATTTGGTCCATGCCACGTGTTCCACCTGTATCACTCTTCCCCATCAATGCTTATGTTTTTCTTCACAAATTACAAACGGAATGGGAGAATCTGTGGAGCTGAACCATTTTGTTGGAACGTGTTAATGGTTACCACCAACTGTTTTTTTAAATCTCTCTATGATAACTGCTGCTGCTAATCGAAGTGTGTTTTTTCCACTTCCATCAGTCAGTAAATAACACTCCACCGATACCCAAATTTTTCCCTGAAATCGTGCAACTGGGTGTGACATTCAAACACTGCTGCTTTACCTTGCAGCAAAGAAATGCCATTGACTCGTCAGCCCAGCCATGTGCTGAAATCAATGAAATTGCATTCAGAGCCATCTAAATTAAATCCTGCAAAGGTAATTCTTCTCACGTTCAGAGACAAAGCTGTTATAGCAGTAAGGGAGTCACTGCAGATGCTACAAAAATACAGGGCTGGACTTTCCCTGCTAGTTACTGAAACTACTTGTGCTAACCGACTTGGTTGCAATACTGTCCCAAGCTGTCCCAGGAGAGAAGCCACCTGACTGAGACTGCCTTCCCCTGGCACAATGGTGTTCACAACAATGCCCATGTTTGGAGTAGATCTGCAAAGCTACTTTCACACAGAAATCTCCAAAGAGCCCATAAACATGACCAAACTAAGCCATGGCAAGTGTCATTAGCAGCTGTAAGGCACTGTGTTGCTTTAGCAAAATATTTACACATTCAAGTTTTGGTTTTCTATGTACAAAATTTATATTTAATTCTAGGAATTTAGATATGGTTTTCCATCAGGGCAAGACAGGGTCCCAGCTTGAGGCAAGAATGAGAATGGGCAAACCTACCAGCATGGCTAAGGAGGTGCCTTGATTCTCAAATTCTGAAATGTTTTTGTGGAGAGATTTGCAGCATTTTAACTACATCCGTTGAGACAGTATGAGGGGGCAGGACCGTGCTTTCAGTGGATTCAGAAGCAATTCCAGGTGATGAGTCTCCCTGCGCTGCCACAGAACACCTCTTCAGCTGTGCCAATAAAACTGGTCGTGGCCCAGCTTCCCCACACACAGTGTGGGGACAGGAACTTCTTGAACTAGTTTTACCACTGGAAATGGATATATTGAACCACACCCTCGTTTAAACTGACGCAACGTTTTCACATGAAGTCCAACCTAGATGACTGCCGCACCTGGTGCAGGTGAAACTCTGGAGTGCTGAGAGCAGCAAGCCCAGCTACCAAGAAAAAAAGGTTGTTAGTGGTGCACACACAAACCAGCTTATTTCATTCAGAAGCTGTTCTAGAAGCGGGACACAGATCAGATTGCCCAGGGTAGCTGTGGATGCCCCATCCTTGGAGGTGTTCAAGGCCAGGTTGGATGGGGCCTTGTTGGGCAGCCTGATCCAGTGATCTGCTCGTTGTAGGGGGGTTGGAACTGGATGATCTTTAAAGTCCCTTCCAACCCAAACTATTGTATGATTCTATGATTTTGTGAAGATACAATGATGACCGCTAAGGCAAGCGCAGGGATGCGGCTGCGGCTCCAGCTGGTGGATCAGTGATGTTGTACATCCTTTACAGACTCCTCTAAAGGCACACGGGGTGGTTTTGCCGTTATGGACGTAGAGCCTGTGCACAGATCTTGTGTAACCCTGCACCGCCTGTGCAAGATCAGTTCCACATCATCCTCCCGGCCCCGGCCGGATTCGGCCTCGCAGCATCTCTAACGCACACACGGCTTCGTCGCTGTTGCCAAAGGGCGCTGGATGCTCACAAGAACATCGGGAGCTGCGGAAAGGTTGGAAAGGAATTAATTCTACGTGCGCTCGAGAGCAGCGCCTGTTTCTTGCATCTGAACAGGGTCGGTTTTGAGCACGGGAAGGCTGCAGAAGGGATTTCTCAAGCAGCAACCGAGCACGGTCGGGGCGGGGCTGGAGCCTCTCGCTGTGAAGCGAGAAGAGGCGAGGCGGGGAGCCGAACGGCAGGCGCACAGACCCGGGACACCGGAAGGCGGAGGCAGCCGAGGGGCCCCGCCCCGCCCCCTCGCGGCTAGGCCCCGCCCCGACCGGAAGACACGCCCCTCCCCGCTGTGACCGCGCCCCCAACGGGGGAGACCACGCACCGTCGCCATAGCCACGCGCCCTCGCCGCAAACCACGCCCCCTGATGACCACGCTCCCATCCGCAATAGCCACGCCCCCGCCCCGCAGCCCCCGCCCCTCGCCTTAACCCCGCCCACACCGCCATAGACGCGCCCCCATTGGCCCCGCAGCCCCCTCAGACACCGCCCAGAGCTTTGACCACGCCCCCTCACTGTACCCACGCCCCCCGTACCCGCGCCCCCCTCGTCGTAACCACGCCCCGCGCGGCAGCCCCTCCGCGCCCGGAAGCGCCCGCGCCGGCGCCCGGAAGCGCTTCCCTCTCGGTCGAGCCAAGATGGCGGTGGACACAGCAACCGAGCTGCTGTTTTTAGACACATTCAAGCACCAGAGCGCGGAGGTAACGCGGCGGGCGCGCTCGGGCTGCCTTTTCTTTCTCCCCGGCTACTGCCTGTGGCGGCTGCGGCGCCACAGCGGTGGCCGGGCAGGAGGGAGCGGCCCCTGGGCCGTGGGAGGTTTATAGGTAACGGGGAGGAGAGGCCAGCGAGAAACAAAGAGGATAAAAATGATTTGGAAAGCCCATAACAGAGGAAGTCGGGGAGAAGTCAGTACCCAGCCGCCTTTGGGGTAGCTAATGCATCTCTACGGCTAATGGAGTATTTGTGAGTGTAAGATATACATGGAGTTGTAGAATCACTGAGGTTGGAAAACACCTCTAAGCTCATCCAGTCCAACTGTCTGCCCAGCACCACCATGCCCACTAAGCCATGTAATGAAGTGTCACATCTACGTGCGTTTTCAACACTTTCGGGGTGGTGACTCCACCACTTCCCTGGGCAGCCTGTTCCAGTACTTTGCCAGTCTTCCAGTAAAGAATTTTTTCCTCTTATCCAATCTAAACCTCCCTCGTGCCTTCTTGAGGACATTTCCTGTTCTTTTAGATATATGTAGTCCACGTGCATCATGAACAAAGCAAAGGGTTCAGCCTTTGTTTGGTAGCGGGAGATCATCATGCAAATATTGTGCTGTGAGAATGGGATCCTGAACATCCTTGAAGTTGCTTGTGTTGCAGCAGGTTTGCCCAGGGCTTATCCTGTTGTGCTTTTTTGGGAAAAAAAAGGGACCATGAGGGGGGAAATGAAAAACGTAGCAGGACGTGAGAAAGATGTAATGGAATCATGGAATATCTCAGCTATATTCAGGGACAGGCATTAGAAAGTGAAGTGTTTTGACCTGATACCACAATTAAAAATCAATTGGAGGTTATTCTGGAGTCCTTCCTAGCTGACAGGTTCAGGCAGACCCAAATGTATTTTTAGTTCTACTGTTTAAGGCAGTATTGGGCAGGAAATGCTATCTACTACTGTTCCTTTGGGTGGGAAACACCAGCCACTCCTGTTCCCCTCCAGGACAGTATATTCTCTTAGTGAAGGTTTTTAATTATGCATGTTTTCCGGCAGTTTCATTCCTGCCAGTGACACTTTCCAAACCTGAACCATATTGACTTTTTATAAAAGAAAAAAAGAAGGTATTTTATGTGTTGCAGAAAAGCCTTCTTTGTTAGCTACTGCTCCAGCTGAAACGATCATGAGCCTTGTCTTAGAACTTGTGGTGCTTGTGAAGCACTGCTGCGTATTCTAATAAAATTATTTGTTTATTTGGCTTGGCTATGCAGTTTAATGTGTTGAGCAGTTCTCATGTAGTTACTTTTTTTAATGTCTTGGAGTGCAAGTGGTTTGGATTCACTTGCCATTCTGATGGTGTTGATGTGTGGGTGTCAGGGCATAATTCTATATCATTTAAGAAGGAATCTGTCTTTGGGCAGTGCCGGTGGGAACGCACCCTCTTCAGCAGCAGCCCTTCTCCAGAAATCTGAGTCTTGCATGACACACACAAACCTTTTTTAAAGGCAAAGTAAAGAGCTCCTGCAGCCCCCACTCCTTGCAGGCTACAGTCACGCCTGTTAATAAAACTGTGCTCCTTGTCATAGCAGGGTTCCTTTTGTTTTACCATCCTGCTTGTAATACATCGCCCTGGTGAGATGTTGTATTTGTGTGCTAAAAGATGTATGCATAGATTTCTTATTGAAAGTAAGATGTGCCCCAAATCACACAACAATATGTTCTTTTAAGAACTTCACTTCTGACTATTCCTTTGTTTATTAGTTTTCTAAAAATCCTAGCATTGTCTTGCCTTACGCTGGTAATTTTGGGATCACTTTTTCTTTCTGATTGGGATGAAAGTAATACGGCTTTTGAATGCAGTTCAATTTTGGTTTTAATTTTCATTTTTTAGTTATATTGGAAGACACTTAAATCAGTTGCCTGTTTGTTTGATAGGTTGTTTTTTTTTTGCTAATACAGTTTGCTAATTGGACACAGTGAGAAGTGTGAGTCTGACCTGCTTATGCTTGTCCTTATGCTTGCTGTTTCTGTGTTGTAAACAGAAATGTTATTTGCAAAACCTGTTCAGATGTTGTTGCAAAAGGTTTTCAGATGTCATTGCAAAACTGGAAAAATAAGCATGGTACAGAGTTTTTGCACATGTCTAACAAAAGTTTTATAGTATTGTTATTTCTAATATTACAGTTGAAGTACAACACTTGCTAGTGTTAAAATTAAAACACATTTTTCTTTAGGTACAAACTTAGTATGTTTTGTCAAAAGGAAACTATGTACTTGTTTTTTCTGTAATAATTTAAGTTTCAGGTTTTGCTGTGACCAACATACCTTCTGTTAAACTTGTTGCTGTTTAGAAGATTCTGCAAGTAAAGGGAACTAATGATGTAAATAAAGCAGTAACACTTTCTATGGAAAAAGTGTTAAATATATGAAAAGTACCATAGAAAAAAATATTTTAGTTTAATAGTATTTATCATTTTACATGAACAAATTTTGTAGTTATTAGGATTGTAGCTTAATTTGGCTAATAAAGGATATGAGTACATTGTGTTGTTTTCCTTTTACGTTTCTTTAACTTTCTTTATTCTTTGTTTTTTAGCAAAGTACCAATATTGATGTGGTTCGTTTTCCGTGTGTGGTTTACATAAATGAAGTACGTGTCATTCCTCCAGGAGTGAGAGCTCACACAAGTTTGCCTGACAGTAGGGCTTATGGGTAAGTGAAAGATCCTACGTGTCTGATGCAGGAACACCTGCCTCTTATTTTTTCTTGAATTTGTGTATCACAATAGAGCTTCCTATATCAAAAGATAAAATGCATTTATTTGTCTGCTGAACTTGTAATTATTTTTGGGAATTATTTAAACAGTATAATTTAAAGTTTGTCCTACTTGCTCTGATAAGGAATGGTTTAATTTTATTTTTTTCTGTTTCCAGAGAGACATCTCCACATACTTTTCAGCTGGATTTGTTTTTCAACAATGTCAGCAAGCCAAGTGCCCCTGTTTTTGATAGGCTGGGGAGGTAGGTGCTTTTAGGCTTAATGAGTGATTTCATTACGTACTTTTTCTCCTGAGAATTCTTCAGTGCAGAAGTTGCACAACAGAAAATCTATATCTTCCATGATTTTAGTATTTGGTCTGTTTTTTGCTAGTTTGTGTTTTTGCACTTTTCCTGCAATCTGTGGGGGGGATTGATGCTTAAAAGAAGAGAAGGTGTAGTTATTTTTAAACTTACAGAACCTATATATGTTAATGAAAAGAATTTTGTAGAAATACGTGTTTTTTCACTCTTGTTTTTAAAAGCATGTATTGGTTCAGTGTTTTTTATTGGCTTATGTGCTTAGTACTGCTGTGTTTTATTTCTGTAAGTGTGCTTTTTATTAATGGAAAAGTAACTTTGTATATTTGACTTAACAGCCTTGAATATGATGAAAACACTTCAATTATTTTCAGACCCAACTCAAAGGTAATGCAATGTGGTTTAAACCCCTTCTTTTTTTCTGCTTGCCTGTCGTCTAGGTATAAATATGTCTGTGTGTGGTGCATTAGCACTGTGTAAAGCACTCATTCTAAAATCTGCCTATAGTTCAGATACTCATGACTTTAGAGTCTGCATCTACAATGTCATGAGTTCTAGAACATTGGATTGCTTGACAGTTCCTATGGAGATTACCAACAAAAATATCTACTACTTATGAGCAAAGATGAATCAGAACATTGTGGCTGCAGGCTGCTGCTAAACACACCATTTTCAGTTCTGTTCAGGTTTATTTCATTCAGATCAGTGTTTGTATGACCCATGTTACTATTTTTTTTCATTAATAGGCTGTAGTAGATTAGACAACATATTGCAAGGAATTGAATGCTTTTTCAGAAAGATTATTTATTTGTCTTAATGATTGATATATTTGAAGTTTTCAAAGTGTGAGTTGAAGAGATACTTTAATGTTCAGTTCTCCTTTCTTGCTTTTATGCAGATACTGATACAAGGATGTTAAAAATAAAATAACTTTTGTTGTCTTGTGTTAATTTTAAGTGCTTTTTCTGTTTAAAAACACCCAGGTCAATACGGATGGATTGGTTCTAAGAGGGTGGTACAACTGTCTGACTTTGGCAATCTATGGCTCAGTTGACAGGGTAATAAGTCATGAGAGAGAGTCACCTCCTCCCCCACCACCCCCACCCCCACCTCCTCAGCAACAACCTGGATTAAAGAGAACCACAAAACATGGTAAGCCTTGTGAGAAGACATAGATTTTAAAAAAAAAAAGTCAACATACTTATTTTCTGAAGAAAACTCAATTCTTCCACATTTGAGATTTTATTGGCTTTATTTCTCTAGCTTTATGTCTTTCTCCTTTAGTTTTGCATTTTCTTGCAGATTTATATTAAATGATGTTAAGTAGATTCTTGTCTATTGCTTTTTTTGAGAGTGAGTTATTTGATCTGTTGAAAGTAAAGTAGGATGGTCAAAATCCAGTTTAATTTGTGTGGACTCATTAAAATTCAGATGATTGAAATCTCAAAAAAAAATTACAATAGCATTAAAACTATAACAAGAGAATTCCACAGTCATCATTAACTTTCCTTTTCTGACCAGTATGTAAAGCACATTACAGAGGAGTGTTTGCTTTTGTTTGGTGTAAGAATGGCCATGAATAGAATCCATGATCAAATTTCTGCTTTGGTTTTGCATTTAAAATTAGAACTGTCTTGTTCAAAGTACAGTTATTGGACTGCAAATTTGAATACTCTGTGTAGTAAAAAATGGTTGTAAACTGCAATACCCAGGTGATTAAAATGTAAGCTTTTTTAAAGTAGCTTGGGTGTTATTGATAGAGTTACAATACTGCTCCTGTCAAAGTTGTCCATGGAAGTTGTCCATGTTAATTTTAACCTAGCATTATATTGAAAAAAAAATCAGTAGTATTATTAAGCTTGTGTATTGTTGTAGTTCTTGTTTACATCAGAAAATGACTTCAGAAAACTGCTACATGTAGTGCAGATGCAGAATACAGGGTAAATAACAGCTGAGAAATGGAGATGTTGGCTTGTCAAAAATTGTACAGAAAAGCTGAAGTTTCCTGCTTCTATTCCTGTGATTCCATTAAATGTGAGTTTTTATTTTTACTATAAATATAGTTGATGGAGAGAAGGAAGACCAGTTCAATGGCAGCCCTCCAAGACCACAACCGAGGGGACCAAGGACACCTCCAGGCCCTCCTCCTCCTGATGATGATGAGGATGAACCTATGCCAGTGTCAGGTAGAATGAGAACTGAGTGTTTTATCTGCTGCACATCACTGCATAGTGGAGGTGGAATTCTGTGTTCCTGCCTGGTGTGAGGTTTCCTATCTGCTGTTACTCCTGCTGGAAAGATTCAGTTTTATGAAAGGGATTTGAAGGAAAATCTGTTGGGTATGTTAATTAGTATCAATTCTAAAGTTAGTAGATTTGAGAATATCTGCTGTTGAGCAATACACTGCTCAAAAATTCTTATCTAGCTAGATACAAATGTTCTGTTACTATAGTATTCAATGCCCTCCTCTGTCCCTCTGTACCATCTGCTGAGTTCTCTGGTCTCCTTATGGGTTAAAAGTACCAAGAACTCTTCATGTGTTTTTTTATAGACTTACTGAACTAAGCGATTGTTGCCTGCGTTCAGTCAAATCACCTGAAGGTTTTCCTCAAGATGTTTTTTTTTTTTATTTGTAAAAGTTCTAAAACATATTACTGAGTATTGGATTTCAATGAAGTACTATTATTTCTTAAACTTTGTGTATATTTTTAGTGGTTAGGGAAAAAGAAGATGACGTGGATCATAGGGAGGATTACTTTGAGCCCATATCTCCTGATCGAACATCTGTTCATCAAGAAAGCCCATATTCTGATGATGGGGAAGTGGAGGAAGATCAACCAGAAGAAGGAGAAGATGAAGATGATGTGGATGTTGAGGAGGATGAGGAGGAGGAGGAGGATGACGATGATGATGATGCAAATACAGTAGAGAGTATTGCTGATGAAGAAGAGGAAGAGGAGGAGGAAGATGAAGATGAAGAAGAGGGTGAAGAGGACGAAGAAGGTGAAGGTGAGTGAGTTGTAAAATGTTAAGATAAAAAACAGGTTTATGAAATTTTGATGATGACTAGGTGTGAAGAGAACTGGATCACTTTCCCTTGGTGATTGCACCGTTGGTGGCTTTATGGTTCTGACATCTCTCAAGAACAGTATTTGGCCATGGGATATTTATTCCTTTGTAGTAAATCTTCCTGTTACTTTCTACAGGTAGAGGAAAATAGATACAGTTTTCATAGGTGAGAATGAACATTAGATTTTGTTATGGTTTGTATAAAAATGTAGGAAAGTAATGAAGGAAATTTTTAATTAAAACTCCAATAAAGTTTATTTAATAATCTCAGTAGTTGTTTTCTTGTATTGTCTAAAGTTCCCATCCATGCCTGGGGAAAACTTCAGGCTAGAAGTTTTACAATAGATGCAACCATAGGAAGAAAATTGAATGATATTCTTGCAGTATCTAGTTGTACCCTGCTGAAACTTGTTGCTTTATATGGTCTTTTAAATGTCTCCATTATTACATAAAGAAATCTGTCAGCTGGGGCTTTCACTTGTAGCTGGAGAGAGAAAGCTTTCTGCACGTTAGTGTATGATTGTTCTCTTCCCAGTAGTGCTTATATTAAATGATTACTTTTTTATGTGGAGCAGATTCTTGGCAGTTATGAACTGCTTTATCCATAATTTATTTTATTCTATAATGGAATCTTTTTCTTTTTAGGAGATGATGGATATGAGCAGATTTCAAGTGATGAAGATGGAATTGCTGATCTGGAACGTGAAACTTTTAAGTATCCCAGCTTTGATATTGAATATACTCCTGAGGATCTGGCATCTGTGCCTCCTGTGACGTATGAACCTTTTGAAAGGGAGCTTGGACCTCTTTTATACTTCAGCTGCCCTTACAAGACTGTATTTGAAAATGAAGTTAGTAAACTAAAGGACCAAGACCCAGAAAAAGAAAATTCAGGGGCAGTGGAAGCCTCAGTTAAATTAACTGAATTGTTGGAATTATATCAGGAGGAAAGGGGTGCAAAGTGGGTCACTGCATTGGAAGAAATTCCAAGTTTAATAGTAAAAGGATTGAGCTACCTGCAGGTAAAAGACACAAAGCAAGACTATATTGCCCAGCTAGTAGACTGGACCCTGCAAGCTTTAAACCTTCAGGTAGCTCTCAAACAGCCCATTGCTTTGAATGTCCGACAGCTCAAAGCTGGGACAAAACTGGTATCATCATTAGGAGAGTGTGGGACCCAAGGAATAACAGCACTCTTGCAGGCGGGAGTTATTAATGTTTTATTTGAACTGTTGTTTGCAGATCATGTGTCATCCTCCCTTAAACTTAATGCTTTTAAAGCTTTGGATAGTGTTATTAGTATGACTGAGGGAATGGAAATGTTTCTGAGGAGTGATGTAGATGTACATGAAAAAAGTGGTTATCAGAAACTCCTGGAACTCATTCTGTTAGATCAGACTGTGAGAGTAGTTACTGCTGGTTCTGCAATTCTCCAGAAATGTCACTTCTATGAGATTCTGTCAGATATTAAAAAGGTGGTTGATCAGTTAGCAGAGAACACTCCTTCTCTTCCTAATCACACGGAGCCAGAACAGGACCAGGACTTGGCAGGACTTGAAAGAACCAACCAAGAATATGAAAATGATGTGGAGACTCCTATGGACATGGATCATCTTTTGGAATCTTCTAATATAAGTGAAGGAGACTTGGAAAAACTTGTTAGTCTTCTTGAAGAAATCTTCCATTTGATGGAAACTGCTCCTCATACAATGATTCAGCCACCTGTGAAATCTTTCCCAACTGTGGCGCGCATTACAGGCCCTCCAGAAAGGGATGATCCTTACCCTGTCCTGTTTAGGTATGGCAATTGCAAATTCACTTTCTAGAGCGTATTTCCTGCAGCTCAATATAGGTATTTTTCAGGCATGACCTTATTGACTAACACTTCTAGATGCTTCACTTTTTACTTGATTAGAGTGAGTTTGATAGTATTCTGGTTAATGTACCTGTTTGTTTTGTTGGCTTTCGATCAACCTAGCATGGACTAACTAACTTCTTGTTACTGGTACTGTGCTAGCACTTCAGTCGCATTCATAAATCCGTACCAGTTGTGCTAGGTGCTGTACAAGTGCATGTTTTATCTTGGAACACATCTGTGCATATGGATGAAACAAATCTGGAATATCTCTGTATATACTGAGCTGGAAAGACATAAGCTAGCCCCACTTAGAAGTTGGGCGGTTGTGTCAGCGTACCTCCCTGTTTCACAGCACAGGCAAAGGAGCTGAGGCCTGCCTGCCTTCAGCCGTTTAAAGGATCCCCTGGGTCATTTCTGTGTTAGCAAGTTTCTGTGTAGAAGGCATTTCTCTAAATGCTAACAGCTTTCTTTGCTTGTAGCCGTGCAGGTCCTGGCTGAAGTATCTACACGCAAAGAGTCTTCAAATCATCTCTTACATATGCTATAGTGATTGATTTCTTACCGCATTAAAACGTTTAACAGCAGTCATGGTGATTCACATGCAGCAAATCTAATAAAATATAAAGTGGTGTTTTGTAGATAAAATGAGGGGGGTTTTGGACATCAGAACTTTATATTTAGGGATTAAAATTATTATTATTATTTAGGGATGTAAATATTATAGCAATTATGTTTCATTAGATTAAAATGTTGTACTTCTTTGTAATTATTGTTTCTCATAGTCCACGGAGCAAGAAGTACTGAAGCTAGAAGGCACGTATTTTTATATAATGCTATTATGCAGTGTTGACAGGTGATTGCAATATTAATGATTATTTTCCTATTTGTTTGTTTGTTTTTTCAGATACCTTCATAATCACCATTTCTTGGAATGCATTACTTTGCTACTGTCTATTCCAGTGACAGGTGCACATCCAGGTGTGCTTCAAGCTATACGAGACATATTGCGTTTCCTGGCACAGTCACAGAAGGGTCTTCTTTTCTTTATTTCCGAGTACGAAGCAACAAACTTGCTGATTAGAGCACTTTGTCAATTTTCCGATCCGGATCAAGAGGAAGGTCTCCAGTCAGATGGTGCCAACGAGGATACTTTTGCCCTGTGGCTCCTGCATTCAACGCAGACATTACAGTGTATTTCAGAGTTATTCTGCCACTTCCAGCGGTGCACTGCCAGTGAGGAGACTGACCATTCGGATCTGCTGGGGACACTACACAACCTTTACTTGATCACCTTTAACCCTGTGGGAAGATCTGCTGTGGCTCATGTATTCAGTCTGGAGAAAAATCTCCAAAGTCTTATTACTTTAATGGAGTACTATTCCAAAGAAGCCTTAGGGTAATTTATGCATTGATTTATATTCTTAATTTTTTTACTATTAAAAAGTATCTGTCTTTTACAAATAATTCTGTAAATCTAAAATATTTTTCCCTTTAGATCATAACGTTTTTATTTAAAAGGGAAACAGCTTTTAAGTAGAAGAATGTAATAGAAAATGAGGCCTGTCTTGTAATCAAGTACTTAAAGCCCAGAATCTGTGCAGGTCATGCACAAATGTATGTGGTACAGCTCAGACTTCTGGCTATATGGAATAATCAGCAAGTAGGCAGTTGTCATTCAAGCGTAAAATATGACAGTGAAGCAAGCAAAAGCTGTGACTGAGGAATCTGGACACTGAACACTTCTCTGGGGTGAAAATCTCTCAGTTCTTGAATGTTTTAAAAACAGTAGTTATTTTCTTCAGACAGGCAGTGTTACTACTTTAGGTTTGCAGTGCTTTTAAAATTGGATTACTAAAACCAACAAAGCTATGGGAAAAGATTTGTGTGTTCCTTGACTCAGTCTCATCTTTTGTGGATGCTGAAATAAATATCAAGTCAATGTACAGGAAAGATTTCACTTTTCAAAAAGCATAGGAGAAAATTGGGTTGTTTCTTGGCTGATAATTGTATGGGATGATCCTTGGTGGAGGTAAAAGTTCTGCAGGTAGATTTCTAGGGGTCAGAGAATGAAAGTCTAACAGATATCCACTTGTCTAAGATCTAAAGAAAATCCTTCTTGTTCTTTCAGAGACTCAAAGTCTAAGAAGTCAGTTGCTTATAATTATGCCTGCATCCTTGTTTTGCTGGTGATTCAGTCTTCTAGTGATGTCCAAATGCTGGAACAGCACTCGGTGCCTTTGCTGAAGCTTTGTAAAGCAGACGAAAATAACACCAAATTGCAAGGTACAGAATGTATCATTATCAACTGAATTGTTTGAATGCATAGAAGAAACTTTTTGTATGTGGTTAATTGGTGCTTCATGATCGTCTGGTTTGGATAATGTATGTAATGAAATTCCTTTTACAGCTGCATCTGATTAGCTGAGTCATGGAGATAATCTGTAATATTTTTTTTCCTGTTAATGAGAGTTAAATAGGAAAGTCTTCATAGTTGAATTATTTTTCAAGTAATATTAACTACCATGAATTCTGGATAATTACAGGAAGTTTGAAAGTATTTCTGTATTGATAATAAGAGGGCAAATTTTAGTAGAAATGGACTAACTAGTCAGTGAACTGACTCTTAGTTTTGTTGTTCCCTTTAGTGATGTAGCTTTGTAGGGCTTTATATTAATAAATAATTCTGGGACTGTTTTTGGCATCTATGCCAACTGGCATGGAATAGCCCGCATCACGCTATTACTAAATCTTTTGGCCTCCAAACTGTGTGTTGGTGTGTTCCTTGCCTTATATTGGTTCACAGATCAGGCCCTGGTCATTTGGAAAAAGCCTGCAGGGAATTGTTTCGACACCTGAATGTTGAAGCTCTGATGTCCGGAGCTGTGCTCTGCACTGCTTAACTGACTCATGCAGATATACTGTAACTTATTCCAAAACTTAAATGCACTGAAAGAAATGAGAATTCTTCAAAGCTTTAGTTTAATTCCCTCCTCCACCGTGCTCTAATTTCTTTGCTCCGGTCTTGATCATCAGGCAGTTTCATAAGAAGCGGCACTAGTTTATTAAACAAAATCGTGAAGTCAGTCTGAGAATAGTTAACAATTCATATCCAGTTGGCCTTTGAACCTTCACATTCTGGTAAATATTTTCAGAAACAATGGAGTTTAAATCTTTAAATTTCGTCGCCCCAAAATTGGGACTTTCAGTTTTTTCTGGATTAAGAGACTATTAATCCATAAGGATTTTCAGAGTGAGTATATGTTACTGGTTCAGGGACTGGCTCCGTTTGGCCATTTAGTAGGTGTTTTGTATTCAATTTGTAATAACCTGTTATGTACAGTAAGGGGAATGTGCTCTGATTCTTGCTCTTGGTGGCTTTTTCTTTAGCTAACACTAGTATCTTTAGTGTCTTGTATAAAATATGTTTAATGACAAATATGAGATGGAAAACATTTGAGTGCTTGGGTTGACTTGAGCCAGATTTTGTTCATGTACATGAGGTGTATTGCCTCTTCGGAAATCTTAATTTTGTTGATGCTTTTCAACTGGCAATGCGTGCCTCAAATATCACACGTGGCCTTAGTACCTTGTAAACTTTTATTGAAAAAAAGGTTTGTGTTCTTCAATGCACTGACAAGTTACTTGAATAACTCTTTTTTTTTTTTTTTCCAGAACTCAGCAAGTGGCTTGAACCTTTGAAAAATCTTAGATTTGAAATAAATTGTATTCCAAATCTTATTGAATATATCAAACAGGTTAGTAAAGATGCTGTCTTTCAGTTGTGCTCTATAAGCTTAGACCTTTAACAGTTTTACAATTTTTTTAGGTACTAACGTGATTTTTAAAATATATACTATTATCCAAAGTAGATATTTTTATTAAAGCTTATGGTGTAGGCCAGTTCTTGCACTCAGTTATAGTTGTTGAAACAAAATCTAGGGTAACTTTGTGATGGAAAGATCCAACTGTTTAAATCTTCTAGCTTCCCATAAAACCACAAAAAAAATGTTGCCTTCCTTTTTCTTGCTTCTGCCATATTTGTGAGCGCTTTGCAAAAGGTGGAATAATTGAACTTAAGTTTTGTGAAGTACTTACAATATTAAATACAGAATTTGAATACTAAGCTGGTGATAAACTTGTTGTAAAGTCTTTCCTTGTAATACAAATTCTTTTCCTTTTATTTCTTCCTAAAAGAATATTGACAGTTTGATGACCCCAGATGGAGTTGGCCTTCCTACTGCACTTCGCGTTCTCTGTCATATTGCCTGTCCACCGCCCATGGTAGAAGGTATGGTTGATAGATTTGTACTGCTTAACACCAACATCTTAGTTTTCTGAGTCTTGTACCTAAACATGTCTAAAGCGTAATTGTGATTGCCCAGGAGAAATTTTTCTATGCAGAAATGTTATTTCTTTTCTGTACAGGTCAACAGAAGGACCTTAAATGGAATCTTGCAGTTATTCAGCTCTTCTCTTCTGAGGGAATGGACACCTTTATCCGGGTATTACAGAAGCTGAACAGCGTACTTATTCAGCCTTGGCGACTCCATGTCAACATGGGCACCACGCTTCACAGAGTTACTACTATCTCAATGGCCCGCTGTACGCTTACTCTCCTTAAAACGATGCTAATGGAACTCCTGAGGGGCGGATCTTTTGAATTCAAAGACATGCGTGTTCCATCAGCACTTGTTTCTTTGCACATGCTCCTGTGTTCAATTCCTCTCTCAGGCCGCTTAGATAGCGATGAACAGAAAATTCAGAATGACATTGTTGATATCTTACTGACTTTTACACAAGGTGTTAATGAAAAACTTACCATTTCTGAAGAAACTTTGGCGAACAATACTTGGTCTTTAATGCTGAAGGAAGTTCTCTCTTCGATTCTGAGAATTCCTGAAGGCTTTTTCTCTGGACTTATACTGCTTTCAGAATTGTTGCCTCTTCCACTGCCCATGCAGACGACTCAGGTATAGTTTAGATGTATTTAGTTTTAAATGATTTTAATTATGTATAACCTTTAGACTGTTTTTATAGTTGAGGAAAAAAAGGATATGTGAAAGGATCAGTTAAAGTTTCTCTAAAGCATTTGCATTCATATAGATACTTCCAAGATACACAGTTTTCATCACAAACAAAATTGTTATTATTTGGAGCATCTTATTAAATTAGCAGTCACATGTTGTTCTTTTGTCCCTTGTGAAATTATCTAGACTCTCATTCTATTACTTAAATGATTGGCTACAAAGCCTTTGAATTTAACCCTGAATGCCAAATTCTCGGTATATTAAGGCTCTTTAATAAGAAAGCATAAAAAATGTGTGACGACCCATTCTTCCAGAGGAATACCTCATTTGGTGGAATTTTGTCTTGTCATTCAGTGATGGTAATGCAAATGGCATTCCATGTTTTCAGTGAGGACAGCATTAGTACTTAGTGTCTGTTTATACCTTGTGATAGAATTCAGTTGAAAGAGAAAACCTCCTCTCCTTCTGTTCCTGCAGGTAATTGAACCACATGATATTTCAGTGGCGCTCAACACCAGGAAGCTGTGGAGCATGCATCTGCATGTCCAGGCCAAACTGATACAAGAGATAGTTCGATCTTTCTCTGGTTCATCTTGCCAGCCTATTCAGCATATGTTGAGACGTATTTGTGTTCAATTGTGTGACTTGGCTTCACCTACTGCTCTTCTTATCATGAGGACTGTCTTGGATCTGATCGTAGAAGATCTACAAAGGTATCTTTTGTTTTCTGTTGCAAAGATCTCTTTAATGAACAGTTAAATTCACCTCGGTTCTGTGCAATAGACCATACTTTCAGAAATATTACTTATACATTATGAACTGAATGAATTCTCAGTCCAGTGCTTTATACTGTGTCCTGATAATGCTTAATTTTGTCAAGGAACCGTCTCATACTTTTAAGTTTTGATGTAAGAGTTTCACATTGCATGTTTATGGTAAGTGCTTTGGGAAGATTTTCTTCAGGCTGTCCCTACAAAGCCTTTGCTTATCTGTCAAGCGCTTCTAAAGGGCCTGTCTGATAGAAATAAGGGAAGTAAGCTAGTAAAGCTTGCTGCAGTGCAGTTTGCATACCAACAGGGAAATGTGTAGATGTTGGTAAAGTGGAGGAAGATGAATGCAACTTCAGAGGGTTTTGAAACAATCAGTACTATTTATTTAAAAGTGTTTTTATCCATGTAGAATTAGATACTGTTTGCATAAAAGTGTGTTTATCTGTAGACGAGTAGATGCCTTATAGTAGCTAAATGCATACTAGATCAGTTAATTTATGATGCAACCAGAAGTCACTTAGCGAAAGTTGAGCAGTTTTTGAGAAGTAAATGAAACCTTAAGTTTAAGTATGTAAACTAGGTGGGTTTTTTTAAAAATGCAGAATTATATGGCTCCTGTAATGGTTGCTTTTATAGCTTTTTTAGATCACTTTAAAACAGCTTTTTCAAAGTGCATTGATATCCTTTCAGCAACACAGAAGATAAAGAGAAACAGTACACTGGACAGACCACTCGATTGCTTGCTTTATTGGATGCTCTGGCTTCACATAAAGCTTGTAAATTGGCTATTTTGCATCTTATCAGTGGAACTACTAAAGGTGATGAAAAGTATGCAGAGGTTTTCCAGGAGCTCTTGGCTTTGATGCGATCGGCTGGGGACAATGTCACTCATCAACAGTGCGCTGAATATGTAACTTCCCTTTTGCAGTCCCTCTGTGATCAGGTATTTTTTTATTTCTCATACATAGCGTGCGTTGATAATTGTAGGAGAAAAAATGAGGTCATTTCTTAGGCCCTTTTTTTCAAAAGAAAGAATAAGTCAACATTTTTAAAACACAAAAGAAAAAAAACGTATATAGTTGGCTGCTTGGGCAGTCTTGCTGTCTTTTTGCTCTTGGATGTAAATCATTTTATGGTATCTCTTTTGTGTTATGTGCACTCTTCTGGTGGGTCACCTCTTACGTAACTGAATCGATATGTCTCTCTCAGTTGTCTAACTGAAACCTCTTAAAGATGTGTTCCAAATATGAAGATACACACAATATGCTGCTACCATAAAACTCCACCGTTAAAAAAAAACAGTGTAAGTTACTGGAGCAAAGTCAGAATTGTCATCTGAGAACTGGTTCATAGACTGTCCCTGGTAGTTTCTCATTAGTTGTGTGCATAGATTTACATGTCTTTATTTGCCATATTAGCTACATGTATTTATTTGCTTTAGTGCTTACCCACTTAGGCTAAAGACATTTGGGCATTCTTGTTCAGTAGAGATTAGTCAGCTGTTTGCATAAAAATAGGAGCTTTCTGCTGATGCAAATTAATTGTGAAAATCAATTTACTTTTACTTTATAATTTAAAATAAAATCAAATATTTTATGTAAAATGTGGAGGGAGCAGTAATCTTAAACTTCCTAGGTGGTATCTACAGCCTCTTAATTTTCACAGAACCACAGATCGTAGAAGTATCTCAGGTTGGAAGGTACTCATAAGGATCATAGAGTCCAACTCCCCGCTCCTTGCGGAAGCCCATATGACTAAGAGTATCATCCAGAATCTCCGTGAACTTTAAGAGGCTTGGTGACGTGTACACTTCCCTGGGGAGCCTCTTTTAGTGACCAGCTACTCTCTAGTGAAGAACCTTTTCCTAATGTCCAATTTGAACTCACACAGCTCCATTCCATTTCCTTGTGCCCTATCAGAGAGTGGAGATCAGCACCTCCCCTTCTGCTCCTCTCCTTGAGGAAGCTGTAGACTGCGATGAGGGCACCCCTCAGGCTTCTCTTCTCCAAGCTGAACAAGCCAAGTGACCTCAGCTGTGCCACATGTTTTGATGAATATTTTGAGATTAAGGGGCAGTTTGACAACCTAGGCAAAATACTGTATGCATGTTTTCCAATGACTGTTTGGCTCTTAGCCATGGCTCTGCTATCATGTTTCACGCTTTGAAGTTTTTGTTTTTAAAAATCGCTAATGGTTTGTAACCCTTAACAGAAATGAAGAAAAAAGGATACTCTGGATTGGTATTTTGCTGGTCAGTAATAACTGAAATACTGGAATAAGATGATAAAGGGGTAGTGAAAAAACTTAATGCTTCTGACTTAATCTTTAGTTTATACTTACTGCTGGTAGACAGAATGCATTTTTTACTATGTGTATAATAATATTTTTTTTGTAGGATATTGCACTTATTTTACCAAGTTCATCAGAAGGCTCTGTGTCTGAATCGGAGCAGCTTTCTAACTCCTTACCAAGCAAAGAGCTGATGCCCTTAATTTGTGACAGTTTGATGGAAACATTAACTAATACTGAGAGCAGTTACAATTGTCTGCTGACATGTATCCGAACAATGATGTTCCTTACAGAGCACGACTATGGTTTCTATCACTTAAAGAGGTATGCTGTTTGGAGCTAGCGGCGACAGCTTAAAATTATATAAAGACTTCTGCAATGTGAAATCATTCCTTACTCATCTAGTAGGAAATGTTGAGGTTAAAGCATCTGAACTTTTCTTTTTCTTTGGGACTTCAGTGTTTTACTAAGTATTTTGGTCTTCCTTCACTTGAGATTTTTACCTCTGAATCATTTTTGCAGTATGATGCACACAGGGGCACTTCCTTTCAAGAAATAAACAAAGCTTTCAAAAAAAATTTTTGTATGCTCCATCTTCCCACTCCAAGGCTGAAGGATTAGAGTGAGATACAGTGTTTTGTGTCCTTCTCTGTGAGTCAGTCAATAGTTAGAGCTCCTGTCTGGGACATTGGTGAGCTCTGTCATTCCTTATGTTTTGAGGGGATTCACTTTGCACTTCTGACCTCCAGGCAATTAAGGCTTTTGAACAGGTGGATTTTTTTTTTTTTAAAAAAGACATTTGTTGACTCCAGTCCCTTTTGAGCAGAATGTTTGCATGCATTGGACAGCATTGTGTTGTTTTGACACTTAATTCCTTGTTGTGTGTTTGGACCTGCTTCTGTCCACTGAAGGTAAGGTGCAGAGAGGCAAGAGAGTTCTGAGGTTCCTAAACAGAAAGAGGTGGTACCTGGACCCTTGTCAATAAAAGGTTGTTCAAAACACTTTTCTAAGAAATGCTACAGAACTGTGCTGCTCAGGCTGCAGGAAGCTATACAACCTGCAAATGAAAAATAAACAGACTAAAGATGCTGTTTCTGTGATCCTATATGTCTACCTGTCGGCTTCAGTGCAGAGCCTTGCTATTTCTGTGTTGATTACCTTTCCCTTTTGTTCCTGCGGTTTGGCGTCATGGGATACAGTAAAATTGTAACAGCAAGCATGATCCTGCTTTGTACATAAGGCCTTTATGTGATCAAATGTTGTTGTACTCCCTGTCCCTTTTCCACCAAAGATGAAAATGTAATTTCTTGCACATTTTAGAGGTATTGCTGTAGTATGTATAGCTGTGCCTGTGCAGTCTCAAATATTTACAGACAGCACTGGTGCAAACAACAGTCTGATATGGAGAAAATAATGAAGCTCCAGCTTTATAATCAAAACTCAACTTGATAATTGTAAAATTTACCAATTTTGCATGTATGCTGTTATAACAGGTTGCAGTGGAGTGATCACAGTGTATGCACTAATAAAGTGTTTTCTCTCTTTTCATTATGAAAACAGCTCTCTAAGGAAACACAGCAGTGCTCTGTACACTGTATTAAAGCGAGTAATAACTAGTTTCAGCAAAGACACAGGTGAACTGGCCTCTTCGGTTTTGGATTTTATGCGACAGATTCTCAACTCTGAAACACTGGTAAGTGAATATGTATTGAATACTAAGACAAACTCAGCTGCATTTCTCTGAAATCTGCAGCATGAGACACGTTCAGAGCAATTATTTCAGAAAGCAGTGAACTATACAGATTGCTGTGTAAGGCTTTTCCATCAGTACTTTAGTAATTTCAGTACCATCAGTACGGTTAGTGCCATCTTTTGTTTTTATGAAATCTGTGAAAGCTGGGCAGAATATATGTTTAGTAAATAAGAGGGTTTTTCAGTAGGAAGAGAGGCTTATTGATTCATATTGATTTCCTAAGTGAGTAGCATTCTGTTGTGTCCAGGTTTTAGATTCATGTTATCCTATTAGAGAGTTGCTGTGTTGAGATGTAGTATAAAAAGGAATCTAAATCATTTGTTAATTCTGTGATACAGACCTCAGCTTACATAGGAAAGGAGTGTGTTCATCTTGCTGCAGCATCTAAACTTGCCTGTTGAAGTGTACTTTATTAAAATAAAATATTTAAATGTAATATACGTAATATTTTTAGATCAAGAGATCACTCTTATTTTGCTAGATTTGCTCTAATGTATGTATGAATTCTAAGGGGTTTACAGTCCACGAGTATGATGAATATTTATGTATACTTATTTCCCACTTGTCAAATATTTCAGGGATGTTGTGGAGATGATGGAAGCCTTATGGAAGCAGATGGATCTCATCCTGGCAGAACACTGGGTCTGACTACTGCAGAGTTAAAACATCTACTGCAGAACAAAGAAGAAACCCCAGAAAACCTGCTCCTTGATCTGGAGAAACATGTTATGGTAAAATAAGTTAAATAATCAAGTTGTTGTTGCAGTCTTGCATCTGAATGTGTTTTAAAACCAGTGTAGACTATCCCTCCTTTGTAAGAAGGTGTGCAGTTCTGTGGCATCCCAAGGGAATTTGTAATAGCTGTTGCTGTTGTTTCAATGCTGGTGTCCAAAGTCACCTGTTGCGATGCAGGATGGATTCTGACTTTAGTTTTTGTTTGTGGCAGTGCTAAGTTTCATGTAGGGTTGGGATCCCCTTGTACTGAGAGTATTTGGACACCAGAAGAGCATAGGCAGTTAACTGTGCGATGAAAGGCATCAAATGCACAAAACAGAGAGTGCTGGATAGTGGTGAGCAGGTAGTTAATCTGGCACAGCTTAACAGTGGCTTGATGTTACGTGACCGGTAACAAATGGAATACCCAGGAGTCAGTAGTGGGCTTTTTTGTCAGAGACCTGAACGATGGATACATCTTCAGTGAATTTGCAGATGGCAATAAGTTGGGGGAGTGGCTAAAGTGACAAATAGCAAAGCCTCAATCAGAGGGATCTTAAACTTTTTAGGATGGGTTTAGCAGAAATGCTCTGTGGGTCATTAGGAAAAATGCGAAGTTCTACAGTGAGAGCAGGATAACCCTGTGCCTTCATGGGGACTGGGCTGGAAAGGGCTGGGTTATAGTGCATGTTAGGTTGAACTTGGGCCAACAGTTCATGATCGCTGCAAACGAGGCAGATTGTGTTCTGACCTATACTGGAAGGACTGTGGTCAGCAAATCAAGGGACTTTACTGTCTTGTTTGCTGGTGAGCTCTCATGTGGAGTGCTGCCTTCATCTTTAGCCAGCTTTTGCCCTCTTGCCAGTTCTAGAAAGATCTAGGGAAACTGAAGAGGATTCTGCTGAGGTGGTTGGGAACCTAGAGCACGTGTGCTGTGGAGAGGGAATGGGGAAGCTGGGTTCATTTAGCCCAGTGAAGAGGGCTAAGGAGCTATCTTGTAGCTGCTCACAGCTGCCTGGAGGAGGGTAACAAAGGTGACATAAGCAAACTCTTCTTGGTAATTCCACATGATAAAACGAGGAGATGGCCCCAGACTGTGACTTCAGAGATTCAAGTTGACATAAAGAAAAAAAAAATCGCTGAGAGGAGTGCAGCACTGGAATAGATTGCTCAGAGTGGCTGTGGGTTCTCTGTCAGTGGAGCTTTATTTCAGATGTGGCTAGATAAAGTTATGGCTGATCCGCTCTGGTTTTCATGATAGTCCTGCTCTGAGTGGGGGTGAATGTTGGACTAAAGTGTGTGTAGAATTCCATGCATCCAGCATTTATGTGCTTTTAATTGCAGACCCAATGCTAATATTAAAATCTAATCCTATAGAATTGACAGCAGCTCTGTGGTAGGTGGCTAATTTAGAAGAGTTCATAGAACAGCTGCTACACAACTTGTTGGTTACAGATGCCTTTCCAGTGCTTCACTCCCTCCTGTCCCTTCCCTGGCTGCTTACATCTGTGGTAACAGATGAAAAGCCACAGCTGTGCTTGAGGAGAAATAGCAGACATGTAGGGTGTTGGAATGCTCAGAGAGCTTGTTGATTAAAACCTGGGGTGGTGCCATTTATGGGACTATGTTGTGGAGGTTGTTATGGTGTCAACTGGAAATGAAGAGTAAAATGTGCTTGTGATGACATGGTTTGTTTTCTAGCTCTCTGCTGCTGTTCCTATACTTGAGTGTCTTAGTTTCACCATTAGTAGATGGATACTCTGTGCAGTGTCATTCCCCCTCCCTTTTTTTAAACTGACAAAGTCGATTTCCTTCTCTGAGTTGGGGAAAACATTCTAACTTGTGATATATGGGCTTAGGAGCGTTCTAAGGAAGATGATGGCCTTGAATCCTTACTGGACAACATCGTTGGAGTGAGGCAGATGTTGGAATCAGCGGGTGATTCTTGTCCGCTGAGTGACCAGGATGTAGAGCCTGTTCTTTCTGCACCAGACTCCCTCCAGAATTTGTTTAACAACAGGTAAAATGGTTACATGTATGAGTGTGCTACCTGTGATTTATTTAATAAAAGGCAATAACTTATGCATGAGCATATTACAAATTGGATTTAAACAGAATGTTCTCACTACTTCCTACTAATCCCCACGAATTTAACTCCATGCGAGTATCAAAGGATAAGGCAGCAATGTTCACCTCAGGTTCTGCAGTGCTGTGTATGCTTGTGGTTGGTAGTAGTTCATAAACAAATAGGGATTTGGCATTGTTTTCTTGCAGGACTACGTACGTGTTGGCAGACGTGATGGATGACCAGCTGAAGTCCATGTGGTTCTCACCTTTTCAGGCTGAAGAAATAGACACTGATCTGGATTTGGTAAAAAGCTTCATTAAAACCACGAAGTGTATTTAAAAATGAGGGTTAACCTGAGGTCATAGTAGCATCAGAGATTCATGTAGCCAAGTGGTTTGTTTTCCTCAGCTCACGCTTGTAAATTGGCTCAGAGGAAGGAGTTGGCATTTGATAAGGGTTGTTACCAAATGCCTTTAGGTTCACACAGAAGCACAACATTGGCACCCTGAGCACTGCTCTAACGCTGGAGTTGCGTCCTTTAGGGGAGCAGTTGTGCCAGTCCTAACCTGCTTTTGTGTTGCTGCTGGGGCTTTTCAGCAGTTTGTGTTAAACATAGACAAGGGATGTGATTTCTTTTCTTTTCCTTTCTTGTCTCCTGTCATTGCTGTAGTATCTGAAGAGCCTGATAACTAAGCTTTTTTTAAAAATCTTTGCTCTAATGTGACAGAAGTGGAAGAAATAGCACTAGTAAATGAAACTACTCGCACAGAAGCTTTTCATGGTATTTGAAACTTGATTTTTTGTAATTTAAACTTTACATTCCATTTTGAAAAATATATAATAACTTTCCTGTTTTATCTTTTTCATAAACTAAGCAATTGTTGAAAAACTGTTGATTACAGGCATTTATATTTGAAAGCTATGCCCTCGACTTTGAGACTCAGAACCATTAAGACAGTTTTGCTGCAGCTCTGCTCCTTTTGTGTTTTGTTACTGCTGCTTTTTGTTTTGAGCCACAGCACTGTGTTAAAAGGTTGGATGGTTTTGCTCTAGTGGAAGGATTCTAGCTGAAGCTCATCCATCCTCGTGCTAATAATGATTGTTGTGATAAAACCAAACTCTCTCATTGCAGGTGAAAGTTGACTTAATCGAACTGTCAGAGAAGGGCTGCAGTGACTTTGACTTGCAAGCTGAACTGGAGAGGTCATTTTTGTCAGAACCGTCATCTCCTGGTCGTACAAAAACCACGAAAGGGTTCAAACTTGGCAAGCACAAGCATGAGACCTTCATAACTTCAAGGTAAGAGGAGTTCATTGATTGAAGAGTGTGTTCAGCACTGTTTTGTATATTCTAAAAATGTTAAATACTTTTGAAATTGCATCTCTGATATGGAGAATTCTTGACCTTCGGTATGAATACATTTTTACATTAACTGAATAAATCCTGTTTTGTCGTGACAGTGGAAAATCCGAGTACATAGAGCCTGCAAAGAGAGCTCATGTTGTGCCACCACCAAGAGGAAGAGGCAGGGGAGGATTCGGACAAGGGATTCGACCACATGATATCTTCCGTCAGAGGAAACAGAATACGAGCAGACCACCCTCCATGCACGTGGATGATTTTGTTGCTGCAGAGAGCAAAGAAGTGGTTGCTCCAGATGGGATACCACCAGCCAAAAGGCCACCAAAAGTGTCACAGAAGATTTCTTCACGTGGTGGGTTCTCAGGGAATCGTGGAGGACGAGGAGCTTTTCACAGTCAGAACAGGTTCTTTACACCACCCGCTTCAAAAGGTATGTGGTCTCCTGCATTGGAATTGGAGTCAATGAATGCTAAAAATGCTTCGGTAACGCTAACCCAATTTACTAGCAATTAATGATCCCTGTCATGAGGTGTTCCTGAAGCAGTGTTGTTAAAATGAGTTGTTTGGCACTAGGGAAGGTTGTCTCGAGTGCTGTGGAATTGAACCAAGGCTGTGAGTTCCTATGTTATCTCTCTATCTTGCTAAAGGAGTTAGCTGTTCTCCTTTAGCAACTGTTGGAGTGCTGCAGAGATGCAGTCAGGAGAATAGAAAGCCCTCTCTGCCATTTATGATGTGGTAGTTCCTGAAATCAGTCATTACAGTACATCTCTGGGTTTAAATGAGGCTTTTGAATAAAAGGATGGAAGATCCCGACAAGAATAAGATGCAATTTTCAGTGAACTCAGAGATTTTACAGATAACTACAGAGTATTAAGTTGCTCTTATGCAGAGACAGAGTTGCATTCCTTTCCTTGTGTCCTTGCACAGTAGAAACAGAAAATACTTCAATTTAGTGAAGTAATAAATACTAGGTTTTACTTTAGCACAAAATCTTTAAGTATAGCAGCCTTACCTCAATACAGCATATAATGTGAATTCCTATGAACTTGAGTTCGTGTCTGAAAAATAGATGTTTTTCTCTCATTCTGTGTATAATGCAGTAACTGATAGACTTTGAGTTAGAATACTGAGGGTGTGTTGATGCAGAGTAGCTTTATCTCTTCCAGTTATGTAAATATTATGTTGACCACACTGGGCATTGTGAAAACTGAAATGGAAAAAAAAAACAAAAACCCCAAATGATGTTTGTTCAATGATGTTTGGGTTCTTCTCTCCCTGTCTAGGAAATTACAGCCGTCGTGAAGGCGCTCGAGGCTCAAGTTGGAGTGCACAGAGTACACCCAGGGGAACCTACAATGACAGTAGAGGTGGTCAAAGCAATTTTAACAGGGGGCCACTGCCACCACTGAGACCATTAAGTTCAGCAGGTACATGGTATTCATATGGGCATCGAACTATAGAAAATTCCTTGAATTTCATTTTTGCTTTACAAATGAAACCGTGCAAGGATGCTGCAGACACCTTGAAATTCAGCAAATGTTTTAAGCATATATGAACAGTTGTCACTGAGACGGTCAAATACGTGCTTTCGTACGAACTGCCCTGTAATCCGTAAAACTTGCTGAATTGAACACTTGATCGCAGAAACTTAATTTTGCATTCAGACTTTTGCAATTCAGTTGTCTTCGTACCTACGTGGTAATTATAGAGCCAATCAAAGCAAAAATGCTTGCCTAAAAGAAAAGTGAAAAGTAAAAGGAGAGAACAGACCCCGTTTGTGTCTCATCTTGTTTTTGTTTCTTATGCTTTCACAGCAGCTACTACGCCTAGGGCTTTTTTTTTTTCTTTTTTTTTTTCCAACTGAGTATACTTTTCTTTGCTTTAAGGCTACCGACCGAGTCCTCGCGATCGTGCTTCCAGAGGCCGGGGAGGAATTGGACCTTCTTGGACAAGTGCTAATAGTAGTAGCAGTGGTGGCTCAAGAGGGAAGTTTGTTAGTGGAGGCAGTGGAAGAGGTCGTCATGTACGTTCCTTCACACGATAAAATGAGACCTAGTGGAACAGCCCAACCATGTGGACTTCTGTGAGGATGACAAAGAAAGCAGTGGCACTAAAGGACCAATTTGGAGTTACTGGTATCTGGAGGACACCAAGAGAATATTTTTGTCTGAAGAAGAGTTTTTGTTTGATACAAGACTTAAAAATTTCAATAAAATTCAAGACTTTTTGTGTACAATTGTAAATTTTTGGTTCCTTTTGAAAAAAAAGTTTTAATTTTTTTTTTGTGGACTTCAGTGGTCAACACTCGGTAAAGAACCTCCTTGAGTTAAGACTTGAAGGACTTCACAAGTGTTCAGTGCCAAAAGAAAGGTGCAGGTGTTTTGTATATGACTCAGTACTGCAAGAAAATTAAAAATACGTGTATGTACGGCAGTTGTAGCTTTTTCTCTCAGGTTTAGAGCCTTTAGCCCTTTTTAGCCAGTCTGAGTTATTAATGAATGAGATCTATCTGACAGCAGTTGAAGTAGCAGTGATAAAGACTGAAGTTAATTAATCTGTGAAAAAATACAAATGTAAGCATAATTTGTGTAGGATTTGTTATACATCTCTGGCAACGTGAACAGGCACCTAAATAAGATCCCACCTGTTAATAGAAAACCTGTAGTTGACTTCAGGGAGAATGAGATAATGTTCTAGCATTTATTTTACAACTCCAGCTCAGGCATGAGGAGCGTAATAGTTATTTCATTGGAAAACATTGGAAAAATATGCTTTGAAGTTAAAAGGCAGGATACCTGTGCATTATGAGAGACTGGAGTTCAGGAGTTGCCAGCCTCTCTGCTGGTTTACGTAGCTGAAGAGAGGGCATGGAGGCAGATGGATGAACTGAACAACCACGCAGAGAAGCAGTAATGCTAAACCCTCCCTTTGAATGGATGATGTGGATTTTTGTTTCTGTAATTAGACTGAGATATAGTGCAAAAAGAAAAGCTTTGAGAAGTAGGAATTCATAAAGGAATATTGCCACTAGATTCACGGCTGAATTTATTCTCATGTTAAATTCAGTGACTGAAGCAAGCTTTTTACGTGTTTCCGTTCCTTTGGGCTCCATGGGACTTCATAGAATTAACCAATTCTTAATAGCCTTTTATTGCATTTTTGGATGGGGTGAGGAGCAGCAGCTTTTTCTAAAGGCTATAGGCAAGTTTTACAAATCAGCTCCACTGTCAGACTCGGCTGATCTCAGTTTTTCATGTTTTACTTTTGGTCTCTTAACATTGCAAAAGTGCTATAGAGGGGTCTTCGTCTACTTTAAATGCAGCCCAGCTGTAATGTTCTTGTTTTGTGTGATCCTAACTTACTTGGGACAGCTTGTCTGCCTAGAATCATTAACACTCTATTTTAAGTGTTTCTAAAGTACGTTAATACTTTACATTGAAATGTTTTTTTGGCTTTAGACTGCCTGGCTAAATTAAGTAGGTTTTTATTTGAACCAGAGAAGGCCACACTTTGTGTGGAGGCTCTGGGGCTGCGTCCTCCTTTGTGAACCGAGATCGGTTCGCACAGGGTCAGTCGACAGTGGAGGTTGTGAACTTCTGCTCATTGTGTGGGTGCAGTTAAAGGCAATGCTGTTGCTTCACAAAGCATGTGTTTTAAGGTTGGTTAAAATAACATCAGCAAAGGTTTGAATTGGAAGCCAAACAGCTTTCTGAATGGTAAAATAACAGAAAGATGTGGTGGTTCCAATAATGCCACTGAACTGGGTGGAGCTGTCACAGGTGTTGCTATTTTTTTTTAGGAGTGCTGCGTAAATATTTTCAAAGCTGCTTGGCTCCTTTAAGCCACGTGTTCAAGGGGGCTTTTTATTTTTTAGAGATGTTACTGTGTTGGAAACTAGCAGGGATGCAAATGATGTGTTTTCTGTGAGGGAATTTGAAATGAAAAGTAAAAAGAAGTGTCAAGCATGGAATAAATATGTAAATATTCAGTACTGGTTCTTGAAAGCTTAAAATCTATGGCATGTCCCACTAGTAATTTTCAGACTAGGAGCTAATAAAGGGTTGGTTGCATTGTTGGATGTGTGCAAGCTGTAAATTTAGTTGAGCTTGAAAAAGAAGTACATGTCTGTCATGGTTTGGTTATTTTTAAATTAATTTAGTTCTGTGTCCGTTCGATACAAAGTGGTTCCTTTCTTGGATAAATTCAACTTGAAATACTGCTATTTAAAGCTTGGAGTTACTTGTTTTGCTCTTTAAAACTGGATTCCTTCTGTGGGTAAATAATACTTTAAGCATTAAATTTTGCTTTTTATACTCTGCCCAAAAAGATATTTTCAAGTTTTGTTTCCTGACTGGAGCAGCAGAACCACTGCCAATATCCACGTGCGCTTAGTGAATCGCACGCTTACCTGAGGAGCAAAAGAATTTGGAGGACTCAGGAAGACAGAGCCACGATGCTGTAAGAGTTCTTCCTCCTCAAGTCGTGCAGCTGAGCACACAGATGTACGTGTCAGGTGTGACAATGAGGCAGCCTTAACCACCGCTCCCCCCCAGGCTGAAATATGTGAGAATTGCCTTGGTTCAGCTACCATCCTTGTTACCAGGCTGGCAAAGGCATGGTTTGTGGACAGGACAATGGTGAGACAAGTTCTATGCACTTTTTTTTTTTCCGCTTTTAAAAGCTGTAGCAGCTCTGCAGTTGGTGTTGCTCCCTTTTGAGCCAGGTCTGTATCAGGAAGAGCAGGGCCAGCGGGACCAGGGACGTGATTCTGCCCCTGCACTCGGCACTGGTGAGGCTGTATCTCCAATCCTGTGTTCAGTTTTGGGCCCCACAGTACAAGAAGGACATTGATGTTCCAGAGCCTGTCCAGAGGGCAACAAAACTGGTGAAGGGGCTGGAGAACAAGTCTTAGGAGGAGCAGCTGAGGTAACTGGGGTTGTTTAACCTGGAGGAAAGGAGGCTGATGGGAGACCTTATTGCTCTCTACAACTACTTGACAGGAGGTTGTACCGGAGGTGGGTGCTGGCCTCTTCTCCCAAGTGACAAGCGATTGGACCAGTGGGAATGGCCTCAAGTTGCACCAGGGCAGGTTCAGATTGGACAGTAGGAAAAATTTCTTCACTGAAAGGGTCATGGGCACCGGCTCAGGCTGCCCAGGGAGGTGGTTGCATCACCATTCCTGGAGGTTTATAAAAGCTGTGTAGGTGAGGGGCTTAGGGATACGGTTTAGTAGTGGACAGGTACGGTTGGATTTGATGATCTTGCAGGTCTTTTCTAAGCAAGCAAGTCTAGGATGATGCTGGCTGGAGGCCAGGTGTGGGTGGAGGGTTAGAGGCAGACAGATCAGCTGTGACCTAGAGCTGTGACTGCAAGCATTCAGCCTTTTTTTCTGCACTGAGTAACTCCTCCCACCAGGCGAGATTATGCTCCAGCCAATTAACGCAGAGCACGGCATGGAGCAAATCCATACCCTGTGTGTGTCCAGAGTGTTCACGTTTAAGCAGATGCATCCCTCGATTACATCTGCTGAACAACTAGTTTTCCTGTTCTTACATGTTCATATCCCACATATCCCATATCTCCTGTAGCGGCTACAACCTTACGTTAAGTATGGGAGCTCTTCAGTTGAGGGACAGTGAACTGATTGTTTCTTTCTTGCCAATTTATTATCCTGCTGTCTGTGCAGGACTGGAGTCGTCCTCTTGAAGCCTATGAGTTTTCAGCTTTTGCGAGTGCTTTGCCTTCTAAACAGCTGCTCTTCCCGTTCAGAAACTCTCACCTGAGGCAGGAGAGACATCCTTGAGGAAGGATACTGGTTGATTGAATGTCTGTGTTGTAGCTCACCCCCTGCCTCCAGTGCGATAGGGAGGGGAAGTGAAAAGGTAAAACTTGTGCATTGGAATAAAGGCAGTTTAGTGGAATAGAGAAAAATAATAACAGAATATACAAAGTGAGCTTTAATTATGGTATAGACTCTTTATTAGTTCAACTTTTATACAAAGTTTACTTCAAAGTGATACAAATAGTGTTAAGTGTTTCTTCTACAGACTAGAAATTCAGATCTGTTAAGCAGGGTTTTATCCTTATTGTGTATATAAAGGTAGAAAATGTAAATAGATTGGCAGTGAACCACAATGCTGGAAGACAGTTCAATGTTTAGTTGTAAGTATAAAGTTGCATAGAATTGTAGGTCTTCGTGAAGGCATCAATCTACATGGCAAAATGTCCCTGACCTACTGTACTTCACCCCGTGAGCCCTATGGGAGAAAAGCAAGGCTCGTACTGCGCTTCTTTACAACCTGTCCAGCACTTCTAAGCAGCAGATCTGTAGAAAAGCACCACGCCAGAAACATCCGCAAGGACAGCTCATGGAAAATGCCATTTGCAAGGCTACGCATTGCCGTCTATCTTAGGAACCATTTGCCACCTGGGATCTATGAACATACTGAACTTCTGAAAACCATCTCAGACCACTCGGGACACAAGGCTTTTGGCCAGTCCAAACACTTCACTACATCAGGTATTTTGCTTGACTATGTAATCCCATTCCCTTCTGTGCTGTGGAACTGATGTATCTCATGTGAGACTGTTAATACTAATTAAACTGCCACCTTAAGTAGGAAGTCTTCCACAATTCTTCCTTGCCTATCCCGCACCCAACTCAGATGCGTGGTTCTCGGTTCCAAGCCTTTTCTTGAACCTCATCTAAACCTATTGCAAGCTCTCCACAAAGTTACTGCTCCTGTTCCAAATTAAGCGATTGAGCAGCTATGTCCACACTGCCCAAGGCCACCAACAATTTTTTTGTGGTGGGAGGAGGGCAGAACTGGGAGCACAGCTGAAATGCTGCGGGAAACAGAGCAAACAAAAAGTCAAATTCAAGATAAAATGTGAAGTGGTGAAGTCAGCTGAGGGAACTCGTTCAGATGTATTTGTAACTGGCCTCTTGGGCCGACATAAATGTTGATTTCCTTTCAGAGGCAAACTCACCACTCGCTTTGAAATACTTATTTCTCTAAAAAACATCCTTAGTGTTAGTCTTTTTCACCTCATTTAATATAGGAGAATTTGCTCAACTCCTTGTAATACCTTGCAATCTCACACTTCACTTAGCTCACTCTCTACGAGTTTTGTCTGCAAATCTCCCGGTTTTGGTACTATTACATCTAGTACCCACTTAATTGTGGCTAAAGATTTAATCTCCTCTTCATTCTAATGCTATGTTAGCTGTAACGCCACAAGCCAGCAGCTTACACTGGCGCGCTTGCTGGTGCACAGGCTGCTGCAGCAGCATCACTGCCCTCGGGCTGAGGGGAGTCAGACCACACTTACTCTTTCTCTCTGCTCTCCCTCTTCCGCTCTCTGCTCTCCCTCTTCTAGCTGCAAAGTGCTATTAGAAGCAACTCAAAATCCAACAACTGTCTGCAAGGCTCCTGGTCCACTCGAGTACCAGTTCCAGTTGCTCTCAAAATATGACATAGTATGAGAATACGAACAGCAGTAACACAGCGCCGGAGCGCTCCTGGAATTCACTTTTAGCAATGTCTCTCACATAATCCTAAAATACTACCCTGACTAGGAAGCAGCATTTCCAAAAGGAATGTCTTGACTTACACCAAGTCTACTACAATATTTGGACCCCTAGTTTTTATAAAAAGGATTAACAGACTACTTGAAAGAAAACAAAAAAGCTCCTTGCTTCTGCCAGCTGTTGAGAGCTGTGTAATACATGAAACTGGAAGAGCTAAACTAGGTAAAATATTAACATAATGAGCTCTTTAATTTCAGCCTAGTTAATTTTAAGACATAGGTAAAATGATGGCCGTATTTAAGCATACATCACCCTGTGAGTGGGTCATTAGTAAAGGAAAATCTTAAGTGCAGAACAGTTATCACTGCATTAAGCTTAAAGTGACTGGATGGATCTGATGCTGTTAGCTAGTGACTGTCCATTCCAAATATCTGCGAAGTGCTGCTTCCCTGCTGAAGGAAACCCAAGCTGACTGGTCGTTCCAGCAGCAGGTGGGCCTGAAGTGTTGCCACGTTTCAATAGTGGAAGTTCAAGACTCTCCCGAGCTGCTAAGTAGAAGCTACACAGATTGTGTGGCAGAAAGTCTTTCCTTTGCACCTGGGATGTTTTCTTGCGCAGCTTCGTGTTTGTCACTTCGAAGACAGACAGCAGACCAAAAGCTAAGTAAACATTAAAGAAACCCCATTTCCTATACTAGAAGGAATTTAGTCACAAGTAAGCCCTAAAACAAGTGCAGAGATCCCACTGTGGAAAAAGCACGGAGCTAATAGCTTGCTTTTTTTTTCCTGTGGTCAGAACAGAAAAGATTGGATGATCGTAACTGCCCTCCAATTTGGGAGAGACGATCCAGCTCATCAGAGTTTTGTAGGATTTTGAAGGAATTTTCTTCTTTCACATTAAGCAAAGCAGATAAAGTCACATCACAGAACCACACAGTTACAGTACACAGAAAAGCACCGACTGATTCTAATAGCATGAAATCTGGTGTTGCCAAGAAGCTTCAAAATTAGTGTGAATGCTGAAACAGCCACACAGACCACAGACACAAACAGCTTGCTTATTCAGAACACAAGATAATAAAAGCATTCTTACTTTCTACCTACAGCTTTAATACGCACACTGATGTATATGAATTGACCACTGAATGTTTAGCGTGAATGAAGGTCTTCCCAATTATAGCTACTGTTTTACTGTTTCAGATTGTCAGATAAGGCTGCTTAAGAGATGTGCCAGGTCACGAGTCAGTGAGACTGCTATAGTGACCTAAATACCGTCAATTATTGTAATTTAATCTAGGATATAAGGATGGAAGCTAAGAACATATTTGGCCATAACTCTTCCTATGAGTGTTTTCTTTTGGAAAAAAATCCCAAACAAAACAACTTTTACAGAAGAGATATTTCTGTCAGTTTTTAAATGCACAAGACCTCAAACTGTGCACATTTGCTTCAGGATAGAAGGATCTATTAATGCCTGAAATTAAGACAGCTCCGACCACAAGTCTTCATAAGGTAGTTTATGTGCTAAAGCAAGTGGCTGCCTCTCTCTTTGGTTAATACGCTAGCCATAAAAGCGTTGCTCTGAGTGACAGCAAGGCATGCACAGTAATGTATTTACTTTTTAAACTATAAAATTCACTTACTCAGATTATTGCACCTGCACGCATTTTCCTGAAAGTTCAAAACTGATTTAGCACGCGCAGTAAACAGGAGGTCAGGTTCTCCCTGACTCATTCCTCTGAAGAGCTGCAATGGAGGACAGAATATGGCTTAGTTATAGCCGTGAAAACAATATGAACAGGCCGTGTGAGAAGCGTAGAGAAAAGTCTTCGAACTGTACAGATCTCTCATGCAATCCTTACAGACAAATGCCCCTCAATTCAGTATTTGCAGGTCTGTTAAAAAATCCTAGCTCTTACACAGTTGTGAACTTGAGTACTAACAAAGGTGTCCAAAGTCCAAGCAACTGTGCAAATACTGGTCTGTTGTGAATATTAATGTTCAACTAGCCTTAAACCTGCCAAAGGAAATTTAAGGTTACTCAAGGTATTTATACATACTTTAAAGACATAGCGTATCAAACGTGCTGGTCTTGATCTTAAAGGACCCTGCAGAAGTAATGGATACTTTCAAATATAAAAACTTCAAATTTTTAAACAGAACGTAGATCCCCTCCCGCAAACTCCAAGTTACTCACAGATCTATTTAAAAGGTTTTTAATGACTCCATTACCTTGGGCTTTGGCATTACTCTCTTTAGTGTGTATCAGCCTGGGAAATTAAGGAAGCTCTAAAGTATAAGTCAACCTCACCTGAAGTTGTTGCACAGCAGTAGAACTACAATTTAAAGTGCTTGCTTTCTATCTCTAAAACAGACCTTCTACAGACAGTAAACAAACAAAATCTATTACTTGCTATTACTGACCTACTAATTCTACTACTGACTTTCCCCCAAACTAAGTACAACCCTAATGTCATTAATGATAATCATGTTTTCTTTCTGTTTCATGTATGAGCACAAAGAAGACTGAAATAGACTGTGCCGGACCAGAAAAGAAACATCATTTAAGTTTCTTTGACTTTAAAAGGTTCTGGCTTTCAGGCTTGAAAGACTCCTGTAAGTGATGCACTGGAGAGATAACAAACCAAGTTTCCTTCCCCATTTTTATGAAAACATTAGCTAAAAATCTATTTGTAAAGTACTGGTTTTAAAGCCCAGTATTCCCTAAGAGAAAAGTCTCCCATGGACCAAGAGGAAATAAAACAGTAATCTGGATTTCAAAAGAAAGCAAGTAAATCAGAAATTATATAAAGTTTACCAATCATCCATAGAAAGTAGAAAAGTTTGCCAGATAGTCACAGAAATAAGGAAAAAACTGCTTTTTGTGCTTGCATCTGTTTAGATAACTGTAACTTCCCTAGGTTTTCGTTTTACACTCTCTACTCGTGTCAGAGGGCGGAAATTTGTAGACTTCTTGCTTGCTCCTGTAGTAGTTAATCGACAGTCCTTCTTTAGGCCCCTCAGCAGCTCCATTAATTCCCGTTTTTCCAGCTCTGCCTGCTCCAGCTCTTGACGGTGCTGTCTCTCTGCAGCCATCAGAGAGCATACATCTGACATCAGTCGCGACATCTGACTCTGAAACACAAAATCAAACTTACTGTAAGAAACAAACTCTTCATAATGATAATGGCATGAGGTTGAATTGGCTGTGCATGTAGGGTGGTGGATTATAAAGAATAAGGGACACTGAAATAATTTGATAATGGAACAAAAGTAAACAATTTGAGACACAATCCAGTATTTACCTTCCGAGATGGTCTTGTTTCAAAAATTCCAATACAGTTTTCCTAAACATGCAAAAGTTTCTTATAAATTATAATAAGAAACTGTGGATTTACCCAGTTGCTGCTTAAATTTTATATTTCAAGACTGCAACCAAAATAAGGCTTTGGTTATATTCAAACACATTCTTGAAGTATGTAAACATCAAATTCAGTAAAATGGACAAGTAAACTATAAAACATTGATTTTTGGCTTCCGAAATCCTTATTGTTATATAATAGGACCTGAATGCATGAAAAGAGAAGACAGACTGGCTCATTACTTGATGAAGCTTACATTTAGTTGACCCATCGTGTAAATATCACTGCAGTAGGGCTCTGTGTCAGCACTGGATTAAGCCACTTTTGACAGCACTTAAAAAGGAGCTGGATATTTAATTACATCTGATTTGTAATGCATGACCTATGTTTAGACACTGAAAATGGGTTCCAGACTGATTTACCGACATATTATGAACGCACAGAACAATGCAGCCCTGGTACAGCGGTATCCAGGTTAGCTCCAAAGGAATTTGAAGTAGATAAACTGCACGAATCCAGTGCTCACCCTGCTTCTCAACAGAGCTGATCAGCCCAGGCAGAGCATTGTGCTAATGCTTGTTTTGCTTCCCATACTTACTGTAATTCTCATCTGTATGAGATTACACTTACAAAATAGGAGACTACTGCTGGGAAAAGCAAAAGTCTGGGCTGGTAAGAGAGGGGAAATACAAACAACAATCATATTTACCTTTAATTCTTCAATCTGATTTAGCAGAACACTCTCTTTTTGGACCATATGCCTTCTCTGTGAATCTAACCTCGACTCCATCTCATGTTTTGCCTCTTCCACTCTGCAGATCATTTCTGTCCTAAAAAGTTCATTTCTCCTTGTTAGGTCTTGCAAGCACAGAAAAGAATGATTTTCAAATTCCAGAAAGCCTTCTTGCAGCCAAACAGCTTGATCTGATTCCCATCATACTCTACAAGACACCTCTCTGGAGGCATGATAAGTACTACTTATTAATTTAAATAAAATCAGCATAAAAAAGTGCTTTGTGCCCAGGGGTCATTGAGGTGACCACGCACAGCCTGTATAGAGGACAACCACGTCATATTCCTGAAATAATTCTATCAGTTCAAGATCGTGTATTTATGACTTTAAATGATTTACTACCTTATACTTACAGTTTGTGCTTACTTAGTATTACTAAGCACAGGCAGACAAGATAAAAATCATGAGCACTATAGTATTGCCAAACATGTAGTCCTGCCACTTTTGAAGCGGACACTAAATGACAGCGTGCAGTAAACTACTGTAACCTAATCACTCTCACAGATTCACAGCCAAAACCCAGCTGTTTCAACAGCCTTCGCAACAGCCTTTTGAGTGCAGAAACTAGGTAGCAGAACACCTTGTGTCTCAATGCATTTAAAACAGATTTGAGCCTGACTTCACAGCAACATTCAAGAGCACAGGACGGAGCAAGCCGAAAGATACAAATGGAAAGCAGCATGGGAAAAAAAACCCAGTTCAACTGGAATATCACAGAAAGGGAAAGTCACAGAAACACAGAGAAGAAAAAGAGGATGTCGGTAAGAAGAGTTGTATTCACCAACTGTTATTAATGTCCTAGAATTTTAATCAAAACTGAAAACTAGATGCTCAGAAGTTTAATCTAACAGTCTGTATCTGTAAAAATAATTAGAGATCCTTATCTTTGAGATTGGTAAAAATATAAACTAGATGAAATTATTAAATTACATGACTTTGAGTCTATATCAGGCCAATGGAAAAATAAAATTGCTAACTTCAGCCCAGTTCTTGTTAGGTATTTTGTCATTTTATGTAGTCAGCTGAGTTTTACTCAACTGCAAGCAATGGTATTTTAGAATTTATAATAACTTAGACCAAAAAAATAACAGCAAAACCCCCAAACCAGTAAGAATTTAAAGACTATGCTGACACATAATAATACTCCGGCCTGTTAAAATCAAGTAATTAAAAGACTATTTAACACATACTGAAATCCAGCACTAGTATTTTAAGTGCTCTAAGCAGTGACTTTAGGCCCAGACTAAGAGAAATGTCAAAGAAACAGAAGATTTGTACCGAAGTAGTTCCAGCTCGGTTTTCAGCTCTGCTACGCAATTATGCTGTATGTCTTCCGCGCTGAGAATGAAGTAACCACAGCCATTCGGGCATTCATGGCTCCGATATTCACAGACTGCCAGGTGACCATCTAAGTTACGTCGTTCAACCTGAACTGTACAACCTGAACAGGAGACAGGAAGGTAAGTCAGTCACTTACAACTGACAAAAGCATTTTAATTAATTCCAAACAAAAACACTCAAGCAAACAAGCTGCAGCATCTTGAGCCAAGCAACCACCAATCTATTAAAACAATGAAAAAAAGTGATCTCCATAGAACATGAAACGTGACAGTCATGAACACATGTAATAGTAATAAAACACTTTTTTAAAGTGTTCTTAATATATTTATCTATTAACTGAAAATACATATTAAAAGTAGGTATTTTCTGTTAAATCTTCTGCTACTAGTCTGGCATTAAAGCAACTTCAATAATGAGAACATTGATGCTACACTAAGACTCTAGCAGCCTGCCTGCACTTCCACCACAGAAACACACTAGACCACATAAACTAGAACATTTATTTACGAACATTTAATATCTGATGCAAATACAGAAACATTTCCACAGAAATTCTAGGATAAAAACTTCACAAATATGTAAAGTGTGGAAAACCAAAAATGAGCACTAGATAAATTATTGCCACATTTCACACCCTCAACTTTGAGATTGTAGTCTTCATTTTTAACCTCTGAGTCACTGTTTGCAGTCTTCATTTTTAATCTTTGAGTCACCGTTTGATGTTATACATACTATAGCTTCTTTCATTGTGTTTGAAGACAAAATAGATGTAGGAAAAATGAAACAATAGAGCAATGAAGCTTGCCAACAAACCCTACCAGAAAATGACAAAAGACAGACCTCTAGAAGAGTCTGACAAATAAATATGATTTGTAATTGGAGGTACTCAAAATACACTCTCATGTACTCTTGAGGAAGGGTTCAAGAGATGCAAGAACCCCACACCCTGAACACCAGACAATAGAGATAAAGTGTGATAAGTCTATAACTGCTCCTGTTTCTGTGAATCTGAAGCATTTGCAGGTGTCACTCACTGCTTAGAGAAATTTTAAGTAGGAATTCTAGCACCTTAGTCTTCTTATAATTAATTACAATTGTTATGCTCTTAGCATCAGTAATTAGATATTAACTGTGTCTAGGAACAGAAGGCATTTTGAATAAAACTGACTAAGAAATTTTAGCAGTATGGTCCTTTGTCTGGAGGTGTAGGTTTGCTTTACATAGACCTTAACAGTAATTCTAACCAGAATTTAGCTTAAAAAAACCCTCATTTCCAAGACACTTTATAGTTTAAATCATGCACACACACCAGGCAACCAGACATTTTATAAACAAACTGTGGCCCATAAGCATTCTGTAGGTGCAACTACATTGATTCAGATATCAAAACAAACTGCCAAAATTGAAAGACAAACTCATAACTTGACAGAGAACAAAGCAAACACGCTACTGTATTTTCATAAATGTTAAGTCCATCATTCACATTTGCTTTGGTTATTAGCTCTTGGATAAGAAATTGTTGCTAATGGTCACGATTGCCATAGATCGGTAACAAATTTTGTTCTAAAAGACAGCTCCAAAGAGCAGATCATGCTAAAGCTTTGAATTTCTCTTTGGAAGTAACAGCCATTATTGCCATTCTGTTGACAGAAAGATGACAAAGACTTGTTTTCTGAATAAAAAAGATTCAAGTTCTTTGAATGCTACTCACCGATATTGAAGCATGGTATCAGACTATATTCACACTCCTTTTCATGCCTGTCTATAGACTCCAGAGAACAAACCATTTGACAGCCAGACTCCTTGTTTTTGCAATGTAGCTGAAGACGGTTTAAATCATTTTTCATGTATCTACACAGGAAAAAAAAAAGTTCTAAAACCTGGGAACATTATTGAAAAATCTGTATTTTCAGCTTTTGGAGCTGAAAAAGAAAGTGAGAATCTAATCTCCATTAGGAAAAACTGTAAATAATCAGTTTGGTTTTTCTTTCTGACAACTCAAGTGACCATATTGAAAAAGAACAGGCTGAAAAGAAACAATGTTAACAGAAAATTCAGTCCTCAAAATTAAATGTGCAAATGAAATCTTTATTTTTGAATAAACTGTGACCTTCCACTAGCTCAGCAAATATTACCAGCGATAAACACCAGGGCTACTCATTCATCACATGAGTTTTGTGTTTCTAAGCATGCCAAACCCAACTGACTACAGTGACTACAGACAAAACAAACTACAGATTAAACTCTAGGGTTCTGTCTATACCATATTTCAACCTTCCACACAGTAAAATCTCATTAGTGACAAAACCACTGGGAGTACTAATTGAGTTAATTTAACATCTGTGCCTTTAAAGGTTTTAAACACAACATAACTGTTAATCTAAGCCTGATTAGAAAATACCAGGGTTAAACAGAAAGTAGTGACTACTTATGGAAGACACCTGTGAAAATAGCCTGCTTTACATGACAAGGCAGCTCACAACATGTTCTTACAGCTAAAGACCTTTTTAAAAAAGAATTTGAAGGCAAGAAGTTTGGTTCACATCTATAGAAATTGTTTGCTACAAACCCCGCTACAGTATCTAGGTAAGACTGAGAAGAAAAAGAAGAGATATGCAGTGTTAAGTGACTGCTCTTGTGTATTATAATACACAGAAAATGCTAATGCTTTCATGCAAGTGATTGGTTTCTGCCATAGGCATATTGGATAAAGACAAACTGAGTGACAGTAAGTCACAGAAGATGAAGTTGTGCAAGCCATGTTGAGAAATCCTAAATTCAGGCAATTTCAACACACAGCAAGATTACTGTGTACCTGTAGAGAGGTCGTAGTGAAGATACATCCACTGTTTGCCTGTCTTCAGGGCAGTTACTGTGATGAACAAGCCATCCGTGTATACAAGCACTGCAGAAAGCATGTTCACAAGGAGCCTGCAATGGATCTTCTAGCACACCACGGCAGATGGAACACAATAGCCCTTCATTAACGTAGCCAACAAAACGCTCAATATCATAACCCATGCTCTCCACACACTTCCAACCTATTGAAACAACACAGAGAAGTAAAGCAGTCTTTGTCCTGAATCTGTATTGCTAGATTCACAACAAGGCCTGGAAGCTATTCTAGAAATATGGGGAACATAATGTAAATAAAGAACTGCACCGGTGAGAATGCAACCACTTACATACTTTGGAGACTTTAAGATTTAAGCGAGAATTTGTGGATTATACTGCTGGATGTCAGAATCCCAACTTTATATCAAGATCCTCTGAATTCTGAACACAAGGACTTCAGCAGATAGTTGAGCCACACTTGTTCTTTACTTTGCTACTGAACACAGAACTAACAGCCACTGTGAAACATATAGTTTCTATTTAGTTTAATTCTATCTGAAGCAGAAACATCAGAGAAGCTCAAATACAAATGTTTGCTTTCCATTTTAAAGCATTTTATGTAACGCCTAACAAACTTACAAGACAGAGTCCTTACAGCCAGTAACTGTGGTACTTTCAGTTTGTTTCTATAAACTGCACGTAGCATAATGTGTTGCTTTCACACTACAAAGAAAGAGGATAAGAATCTGGACTTATTGTGGACTCCCATTCCAGAGGGAACAGCATGAAATCTCCACATGCCCAGAGAAAAGTATTTCAGGAAGAAAAAGAAGCCAAAACTGCAGCTTACCATGAAATCATGAGGCGCTGTCTTCTCCTACCACTGGTATTTTATAAAACTGAGTAGCCTTTAAGTGGATTTGAAAGTTTTGTGAACAAAAACCTAACAGGCAATCTGCCTTCATTGGAATCCAGTCGTGAAAGGCCTAATAGAATTTGGCAAGTCTCAGCAGAACTCACTGTAAGAATACGTTTTAGGCTTTGCATTTCTCCCTAGCACACAACATTACTTTTATAACCCCACTCGGACCTGTGAAAGAGTTTTTCACTGGTTATGACATTCTCTAAATAAAACAAAGGAAGATATCCTACCTTTTCAGGTCTTACTACACAAACATGTAGTTTGTCCAAACACTTCAGAAGCAAGTTTTCTGATCAGTAAGACATGTAATAACTTCCTTCCCTCAGTTTCTCTTCACTGCTTTATTACGCCTACGAGAAAAACTAGAAACAAAAAGGATCAGTAGTGTTTCCTAAGTTTGCAAGTGCTAACCAGCCAGCTACTGAATAGATGCTGTCCTAACAGCCTGTTAAAACAAAACTTTCTAAAGCCACTGTACAACCTACAATTCAACACGAGAGATCTGACAAGATTGGGAGAGGGAATCATCAGTCTCTCTTTCAATTATTACTGGTGCAGATATTTATCACAAAGATGAACACCCCACTGCCATTTAATTTTGAAACCTCAGAGTTTTGTTTGTATGACTGAAGACAACAGAATTTAATATTTTTTAAAATGTGGCAACTGAAATCTGCTAAAATTATATTCCTTAAAAAGATGAATGTTACTGTCTCAGCTGGTTTTATCTGGGTATGATATGCAGTTCATTTTTAAACCAGAAGTATTGCAGCCAAGTTCATTGCACTGACAAATAACATGGCTTCGCTGTGTAACATAAAAAATTTAAAAGGATGTCATCACTTAAATCCCTTAAGTTGATACATAGCCATTGCACAATGCCATTCAAAGCAAATCTCACCTATATTAGAGCTCTGTAAGAACAATAAGGGTCTTGGAGGGCTAATGTCAAATCTTGCTCTAAAGAGAAAAAATAACTTTGCAATTTTTCATGAATACAACATAAATCTGGACTTTAGAAGATCTTATATATCTGAGGATCAAAGCATATCTTCACTGATTACGAATGGTGCTTGTGTTAAAAGGGTATCTGGTAAGATTAAAGTCAATAAAACCCGTTATTAAAGCACACATAAGCAAGCGCGCGTGTTACCCAAATACAAAGCACATCACCAGCTACATGGTTTCCATATTGTGTTTTATTTCTGCAAGCACGTTTATTGCACAGCCTATGAAGGAATAGCACATCCCAGATACCCGTAAATTTGTTTTAGCTATGTTGTTGATGACAACGCTGGCACAGCTGCAGTGGGTGCAATCAACAGAGACTTCTGACAAGATCCCAGGCAGATTTCACAGACTGCATTTAGCTCTGTACTTCTGTGGCTGTATTGTCATCAACAACATAGCTAAAACAAATTTACAGGTATCTGGGATGTGCTATTCCTTCAGCTACAGCACAGACATTCTGTGTCTTAGAAGAGTCTGCTCAAGAAAATACCATATTACGAAGATGATAAACAATTATCTTCTTTACTGTTGTTTCCTTGTATGCTTTTACAGGTGTCCTGCGAAGACAGGAAATTCGAAACTTCACAAGTCCAGTGTGAACAAAATAAGCATTATGTTTGCTGTGACTGTAATGCCAGCAAGAACCAAAATGGAAAGTTGAAGAAGTGGAAGACAATGCTAATTTTCAGTACCAGAGTGGGAAGTCAAGTACTAGTTCCCAATATTGATGAAAACACTGAAACACATTTTACGCTGGAGGACTCTTAATCAGCATATAAACATCCTATAATTTGAATTGTGAGCCTGGAATTCTCATTTGGTTTAGTGGATCTCAGGATTCAGATTTTAGAAAACTTTCATAGAGATATAAGATGTGTCAACAGAACTCTGAGTGTTTTTGTTTTTCCAGGTTTTCTGCTCTACTGGAATTGCAGGTGTTGTAAGCTACATTTTGCACACACATTGGTGATCCCTGAGCACTAAGTCCTCAAGACACTCCTGGGCATATTTTAGCTTGTTTGTAGTCTATCAGAATGCAGAAAAAGAGTATTTTTATCAGGAGGGAAACAAGAACTATTTGTGCTTGAGAGAAAGTGCAACAAATATATGTGTGTGTGTGTATGTGTATCCCCCACCAAAACAAGAGCTCAAATGGAGACTGGATGGGAATTTTGAGGCAAACCCCACAATTATAGGGGCTACAGCATGTTTTCAAGACTGCCGTTGGAGCAGCACCACCCTACATAGTGTCAGAATACTCTTTGCTTTGAGTTTGAGACCCAAACTGGTGACCGAAGTCCCAGACCTCTTCCAGCAGAAATTTCCCAACATGAATAACTGGAGATTCTGCTAACTTCAAAAGATGCACTTTAGTCGACAGCGAAGCAGAAGGAGAGCATCAGATAAACACCATGCACTCTAGCAGTACACAACATTTTACTCAGTTCTTTTACCACAAAATAACATAATTTTCAATTTCTGCTCTTCCCCAGAAACGTCTCTCTTCTTGAACTGGCCTTAAAATCACTTCTTCTATTTCTATTACAATACAACAATTGTCACATTCCTTTTATTTTTTGTACTATATTGTTTGTTTGTAGTTCCTCTACATTATTTATCACTGCCTTCCCACATTGCACTAACATTTCCAAACCTTGCTTTGTCTTTGGTTTCTCTGGTCCAGAATTTTGTCCATCACCTGGCCATTATCAGAGATGCTGGCCACAAGGATATCTGGAATTTGTGGGAGCCAGATCTGGAAAGCAGAAAAGAACCAAACTATTAACCGTTACTTTACTTCTATTTTTTTTTTTTACACATATTTTATTACTCATTCCTCATGGTTTTTCACAAGCAAAAACATTCCCTTGTGGGAATACAAAGGAAGATTGGTGAGGACTGTAAACATACTCAAGTGACTTGCAGCTGCAGTGGGGAAAAACACATACATCACACTAATCATAGCTTAGTTTTGTGCGCTTGACAAGTAGAAACTTTGTGTTTGGATAACACAGGCCTGTGATAAACTCAGAGGCACCCTAGCAAACATCCTTGAGATTTCTGCCCTGCTGTGGGAAAGATCAAAACACAGTGGAAAATTACACCTGTGTGAATCCTTGATATACAGGCAAAAACAGCAGGTTTGAAAACACGCTTTCTAGCAAGGTCCTGCACTCCCACTTGTGTTTCCTCTATCTGTGGTTGTTCCTGTGTCCTGTCTGCATCGGCCCACCCCTGCTCCACAACTTCACAGATATTAAGTGATGGAAGAAAATATGGGACAACACGCAATGATCAATATGATCCAAGTGAAGCCATTTAATCGAAGTTCACAACACATTTTATACCCTACTTGCTGAAGCAAGGCGTTGTTTTTCAAGCTGATTTGACAATTCTTCATTAGCAACAAGTAATCATTAGTTACAATACATTATTCTATTTTCCCATGAGAAATAGCTATGTGAGCATTTCAGTCTACAAACTGATAGACTACAAAGTAACAAGTCAAGGACTACCGAGGAAAGCTTCCTGTAAGAAATGAGAGGCGTATATGGTAGAACAACTCTCTATTGTTGCAAAGAGAAACCTTGAAGACAGTGTGTCATTTACAGCAGCTGCTTCTTCTGCAAAGTTAGCTTTAATTCTGGTGCAAAAGCTGTGAGGCCTTATGCTAAGGTGCCTTTATTTCATTTAGCATAAGCTGCTCAGTGCTTGGGGTGCTCATTAAATGTCCTCTGGTTCGTAACCATCCATCAATTAAGTCCTTTTTAGTAGCTGCCACCCCATGTTGTTTGCACACCTAAAACCAACCTTGAGCTACGGCCTGCACTGCCTTCAAACAGTGATTTTGTGTGGCTGTTAATAGCAGGGAGAATACAGGTGGGATGCAGTTCTCAACAACACAATGGCACAGCTTGCTGAATGTCTAGCACAAATCAAAGCCATTCCATTGCCAAAATCAGAACAGTGAGATCAGATTAGTGACTTGTGTTTTCACTTTACACTACTTTCTAATTTAAAAAAACACAATGTTTCTTTTCCATATGACAAAACAAAGCAAGGCTGGAGTGGATCACAAAAGAACTACAGATGTGCATAACTAAGACAGCATTTCCAGAACTGGAATCTTCCAGAATCTGGCTGGAAGAATGAACAATCCATGCAGGGCCCAGGGATGAGATGACCTGAAAATACGCTGTTGCTTCAGCTTCTATTTTCAGAAAGTTACTCTGAGCTTTAAATCCTGCTGTATAAAAAATGTTTTAGGGTTTCCTATGCCTTTCTGCCTCAGTCAGGGTAAGCTAGTTTATAGTCAGCATTAATGCCCAAAAAGGCAGACTCATCTCTTAAACCCAGACAGGTCAAGCTGTTTCTACAGCCCCTCGATGCATCATTATGGGAAACCGACCTGTTTTAGGACTGCACTGGGAAAGAAACCCCAACTATTTTAACAGTTGTCCTACAGTAGCCCAAGCTAATCCATCCACTAATTAATGTGCTCCTAGCCTCCCTCTACTACCTCCGTTAAATCTATTACACCATTTACTTTGGTGCTTCCCTGAACTGGCTCAGACAACTGACCACACAGACAACTACCCACTCATTTGCTAGGATAGATATTCTTGTAGATAGCTCAGCAAAAGCTTCAGTGACTGTGGAAGTGGGGCAAAACAGGAGATGGGAAACAGCAGCCAAGGCAGAAATGAAGGCCAGAAAGCAGCAGCACCTGTGGTTAAAGCTGCTACAGAGTTGCTCCCTCAGCTCAGCTTCCCATGCTGCTCCATTGTGAAGCCTCATCAACATTCGTATAAGAGGAAAGGAGCTGAAGAAGACAAGCATGAATCAATAGCAAAACTAGTTTACACTGATGTAAAAACCTGATGTAATAAACAAAAGCTTCCATAATAACCAGTAAGTGATACACAATTAATTTAAGGTCTATGTCTTTACCAGGAACTACCGAAGAAACCAGAAACACTTTGAGAAGGAACACTTTTACATAACACTTTTGTTGTCCTGCTGTATCTGTGGCGCTGTGATCCCTGCAGGGTGAGGCGGGAACATGGATCATAGAATCATAGAATTACTAGGTTGGAGAAGACATCTTACATCATCGAGTCCAACCATTCCTATCTGCCACTAAATCATGTCCCTGAGCACCTCGTCTGTCTGACTTTTAAATGCTTCGAGGGATGGTGATTCAACCACCTCCCTGGGCCTGTTCCAGTGCCCAATGACCCCTTTCATGAAATATTTTTTCCTGATGTCAAGCCTGAACCTCCCCTGGAGGACTTTGACGCCATTCCCGCTTATCCTGTCCCCTGTCACTTAGGAGAAGAGGCCAGCTCCCTGCTCTCCACAACCTTCTTTCAGGTAGTTGTAGACAGCAGTAAGATCTCCCCTCAGCCTCCTCTTCTCGAGGCTAAACAACCCCGGCTCCTTCAGCCGCCCCTCGTCAAGCTTGTTCTCCAGCCCCCTCGCCAGGCTCCCTTCGGGCGCTGCGGCGGGACGAGGCCCCCGGGACGGTGTCGGGCGGGCCCAGGCGCCTGTCTCGGTCCCGACCCCCGCGCCCGGACGGGGCACGCACCAAGCCCCCCGCCCCGCGCCCCCCTCCCGGCCCGGCGCCTCGGTGTCGGTGCTGCCGCCGCTCCCAGCTCGCCCCTACCCGACCGCTCACCCCGCACGCCGCGGCCCGCTGTCGCGAAATCGGCGTTCCTTTGCGGCCGCGCTCTAGCTTGACGGCCGCGCGGCGGGGCGCGCCGCCACCCGCCCCTACCCGCCGCCATGCTGTGTGCGTCTCGCGCACGCGCAGTAGCGGCGCCTCCTTCCTCCTCTCCTGCCTCCCACGCGGCCCCGGAGCGCGCGCGCCCGGCGGCGGCCCCTGCGCGTGCGCGGCGCGGGGCTGACGGGAGGCGGCGGCGGGAGCGTTGAGTGCGAGGTACGGCCGGGAGGGCCCCATCCCGCCTCCCCCGGCCACGGCGCCTTCCCCACGGCCTCCTTCCCACCTCATCCCCCTCTCCACTTCCCGCACCCCTTACTCCCCATCTCCCTCATCCGCCTCCGCTTTACCTTATGTGAGGGAGGTGAAGGGGGGGGCTGAGGGGGAGGATGAAGTGAAAGGCCCCCCCCCCTTTCACTTCATCCTCCCCCTCAGCCCCTCCCTTCACCTCCCTCACATACCACTCCTTATCTTCTTCACCCCCCTTCACCTACCCCCACTCCCCACCTCCCTCACTCCCCTACCTTCCTTCTGCCTCAGCCCCCAGCCCACTCCCTCACCCCCCTCCTACCCCTCCCACACCCCCTATTCACCCCTCTCAATCCCCTTACTTCCCCCTCCTCTTTTCACCCACTTTCCCTCCCTCACTTTCCTCCCCCCATTTCCCTCCGAACCCCCTATTTTTTCCCCCTCTATTTCCATCCTTCTCCCCCCCTCACCTGCCCCCACCCCCCTGTGCCTCCACCTCCCTCACTGCTGTTACAAGGTGGCTGAGGGGAGCTAGGGGTAGGCACTTATTGCTCCTTTAAGGTGATTTGCTATTGATATCCAACGTGCTGTACTTGCTGCCTGTAGTTATAACTGAGTCTTTGTAGCTGCCTACCAAAACACATTTAGCCTGATCATCTCTGCTGGGAATGTCTCTTCAAATGTTCAGCAGAGCAGCCTGTTAAACTTGTGCCTAAAAGGCTAATTTAACTGCCATTAACAGGATTCTACTTGCACCGTGTTGAATTGCATGCATAAAATTTTGTAGCATTCTTTGCATATGTGTTTCGTTTTAATGGAGCTGTTAAGATCCCTTTAAGGACAAAAATTTAATACTTGCAAAACCAGACGCGTTCATGAAATATTTAGGATGTGGTTTCATGGTACGCTTAATTTGGTGCAGCCAGGTTGCTAATAACAGGCAGGAGCAGCACTTTTCACATTGCCTCCAGCTGTTTCCCTGCAACTGTACCTAATGGTGCGGCAAGGGTGGTTTAATGCATTGCTGGCTGTCTTGGAGGAAAGGGTACATTTACTTGTCCATTGATTTAGTTGTAATGTGGGGCTATTCCTTGCCCTGGTTACACTTACTAGGATCCCACCTAAAAGATCTAGCATCAATCAGTTGTTGTGTCCCTGTGGCTTCTCTTCTGTATAGTACTGTAAAAATACAGAATTTTAAACATTAGCATTTTATTATATTTTGTATTTTATAAAAGTTTATATTTTGAAGGCCAAGATAGAGAGAGAGGTGTGTATTGCTGGAGGCAGTATTGCAGTTTAGAAAGCACAAAACCACAAGTTTTATTTTGTAGTTGTAAGTAGGTAATACAGGTAATAGTCTTACACGTTCTTAACAGTTAGGGAGTTATCAAGGATCATAGCTTTAAGTTTCTTCATAATTTAGAAATATTTTGATTGGTCTGGTTTTGTGGTTTAAGATGAAATGATGGTGCAGAGATCAAATGCATTTGGAAATCAAAATGCTTTAATCACAGATACATACTGTTTATGAATTACACAGGTCCTCTGTTCCACAGGAGATATGATAAGCTCTAGAACTGAAGTGGGCAGGGGTTGGTGTAACAGTTCAAGCATGTTACTTGTAGTCGTCATGTAGAGCTGTGGGGTGTCCTGAGTTGTCTTCCCAGGTGTCACTGTGCAAGATAGGATTGGTTAGAGAACTTGTTCAGATTCCCATGGCACCTGAAAATGGCTGTGGCCAGTGCTGGCACTCATAATCTGCCAAGGCCAAGTGCGAGTCCTGCACTTCAGTCACAACAACCCCACACAACACTACAGGGCTGGGGAAGTGTGGCTGGAAAGTTGCCTGGTGGGAAAGGACATGGGGTCGCTGGTTTACAGCAGCTGAACATGAGCCAGCAGTGTGCCCATGTGGCCAAGAAGGCCAACAGCTTCCTGGCTTGTATCAGAAATGGTGCAGCCAGCAGGAGTAGGAAGGGGATCTTCCCATTGTACTTGGTGCTGGTGACGCCACACCTCGAATACTGTGTTCATTTTTGGGTCCCTCAGAATAAGGACATGGAGTTGCTAGAGTGTGTCCAGAGAAAGGCAACAAAGCTGGTGAAGGGTCTGGAGAGCAAGTCTTATGAGGAGTGGCTGTGGGAACTGTGTTGTTGAGTCTGGAGGAGGCATCGCTCTCTACAACTACCTGAAAGCAGGTTGTAGCAAGGTGGGTGTTGGTCTCTTCTCCCAAGTAACAAATGATAGGAAGAGAGGAAATGGCCTCAAGTTGTGCTAGATCAGATATCAGGAAAATTTTTTTTATTGAAAGAGTGGTGAGGCATTGGAAGAAGCTGCCCAGGGAAATGGTGGAGTTGCCATCCCTGGAGATGTTCAGAAGCCATGCAGGTGTGGCACTTCATGACATGGTTTAGTAGGCATGGTGGTATTGGGATGATGGTTGAACTTGACAATCTTAGAGGTCTTTTTTAACTAATGATTCTATGATTCTAAGGTTCTTGACCCCTTTGTGGCTTTCACAGTGACTGCCTGGTTATGCTGCAGGTACTCCTATTCCAATAACCAAGCTGTTCCCTTATTGCACAGTTAACTGAATATCATATGTTAATACTGTTGTCAAGTAGGCTTATCCTTATGTGAAGTCCTGTTGATGCAGCCAGAGGCCTCTTTCTTTGTATTTTTAATAACAGCCACAATGGAAGTGATAGCAGTTCAGGCCGTTTTGCCATTAAGATTTACATCTAGTAACAGCATCATATATATGCTAAATGTGCAGATATAGAAGAGATAGTGCTCATATATCTATGTGTTTGGAAAGTATTCAAAAGATAATCTATTATTACTGAGCAAATCTCAGAAAGGTGGTTGTGCTCTTGTAAGCCACTGGAGTGCAGAGTGGTGTCAAAAAAGGGCAGAAACACTGGCTGTAGCAACAGGATGCAAACATGCTTTCACGATGGTAGAAAGGCAAAGAAGTTTGTGTCTGCAACCCGTTTTATGGCTTATTTTTATCTAATAGTTGAGAGGATCAATTAAAATAAACAGTCTGTGAATTAGTGGAGAATTAAACTGAAGTCTGTTCTGTAAGTTGCCGTACCATGCTTCATCATTCCAGCTGTGAAGTTATTCTATTGGAATTTTGTTTTGTTTCTACTACTTGGAAGTATTAAGATTTATTAACTTGTTATTCTAGCGATTGCAAGTATGCTTTGTCATATTAACAATGGTGTGTGTTTGGTTTTGTCCTGAGCCTGTGTAAAGGGAATAATGGGTTTGCACTTCGCAGGAAAACCTATAATATGTTCCTCCCACTGTTCAAGCGGACATAACATGGAGTGATAATCTCCACTGTAATTTTGAGATAGTTTTCTGCTGAATCCTAATCATATTCCAGTGAATCTGAATGAACAGTATAATTGACTGTTTAATACAAAGTGGTACTCCCAGGTATGAAAATACCTTCAACATTCATTGTTTACTGTACTTTAACAATGGGCCCCTCAGAATTATGTTTAAGTTTTTAGAATAGTTTATTCTGTTTCAAATTGCCATTCTTTTCATCAACTCATGTAATTCTTTTCATCAACTGATGTAAAAACTTGCATTGTATATCTCCAGAGCCTTTCTTGCTATTGAGAACTGCACTCTTGGCTTTTCAGATGAAAAAAATGAGGCGTTCAACTGCAGGATTTGCTGTAGTTGGTCATTTGTACTTAAACAATGCATTGTGACAGTACTGCTTTTCTTTTTCTTAAGTTGTAATATGTGAATTAAGGTTATTATTTAATTTTTTTATGCTATCTTTTGTTTTAAAATAGTAGTTATATTGTTATCTATGGATATATTTTTATATTTAAAGCCTATTCTCTCTACTGTTGTCTTTATCTGCTTCCTTCCTTCATCTCCACCCTCCAGAGAAGCACAACTAAATATGAGGCGATCAGCAGCTCCCAGTCAAGTGCTGGGAAACGCAGCCAAAAAGCCAAGGTTTATCCCACCAGGAAAAAGTATCACAGTTTGTCTCAAGAGTGAAACTGAGGAGATGGACCAAGAAATGAAATTAAAGGAGGTAAACTGAACAGTGCACTGAAAAGACTATTTTTTGTACAGTGTTGTTACTAAAAGATAGCATCTGCACTCGCCACAAACAGTCCCTGCCTAAATTATCACTCTGTTCAGAACAGATTTTGACATCTTTGCTCTAACTACGTTTGATCTTACTTCTCAGGTGTGTTTTTCTCACTCTGAGAAGTGGATGCAGAAAAACTTCTTTTCGAATAAATAAATGTAGTTGTATTAAGTCCAAATACAATTCTCAGTGTAGCTGAAGTATGAATTGCAGCTTGGAGTAGACTTCGTTGGGTTCAGGTATTTGGAATGCTTTGGCAAAAGCAGTTAAAAAACGCAAGATAGTAATGAAATGTCAGTACATTGAGCTGCAGTTTTGCTGCAAGGAACTTTCTCTGAAACCTTTAATACTAACCAAAAAAGGCATCACCGTTTGTATTGATTTTATCTGTGAAGAATTCTATTGCATTCAGTTCATAAACTACTTGCACAAGTGGTGTTTGGTGTTGTGTGAATGTGCTTTTCCCTTTCAACAGTGGGATGCACATATTTGTGTAGGGATGTATATACATGTGTTGATAGTTTGATAATGAAGATTAGCATCTATTAGGATCACTTCTCGTTGCTCTTTCCTCCATTTCTTTTCAACTGCGTGAAGGAGATGCTATTGTGAACTTGTTTCTCTTTAGCAGGTAGATGAGATAGAGAGAAGTACTTCATTGCTTTCTAAAGTATACAGCCAGAATCAAAATGCAAAGTTTTCACAGTCTGTGGAGTCAGCTGGAAAAGTAAAGACTGCAAAAGCATGTTTCAGCATTAATAAGTGCAACAAGGTGGAAATGAAAATGGTAAATATGCCCCAAACTGGTAAGATGCTCTTTGTTATTTACTGCCTTGTATCGTAAGAGAATTTTAGAGTTTATGAATGATGCACTACTTACTAAACTTTTATGAAATACTAATACAAGGGTCATTCTGTGGTGGCATTATTTAGTGTTCTACTGGGTAGAGAGCAAAAGAAACAAATATTGAGTGATTTTTTTAAACAAGAAAAGGAACAAAGTATATGTTTTAGAAGTCAGTTGGTATTGCTGTGACTCAGGTGTCTGTCTTCCAGAAGAGTACTATAGTCAAGTCCCTGTAATCTAGAGTATTATGATGATCAGAGCTGGGATTCCCTAAATAGTGGAAAAGTGGTGTAACTTGGAGACCTCGTTGGCCTCATGCAGAGGATGCTAACTGCTTTGAGTGGATTCACATTTTTCAGAATTCATGAGGGTTTCTTTTGTTCAATGCAAGATCTGAGCTGTTTTCTGCAGTGTCTCCAGTGGGCACTCAAGTTTGAAGCACGGGTTGCTAACTCTAGTGTAGCACCAGAGCTGAACTGGCTCAATTCATAGAATCATAGAATAACCAGGTTGGAAGAGACCCACCGGATCATCGAGTCCAACCATTCCTATCAAACACTAAACCGTGCCCCTCAGCACCTTGTCCACTCGTGCCTTAAACACCTCCAGGGAAGGTGAAACAACCACCTCCCTGGGCAGCCTGTTCCAGTGCCCAATGACCCTTTCTGTGAAAAATTTTTTCCTAATGTCCAGCCTAAATCTCCCCTGGCGGAGCTTGAGGCCATTCCCTCTTGTCCTGTCCCCCGTCACTTGGGTGAAGAGCCCAGCACCCTCCTCTCTACAACCCCCTTTCAGGTAGTTATAGAGAGCAATGAGGTCTCCCCTCAGCCTCCTCTTCTCCAGGCTAAACAACCCCAGCTCTCTCAGCCGCTCCTCGTAAGGCCTGTTCTCCAGCCCCTTCACCAGCTTTGTTGCTGTTCTCTGGACTCGCTCCAGAGCCTCAACATCCTTCTTGTGGTGAGGGGCCCAGAACTGAACACAGGATTCGAGCAGTGGTCTCACCAGTGCCGAGTACAGAGGGAGAATAACCTCCCTGGACCTGCTGGTCACACCGTTTCTGATAGAAGCCAAGATGCCATTGGCCTTCTTGGCCCCCTGGGCACACTGCTGGCTCATGTTCAGTCAGCTGTCAACCAACAACCCCAGGTCCCTCTCCTCCAGGCAGCTTTCTAGACAGACTTCTCCTAGTCTGTAGCACTGCATAGGGTTGTTGTGCCCCAAGTGCAGGACCCGGTACTTGGCCTTGTTAAACCTCATCCCATTGGACTCAGCCCAGCGTTCCAGCCTGTTCAGATCCCTTTGCAGTGCTTCCCTACCCTCCAGCAGGTCAACACTTCCACCCAGCTTAGTGTCATCTGCGAACTTGCTAAGGGTGCACTCAATGCCTTCATCCAGGTCATTGATAAAGACATTGAACAGGGCTGGACCCAGCACTGAGCCCTGGGGAACCCCACTTGTCACTGGCCTCCAGCTGGAGTTAACTCCATTTCCCACCACTCTCTGGGCCCGGCCATCCAACCAGTTTTCCACCCAGGAGAGTGTGCGCCTGTCCAGGCCAGAGGCTGACAGTTTCTCAAGCAGAATGCTGTGAGAAACTGTGTCAAAGGCTTTACTGAAGTCCAGGAAGATACATCCACAGCCTTTCCCTCATCCAGCAGCCGAGTCACTTTGTCATAGAAGACGATCAGGTTAGTTTGGCAAGACCTGCCTTTTGTGAACCCATGTTGACTTGGCCTGATCACCCAGTTCTCTTGCATGTGCTTCATGATAGCACTCAAGATCACCTGCTCCATGACTTTCCCTGGCACTGAGGTCAGACTCACAGGCCTGTAGTTCCCTGGGTCCTCCCTGCGACCCTTCTTGTAGATGGGCACAACATCAGCCAGCCTCCAGTCCAGTGGAACTTCCCCAGTCTTCCAGGACTGCTGGAAGATGATGGAAAGGGGTTTGGCCATCACATCTGCCAGCTCCTTCAATACACTTGGATGAATCCCATCCGGCCCCATAGACTTGTGGGTGTCTAGTCGGGCTAGCAAGGCTCTGACCACCTCCTCTTGGATCATGGGAGCCTCATTTTGCTCCTCTAGCTCCTGGGTTTGTACACAGACGGAACAACTTTCTTTACAATTAAAGACTGAGGCAAAGAAGGCATTAAGTACCTCAGCCTTTTCCTCATCCCCGGTCACTGTTGTTCCTTCTGCGTCCAATAGGGACTGTATGGTCTCCCTAGTCCTCCTTTTATTATTTATATATTTATAGAAGGATTTTTTGCTATCTTTCACAGACTTTGCCAATCTGATTTCTAGCTGAGCCTTAGCCCTTCTGATTTTTTCTCTACACAATCTCACTTCCCTCCTGTAGTCCACCCAAGAGGCCTGTCCCCTCTTCCAGAGCCCATAAATGTTTCTCTTCTTCCTGATATCACTCAAGATCTCTCTGTTCAACCAAGCTGTTTTTTCCCCCTGCTGGCTTTTTTTCCGGAACATGGGGATGGCTTTCTCCTGAGCTGCTAAGATTTTCTTTTTGAAGAGCTCCCAGCCCTCATGGGCTCCCTTGCCCTTAAGTACTGTCTCCCATGAGACTTTGCCAACCAGCCTTCTGAAGAGTTCAGAATCTGCCCTCTGGAAATTTAATGCTACTGTCCTGCTAACCACCCTCTTCACTTCACCTAGAACAGAAAACACTATCATCTCATGATCACTTTGTCCTAGGTGTCCACCTACTGCCACATCTCCCACAAGGCCTTCTCTGTTCACAAACAGCAGGTCCAGGAGGGCACCCTCCCTTGTTGGTTCATTCACCAGCTGTGCAAGGAAGTTGTCTTCCACGCACTCCAGGAACCTCCTAGACTGCTTCATTTCTCTTCTATTGTACTTCCAGCAGATATCAGGAAGATTGAAGTCTCCCACAAGAATGAGAGGCATTGATCTAGAGATTAACCCCAGCTGTTTCTAGAAGAGCTTATCAGCTGCTTCTCCTTGGCTGGGTCACTCAATCTCCTCATCGCCACAATCCATCCCAACGGTGTCCAAGTCCTCCCTTACAAAGAGGGCTACCCGCTTCCTCTCCTACCCTTCCTATCCCGCCTGAAGAGTTTGTACCCCACCATAGCTGCACTCCAGTTATATGAGTCGTCCCACCATGTTTCTATGATGGCAACGACATCATAGGCTCCTTGCCCTACAACAGCTTCCAGCTCTTCCTTATTCCCCATGCTGTGTGCATTGGTGTAAATGCACTTCAGCTGAGCTGCCGAGCCTTCAGCCCTCTTAGAGGGAACAGAGTTCATTCCCAATTGCCTGGTAACTGGAGTAGCTAGTGCCAGAGTGCCTGTATTTCCCTTAGCACCCCCAGGTGTGTTCTCCCCCACTTTTTTTATGGTGATGTCCTGGTGGTCCTCACCAGCACACCCTCTCCCAATCACCATTGCCCCACGTCCAGGCTTGTTCCTGTCTAGCCTGGGCTCAACCCCCTCCCCCTTCACATCTAGTTTAAAGCTCGATTTATGAGCTTAGCTAGGTTTTTAGCAAGGGCTTTAGCCCCCCTAGGAGACACACATGTCCCATCCTTAGCAAGAAAGCCTGGGGGTGTGTGAGGCACCCCATGATCAAAGAAGCCAAAGCCCCTCTCCTCACACCAGACTCAGAGCCAGGCATTAATCGAATTCTTCTTCCTTCTTCATTCATGTGTGTACACTTATTCATTCAAAACACAGGTTTTTTTTCCTTATAATTATTTACAGTTATAATGATCTTTCTCTTTGTTTCAGGATTCATTGAATTGATAATACGTTTTGTAATGAGTCTGGAGTTTTAAAAGAGCATTTTGTGACTGCTTGTCACTTTGATTCCATAATGGTTGGAATTATAATTCAGAAGGCTTTAGCAGAGCTCTATTTATTTTTGTTTGTGATAAGAGCTGCTAAATCTGGAAGCCAAACAGAAGCGAAACTGCCAGGCTGCCATGGACCTAGCTAGACTTACGAGTAGCCAACCCTGACAGGTCCTGGTCTGTCTAGTAATTTGCTCAGACTTTCTAGTCTCTCCAGCAGCCAAATCTCAGACTCTCTGGTCTCTCCAGTATCTGGCCCAGGCACATGGCTGCTCTCATTCTTATCCTACTTGCCAGTAAGTCCAGCTTGGTGTTCGCTAGCGGTCACACACTGTCATATGTGTCCAGGCAGTATGCATGGGTTCTGGCCTCTCTGCTTGCCTCTTCTGACAATGCTCATACTTGCAGAAAATTTTCAGTGTGTGTGGGATAAGTTGTTTGAGTGATCCTGCTTCCCTGTAGGTACATCTGCAAAATTTGTATCTGCTGGTTCTGTCTAGCAGCACACTTGAAAGGTAACTTGTGGATTTATTTCCAAAATAATCTTCCTGTTGGCTGGAGGGGAAATAAGCAGTCTTCCCAACAAAAAATGTCATGAGGTGGAAAATACACTAAGTGATTTTTCATTAGCATGATTTCTGGGTGCAGCTGGTATGAGTTCACTGTGATGATGTCAGAAAGAATAACCAAAAAGTTGTGGAGTGAGACTGGGTGAGCTGTTTCTGTTGATGTTGTGGTGTTAGCTTTCTGAGTGACTGAACAAGCTATTTTGTGCCAAAGCCTCTCCATGTGTGTAGAACTGGAGTAACGCTGCAAGTCTTTGTAAAACTACGATGAAATGTGATATAAAGTAAAGATATCTAATTGCAATGCTATGGTCGTCATACTGGTGATGCAAGCACTGTGAAAACAATCCTGCATTGAGGCTTCGTTAAATCTTAAGTAATTTCTTAACAACTTATACTTTCCAAGACTGCTTCTGCCGTTTATGTCACTTTTGTCTGCCATTCATTACAGCTAATGTAGCAATTACGTAGATTGTGTAAACAATAACTCCTTCATAGTGTGAAATGAAATTGTTTTGTCAAAGCTGGTTTTGGTATGAAATTCAGAGGTAATGGAAATCAGTTGTGAAAGCCAGAGTCAGTTTGGGATTTTTATTATTAGTAATATTGTAATGAAATTATATCTGACTGCCAGTCTCTGCAGCCATGGAAGCATTCACAGTTAAAGGGGCATTAAAATAATTTACAGATTGAAAAGGTCTGTGTGCATGTATTATTTTGGTTTATTGTGTCCAAATCATTTAATGCAGATGATAGGCAATATATTATGCTTGAAGCTGTTGTGTTCGGGTGTCCAGTGCAGCAGTGGAATGTGTAAATAAAACCCCCAGTTTCCATTGAATTCTTGTGAAACACCTGTGGACCACTGGACAACTGCACTGTTCATAGAGTTAATCTTTCTGAAACCCAGCCCTGAAAATGCTGTGCATTCTTTCAAAAAAACCTTCTTATCTGACACATGGTGTCCATTTCCTGGAGCAGACAAGTAAGGATTTGATTAGACAGCATTGATCTAAAAATTATAGCATATTTGGCTTAAAAAAATCTTGCTTATCTAGGCTTCTTTGCAAAATTGCCTAGAATTTCACTAATAAAATGAAAGGGACTCTGGAGTTCTGTAAGATGAGATGTTTCTAAAGAGGTTTTAATAAGATTGTAGCAACTGTTGTAGTGTGAAACCTACCTATCTGTTGTAATTTTAAGACAGATGGGGTGACATCAGGGTTTGCGTTGTAAAATACTGAACATGCTGTTCAGCTGGTAGTTCACTAATCACGATTATGATGATTCATAAATACTGGAAAATGATGTTTCCATAAATACATATATTTGTAGGAAAGTTAACTTTACTACTGCTTTATGAGTCAGCATTTGCTTGTTTTTAAGAGGCAAAGAACATGGCAATCTCTTTGTTATTTTTTTTTTTTTGTATTCAGAACATAGCGCTTGTTGATGCTGACAACAGATACAAGGAGGGGAGGTAATTTCTTTGACTTTGTCATTAGTGCTTTTTCTCACATGCCTCCAGAGAATTCTGTGAGATAAGTCTGCACACTCTCTAAAAATGAAAGTTATTTTAACATTCCTAAATGGTTCAAGAGTAATTGAAAACTAAATCATAATGTGTTCGGAAGGGTATTATTGCAGGTCTTAAAAGTGCTTGGCTTTCTCATTACATTCTGAAGTCCTTTTAACAGTAATGAAAAAATATGGATAATTTGCATTTGAAGAAGCAATTGACAGATTGTGAACCTCTGAACTATCCTAAATATTTCCTTGGTGTTGTTAGGAAGCAGGACTGACTAGAACCTACACTGCCTTTTTCAATTTAACTTTTAAAAAATATATATTTCTCTATCTCAATTGTTAAATTTAGTTGTATAAAACCTATGTAGTGAATTTAATTTATACTTATCTGAGTTTACAGCTTGCTATATGTTGGTATTTTTAATCTAGGTTTTAAACTAGGAGAATGCCCTGTTTTTCCTTTGGGCTTATATTCTCTGTGGAGATGAATAGCTCCTTCACCTCCACACTTAGACACAACACTCTAGTTGCTAAGATTTCATTGTTTGAACCTGATGTAGGTGAACAGAAAAGCTGGATACAGAGTTTCATTCTATTACAGTTCTCCTATTGTTTGGCTTTGGTTCAGCAGTATTTTGTCTTTCATCCATCACTAACATCTGTTAATGCTTCTTCCAAGAGGAACTTTTTAAGAAGTCATACTCAAATACTACCTTTGAGCTAACAGTGAAGACAGATTGTAACTGTATTTCATAAGAGGTTTAATGTGCTTACCCTATGTAACTTGACAGATGTTTCTGAATGTTTTTCATACCTATGATATTAATTGTATTTATTATCTGCATATAGATTTGGGTATAATTTTTCTCAATTCCATGGAATGTTAATGTTTACTGAGTACATTAGGCTATAAGGTTTAGACTCATTTAAGTCAGTTTTATTTTTCATAATAGTAATGTTTGCTGGCCCCTTCAGCTTTCTAGAACACTGTTACCGGTTAGTCTAGTATCTCCTGTCACCTGATATGTATGCAAAATCCTCTTAACCAAATAATTTAAGTGTTATAAAAGAAGATCCACTTTACATTCATTTATGACAGCAGCAATCAATTGCCCATTACTTTAAATCACAGGACTGAAAAATGGTGTTTTCAGTGTTTTATGGTATTGTGTAATTTCAGTCCAACTGCCTACTTGGGCTTCTGCCCTGCCATCTCATAATGAACTGTATTACTTCTAGAATTACTTGTATATCTGAAAAAATAGAAATATTACCTGCAATTTCTATTGTTGCACTTCACAGAGTGTACTAGAAAAGATACTTTAGACAGGAGTATTTTTGCTGTCTGTCTGTTTTAGTAGTGGAGTTGTATGTACAGCTGCAGTTCAGTGCACTCCTCAAATACCAGTTGTTAAAGCAGTTAAGTCTTTGGGTAGAAGATACTGCATAAACATCTGTAGTTTTGATTAATTACCAAGTGCACCTTAGTACAACTACATAGAACTAAGGTGTTACTGGATGCTTGAGTGCAAATAATTTATTAGTGCATTGTTTGCAAGTTAGATTTTACAATTGTAAATTTTGTTATTATTTTGAATAAGAAATGATATCAAATTGCTATGCTAGCTCTTCATGATTTAAAATTACCTCCTTTTCTCTGCTGTGTTATAGAAAGAATAGTTTATATTAGTGAACAGACAAATGAATTGACAAGCTGTCTATTTCTAAATTCAGGAGAGCTTCTTCACTGTTTAGGTTCATCTGTACCTGTTTGATCAGCTCATCTCTGGAGATGGGTATTGGTTAAGAAAACTAGTTTGATGTAAAGGTAGCAGAAGAGAAATTGACTGTTTCTCTGATCTGACTCTTGTTCCAGAACTGTTCATTTATACAGTCATAGTGAGCATACATGCAAATGGTCACCTATTGGCCCAGTACCCCACTGCACAGCAGCTGACACGTGGCAGGTCGACTTCTCACTGACAGTTCAGTTTTTATTTAGTCTTACGTGGTTTGTGTTTTCTGGTGTGTAGTTTTGAGATGCTCAGGCATCTCCTGAGGACACCACCTTTTGCTTGGTGCTCTTCCCTGGGATATGAGATGATGTCTTCTACTCTGCTGCTGGCATAAGAGCTTCCCTAGCATTTCCCCAGCTGATTATGCACACTCAGAGTTCCCCTAGGCTGTGGTCATGCATTGTGTGCAGTTATGCATGGAGATGGTACGGTAGCAAGAACATTTCAGACAACTAACTTTACTACTGTAATCTTAAAGTGTTCAAACTCTCTGGACTTAAAAAACAGAGGTTCTTTGGTCTGACATTTCTTGTTGTCTTGACGCCTCAGGGTTTTTCAGGGTTGGTTGAGGTTTTTTTTGTCTTCCTCTTTCTATAGATTCATCACCTTCTGTGTGATAGTAACCAGAGCTACGTACTGAATAGAATACTGTCCTCAAGGGCTCTGTTTCTGTGCTCAGAAGCATCAAATGCAGCAGCCACAAATTTCCTACTTCTTTAGTTTTAAAGTCTGATGAGAAACCATTATTGGATTGTAGCAATAGTCAGATAATGGGGAGTCAGTTGCTGTAGACTGAAAGCAAGCAAGACAGTACAGTATGCTTAGGGAGACACTAGCTTGTTGGAGTTGCCATCTCCAACCAGTATTAGTTGTCTTGAATTTGGGCTGCCTGCTAGCTAAATGGTAAGTCTGTGGTAGCAGAATTAGCAACCAAAAGTGATATAGGAAGAAGGGACTTGTATCAGCTTCACCACCAAAGGCACCATATCATATAACGTTCAGTGACTGTGAGGCTGCTTTCCTGGCAGGGTAACCATCTGCTGTGCAGTATAATAGGCTGTTGTAAAACAAATCCAAACTAGCATAATTCTAGTGTGATATTTCCACAGTTAATACAACATAACTTATAATTTGATATAATCATATCTTGCTGTCATGTGAATAACTAGGCTCTATATAATGATAGATGCTGTAACTTGGATGCTCGTATATTTGAGAAAAGGGCAGTGAATTGACAGTGAAAATATACTTTTCTTTTGTCCTAGTTATGTGTGCTCTGGTATCTGTATTTGAATTAATGGAGGTAATGAAGGAGAGGGGAAGGAAACCAGCAGTTGGAAGTGTCAGAAAACAAAGAAAATCAGAATTGTATTAGATGTGAGATATTCAAGGTTTTCCAAAAAGTAGGAGGGATTAAAGTAGAAGTTTTGCAGTAGTAACTCACCCATTGAATGGAACTGTCATTTCTTTTCTTACAGTGAAAAAAATGTGAATTACTTTTGAGTTGTGATGCATCTGCTATTGCAGAGAGCTGCGCTGCATGTATGCATAATATTTTTTATGCGCTTTTCTTCAAGTTGTTTAGTTATTGCAGATTAAAATTTGTAAACAAGAAAAAAAAGACTTAAATACTCTTCCTTGTGCAGAGACAGAGATCTGTTGTTTAAAATGCAGATATAAAGGGGTGGCAGGTGACATGCTGGGAAATGAACTTACCATCCCAATATATTTATTACAACTTAGGTCCCAGGAGTTGCATGCAAACGCACGGTATGTAGTCTGCAATATATATAAAACTAAATTATCCGCTATCGCAGTTTTAAAAATGAGGAACTAAGGAAATACTCTATATAGAAAGTATTTGCAGGGATTCAGGTTTAGCAGTAATAATTATTTCATCTTCCTCATTCATGCTGAGGGAAATTGTACACATGGTTCCTTCTTATTTTGTTCTTGATCAGCAAAATTTATTATCAGGCTGTGCAAGTGTGTAAGGAGTGAAGACAGCCAAAAGAGAAATACAGTGCTGTTTGGAATTTCTTGAATGTTAGGGTTTTTTTTCCCACTCTTCCACCCTTTGGAAGGTCCTGGTTTGAGGTGTGTGTGGACTTTTTTGCCTTTTTTTTTTCCTCTCCCAACTCTCCTGTCCCCAGTAGATATGAAGGTGGATTTAAGGGAAGATGGAGATTATGTAGCTCTTGGGTGGAGGTACAGGAAGTGCTTTATTAAAGGGAACTGGAAGGGAGTTTTGAGCCGTCATGTGTATTATTACAGACTTGCCCTGCATCCCTTCAACGATAGTAGTCAAACCTTTCTGTGTCTATTCTCATTATTTGGATCCCCTTTGTTGCCATGCCAGCATAACTAGAGTTCAATCCCAGCTTTTGGGCCTTAAGTTTTCCCCTGAAACAGAAGCTTTGTCACAATATGACTCTCCTAAGTTCAACAAAACAGTGATAAGATGGTTATCTCACTGTCCTCAAAGTATCTGCTTACCAAAATTAGAAGAACGTAGAAAACTGCTGCTATGTCAAATGCAGGAAGTATTGCATGGAGAAGTATTTTGAGGTTAGTACTTAAAAGTATGATCTCCGAAAGATGGGAGAATTGCAGAAACTTGGCTTCTCTTGCACCGTTTCTTCTTCTAGAGGCTAACGGGCATTTAAGAATTTAAGCAAAACATCCTGAGAAAATCATGCTTTTAATCTTTCTGTGTTTTTCAGCCGCTTTTGATCAGTCATCAAAAAGCTTGTTGGAAGAGAGGCTCAGAGAAGATAGAACCATGTATTAGGAACTGGACACACTTCTGAATTTATAAAGAATGATTCTATTATCTTTTCTTTTTTTGAGGTCGTGACTTGGAAAGCAAAGAGCTAATTCATGGTACTTTACAGTCACCTAGTATTATAATTTAGAATCCTGTAGCTTTAAGCCTAACTTTAGTTTGAAGGACGGTTGTGAATCTGACTGTGTGGGCCCTGGAATGTCAGACTGAGATGGAGCTAAATTCTTTAACTTTTGGCATGAGGGGCATTTTAGTTGTCTAATTCAAGTATTGTTCATTTCAGTGGGTTAAATGTTGAGGCAATGTGTTACAATCAGCAGAGAGGACAGAAGCGTAGTTTGCTTTTATGCTTGGAATTCTATTTGGTAAGATCTCTGGAGCAGACCATGTGGAATTTGGGCTAGTTTCAAGAGAATGGTGTAAAGGTAATAAATACATTGTTATGGTTTGTGTTTTCTATGCTTGTCATGAGATACAGGCACCCTTGTTCTTGCAGCAGTTCCAAGAACCATTAGCTTTTAGGAGGTAATATGTGCTAGATGGTGATGACAGAAATAGATGCAGAAAAAAAAAAAAGAGTTAAAACTTCCCCTTGTTCCCTCCTCTTCAATGCAGGACAGAGATTTAGCAGTAACTGTGGGGAAGAAAGGAAAGGTGCAGTCTCAGAGGTTCAGGTACAGCAAGGATAGGAACGAGAAAGTGCAAAATGGACAGTGAATGTGTTGATGAAAACGAAAAAAAATCAAGTGAAAGCTACTTTAAACACAATTTAAATGAGCTAAGATTATTTATAAAAAGTCTGGAGAAAATGTATTTAAGTACTGTGTGCTTTGAGGGGAAGTCTTCTTGCAACTTTTGGCTTACAAAACTGTCACCCTCAATGCTCTCCATAATGAATAATGCCTCCAACTCTTAATTTTGGAAATCACCCATGAAACAGCTGTCCCTGTGAGAGACCTTTGGAGTTGAAAACTTTTCTCACCCACTCTTTGCAGAAGGTTCTTAAACAGGCAGCTCAAATGTCTTGGCACCGTCTTGCTGTTGTGTCAGTACAGAGGACTATATGATGACCTAATGGAACTTTTGCAGCCCTTACTACCTATAGACACTCTCAAGTCATCTTATGCAGCTGCTAAATTCATTTGCAAGAGTGAGCAACTGTCTTGATGCCTGCCAAATGTTTCCGCTGCCAGTATACCCAGTATATTCAGTGATGTGTAACGAGGGCCATCTTAGCTGCTGAAGCTTCTTACCGTTTCTCATAAGCACAGGGACATGGGGGTTTCACTTCAGCTTTGATTCAAATCTTGCAATTGTCCTCTTATTCTTACGATTTTCAGGCTCTTAGGTGAGCTAAACCCAGGTCTTGGCAGAGCTAGCTTGCTTGCACATTATTGAATAAGAACAGATGTGCTTCAGACTTATTCTGGGGCTGCCACTTTGTGGGCAGAGCACCCTCAAAGAGTGCAGCAGTCCTTTTATCTGTTAACTTCATATTTTTTGCACTAGGGGGGTCCCAGCCTGAATCACTTAAGCCAGTGTCACTCCCTTCAACATTCAAGTTTGCTGTCTTATCCAAACTACGCTTTTCAAGATAGGTGAATTCTCTCAAATGTTTTTTTTGTCTTTGGTTTTTTTAAATATTTTTTAAGTCTGTCATGGAGCAATTCTTCCTCTGTTCTGTATGACAGAGGATCCTTCCTCTCCCTCCTTCCAGGATGCTCCCCTGAATTCGAGACTTTCCTCTTTACAGGGTGTCCTATCTCATAATGTGCCTAAATTTCCTTGAGCCACTTAATGCAGTTATTGGCTATGATTCAAATCTGTCACTTGTAAAATTTGGGCCCATTGAGCTTTTTCAGCAATTCACAGTCCTCTGGTTATTTTAATCCCTGACTGTGTAATAGCTGTGATTCATTCACCTCTTGATAGCTTTCCAGGATGCACTATTTGTAAAATTTTTATTTTTATTTTTTATTCTACACTTCTCCTCAGCAAAAACCTGAGCTTACCTATAACCTGTAGTTTTGAGTCTTATTTCCCAACTGTTGAAGTTTTGCGAGCTTAGCAAGGGGCTGTTACTCAGTTTTTGGGTAATCCTGCTGACTTACCGTTGTCTAGAAAAATCCTCTCATCTACTCTCACAGCTTCCATTTTTCATGAGCTTCCAAACATGCAGATTTCTAACTAAGATGACTAACCTGAAGATGACTAACCTGATCGCTTTCTATGACAAAGTGACTCGGCTGCTGGATGAGGGAAAGGCTGTGGATGTGGTCTTCCTGGACTTCAGTAAAGCCTTTGACACAGTTTCTCACAGCATTCTGCTTCGGAAACTGTCAGCCTCTGGCCTGGACAGGCGCACACTCTCCTGGGTGGAAAACTGGTTGGATGGCCAGGCCCAGAGAGTGGTGGGAAATGGTGTGAAATCCAGCTGGAGGCCAGTGACAAGTGGGGTTCCCCAGGGCTCAGTGCTGGGTCCAGTCCTGTTCAATGTCTTTATCAATGACCTGGATGAAGGCATTGAGTGCACCCTTAGCAAGTTTGCGGACGACACTAAGCTGGGTGGAAGCGTTGATCTGCTGGAGGGTAGGGAGGCTCTGCAAAGGGATCTGAACAGGCTGGACCGCTGGGCTGAGTCCAATGGGATGAGGTTTAACAAGGCCAAGTACCGGGTCCTGCACTTGGGGCACAACAACCCTATGCAGTGCTACAGACTAGGAGAAGTCTGTCTAGAAAGCTGCCTGGAGGACAGGGACCTGGGGGTGTTGGTTGACAGCAGACTGAAGATGAGCCAGCAGTGTGCTCAGGTGGCCAAGGAGGCCAATGGCATCTTGGCTTGTATCAGGAACTGCGTGGCCAGCAGGTCCAGGGAGGTTATTCTCCCTCTGTACTCGGCACTGGTGAGACCACTCCTCGAATCCTGTGTTCAGTTCTGGGCCCCTCACCACAAGAAGGATGTTGAGGCTCTGGAGCAAGTCCAGAGAAGAGCAACAAAGCTGGTGAGGGGGCTGGAGAACAGGTCTTATGAGGAGCGACTGAGAGCTGGGGTTGTTTAGCCTGGAGAAGAGGAGGCTGAGGGGAGACCTCATGGCTCTCTTTAACTACCTGAAAGGAGGTTGTAGAGAGGAGGGTGCTGGGCTCTTCTCCCAAGTGACGGGGGACAGGACAAGAGGGAATGGCCTCAAGCTCCGCCAGGGGAGATTTAGGCTGGACATTAGGAAAAAATTTTTCACAGAAAGGGTCATTGGGCACTGGAACAGGCTGCCCAGGGAGGTGGTTGATTCACCTTCCCTGGAGGTGTTTAAGGCACGAGTGGACGAGGTGCTAAGGGGCATGGTTTAGTGTTTGATAGGAATGGTTGGACTCAATGATCCCGTGGGTCTCTTCCAACCTGGTTATTCTATGATTCTATGATTTCACCCAGTTGAAAACTAGTTTTGTAAATGTGAATGTTTAAATTGGGAAGCATCTTGATTTTTTTTTAAAGGAAAGAATCACATGAATTAAAGAGAATGCTGAATTCAAGTGCATTCCACCTTGAAAATATGAAGGAAAAATACAAAGTACCTTGCATGAGGATTAAAACAGGAGGTACAGAAAGCAGCAAGGTGATGTGATGGGTGCATGTATTACTGTTTTCTTCAGCACCAACCAGAATTTCCTGCTACCTGTGGTTTATTGTCCCCTCAGATACAAGCTTTTGTAGGGTGCATTGCAAACCATGTTCCTATAATGATACAGACTGAAAAAGCTTCTTCAGATTCTATGTCTTTCTTTTCATAGATCATAGAATCATTAAGGTCGGAAAAGACCTCCGAGACCATCCAGTCAAACTGTAAGCCCAACACCACCATGCCTGCCTGCTAAGCCATGTCTTGAAGTGCCACGTCTACATGTTTTTTTGAACGCCTTCAGGGAAGGAGACTCCACCACTTCCCTGGGTAGCCTCTTCTTCACCACTCTTTTCAGTTAAGAAATTTTTTCTAATGTCCAGTCTAAATGCAGGTTACTTGTCCTGTGACATACTACATCAGGGAACTGCTGGTGCAGACAAATCAGCTCCCCGATCTGGCTTGCTCAGAAGATTTGTGAGTGCTCATATCAGCACAGTGAAGGGGCAGGAACATGACAGGGCTGAGAGTAGGCGGAAATTCCTGGTTTGGCAGTGTCCCACATTTATGTTGCCTTAAACCAATTATTAAGCTCTACGCCTGCCAAGAGAACAAAAAATTAAATTGATTAGTCTGTAGCTGGATCATCTCCCTGAACTGACTGTGCACTGTGTTGCTAAGTGCTGGCATTGGTGGAAGGTGTAGGATGAAGGGTGGACTGCGGCAACATTTTTTTTTTTTTGTAATTGTCTTGGGACCGCACCTATTGTTTTAGCTCAAAGTTGTCTATATGAAACATTAACTTCCAGGCTTCTTACCTCCTGTGACTTCTCATCCAGGTACTGACATGACCTTAGGCTGATGAACAGAGCTGTTTAAAAAAGGGCAAAGAAAAAAAGAAGGAAAAACCCTTGGTTGGCAGCCAGCTTTGTTTTTACACAGGTTATTTTACACTACTGCACAACAGTATGTAATCAGACTGATTCCTTCAAGCACTTGCTCAAAAGAAATCCTTCTAGCAGTACTTTGCTATAATTGCATTAGTGTGGAAACCTGGTCTCTCTTGCAACATTAGGCAGTAAGGTGATAAAGTAACACAAATTGAGATAGGTCTAGATTAGAAGCTGCTGCATCTGGTAGCCCATTATAGAGGTGATGGCTGCAGCTCCTTGCAGCCAGGTCCAGCCTGCAGTGAAGCTGAGGATGCATTCCCAAATGCAGCACTTGTGCGAACACGAGCAGCATCAATGGCCTCATCCTTTCCCTTCACTGGCTGTATCTGATGAAAGCCTGTTCCTGGAAGGTACATATGTATACAATATGGATCCCTCCAGCAAGTAGTCTTCAGTTCTTATTCTGATCAGTGGCTGGTCCCTGGATCCCCTGGTCTCCCAGTTGCCTCACAGACCTGCTCTGGGTCACTCAGGAAGCTGGTCCAGATTTTTGATGACCTTACCAGTGGGCCAATCCCTAGGTGTCTTGGTCCCTCCAGTAGCCAAATCTCAGACTTGGTCTGTCTGGTATCTGGCTCAGCCACGTAGCTACACCAGGTCCTGGCTTTCGAGCCTCCTTGCTGGCTGGTCTGGCTTGGTGTTTGCCAGCAATCACTCACTGACACGGGTTCAGTTCTGGGCCCCTCACTACAAGAAGGATGTTGAGGCTCTGGAGAGAGTCCAGAGAAGAGCAACAAAGCTGGTGAAAGGGCTGGAGAACAGGCCTTATGAGGAGCGGCTGAGAGAGCTGGGGTTGTTTAGCCTGGAGAAGAGGAGGCTGAGGGGTGACCTCATTGCTCTCTACAACTACCTGAAAGGACGTTGTAGAGAGGAGGGTGCTGGCCTCTTCTCCCAAGTGACAGGGGACAGGACAAGAGGGAATGGCCTCAAGCTCCGCCAGGGGAGGTTTAGGCTAGACGTTAGGAAAAAATTCTTTACAGAAAGGGTCATTGGGCACTGGAACAGGCTGCCCAGGGAGGTGGTTGAGTCACCTTCCCTGGAGGTGTTTAAGGCACGGGTGGACGAGGTGCTGAGGGATATGGTTTAGTGTTTGGTAGGAACGGTTGGACTCGGTGATCCGGTGGGTCTCTTCCAACCTGGTGATTCTGTGATTCTGTGATTCTGTATCCAGGCAGCATGCATGGGCTCCGGCCTATCCTTGCTGGAAACCCAAGTGCCTGGGCTCCTGTGACCCACGGTACAGCTCCAGTTGCATGCACAGTCATGTATGCAGAGTAGAGATTCCCTTCATCCAGGAAAATAGTTAAAAATACAGTTTAACAAGAAGATAAGACAAACTGCAGTGATCAGGCGCAGGGCCTGGCTGGACAACTGTGCTGAGCAGTCACCTGTTTACATGCACCTGGCTCATTTTATCCCTTCTCTCCACAGTGTTTTCCTACGCTTGTTCTGTCCCAAACCACTTTCAGTACCCCTTTTTCTTGCCTTCTGTTCTTCTTCTAAATATCCTGTACTGTGCCTTCTGTAATCTCAAAATAGTTTTCATGGCATCTTGAGTCCCATACCTAGTGGGCAGTAGCACACTCTGTCTCCAAGGCAATCTGGAGAGAGCCTCTTGCTGGTGTTTCTGACAGCCCTGGGAGCAGCCGGCTTGAGGGCTCAGTCTCCTTCATCTGGGTTACTGGGGTTCCTCTGCCACGCTGTTCACCTGTACTCTTTGTGGCAAGGAGCCTTTAATCACACAACCTAATGCTGACTTCTTTCTTGCTGTCACTATAAAGTCAAGAGCCTGGGCAGCGCATGAGTGCTTCAACAGCAGAGGGTACAGGGTAGGTTGGCCTGTAGCATCTCAATTCTGATACTGCTGCAGCCTCAACTATCTGAGGCACTTTTAATTTTTCCTTTTTTTTTTTTTCAGTTACTTAAGAACAGCCAAGTGCATACATATTTTTTAAAAAATTAAAAAGGATAACCATCAGCTTTCTACTTGTAATAGTGGCAAAGTGCAAAGTATGTGGAAATAGGGAAGGATTAAGCGTTTAAAGTGATGGTTTTCATACATTACTTCTAACCGCATGAGTGTTTTGTTGCTCAAATTCTAGTGTAATGGGGCTTCAGACCATAAAATGCTTTATTTAATCTTGGCTTGAAAGCAATCCCAGCAAAGTGGACTGCTTGCAGTTTTCTTGGGTGGTACCGACAAGGCAAGTCTCAGAAATGTTTTCAAACGTGCTTGTTATTCTAAATGCTAATTGATTTTTAGCAGTTAAAAGTCTCCCTTTGTTTAGTTTGAATTTCTTGTTTTGAACAGGAACAAGGCCTGTGTCTGGTTTGTTTTTTTTTTTCCCCTTGGAGCAAACAAGTTTATACCCAGATCTTTATAGCCTTAAGATATTTCAAACTATAATTAGATTTCTCTTTCCTTCCCCCCCTTCCAGGCTCCCTTGTTTTCAAGGCTGAACACGTTAGGCTTGAGAAGCTGTTGCCACTATCTCAGATGGTGTTTGTTGTTTCCGCCCTCTGCACTCTTATGGTCGCGTACGTCATTTTTCAAACTTAGTTTCTGCTTTTTTTTTTTCTTTTTTTTTGCATTTGAGAACACCTTTCCTTACCTCTGCAGGTTTTTCTTTTTGCGGCTTGTTGGTTTAGCTCAGACCACAGACATTTCCAAGCCTCGCACGCATTTTTAGATGAAGACTTGGCTTAAGGTGCGGGGTTTCCGAGCAAACATCACAAACGCCCAGCGCGCGTCTCGTTCATCAAACCAGACTGTTACGTACGATGACAGGAGCGGGCTGTGCCCCGGTGGCTCTGCCGGCGATCCCCCGTCCCGGGGCTCGGGGGGCGGCGGGGGAGCCGCGGCCTCTTTAAGGGCTGCGGGCGAAGCCTCGCTCCGCGGGACCCGGCGCTGCGCAAGCGGTGCGGGCGGGGGAGGCTGCGCGCGCCGCCCGCGCCCCCCGCACAAAGCAATTGTTGCTCCGGGGGGCTGCGGGGACGGGGGGGGGCGTCCTGACGTGTAAAATCGGGCTCGAGCGCGGTTTCAGTTTGAGAGAGCCGGGGAGATGTGTCAGAGCTTGTTACCCGAGCTAAATTAGGTAATTTTTAGCTGGGTAACGTTGCTAATCTTTAAACCTTTATGTTTTTAAATCCTGCGTGTGCCTGGTCTCTTCACACAAAAGTGTATTTTGCTTGTTTCTTCCCGTCTTCTTCAGTCTGAAGCCTTATGTAGGTCAGGCTTGGCTTAAGCAGATTTCCTGAACCTGCGTCAGCTTAAGCTGAAGGAATTTTAATAAACCCTCCCTTGTAGGCGTGGGCCTAAATGAGACTAGCCTAGTTAAGCCTGATCTTTTTCTGTTTGTGAAAAAGAGCTGAGCAGAGCTAGGGACTGCATGGTGGCTTCAGGAACGGCTTCCTTAATTCCAAGATAACAATGGTTGGGAAGGCCAGATCTTCTAATTTTACCTTATCTGAAAAGCTCGATTTGCTAAAACTGGTGAAGCCGTACGTTAAAATTCTCGAGGAACATACCAATAAGCATTCTGTAATAGTGGAAAAAAACAAATGCTGGGATATCATAGCTGATAACTACAATGCCATCGGAGTAGATCGCCCTCCTCGCACTGCACAGGGCCTGCGCACGCTGTACAAGAGGCTCAAAGAATATGCCAAGCAGGAGCTATTGCAGCAAAAGGAGACTCACTCAGACTGTAAAAGCAGCATTTCCGAGCCAACCAAGAAAGTTGTGGAGATGATTCCACAGATTTCCAATGTGTGTTTAAGGGACAGGAGCGGTGTTCAAAGGTGAGACAATTCTTTTTATTTTGTTACTGAATTAAAATGATGGCGCCTCCTACCTACTCTGTAACGCTGTGCTTGTGCTCAGGCTCCTAAAGGAAATGTGGATCAGAGAAAATCCCCACATGGGGAGCAATGACAAAATAATATTGCTTTTGTTTTATGAGAAGCTTTATGGTGCCTTAGCACTGCATTCATTTTTTTCAGCTCTCTTTCAAAGCCTGTTTCAGAGTCTTTATCATACTCTGGAAAGTGAGGGTTAAGAGAGAATCAAGGAGAAATAGTAGCTGCAACCTATAACCCTCCCCTACCTTTTAATAGGCAGATTATTCAAACACTGGCAAAGTGATGGCTAGTCTCCTCCATTTAAGGTAACACTGCAGTCATTTTGCAACATATGTAACTATTACCAGTTTATGTAGGATTTTTAATAAAGTTAGTTCACAAAGCTAAGAAACCTTACTCATACACCTTTTTTCTCTCATTTACTCTGGTGTTTGCATGTTATGTTTAAATGATCCCAGTCTTTTTTTAAAAAAAAAAATTGACTCCCCACACCACGGTGCCTTTGTGAGTGCAGATGTTTTTTTACAGTATACTTTTCTTGCTTTGACAGTGATTTTCTGAAACTGGAGCAAAGCTAATTGCAATCTGAACTCCGAGCAGTTCTGTGTCATTTGTTAGGGAGTTTAAATACAGAGAGAAACTGAGAGGTTACAACACTAGAAGTTTTCTGTTCTTGTAGGTATTTTTTTTTTTTTACGGCTCAGTAAAGTGAGACACACTGTCTAGATTTGAGCCAGACATAATACAGGCAGGCAGCACGCAGGCTTTCTCCCACAGCTGGCTAATGCTCCTCATATCTGACTTGTAACACTCTGCTGGTTCTGTATTGGTCCTTGAGGGATCAAAAAATGCCTGGGTCAGGTTTTGGTTCCTCCAGATATGAAAACTAAGCTAGCGAGGATGGAAAAAAAAAAGTTAAATTCCACAGCAGCCTTGAGAAAGCTCTCTTTTTCTTATTTTGCCAAGCAGATTAATGCGAAGTGAACTTTACATATTTTAATCAGATATACTGATAGTGCAGCAGCGTAACACTCTAAGAAAAGCTGGCATGCGCACACATGCTGGATTGGATTCATGGTGCCACTGGTTGAACTGAATGGTCACAATTGTCTAAATCCCAACATGCCAGATGCTCTAAAAATATGCTCTTGTGGGTCCTTTGCGTAAAGAAGTCTGAAGCAACTGGGCTGTGCTGCTGCTTCTGGTGAATGCCCCTGGAGAAACGGTTCCAAAGAATTCTCTGGAACAAAACAAGGCTTTTAATTGTGCTAATAAAGGTTGCAGTGTCTTGACGACCAACTTTTGTAAGGAGGAAAAAAAAATAGTGTGAGAACTTCGGTTCTTATAAAAAAAGCAGTGACACTTTTTGTGAATGATTAGGAGATAACGATCTTCATAGTTGGTCTCCTATATTTAAACATTTTTTGTAGTCCCTTATGGGTCTGGGAACACTGACTTGATTTCTGCTTACCCAAAATGGATGTCCTAGGAACAGCCAATACACTGCACTGAAGGAAAAGAATATAACTTTAAAGATTATTTTTTCCTTGCCCAAATACATCATTGTTTGGTAGTTCTAATTTTAACTCTGAGTTGTGTTTTAGCCTAATTTTCAAAACCCTGTGTTAGGTTTTAACTCACCTGGATACAGCTTAGGTTTTGTAGGAGGGAAATACAACTTATGATGAATCCAAATTCTTAATCGCACCTTTAAGCAATTTCTAGCTCACTGTGATTAAACAAAACCTGGTGAATCATGGATGCCTGCAGGGTTATAAACACCATCCCCCAATTGTGGTAAACGTTGTTTGTCTTTCAGTCAAGTTGTCAGAAACATTAGTAACCACCATACAGGCAGTTCTTTTGTTTCTCAATTCCTTCTTTTCTGTCTTTGCTGTCTTAATTGTTTTCCTCTTGAGAGTCTGACTCTAAGGAGGGGGGGATAAAAAGCCTCTTCAGAGTTACCTGAAGATTTGCTAATTTTCTGTTCTGTGTGGATTACACTTTAAGAAATGGATTTTTCACTGTAGACTAAATCTTACCTATCGTCCTTCTGTTTAACCTCTCTCACTTTCTCTTTCTGCTCGCTCTCTGTTTCCTTTTGTCAGAATGACCTCCTTCTCCTGCTGGTTGTTTCCACTTTTCTCAGGCTTGAAGCTGGCTAGGAGCCAGCAAATAAGAAGGAGGGAAGCTGTGTTAGAAGCTCTGGTTGTGAAGAGGGGGGAAACCCAGAATTGCAGTCAGCACTGAGGAAAACAAGTGAAAATTTATGTGCAGGATAATACTTCCGATGCTCAATGAGAGGAGTAGAAGAAATATGAGAAAGAGCTATACAGGCAAAGGTGAAGCTTTGTGGCCTGAGAAGGGAGTAATGTGATGTAACTGATACTCTACAGGCAGCTCAGGTAACAGTCGATAGAATTAAGACTGTCCTGGCATTTTCTTAGGGGAATAAATGAAAGATCTATATTCTTCAGATGGACTTTTTCCTTTTTTTAAAAAAAAACCTTTAGTTAAAATAGTTTGGGCAATTTACAGGAATAATTTTTTGAAAATATATTGCTCTGACCCTGTTGAGCATTTTTATAACTGAGTATTGAGAAGCTTTCATGCTTTTATTCTAGAAATTGCACTTTTTTGTTAATGGATGGCAGAGTAGATCAGGGTCCTTTGGAAGCTGCAACTGTGACTGCTTATTTCTTTCAAACCAAGAATTTTGAAGACTGTGGGAGGTGCAGAAGAGATGATGATTCCACCTTTCGATTAAGGAGTTAGTACATTTCCACAAGAAGCAGGATGCTCAAATGAAATTTCTCCTTTGCTTCTGGGAATTTGAACCTGTATCAACTGCTAACTAGGACAGTGTTTTAATAATCAGATAGCGTTTCTCAATTTGTGGATTTTAGGGCTTACAAGGAGTTTAAAACATATAAACAAGCACTTCCTACACTCCAGTTTAATAGACAGTCTAATGCTGCAGAGTTGAGGAGCATCTGCAAAAGTTACATTACTCGTGGATCCACTCACTAGCAGCACCTCAGTTCTTCAGAGTTTGGGAGATGTCTTGTGTCTGAAGCCTGCAGTTACAGGCTGATTTATATGGTTGTGGCTGTGATAATACACTGACTTCAGTATGGGTACCATGCTACATTGTATTGCCTTCCCAGTCATGGTGAAAGCATTCCTTGTAGATCAAGAAGCTGATCTGGCTTAAAAAACATTACCTGAATAAAAGAGTGATGTGCAGAAGTGTAGTTTCAAACACAACTGATAGTAGAGAGGCAAGAAGGAACAGCTCGAGACATTATTGTCATCAAAGCCAGTGTAATGCCAAATTGTGATTTAAGGTGCTGCTGACTCAGGGGTTTACACAAAGACAGGTGAGTCAAGTGGGTGTTGTACTTTTGAAAAGGAATGCGTGGAACTGTAGGCTGTTCTTAATGGAAACATTTCAGTGTCTTGTCTTGAAGCTTCATAAGAATACTGAGATCACCAGGAGCAAGGATTACCTTGATTCCCTAATCAGCTGGCAGGGTTATCATTTGGGCTCTGTTTTCTCCACTCGGGGCTCTTTGTGTAATCTTATTCAGTGATTATTTACATATGCTGGCCACCTCTCCCCGAAATACTTGGGTGCATGAACTGGAACCAGGGAATACATTAGAACAGGAGGAGATGAATAAGTTTGGGAGATGGAAATGTATCTGCCACAGTCCACTCAATCTAAATTTATTACATTTTAAAATCACTCGGCATATTACATAAACTCTTTCCTCTGTCACTTGCATCACTTGCTGCTGCTTCGTTTTTATTCTCATTTGTTGCTAATTGCCCTTCTTGCTTCTCCAGTGTACCAGGATAGTTCTCTGTTTATTAATACTGCCTTTATTGCAACAGAACCTGAATAAGGCAGGGTGTATATGTGTGGTAGAAAGGTGCAGGGATACAGGTGGCAGAGGCCCAGGCACGGATAGTAGAGCAGTATTTCAAATAGGCTTTGGTTAATTGACAGCTCCGCCTTTTAAAAATAGTTTTTAATGGCTTATTTAAATGTGATTTTGTGTGTTCTAGTGCTAGTATCGATAAAGAAACAATTGCTGGTACCAGTTCACCACAGGCTATTTTGGATCACCATCCTACGACAGTCATGATGGAGTTGCAGTCAGAAGAGGATGTCAAACCTCCTCCCTCTTTGATTATAGACTCACAGCAAAATGAGACCTTAGAACAAGAGGAAGAACACCAGTTGGTCCATATTATGGAAAGGTCTCCTTCTACATCAGTATCTTCAGTTGATATGAGAGTGATGATGTCTCCCTCTCCTGTACCAAGAAGAGATGAGTTTTTTAGGCTTGAGGTTGGAGAACGCTTTAGACCAATGTGTGGGTATGACCCACAGATGTTGCAAATGCTGAAAGAGGAGCATCAAATAATATTAGAAAATCAAAGAAAAATTGGTCTTTATGTCCAAGAAAAAAGGGATGGTTTGAAAAGAAAGCAGCAACTGGAAGAAGAACTGTTGCGAACAAAAATCAAAGTAGAGAAGCTGAAGGCAATACGACTACGCCGTGATCTGCCGGAATACAGCAATATCTAAATATTTTATTACTTCTGTCATATTCTTTGAAATACTTAATAATAAATGCTTTTGCCCTAGCAAAATTGTTCCTTATGTTAATATGGATGGATCAAGATCTGGGCTTGAGAGATGAAAGCAGATTTTCCATGTTGTTGCTTATGTACCTTAGAAAAATATCTTATGGTAACCTTGTATGGGTTTGAACGCACCAACTCTACTGGTCTGAAGTATGGTCGAATCCTGTATATTTAGTGTTTAGGTTGATTAAAATCCAAACTTTAAAAATATTTCCCCTTGTCTCTGTTGGAGTTGTGATGAGCTAATGGAAATTTAGCTCATCTCTTCAAAAATTTTAATCACATGCATTATTTTTTCAAGTGGTTAGCTATCCTTTAACATCTTACTGAAGTTACAGGCTAATAATCACATTTAAAAAGGAGGAATAAGAGGTTATGTTTAAATGTCTTATTCTTTTCAAGTTGGTAAATCTTATGACAGTGGTGAGATTTTGCTTTTACATCAGCTTGGAAAACTTGTTATATTTTTTTAGTGTTCAGTAGACAGTCGAATAAATGTACATCTTCTGGAAAGTTAATACTTTCTATTGTTTCCAGTGGAGGAGTGTTTCCAGAGGGCGTTATCAAAATAGAGACAATGAGTGCAACACTTGGTTTTTAAAACTGCATGCATGTGTAATTTGTGTGTACAGTTACCATGGTCGTATATTCAGTTATCGTAATTATACTGGTGATCCACCATGAAAATGTCTAATTTCCTCATTTGCATGCGTGATTACTGCAGAGCATGTGCAGCCAAGAGAGTTGCAGGTGCCTTTGATCAGTATCGCTTTGACTATAAGCTACCGAAATGAAATAGTTTATGTATGTAAGTAACTGACTGAAATCAACAGAAGGTTCTTTGTTATTCTGGGTACCTTTTATAAATGCTGCTGTTCTGGTCTTTTGATTAGTTTCAAATAAAATGCCCAACCTGAAAAAGATACTGATTCTTCTGTCTGTCCTAGTAGCAGCCGTTTCTTCTGCAGTAATGATCAACATTCATATTTGGAAAGCCTAAGTCCCAGATGATTTATTTCTTCATAATCCTTAGTCTCCTGCCTGTTACGAATGGATCCGCAATCGCCTCTGACCTCTGGTTCCATATTCCCTGTAACAATACTTTTTCCTTCCTCTAACCTTTAGCACAAGAAAAGGAACTGAAGCACAGCATCAAGGAAAAAGAGAAAGTAAAGGAGATGTAATCCCTCCTATGCCTCCCATCTCAGAGGGCCCCAACTACAGAAAGAACAAAAGCAATAGGAAGGAGAATATTTCTTCCTGTGGCTGCTTGTAACTGTCACTGCTGTCATCACTGTTTTCCCAAATTTGCTTCTTTCTCCGTTTCCATAGCATGGGAGCACGGGGCACTGGTCTGTGCGAGGTAAGCCTTGCATCTTCTTGTTGGTCTTCTGAGTGAATCAGGTTACTTTTGTAGCCACAGAGATAAATGCTTATTAAAAACTGAAGGCTGGAAGCATGCAAGTTTAATTGAGGGGCTGGTGCAGTTTGAAGAATTGTGGTTAAAATTTTATAATAGTGATAGAAGTAACCTCAACTGTTGGTGCTCAGGGTAACTTTAACGGGTTACAGGTGGGAAGAGTGGAAGAGGAAAGTCTTGTTTACAAACTGGGAAAAAATACAGACAGTGAAAATGGACGTCGTGAATATGGAGTTGCCAAATACTTTTCTTCTTCCAGTTGATTTCTAGAGAAAAAAGCGTTAGTGTTTTTTCTACTGGGAATTTTATGCATGCACTGAAAATGATGGTGCTTGAATAAGTGGCCTCTGTTTCTGTACAGGCCTTGGCTTTCTGCTGTATTTTTCAGTTCAAGGACATTGATCTTGTGTAGCTGAAAATGCTTCATTGAGGTTCCCACTTCCCTGAGTTTACAAGCGTTAAAATATTGGCTTTAATAAATAGGTAAATAAGGATTTTATTTGTTCTGCTTCTCAGAAATGGGAAACAGCACTCAATTCTCTGCACTCATCTTATAATTTGGAAATGCCTGATCTTATCCTTCCAGTTCAAAATCAGAATTCTGGTTTCACATGGTAAAGAATTATTCTCTATTTGTTATTTCTGTCCTTACATATTATGCAACCAAACAAGTTTTTAATATAGTTCAGGACATAGTTCCCATATGGATCATTGTCTTGCAGAGGTTTTGAATTATCGTTACTTTTATGTTGGCCACAACACTGCTCTAGAGACTTTAGAATATCTTCTGTTGAATTCTCCATTCTCCTTCAGCTGGATGAAGAGGTGACCTCTGGGACTTCTGTTGGTATGGTATTTTTATTTCAAGGACTAGAACCAGAGGGATTTCTAGTCTCTGAAAACTTGCAGTCCTTTCTGAACTGATGGGCAAAGTAAATGCAAAAATAGGACTCTGAGTAAAAGTCTCCCTCGTGTTCTTGACATTGGAAGGGGAAGAATGCAAATAAGTAAAGAACTGCCTCTGTATCAGCATTGTTCCGTGGTTGGTTGTTTTGGCTTCGTCTCATTTCTTAGTGGAAGGCCTTTCGTTCTTATCTGCAGGCAGCACCTCTAATTCAGAAATCTCATAGTTTTGTTTCCTTTCTCAACTTGTGTTTGTTTTGGTTTTGTGGAGCTTGGATGTGGGGGAGGGATGTCTCTTGAGTCCCTGTGGAGCTTTGTTTCTTTGCTAGTGACCTGACATTTATTCCCTTTCCCTACAGCACTGTTTCCTCCTTCGGTGATGTTATATTGCTCCGTCAGTGCAGTATGGTGCTGACTGTACTTTTTACCTCTCTGTGCTGATGGATGTGCGTTTCTTTCTCACTACACATCTGCTTTACAGTATCAGGTTATCTGTCTGAGTCAGATTTCTCACTTCTCAGTGTCTGTTCCTGATTCCTAATGTGGATACATGCAGCACAGCTGTGGCTGGTCCTTCTGGACCCTGAAGTGCTATGAATTTTTACTGTTCCAGAAAATGTTATTTTGTTAGCATCTGTGACAGGGGTGGTAGGAAGCTCTTCCCTTGTTCACCTCTGTTCATCTCCTCTTATTCCCTTCACTGTATCTGGCAGTGCCGTTCCTTGTCTGCATGTTTATAAGGTATGTAGTACAAGCAGAGTAATATCAGGCAAGGACAAATTTCTGCCATATGTTAATGTCCTTCTACTAAGAAAACTGAAATAAACAGGCTCCAGGAGTAACTGAATTCCCAACATCTAATGGATTTGTGTTTAGAATTAGAGTAAAAAAAATGTAACTATGATAACTTTGTGATAATTGTGATAGTGTCTTGTGTGCCTTCATCTGAGCAACTTTCTAATGATCAGTTTATGATTTTGTTGGTTACTCCCCAATTATCTTGCTTTTTTTGTCCCTCCCTGCTGTTTGCCCCCTGGCCCCAGTAAGCTTTCAGCTCCTGTGGAATCATCTCGGTTGATGTGCTTGCCTTAGATCAGAATTCTTATCAGGCAGAAATGGTAGGAGAGAGAAGTGCTCCGAGACCAGCGGAGATTACTTATAGCTAATCTTGCTTGTAGTACTCCTATGTTCTAATATCTTCCACCTCACTAGCTTCAATTTCTTTCTTTCCTTTATATTTCTGCACATTTTATGGCTTGGGATTTTTTCCCCCATAGAACAAAATACATAGACAAAAGTTTGGATACTATCTTCATTGTGTCCACTGGATTTCCAATGGGCAAAGCCATTAAGTTTCTTATAATTAAAAGGGAGTTGTTTGTAAGTGAGAGGAACAAATGAGGAATTGTGATACACAGGCTGGCTGGCTAAGCTGTTTAAAATTTCTTGTATCTTTATTTTAAAGTGCTTTAAGATGGTTCCATGTGAATTTCAGCTTTGGTAAAATCAAAAAGGTTACTCATGAAGATGATGACATGTTATTTTCCTACGAAGTTGATTACTTTCCTATTTTGGACGTGAAAACAAAGAGAAGCCTTTAAAAAAAATGCCTTTTAGGATTTTTCAAGGTTTTAAAATACATTAATTGTAACTCCTCCGTGTGTATTCCTAACAAGTCATACTATTATTCTGTTTTAAAATGTCCAGGTCCTATGTAATTTGAGAAATCTCATTGTCAAAGGCTCAGATTTTCTTTTTTTTTTTTTTTTTGAGTTTGCTCTTTTCAGTAGTTAAAATCAGAGTCTGTTAGCTGAGTGTGTAACACATGGGTAAATTTCAGTCATTCTGTGACCTGTGTTTCTGTGTTTTATCTCTACTAAAAATGAAAGTGTTTGCCTTGATGTCGACCAAGTTGCTTGTGTAGTGATGGTTGCTCTTAAACGGCATCCAATTTCCTTCATAATAAGGATACAATTTCCTGATATTTTATTGAATCATAGCTAGCAAAATTAGTCTCTGAATTCTTTGTAAAGCCTACGGTTGTTCAGTGCTGAAGTAGTTGAAAACCTCTCTTGTGATATGTGTGTAAGCAGGGTGGATGAGGCTGAGAGAACCCAAGGAGCACTCGGCCACCTGCAGGTACTGGCATTCCCTGCTCCTGCCTTTCTTCTGTGCTGTGAGATTTTCACACTTTTTTATCCTAGTGATTACACAGAATTATGTGTTGATGTATCCAAACATCTCTGAGTGAGCATAACACCTTGTTTGGCCATGTTATTCACACAAGAAGAATAGCATGTCATTTTTATTGAATACTTAATCAGCAGTTACTCCACTTGATTTATGATTTCTATTTGCTGTTCAGCAAAACTGCAGACTTGAAAAATCTCACTGAATTTTTTGCATTTTATGTATGCAAGTAGATTTTTTTTTTTTTGAAAAAGAAGTCATTGTTTCCTGGCCATTTCCTGGCGGCTCTTGATTTTCATCTGTAGTTAGTGTAATCACATGAATTAGCATAATTTAACATAAACAATATAGAATTAAATCCACTCTATTATGGTACCGCTCCGTACTCGGTGAATGTCAGGGCCTACTTTGGTTAAGGCTTGGTCATTTTGTTTATTGTAGTCTGTGTCGCCATTTTCTTACTTTGTATGTCTTTGTACAAACGTCGTCTGTATTCTTAATGATGTCTCAGAAATGTCTGCTTTTAAAGCTCAGAACTTCGTGCATGCTTGAAATAAAAATTTATAAATGCTTTTTTTCATTTATTTAAGAGTGAAACAATAGGACAAAATGTTTGTCTAGTTTGGGAGTGGGGAGGAGAGATTTTGGACTTCCTGGGGTTAGTTACTCCCACATTATTTGTTTCTTCTAGTGTATCAGATAAAATTTGTTGCTGTAGTCTCAAGTCCTATCTATTATTAATCACTGAAGGTATCATGCGAAAGAGAGGAATTTATCATACTTAGCAGCAGTTTGCTGGTAAAGTTTACTTAGCTCACTCGTCAAAACAGTTAAGAATGCCATGTTGTGGAGTTGAAAACTTTGTGTGGCATGTACCAGAAATACAGAACTAAAATTGAATATAGAATCATCATAGATCAGTTTGAGTTGGAAGGGACCTTAAAGATCATCTAGTTCTAACCCCTCTGCCATGGGCAGGGACATCTCAATATGAATAGCGATACTATTACTGTTGCTTACATTCTCTATTATGACATGACATTTGCTTACGGGTGCATTTGAAAGGCAAAAAAAAAAAATCTTGACTTCTAAACTCTGCAAGTTTCACCTAGGTGATGTTCATGTTGTTCTGCATTGTAAGGAAGCTTTGGCAGTAGGTTGTGTGTCGTGATGGGCTTCTAGGTGACTTTGGTAGCAGCAACTATCACTTTGGCCAAACTATGTCGTGCCAGGTTACATCCTCTCAGGCTGTAATGTGGATATTCTTTATATGCACTCACATTTATTTATGTCTCAGCTTTTTTCTGTGAAACAGGTTGAGGGGAGAATACTCTTTTTTGGATAATATTGAATTTTGATCATCTTCCCTTTGTAGTGTTATTAATTCTGCTGTGCTTTGAAAAAGTATTGAAATTTGCCATCAAGTTGGTCTTTGGCCATTCCTGTAAGGCCTCACTTAAGTTTGTCTAGTTCGTAAGTCACTGGCAAACATACAATTTGGTCATTTTCAGTACAAGTTTATTATCCCTTGAATGTAGTCTCTAATAACTGAATTAGGAGAGCCTGACCAACCTGAGCAAGTTGCATTATTTGAGAGCAGAACAGAGATTTCTCAGCTGTGAACACCTGGAATGAAAGCAAGAAAATGTATCTCTAGCTTTGCCACTAATAGACCTGGCAGCCTCAGTGAGGGTCTGAGAGGGTGACAGATGACAATAAGGATCTTGACTACAACTGCCCTTCTTTTGGGGTGGTGAGGATTTCAGAACTCTTGGACTGTATGGCTAGGATAGATATTGGCCCAGGTCTTCTGCAAAAAGGCGATGAATAGCCTGGAAAATATGGTTTGTAGCACGGTGATTCGGTGTGCTTCGTTGTGTGTGTGCAGGAAAGGACTGGGCTAAGCTTGCGTAGGGAATTGAGCCATTGCTGATGGTTACAATTATTTTTGCTAGGTGAAATCTGCTCATTCCAGAAGAGTTTTTGTTGTATGACTGGGTGTGCTAATTTACTGTAGTTGAGATTTGAAAATACACTATTCCTAAGTGGATTTCCATGATGGTACTAAAAATGTTTTTTAGCAGTCCAGATGTTAAATAGATTTTGAGAATTTCAGGTACTTTAGCTTTGAAGATACGGTGGGCATCTATAAAGACTGTTTTCAGGCGAAATATAGTAGAGATAAACTTGATCTTTTTATAAATCTCATCCTTCTCTGAATATGCACGTACGTATGTACAGACACCCCCTGCAATGAGGGTTACATACGGTAAGTTGATAAGAACTGTGCATGCTGCAGAGGCTTTCAAGAAACATCAAGGGTCGAAACAGTCCCTTGGGAACAGCAAGTGGACTCAGTCTGCTGATGGAAAGCTGCCACATCTCCATGTCTTCTAGCATTTCCTTATATAAGTGGTCAGCTCAGGACCAAAAATAGGCTGGGCTGACACAAAGTAGGCTGTTAAAGGTGTCCTGAATTTACGTCTCCCTGCATGGAATCATCTTATTAATTTGCATTGGAATTTTTATGCAGTTTTAAGTTGTATTAGTTTTTTTTTTTTACATTGCACAGTAGCAAAGGTAGCACAGTAAGCATGACTTACCTCCACAAGGATGAATTTCTTCTCTTCCCTCATCTTCCCGGTTACAGTAAGAATGCTTTCCTAGTAAGAATTACAACTACAGCTCTAGGTTTTTGTGCTGGACTGTAAATATTACTTTTCTGCCTGGACTAAAGAATGGATTACATTTATGTACATCAAAGTTGTGTAACTTGATTTGGAAAAATTACTCTTTCTCTTTCCAAATATTTTGTCAGCCACTCTGCAAGTAATCATTGCTGTATAACACATGAAAATTCTCAAAAATATGACTCATCCTTTGTGTGCCTCTTTCCAGGGTAATGTCATAAATTTTAAAAAGTCTTGTTTAAATATTTTAGGGTAGGAATATATTTTGTTTCATACTTACGACAGTAGGCATAAGTTTTATTGATTATTTTTATATTAGGGCCTCTTTATTATAACCCAGGGAAAGCAAAGATGGCCAAATACAGTAAATTAAAAATGTTTTTCCTTCCAATATGTGCTAAAACAGATGTTAATATGAAGGATATGTAATCTTAATAAATCCCTTTCTGCCTGCTTGCTTTTTGTTACAGATCTAAACGTCTTTGCGTTTTAGGAACAGAGATATTGTATAACACAGAAATACAGCTTTATTTTTAATAAAAAAAACCAGTAGAAGTACTAGCAAATGCTTCAGAGTATGCCAGACTGTATTTTCAAAATACCTTGTATAGATTTAGCTGTGTACTGTCCATTAACATTTAAACACAAAAGGATGCATACTTGTATCTCTGCAAGCTGCTTCAAAGATTGACTGCTTTTTGAGATGGCTACAATGAGCCTGTGATTGTGTAACAGTCTAATAACTATTTCTTAGTAATTTGGGGTTTTTTTGTAATTTAAGTATTTGGACTTTTTCCATTGATATCCCATTCAGACTATCATTTATTGCAATAACGTTCAATATTTACAGAGCCCAAGTGTAAATATTGCTTTCTGACATGACTTTTGTATTCATTTTTTGAAGCAAAGACCCTTTCCCTGAGAAATTAGTCAAAACAACTTTTGGTATAGATGGTGACATTAGGAAGCATAGTAAACAGTCAATTTGGGTGGCATTTGACTGGTATTTTACCAAGCTGATCTGTCTCACTGCACCAAATGATGCCTGGAGCTTTTCAGAATTCTCAATGATGCTGTTTTCTCTTTTGATAATAGGACTTGCATATCTATTTCTGTGGACTTGGCAGAAGCTTTCGGCTTAGTTCATTTAATTTTTACAGTGGAAGCTGGAGTCAGTTGGTTTTTTTAGACAATTGAGAGGTTTACAAAGAATAGTTTTCTGCCATGGAGCTATAATTTTGAAAGTGTATGTCCCTTCTCTGCAGTTGATAACCTTAGGAGTTAAATGTTTCATTAAATGGTGATGAGAGGATTGTTCCTACCTGTTCAAATCAAGCCTTCTCGTGCTGTTGGGTACAATCATTAATTACATGATTATGGATTGTATTTCTGTAGGCCTTGCTGATTTCAATTCACGGAATGGACGTGTCCATTTAGTAAAACACTCATCACTACTTTCTTTCTAACTCTGTGTTCAATTATAGACTTATGTCTTGTTTTCAGCATGCTATTCAAATGATTTTGAATTAATTAGCTAATGCTTTTTTCTCTGCTGGCCATCATGGTAGTATCTGAGTGCTTCACAGATGTAATTACATTTCACAACATCCTGGTGAGATAAGAGGTTGGTATAACCTCCACTTTCTAGGAGGTAAAGCAGGAGCTGAGGCACAGAGAGGAAAAAACCAAAAAAAAGCCCCATTATTACTGAAGGGTGCAGACTGACGCAGCTGGGACTGCGTTATCTCAATGCTTTAGTATACCGTACAGTTAATCTTTACAAACCACAACTTCCAGTTGAATCCGTGAGTGTTCACTGTTACTTTAAATGAGACTGAATTGCATGCCAGGCACTCAGACAAATGCTTACTGCTGAAAAGTTGGTGTTAAATGACTTTCCTTATGCCATAGAGGAACTCCGGAAGACATGCAAGTAAAATCCAGTTCTCTAAGGCTCTGTTCAGCTTATCTAACCGCAGGAGTGGGCTGTCTGTCCTTGCATTCTCAGCCTGCTTCATCATGCACCTTTTACAGTTTGCAGCCAAGCATCTTGGGGATCACATAGGCAGCAGCAGCCTCGTTTTTCTTGCTGCTGTCGGGCAGTTCAGTTCTATGCATTGAATAAGCAAGAATTCCCATAGCAATGTAGTGCAGGATATTTTCTGTAAAGACTTTATCATTAATGCATGCACGCAATAGGGCAGATCAGGTCACTGGAGCAGTCTCATTTTTGACATCTCCAAACTGCTCGACTTCACAATCGTAGAACATTCATGTAATAAAAGTAGGGGGTGAGGGGTGAATGATGTAGTTTTCTACCAGGAGGTTGTAGATGTTAATCTTTTGGCTTTTAAAGCAAATTAACATTTTTTAAACAGATTATTCCATATAATTTGATGTTTTTATCTATATAAGACAGACAAGGTTGAAATTCTTGTCTTTACCCCTTTGAGTAATAAAGTGAATTACTGCATTAGGAGGTCACTGAATTCAGTGTAGACCTTTAATACTGTGGCATGCAGTGTTTCACATGTGCTTGCTAACAGCAAAGAAACTAAAAGACTGAAAATTTTTCAGATTGAAGAGCAGAATGTACCAAAGGGACTTTGGGAAAAATGATTCAATGATCGAAACTTTAGCTCCTGCTTTGTCTTCATCAGCTTGTCCACTAGAAATTTCTCGTCCAATTCTGGGTCCACCAGTCCTAAACTCTGTATCGATTTGAGTTTGTCTTGTAGGGTGCGCTAGTCAAACAGGTCCAGTTCAAAACCTTAATTGCCTCCATCTCTTATGCTGCCTCTAAATCTCCCCTTGCAGCCCTGCCCACCTGAAGAGCTAGATCTGGTTCTCTAAAATTATATTGAGCAGTTTAACAATTTTAGCAGTTTTAATTTGACTGACTTGCTAGTCTTAAAACTTGAGTTGGGGAAAAGGTTAAACTAGAAGGATGAGGGAAGAGGAGTGGGCCCTCGTTACCAGGAAGCTGAGTAGCTCTGAGAGCCCTTCATGTTTTTGTGCAGCCAGTACCCTTCTGGGCTCACCTGCTTGCTGGTTTTTTTATCTTGCAATGCCATGTTGTCCTTAGCTGGTTTCTTCCATTTTCATTTTTTGCTTTATTTTCCCTGTCATTGTCTAATCAGCTCCTGTTCTCATTTCTTCCTCCCACGTCATCCCTTGATTTCCCTTGATGGCTTTCAGCCACATGTTCTTTAGTGAATATTGAATTTTGATGGTCAGAGATGAGGGGCAGTAAGATTTTTCTTGCACCAGTTCCTGCTCAGAAAATCCTAACTCTCTCGCTGCTTCTTGGCTCCTACATTGGACGCTGGTCCCAGTCTGCCCCAGTGGTTTTCCCCAACCCTCCTCCTAGCATAATATGTTGTCTTCCTACTCTTTTTACTCCCTGTCTGGTTTCCAGCTTTTCTCTGCTGGCTCTGCTTCCATCTCCGACTTATGGGCATTTACCCATTTGTCAGTTTTCCACTGGTGTAACATCAGCCTTTCTTTCCAGAAGTCATGTTTCTTTTAAGGCTTCTGCTCCCAGTCTGCTCTTCCTTGTACCTGGTTCTTGTTCCCTCTGCCACCTTTCCCAGATTGGTGTCAGGAGGGGAGATAATGTCTGTGAAGGAAGGACAAGGGAAAATTCCCTGGTGGCATGCTTGGAAGAGGACCTAGCCGTGGTCCAAGCAGGAAGAGCTATGACTACAGGGAAGGCTGTTCTCAGCCTCAGTTAGAGCCTGTCCAGTGTCTAATCCTCAGGAAATTAAGCTGCAGAGAATGTGCAAACTGCATTTATTTTGAAGAACTTTTAGCTTTCAGGAATGGAAAAAGCTTTACCCCAGCCAAAAGAAAAAAGAAGCTCTGTCTTCTCATCAGATTTTTAGATTTTTCTCCGTAGTATTGAGTTATTAGAACTTCTACAAGGAAGAATAGTTTATTGTGACTAAAACTGCTTTAATCTTGATTTTTTTTCTCATAAGCAGTGTTTTTTTCTTTCAGTGAATATTTTTATGGACATTGAGTGTGAATATGTGTGCTTAAACTGAGACAGCTAGCATGGAGGCATATGGACTGATGAAGGCCTGGCAAAGTTATTAGCTATAAGATCTAGTAATGGAGATCCCCACAGTAATGCACATTCAGCAATCTAGAGGCTAGTTTAGTTGGAGATATATATACAGTGACTTTGATACAGATGTTAAAAAATAAAATTTTTGAGCATTTGCATTTTTGTTTAAAAATACTTTTGGATATAAAACTACGTGGCTTTGAAAGAAAATATTCCTGCTTGAAACATCAGTCTTTAGGTGAGTTTTCTAATGATGCAGATATGTGCGAGATGAATTATGTATGCATTTTGTGTTTGAAAGAGAGGTACAAAGCAGTGGGTTGTAATCAAGTGACTCTGAGAAGTAATCCCAGCTGTCATTGATTCCTGTGGTTTTAGGGCAAGTTGGCTTGACTCTTTCTGGTTGCTCTCCTCATAAAAGTCTCATAGAAGTGCTGTGAGAAGAGTTACTGCATATTATTCCATGTTCGAAGCACACTAATATACATTTACATGTTAGCTTAGTATTAAGTCTATCATTAGACTGGAATTGCTTTGCAAATGAAGGATGATGCTATCTCTTGTCTCGCATTTCTTTAAATATTCCTGGGGTATCTTAGGTTTAGCATACAGGTCTTTGATATGAAACAAGACATTTAGCTGCTATGTAAACATCTATTCTCTAAATGTTATGGATTAATTTGATTAAAGAAGTTTTTGATTACTTCCTCTGCTTGGAAGATGGAGACGAGGCTGGCTTTGGGGAGCAGATTGGTAGCACACGTGGCTGCAGCAAAGCCCCACCATTGAGTTTTGGTTGTGATTCATTCAGAACCCAAATTCCCTTTTACCTCAGTTCAGATTCTTGACTTTGCCTTCCTGTCTTTTTAATTCCTTTGCAACACAGAGCACAATTTGAATTGAAGTTGTCTTCTTTAAGTTGTGATTTTTGCATTTCCACAGTGCGTTTTATTTAGTACGTTGAGAGCTGTTCAGGAAAAACTCCCTGTTTTTCCATACACATTTACAATGTGGAAGTTCAGATATGGAGGTGTCGTGTAACTTGACAGGTCCCGTGGTTTCAAAATCACTCCAACCTAACAGTAGCTGCCACAAAAAAAGGGGCAGCCTCCCCGTCTCCTTGTTCCAAACTCCACATATCCCTTCCCTGTATTGACTGTAGTTGCTGATAGGACTCACTGGAGCTGGCTTGTCTGCAGCTGGTGGATGAAAAGCGGAGGGGGCGAGGGAGGGAAAAGTGGGTTTTGGCAGCAGCCTGCCATTGGACGGGCTTAAACCATCCATTAAACCACACCTCGGGCCGAAGTGTCTAGCATCCTGCTCACTGGAGCATGCTGCACTCCTTATGGTAACACATATTTACAGTCCTGCAAGCTATAGTGTATTGTCTGCTGGAAATGCAGGTTTGAGTTACTTTTTGTAGTCTTTCGTAATGCAGCTGTTTTCTTGGTGCATTGGGAGTAACCTAGTGCACTTAATCCATGCATTTTCTCTGAATCCTGCTCATCATAAACTGGTTAAACTAGTTTGCCATTGGAACGCTCCCCCATCTGCTCTCCTGGATCCTGTCCCGCTTTTTGTAAATCATCACCTTCCCGAGGCTGCTGAAACTTTCCCCTTATCAAGTAGGTTATGGTTTATATCTTGAAACTTAAGTCCTTGCTTTCTCAACCAGAGAGAGAAAGCTTTCTTTTTTGGTTTGTGGAAACTTTTCAAAGCCTTATTAGCCATGTCTTTAAAGTTCCCAAGCCTTTCATTCTGGGAGGAAAGACAGGTCACTTATTAGAGTTTCTTCATGGTTAAAGAAACTGGACTGGACAGTTTGCTTTGTGAGAGAGAAGTGAGTGGTCATGATTTCCTGATCTTTTAGTATGGTGTACACATAGTTCCTGTTACTTATTATTTTCAGTCTAAACTGATTAACAGCAGAGCTCAGAATTTCAAATTGCAGTTTATCTTCCAGGGTCTTGGCAAACTCAGCTCTAAGACACTTGTAAGTCTATGGTCAGTAAGCAGCAAGGGTTTTACCAATGAAACTGTTGCTCTCTGTACCTCAGTATCAAACACTGAACTTAGTCCCTGTGCATACCGTACCTGTCTTAATTCTTGACAACTCTCTGACACAGCGGATTTGGATATTCTGCTATTGCACTGGAATAAATCTTTGAAGTTTAAATAACTTTGAAGGTTGAATGCAACTACCTGATCAGCACTGTTGATGAATGGGTTTTGGTTTTCTATTCCAGGGAGTTCTACGAAAGATGTAATTATTGTTACATAAAAATGTTTAATTTTTTAAAAAATAAATACCGTAACACTTTTATCTGAAGCTCTAGTGTAGTTATAGGTAAAAGGAAATTATTTTATGTAGCGTAGAAACAAATCATTATTGGATATTTTTGTCAACAGAAATTATGGTAATTCAGAACACAAATTGAGGGAAGAAATTAGAGCATTGCCAAGGCTGTTATTTTTCAGTTTTCCCATAGGAACTTTTTGGCAAAAGTCACTATTATGAAATGCTAGCAGTTTCCAGCCCTATTCCTAAATTATTGTTTTTCCTGGTATTTTAAATGAAGCTGGGATAAGAAGAGCTTGAAGAATTGTTATTGACCTGGAAGTTAATCTAATGGTGATCCACAGGACACTCTGAGTAGAAGGGCAGTGACCATAAAACAGATCTTAGGGGTCACCAAACTCATGTGAGAGGTCAGTGGAGGAGACAAGGAGGTGGTCATTTGTTTATGGATGGCCATCCTTCAAGAGAGAAGGGAGTTCTGCAATGACATCTCCAGTTCTTGCAGTGACAGTCCCTTAATATCTTAATACGAGGATAGAAGTTGCTGATTAAGAGACTCAGTTTGAAAAACAAATAGAGTACAGGCTAGTATTTACTTTGTCAAATCAGTTTACAGGTAGAAATTCAATATAGACTCAGATTGTCTTTGTATTTTTAGCAATGTTCAGGTTTGCTCTCTGAACACCCACTCCTACTTCACTCCTCCAAATCTTATCACTTGTGATTACTAAGGATCCAATAGAACTATTGTACCTTTTTTGCAAAACTGCAAGGTTTTATTCTTGCTCTCTGGCTCTTTTCCCGGGTTTCATCTACGAAGAATCTCCCACATTTCAAAAAGAGATGCTCTGTTCCATTTTCTCATCCTTCTGCAGTGTGTCCGTCTGCAGGAGCTGCTCTGTTACCCCTTGGAGATGGGGGCATCTGTCGCATAGAGCATTACAGATATTGGCTAATGCCCTGAGCAAATGTCTACCTATGGAAAAGCCCATCTCCCTCAGGCACTGTGTTAGCATGAAGTTCTCTACAGACAATAAATCTTATAGTGAAAATTATATTTAATGGTAAAAAAATGGTCTATTTAATAAATGGAGCATTTTCTATTTAGATAATACCTTTTAATAAATACTAGCCTAGGCTTGTAACTTATGAGTGTTTCATGGTTTTAATAAGATGTAGAGTTCACGTACAAGTGATGAAGTTGCCTTTTTATTGGACTATTATTATGAGCAGAAGTTTACTCTTGTAGCTTCTCCTTTAAATGCCAGCACACTTGGAAATTTTAGAAAGGTTAGTCTGTGGCATAAGCACTTTTTTGTAACAGATTTGTGTAGTGTTGAATCCCAGATGGAATCAAAGGAGCGAACTGATTTAAACCTTTAACCAGCATGCACGGGTATTTCAATGAAAATTAGTCTGATTCTCTCTTTGAAGCTGTGCATGTGCTGAAAAGGAATGCTACAGGTATTCCTTTAGGTAATGCTGGGGACTTACCTACCATTACTTATGTCAGATTGTTAACTCTTGAAAGCATGTGTTTATTCTTAATTCATATTATAATTAACTGCTATCTGTTCGGTTACATTTTCTTAACCTTATTAAACTAAATACTTCCTATTAATATTTCCATCCATGGTACTTACAATTAGGTAACTGCTGACAAATCTAAATTAATCTCAGCCTAGTTACAACATTGGAGTTGCTGCAAACAGAAGAGATGGTCTGTTTCAAGATTTGCACAATTACTTATTTTTAAAGGGTGCAAGGAAAGGAGTTGAAATAATCTTTTGCATTGTTACAGTTATGGTTATTCTGCCACTTACTATTAAGGACTTCAGCTCCATGTCTGGTTACTGCCCTTCCTTGCTCGAGTTCTGTGTTCCTGTCCTTGCTTCCAAAACGTTGACCAGCACTATCTCACCAAGACCCTCTTTTCTTTTTCTCCTATGCTTGTTTCTCGTTTGTTTATTTGTTTTTTCCCCAGTCTTTCCCTTTATTCTTTCTCCATTCTCATTGTATATGTTAAATCAGGAGCTCTCTCTAAGGTACCAAGTAATGTGCTTTTCCTGAAAGCACATATGTTCTGAAAACAATTTAGTGATTCCTATTCAGGATGAGTCCCTCATGTGCTCGCCTGCCTCAGTGCAAAGTTACCTTAAGTGGCCTAGGGCAGGAAATACACCACTTTGGTTATATAAGATGCTTGCGTAAATTGTCCTTGATTTGTTTGAAATGCAAGTAACTCTACACTTTGTCAAGAGAATTTGTGATATTCTTTATTATTTTATTCCATTTTAGATGCACTGTGTTTGCCAACATCAGGGACAGCAAAGGAAGAAGCAGCGCAGGAAGAACCTGACTGCCTTGCGAAGTATTTCAGTGTTGTATGGTGTAAGGCATCAAAGAAAAAGCACAAGAAATGGGAAGGCGATGCTGTTCTTATTGCAAAAGGAAAGTCAGTAATATTGAAAGATATGGAAGGCAAAGACATTGGAAGAGGTACTGTAGATTTGCATACTTGTGTAAGTGAACAACTGGCTTAAAATTATTGTGCTTTGAGTAGGAGAGACTGAGACCCAGCTCTTTAGATAATTTGGAATTCTCCATACCAGTGTCGCCCACAGCATGAAAAAAAACAGTAGGTTTGGCGGGGGGGAGAAGAGAAGATGGAAAGAAAGCTTTATATTTCTTACACTTAAGGCAGATGCATGGAGGAGGCTGGGGCAGGCTGAATAACATTATTCACTGAAACACCAAATGCTAGTTTAAGGAGAGGATCTGGAAATGAACGAACGACTGTACTAATTCAGCAGAGATGCCAAATGGGGAATGAGTAGTTGATTTCCACTGCTCACATAATGCATTGGAGAAGGTATTAGAATTAGGGTAAAATATACAGGTAAGTTTCTTGTAGGCATTCCAGTCAGCAGTATGGCAACCGGGTATGTCAGAGGTTAGATCAGTACTTTTCAGACAGTCAAGCAGCTAAAAATATTATCTTTGTTGGAAAGACAAGCAAACAGCAAGATTTTCCAGCCCAGCCAAATTCAACTTTGTAGCAATTTTTAGTCTTGTAGTTTTAGCAGCAGCTGCTGCTTTAAGACACAGTTTGGGTTGATATCAGAGTCAAAAATAAGACTTGCAAACTATAGGGTGCCATCAAATTGAGGCAGTAATTTTTTACTGAAAGCAAAGCAAGAATTAACTTTGCTAACTGAGCCAAAGGTATTTTGTAAGAGAGTAGGATTGGACAATGTTGCTACAAAACATAATCTGATTAATTTTGGGGCTGAGATGGCTTCTCTGCTCTTTTGTTACGATCATGAAATTGTGAACCTTGTTAGGACCAGGCAGTTTTGATTTTCAAATCAGTCTCTGACTGGTTTAATTTGAATATATTTATAGTGAAGCAATATATGTACAGACTTGCTTGTTCTTGGAAAAAGCAGAGAGAAAGAGAGTAATGCCTGGAATGTATCAGCCACCACCCTGTTCTTGTGGTTTTCTCAAGTCTTGTCTTCTTGAATTAGCTGAAAACACAATAGAAAAATTAATATTCTAATTTTTCCTGGTAGAAGTCTATTTCCTGTATTTGATGGTGTCAGGGAGCACAGTTATGCCTATGTCATTGGTGCTAACGTGCCCATTCAGTGTTGCTTTCAATGCTTGTTGATTCTAAGAAAATAATAAATCGACCAATTTAAGCAGTGTAAGTTTTAAATTTGTGCAATTATTCACTGAGTGAGAAGGAAAGGTCTGACAGTGGAGCTTATCTCCAAAATTGCACTTAGTACTAGGAAGTTTACAGTGAATGTTAATGAACTTCCAGGGTTATTATTTTTAAATGGGAAGGAAAGGGCAAAGGAAGATTTTCTTTTTAAATTTTTTTCTTTGACTTAGGCATACTGAGGCTGGATCTAAGAAGGGGTGTAAGAGCCCAAAACCAGCATAGGCTGTAGCTTGGTTTCAAGGCAGCAGAACATTTTGCTTTTCTCCTCTGCAAATGTCCTAATTCCTTAGTAATGTATTACAAAGAATTTAGGAAGTGCTGTATTGTAATTTGCTATATGTTATAGAAAGAGTTATTTCTGGCAGGTGCATAAACATTTGAGCGTTGTAGGTTGGCCTTTTGCCATTCCTAAGTTCCCATCTATCCTAAAAGTCTATCCTGTCTCAGAATTAGACTCTTCAGACCAGAATCCAAAAGATCCTGAGCAGGCATACATCTGTACTCAGTATGTTCAGCTTGAAGCTATGTAGAGGTAATAAGAGAAAATGAAAATGCAGAGCAAAGGAGAGGTCACAAATCTCCTCTCCAGGCACCTGGTTTAGGAAGGTACGTCTGTTCTCTTGTGTTTCATCTTCAGCTCTTTCCTGAAAGCTAATGTTCTTTCAAAAACCAAACAAGGTTTGCTGTGTGCTTTTTGAATACATTTAGAGAAGAGGGGGAAGAAAAATACTTCCCTTTCCCTTTTGGCCAGACATTTTTTCACCACTTGCTTAGGCTGTGAAACACTTCAGTAAATTTTTTCTTTTAAAGGAATTCAAATCCAGATCTTCACATCCTAGCCTCCTACATTCCTAGAAGTGGGAGACCTGAGGCTTGCAAGCAGTTCCCAGTAGTCTTTATATGTACTGTTTGTTTGGTAAAATACATGTAAAAGCTCGGGAAGCTTTGCCTCTTTCAGGGGTGGGTGCTGTAACTGCCGGTCACACAGTCACACTTTTTATTTTTTTTGGCCCAGCTAAGGATCAAAGCCTGTTTATCTACAGTGGCAAAAATTCAGCAACTAGGGTAAAGAATGAGTCTGATTCTAATTCTGAGGTAGCGATGTGGCTTTGACCTCCCTAGGTTAAGAAAATAAATGATGTATGTCTCTAGTTTCTTATGTGAAGACTTCAATGGCTAGAATGCTATTTAAAAGAAGGAACCTCTGCTCTTACCTACAACTTTACCTTAAAAGAAAGCAGGAGCAGTAGCTCTGTTTCATAATGAGACTAATAGTGTGTGGTACCTGCTCTGAGAACACTCACCTGAGGGAGTCCCTAAGGGGACATAGAAAAATGTGTCACCTCCTTGGTAGGATTTTAACTGAACAAACTGTTGAGCTGATTGATAAATTGTGGCAATAATCAGAGCCTGAATATTTCAGAGCATGTGTCGAAGTCAAGATTTCAGATGCATATGAATCCTTCATTGTAAAAAGCTAATTTAGAATGATTTCAAAAGCAGCATATTCTGTTTAGATTAATAGCAAGAGGAGCAAGTGGTGTTCTTTTTGGGGCATGAAAGGAAGGAATAAGGATCTAGAATGGTCATTAATTTTGAGCAAGTTTAAAATAAGGCAGGCTGCTAGCATTTATGATATGGAGCTGTTTTTCTAAATTCCCTTAAATGGCTGTTTGACATTGAGTAGAACTGATTGTTGATTGAATATTTGCTCGCATATTCTGCTATCCAGTTGTGATTATTAGCTATCAAATGTCAATCTCTGCTAAGAAGGGAAAGACTTTATGAGTTTATATGTATAAAATTCAAATACTTAAGAATCAAATACCTGTTCACAATTTTGTTTTTCCTTCTTGCAGATGAGTACTAGTGTTAAGGAAGTGCTTGCTGTGCTGTCCTAATTGGTAACTTTTTATATTCTTTTAGGTACTGGATATAAATCTAAAGAGCTAGACAGTCTTAATGAAGGTCAAACACTGATGGTTGGAGGAAAAGAAATTGAAGTGATGGGTGTAATTTCAGCAGATGACTTCAGCAGTGGCAGGTGTTTTCAGGCTGGAATAGGGACTCATGACACAGTTCCGACTCCTTTGTCTCAAACAAATATGAAACCATTTTGTAAACCATTCAAAAGTGTCAGTCATCCCAGTACTAAAGAGAATATGTTCAAAGATTCTCAAAGCTGCAAACCTCGTCATGATCCAAGTGCACCAAGTAAGATTCAGGCTTATAAGTTTCTTTAAGCATCCTTTGGCTCTCAAAAATAAGTCGAATGTGTAACCAAAATTTTCTTGTTCCAGAGTGTATTACTGAAGTTCTTCTGACATACCATACTAGTGTTTCTATCAATATCATGTTAGGACTTTATCATGTGTGTTACTAGCAAATTAAAAGCTCTGCACTGCATGCAGTTTCTCATAGCTGTTACAGATGGCTGTAGAATAAAGTTAGAAATGTTTCTGAGTGTTTTGCCAAGAAAAATGAGGATAATGATCAAAGAAACAGTCTGACACATGCTAAAAGTTCTAGATGAGTTCCAGCTTCCCACTTGTGTCAGTGATGGACTGACACATTACGGCAGCACGGCAATTGCTGTGGAGGATCAGTGATAGAGAGGTTAGGTCAGATTCAAACAATTACTTCTGACTGTGCCTGATCCTTCACAGCCAGCCAGCGTAACTACACTGTCCAAACTCAACTAGATACATTTGGAGTAAAAATTTTGGCTTATAATGCTAGAAGTACCCTGTGCTGAAAAGCCATGAGCATTCACAAATTGCGCAATGAGCAAGTTACGCAATTCTGTAAGAGGGATCATATAAACAGTTGGTAGTTGCAGGAAGTGGCTTTGCTTATCTAAACAAGAGGTGCTCTTTCTTTTGTCTGTCAATAACAAACCATTCAGGAGCTATATTCTGCTGATGGTTTGGTCTTTCAGATGGATGATAAAAATGACTTTAAAAAATGTTATTAAGCAGAACAATGCATATTAAAAAAATGCAGGGTTGTTCTACATCCTTACTATAGTTATACCTCCATCCTACTTCTTGCCTCATAACCCAATACTATGGGGCTTTTCAAAGCTGCTACCTGGCTTCTATGTAAAAAAACAATGAAATCTTAATCAAGTGGTAATTAGTGATATCATTGCCTCTTTTGTAAGAGCAGCCTTATTAACACCAGCTTCTAGTCTGATTTCAGCTTGATTATGTTGTGTCTAAGAATGTTCCTTCCTGTGGTTGCATGGTGATTCTGCATTCACTTTCTGACCTAATATTTGGCAAGAGCTGATATAATCAACAGTCAAATTAACTTTGCTATTTCTGCAAAGTTCTGATCTATTAAAAAGCTACATTTTATCCTAGTTGTCTCCTGTGCCTTCTCCTCTGGTGAATTTGAGTACCTCCTATGAGATTTCCCTAAGCTGCCTGGTGTGGAGAGCCCTCAGCACATCAATAGGTTGGACTCTCAGTCATTACAGTTGCTTACACTAGAAAATCACATGGTTTATTTAATGCCTTGCTGTATAACATGTTTCAGAAGTAACTGAGATGCTTTACAAGACTAGGATCTTGGTATATTGGAGCATTTGGAGGTTTTTATGTTGGGGTCTATGACTACAGTTGATTAAAATGCAAACCATTTATTCACACGCTCAGGAGAACATAGCACAGTGACAAAGATGTAAAGCCGTATTTTCCATGTATGATTTCTAAGCTTTTAGTCCAGTGCTTGTCCAAGCCTTGTTTCTTCTTCATCTCTGAGGCTGCAACATTTTGTCAGGAAAGTTATCTTTTTGTCACCACTGGCTTTTATATGTACAGGCACGCAGTTTGATATAATCCATCAGAACTCAGCCCTTTGTTGGTAAGAAGAAAAATCTCCCTGATGATACAAGACTTCGTCCACCCAATTCCGATAAATAAATTACAAATATAGATCTGCTCTAGTGTCAGAAGAATAGCAGCAGCTATAAATTGTTTTTTTATTCTGTCCTCTGACAATAAAACTTTTCAGTGAAGATGCGTAACATCAATATGAACAACCCCGTATGGACATTGTCCAGCAAAATTATGGCGTTAAAGTTTGTAAACAAGTTGTGGCAAGCAAGACTGTTACTCATATGTAGCCAAAGGATATATCCCAATACTTCATGCTCTCTTTGCCTTTGTATGTCGTCAAAGCTGTCAACTTCTTTTATTCATGCGCTGTGGCAGCCTTTGTCAGCTCACTCTCAGTCCTTCTCTATTTTTTTTAAACAAATTGTTGTCTTTTTATCTTTCTCTGTCAGGCAGAGAACTCTTTCTAGGGAGCTACAAGAATATCCTCTTGAAATGTAGTGTCTAGATTTTATGTAGGTCATTGTTTGTGTTCTTAAACTTTCCTTTAAGAAGCTTTTTAGATCTTCTGATTTAACTCTATGCTTTCAAAGTCATCATGCAACATTTATTAGGTAGGCGGTTTCATCTCATCATGAAAAAAATACTCAGATTTATCAGTTTGTCACCTCTATCTTTGAATAAAGTACAAACTATTTGCAAAACCTCTGTAAAAGGATTTATTTGCTAGTCTTTATAGATGCTCTCTTGATAAATGCATTTTCTGTCTGCAAATGGCCAATACTTTAAACAGTATTTTTAGCAGTCATTAGATCATCGACTTTATTCTGTAACTGCATTAGAGAAATAATATATTTTGCTAGCAGACTAAAAATAATGGGGTTTTTTTGCAATACTTGCAAATGTTTTGAACTTCAAGATTCTCTTGTTATGCCAAGACCAAATGCAAGCCATCAGTGGATGTTCAATAAGGCTGGTTTACCTGTGGTGGATGTAGTTGTGGATCCTTACGTTGCAAATAATCTCCGACCACATCAGAAAGAAGGAATTATATTTCTATATGAATGTATAATGGGAATGAGGTAAGATGATAATCCTTTTGGCTTTCAATCCCTGTAATGTTTTCATGCCTGTGTTCAAAATTAGACAATTTGAATGGGAATATTTGAGCAATTGTTCAGTTAATTTGTATTAGTAATCTTCCCCCTATAAAGTTTGCACAAGTTTTCTCTGACCTGTATGTAGTGTCGTGCTTGCTGTGACTTTGCCAGACATGATGAGAAGCTGGTACATCAAAAGGCCTGTCAGTTGTACTGAAAATACAACCTAACCCATGCTAAAGCACACTGTTTTCTGGGATTTATAATTAATATAATTCATAATTATGCATATGATTTATAATTTAGGCATTTAGAGTAAAGAAGCTGTTATACCAATCTGTTGAGGAAAAATACAGTGTTAGTTTCAAAAGTGTTTTCTCAATTCATGGATTCATTAAGGTATGTACAAGTGTTAAAAATATTAGATAATTTTATTTCTAAAATAAGATTTAAACTACTTGGTTTTGGAGTACTAATGCATTAATCTAGAAAATGAGGAATTTTACTCTGAGGTCTTGTGGGGTAACAGAATGAAAACCTATGGTATGAATAGGTTCTTTATACTTCAGAAACAAGCACAAGAAGCAATTCCCTAAACCAGTTACAAGTAATTATAGGTATGTCTTTTAAAATGTTACCCTCACTTAATTATATTTTACAGAGTCAGTGGCAGATTTGGAGCTATTCTTGCTGATGAAATGGGATTAGGAAAAACATTGCAATGCATTGCACTTGTCTGGACTCTTCTGCGGCAAGGGGTCTATGGATGCAAACCTGTACTGAAGCGAGCACTAATTGTCACTCCTGGCAGTCTTGTAAAAAACTGGAAAAAAGAATTTCAGAAATGGTTGGGAAGTGAAAGGATCAAGGTCTTTACTGTTGATCAGGTAAGACTTATTTCCAAAAGGGGATTAGGTCATATTTGGTTCAGAATACAGGACTCATGTCAGGTATTTGTTTATTTTTATTTTTTTAAACCAGACACCAAATCTAGTAATTCTCTATTAATATTTATTTTTAATATTTCATTTCTCCTTTGGATAGTTGTCCACATGGGCATTTAGCTGTCAGTAACCAAGTCATAACTGAAGCTCACCAGCCTGTGTAGCATATGTCTGTCTTATCTTTCCTCAGGCTTCACTTTTGAAGATGTAAAAGGTGATGTACTCCCCTCCGTGTGCCTCTTCAGCTCAAGAAAGTTTTTTTTGTTGTATGTCTGAGCATTCACCTTCCTTGCTTTATGTACCAGAGCATCTACCTTGACTGACTTGTGCTCTGTTCTGTGGTAGTTGCCTTTGTTCTGTACCAAAACCTTTTACTGTAATTGTCAATAATTAGGTTTTTGTAGGGATGATTTAAAGTCTCATGAATTACCAAGCCCAGAGTCTCTCCTACAGTGGAGCTGTTCCTGCTGATAATGACACTCCCAAGTTCCCTTAAGGCCCCGTTGATTCCCACATGCTGAGAAGGTATCTCATCTTTTAATCTCTTCCGTATACTTCTAGAGTCTTGACTTTATTTTTGAAACACAAAACTCTCTCTGTCCTTTACTACAAAGACTAAAAGTTCTAGCACAGACTCTAGACTTCAGCGATCTTTATTGACCACATCAGGCAGGAAAGCATCTAGCCAAGTAAAAGACGAGGGATTTCAAGGAGCAAGGCTGTAACATCACTGACTGAGGGCTTTCTCTGGAGGAGAGCCGCATCTTGTTCTGGTTGTAAATTTTCCCGTTAAGCATGGCTCAAAATCTCAGTCAGACAGTTTGGTCATCTCAGGACTGTTGCTCACAAACAGGAAACTTGCTGTTGCCGTCGTTAATGTTTCTGAAGCTTTCAGACTCAAGCTCTGTTTTCTATAATTTCCCATTCAGTATTTTTTTCCCTAAGACTTCTGGTGCCCGTGTCTGTATGGAGTGGGCGTTCACAGCAGAAAGGAAAGAGAACTTGTTTAGCATACTGCGGTTTCTATACATGCCTTCAGCAACCTTGCTTCTCTATGTTTGAATTGTACCGGTAGGAGGAAGTGAGAACTTTACAGTATATGCATTGGTGCTTGAAACAAAGATGCAGATATTTATTTTCCAAAATTATTTTTTAATCTAATAGTTCCGTACAAATAGAATGGAGAAACAAATACTATTTCGTTCTAAAGATGACCTAATCCTTACATCAATCAGATTGGCTTTTAGTTTCTTGCATTATCCTTATTGTCTGTAGGGAAGAGTGAATATTTCAGATGAAATGGAAGTTTTTAAACTGTTTTTAAATTCATTAACATGGACTTGTTGGAGTGAGTCTAGAGGAGGGCCATGAAGAAGATCAGAGGGCTGGAGCACTTCTATGCAGACAGAGTGAGGGAGTTGTTCAGCCTGGAGAAGAGAAAGCTCCAGCAAGACTTTATTGTAGCCTTTCAGTACCTAAAGGAGGCCTGTAAGAAAGCTGAAGAATGACTTTTAACAAGGGCCTTTAGTTATAGGACAAAAGGTGATGACTTTAAAATGAAATAGGGTAGATTTAGACTAGATATAAGGAAGAAATTCTTCACCTTTAGAGTGGTAAGGCACTGGAAGAGGTTGCTCAGGGAAGCTGTGGCTGCCCCATCCCTGGAAGTGTTGAAGGCCAGGTTGGATGGGGTCTTGGGCAGCCTGGTCTGGTGTAAAGTGTCCCTGCCCATGGCAAGGGCGGGTAGAACTGGATGATCTTTAAGATCCCTTCCAACCCAAACCATTCTGTGATTCTTTGGTAGAGCATAAATTTTTTTGTAACAATAATTGTTTATTTGAAGTCCACTCTTAATTGTCAAAACCTTGAAATTACTGAACCTACTCATCTTGCACTGAGGACAGCCTGCATGTCTGTTTTGAGCAGTAGGTGCTCTTTGCATCATTTGCTTTTCTTAATAACTTGTGTCAGGATGTGGAAGTGAAGCAAACTGTCTTGTCAGGAATTGTTATGTAATATAGGTTAGGATAAGAAATAGTGATGTTTCTAAAAGAAGGGGTACAAGGCAAAATATAATATGTCCACTTTTTTACCTGAAAATGTAGTTAAAAATAATTGAACATTTTCTTGCAGTTTTTATGAATAATGTTGGGAGGAGAAAACCTGAATTTGCTTACAGTTATTATGACCCAAAATGACAGTAGCTATCATTATCTTTTAATTTAAATAACTTCAATATTCTTACTTGTCTTGCTGGAGCAATTTCGATTGAGGACACTCAGAATCTTTTAAGATTGTGTTCCCAAATAGCAAGGAATACATTGTCATGCAGAAGAAAGACACGATATGTCTTGCCTGGGGTATAATGAGGTATTTCAAAATAATTTACTGTCTGTCTTCTCCAGAAAAACAGCAATTACAGCAAGTACTGTTATTGCTTCAATATAACTTAAAAGAAAGAGCTTGTCTCAAAGTTTTTTTCTATTCTTGCCTATAAGGAATACATTCAAAGAACTGGCAGACTTAAAATGCATTAGGCATGTTTTCTTCACTTTTACACTGAAACACTGCAAACTGGGCCTAACCCTTAAGTAACAGATTCTTCAAAAAAAACCAGGGCGTTATCTGGTTTTAAAATGCGAGTGCAGTTTACTTCTGTTAAAATGCAAATGTCATGCAGCGTACATTACTTTTAAAATGAAGGTGTCCTCACAGAGGTTGCATTTAAGTCTTGTTAGTCCATGTTATCAGCATTTGAGATGTGTTTTAGAGAATAACTCCTTTATCTTATTTGCAGAGTATTGCTCCTACTGGGGTGGGGGTGTTTTGGTTACATTTTGAAGTCAGAATATATGGAGAACGAATTAATTCAAGGTTCACATTGCTTCATGATTTTGCAGTTTTTTAATTTATACTTCACCAGCTACATTGGATTTGGACTAGTGTGAAGAGGGGCCTGTTGAAAGAGTAAGCCTGGGACATTATGGAGCTCTAATACTGATTGACAATTACTCCATATGTGGCTCCAGGAAACTCACTCAAACCTGTCAAGTCACTCTTGTAACCAGTTAAGAGGGCAAATGAATTACTTGAAATTGGCTTGTAAATTTATTTTAATTTTTAGTCCATTATCCATTGCTGTTGTTATATACAGCAGGAAATTTATTATATGTGGCTGCAGGGGGCTTATAATATGGCAGGACTCTCTTGGGTTTTTTTTCAGGGGTTCAAACAGTACAGAAGAATTGCTGATTTACCAAGGGAGGGATTTTGGAGGCCGTTCCCCAGTGCTGCCACTGCTTTCCATGTAATTTCAGTTCACATTCAGAAAGTGTAGGATGGAAAAAAGTGTTTCTGAACCCTGGGCATCTTCTGATACTTGACCGTCCCCAGAGAAGATCAGAAAGGCATTGCCTCTGTCTTCAGGGCTGCAATGTGGACAGGAACAACACTGGGTGTTGCCTTTAGGGCTCCTCTGTGTCTCTGTTCCTGTTTTGGGGAATTTTCAAATCTTGTTTTGAAATTGGCAGTAAAAATACTGGCTAGAAAACTGGCAGTTCTGGAAACAACAGAATACTCGATCTCATCCGAACAGCTGGGGAAACTGGTGAACGCCCTCGTTACCTGCTCACTGCTACTCCTGCCTTCCTCTGACTGGGTCTCTGGGTCTCTTTGTGAGCAGCATGTGGGGACTGATCTACCACAAAGTACTTTGTGAGATTAATGTCCCAGATTTGGCCCACAGACTCATTTGAATCACCTTCTAGGAGTCTCTAAAGGTTGTGCTAATTAAGTGGTGTTGCTTTTATGGTGTATTACACCATCTGGCCCTAGACTTAGTTGTCTTTGTTTGGTGACTGATCTTGTTTGGAAATATATATACCTTCTGAAGCTCAGGCTTGATTTGCTTTCACAGTTAAAGAGGTCCCTCAGCTTGTCAGCTGGGCTCATAGCCAGCTTAGTTAGGGAACACAGTTGGGAAATAGGAAGGAACATGCAGGAGATTAATGTCTGGACCTATGTGGAAAGGTAAGGGACATGTCTACAATAGATCTTTCCATTCATATGCGCAATTCCAAGGCAGGTGAGTAATCCTAATTCCCAAGTCTGCACAGAAATGTTACTACTTCTAGGAGCATTTTTTGGAAGAAGCTCCCTGTCATATTACAGTGCCTTTTTATTTAGTTTGCCTATTACCTTCAAAGAGTCTTGATGTCTATTGAAGGAAAACGGTTTGGGGGTATGTAAGGGCAGAGGGGTCACAGCCATTTTCTAGCTATTGATACAGGGTTTAGAAATAAATTGCATTTATTAACCAATAGACAGATACGTTTTCAGGGGACAGATTTTGGGTTTGTTTTCTGAGTCCCAGGCTGCTCTTACCTGTTTGCCAATTCATCAATGTTAAGGGCTTGTAGCAAAGTGAATAGCACGTTCAGTTCAAAACTATAAGAGGAATTTTAGGTTGGTGGAATGCAGTAACTTCCCACTGGATCACATTACTGCACCCTGCAGCTTGAGATCCCAAAGTGAATGTTCAGGCAGCTGCTTATACGTTTTCGTTATCTTGGCTTTAATTTTTCTTTTGAAGCTTACCTAAATGCTGGGACAAGGAAGGTGTTACAGGGCCCCTGTGCTGTTCACCTTCAAGGAAATGAGTCTCAGATGATTTGAAGATGTAAAAGAATAATAGATTTTCTTTTAATGAGGTGGTAAAACTCTAAATTGCTGTATCCAATGCCATGTTTCCTTTGCAAATTAGGAAAATATCAATAATTCAGACCCATGAAGGAGAGAGCAAATATCTTGTGTCACATTAGAAAAAATTTTTGGTACTGGCTATCTAAGGAGTATGATGAGTGATTTCAAAAGAAGTAGTTATGTGGTATATTTTCCTTTATACCTGCAGGACCATAAAGTAGAAGAATTCATCAGTTCTCCACTTTATTCAGTTTTGATAATCAGTTACGAGATGCTGCTGCGATCTTTGGATCAAATTCAGCCTATAGAATTTAACCTCCTAATCTGTGATGAAGGACATCGTCTGAAAAATAGCTCTATTAAGACAACTACTGCCCTCACTAGTCTGTCCTGTGAGAGGAGAATTATCCTTACTGGTTAGTATCTATAGCTACTTCTACTGTTTAGCTAGGCTGATAGTATTATGTTGGGGTAAAGAAAAAAGGTATTGTAAGTATGGCAGGAGCACTGTATAAATTTTGGAGAAGAGCACTAAATGTACAAATTTCGGGTCTTGTAAAAACAGACTATTTCCACTTTTTTTTTTAATAAAAACAAAATTTGTCTGACTTTAGGGGTGGGCAAGGAGCCTGGGAGCTTCTATAAGGGAATCAGGACTCTGTTTACATACACTCGTTATTTTCCTTTGTAGTTATTTAACAAAATTGATTTGGAATTTGACTTTTTTAATTCCTTTGTCAAAGCTACTAGATGTGCAGTACGTTTAGTTAGGGGACAGTAGTTTAGTAGTCATGATAAAGTTCTAGATTAATCCAGTACTCCGAGTAAATTGCATTGAAACAAACCGTCTGTTTTCAGCATGCATTCTCAACATTAAACCCTGCATTCAACTGCTCTACTTCTATCATTTTCAAGAAAAAGTTGCCAAATACAGAATAATTTTTTTGGCTTTCCAGGTACTCCAATCCAAAATGACTTGCAAGAATTTTATGCATTAATAGAATTTGTGAATCCGGGAATACTTGGTTCTTTATCCACATATAGAAAGATATATGAGGAACCAATTGTCAGGTCTAGAGAACCTTCAGCAACAAAGGTAAGTTATTAAAAAAAATAATAATGCAGTAATAGAAAAAAAATTCATGAGCAGGGCTGTGGAATTTGCTTTCTATGGAATAAAATAAAGCTCAAGACTAATAGTAGCAAATGCTTTTCACCTTCCTATTTAAAATAAAATCAGTTGTTCTCCAGAGGGAGCATGTTGAGATCATGGCATTTCGGCTGCCTATTAATTATCAGGCAAAAATTGCTCTTCCGGCACCTTGCATTCCCAAAAATACCGTGTGCGTTACCATATGGTAATACTTAATTCATAGTTTCTCCACAGTACTGCAAGATCTGCATGATTTTATTGCATGAATCGGGAAATTCTTTAATATAATTTTAACCTTGGGTATCTTCTGGGACTTTATCTCCCTTCGTTTAAGACTTTAGAAAGCAGACGTAGAATTAATCTAAAATAGTGGTAGAAAATTTGAACATTACAGTCACATATCAGAAAGTGGTATCCTGCATTTAAAATGTTCTTTAACTATCTAATTAAAATCATACAGAAAATCATTGTGGTGAAATGCAAGACTATCATTAAATCTTGTGCTTTATTCTTTTAGGAGGAAAAGGAATTAGGAGAAAAAAGAGCAGCAGAACTCACACGCCTCACTAGACTCTTTATTCTTAGGAGAACACAGGAGGTTATAAACAAATTTCTGCCTCCCAAAAAGGAAAGCATAATATTCTGCCGACCAACAGCGCTGCAACTTGAATTGTATCGAAAACTGCTTAGTTCTCGAGTTATTAGGTCCTGTCTACAAGGCAGGCTAGAAAACAGCCCTCACCTAATATGTATAGGAGCTTTGAAAAAACTCTGCAATCATCCATGTCTTCTGTTTAAAGCTATAAAGGTATCTATTTGAGGGGGGGAGGGAGTGCTTGCAGTCAGTCATTTCAGCAGGCAAAGGTCGCTAAAACTATGTTGTGGTCAAACTGCATGTTACTTAAGGTCATTTCCATACTCTTTTCTCACATACAACTTGCTTTAGGCGATCTGATTTCAAAAACATAAATGTTAGGAAATCTGAATATACTCCGGGAAGATATCTCTCTGATTTCCTATTGCTTTATGATATTTTCTTATTCTTCATGTGTTTTCCCTCTTGATCCTGTCTCTGAATATTTGTTGCCTAGAGATTATTCTGTGTACTCTGTGTGCTGTTTCCTGTGAGACCTCCCTGTCCGCATGCCAGTTTCACTCTCAAGCTCAGTGAGACTGGGGGCTACAGGCTCAAGATGTCAGTGGTACTAGATGTCTCCATTTCCACTTCTCCTGGGATCCTGTCACACTGCACATCTTGCTATTCCTCTAGAAATGTTCTCATTCCTTAGATAAATAATGTGATAGGTAGTAATACTAACTTCTGTGGGCACTAGTCAGACTCCAAGTAGGTGAGTGGAAGTGTAAATCTTTCTCGAAAAACTTCATGACTTAAGAGTCTCCATGACTTGAGGGCATGCCCACAGCACAGACCACCCTGCAACTTTCAACACTGCCAAGTTCATTGGCTTTACTTCGTAGAATAAGCTTTAGAATGTTTTTCATATGTGAAAGCGTAACCATTTAGAAGCTATTGGGAAGGAAACGACTGTATGTGCAAGTCATTTATTATTGTTGTGGTTTTGGCATTTGGGTACTTTGGTTTTTTCCTCCTTGTGAAACATTGATTTTCAAATTACAGCAAAATATTACCTGTGTTTCTTCTATTTTATTGTTTTTATGTACTAACTTTTCTTCATAGCCAGTTACACAACCATATCTTAATGACACCAAATTCCTAAGAAAAGTCAATGACTGGGAAATTCCATTATAATATATTATGGTATTTAGAAAGAACAGACTTGGTTTTTTTTTTCCCCCAAGTTTTAGATACAGCTTGGCTGTGGATGTGCATCTGTGTGGTTGGTTAAGTAGAAAAGTAGAAATAAACCACATCTTTGTTGTGAATATTTCAACTTTCTATTCAGGTGCAAATGCCATCATAGATTAGAGGTTCTGAACCCAAATAAAAGTTGTCAGTATTTTAAAACTGTGCTTTCAGTCCAGCAGTGGGAGGTCCTGTTGCTCACATGATACACTGCTTTGTGGCAGAGTTTGATGCCTCCTTTTGTCTTTGTAAAAAAAAAAAAAATATATAGCAAACTTAACCTCCCCCCCAAACATATTGAATCCTTGTATTTTCAATAGGAAAAAAGCTGTGATCCTGTGTCTGGTGAACATGACGAGTCCAATCTCTACGAAGGTCTAATAGATGTCTTTCCACAAGACTATGCTTCCGATACTTTCTCGGAAAGGGATTCGGGAAAGTTGCAGGTGCTGGTGGAGTTGTTAGCAGCAATCCATGAGCTCAGCTCTTCTGAAAGGCAAGTGTGAAATAAAGATAAAAAAGAGATAATGGGATTTTGTTTTGCTTTTCAAATGCATGGGGAGATAATATTCAAAATGAAGGCATTGCAACTGTTTGTAGAGTTACCAAGCATCTTTACACATTGTACTCCAGGCTCTTCCTTGTTAAATTACTAAACTAGGATTTGCAGCTGACATAAATTTCAAAGTTGCTCTTCATATTTCTTCATATAAAAATGCTTGTATTTTTCATACTGAGTTGCAGCAACTAAGGTTGCTGCAGCCTCTGTACTATGACCTATTTACTTGCAAAGACTTTCCAATGCTTTGTACCTCCTTGAGGAGATGTATTCATGTATTAAGTATTTTAAATTGCACTGAAATGTTTTTAATTACTAGATTATAATTTCTTTCCTCTTTAATCATGTTTAACCGCTTAGTGCTTTCTGCCTTTTCTGCTCAGGGCAACCAGACTCCAGTAGACAATCAGTAGAGAAACTTGCGCAGCAACTGCTTATTTCCCTTGTGGTGAATGCCACTGACATGTAGGAAACCCTCTGTTTATCATAGAGTAATAGGATGCACGTGGTTAGTTACTGGGGAACTGTTGATTCATTCAAATCTCACATGACCTTGTATGTCATCATAACTCTTTTATGTACTCATGCCTTAAAGCCCAATTATTCCAGAAGTATTTAGCTTTTAACTGTTATTTAAATTGGTGCCTAAATAAGATATGCTGTAATTCAGTAGCGGGAAGTAACAGCACATCTCTTGGCACTGATGTAAAAGAATGTGTTTATTCTGGATACTCTTAACAAATAAGAAAGCTGAGCCTATCATTGGTATTTTTATGTCTAAGAACCACTGAAACCAGTAACATCTAAATATCTAAATGTACTGGCTTTATTTCTTATAGACTGAAAGAAACAGGGATAGCAGGAAAAAACCACCCCTCTTTCTATCAGTGCTGTAGGAGCTACTGAATAATAGCTACTGTTGAGGCACTATTTTGCATCTTTAAAAGTTTTGTTACTTAAATGCAGTGCTGTTCATGTTTCTTTTTCTCTTGTTTCTCTGCTCACGTTATTACTAAATACTTTCTGCTACATACAGGCTCAATTCCAATTGTCCTCTAAAGCTTATATTCTATTTTTGAGTAAAAACAAAGGTGTGAAATTGGGGTTGATTGACAAAAAAAATCAGGCCAGTAAAGGTTTTTACAAACAAGTCTTGGATGGAATTCGATTTTAGAGTAAATTGTAATAATAAAAAAAATCAAAACAATTAAAAAATGTTAATTTACAAGACTTTTCTGTAATTATTTGTGCAGTTCTTTGGTACTCATTTTTAATCAACAATTATTTAAAAAAATGGAGCACTTTTTGTGGGATTTCGTGGATTTAGCTTAGATTATAATAGACCTCCAAATAAGATCTAGCAGAAAATGCCCTAACTGCGCTTATTATTTTATTTACGGCTTAAATTTGACAGAATTTCTTTGTCCCCTCAGTAGAATCATCCTCAATATCTGGGAGGATAGAAAAATCTAGATTTTCAGAACTCTGAAACTTACCTAATTAAAATTTGAGAGAAAAATCCACTAACATACTATGGGTCATTAGCGTAAAGGATCAGGAGACTGATTTTACTTTAAAAAAATAACAACAAAAATCCAGACTATATTGTTTGTGATATTTTTCGCTATCCTTCATCCCAGTTCTTTTAATTCATAAAATGTTGGAAAGTGTCACTGCTTTCCCATTTGACTTTAATGATTCTGTTTATTAGACTTTTCTGAGGTTTTCTGCAGAAGTTCACAGTGGCTATTCCAGTTAGTAGAGTCATAGATACATTATTTATTAGCTACAACACCCTCTGCAAATGCTGCCTTAACAGCAATTTCGTATAAATAGATACTTATTTTAAACAAATCCTTGTCTCTAGCTGATTCTGGATCCCTGCAATCTATGCATTAAGCCAAATTGTGTTGCAAAGGAGAATATTCAGTATTTAACATTTGACTTCTTGACAGTAGATGTAATTCAACCAGATCTAGTATAAGTTTCAAATTAATAGGAAATGTTTTATTTCTCTGGAAGTAGGAGAGTCTCAGGTTTATGTGTAATTTTTGCTCGACTTGTGATTTTATTTTCTTAGAAGTCTTGGGTGATTTGTTATGTTAATGGACTTTAACTTTACTAAGGTCGAAGACAATAAGGTAACTTTGTTTTACTGTTTCACAGAGTTGTACTGGTATCCAATTACACTCAGACATTAAACATATTACAAGAGACGTGCAAACATTATGGATACTCTTATACCAGACTTGATGGACATACTCCTGTCTCCCAGAGACAACAGATTGTTGATACTTTTAACAGTAAATTCAGTCCAGCTTCTATCTTTTTGCTGAGTTCAAAGGCTGGCGGAGTAGGACTGAATCTGGTTGGAGCATCTCATTTGATCCTGTATGATATTGACTGGAATCCAGCTACAGATATTCAGGTCTGATAACAAACAGTGTACATGAGGGTTGGGAGGGGCATCAAATGATTTCTTGATTGATTTTGCAGTGCCTGGCTTTACTTGTCTTATTGCTACCCAGTTATCACATTGCATCTGGACAACTACAATACTGGAGGAAAACTCTTTTTGAGAAGAAAACAAGAAATATTTCCCTGTCATGTTATATATATTGGGTTCATTAGAAGCCCCTTTGCAGTAAAAAATGAAAAGGTTAAATTCTGATTTTGAAGAGTGAGTCATGGATCCCCTTTTTCTCCTGACCTCTTTTTAACTGGAAAGTTGCTTTGTTTCTAAAAGGAAAAAGAAACGTGGTTAGAATGCATAGCAAACACATAGCAAATTGACAGCAATATTTGCTATACCTGGGAAAAAGGGGAAGGTTCTGATCTGAATTAAGAGAATGAGGAAATCATGTGGTAATGATGCCAAAATAAAGAAAACAAAGCCAGTCCTGTGTTATTCTTGTAATTGCACTGGTCTCAGGGGTTCATTTAGTTGACGTAAGGGCGTTCAGTTAAAATAGTTCTTAACAATAACAATTTTAAAGAATCTTTTTATAAACACAGGAATGCTGTGTGCTTAATACCTGAAATAAGCTCTGATTCTTGGCCCTGCCCCTGTTCTAAGTGTCAATCTTCATGTGGTCACTTGCTTTGTTGTTTGAAACACAGCCTGCTAAATCAGTCACAATTGCTACAGGTTGCCAAAGACCAAAAGCCATTTTGTGGGGACTTGTACCCAGTATGTAGGTATAACCCTTATGTTTTTGAAAAGAAAAATCATATGGCAATATTCAGTTACATTTTGTTTGTTTAAGAATTAAAGGGTGTGAAACACTGATATTACGATTTCAAAAGGAATGGAAAAGTAGTTTTTAAAGATGTATTGTTGCAAAAAACAGTTTTGGAGATATGGGAGAGTGATGACTATTCCTGAAGCGCTAAACAGTTGCTAATGTTTAGAAAACAAATATGAAGAGGGGATTTCTGGCAAGAAAGAGGTGAAACTCATGCTTTCCTGCTATAGCACACAGAAAGAATGGGGAGCATAAATGGCAGAAAGTAAATTATATTTTCAAAATTATTTGCAGTTAATAATAGAAGATTTTTATAAAAACAGCTAAAGGCAGTTATTGAAGAATGCTTTCTTTGGACAATATCTTTTTGAAGGAGCTAGTTGAACTGGTAATTTGATTAGTGGAGTCTGTAAGTTTTAGTTGAAATACCATTGTATTGTAGGCTGTTAATGCTCCTCATCTTCTTGTTTTCTTCAGGCAATGGCTCGAGTATGGAGAGATGGCCAGAAACACACTGTACATATCTACAGATTGCTAACCACAGGTCAGGGATGGTGCTCAAACTTGCCTAGAGTGAGACAGAATTTTGTCTATAAAAGAAAAGGAGGGGGCGTTGTTGGAATTCATTCCTTCTTTAAAAATATGTATTATTTGTTCTGAATTCAGTTAAAATAGAGACATTACATTGATTCATTTGCCTTTGCTTTTGCTTGAATAACTGAAAGTAGTGGTTTAGCATTTCCTATGAAAATTGTTATCAAGAAATGGATTTAACTTTTCTTCTTGACAGGTACTAGTAAAAAATTATCCCAGTGTATCATTTTTTTGTTTTGTGTTTTGATTTTTGTTTGTTTATTTTCAGTACAGGTTCAATAGAAGAAAAGATTTATCAAAGACAGATCAGCAAACAAGACCTTTCTGGGGCAGTTGTAGACCTTTCCAAGACATCTGAACACATCCATTTTTCCATTGAAGAGCTTAGAAATCTCTTTACGCTTCATGAAGATTCCAGCTGCATTACCCATGACTTGCTAGAGTGTGACTGTATGGGAAAGAAAGACCATCAAAGTGAGTTTCTTTTTCATTATCTTCAGTTGTGGCTGAGGAAATACATCCGTTCTGAATATACAGTCTGTCACTGGAGAAAATTCTGATGCTCAGTAAAATAGCATTGAAGTAATAAGGTTCATTATGGGGTCTTCCAGATGCTGGCTGATTTTTCTAATCCATTGGAGCCTTTCACAAGATGAAGAGGAGGAAAGACTTATTCTTTGCAGTAACAACCAATTCATGTATCATGATTCCTAATTCCTTCAATCAGCATTGGCCAGTGCAACTAGTGATTTGTTACAACCAAATGATATTATGTGGTGTTTTGTTTCTAAATATTCAAGGATGGTAATGAGTGGCTGGTAAGGTTTAATTCAAAAGCTTTCTTGAGGTTGGGTATACTAGCCAGTCCCAAATGAAAATCTCAATAATGATAAGACAGACCTCTAAATATAACTCTTCATTTCACAGTTAATAGCTATAGCTGATGCAGGATGATTAAAATAGGTTTTCTGAGAAATGCTGGAAAATCCCCTGGCAGTTGTGAACTTAAATTGTAAATATTCACATCTACCCTTTCCACAGGAATCTATCTCTCTTGTTCTTTTGACGTATCAAAATTGTTTTAATACCTCGCTGCATACAGGTGGATAGGTTTAAGTTAGGAGCAGGATTACAGAAAAAAAAAAGTAAGTTATGGTTGTGTCCAATCCATTTTAATTTTCATAGCTCATCTAGTTTCTTAAAGGAGAATGTGTCTGTTGCCCTGGTATGTTTCTTTCCTTTGGGCATGAAATATCTATATAAAGTATTCACAGATGTGATAATGAGTTTCCAATACTGATATCTTCTAACCACATACAGGTGCCACAATAAAAAACCCAAAGAAATGGCTACAAGAGGGCATGTATTTGATAGACATGAACAAGCAATGATGTAATACAGACCCAATGAGACTATTTTGCTTGATAGTTTGCATGTCTCCAGGTCGTAGACTGGAGTCTATAGTTGTGTTCCTTTCTCATCTCATTCTGCCCAAAAGGGGGAGGGCTTGGTTACTAAAAGCACAGTGCTGTGTAGCCATAAGAATGTGCCTTTCTCCCTTATTTTTGCTCCACATATTGATTTCATTGTCTTTGTGTCTTTCTTTAGTGACTGAAAAGTTAAACCTTCTGGTTTTGCATGTGTTCATGATGTTCTAAAATATACCAGCCTCCACTTAGGTACTATCACAGGATCTGCGTGGAAAAGACACCTTGTGTGTTAAATGTTAGCCAGATTTTCTCACTGGTGTGCAGTGAGGTGGGTAGATCTAGACTGCAGAAATCCAGAGAAACTTTATATTAGTGTGATGAACACTGGTGCATATAATTTTATTTAGCATTTTGCAATCTTGGAACAAATTGGTTCCATCAATTCAAACTGCAGTATTGGTTTCTTGCATCTCACAACACTGAATGTAACCAGGATTTCTTCAGGGGTAATTATATCTTGGTCTCAGTGAACAGAACCTGTTTGGCAGTAAATCAGCGAAAAACCTGAAGGTCATTCTTAAGTTTAAGTGATGGAAATGGTAGAGTGAGAGGAAGGTTTGATTTCCTAAAGAGCTGAGGACATATTGGCTCATCAGTTCCCTGGTCAAATTGTTGTTGATCACCCCAGAACGCAGCTACCACCAGCTGGTCTCTTTTTCTTTCCTAAGAATAAAAATCTGTCAAAAGTATTTCATTGAGGAACCAGATTCCAGGCTACGGGGGATAGTTGCTGGCACACAGAAAAGGCCAAGAACTTTCACTGATTGATCTCCTCTGTTTCTAGTAAGTATTATTCAAAATATGAACTGAAGAGGAGCCAAACAATATAATACAGGCTTCACAATATGTGAGCTTTTCATAACAATCTTCATTAGATTTACCAATAAGACTGGATATTCTTGACCAAGCTCCTGTTGTCCATTCATACTGGGGCCATCTTTCAGAAAGCACTGGAGTCTTAAAGCAATTGACTGTGCATGGATCATGCAGATGAATTGCTTCTCTATTCTACTGGCTTTCGGATCAGCTGTAAAGCTATACACCTATTGTTTTACATGGCTGTTGTTTAGTTTATGGAGTTAGGAATGTAGAATCTGTAAGGACTTGAGAAGTGCATCTCTTCTACATTTCCTTCTGGCCAGTAAAGTCAGTTACAAGCCTAATGTAGATGTGTGTTGTGTCAGTCAAAAGGAAAGTCTTGCATATCTGAGTCTTTGTGGGCCCTCCAAAAGTTTAAAAAACTCAGGAATACTGTGTCATCGTGCTGTTCATATCACTGTTCTTTCCTAAGGAGCAAGTAACACCACTATGAAAATATTTGACATAACAGTGGTTATTGGTTAAAATCAGCAAACTGATTTCTTCTTTTGTCACATGCACCAAGTGAATAATAAAGCCAGCAATGTGTGACATACTCTGCAGTGTTCTGGTAGTGTTTGGGACTATATAATCCTTTGTCCAAAGTGAATTCCTCTCTTTGTGCTTCACAGGGAATAGTCTTTTCCTTACTGTGAAATTGAACAATTTACCATAATCTGGATGCACAGAGTGCACTAAAGATCCATCTCTAGTGTGCAATGAAATAGCTATTCAGACTGTTCTTAGCTGCTTGGAATGACTTGGGGAGGGAACAGAAGCTAGCATGAATTTTGCTGCAACATATTTCAAGATTCAGATATGCTTAAAAATGGGAGCAGCCCAAATGTCACAGAATTAGGAAGATAGTAGAAATTGTCAGAAAAGGTATTTCCTTCCCCTCGTCTTTATGCTAGCATATGGTGATTTTGATAACTTCAATCAATGAGGAAGAAACAGCCTTTCCCCTCTTGCTGTGAATACATATGTTTGTTTTTCACTGACATGGGATTTATATGCTATTCTATTTTCTCTCATTTGTTATCACCAACTGACATTGATTCAGACTGAAATTTTCTGTCCCTCTTTTCCCTGAATAGTCTACTGCATTGTTTTTTTTTCAGATCTTTCATCAGAAAAGACTTCTGTGCCTAGAAGTTGCCAGCTTGGACAAAATCATGGGAAGCCTGATTCAAAGAAACCACTCTCAATGTCACAGTTGATGCAATGGAAACATTTCTCTGGGCAACATCAGGCTCTAGCTGATCCTTTCCTTGAAAGGATAAAAGAGAATGTTTCTTTCATTTTTCAGAATGTAACGAGTCCAACTTCTGCCTCATAATAAAACTTAAGTATCTTTCTCCACCAGTTGCATTCTGCTCCTCAGAGGTGTCAGAAAAAACTGATGTGCAGTGACATTTTGCTCTTCTTGCCAAGTTTTGTTTTGTGTATTTGTGACAAGGTTTCTAGGTAAATGTGATTCCTGGTGTTTATACAAAGTTACTGTTATAACTACTATTAGTAAATATTACTTAGTACTTACTAGAAGTGTAATACAGATTTTTAGAACTATCTTTGCTTTCCAGTCTTTGGTTCCTTTGACATCATAATTAATAAGATTGTTTTTATGCACATTCCTATCTGGGTCTAATTTGTTTTAAGTTTTCTTTTGATTGTAATGATTTATTGCTTGTAAAGCTGTCAGCTCTTTAGCTACATTTTATAAGATTAGGCAACTCTATATACATTTATATGGTGTTATCAAGAGTCTGGTTGCATTTTTGTTTTGTGAGTGAAAAGTTATCTGTGAAAAGTATCTGTATAACTGCAGCCTTATAACAAAGTTGGTGTTTGTTCCTTTGAATTTACAGTTTAATGAAACTCAGAGCAATAACCACTGAGGTCTGGAATTCTGAGACCACAGGTTGATACAATGTCAAAATACTCTGAAATTCACCTATTGGCTTTACTTCAGAGAATAAACAAACTTCATTTCTCAGACTTACAGAGTACAAGCTCATCTACTTTCTAGCTAACTACATTTAAGGACACTTTTTACCAAACACTGGAGTACTGCACACATTTTCACTTTATATTTTTATTATGATTATGTTTTCCTTCTTCTTTGAGGGCACAAATGTTTGAAGTCAGTTCTTCACAGTTTTTAAGTGAAGTGCTTTGAAAGGCCTGGGAATACAAAAGATTGAATGACTTTCAGCAGTACGGCAAATTTTGAGAATTGGAAAGACCTTGAGCAAGAATAGGCTCCATGGTGATAATCCTACATCATACCATGCGATGTACAATCTCTTGGTATTTGGTACGTGTGAAACCGTGGTGTAAAAATTAGTGCTCTCCCATTCCCTAGGCTGTCACTGAGTTCACAGTCCATCCTAACCCATCATCAATATTTTCCTTGCATTTTGATGCAGTTTGGGAACTGACAATATTTTGAGCTTTCTCCACCATCCACATTTATTCTGGGGGGTGTGTGGGGGTGTTGAGTTGCCTTTGTCTCTAAATGCTGAATGACACCACAAAATAATGAAAACCAAGGTAGGAGCATGATTGAGAAAGTCATTGATTCTGAACATCTTTTGGGCATGCAAATTGCTTTCTTGTTAATTATTAGAATTGTGCGAATAGAGTTTAATTCTTTAACATTTTAGGCTGGCTGTTCAAGAGCCTGTTCGTCACTCTCTGTATGATGGACTGTGGTGGTCGTGCTTGTGCAGGTACTGTGCTGCTGTAGTGCCCGTTGACTGTTAGACAAAGGCTGCTGGATATCTTACAGCTCCCACAGCTTATTTTAATTAGCAAGGTCAAGGGTTGCCTGCAACTTTGTAACTCAAGAAAGAGATTCTAGACAATCTGTATAATAATTGTTGTAACTATAATTAACTTAGACTGATCATACTTAGATCTGTGCTGCCTATAAGTTTCTGTAAATTGTGCTCCTGTCTGTGGGAAGCACGCTGGTATTCTCTGCTCTCTATTGATGCTGATCTCATATGTGTTTTCTTGTATCTGCATGAACGAGTAGATGCCAGTTTGGTTCCATCTTTGTTTTGTTTGTGGGACTGTGGTTGTCCTGACTGAACACACGAGATGACCCTGGTTTGAAGTGAATCACCTGGCAGCGCCATTGAGGGAACCCAGGCATTTAAGAGAAGGAAGTTTGCTGCAGGGTCTACACCACGCCATGTCTCATCTTCTCTGCCTAAGGCAGTCCCTCAGGGTATCTCAGAGGCTTTCTCACCTCACCCGATGCATCCTGCCCTCAGACAATCCTGTCACGTCACGCAACACCCTGTGCAATGCAGCTGTAGCTGCGTGCTGGCAGAACACAGGTCTGGCAGAGAAGCCTTTTTACTCTTTGGCCTCCGTGGTAGCTTTATTTTGGCAGTTTTGAAATAAATAAAATAAAAGCTGGTGCCGGACCACCATGGAGCTCTCGGGAGGCCACAGGAGATGAGCCCCAAGACACATACATGTGTGAAGGTGATCCAGGCTCAGATCGATGGGGTGGGAGAGATTTCTGGCAGATGGACCATTGCACTAAGTAATGTTGCGTCAAGGGTGAGAAGCCCAAAGCAGCCTGGACCAGCATACCTAATGCCGGTTACAGCTTCAATAGGATTCCCTGTCTGTGTCCTGCTACACCAAGTTATGCCAGATCTCTTGCACTGGCAGCTTGTGTGGTGGTGCTTAGTAGAAGGCTCCTCCAGCATTGAGCTGGCAAGCCAAATGTACATCCCTCATTAACCCTTCATGACTTCTGGATGTGATGGAAGTATGCACGTGCTTCTTGGTTGGTTGGGTAAAACACTACAAACTGAATAACGGGTTGCATGTGATATTACAGATGATGCAGACTGAAAATCTGATTCTGAAATTTGACGTGTCCTGGAAAATCATGTTTCTCGCTGGAAGTATAGGTTGTGGAAAATATAGGAAGCATAAATATGGGTTCTAATTTATTGTGCCATCTGTGATTCTCCCACAGTAGTCTACAACAGCCTGCAAAATGAGACTAGCCCGTCCTGCTCACATGATCACAGTATAATAATCAGCGTATTTATATAGCATGCAGCATGTGGGCTTGTGAGTTTCTTCACCCACAGCTGAGAAATGTCTGCTAGGAAAAGTCTCTGTAGTGAATTTGCCCTAATCTGACCGTTGACTGATAAAGGTATATTGAGGATTTTGAGTCCCAACAAGATCATATTGCCTCTTCTCTTAACAATCATGAAACCCTACAGGATGGGGAAGGTAGCTGGTGCTGAAAGGCAAGTATCAAGTCCTAGTAGATGGTCTCAGATGTGACTTCTGGCTTCGCTGCCAAGCGATGCCAGCTGTAAAGCACTGTGTAGTTTATGTTGCTTGGGGCCACCCATCAGCCCAAGTCTCTGAGACACAAGACTTTACAGAAAGGGGGAGGCAAGGGCTGTTAAGCCATGGCTGTGGTCTAGTGCAATGTTTGAAACGTAAAGTATTGATTGATGTTCTTGGCTGGCTGTTCTGGTTTTTGGAAGATGTAAATGTTCATCCTCCAAGTAATGGTTCTTATGGACCACCCCAACAAATAAGGCAGGTCTGCCTAGCAACAGGTCTCAAATGGTGGCTTCTTCATTGCAGCAGGAAAAACAAGAGCTTCAGAAATCACAGGTGTAAGCACAAATGCAAGCAGCATATTTTTTTCTCACAAATGCTAAGCAAACAATACCAGTATTTGACATTTATTAGTGCTACAGAATCAGCAAAAATGTAAGGAGCATTGAGGTATGTCTGAGGCAGCAAGTGGAGTGTCAGCTAAACATCCTGCTGTCATTATAGGTGTGAGATGTTGAGGGTTATCAAGTCAGGAATTGTTCCGTCTGAGCCGAGACCTGTCACAGGGCACTCCGATGTACAACACTTTTATTTAAGCTGCTTTGTACTATCTGGCCCAGAGACGAGTGCTTGACCTGACAGGTGAAGACACATGCGCCTAGGGAATGCCCTGACAACCTTTGAATGGCTACTGCAGGGCTGTGAGTCACACTGGGCAGGGAGGGTTGTCAACCTGCCCTCAGATTCAGCAATCAATATTGTGTTTCTTTACAGCTCCTAGCTGGGAGGAGGGGATTTTGGAGAAATTCTGCTACTTCTGGTATAGGGCGTGCTGCCAAAGAGATAAGTGTACTGCATGTTCTCAACTGAGACCAACGATGATTTTAAAAAGCAGAAGGGGTGGTGTTTTATTTATTTCTGTATATTGCAGCAAGGTTTTGGGTTTTTTAAACTGGTTTCATATGACTGCTTTTGTTGATTCAGCTTTTACCCATCTTGGCTCAGGTTTCTTTGTGACTGAGATGGTAACGCTGTATCGTTATTCACTTGCATAATAGAAATCTGAATTATAACTCCTGTCAGACAAGGAACAATATAACAAGCTTTGGGTGTCATTCAAGCTTGTCTGGCGACTGCAGTAGATGTGTCTTGCATTCTGACAAGAGGTTGACATCAAGTCCAGTTAAGGGTCTGCGTTTTTCAGAGATCATGAAGTTCTTTGACTCATTATCTGGTGCAAAAAAAGGTGCCAAATGGTGAGTGAATGATTCTGTAATGGAATAAACTGTCAGGAATTTCTTAAAATGCCGAATACAGAACAAGCTTTGACAACAGCCTGAGGTTACCACCAGTAATTTGCAGAGAAACCCAGCCCTTACAGGCAAGTAACATGCAGAAGGAAAGTAGTTCTTTTCATGTCCTTTCCATTGAATGAAAAGTTGACGTAAATCATGGTTGTTTACATGTGGCTTAAATAAATGATGTGTTTGTGGCTAGAAGATCTGGAAAGGCTATAAAGAACAATGAAGAAAACCACTTTTGGCTTTATAGAGTAACTGAAGAGTAAGCTGAATTGAAATCTGCTTTTAACAAGGCCTTCTGTGCCATTACTTAGTACAAAAGCAAAATTGCTTTTGTGGACACAGGTAGTTAAAGGACTTGTAACTTATGACGCAGTGTTCCGCTCTTGAGAGGCAATACATGTTTGCACAAGCACCACAAGTCAGGACCCAGATAAGTAATACTGAACACTGCAACCAGCTTGTGGGTATTGTGCCAGAATCTTCCTTGGTTCAGTACCCTGGTTGCTGCTACTCTACACCCGGCTTTTCATTAATGTGTAGAAATCTAAGCTGATTTGAAGGAGATGTCTGTCTAAAAGCATTGCAGCTGTTGCTGCTTGCAGCCTCCTCTCTCACCCTTGATGTCAGCCTGAGTTCTCCCTGTGCTCCTTTGTTTGCTTAGTTTGATTTACACCCACTTGACAACATATGCTCTTCATTCTCCTCCTCTAATTTGTTTCCTTCCAAATAGGCAAAATATCAGCTATTCTGACAAAAGCCTGTGCCCCTGCAAGCTAGCTTTTTGGGTACTTTCTGTCAATTAGCCAAAGATCTTCATTATGACTGCCTTGGCCTCGGCTTTAGTTTTCTAGAGGGAGTTGTGTCACATAACAGTGAGCTCCATTGTGACCCTTGACTTTTCAAGGTTCCTTTTGAGGTATGGATTTTGCTCAACAGTAGAAGTGCAGCCTGAAATTTCCTCCCTCCAACTGGGAGGTGTTGCCTTTGATGGGGTGTTTATCTTGTCCTGTGCCTTGTTGGGACACAAACGTCTTTGCAGCCTCATTGACTAAACAGAGATCTGTGCAGTGGTCAAGGCTTATCCAAAACCTTGCAGACTTGAGATCTGGATCGGATGCTCAAATCAGTGAGTTAAGCGGATGAACCTTTGTGGGTCGCTCGTGCTAATGGGGTTTTTGATATATGTACTACAAATGTAGAAGGGGTTGACAATGCTTCCTAACACTAAAGCTGTATGCTTCCTGCTGTACACCACTTTTCTCATTTGTTTGTCACTTTGAAACTTCCTGCTTGGACTGAATTTATCCCCCACCACTTTTCTGCTGCCAGGCTGATTTATGTTTGTGTTGAGTTAAAAGCTTCAGCAAAATGGCCGATCTGTTCCTAAGACTGTGGGTAGGAGAAAACAGTTTGTTTTGTCCTTATTCCAGAACTGGAAACCCTTCTGCTGAGATGCCTTCTTGCCTTCATATTTTGACTTAAGACTTAAAATAGAGGTGGGAAGAGATGGGAGGAGAAGGCATGACTTCTGTATTAGCGTATTTTTCGCTGTTCCTCTTAGAATGTGCACCAGTTTATAAATATTTGCAAGAAAAAGGCAGTAGAAATATGTATGGTACTGACTTCTTTCTTTTCAGCAGCTAAATGGTCTCCTGATTTCTTTGATATCAGGCTTGTATAAGATTCAGAACTGCTAGGTTTTACCCCTTTGAAAAGGCCGTATTTCCTCCTACCTTTTACCTGTGATCAGTCCCTGATTACACCACATCCCACAGAGTGACTAAGTGCAATCTGACCAAAGTTGTTTCAAGGGATTCTTCCCATAATTCTTGCTTCAAGTTGCTCTCTGCTGGGCAGGACACAAATGCACTGGCTGATAACAAGGACCTGTCCCACCTGTGTGCTAAATCAGCCCCCCAACATCCCATCTGCCTCAAGGAGGAAAAAGAACCAGGTCAGAGCCATAAAACTAGATCCAAAGTGGTATGGGATGAGGAAAGTGGTGATATCAGGATTGGCACAGAGGGAGATAAGGAAGTGGAGCTGATTTAGGGGAGCGAGGAGATGGACAGGTAGGATGGCAGGGCTGAGACTGCGCAGGCAAAGGCTAAGATGGGTTATAGTCAGGTAGAGAAGCCAAAGAAGGACAGGTCCTGTTAAGCAAGCAGGAGGGGTGAGGGTGGTATGGTGCAGACATCAAGGTTGGAACCAGATACTGCTACTAAAAAAATAAGAACCATCAAGTTTGGTGGCAGAAGGGGTGATGCCCTCTTCCAGATCCTGTAACAGACCTTGTGATTCCCAAGTCTCACCATTCTCCTGCTCTTGGCAAATGCCTATGAAGTCACTGGTAAAGAAATCATTACCTCTCAGATACTGTCTATAAGCTATTAGAGTCAATGAATTCTTTTTAGTATTTATTTATGAACCACTGGAAATTTGAAAGTATGATCCAGATGAAAATGTTTGCAACCTTTATTGCAGCACAACCTCTCAAAGGATACAGATACTATTTTGCAAGCTACAGGCTTTGGGGATTTACGTTGCCTTGCAGACATTTAACTGCCTTGCACATTTGCATCATAATTAAGGGTTGCATGAATACATTTTCTGTTTCCTTGCTTCATCCAGCTAAGAGGATGGACAGTGATCTGGGAATAAGTTGAGTTGCAGCTGATGTGAACAGAATTTGCACTTTCTATGTATATGGAAATCTGGTACCATTTATCTTAGTGGGGCATGCCAAATCAGTGAACATCTCCAGCTTCTTCTTTCTTTGACTTTGAGCTGCTGTCTTTAGTCTCTATGCTCCACCTCGTAAATGCAGTTAATAACAGTTCATCTGATCATAGTGGTGTGAAGATAAATGATCCAAATTGCATGCAGCATTTGGCTGTACAGGGGGGAGGTCAGACATCTGACCTGTGGTTTAGAGAGAAGACAGATATGAACTCTTGTCAGAGGTGCACAACGAAAGGATGAGAGGAAACAGTTATAAACTGCAGAAGGAAAAATTCTCATTGGATATAAAGAAAAAACCAGCCCACAGCAAAAGAGATAAACACTGAAAGAGGCCTCCCAGAAAGTTATGGAAGCTCCATCCTTAGTAGTTTTCAAAACTGGACAGAACTGCCTGATTTAACTTTGAAGTTACCCCTGCTCTCGGTACAGGGCTGGAATAGATGATCTCCAAAGGCTCCTTCCAATGCAAGTGATCTCCTGGACTGTGCTAGGAGTATGGAGAAAATACAGATCAGTGAGGTCTGTGACTAACAGTCACTGACTATCTTAAAAAGCTCCTTGGGATCCAAAATCTCTGGTGGATATAGAACAACAGAATCTGCTCAGAAATAATGAGATTTTAAAATGGGATGTGATGAAAGAATTCAGGGATTCTGCTTTGTGGAGGGAAACCTATTACCACTGCTATGAAATCAGCAGCCTGGAAAGGGTGGTGAAATCTTGTACTAGCTATGCCGGCAGCTCTCAGAATCCAGTAGCATGCAGAGGAAAGTGGAAGGTTGCCTAAACCAAACAGCTGCTTGAAATTGTAGTACCAGTTTTCCTCAAGCTGTCTTTATCAATGGCTCTACTCTTTTTCTGGTTGTTTAGTCTCTCTGTAAGTTGTTTCGCATAGCTATACCATAAAGAAAAGTAATCCATAGGGACACCACCTGCCTTCAGAGCAACACCCTGCCTTGCAGCACAGGTAGTTTTCCCTCTGTTGCTATTTCATCTCTACTGTGTCAAGACCAATGGCCCCCAGCTGTTACCGGTTGATGTAGGTGGAGTGTAGTATAAATGCAAGAAAAACACTTGTTAAAAAGCAATCAAGTTTGCTCGATGCAGCACTCTCTTCCAGCCTTGGCCATGGCTGTGAGTGTAGCTGCAAATCACAGAATCATAGAACAGTTTGGGTTGGAAGGGACCTTAAATATCACCCAGTTCCAACTCCCCTGCCACGGGCAGGGACGCATCCCACTAGATCAGGCTGCCCAAGGGCCCATTCAACCTGGCCTTGAACACCTCCTGGGATGGGGCAGCCACAGCTTCCCTGGGCAACCTGTGCCAGTGCCTCACCACTATCATGGTGAAGAAATTCTTCCTAATGTCAACATAAATCTGCCCCTAGTAGTTTATACCCGTTGCCGCTAGTCCTATCACTTCGTAAGCAGTCCTTCCCCACCTTTCTTGTAGCCCCTTTCATGTACTGGAAGGTCACTATAAGGTCTCCTTGGAGCCTTCTCTTCTCCAGGCTGAACTAGCCCAACACTCTCAGCCTGTCCTCTTATGGGAGGTGCCCTGTTACTGCTGGGAAAGGGAGGGAAAAGACCTGAGTGTGTAAATCCAGCCAAGGATTTACCTGGGAGTTTGCAAGTGGAGAATTAAGGTGACCACAGGCCACCTCCTTCTTTAGCTCTGCTTTCCAGTTTCCCTCTTGCATTTCCATTCCTTTCTAGGGCTTCTTTTGAGCTTCGTGTTCCTGCAAGTCAATGCAGCTGCCTGTCTGGCTGGTTTTGGGTGGCAGAGAGCTGGGACACGTCACAGAGAAAGGGAGGGAGGAGTGCTGCTCCCTGCTGCAGGTCTACACTGCTGCCTCGCAACGAGACCTGCAACTCAGTTGTGTGATGGGACCATGGCTCTGAGGGTCCTCGTGCACCTCTGCCAGCAATGTCGGAGCTACCTACGCTCCTGCTCTTATGTTTTAGATTAAAAACCTTAACTCACCCATGGCAAGCAATGCTAGCATGCCAATAAAGAATCACCATAGAATCACCAGGTTGGAAAAGACCTCTCGGATCATCAAGTCCAACCGTTCCTATCTGCCACTAAACCATGTCCCTGAGCACCTTGTCTACCTGTCTCTTAAATACCTCCAGGGATGGTGACTCAACCACTTCCCTTGGCAGCTTCTGCTAGTGCCCGATGAATCTTTCTATGATTTTTTTTTTTTCTGATATCCAGTCTGAACCTCCCCTCGTGCTGCTTGAGGCCATTCCCTCTTGTCCTGTCCCCTGTCACTTAGGAGAAGAGGCTAACATTCACCACTTTAAAACCTCCTTTCAGGTAGTTACAGAGAGCAATAAGGTCTCCCTTCAGCCTCCTCTTCTCCAGGCTAAACAGGCCCAGTTCCCCCAGCTGCTCCTCGTAAGACCTGTTCTCCAGCCCCTTCACCAGCTTTGTTGCTCTTCTCTGGACTTGCTCCAGAGCCTCAACATCCTTCTTGTGGTGAGGGGCCCAGAACTGAACACAGGATTCGAGGAGCGGTCTCACCAGTGCTGAGTCCAGAGGGAGAATAACCTCCCTGGACCTGCTGGTCATGCTGTTTCTGATACAAGCCAAGATGCCATTGGCCTTCTTGGCCACCTGGGCACACTGCTGGCTCATGTTCAGTCGCTGTCAACCAACACCCCCAGGTCCTTCTCCCCCAGGCAGCTTTCTAGCCAGACTTCTCCTAGTCTGTAGCTCTGCACAGGGTTGTTGTGCCCCAAGTGCAGGACCTGGCATTTGGCCTTGTTAAACCCCATGCCATTGGACTCAGCCCAGCGTTCCAGCCTGTTCAGATCCCTTTGCAGAGCCTCCCTACCCTCCAGCAGATCAACACTTCCACCCAGCTTGGTGTCGTCCGCAAACTTGCTAAGGGTGCACTCGATGCCTTCATCCAGGTCATTGATAAAGACATTGAACAGGGCTGGACCCAGCACCAAGAGAATCATACTGGCCAGTGCCTGAATTTGCTTTTAACGATTTGTTTTCGAGGCAGCGTTCAGCAGAGGCAGCAAGAGAGGATTTCTGGCAGGGAGACCTGCGGGTGGCAGCAGCGGCTCACGGGAGCGCCGGTACCCGGGATGCGGGGAGGCTGCCGGAGCCTCCGGGACACCGATGCACGGGGAGATCCCGGGAGCAGGAAGGCGGCTTTGCTAGAAAAGGAGATCTTAAGTGACTGCTATTTCCAGGCAGAAGTAAGGCACGACCTCTCAGTACTCGAACGGGTGAGGCACATGCTGGTCTGGTGACCAGCTCCATCCCCAGTGAGTTATGATGGGATTACGCCTTCCAGCAAGCCGCATGGGTTTATAAATGACATAAAAGACCACTGCTTGTAAATCAGAACTGCAGCTGGCACCCGATTGTGGGTGACAGCCCAAGGAACAGAGCGCAGGCACTATGGGTTATGGCAGCAAAGGGATCTGGGTTCCTAAGTGTTGTCCTAGTGCTCCTACGGGTACCTAAGAAACCGGAGGGTTCTTAGCTGGGAATGCCCTTGCACCTTTCTCCTGATGCTGTAGATACCTGTGAACCCCAGTTGAGGTATTCAGTTCTCCCCTGGCATTGCCTGTGCACCTGACTTGGGGCTATGGTTTCTGAGGCACAGAAAACTTGGCGCTAAAATACTGAGTTTCAGAGCACCTGTGTCTCTGCAGATGTGGCTGATGCTGGCATCCTTCTCCAAGGCTTGCTTACAGGCCAAGAGGGAAAAGCAGAAATCACACCATAAAACCACTCTATTCTTTTCATTCCCAGGGCTAGTAGAAGACAGAAAGATCTTGTAAGTAACTTAAGGCAGCCCGAGGGCTTCTTTAAATTACAGTGCTTGGTAATATTTCAAAGAGGTTTCTCCATCACAATCTATTATAACCTTCAGATGTGCTCTCAGTGGTGGTTAAGACCACGGAAGGTCCCAACTCTATCCATTACCAAATTTGGCCACTTTGCATCATTCTATCAGTATCCAGGATCTTGGTGTTTTGTTTGGGAGGGCCAGAGTCCCATAGGACTGATTTAATTCTTACTGCACTACAATTAGGAAATAAAGTCTTGAGACCACACACAAAATTTCTTTTGGGCTACACTTCTGAATTCCTTGAGTAACAATTGAGTAGGAGAGGAACAATGCTTCAAGTTTGGCCCTTTGTTTTTTTTCCAAATAATTAATAGACTGAAAGCCAGTTCAAGAAAGCCTGTATTCTCCAGCTGCTCTTCCCTGACGCCTATGGGCCATTGTATCTTAAGGGTCCTCAGCTGAGTTAAAGATGCAGAGGGGTGTCCTGCTAAGGAAGATACCTGAAACTACTGTGTCCTGCTCATTTTCTCTCTGCAGATAATGACAATTTCTCCTCCACCTCCAGGGGTTCCCAGGGTGAATAGTACACATCCCACTAAGTTATATCTGTTATTGCAGTCAAAACAACCTGTCTGGGTTGATTCTGGTGTGGTGACACCTGAAGTGCATTCCTAAAAACCAAAGAAGTATCATCTGAGGCAAGCTGTGGGGAAAAGTCTGGTGAAATGCAGGGAAACATTTGTTAGTATCACTGATAATTGTCTATCAAAATGGATGCCACTTCCATTTCATTCTGTAATACATTGGGCAGATAACTTCAGGTGACCTGAAATCTCCTGTAGAGTTTGTTCATTATTCGCCAAAGCTACTCTCTGCTTTGTTTTTAACCCAAACCCAGGAGAACCTACTGAGCCTTCTGGAGATGGGACTGACTGTAGAATCATAGAATGGCTTGAGTTGGAAGGGACCTTGAAGATCATCTAGTTTCAACCCTCCTGCCATGGGCAGGGACACCTCACATCAGACCAGGCTGCCCAAGGCCCCATCCAGCCTGGCCTTGAACACCTCCAGGGATAGGGCAGCCACAGCTTCCCTGGGCAACCTGTGCCAGTGTCTCACCACCCTCATAGTGAAGAAATTCCTCCTAATGTCTAATTGAAATCTGCCGCTCTCCTATTTGTAGCCATTGCCCCTAGTCCTGTCACTACAAGCCCTTTTACAAAGTCCCTCCCCAGCTTTCTTGGCCCCTTTCAGGTACTGGGAGGTTGCTCTAAGATCTCCTCAGAGCCTTCTCTTCTCCAAGCTGAACAACCCCAATTCTCTCAGCCTGTCCTCATATGGGAGGTGCTCCAGGCCTCTGACCAACCTTGTAGCCCTCCTCTGGACCCGTTCCAACAGCTTCATATCTTTCTTATGTTAAGGATTCCAGAACTGGACACAATACTCCAGGTTGGGTTTCACGGGAGCAGAATAAAGGGGCAGAATCGCCTCCCTCAACCTGCTGGCCACACTTCTTTTGATGTGGTCCAGGACAGGGTTGGCCTTCTGGGCTGCGAGTGCACATTGCCAGTTCATGTCAAGCTTCTCATTAATCAACACCCCCAAGTCCTTCTCTGCAGGGCTGCCCTTAATCACATCATCACCCATCCTGTATTGAAACCACAGATTGCCCTGACTCAGGTGTAGGACCTTGCACTTGGCTCTGTTGAACCTCATGAGGTTCTCACAAGCCCACTTCTCCAGCTTGTCCAGATCCCTTTAGATGACATCTTGTCCTTCTGGTGTGACAACTGCACCACCCAGCTTGGTGTCATCTGCAAGCTTGCTGAGGGTGCACTGATGAGAGCTCATATTTGAACGCGGACAGTTTTTTAAATAGTCTCTGCCAAAGGGGCTGATGCATAGACAGGTTTAATGACAAGTTAAAATTAATTACCCAATGTACAGCCCTGGGCTGCTACCAGCAGTTGTCAGCAGCAAGTCTTGTTTTGGGGAGGCTGAGCGTGGCTGTGCTGCCAACTGGAATGAACAAAGTCCTTTTAAACTCAAGCTCTGAAGGTTGCCTGGAGATTCCCTGCAAGAGACTGCAGGTGGGACCCAATTACTCCCTGGATGACCTCTTAGCTTTTTAATCCTGTAGGAGCCATGAGAGGAATGGAGGGGAGTTGTTAGATGGGACGCTCCAATCCACAGTGCAGTTACCTGTTGAGACCTGCTGTGAGTCCCCACTGTGTTTTGAACTCACAGGGTGGTTTGGCTGCTCAGATGAACAGACTGGCTGGAAGGCCTTGCAGAGGTAGCTCCCTCCTTTCCCACATATAAGATACTGCTGTGCTCTGTAGCTGGGAAAGGGAGGTTTCCCTGAGCACGTTGGCTCCGCCGTCAATGCGTGCAAGGTCCTGGCAGGAGCTGTGTCTTCCACCAAGCCCTGCGGTTTGTGTCTACTGGGAACCCTTACTCTTCAAACAGTTGTCTGCACCTCTAAGAAGAAGACCCACATGGCATTACTGTACTCCAGTCATGGGGCATGTACAAGGAAATACATCAGGGAGAAAGAAACAGAAACTGGGAAGGACGATGAGAAGTTGCAGCTAGCAGGTGTTCCTCAGACTAGAAATGGAATAATGCAGTCTCAGTGCTGAGCTCCTTTGGCACTCCCCAGTTCCTTCTCTGGCCATGGGATCACCTCTCCAGCCCACAGCCATGGCCAGCAAGGGGCTGCAGCTGGGTAAGAGTCAGGGCTTGGGGTCTCATACCAGCCCCTGGGCACAGCAGGGTAGAAGGATGATGACTTTCTTTCAACCAGACAATATTCAAAGTAATTCCTCCTGGCTCCAGCTCCCCACATCATTTGCAAAGCAAGGAAACACGTGGCCCTTTGTTCTCACCAGCTGATTTAGAGATATATAAATTGCAACAACTAACAGTAGTGCTGATAAGAAGCCCTGGTCTTTGCACTGCCTTGGAGAAGAAGGCAGGTGTCTCCTGTCCTCCAGCTCAGCTGTACTGGTTCTCCCTGGACGTGGCTGCTGAGACAGACCGTGGGAATGCTGCCAGCAAGACCCCAGCCCAGGTGTGGTGGCTTATTTGCTGCTGCTTTCTGACTAATCTCTGGGCCCTTCAGGAGCCCATGTGAGTACCTTACCACCACCACCACGAGATGCCCATCTAACACTGCTGTGAGTGGTTGGGCTTGAGGAGGAACAAAACTCAGCAATGGTTTTGAGAGGCCATCACTGGTACAGGGTCTCTGCATCCTTTTTAGGAGGAGAGTCACACACTTGTGGTGCTAGAAATGTGTGTGAGAAGAGGCTTGCAGAGAAGATAACGTTGTGGTTACTGATGTGATGTGCCGCTTGGAGGAGGAAAGTCTGGCGAAGAGCCATCCCTAGCGTCCTAGGTGGGTAATGCAGTGCTCCTGAAGGGACGACTGCCAGCATTTCCCAGATCATTTTACACTCTGCTCAATACCAGAGAAGGATTCAGTAAGAATAAAATGTATTATCTTATGGAAAATTGCACAATTAAAAAACAAAAGAGTTTCTGTAATTAAAACAATTAGTTACAAGCATTAGAACAGAAACACACATTTATAATCACTGGGCTAGCCGAATTAATCTGCAGCTGTTAAGGTTGTCTCAGTCCATCAAGTGCACCTTAATGCTCCAGTTTGTGATTCCAGGCAGGGGCCTTAATCCCCTTTGGTCTCTCTCTTTGTTTATATCCTAATTTCCTGGAGATCCACTGGTTATAAACACTCCTTGGTCTTCCTGGTAATGAGGGATGTTGAAAATTAATTAATTATGTTATAAATTTCTGCTCCTTGTGTTAATTATTTTCAGTAAAAAGCATGTATGCTGACTTTATGTAGCTGGTGAAGCACAGCAGGTGGATACTCATTTCAATGTAAAACAGTTACTGGAGGTAAATCAACTGTATTGGTTGCAGAGGCTCCTGGTTTGTCTCAAGCGTAAATGCTCTGGCCAGACAGGTCTCACACTTTCAGGATGGCTGAAATGATTCTCTCTGCTAGCTTTGCTTAGCTAAGACTTTCTAGTAAAATATGCATCTTAAAAGCACAAGGTTACAGACATTGAAGTAACACCTTAACAGTCTGTCCATACAAAGTCAGGCAGAGGGATTTAATGTAATGATGCCAATTTAAGGGTGGGATGCCATGTTGCACTTTTGAGTACATCTGGGAATTTTCAGTGCTGGAGGATCCAGTACTGTTGTAATGTGAGGTCTGGAGACTGCTCTTGTACTGCATGTGGCAGGGCATCAATAACTTGTGGAAGCTGTGAATTTCCCTGCATCCCGGATGGGCATGTCTCGGGTTGTTTATCAGCACCTGATGCTGTACAAACTCGGTCACACAAGTAGAAATGTCACGCTCTGAAATTCCTTGTACTTTGACTTAACAGACACATTCATCAGCCTTTCAGGAGAGCCTAAGAGTTGCTAGTTGTATCTACGTGTTTTGGCATCAGACCTTCTCTTCCTGCCTGCTGTGACTAGCCTGTCTGTTGGTCACGCTGTCTGTCCAGCCACTGATGGCATCGCAGAGAAAGCATTGAGGTAGGTAATTTTTCCTTTAAAGACTTCTGAGCTCAAGAGAATGAGATAGTGCATTCCCGTGCAGTTAAGTTATACTCTTGCAAGTCTCAGCTAGAAGTGTTAGGAAAACAGCCCTTGGTTGCTAGGAGGTGTTGTATGGGGATTAATTAATCAGGATGGCCGTGCCTTCTGTTTGCTGTCATAGCTGATATAAAAGAGAGGTTTTCCAAGCTGAAAGTTTTGATGGACTCTTGTTGAGCTGAGAGCTTTACATATAGAAACACATGCTGAGACAGTTGTGGCAAATGTTAGTCATTACAAAATACTGCTTAGAAAAAAATTAAACTGTGGGGCCCTCGAGAGGCTGTATCTGCTCTGTCGAAGCTCTTCCTCTGTCCACATTTTTACGGGCAGCAGCAACACAGAAACAGATACAACTGCTAGTACACAAGATTTTCCTCTATCACTAAATGAGGAAAAGAGGCTGATAGTAGTCCAAAGATTTTTGATCCTGTTTTGAAGTGAGATGCTAAACTTTCTTAACACATAAATAAGAGCTTTGCCTTGTCCCTTGCCAGAGCAGAGAATGCTACTACAGGTCGCAGCTCCTTTACTGTAGCTGGTCGAGCTGCCCAGATGGTCACTTTCTGATGTATGAGCATCCATATGGTTTAAATTAAACAAAATAGATGGGGAAGTAGATGGGATAAGTCAGCAGGCAAGACGGAAAAACCATAGGAGAGTGGTAAAAACTAATGGAAGTTGGAGCAGTCTCTTTGACTAGATGATGATGTGTGCTTAAAGCCCCAGACAGTAGTAGTCACAACGCGGTCATGACTACTCTCACACAGAGAGGATTGAATACCCACAGTTTTTAACGGCTTTTAGACACTAAATTCATTGGACAAGCGAGCTTGCTGCTAGTTGGCTCCAAGCATCTGTTCCCTGGGAGGTACTGGCAAAGCAAACACAGCTTCCCCTCAGTTGTAATCAGGTATTTTCTCAGATCTTTGAGCAGCAAGTAGGGGAATGCAGTCATGGTGTTCAAATTCCCAAAAGCCCTTAGCTTGGTGATGCTATGTAGCAAACTTTAAGACAAGTGACCTCAGGGATTCTGTATTCAATATACCCTAAACTAAGGATGGGACACCCCAATTCTTTATCCTATGAGGCTAACGCTCCTCGTCACTGCTCTGCATTAAGCACTGTGTAGGGCTGGGATTCAGAGTCCCCCATCAGCGTCATTTGGTGCCTGAGTGGTTCAGGGGGTGCAACCATAGCTGCATGTTCAGCATTCATGGGGGAATGTCAGGAATGGAGAAGGTTGGATCAAAAAATGAGCATGTGAACTCCTCTGGTGCAGTGTAGGGGGAATGCGAGGAATTAAGCTTTTAGACCAGACCTCAAAATCAAACTTAGTCCCCTTGTGCACCCGGGGGATATTTCTGTTATCTGTCTATCTTTCAGCCTTGAAAAGAGGAGCCTGCACAGAAGGCAAGGCAACCTTTTACGTAATAGTCTAATCCTCACACAGTTCATCTGTAGGGGAGCTCCTTATCCTGAAGGAATTCAGCTCTGTGGCTTCCTCTTCTCATGAATGTACTTGATCTCCTAGTTTGTAGAAAGATTGCAGGTGATTGGGAGCAACTTTTTGCCAAAACTGACACCCTGTGCTGATAATATTCATGGATAAGTTCTGATATAAATAAACATGAATCTAGTCCTGTGATTAAAACATTCAGTTTGGAGGGACAGGCTTGAGCTTCAGCCCTGGGCTCCGCACTGGTTCCGTGGGCGTACACGGCAGCAGCCGCCCGGGGAATGTGTAGCTCTGAGTCCCTTCCAGGGGAAGAAAGGGGTGAATGCTCCTTTCCCATTTCCCGCAGGGCTATTAAGAAAAACATGTTGAAATTAATCTTCACAGAAGAGTTAAGATAATCTTGTCCATGGCAGTGGCACCCAAGGGCATCCACTGTGCAGAATTTTAAGCACCTAAGAAGGTTGTTTGGCAAAATCGTATATGCTTACATTCTCTCAGCTGTACTGTTGAGCTAGGTGGGGGTTTTAGCTTGCTTTTCTAGTACTAGTCATGCAAATTCCTCCTTGCATTGCTCTTCAGGAACTCATGCACACATTGTCACTCCCCTTGTCCCCATTGCATGAATGACTGATAGACACGAGGACTGATACAGTCAGTGTGTCTTCTGTACTAAGAGTAACACGTGATCTCCTCCATGAGTGCTAGAAGTAACTATATTCACTGCCTTCTCCTATTTAATGCATGCTTCCGTGCTAACTTCTGCAGAGAAGACTCCTGCCCACAGCTGAGAGGGGGAAAGGCTGAGCAGTTTTGTCACCTCTGGGCAACAGGATGTTTCCTCCTTAGGTGTGAGCCAAGACACCGCAGAGTCGTTGTCCCAGTGCTGCTGTCACTGCTCTGCAGCACCGGAGTGTTGAATTGTTGTAAGCTGTTGTGCAGCCTGCAGCAACAACTGCCTGCTATTTATGATGAACAGGATTACTGAAATGCTGTGAGACACCAGCCAATGGACTTCCTGTGTGGGCGGTGGAGCTACGGTAAATCAGACCGTGCAGTTACCCATGCACTTCCAGAAAAGGAAGGTTACGCTGCTGCGGGAGTAACACACTGCTCCTCTGGAGCTGGCACTTCTCTTTGGGCAATGTAGCTTCTAGCAAAAGGTTTGCATGAAAGAGTTGTTACTGTAGAAGCCTGTATTTCATACCTGTGGTTACCTACATCTACTGGTATCAACCACCTGTTGTCTTATGCTTACCTGTGTTAACAGGTGAAGTGACAAGTGGCACAGCGGTGTCTGTGGCACAGCTCCAGGGTTTGCAGAACCCGTACTGCTATGATTTCTGTTTCTTAACAGTGTCTTTTAATGCAGCCAGGTACAAATTGGCTTTTATTTTGTACCTCTTGGGTGAGGAATCATGGTCTTGATCCTTTAAGTTGTTTAGGTTGCTGCTACTGAAACCAATGGGGACAAGATGTTTCAATCTTTTTCTGAATGTGGGATCTGTGGAACCGTTATGCATGCTGCAATTCAAATGCGTGGAAGGATCTCTATAAATATTTCATTGCCTCAGGGACAATCTATGATGAAGCTGCAATACTATGCACAAATATGCCTCCAGAAGAATAACCATATTGCAACAGCAATGGAGAAACCCTGCTTACAACCTCTTACTACCTATAGCTAACAGATACAAAAAGGCAAAGTACAATTAATGTTTTAGAAATAGGCTTTGCACTAATATAGTTCTTCAGTTTTCAATATGCCTTTCAAATGAAGCAGAAATTACATGCCTATCTGTCCTCATATTTTCCTCGTTAGCATTAATCAAGCACACTTGACTTGCATACCGATGAATTTGATCAGGATCATGTATACTCTTAGGAACCAAAAATAATGAATCGTGACTTAAGAGTACATGCTGTCATAGCCAGCATTGCTGCTTGGTATCTGCTGCAGCAGTGAACAATAGAAAGCTCCTAGAAATGGAATCCAAACCACTGGCATCAGGAGGTGGTAAATGGCACACATGAACTAATGAAAGCAAGACCACACAAAATGGAAAAGCTATAAAATGCACAGTTGTTTAAATAAATATGCAGTTGGTTCAGATTCTTTATTTTCTGACATATAAAGAACTATAATGGAAAATGTAACTATCTGCATGCATACATAAATATTTTTGTATACGTTCCAGCCTGTGACCCACAATGGGTAGCTTTTTGGTCACTTAGTCTTCTTGTTTTATAATGCCAGCAGATTCTTCTGTTCATCATCTTTTAGTACTGAGGAAAAAAGATGTCTTAAAAAAAAGCCCAACCCCATTTGAGCTGTATTTCTCTCTGCATATACAGCAGTTTAGCTTTGTGTGCAGACCATGCTCTGGGCACTCACTGCCACATGTGTAAATTCACCCAAAGCCCATGTGCACAAGCACTGGTTGAGAACCCACCAGGGGATCTGCCATTGCACTGCCTGCAAAAATGTTTGTTGATAAAAACTGAGAAAAATATTTCTGTTTTGACAGTTTATTGATATTCCACATAAATTATTCTGACCCTCTGTCATCCTCCTTTGTTTCTTTGTTTTATAATTAGTTTTATTGTGTGGTAATCCTTACTCACATTTATCTCACCAGTGAGGTGCATGAAGACCGTGTGTGCGATAAAAGGATGCAAAGCTATGTATTATCTGTTATCTTTATTATCATGAGAACTACCTGGGCCTCTGGCAGATCTGAAATCTACTGAACTATTTATCTAAGGGCCAGAAAATGCCTGTAAGAGGATAAGCAGACATATGAAAAAGGAATAATACATAAAGGAACGTCTGCATTGAGATAATTTGTCATTTTTTGAAAGGTTTTGGAGAACAGTATGTACATTTGGTACAATGTTATGGACATGACACTATGGGTCTTTTATTTTACTGGCAGGCCTTATCTGGACTGCGGTAGTGGGTTAGAGTGCATTGAGCTTTTATCATGTTTTTGAGATCCCTGCTCTGTGCACAGGTTGCAGAGCCCTCCCTGACCCTGCCCAGTTAGGGCACTGGGTTAGGAGACACTGTCCTCCCTGCTGTGCAATACTTAAAAACCAGATGGCACAGACAGCAAGGCTTACTCAGGCTGGAGCAGTTGCCTTTTCCATTAGCTGTTTGTGTCTTTTCTTCTGCCATCTCCTCTGGCTGCCAGGTGGGTCGCCAGGGCTCCCTGTGCTGCTGCTTTACAGTCTCCAACACTGTCACCACAAACGTGGTTGAGAGGTGACTTCACCCCAAGCCACCCCTATTACAAACACGTTCTGTGCCCTCAGATCCTCCAAAGCACATTTTAAGAATAATCTCTCCAGAACAAAGACCATCTATGCCAATTTATGTAATGACCGGCGAAGGTGATTGTGCTGCTCAAGAGCAGAGGATGCCCTGGAAATGAGCATTTCCATGTTATTTGGGTCCCTGCCAGGGATCAGCAGTTACCTTGAATTTTTCCTCATGGCTGTGGTAACAACAGGATAAAAGTTTGCGGCATTGCACAACTTCTTACAAGATAAAATATGCAGTTAGAGTCACCTTGGAAGCGAACTTCTGAGATAGCATCTTATCTGGCCAGTGGATGTGGGCTGATGCTGCAACTCCCTCACTTCCACTGCTTGCTGGTTGATGAAACACCAGAACTGCCTCGGGGGCAGCTCGATAGAAAATATTGAGCTATCAGGGGAGTACAGAAAAGAAGGAAATTTTGAAAAGCAGAAAAATATTTCATATAAGGTTTTAATGGACTTTCTCAAGTGCAAATGTGCCAAAATGTTTCCACTGGAAATTTTATATAAAATGATTAATGTAAAGGGATTTTGCAATCCTAGCATTGCTCTTCCCTCTCCTGAGAGACATTGTGGCTCGTGACAGCTCTGCTCTGTGCACTGGAAGCATCAGCAGCTGGAAATTATCATTTGCTAGCCTTGGTCTTTCTGTAGCTCATTTCAGAGACTCCACTGGAAATGAAAGCTCTTGCCCTTTTACCTTCAGGATGGCTTGACATTCCCATTTAGGCCAGAAATCACTCAAGCATTGTATTTATGACAAGAAGAAAAAGAAGCATTTTGTACAGTATTCAGATGCATTCTGAGCATTCCTCAAATTCCTTCAAAGGACAGTCAGAGGGACAGACATGTCATTGCAGCCCTGGGCTCTCTTTCACCACCACTCTACTATTGCATGACACTCTTCTTGAAACCTTCCCATTGTTTTTTCACTCTTCCTTGCTTTTCTAGAGATTTTACCCAAGAGTTTTCAGATGCCTCTTGGACTTATGGTCACTTCATAACCTCAGGTTTCTAAGGAAATCCCACCCCTTTCTTGCAGGGCTGGGCTACTCCGTGCAGGTCTAGTTCTCCTTGGCTGCCCACTGTAGTTCCTGAACTGTGGTCTCCTATTTCGGTGGTCACACAGTGGAACACAGCTTTCTCCAAAGACAGAGTGACTGGGGATCTGTGAGTCTGGGAAACACAGTGTCTCTCTAGGCTCCTGATAAGGTGGATTCGGGGACATTTATTTTGATTAATCTTTTACTGCAATGTCAAGCTGTACAAGACAGGGGGCTTTCCTGGTGGCTATTTGTCTTCTCAGGAAGGTGGGAGGAGTATATGTTTTCTCTTCTTCCCTGGCTCTCACAAACTATTCCCATGAAAAGGCTGAGATGAATTGAATCCTTACAGAGTAACTACAGAGATCATAGTTGTGGTGTCAAGTCCTACTCTGCCAGTGTCCCCTGTATGTCAGAGGAATATTAATAAACAGGATGAAGTAGAAAAAAGCTGTCAGCTACAGACAGTGAGAGCCAACAAGGTGCCCTTTCCTTCCCTGCATTCCTTGCTTCCCTTCACGATACGTGTGTCTGTACTCTGGAGCAGTGTAGTAACCTGGGGCCTTTGCCCCTCAGAGGTTTAGACCTGGGTTCCAGCATGGCTCATGTTGGTCTCTGTGCTGACGTCTCCTTTCAGAGGGGAAGGGATGTATATTTGTGGATTCTCCTCAGGACGTGACCAACGTGCCCACCCTGCCCATAGGACAGCAGTGAGGTGGCACTGCCAACAGGGACCCTGCTGCCACCAGGAGTCCCCCTTGACAAGCAGTTCTTAGAATCATAGAATCATTTGGTTAGAAAAGACCTTAGAGATCATTGAGTCCAACCGTACCCGTCTACTACTAAATCATGTCCCCAGGTGCCTCATCTACCTGCCTTTTAAAAATCTCCAGGGATGGTGACTCAACCACTTCCTTGCCAGTGCCTGAAGGCACTTTCAGTGTCTGAAATTTTTCCTGATGTCTAATCTGAACCTCCCCTGGTACAGTTTGAGGCCATTTCCTCTTATCCTAATGCCTGTCACTTGGGAGAAGAGACCCACACCCACCTCCCTACAACCTCCTTTCAAGTAGTTGTGGATAGTAATGAGGTCTCCCCTCAGCCTCCTTTTCTTTGGGCTAAACAACCCCAGTTCCCTCAGCAGCTCCTCAGAAGACTTATTCTCCAACACCTTCACCAGTTTAGTTGCTCTTCTCTGGACATGGTCCAGGACCTCAATGTCTTTCTTGTGGTGAGGGGCCCGAAACTGAACGCAGTGTTTGAGGTGTAGCCTTACTCAGCCCTTTTTCCTACTGATGCCAAGGGTGCAAGTTTAAGGAGCAAATGAATCTGCTACAGGAATCTCCTGTGTCAAGATTACATGTGCTATTAATAAAAACTGCCTTCAACTTCTAAATTGGGGCACTTAAAACCCACAATGAATGCATTCTTCATTAATGAAAAAAAAATGAAATGAGCTTTTTTGTTGAAATTTAAATAGACCCATGAACTTTTGTACCGTGCATGCTATTTTAAAACTGTAAATCTATTCCACTTTTTCCATTGTGGTTGTCTTAATATTTCATTATGTTCCAACACAGGCAAGTCTTTGGTCTTTTAATATAAAGGATTTTACATTTCCAGGCACAGTTTTTCATGCCCAGCTCAATAGGTTTGGTAAGAACTTAGTTTTCAGACACTCTTTTTTTATGGTACAAGATTGAGAAATGGAAGTGAAGGAAGTATAAAGGCATCAAGAAATTATTGCTTACTTCTTGAAATTCAGATTAAGATGCTGAACATTCTTAAGAAAATGAAAGAAAACGAGAAAACATATATATGTATACACACATATATATATGGACAGGTTAACTGTTTTTTGTGATTTTTGTTTCTGAGAAAACCAAGTGGGACTCAGACTAACAGACACTCTAAAGTCAAGCATTGAGTCCTGTCATAGATTACAAACATGGCCTGAAACTGAATAAAAAATTCTATAGGCAAAGTAAGGGCGTGTTAAAAGCCTCAAAGCTATTTAGAATTCTGTCGGGAAATGTACTTGACTGTGCCTGAAATAAAATCTCTTTTCTTTGCCATAGCAATGAAGAAGAATTTATCCACAGTTTCCACTTTTTCATACTTGTCCTCATGCTGTCGATTGTGTCTAGAAGATCCTTACAACCCTCAGAGCTGTTTAATTCTCTGTAGAAGTCTACATAAAAGTAGGTTTTGATTATTCTGCAAGTATTTGATGACTCTTGTGATGCTGATTTGCTCTGGCCATTGACTTTCCTACTGACCAGTCCTCTCCGATTCCTTCTGTTTTCCATGTCTCTAGTTTAATAATGAGGCTGACTGTTGTCTGGGACAAGGGCTATACTTTTGATGTATGTTTGTATAGTGCTTGGCACGATGAGGCTGGTCTCTGACTATGTATGTCAAATAATAATGATGTTATTTCCACTCCTTTCAATCTCAAACAGCTTAACCATTTCAGAAGTTCTTTTTTAAATACTTAGAAGAATTTTACTATTTTAGCAATATTTTCCACATCAATTATGATTTCTTTTTTTCAAATATTTCTCACAAGAACTGTGCTACACACATATCATTTTACTGATTTAAAGCCCAGGACCTAAGGATATGGAGATCTACTCCAGATGTTTGAATGAAACTGCACACCACAACCACTGAAATCCAGTCTCTGCTGGATGAAGTGCCTTGCTAATGAGTGGCAGGACAGGGGAGTGCAACATGTGCTGTCTAATCCCTGGCATGTCCTCTCAGGGTCAGTGGTAACGTAATCTTTGATTTATTCCCTTGGAATATTTACTTGTCTCATAATACTTAAGGGATGCCCTTGTCTTATCATGGGAAATGGCATAAGCAATAGAGGTGCAGACTACTGTCATCAATAAACATCCCTAATTAGTGAAACCCACTATGTGTGGTTCGTCATTGTGACTAGGCTCTATTACTATAGTCATGTTAATCTCTTTCTCTTTCCCAAGTGATCTGTCAGGATCTACTTCTGTATTAAGCAAGTCCGTAATCCTTGTACCCAGCTAAACATAACACCAACCTATTTATATATTAGGATATCCCCAATTAAATTGAAAAACACTATAAACTAGTTCAGTCGTTGGGTAACACCGAGTATTAACGGTAGCTATTTATATCGTTAAGATGTTTCAGATTTGCTGTGTTAAATAAAAGCTGGGGCTAAGCTTTTTAACACTTGCTGTCAATTACAGCCGCACAGGTTTGAATATGTAACAAAGTGATGAGGCCCCCCAAATTTTCTGGTCTGGTCTGTCTCAGCTGTGATCTCCTACAGGTTCTCTGTCTAGGGGGGCAGCTGAAGTCCCTGGCTTGCCTGAGCCCTACAGGAGGTTGTGAGAGTTGTGATGCAGTTTTGAACTTGGCAGCTCCTTCCATCTGCTGCAGCTGGCAAGGTGACAACGAGCAGGAGGGTCTCTTCAACCTGCTGAGGAATATCTCCATATATGTTGGTGTTTGATAAATCAGTTTTCCACCAAAGATAATAAGCACAGTTTGTGCATTTAAAGACGTGGGTTTTGGGAACTTGCTGCTCTGGCTGCAGGGAAGTGTATACTCCACAAGTGCATCATGGAAAGACAATAACTAAAGTAGTGACGCAGAATTTAAATAAACAAAAAAGTTACTACCAGGTGATTTGTGCAGTTCTAATGAGATTAGTAATTAATATTAGAGACAGTGCATCGCATTCAAGTCTGCAAGGCACTGTATCTTACTTTCTCAAGTATGAGCTTGGGCTTATTCTTTCTTTTGCTTTCCCACAGGATGCAGAAACCTGCTGTGGCTGCTAATCTTCAGTCATGGCTACATTTGTCAGTGGGTTGTTTGGTTTTTTTAAAAGGATAAGTATATGTGAGATAACTGAGATTGGTAAAGAGTCAACAATCAGATCTAGTTTATGAATTATGCTAGAATTACTTTCCTTGAGCTTGTGACTTTGAATTATTTATTTTTCATTTAGCTTCTAAATCTGCCAGTCTGGCCATTGGTTAAACTTCCAGCAACACAAAGGATTTACAAAAATTCAGGCTGTAGCTACTTCTACAGGCTCAAGAAACCAAAACTTTTTCCTACCTGTTGCTTCTGTGCTTACAAGAACTACTCATATCAGGTACCCAGCTTCAGAGCAGCTCACCTAACAAATGTGCTTGAGCAACTGATGGGCATTCCCTTTTCTAGTCACCCATATCTAGAATCAGTAACATGCTTGAATACTGTGTTCAATTTTGGGCCCCTCACTACAAGAAAGACATTGAAGTTCTGGAGCATGTCCAGAGGCTGGACAACACGTCTTATGAGGACTGACTGAGGGAACTGAGTGAATTTCTTCACCAAAAGGGTTTTCAGGCACTGTCACAGGCTGCCCAGGGAGGTGGTTGAGTCACAGTCCCTGGAGGTATTTAGAAGACAAGTAGATGAAGTTCTCAGGGCTATGGTTTAGTATTGGACAGATATGGTTAGACTCAATGTTCTCAAAATTCTTTTCCAGCTGAGTGATTCTATGATTCTATGGTTCTATGCTCTGTGTCCTTGGCTTCATGGGGACAGTCCCTTCCTTACTAATGTTAAACTTTAACAACTTTCAGTGTAGAAAATGCTCAGAAAGCATTAAAGAATGTGTTAATTACCATGAAGAAGGAAAAATGTTTGTGACAGAGACCTTGCAGTTCACTGCTTCTGAAAAGGATGGTATTGTCTCACATGTTATCACAAAGATGTACATTTTGCAGGTGCATGGTTTGCACAGGACAACAATCCAGAGGAAGCAATAAAGGTTCTGCTAATCATCAAAACAGTTGATTTCAGTTGTTAATGATGTCTCTTTAATTATGCCCAGCTCTGGTGTTTACTTACCTGCTTTTTTTTTTTTTTTTATGAAAACAGGAGAGCAAAAGTCAAAGACAAACAAGTGGTGATTGTAGAATAATAGAATCATAGAATAGTTTGGGTTGGAAGGGACCTTAAAGATCATCTAGTTCCAATCCCCTTGCCATGGGCAGGGACACCTCCCACCAGACCAGGCTGCCCAAGGCCCCATTCAACCTGGCCTTGGACACCTCCAGGGATGGGGCAGCCACAGCTTCGCTGGGCAACCTGTGCCAGTGTCTCACCACCCTCATAGTGAAGAAATTCCTCCTTAACAGAAGGAGGAGCTTAAGCATGGGCATACGTATGTGTCCCATCCAGAGGGCTTGAGAAGAACCTACTGTAGCTGTACCACCCCTTTCTGGCTCCTATAGGAACGTGAGAGCCTTCGGTGCCAAAGGACTGGCTTTGCAAAGTAAGATTGAAGCTGACAGCACTGTAAATTCTGGTATTTTATTGAGTATGTTCCTTGTAAAATGTGCTGGCTGTGATCTTCCTTTATTCAGAGGCTGGCTTGATGGAGCAGGATGTGTCTGTGTTGATGCACAGTGATGCATGCACTGATTTGCAGAAGCAGTGCAGAAAATTCTCAGCCACCACAAATGATGCTGCCATATGCCAGAGGCTGCGAGGAAATAGCACTTGGTTCTTGGTCAGTGTGGATGCTAACAAAAGGAATTCGTCCCCAGAATTGTCCCAGTGGCTACTGGGAAAAGAACCCTGTTGCCATTCATGTTGCACATGGCACATGTACTGGTTTCTGCAGTTTTGTAGCCAAGTTGCTTGTGCATTTATGCATCTCTTGTACTACAGCAGGATTGTTTTACTCAGCATTGCATAAGTAATAATTACAGCTTAAACCTTGTCTTACTTATTGACCATCTGAAAAGGCACTGTGAAAATTGGCCTTTGAGCTGTTAGGGATTGCTTCATTTCAATTTGAGTGCCAGTCTAGCTTTCAGACAGTAGCATTAGTGCCCAGAGAATCATCTCCCTGGGATCCCTTTATTGTTAGTGGGGAGAGGCATCTCCATGGATGATTCATGCAACCTGTGTTAGATGAATCACCCTGGAGCTGTCTGGTTAGTCTGGTTTCCTCTGGGCAAGTAGTTTAAATGAGGTGAAGTGAATCCTGCCTGCAGGGTCTGGCGCTCAGTTGTTTTGCCATGGACACATTACAACAGAGATGAACAATTAGATCTTCAAACAGAAAATAAACACCAGATCTTCACTTATATGTTAATTTTCACCTCTTCCATTTTGGAAAAATGGAAAGTGCATACTGAAAGACACAGAGTGAAGCTGTGTAAATAAATATGTGCCTTTGTTCAATTAAATAGACATTAATTACACCTGGTTGTATAGAGCATCTCACTCAAAGACGTTTTGTAAGTCTCCAATCCACTTACAGCGTGAAGCTGGAGAGCGTGTGTGTTTTGCTGATAAACACAAGCCTGGGAGCCAGAAAATCCAAACAAGGTGGTGAATCACTGAGCAATCACATGAAGCATCACTTTACTGGGTGCTGGTGTGGTGAGCGGGCAGCTGAGCGCTGAACCAGGGGCACCAGATGGACGATACTGTAAACGGGGAAAGATGAGAGCTGTTGGCTTCCTCCAAGCAGACCATATTTAGCTGTGATTTTGTTGTTCCTAGTCGTCTGTGCAGTACGGAGAGAGCTGGGGAGGGGTGAGATGCCCAGACACCATACTGTGGCCTGATCTTGTTCTGGAAGAAGAGTGTAGCTGGTTTAGCCACTGTCATGCCCTGTATGTTTTCACACGTTACCTTTTCCCAGGTGCAGATGTGAATAACAGCCCTGGTGTGACCTCAACTGAAACCAGCCCAGCTGAACTCAGCTTTACCTTGGCTGAACTTCAACCATGTGCCACAACCTCTCCTCAAGGAGTGCACCAAGTTGGTGCCAGTGCCCTGAGGGTACCCAAAGTCCTGCCTATCCCCCACGGCTTCCTCACCCTGCCCAGGACCCCGTGTCAACCACTGCCCCAGAAATGGGATTCTTCTGCTCAGACAATGAGTCCAAAACACCCTTTAATGATGTAAAACCAGAGGAGTTTTGCAGGCTGAGGTAGGTTAGCTTAGTGGTGCTCCCTTCCTATCCCAGACAGGCTTATCACGTAGATAAATGCAATCAGGGCCTGAAAGTCAATCTCTGGCCATGGCATGCAATATTTCTGAAGTGAAATTTGCTTTCATTGCCAGGATTTTTTATGTAAGTCATAGAGTCATAGAATCATAGAATCACCAGGTTGGAAAAGACCTCTTGGATCATCGAGTCCAACCATTCCTATCAAACACTAAACCATGTGCCTGAGCACCTTGTCTACCTGTCTTTTAAATACCTCCAGGGATGGTGACTCAACCACCTCCCTAGGCAGCCTCTGCCAATGCCCAATGACCCTTTCTGTGAAAATTTTTTCCTGATATCCAGTCTGAACCTCCCCTGGTGCAGCTTGAGGCCATTCCCCCTTGTCCTGTCCCCCGTCACTTGGGAGAAGAGGCCAGCACCCTCCTCTCCACAACCTCCCTTCAGGTAGTTGTAGAGAGCAATAAGGTCTCCCCCTAGACTTCTCTTATCTAGGCTAAACAACCCCAGCTCCCTCAGATGCTCCACGTAAGATTCGTTTTCCAGACCCTTCACCAGCTTCCTTGCTCTTCTCTGGACTCACTCCAGAGCCTCAACATCCTTCTTGTGGTGAGGGGCCCAGAACTGAACACAGTATTTGAGGAGCGGTCTCACCAGTGCTGAGTACTGAGGGAGAATAACCTCCAGCAGATCAACACTACTTCCCAGCTTAGTGTCATCTCCAAACTTGCTAAGAGTGCACTCAATGACTTCATCCAGGTCATTGATAAAGACATTGAACAGGGCTGGACCCAGCACTGAGCCCTGGGGAACCCCACTTGTCACTGGCCTCCAGCTGGAGTTAACTCCGTTTACCACCACTCTCTGGGCCCGGCCATCCAACCAGTTTTCCACCCAGGAGAGCGTTCGCCTGTCCAGGCCAGAGGCTGACAGTTTCCTTAGAAGAACGTTATGAGAAAGCGTGTCAAAGACTTTACTGAAGTCCAAGAATATGACATCCACAGTCTTTCCCTCATCCAGTCGATGCAGTATAAGCCAGCTCCACCTCAGTATTGGAGGCTGCACTTGGTATAAGAGTCTTGGGCATTATGGTAAAGAAGAAATTACATTCAGAGCAAAAGACCTTTTGGTGGATCTCCCTTTAACAGTTCTGGCACTGGGAGTCCCAGATTATCCTGCTGAAGATTCTGACCTATAGTTTGCTGATACAAAAATTGCTATGGTTAAATTACCACCGTGATTTAGTGCTATAAAATCAAGTTATTGAAACCTGTGAATCCTGCAGCTGCAAAGGAGACCACGACTCCTGAACCTGATTGCAATGATGACTTTGATGCACTAAAAAGATACCAACTGCAAAAAATTATCTGTGCTCTTGCCACTTGTATAAATGGGGGTTTTTTTAGTTCAGTATTCCAAGAATATTTATGGCTAGCTCAGATCCTACTATTATTAGTGTATTATGATTTTTCTTGTTTGCATTGATTCCACTTGCAAGGCATATTTATTTATGTCATACATGACTTAATCCTGTTCCCCGGACAATTATTGGCAGAATTTGTTAACGTCATTCAGTGCAAGGGTGGGAAATAGGCAGTCATTTTTCTAAGTGACTCTTACTGAAATTATCCATTTTTGCAATTTGATTTTTATATTTATTTTCCACAGCTGATAGTTGTTTTGTTTTTCTTTTCAGTTAGCTAGGCTAGAAGTAACTTGTATTTTTTTATGGACTGAACTGCATTACTTCCTCTGTCTGCTCATTTCTCACTTTCTGCTGAGTATTCTGCTGTGCTGGCTTTTAATGCATTAATAGGGACAATACTTTTTTGAATAACCATTACAGTCACTAAAGCTCTCCAGTACATGGATATGGAACACAACTCCCTTTTGGTACATCAGAATCCAGATTATCTGCAAGTAGTAGACTAATGAGGGGTTCTCTAATGAGGTAGCTGATTAAAGGCAATCCTATTCCCTGAGAGCTCTAATGCTGACTTTTACTGCTATCTTGTGCACAAGGAGTACAGATCAGTGCTACTCCCCTATCCTTGTGCTTCATCACCAAATGATCATGTTCTTCTTTTAGTGCTCAGTTAAAGAGTTATAAAAATGCTGCTGTAGTGTGGAAGAAAAGAAGGTGTTGGAACAAATTAATTAACTTCTGGAAGAAATTTCTGCAAACAATTGACCAAATCTGCTCCTCTGAAGCTCCCCTAAGGCTCACAGACCTGTGGGTATTTCTGGTGTGCCCAATATTACCCAGCTTGGCATTGTGCCTAGACCCCAAAACATTTCTGTCCATAACTGATACTATTGGTGTGGCTAAGAACAGCAAAGGGTCAGCCAGCACTGACAGACAGAAGAAGCAGGGCAAACGGTGAAATGCTGCAGTGATCTGTAGGAGAGGAAGGGCGTGGACATTTTATTTTTTTTATTTTACAGGCAACTAACTTTTGGGAACACAGTCTACAAAGTCAGGTCCTCTGAGAGGAAAAATGAAGATGTACTCTGCTAAATGTGTAGGGAGAAAGTGTGTTTTCAGACACTGCCTTAATTTTCTAGTAAAATAGATCCATTTTATTTCCTGCTTTTCTGAGATTCTTTTCCCCCTCTTGTATTTCCCTCCCCCCTCAAGTTGATTCAAGTCCTCTCTGACCTCTCTGACCCTTATGCCAGAAGGAGATTTTAGGAACTACTTTTGCCTTCATATACATAAATACAAAACGGCTAATCAAGTGTTAGCTAAAGCACTGCTGTTTTATAACCAATGGAAAATTTTTGCCTAGTTGCTCTGGGCATCATCTGGTCTAATGCAACTGGCTGGAGACAGATTATGGAGTTTTCACCCTGCAATGGTTATTTCATCCTGGCTGCAGGGAACGCCCCGTTAAGACGCAATTATTGAAGCACAGAATGGATAAGATGGGTGAAATGCTATTGCTCTGGGTTTTAATATTGCACTAGGTGGTAAGATCTGAGCACATGTGTGCGTTATGACAGCACTTGGCCTTCAGGTTTGTCTCTTCTTGTGCCTATGTCTGAGGCAGTCTGAGTTGCAGAGATGTTGACCAGTGAAGAGTGCAAGAGGGATGAGAAGTCCAGGACTGCATCAGCCTCTATCAGTCTATGAGATTGTATTTGGAAATCCAAGCCTATAGTCAGCCCTACTGAGATGGGCTCAGTTCATATATTTCATGGATCACTGTGCTGTTTTCCCTTGTGAATAAGTACCAAGAGGCTGAAAATCCTGCACCTCTCACCAACTTGAAAATAAAATGAGGAAAAGTTTCCCCCACAGGTGCAGTGATTGAAATTAGTGAGTGCTGATGGCATTCCCTGAGGAATGAGAGCTCCTCATCACATGGAGGCAGACAAGAGGTTCAGAAGAGGGTCTGGAGAGTTAGTTGCCCAGCTGGAAAACTCCAACAGGCTTAGAAGAGATGGTACAATGAAAGATACATCTGCAAGTTTCCCAAGTGCAAGAGCTTTGTCCTGCGGCTTGGGCCACCCTTATGGATGGCTTTATAGAAGTGATATACTGAGAGGTCACTGGAAAGCCATGCTTTCTTTGTCTGCCTTGAATTTTATGAAGAGGATATGAAAAATGATGTCTAGTAATTCCTGATCTAACACTAACTGTAATGAAACATAAAGATTTTTCCTGACTTTGGTTTATTTCTGCTGTTTGTGCTTTCTACTATGATATGCGTTAAACATTTGGGCGAGGCATTAGAGCCTACAGTTCTGCTGAGATCAATCTGTCCATAAATCTCTCTCGTCCTGTGGCAGACAGATTTTGCTCTTTTGCTCACGTTGACAAATTACAGGCAATTTAAAGAAGGCTAAGTGAACACAAGGTGCAGAGCACAATGCTCCAGCCACCCGCTCTCCTTCATGATTTCCAGCGTGTTTCAAAAACCCTGAGCAACTTCAGAAGTGATGCTGAGTACACTAAAAGCAAAAGAGCAAAGTGCTTCTTGCAAATCACTAGCCATGCCATAAACCTTCCCTGACAGAGATGTTGTTTCATTTTGTGCAGTGAGGATTAGCAGCCCCTCTGTACATCCTATGCAGAAGGAAGTGTCCTTTGTGCTCTTGGGGATTATACTGCAGCAGCAGAGACTTGGAGCCTGCTGTGTAAGTGACAGGTGAGTTAGAGATGCAGAGCTGGGGTCCAATTCAGTTGCTGCAAAGCAGTAAAATAAAGGTGAAAAAAAATCAGGATATATTTTTGTCCAATTTCTCCCTTCTGAATAATTTCCATGTAAATTGATTAGAGCATGTTACTTTGGGAAATGCTCTTGGCTCTCTAAGCTTGAGAATGGGCTCAGGAGGGCCCTGAAAATCCTCACAAAAGACAAAGGAATGCAATAAAGCCAAAGGGAAAACAAAGCAAGCGGATTTCAGCTGAAGAATTTTGTAAAAGTCTGCATTTTCAGGAGAAGAACAATCAATTTTATAGTGGAGGAACGTGAAATAAGGGCTAGGCTGCAATCATAGCAATAGATATTTTTTGCCATGTATTGCTGCTCCCTTTAAAAAAGGAATGTTGTCAGTTAAAGGCTAGCTCACCTGTAGCTGGGAAGAATGGACACATGAAAAAACATGTTCTTGCCCCTGCTCAGCAGCTAAGTTCTTCTGACATCCAGTGTGCAGGATAAGAATTAGTCACCATTTGGTTTCAGGGGCTGATATTTTAACTAGGATACTGTAAATATAAAGGAAAGATATGTGAGCTTGATTTTGAGCTCATCATAGTTAATCCAGAATCTGGAAATTGAAAGCCGACTGTAGGTTCCATATGCTTTCATATAACTCGTGGTACCCCTACAAAAGAGTTCTGTGGAAGTTTACTCCTCTTTATCTGCTAATCAAGAAGTATTTTGCATGTGTTGCTAGAAGTGTCACTCAGTGGAAAACATTACAGGCTGGGTTTTTTTCCTTCTGGCAAAATCTCTTCTGCCAATAAGTTTTGCGACTATAAAAATATAAGAAGCAAACCCTGGGTTTGTGGTATGTCCACTAGATAGTCATCCTTCCTAATGAACTGTGAATGGAATTGGCACTGTGGTACTCCAACTTCGTCCAAGCTCTGTGTGTTCTGATGCAACTTTGCCACTGGAGTAGCACTGAATTTGTAGTTGGATGCCTTTCCAAGCCCTTGCCAGTAAAGGGTTGCAGCAGAAGTGAGAGGTGTTTATTTATTTCAGGGAACTGGGTGCAGTCACTTGGAAACTGACAGAGAAAAATAGGATTGTATATCTTGAAGCTTCATTTAAAAAAAAAACAACAACCAAGAAACAGATTATATTCCTACTCTTACTTTTCAGATAATTCCAAAATAACATTCAGATCTTTTATTCCAAAGAAATGTTTTGTCCAGCAGGGTGTTAAGTGCATTTTGCAGACAGAGAGCATAATACATTTGCCTCACTTTATGCATTAATGCAACTTATGTCATTTTTTAAACATCATTAATTTTGATAACTTTTGAATGAAAAACAGAGTGAGGTGAAATGGCATGTATTATTATGGGTTTTTTTTTTCCACTTTCCTGTTTTCATCATGCAAGAACCGAATGTGTTTATTTTACTGGCAATATTAAGACAATCATATGATTTTGAGTAAGTCTTTTGAGATTGTTTGCAAGTTTTGCTCTTCTGCATGTCTGCTCTCTCCCAGCTGGGGGCTGGCTGTTGTACAGAAAGGCCAACCACGTCACGGAAAAGCCCTGTCTCTGATCAGATGGGCTTAATATAAACCAGGTTTGCTCAGAAAGAATTAAAGAGGCAGCCCCAAAGCCGGAGAGGATTTATTTCGGCCGAGCAGCTCAGCGTACTCCAGCCCTCTGAGAGAGAAGGGCAGTGCAAGCGAAGGACTGGACTGCCTGGAGGAGCCTGGCAGAAGTAAGGCAGCGTTGATTAAAACAGAGTCTTTTACTATTGGTTCTAGAGACCCAGACAGCTCAGTCCAGTGTGGGGTATCAAAACCAGTTAGAGCTTGGAACAGAATATGCAATAGGGACTTGTTTGACTTTTTTTTAAACGAAGGATTATAATTTGTTAGGGGCAAAAGCATAAAACGATTGTGTTATTGACTGTTTAGTGAGTGACTGTTTATTGCAGGTTGTGAGTTAGACTCTGAGTTGGAGCTGGCTTGTCTCATCTGGTCTTTTATGTCAGGAAATTGTAAGCACAAAATGCAATTTGAAGTTCAGCTGCAGTAAATATTTAATTCTGTTTGTGAAGCAGCCTTTGCTTGGTGCATGATTTCTAATTTAGATATATTTCTTGCTGACAAAGTTACTGTGACTGAGACTATGCAAACTATCTCATTTTGCACTAAGTACAGTTCGTTGCAGAGGAAATATTGCGCATGTGATAATAAGTTCGTATAGTGTGTTCTTTCTGTATATTTGTTCTATATCCTACTGTGTATATACTCAAATACGTTTAGAGGCAGTTTTATGAGAAAAAGAACGAAGATTTGTGCATGTCGGTTTTGTTGTGTTGCTGTATTTTTTTTGTCCACAAGTACTATTCAGGTTTGAAAGCGGTTGGGTGCATTTTACCGACAGTTATCCTATTACTAATATGGAGAAGAGAGTCAAGAAACATCAGCTAGACGGCAAAAAGCAAAATATCTAAATAACTGTCACTTTGGAAACAGGAATGCATCAAAGTAACTTTCCTAAAAATGGTAGTTGCTAGCCTGTAAGAATGACATCATTGTCCTCTACCTCCAAGCAAGGGAAAATAGAGTTTGCTGAGTAGAATGTTATTAAGAGCCATGCTTAGATAAGAATAGTAAACCTATCTAGCTGATGGAGCAGTAAATGAAGTTGTTGATTTAATATCTGTAATATGATATCTAATTTATGAGATTTTTCTCCCAGTGCTACCTCCAATAATGGCTAGAAACTGTTCCTCCTCAGAAAAGCCGTTGTACTTGACTGTGTCCTCCCTCCTAACAGCCAAAGAGCCATTGTCTGAAGCAGAGTCTTTCTTTGTTTACCCAGCTGTAAAAGAGACCCAGGTCCACTCCATTACTGCAAGGGGTTTGTTGCTCTTTTCTCATGTCATGGTTGTCTAAAGGTGCAGTGGGTAATGCCTTAATTCTTTCTCAAAATTTTCAGCTCTTAACTGAGACAATGCGAAAGGCGCTGTACAATCAGCTGCACTGGGAGTTGGAGGCAACTGGGAGCGCTGCCTCTGTTCACCCCAAGTTAAGCACGAATAATGGGGAGCAGTACCTCTAGGTGTTGCCTGTACTATAGGGAGCCTCTTAGCAGGGATGCAGCTCCTGTGTAGGACAGCACTGGTGAATAACGCTCCTTCCTTCCTGGACACAGCAATGCCTTACTCTCTCTAGGGTTGGGCTGTACCTAGCACAGCCGTGAGCTTGTAAAGGCTAAACAAAGACAGGTTTTAGCATGTGAGATTGGTACCATCCCTAGGAAAAAGCCCCCGACTCACTAACTAGAAATGTTTCTCGGTGTACCAGCAACTACAAAATAATGCAGAAATTCTCATTTTTCTTTTGTTCTATACTAGATCCCTATAGAAGACCAGGATGTGCTGCCTTGAAGTTAATAACAGGGTATTAATGCATTTCTAAATGCTTGTGATTTCCCTATTTCTCACCAGGGCTAAAAAATGACTCTCAACAACGTTACCATGCGTCGCACCCAAAACAGCAGCCTGCAGCAGCAGCAGCGATGGAGCATCCCTGCTGATGGAAAGAATCTGCTGGTCCAGAAAGACTCCAATGAGTACAACCCACAGAAGCGATACACCATTAGTCCTGATGAATACTACAGAAGGAGCTGGTCCTCAGAGTCATCCGACTCTGTCATCTCCTCTGAGTCCTGCAGTAACTGCTACCGGGTGGTGCTGATTGGGGAGCATGGCGTAGGCAAGTCCTCGCTAGCAAACATCTTTGCAGGAGTGCATGACAGCATTGACAGTGACTGTGAGGTGCTGGGAGGTAGGTCATTATGCCCGGGGATGTTTGTGTTTGCTTGCAGTCAGCTCTGCCAGTAGTAATTGTAATTTGGATCTGATCATCAAAGCTGATTCAACATATGCTTTCCTCCTAAGAAAACAAAAAAGCAAAATAACATGAGTAAGGTACTCACCAACAATGACTGAAAGTCTCTGAAAGAGAACAGTTCAGATTCTCATTCTATTTCATTTCAAAATGCCTGTTAGAGGTTGCCTCATTCCTGCGTATGATGCTGCTATACAGGAGGCTGGTTCAGCTTTCATGCTGGTCCAACATTTGTGTCACCACTGGCTTCACGGGGCTGACTCCAGCTTTCTGGGGAGAGAAAACAGCTGAAGGTCCTTGTGGTCTGTGAGAATGAAATGCTTAGAAATAATGCATAAATAGAAAGCCACTGCTGAGTCTTTCAACCGCCTCCAAAATATTTGCCATTAGAAGTCCTCTCAGACATTCTATATAAACACATTACCTCAGTACGGGCTGTATGGAATTTGAATAAAATATGCCTCATTTCACGTTACACAGCATGGGTTCCCCCAGACAAAAACCAGACAAAAGTCATTCAGCATTGTAGGAAAATTCCTGTTGCCTAAACAGAGAGAAAAGGCACTAGATGTAGGATTTTCTTTGAGGTTTTCCACTTGTTATCCTCCTCTCCTTTGTTTACGATTGAAAAGTGTTCTTTAATCCCCAAGATTGTATCAGGCAGAAGGTGAAGATGTGTCACCAAGTCCTGAGCTATATCATATGTGAGATGTTGATGTGGCAGGATTGTGCTGCAACAGATATCAGCTTGTGGCTTAGAGACAGATGCTGTCACCAGGTTGCTGCCTGGTTTTCCTCGTTGATATGCAGGACTTTCCTTGCCTTTCCTGTATCCCTTCCCTTTCCTGCCTGTACTCCATTGGTGCGATGGTGCCAGTGCTAGAACAGAGAGTTTCGGGGATTCTCTTCCAGTCCTCAGTGGAGCACAGGCAGGACAGTGTTTTGTGTCTGCCTCTCCAGTTAGGAGGGATTTTACCCAGGATTTAATATAGCCCAGCATCAGGAAGGCTGTATCCCCATTTTCCTTGCTTGCTGTCACAGACTGGGGGCACAGATCTTTGTGCCTTTGGGAATTTTAAATTCCCCATGGTGCAGTAACTCTGAATTAGTTATTTAGGTGTGCTTCACCTTCAGCTTCCGCCACCACCTTTTCCTCCAACCCCACCAGCCCCATAGCCTGTAGTGCCTCTGATAAAGGGTTTCCTAGTTCTATACCAGCGAACTAGAGTAGGATCCTTGGGCAAGCAGTCAGAAAATGAATTATTTGCTTTGCCTACCCTGTCAGACATTTTTCTTCTCCTCCATTCAAAACCATATGCTCTGAGCAATATTGCTTGGAGTGCAGCCGTGACAGATTTTCAAGGCCAGCTCTGCTGAAGTATTGGAAAACTTGCTATCGTTCTCTCTCCTTTTTTAGTGTCAGTTTGTAAAAAAGCAAGAGATGAACTAATTGCTCACTTTCAGTGTGTTTTATATCCTATGGAAGTTCCTTGGGATTGACCAAGGTGCAAATCAGTACTGGCTATGACCATTTGGTCATAATATTTTTGAGGGTTGTATTTAAGTATTTGTAGCCTCTCCATGTGTAACAGAGTAGAGAAGCAATACTCTGGATGTTGTTGAGAATACAGCTGATTTTACAGCCTGGCTTTGCTACTGAATGTGAGATTGAACTGATTTGTGAAACCAGATGTCGTGTCTTGATAAATTTTTTGTGTTGCCATTTTAAGATGCGTCAAGCCTGTCCTCTTTATTTTATTTTAAAATGTAATATTTTTCCCTCATTCTTTTGCATGAGTGTAGACTCCTGGCTTCAAGGAAAGGCTCTGACTACAGTTTAGGGGAAAGTTCACTCCATTAGTCCCCAACAGAAATTTTATGAGGCAAGGGTTAAGACACAGTCCCATCTACAAGCATGGCTGGGACAGATCTCTTAAACACTGCAGTGAAAGGAATGGTTTGCGCAGAAGCCCAGGGCTTGGGTTGGGATTTTTCACTGACCAGCAACACAAGACTAGAGATGGGTCCAAACCCCATATTGCTTATCCAAATGTCCGCTTGTTTGGGGGAAAAAAAGGAAAATTTGTATTTGATGCAGAAGTTACACTGAGATTTGATAGCAAAGGCTGATCTAAATTATGAGTGGGAACAGCCCCTCCAGATCTAAGCAGAACCTTGACACATGGCATTTATAATCTAGGTATGAATTTTTGTGGCCTCTGTACAAAATAACTGAGCTTATGTTGTTTGTTGATTCATTTGCTGTTTGACATAAAATGTGATGTGGGAAACTGTGAAAAGGGAGAGAACTAGAATGCATCAGAAGTCTCAACATCTCTAAAACTCAACAGCTCTTATGTCACAACCCCCTGTCCTCATTGCTTGGTAGGCTGTTAGCTGATTGCTCTCAGCAGCAGTGACTGTTCACCCGTAAACTGCCCCTGCTAAAGCGAAAGCAAATATTTTCCATTACTCAGCCTCTCTGGATTCTGCTGCTCCCATGGGGCAGATGTTCAGCCTTTGGTTATTTCTTCCATTGGTGCTATTTTCTCTCTCCCACTTAAGATAAAGAGAGTAGCAGCCAAAATAATGAACATTTAGTTTCCTGATCTTTCAGCCTCCTTCATATATCAAGGAAAGTAGGACAACCAGTAATGAACAGAGGGCAGGTTCGGTGCTGGTGGAAATGAGGAAAAAACTGAATGGCAGCCAGCATAAAATATGGCTCAATAGCTTGAACAGTGAACAAATCATACGTATTCAACTACTTGTTTTTTTGTAACGTACATGATGACACAAAACAGTATATTCCAAATATATCTGCTTTTCTTTCCAGAAGACACATATGAAAGAACACTGATGGTGGATGGAGAAGGTGCAACCATTATACTGATTGACATGTGGGATAATAAGGTACTTTTACTTGTTCTAGTCAAATGCCAAAAGAAAAGTGTATATGAGTGACTGCTAATATCAAAAGTAGGTATCTTTTGGGAAAGAAAGTCGGTGTTTTCTGTAGTTCTGTAATCAGGGAAAATGTAGAACTAACCTCATCCCGGCATCGAGCCAAGCATGCCTAACAACTCTGTAGTGTGAGCCTGAGAAGTACAAACCTTATTTTTTTAATGATAAAACAGAACATTCAAGCCGTTTTCCAGACCATGTTCATTCCAGTCTAAAGCCAGTGCAATGAATTATCTGGGACAGGTTTTGCCCTCCTTTGTGATGACGTATTCATACCATCACCACATTGGTATTTCTTTTAGTATGTGATCCAAGCCATACCGATTACAGTTTCAGTGAGAATGTATTTGGATTCTCTAATGTTATACTTCCTAAGTAAAATCTGCTCTATGTATAATGATGTCTGACTATTTCATTTGAACAGCGTGAGGGAGAGTGGATTCGAGACCACTGCATGCAAGTGGGAGATGCATACTTGATTGTCTACTCCATCACAGACCGAGCAAGCTTTGAGAAGGCCTCTGAACTCAGAATACAGCTGCGCAGGGCACGCCAGAAAGAAGACATCCCCATCATTTTGGTTGGCAACAAAAGTGACCTTGTCAGGTGCCGTGAAGTTTCAGTGGCAGGTAAGGAAAACCGGGAGGGTAAAACTGACGTAAACATTAAGAGTCATCTAGTACCATTTGAATGAAATGCAGAGCTGTGGCTCAGAGAGTACACTGTGAACAGGACTGGGTAATAAAAGAGCAGTAAAACAACAGAGGACTGGAATAAAGGGCAGAGGACTGGGAGGGGTCTGCCAGGTTCTTAAGCCTCCCTTGGTAGTGCTGTTACGTGTCAGAGAGTCTCTTTCCTGAATTTACTAACTACATCATAAAGCAGCTTGAATTTCTTTCCTTCCAGCTCTTAGTGTAAGACCACTGCACTATGTGATTTCTCCGGTGGCAGGAAATCCTTTGGATTTATGACACATGTTTATGCATATTCTGCTGCCAATGGTTGTCTCTTTTTTTATGACCAATTCTTTGTCCTTCCGGATGAATTAAAATTCCCTCTCACCCTTTGTTTTGCAAGTCTGGGCAGGGACTATGCAGTCTTTCAGGACAGATCTCCTTGCTACCTTGCTTTGGGATGCTGAAACAGCTGTTCCTCTGCTGCACACAAATGAATAACCCTAAACCCATAAATGGGACTCTGGCAAAATTGCTGCCAGCTCCCAAGGTCTGATTTTTCAGGGCAAACTCATCTTGAAGAGTCTTGCCTGAGGCTCAGGTGCCACAACATAGCACACAATAATACAGTAGATGATTTCACCTTCACCCGTGAGAAATGTAGGTTCCTCTGCTTAGCACTTTCTTCTCTTGCAGCTGTTGCACTCTTCTATTTCCCAACTGATCTAGAATATTTTATTTTTGCTGGGGCTGTGTACAGTTCCTCTGGCCCCTGTCACAGTTGCCCCAAGTGAAGAGTTTGAACTGAGGTAGCTCATCAGGAGCCAACAGATGCCTATTTGCCTTCTCATTCCTTTTTGCCCCACTTGAAAAATCTTTTGAAAGATGGCAGTTCAAGTCACTTCAGTCATTCTGCTGATGAGTTCACAGCAGGCCAGAAGACAGAATATATTGGCTTGTGTGTGAAGGACAGCTGTCAGGTTTAACTTAGGCTCATGTAATTTAGCATTAGGACTGTGATTTCAGATGTACCTCTAAAGCCATAGGCATAGTTCTGCCTTTATTTAAGGGGTTTGTATGCATGTCTACTCACACTAAAGTCGCTCCTTCCCCAAGACCCTGGTTTTCATCCATGACCCATGGATGGGAGGAGGACAGAGCCCTGCCTCCTATGCTGTACTGTGTGCATGGAAGGTGGCTGTCATCACCCTCCAATGCAACTTGAGGGAGCCAGCATGTAAGATGATCAGGTGTTTTTGAGTCAAGGCTGACCTCTCAGCCCTCAGTGTCTTAGTGTGAGTCAGTCAGCCCCAGATCCCTTCACAGCGGGAGGCAGGAACTGGGCTTTTCCAAGAGCGGATTCAACCTCTCCTGCTGGGTGGGGAGGGTGACACAGAGCAGATGAATCATGGGCTAGCAGGCAGCATCAGGTGATTAAAGACTTATCTGTGCCTATATTAGGCTTGAGGAATTCCCATGATGGCATTAGCTACTTGCCCGTGGCAGCCCTGCTTGTAACACTTCATGATATAATCCACCTTGCAATTTTGCAGAGGGACGAGCCTGCGCTGTTGTGTTTGACTGCAAGTTCATCGAGACCTCAGCAGCTGTACAGCACAATGTGAAAGAGCTCTTTGAAGGCATTGTGCGGCAAGTCCGGCTCCGGAGGGACAGCAAGGAAAAGAATGAGAAGCGGCTGGCATACCAGAAACGAAGAGAGAGCATTCCCAAGAAAGCCAGGCGGTTTTGGGGCAAAATAGTTGCCAAGAACAACAAGAACATGGCCTTCAAACTCAAGTCCAAGTCTTGCCATGACCTATCAGTACTTTAGGAACACTGGACTTTGCCAGAGCTTGTGGCATGTTGTAGACATTATCTAACTATGTCATGGGACAATCAATCAATCTATATTAGATTGGACTATCAAAGTGACTTAGGTTCACAGTTGTGATTGTGATGATATGTGCTGGCATAAGAACAGCACAATGCATGGAAATATCTCTCTTTCTTTTTCTGTTGGTAGTAAAAAGAAAAGTATAGAACAGAATGACCCAAAGTTATGCTGGGAAGTGTTCTGGAATATACCTGTTGTTTCTCCTCTCTCCTTCGGATAATAGTGTAAGAACCTCAAACTGTCATGACTTGGGAAGTGAATACTACAATCTTTGCTCTTTCTCCTTGTTATTACTTCTTTTTAAAAAGTGTATAAAGAATTGATGTACTGACTGGAGATTGGTCCTTTGCCAGTTGGAGGTCAGGCTTAATCATCCACAGCAGAAAAAAATCTGCATTTTTGTAGAATAGCCACATAGACACTTTTTTTTTTTTTTATTTCAAGGATTGGTTTTAATGAGTTTACACATCTCTTACTATGAAAATATTTAAATGAAAAATCTTATAATCAATTTTTCCTCTCATATTTTCATATTATGGGACTGTTTAAAATCATAGTAAAATTAAAATTGAAGTGCAAGTTGTTTCAAAGTGCATCAAGTGCAGGATGCCAAACCTTTATAAATCGCCTGAGCTTTTTTAAGAAACCACACGGACTTCTTGTAGCCAGCCTTGGCCTTTCTCTGTGCCAGAGCCTATGCTGTATTTATTGTTGTGCAAAATAACAAGCATTTTACTGTTGAGGGAAAATGTATTTATTACCAAGTTTCCTAAAAGAATAATGTTAATTTTATTACTGTTTTCTATCTAATATCTTTTTTCAGATATGCAAATTTTTACTTACATGCCTTGTAATAAAATAAATAAAATACATGACTGCCTTTGACCTTCAGTGGGAAATCCCTAAGAATTTTTTTAAAACTGAGAAAATATTTTGAATGCTGGACAGGATTGCTACAGGAGAAAGACAGCAAGGATTCTGTGAACACAGGCTACTTAGCAACCTTGGATCACAAAGCAAGAATTAGCCACAGCCTCAAAGCTATGAGTGCAGGGTATCCCTTGTGTGCAAACGTGGTTGTGGTGACAGCGATGAAATTAAATCATTCTTAAAAAAAAGTATTTGGCCCTAAGTCTGAAAACAATTTATAAATATAGATGAGTACCATTAGACCAATTTTGGAAATGAAAAGAAGTGAAATGCTACATTAAGGGTCAGGAAGCTGACATGGTGTGCCCTAATCCTCAACTGATGTTGGGCATAATTGTGTTATTTTCCTCCTGACCATGTCAGGTCTTGTGGGCACACCACAGCGTTCACAGTAGAGGTACAGCTGTTATATGCTGTCTGCAGATGGCTCAGAAAAGCCAAATCTCCAGCCTGGCAGCTCATCTTCCTTGATTATGAAGACAACAAAATGCCAACACTAATAAAGTGACAACTGGGGTCTCCAACTTGGGCTGCACAGCTTTCATGCACAAAATGCTCTGGTAGTGAGTGAGCTTACAGAGTGATTATCCAAAACTGCCTATGCTGAGGAGATGGCTTTTAGCTCTTGTTTAGCAGTAAAATATTATGTTGCAGGATGATTTTTCGCCTGTGCGGTATTAGGTTCTCCCTGGAAGGGAATTCCTGATCTAGAATAAACTGTTGAAAAGAACAGAAGACAAAATTTTGAATAGAGTACAAACAAGATCCCTGTTGCTGGAGTTTGAACGAAAGCCAAAAGCTGGTCTGGTTTTATTTTTTTTCGTTCTGAGTTGTCAACATGCAACTTCACATTTACTGAGAGCAGTCTAGAGAGTGATATTCTGATACTGGTTTTCAGAACTTTTAAGCCTTCTGAACTTTATTCCCTTTCAAGAATGGAAACAGAATCACACAAAATAAACAAATTCTTAAGAACTGAAAGCACAGCTGAACACAATCAGCTCATTTCCTTAGTTTGTTCTGTATCTGTCAGGCTATGGACTCAACAAACCTAAACCAAGCAGGTTTTGAAGAAATATAAAATGTCCCTGTAAATCACAACAGCCTTTCGGGGGTAAAAGTTGTTCATATACACGAGATTGCTGGATACAGAGATGATATAGAAATTTGTAGTTACCTAGTAAGTTTCCATGCCCTGAATTATCTCCTTCCACTCTTTCTCGCAATAACAAAATTTCCTTCTATAACACATGATTTTTTAAAGAAAAACAATGATGTGGTAGGCCCATTTCCCAGAGCTGTCACAAGATGCCACAAAGAGCTGTGCGGTGGTAATGCAGAGCATGCCATATCCCCATGGTTTTCCTGTGGCCATGGGGAACAGACATCACTACAAGTCTGTCTTCTGGGACTGCTGCTGGACCAGGGCTGGTCCCTCTGAATAGCACAGCACTGCCTTTGGACCAAAACTATTTAAAGAGCTGCCTCCACCTTGATGTCACTGTCAACCTTCTGCTGGCCCTCTTGGTCCATGCTGTTGGCTCCTAGCTTGCCCTGTGTTTACAGGAAGAGTATGGAGGAAGCTGGGGGGTGAAAAATCACCAACAATAGCAGCCCCTACATGGAGCTGTTGCTTCAGTTTGCTCAGACACCATTGGGGTGTGTTACTGTCCAATCTCTTGATGAGGAGTGAGAAGGTTGGTCCTGAGCCTCTACACTCTGCAGATATCAAGAGTGTTCTTGCTTTGGATCTGGTCTAGCCTGTATGTCCAACCTGAGTTGCACTCCTGAAATACACCGTGACTTTCACCTGGAAAGGGACCCTGGTCACCTGCTGTGATCTGCATGGCTCCAGCAAGTTGAGCACAGAGGAAGGACAGGGACTTTCTTCTGCATCTTATGAGATGAATCTGAGTAATGGTTTTAGCTTATCATCACCGGATTATCAAATACAGAAATGCTTACTATGTGTAACAGCTGGTGTACCTGGAATGACTAATCAATATTAATTTAATCTGGACTGCTGTCATTTCAAACCCTTAATATCCATAATCCCTCTGCTTGTCTCAGATGTGTGTCCAAAACTGTGGAAAGGATCAATCAGCGATTCTAATCACTGCTCTTTCTATTTATTAAGTCAGGGTTACAATGACAGATCCTAAAATGATAATTGCAGTGCTGGTCCCAGAGAACTGGCAGTAGCTGTGGAATATGTGAGTCACAGCAGTCAGCACACCAAAGCCAAAATGGCAAAACTCAAGGAGTCCAAATAAAATAAAATAAAATAAAATAAAATAAATACAGAAAAAAAAGTCTAAGAACACATGAAATGCCAATTATAGTAAAACAGCTGTTATAAAAAACTCTTTTTAGGAAGATAGATAAGATCAGCAAAAGGAATTAAGGGGCACGTCCACCTTTAATTAATTTAATCATGACAGATTAATGGCAAGGAGAGAGGCTTACTTATGCTTTGGGAAAAAATTACGCTATGGAGTTATTCATTACTAGAGTACTATGTGGATCTGCAGGGGGCTATGTGCTTTTGGATTTGGGAGAATTATTGATAAAATTTAGTCAAGTAAAAGAAAGAAATTTTCATTAAAATCAATGGGTGCACTGTGGATTTAACCCTCACGTATAGAAGCCTTTCAACATCAGTTCCTTGGAGATCTTTAAACTATGGGCCAGAATTGTCTCTCTTGGGCAGTTAGTTAGATATAAGTGGGAGAAAAGGCTCCTGACAGCAGCAGTCCTGGTGATGATAATGTGATTTATAGAGGGCTGCAGCAGAGGAAGGAACAAGTTGATTTTTGTGCAGCATTGCCTCTACATTCAGCTACAGCTCTTTTTTCTCTCTGGGAAGACTTTTTAGAGAAAGCTAGCACTCAGAGAAGAGACAAGGCACTAAGGATTGCTAATAGTGTTTTACTGGCAAGATCCCTGGACTAATAAATTCTTGGATCTCCAAAACTGAACCCTGTAACTTATTCCTTGCAATGCCTCTGAAGATTGTAGAGCTGTATTGCATAAATCGTTCCTGTGTCTGACCCACAAGCACAGGAGATGAAAGCTGGTGAGAGCTATGGGGCTGGTGGTCTTCTGACTCTTCTGGAATCACCAGAGATAGTTTGTTCTGGTTTGGGCTAAAGCAGGACCAATTGTCTCACTTTTCAGTAAAGCTGCTTCTAAAACTTCAGCTTCTGAGAAGATAACAACATACTTTTCAGACAGAGCTGCCTCTAAAAGTGATAAGCCTGATATTTATCACCAAGGTAATGGGGTCGTCACTACATTGAGAGGCCATTGCTCATACTTATTCCTTTGTAAATCAAGGCCATCTCAGAGCTGCTGGAGAAGGGTATTGCACCTGCAGGGAGGAGCAGAGAGGACAGGTGGCACAAATCTGACTAACAAAGAATTCCATGCCATACACATCATACTCAGTATAAAAGCTTAGGGATCAGAAAGGTGAAGTGCGCTTCTCTTCTTTGACCGACGACATTCAGGGAGGAACTCATCTGTCTCTGCCCCTGAACTCAATCCATGTGATCCCAAATCCAGTTTCTGGGTCCAGCTCCCACCTGCTGCTGAGTCCTGTCTGGGACTTCCCCCACACCTCCCCATATCAACAGTGACGTATAGACACTGGGAAGTTTATATTAGTGTTGTGTACTTGTATATATTTTATTATTTTCTTCCTAGTATTTTACTTGTTAATATTCTACTATTTCATTAAAGCTATTTTAGTTTTAGTTTCCAACCTGCAAGTCTTTCTGCCTCTCATTTCCCTTCCCCCCTTTCCCTGTGGGGAAGGAATTGCCCAGTTTAGCTGCTGACCTAGCTGGGACGTGAGGCTAAACCAAGATGGTTAATTTAGCTAGCAGAGAAATGGTTCTGCATTAGCCCAAACCAGAGCACAGTTGCTCAATTACGAGGGCTAATGCTGTGGGCTGTGGTGGTGTTCAGCACACTGCTGGTGTTCAACGGATGTGGCTTCCAGATGCACAAAATAGTATTCAATGAGGCCAGTTCACCTTGCCTGCAGTCCCCTTCAGTTCTGACAGGGTAAGACAAACGTGGTTTCTTTGGTGCTTATCCTCTTGTAGGACCCATTGAATGCTAAGTGTGTGGTAGTATCCAAGGCACATGTGGCATCTTGTATTAAAATTATGTTAATTGTCACATTGCTGGTCATAATCCACCAACATTTCTAAATGTGGCAGACTCCGTGGGAGATTTGTACAGTGATTGCTAAGTCTCTATGTGTAGCCACCTCCAGCTAAAAAAAGGAAACCCTATGTTATGCTCTTCACTGTCCTCCAGAAAGGCTGCATAGAAGCCTTGCTGCTGCTGTTGCTTCCAGAAGGGAATGTGGGCCAGTGGCTTGCAGATAAAGGGACCCAGAATTGCGTAGGGGTGTCTGAAGGAAACAAGGTGAATCCTAGCATCTGCCATGACCAGAGAATGTATGGTGTTAGTGTGCAGTCTGGCAACCTCCCCATCTCCCCGCCTGCCCCATCCCTGTGGTGTTCTCATCCCAGAAATCTCCTACAGACATCACAGTGAGCCTGACCTCTCTCAGTGACCACCTCACACAGGGGCTTGCGATATTTCTAATTTTGTCCTCTGCAATCACATAGGTAAGGTCATTAAAGTAGTCTTTTTTGTTTTGCCTGAGACAGTGAAATTCAGCATATTAATGTCACTGTTTAGCCCTGGCCCAGCCAGTTTTGGCATTGAAAACTGTGCAGTTGGGCTCCTAGTTCCCTTCCCCAACCCTCAGTGAAAGGGAAATGAAAGGAAAAAGACTTGCAGTTTGGAAACTATGCCAAAACAGCTTTAATAAAATAGTAATAATAATAACAATGAAGAAAATAATAAGAAAATAATGAAATTATACAATAAGAGCTCACACCCATTGATGACTATACGTCACTACAGATGCTGTAGAGCAAGCACAGGGCAGGTGAGTGGCAGGAGGCTGGACCCAGGAACTGGATTCAGGAACGCATAGATTCTGGGATTAGTGGTAAACAGACAGACAAGGTCCTTCCTGGATGCCAGCCACCACAGAAGAGAGCAGAGATATTTGTGATGCCTCATGTTTATACTGAGTATGACGGATATGGGATGGAATACACTGTTGGTCACTTTGGGGTCACCTGTCCTGTTCAACCCTCCCTCCACGTGTGGCCTTTTTTGTCTCTTTGTGTTACGGCATCCACCAGCTTGAAGATGGCCTTGGTTACTATAAGAATAAGCATAAGCATTGGCCTTTCTGCATACCAATGCCACGTGTTATCACTTCCAGAGAGAAACTGTCTGAAAAACATGCAGTTAACTTTCAGAAAATGAAGTTACTTGGGCAAGACTTAACTGAACTTAGAAAACTGATTCTGCTTTAGGTCAAACCACAACGAGTACCTGTGATTTTAGCACTTGTGCTGCCACATGTTTGCTGCGGCCAGACAGTGAGGACGAAACACCCACGTGAGAGCACACTAGTTCTTTGTGGCTCACTTTACAGCACCAGCACTGTCCCATCACTTGGTTAATAATTAACTATGAAAGTGATTAGTGTAACACACTTCCTCCAGGTTTTGAAACTTACACCTGAGTAATTTTTAAATAGAATTATTTTTTAAGTGGCAGTCATTTCTAAGCAGATACTGTATGTGTGTGTTTACTCAGAAGCCTCCAGTTAGATGCAAGTTGCCTGGAGTGAAATTCTGACCGTTCTTTGACTCAACAAGAGAAAGGGAGGTGGGATTTTTCAATGACAAAATTCTTACTATACAAGTGGAAACACTGAATGATGTTTGGCTTCAGCTGCTGCATCTGTACAGACTGCATATGGGGCATTTCTTCCCCACTTGCACTGCTCTCTTGGTGAGTGTGGTGAGTCCCAGGATGCCACATGCCTCACCAGACCTGCCATTGCCCTCCTGAGGCAAGGGGAGCACTGGGGAGGCACTGGGAAGGCAGCACTCCCACACAGGGGTGAGGGGAAGTGTAGCAACCCTCCCTCTGGAGAAAGGACCTTGAACTCTGCTGCATTCTGAACCCATTCTCCTCTGACTCTGCATGGATTTCATTGAATTGCTTAATGGTTTAACTTCCACTGAACTCAGAATGGACCTGAATAATTTTTACACAGACAAGATGCTCTTTCTGTGTCTACCTGTGGGTTTCACTAGTTTCTGTGTATTTCTCCAATTCACAGCTTTGCTCTGAAGTTGCTCAGGATATAATACCTCTCTAAATACTGTTGAATCAGTCAGTGATGTCTAGTTGGAGATTCTCAAGTTTTGACACCACAGTATCATTTTAGTTGGTTTCTAGCTATATTTTCAGTCTTCTGTGCTTTAAGATTTGCCTTCTCTCCTTGATGTGTTCTTGTGGCATGAATGGCTGCATTTGCTCTTTCTTGACTTCCTCCATTCAGCAATAAGCTATGGGTGCTGGCATGCTCCCTTAGCACCTATGGTAGGACTTTTTCCAGCAGTTGCACTTAGGAACCACCCAGCCCCATCAGGACATGCATAAAATCCTTTGGCATGTGAACTTCCACTGGAGACACTCGCTTGGCATCTGTGCTATGGCTAGGATGTTACACCTAGGTGATGAAGCCCTAGGAATGGAGCTGCCCCGTGCAGCTGTCTTGGCACAATCCATCAATAAATGCAAAACCATCTTGACAGGAGCATGCTGGGCTCCCGATCACGTTCCAGATACCCCTTAGGCTATTGAGGGAGGAAATGTGGGAAAAGCTTGTAGCAAATAAGCTTGCAGATTACAGGTCATGGAATAAATATGTGCTTTACTCCCCCAGCATGTCCTAATAATTGCTTTACCCATATAGAAATCCATGCTCTGATATTTTTTGGCAAAGCAAACTGATATGCCTTGGTTTATAGACTTTAGGCTGCCCCTGGCTAATTATCAAAACACTAATACAAGAACCAGTGAGAAGAAATGTTCTGCTGCTTTAGACCAGTGGTGCTTCCAGTGCTGTGCTATCTCTGAGAGGGGGAGGCATAGAGGCAAAAGGAGATGTTCTTTAGGGGTGTTGCCCACTGGACTTTATGAACAGCAGTTTTTCATGCGCTCTTTCCACTAGCTTTGTGAAACTGAAATTATCAGTCCTTTCCCCCTCAGCTTTCTCCTCTCTACACTGAAAAGTCCCAAACCTTTTGGTGTTTCCCCTAAGGCAGCTGCTCCAACCACTTAACTGAGTTCATTGCTCTTCTCTGTTCTTTCTCCAGTGCTCTCCTACTTGAGAGGCAGAGGCTGCAGCACATAATACTCGAGATACTAGGTTTTACAGAGTGAAAATGTCACTTTCTTTCCTGTTTTCAGTACCCTTCTAGGTTATGTCCCACATCTGGACTGATGTATGCTAGGTGGTAGAGGTAACCCTTCTGCACAACTGTCACCTCAGACACTGCACAGGCTCTGTCACTGGGCATTAATGCATTGATTCTGGCTATCCTTGGCAAAGTCTTTGCCAATGTTTGCAAGCAAATCAACAAACTCTTCCCTCTCTAATTGAAAAAATACTTTAGCATGATGGCAAGCTGGTGTATATAAGATACAGATACTCAAACATATATAAGATACAGATACAGATACTATGTATCTGTATTTAGACCTTGAACTACAAGATTCAAAATTGTACGTGTCTCCAGAAGCCACATTGTTGTCTGCATACAGTATATGTCTAAAACAGTCACAGACATATTAACTACATTTACAGAAATAGAAAAACACAGGAAGCTATTGGCGCATACGCTAAGGTTCATTATAAATATTAGTCTTGCTAAAGAAAATGAAATTTCTCTAAATAAAAAAAACCCCACAGTGTTTCTAATGTGGCTCTTCACAGATCTGTGAGGATTTTAGCATAGCAGAAGCCTCTCTGCACAGGACCTCTGAAGATCCCCTGGATCATGTGCTGCTATCTCCTGCTCTGCCCGCTGAGGTCCTGCCATCCCAAGGTGTTCAAGTAGCATTAAAGCTGTTTATTTCATGTGGCTTCTCTCTCCTTGTAATCTTTGCTGTTTTGCAACAGAATTTGCATCAAAAGTGAGCAGCTAAAACCACATTGCAAGAGATGCTGCCTGGCTACCATCTACCTGGTCTGACAATAGTGCCTTGGCTCTGACAGCTCATCTGGAGTCGACCTTGCCAGCCCATGACTGCTAAGATTACAGGGCACATATAAGTGCATTGAAGATAATTTCTTAACCCGGCTAACAGACATTCCCACCCGAGGGGATGCAATACTGGACCTGATGGTCACCAATGCAAGTGAGCTCATCAGTGACGTCAAGATCGGAGGCAGCCTGGGCTGCAGGGATCACGCAGTGGTGGATTCAAGATCCTGAGGGATATGGGACAGTTGAGGAGTATGGTCAGGACCCTAAATTTCAGGAAAGCAGAATTCCAGCTCTACAAGGAGTTACTCAGTAAGATCCCATGTGATACGGTCCTCGGGGACAAGGGAGCAGAACAGAGGTGGCAAATATTTAAGGATGCTTTTCATAGAGTGCAAGAGTGCACAGTCCCCAAATGTAGGAAACTGGACAAGGAAGGGGAGACACCAGTGTGTGTGAGTGGAGACCTGCTGGTCAAACTGAAGAGCAAGAGGGAACTGCACAGGCAGTGCAAGCAGGGATGGATAACCTGGGACACGTATGGGAACACTGCCTGGTTCTGTAGCGATGGACTCAGGAAGGCCAAGGTGCAGCTGGAGTTAAACTTGGCAAGGGAAGTGAAGACCAACAAGAAGGGCTGCTACACCTATGTCAATCAGAAGAGGAAGGTTAAAGCACTGGCACTGGCACAGGTTGCCCAGGGAAGCTGTGGCTGCCCCATCCCTGGAGGTGTTCAAGGCCAGGCTGGATGTGGCCTTGAGCAGCCTGACCTAGTGGGAGATGTTCCTTCCAACCCTGTAGGTGGGTTGGAATTAGGTGATGTCTAAGATTCTTTACAACTCAAACCATTCTATGATTCTAAGTAATAATTACAGACTCGGCGTCAAACTTGCAAACAAGCAAGGACCTTGAGGGGTGTAGAAGTACTGCTCTGTTTGGAAAGAAAAATAAAGTGAGTCAGCAACCTGTTGGGTTTGAATTCTCACCCAATATAACTTTTTTCCTTTTCTGCCTTCCCTTCAAAGTGCATGTAAATGAGAGTTATATGTTGATGGGTGGTTACTAACCAGAGGTCATTTAATGAGCACCCCAAGCACCGAGCAGCTTATGCTAAATGAAATAAAGGCACCTTAGCATAAGGCCTCACAGCTTTTGCACCAGAATTAAAGCTAACTTTGCAGAAGAAGCAGCTATGGTAAATGACACACTGTCTTCAAGGTTTCTCTTTGCAACAATAGAGAGTTGTTCTGCCTTATACTCCTCTCATTTCTCACGGGAAGCTTTCCTCGGTAGTCCTTGACTTGTTACTTTGTAGTCTATCAATTTGTAGACTGAAATGCTCACATAGCTATTTCTCATGGGAAAATATAACAATGTATTGTAACTAATGATTACTTGTTGCTAATGGAGAATTGTCAAATCAGCTTGCAAAACAACGGCTAGCTTCAGCTAAGTAAGGTATAAAAATGTATTACGAACTTTGATTAAATGGCTTCACAAGAATCATATTGATCACTGTGTGTTGTCCCATTTCTTCCGCCAATATGTGGCTTGGAACCGTAACACACCCGGCCAGAAAGTTTCCTTTCCACCTGTAAGGAGAGTAAGGCAACAGCAAGAGTGAGATAAATTATTATTTGAATCAGTAGCAAGACACAGGGCCAGCATCTGACTCAGAAGTGGTGAGACAGCAGCAGCAGATGACAGGGAGAGCAGACTTTATCTTCCAACAAAAAGCTGTCCACGTGCTTTGTGTCAGTGGACAAGAGAACTTGTGGCCTAGCAACAACCTGAGCCCCAGCTTTTAACAATCAGTAGAGACCATTGTAAAAGCAAGTCTTGATTGAGGTCATAGATCCTCGCACAATAGTCACTGTTTTCTAAATACAGAAGTGAAAGTGAAATACAGAAATCCCCAGTGGCATAAAAATATCTTATTGGGAGATCTCTGATACAATCTTTGCTAAGTGGAGTTTCTTTAGATCGGGTAAAAATCAGTAACAAAAATTCTGAACAGTACAACAGATGGAAGGAATTGTGTTACACTTACAAAGTGGAGTGTTTATATTAGCTGTACAAGAGATGAAGAACTAATGTTTACAAATAAACAAGGAAAGCATATATTTGTGTGCTATATGAATAAAACATTTATAATTAATACAAAACAATAACTGTATGATATTTAATTAGAACTCATTTAACATTTAAGCAACATTCCCATCCATGTGTCCTTTGCAGTATTTCTATGTCAAATACTTGTGCTTACTCAACAAACTACTTTCCTTTCTTCAAGTAACCTAGAAAATATGTACATAAAAAAAAGCATACACATAACTGGCATAGTAGCTGGATATTAAAAGCAAAGAAAAATAAACCTAAAACTGTCACAACTGACATTCTCTCTTAAAAACTCGCAGAAAGTTTACAAATGTGGCATATTTAAAATTGCAGCCAAAAATAAGCAGCCAAAATATAAAGAAGAATAACAAAGTAAGGAAAATAAATTTATTTGTGTTGTACTCACGAATTTTAACTTAGTTAGAACTTGCAGTGACATTGAAGTTACCAACTGTAAGAGTAATTAATACTTTATAAGAATTAGCTGTAAAAATCCTGTTGTAGACAAACTATATGCACACAACTCCAGCTTTTATTTTTACCTGAAAAGCTATACCATCGTCAAAACCTACTACTTCTCTCATATCCATTTTTAAAAATAACCACAATAGCAAATGCAATAGTAGCCTTGTGTTTCCTTATGTTCTTTTGAGTTAAGGCATCACAGGAAGCAAAAGGGCTCTTACTTAAACAGGTCTTAATAAAATAACCCAAATTTGCATTTTTTAAGTAAACATAGCTAGACTTCTAGTAAAAAATGACCTTTAAAATAAAACTTTCATTTAAAAGAGAATTAATGACAGTGTCAATGTCTGACAAAGGTGATCTTTCCCCCAAAGGATAAAATCATTCTTCCTTTGCTGCCTACTCCACGGAAAATCTCTGATTTTGCAGCAGAGTAAAGGGATTGTGTCCAAATATCTCAGTTAGCATGTTTTAAGCACTGCATGGTGCTGTGAATGAAGTTGACTCAGACGTAGGATGCCAGGGTTTGCATTTTAAGCAGATGAGCCTTAATGGGAACGTCCTGGCTGGGGCGAGGAGGTTGCACAGCAGCAAACACCTGACTGTGCCCGTGTGGTGTGCAGGTTGGTGAACAGCTGCTCCCCTAAACCACTGCCACAAGAGTAAGAGAGGTGGACACACCTCCTCACCAGCTTTTCTCAGTTTCTAAATATGACAAGCAAGGAAAAAAAAGAAAAAGAAGTATTAGACACTTTTACACAAGTAACCAAAAGATGCAAATAGGTTAGGGCTAAAAGAAACTCAGCAAATAAATAGGAATGTAGCTTAACATGTTTTGGGCAACAAAGGACAAAAAGTACCTTTAGTTTAATCAAAAACTCCCAACCAGCTACTGTAACAACCTGTCCACTTCCTATCTCTCCTCTCTGTGATCTTGTCACAGTAAATTGCATGAACATCAAAGGGGGTGATCATGTATAGCTTCTCTTTCTACATTAGCTGTTCATGGTGCTGTGTATCTTCCCAGCAAAAGTAATTCATAAAAATTTACTACCAGCACTACTGTTTCACAAGCATAACTCAAAGTCCTTAGACAGATAACAACCTCTTTATCCTCTATATTAGTTAAAGATAGGAGCTAAATATCTCTGTATTTCCAAACAGCATACCAATTCATTTGAAGAATACAGAGTATTCAGACAAAGTTAGATTTTGTTTTCTCAGCACACTGTGCTGAAACAGTCTTACTTTTTTGTTTGATAACTTCTACAATTCTGTGATTATTTATGGAGTTTCCTTTTGTTCGAAAAAGTCTAATCTTCAAACCACAAAGAAACACAATGAGTCACATGGTGGAAGATGAATAAAAAGACATTTATTCATGTTATTGTTCTTATTAAGAACTATCATAGCATTTTGGCACCCAAATTATCGGTTTTGAATTCCTGGAACTGGTGGCAGCACTACATTGTGAAAAGGAGACAAACTTTCTCACAGAGCTCTCACAGAACTGGATTAATCTAAGTCTGCAAAATAGTTGGAACTCCTGTAACACATTTTCTAAATGTAAATGGGTCATTGATCAGTAACTGATATGATTTATTCAATATCCCATGAACTGCTGGATCCACTCAGCACTTATGAAAGACCCATTAAACCCAAGAATTTCAGGCAAACTATCCTCCTGTGATCCAGTTTTTGTTTTATAGGTGTGCTATTGAAGTGTTCTGGTCTTCCTTTGGACTGGGAGGAGATTCTACCCTACGGCAGTGGGTTTGCTTGTGCCAGGCACTTGTTTGCTCAGCCCTGCCCTGTTGTACCAGTGCTAGAGATATGGCCTGGGAAGTAGCAACGGAAAGGAAATGCAAATCTGAAAGCAGACTAGAAGCGTTACTCTGACCTGAGCCCAGCTGATTGCAACAGTTCATTGGAGTCTTGAGGCAAAAGGAAATGGATTTGCACTTCTCTTTTCTAGTGAAACCATTAACATTGTGTTTGGACTCCTCAGGAAGAAGTCTGTCCTGTGTTTTTATTGTCTTTGAACATTAAATAAACCCCTGAATACACAGCATGTAGTTTCAACTTTGCTGGATCCCTGTGGTCTAGGATGACTGTTGGTACCAATAGCCCAAACCAGCATCACTCCACATCTGCTCATGAGCACTGTGAAGTTAATAACATTGTTTCATCCTCTAGCTGCACTTATCTTGGGATGCAAAAAGGCAGAGGTAGCTCTGAATTATGAGTCTATCCTTCTGACTGCCCTTTCAATCTAAAACTAATGAAACAGATGCAAATTTGAGACTCTAAGTTGGGAGACGAGCAAGGGCATTAAGTCATGCAGTTTCCATGAATGTCAAGCAAACAGAGGTGCATGCTCAGGAAGGCATTTCCATATAAGTCACAAATGAGGCAGAGAAAGAGCTAAGACGGTTGCCCTGAAACCTTTGGAATTATGGAAGAAGTGAATGTGAAGAACATAGCCCCCAGCTATTTAGTCACAGAAATAGTACCTTGAGGTCCCAGCTTGTGCATGCTGTGCCAATGAAAGCTAGATATCCACTGCTGACAGAAGTTAAAATTATGCAGTATTTCTGGCATTTTCTATTCTAAGTGCAGGAATTAGTCCTTTAAATAATGCTCAGTGTAGGTGGCTGCAAGACAAAATGTGCACAGCCGTCTCTTGCAGACCATAGGCCTTTTCCTCTAATGGCTCATCTGTGTGACTAGGTCTTGATCACCAAAATAGGTAATTGAAATAAATAGCATTATTTATGTTTGCCTTGGCCTCCAATGCATGTAAAAATCCTTCCAACAGATAAAAGTCAGTCTCAGCATTAATTCAGGTTTATGATGCGAGCTGCAAAACTTGACTCTGAAATGGAATAGCCAGATCTCTAGAAGGCTCAAGTCCACTTCCTGCACTTCTTTGGGAGTTCATAATACTTTGAGTTGAAGACATGGCTGCAACCAGACCTCATGATCCTGATAAGATGAGAATTGATAAAACTGACTTGTGACATCTTTTTTTTCAGCAGGATTTACAGTTACGGTCATCTGGTAGTTCCTCTGAAAAGAACCTGTGCTAAAATGGATCCTGAACTTGATATTTAGACATAATGTTCCTACATTGCTAGTCAAAATCAATGCAAATATTCAGTCCCTTACAATCTACCCCTACTTTTGTCAAAGGCTTTAAGGAAGCCAATTCAGTGTTGGAAATGCATATATTATTTATGGAAACATACTCTAGGAACACAATTATCAATAAGAATTCCTTAGGAGCTAAAGCTTGCTGCTCTTCTTGCTTTTACAGTTGCTGCTACAAATGTTTATAAAAGGTACTATGCTAAAGGGAGCCACTTGGTATCTTATCAGATTGTAAGAGGTACACCTGGTGATGTAAACCAGTGTCAGTCTGAATATTGGCTGCGTGGGGAAGAGAAGGACTAAAACTAAAGGAAAATGAGCCAGGATTGCATGATCCCTGCTTAGGGAAAGAGCATGATCTCTTTTAACCCATCCCAGCAGAACAAGTGGATAATAAACTACAAAGCTGATGTAGTTCTATTGCTACTGGTCAAGTTCTAAATTTCTTAGTTTTATGTTAACATGGCAACAACAAATCCTGCCATGTAGAGGACTCACCAAAATTGAGATGAGGGTGTTGGACTTGCTGATTTTAAGCAGCCAGGGCAAAGGGAGAGTTTGGAAAGCCTGAATGGCAGAAATTCATTTTGTATTCAAAGCTGAGCAGGCAGGATGGACAGAAACAAATGGCATCAGCTTCCAGTCACTTGTGTTGGTTTTTGAAAGACGTTTTCATTCAAAGGTCAGTTTTCCAGGTTCCCAGCTGAGATGTGGGACACAGGACTTCCCAGACACAGCAAAGTTGTGTATAGTCCAGCGAATTTCAATTTGTTTTTAATAAAGAGGTTGATAACCAGATGTAAGAAAAAACACTGCTGGGCTTTTATTCTTAAGCACTTGAGCCCCAGAGTAAATTCTTGAGCCCTGGAGTAAATTCCAGCCTCAAAGCTCCAAGACTTTATTCCTGCCTTAGCTAACAGAGACAGTGAAACACCTTGAAAGGGAAAATCCAGATAATAAGGAGATGAAGGAGTGAGTCGTGCAGTGCTAGGGATCAGGGGAGGCTAAGTACAGGACTGGATGTAAGTGTGATCCCAGGCTCTGGAGCTGGATGTCTGCAGTTAAGTGTATGGCCCTACACCTGGGACTCAGAACCCCATATGCCTCCCAGAGTGCATAGGGAATGCTTAGAAATGATTTCTGAGGGTTGGAGAAGGGAAACAAAGAGCAATTGAGTTTTCAGGTGGGAGCCCTGGCATCTGGTCTTTGCTCTGGTCATTTTTCTGATTTTTATCCAGTGACTACTGTATGTAACAGTCCAGGTAGCAGAATCTGTGATCAGTGATGAACACAGCCCGAGAGACTAGTTTGTTTTATCATGCCTGTTTCAGTGTCCTACAGGAGGGCATGTACATCTAGATGACAGAGTACTCTAAGACCATCTGCTTCTTGGGTCCTCAGGCCATCTGCATGTAAACACATACGTGAATAAACAAAAACCAGTGACAGTCTGCCAGCTTAATGGTTGTTTCATATCATAATAGTGTCATGCTTTCTAAACAAGCTATAGCTGAGAAAAGGCTTGCGTTCCCTATTTTATTTTGGCACAACGTTATATAGTTTGAGCTGTGCAGATTGTGGAGATTTCTTTATAAGTTCTGAGTATTGAACAAAAAAAGGTAAAAAACATGCTTATTCAGTATTTATAAGAAAAAAAATATAATTTTGAAACATGCATTTTATAACTTCTAATGCATATGCCAACATAAGACCTCGTGAGAATTAGCTAGAGGACACTAACATGATAAAGGAAAGTGAATGTCCATGTTCTTCAGTATGGAGCTTAGGTTTTAATCTCCTTTGGACGTCTTGCAATAAATAGTATAAACACAAGTAATCTCTAATATGCATTGTTTATTCCAGAAGAGCCATTTGGTTCCATTATGTCATTGCTTGCAAGAAGAAAAAGGGAAAGTAAGATCTATCATCTTGACCTGGACAAGTTTAATAGCCCAGGAATTTAACAGCATTAGCTCAGCACCTAACAGAGGCCAGGACCTGATTGCAGCAAATGAGAGAACTTCTCAACGGGTCTATTCTGTTAGTGGTGAAGAAGGCAAGCCAGTATGGTCTGTCTGTGTCTAGTGGGAGGGATGGTCAGATGTCTGTGCCTGTGGAAGGTGTACGCTGTGGCTGAGAGCCACTACCTGTGAGGGGTAACTTCTGTGGGACTGGGACTGATGGAGGCCTTCAAGGAGATCCTCTGGCAACAAAAGTGGGGATGTGCTGCCTCATCAGAGCCAGGTGTGCTGCTGATTCAGCTTTCTCTTGCTTTGAGGAACCTTCAAATTAAACCAACTTTGGATACCTCTGCCCAAGTCCTCGTTGGCATTGGTGTCAATATGAGCAGAGAACAAGGTACAGCGTGGGTGAAGGTCTGATACATTGGTGGCTGGGAGAGTCTCATCAATATAACCAACACAGAGACCTCCAAGTACAGTCAAATGGAGAAGCTGGAGAGACAGAGCAGCAACAGCAGGGAAGGAGAGTGACTCTCAGTGGGATGGAAATAGCCTATGAGCTTCCCTGAGGGAGGACAGAGTCATATCTTCCAGCAGATTTGGCAATTCACAGTGACAGTTCCAAGAAAGCAAGCAAACAAGGAATGTCTTTTCTTCTCATATAATGTGGGAGACCTTTTTGTGTATCCCATCTGAGCTCCTGGTGGTCTGTTATCTGCTCCACCAGAGAGGACACTTGATCCAATGGAGAATTAAGGTTAGCAGGTCAAAACAGAATATCAAGTTCTGAGAAGAGGGATGATTCAAGTAAGAGTTTCCTCATCCAAGTCTCAAGCATACATAGGCCAGTCAGAAAGCCATATCTCCTGGGTAGCAGAACAGGGTTGCACAAGCGGTGTAGATTCATAGAATCATAGAATCATAGAACAACCAGGTTGGAAGAGACCCACCGGATCATCGAGTCCAACCATTCCTATCAAACACTAAACCATGCCCCTTAGCACCTCGTCCACCCGTGCCTTAAACACCTCCAGGGAAGGTGAATCAACCACCTCCCTGGGCAGCCCGCTCCAGTGCCCAATGACCCTTTCTGTGAAAATTTTTTTCCTAATGTCCAGCCTAAACCTCCCCCGGCAGAGCTTGAAGCCATTCCCTCTTGTCCTGTCCCCCGTCACTTGGGAGAAGAGCCCAGCTCCTTCCTCTCTACAACATCCTTTCAGGTAGTTGTAGAGAGCAATGAGGTCTCCCCTCAGCCTCCTCTTCCCCAGGCTAAACAATCCCGGCTCTCTCAGCTGCTCCTCATAAGTCCTGCTCTCCAGCCCCCTCACTAGCTTTGTTGCTCTTCTCTGGACTCGTTCCAGAGCCTCAACATCCTTCTTGTGGTGAGGGGCCCAGAACTGAAATGATTCATTCATGCCAGCCATCAAGCATTAGTACTATAAACTGCTGAATACATCTTCTTAGCCTTTTCTGCGGGGAACTTGCCATGGTATTGGTAGTTCACACCCCCTCGTCTCCTTTACCATGGTGTTCCCTGTTTTGAATGGTTGCTCGCAAAAATGTGTCTATCTGATCTACTTGACTTGTGCTTTTTGTCCAAGCTCCCTCTCCCACTTTTTGAACCATTGTATAAACATAAACTATCTCCATATGGGCAGGGGTCTAGATAGTACAAAGGACAAGGCTATCAAAATGGAGTGAGAGATGTAAAAGGAAGGTCTGAGGAACATCTTAAATGCAAATTATATAGGGCCCTGTGACACTTAATATGTTCTCAAGATTATGAGAACCACAGAGATTTGGCTGAATAATTTGAGACTGGACTGTTTGTATAGAAGGGTAAAGTGCTTCAGAAAACTGTCAGGAAAAAAAGTGAATTTTTGATAGGGATAAATATATTTATTTTGAATTCCACAGTACAGGAGATAAGGGTGATGTAAGTGTCTGGAATTATACTGTGATGGGAATCCACAGACCTTGTAAAGGCAAAGAGGGAAAAGGAAAAAAATTACAATGGACCCAAAAGAAGATGATTTCTACAAAATAAAATTATTGAAAAGAAGGATTTAATAGAAAATAAGGCAAAGAAAAGCTTAAACAGAAATGTCTGGATCACTGTATAAATGAAAGGAAGGGCGTAATATGCCCCAATACAGAAGTAGTATTAGGAAGGGTAGTAAGAATAAACTACTTTGTTAAATCAGAGCTCTTCAGTGTCCGCAAACTCCCAAGGGAAGAACAAAGACAGTCATAAGCAGGTTATACCCCTAAAGATGACTGTATAGTGTAGACAAATACAAACAAAATCAGAAATACAGAAGTACAACCACCAATGCAATGAGGATAACTTGAAAATACTTTATAAGTGCATCGATAAGAGTTTCATTGCTTGAGAAATACTATTTGTAGGAGCCTCTCCTCAGCAGCACCTTGAAGGCTCACCTGTAAGAATCTGGGGCACAGCTGATCAGCAGAGGAGGAGACTGAGCGAGCAGCATCCAGTGGACAACAATGTGAATGAGGAGAAGTCTGGTAGCAGCACAATGGATTGCCTATGGAGACTAGGAGTGGCCATTATTTGAACTTTTCAAGACCAGGGAGGTTGCAGGTGTAGCTGATTCTGCCTCAGGAGTAGTAAAGGAACTAGATGACTAGAAACGTGAGTTTCTTTTTAGCATCATTTTTCTGCACTTCTTTTTCCTCTACTGGTGCTACCTCATTTTGACATGTATTGATGATGCTGTGAAATTATTATCCTTAAGAGACTCATAACAGAAATATTTTCTCAACAAACAGAGAGGGAAAGAAGCTGAGGTCAGGGAGGTCCCCCTAGTTCTGAAAATGGAAGAGGTATGTGGAGAGATACCAGGTGAATCAAAACAAGGAGTAAAATAAGAAGATGAAAAGAAAACATTAAAAAGGAGCAAGGGAGGAATCACAAAACTGATAAATGGGGAGAGTGAAAAGGATGTGACTAATGAGATGAGAAGAGTTGTTTCTGGAAAAACTGAGTCGTTGGACAATGATTCACACAATAAACACCTGGACGTTTGCCTTCTTTTCATCAGATTTACTTAGAGAAACATCTGGCTCAAGGAACCAGTCTCACTGCTGAGTTTCTTCTTGTGATTTTATCTGTGGCACCATGTTATGACTGTTGTAAAGCTTTAAGTGCTTCTGGACTTTGTAATGTGTTTGACATGGGAATTTTTTCACTGTGCAGTTAAAACCTGTAAGCTCTTGTTCTGTGGCTGGGGAATTACTTCAGCCAGAGAAAGATGTTAGGAGTGAGCAGGCTCACCTCTTTCATAGGCTTTAAAAAATCTAAGCATTCTATTAAGCATATTATGTATGTTAAATTTGCATTTTGACTACCCCCTTGCACTTCTGAATAACTGTACTTCTAAGCAGAGACTCTAGCATTTGAAAGACAAACTCCTAAGTTGCTTATGTGGCCTTGGCTTTTGACATCATGACTTGAGTTCTTCTGCACAAGAAGGCCTAAAAATTACAGTAGGAATTTGTTTATGTAAATTTGTTACTGCAGCTTGAATTCTTGCTGCTTTGAAATTTATACTTCATGCTGAAAGTACTGCTCATTCATCTCTAGCAGGTACACAATTATTCAGCATCTGAGTTACTTAAAGTCAATGTATTTTCAAGGAAGTTCAGTTCCCTCCCCTTATTATATGTATCTTGAAATCATTAACAATGAGTTCTGATGCTTTAATGGAAACTGTTGGTTTAGAGCTGTGCTCTAAAGATAACTCACTGCTAGCAGGGTGCTTTGAGAAAGTCTGAATCATTCTGAGCAAATGGAGAACAGTTGTGTTTGAAATCATTCTGAAAGACAGCCTAGAGGGTTTTTTCCTGGAGAAACAAATGTTGATTTCCAGAGAAAAGTGTGATCTGAAGCACAAACAAAAAGCTCACCTTTCCCGGAACTGTATGCCTTCCAGCTGTAATTAATTATAAACGATTCTTTCTTTGAATGAATAATTAAAAAAATACTTAGTGCACTGCACAACTAATTAAACAATGTTCAAAGGCAGCCTAACATACTGAGGAAATTGGAAGCAAAATCAGTACCTGGATGAAAAATAACTTTTCATGAGCAAATAAAATAAACCTGTTCAAAACTTCAGAGATAAACAGGATATTAAAATGAGTTAGCAGAAAGCATGGCATTCTAAAGATTACAATATTTTAAAAAAATTCTGGGCTTTTCCCAATGTTTTTTATTTATTATTTATTTTACCACAGTTCTTTCCAGTCCAACTGATTTCAGTTCCACTTACTATAGGTACTATAATGAAGAAAGTAGCAGAGATTGTTCCCTTGAAGGGCTGAAAACCTAAACAGACGTGAAATATGGCCTGCAAGGAAAAGCAATGATTACATCCATTATGAGAGGAGTGTCTGGAAATAAGCAAAGAGTGTGATTTGCTCAAAGTTACCCAAAGTGAATTTTTGCTGAGCTCAGACAGAATTTGAACTTTCTGTGCTGATGACTGATGAATTATTCTCATAAGCAGGCTGGGTCCTTCACATGCAGGGATCTGCTGTGAACATAAGCCACCCTGATGTCCACATTCTTGTCTTCTGAGTGGGATTTACTACTGTGACCAGGCAAGTAGCGAGCATTATCTCCACCCAAACCCCCTGACTTCTACCTTCCACTTCCTCTCCTACCGAAAGGACAATGTTCCCCCTGTGGCTTCAACTTGTGCACCACGTGTTCATTTGTCACAGCCTCACTGAAAGAAATGAATTCAGAAAGAAAATCCCAAAGTACATAAGAGTATAGAAGGCCATAAATTATCTCAGAGCTACACTGCTTTACATGGCTGCTGTTTCATACCACACCTAGTCATCAAGAATCAATTATTCTTCATGCTGTTAATGTTTGAACCACTGAACCTGAAGGGCGAGTCTGAGGATCTATAAACTGTGTAGAGAAGCAGAGACAGACAATATCAACCCGTGCAAAGGTGATTCCGACAGCTGCAAGAAGGAAGCATTTTTAGAGTAAATAAGCTTTCCACGTTACAGGTAAGGGATCTAACTATCATTTCATGGGAAGGTTTTAAAAGATGAAGCATGGGTTTTGCTGAAGACTTTTCTGGCAGCTTTAGGAACTCTGCTGTCCTTGTGAAACAGATGACTGCTGTGCTAAGGTTTAGTCTGGCTTGTATTTGATTTGAATCAGTTTCCTCTGTTTTCTCTTTACTGAATTTGAACATCCGAAACCAATAATTTAAAGCAAATCAACTTTTTTCTTTTTTTCCCATGGGGCCAAATATTTGTGATTGTTACTGATATTTAACCTCTGGGAAAATTCTTTGTTCTCTGAATGTTTATTATTGAAAGTCACCGAGATATTTGTACGATGGTTATCCTAGAGATTTCTCTGCAGGCAGGGGAACTGTAAGAGGTTTGTAGGGGTATATATAATTGAGATGAAACTAAGAAATGAAGGGAAAAATATGCTTTGAGCTAAGCTGATCTTACTCTAATAGCGAAACTGTCTGTTATGGAAAACTTTTGTTTATTTACACTGAAACTCTATTCTGAGTGACAAAGGGGGGCTTATGTATGTGGGGGCTTTGATCCTCGGCAGTGTGGTGGTTCATGAGACTTCGTAGCAGCTTCCAGCCAAAAATGAATGGTCAAGGGCTGATGAAGCCATTCATCCCAGCCTGGCAACCAGGACTGCAAATGGCATGATGTTAGGGAATGATATTTAAATCAAAAGAGAAGGGAACAGCAAAGGTTCTTATCATGAAAACCCATGACATACAAAATGGCTGTATTTCCACTGCTGCATTTTGAAGTAGGATCTGGACAGAGAAATCTGTCCGAGACACAGTGCAGTTGCACAGCCACATGAAAGAGTGCGTTTTCCACCATTTTCTGTCCTCTACACCAAGGCTGAACACGTTTCTTCCTTAAACTTTCTGCTCATCGCAGTAGGTTTTCCTCCTTCTCTTTTCCCTGGATCCAAACCACAGTATCCCCAGAGCACCCCACACCCTTTTCCCTCACCTCTTTCCACCTTTCCTCGGCACTTTTAGCTACCTGGTGTCTCTCCACCAGCAGCTGGCTGAGGGGCACATACAGATGTGCCTCCCTGGAGGGGCAGGAGAAACCAGGCAGGCCGGTGCTGGGCACAGATTACAGCCTTACCCTTGGGGTGGGGATGCCTTTGTGTCCTCTGTCCCACCTGCCACTCCAAATAAATAAGGAATAAAGTTTTTTGAAGTTCCCACCTTGCTATTAAGTGAGGCTGAAACTGGCCAATGTCTTCAGAAGAGACCAGGAGAAGGAGAGCGGAGAGACTGTTGTACAGACAGAGGAACTGAATGAATTTCCATCAACTACCTAACTGAAATATGAGCATCAATCTTGGTTCAAAGTGTCTTCCCAGGAGGTTCTAACTGTCTTCTCTGTCAGCAGCTCTGGCTTCAGGCAGGGCAATGAAGGACCAGCTCAGCAGGCATTGCTGCTGGGCATCTACATGGGGTTCACCTTCAGCCCTCATATCCTGTCAATTTTAATGATTTTCCTTATTGCTTCTAGTTTCAAAGGAGTGACAATTTATTTTCTTCCAGTACCCATGCAGCTAGCTTCAGCCCAAGGAAAGCACCCAGTAATTTCAAAGAATGTAATTGTACACACAATAAGACTCTGTTCAGAATGGGATTTGCTAGATAAATTCCTGTGGCACATCCTAAAATGAGTGCTGGAGAGAACAGCAGTGTGGGTAGCAGTTTCTGTATTTACAGGTCCCCTTTTATGGTCAGCCATTAGGAAAGAAAAGTAGGGAGACAAAAAAAGGATGATGGGGAGACCAAGCAGGAAGACATCTGGAGGAAGCTATCTCTCCTTCTCCCTAGAAGATTCTATGGGACAGAGCTGTGGTGGCTGAAGCATTCCTGTAGGTGTGAGTCACATAACATGGAGCACCACTGAACACGGCAGCTCTATATGCCAGCTTCACCTCCCTCCAGAACTGGCCTCATCCTTTTTGTAAAAAACTAGAAGTTCTGAGAAAGCATAATTTCCTTTTTGAGGAACTCATCTACTTTCCAGAAAGATGTAACACTAGTCACGGCAGTGTGTACTCAGTATTTTTTCTAAATTCGAGGAAGGTAGTGATCCTTGAACTTGGAAATCTCATTTCTAGTAGCAATGTAGTTTTTTAAGGGTTGCAGGAGCTCTGGCTTCCTCTGCCTTTGCAAGGCACACTGAAAAGAGTTTTTTTTGTAACTGGAAGAAAGAGGCCTCAGGATGTTTCCTGCAAAAGAGTCACCTTCCATGATGTCACCTTCCTGTAATTGTGGTGCTGTCTTCAGTAAAGCAGAAATGAAAGTGGAACTTATGTGACACAGAATCACGTTAGGACGTGATTAAGACGTTAGGAAAAAATTCTTTACAGAAAGGGTCATTGGGCACTGGAACAGGCTGCCCAGGGAGGTGGTTGAGTCACCTTCCCTGGAGGTGTTTAAGGCATGGGTGGACGAGGTGCTGAGGGATATGGTTTAGTGTTTGGTAGGAACGGTTGGACTCGGTGATCCGGTGGGTCTCTTCCAACCTGGTTATTCTGTGATTCTGTGATTCTGTGAATGAGGTTTCACCATTTGAAGTTTTGTGCTAATTTCAACCTCTGGCAGGTGTTTGAGGCTCTCACAGCATGTGGTATCTGCTGTGTCACTGGGGAGAGACCTGATGGGCACAACGTCCCAGGCCAGCCCAGGGACATCAGCAGTCTTGTCTCCTGTGTGCAGAGCTGCCCCTGGTCCTTCAGAGCTCACTTCTCCACTGCTCTCTCCCTACAGCTTTGGGAAAGCTTAGCTGTGGCTTTTATTCACAAATAGTTTGGACCAGCTCTATGGGGTTAAAGTGCCTATCACCTCTTCTTTGCAGGCGCTGAAGTAAAGTATATTCCAGCATGTTTAAGCTCTATGGACTTCACTTTCTGCTTGTCATTCACTTGGTGAGTTACAGCTTTTCCTTCATTTATCTGGGAGCAAACGGCAAAGGTTGCCTGTGAAACTCTAAACTCTAACCCATGGGGCACTCCGGTCTGCCCGTCAGGCTGGCAGCGTTTGCTGTCAGAGCAGCTGCAACACTGGGTGTGGGAGTACAGCCCCGACATGGGTTAAAAAGCTAAAAGCTAAGGAGATAAGGCAATCATTAGAAAAATAAATGTAAAAAAAATGTAGAAGAAACCAATTTACCTATATTGCTTCTTGTGATTCCTCCTTAGATACGACTTTTTCCAGTAAGTGGATTTCAGGCTAGAAAAGATTTTAAAATGCTGTGACAAATCACCAAACAGTGAGGATATAGGTATCGTGTGTCTGTGTCTATTATAATCCATACATGTGCTGACATATTAAATGTGTTCTAAGACATATAATGGCACAGTTTAAACCATGCATATTAATTATTTATCGTCATTATTCCATCTATGTGAATAGTTTTTCAGAGGCTTTTCTGGAACTGAAATGTATTAATTATGCAATTTATGGACCTCATCTATTAAACCAAATAGATTGACTGATGTTTGTAAAGGCTACAGTGGTGGCTTCTATTTAACATTTGAAATTAACTGAAAAGATAAAAAATAAGTCAAAGTCTAAAAAAAAAAAACAACTCAAAATAAGGAAACTTCTTGAGGGGTAGGGGTTGATGTGCAGTAGTGAGCATCATTTCCCTCTCTGTTTCAAAAGCTCCTGCCCTTGGCAATTCCAACGCCTGTGAAGACATTCCACAGCCGTTACAGCCGTCTTCAAGAGGGATGGCAGCCAGTTACGGGCCAAGGAGAAAATACTTTCTTCCCCTTCAGGCTCTTGAGTAGTGATTCATGCTGTAGACATACGTTTGGAAATATTTATGGTCCACATAAAGTAATTTTAATCAACAGGAAGAGATATCTCTTACTTGCTTCACAGCCTGCACTTTGATCTTGTTGGGCTTTATAGTGTCAGCCTTTGTTCCTCCATGGCAAAGAACAAGACCAAGCAAACCGCCTCCACAAAATGGCCTTGGAAAAAACCTCTGGGAGCCAAACTATGCCCAGCAGTGTGACACAGGAACACCTGTAGCAGGTCAGATCCAGATCCAGGGTCCTGCTATTGTATCCCTGGCAGATGTCAGCTGTCAGCATTTACCAAAAATAGTGAAATGTAGCTGTAAAGTACAATTTCCTAGTATACAATATATCACCTATATAATAGGTGTACCTATTACATGGCTCTTTTGGATATATTTCTTCTACTGTCACCAGTTTTGCTAGTATCCCCCCTCATGCCCCTGCACTTCATCAGTTCTCACAATATTCCAGTTTTTCTGTTTGTGAAAAGATTCACAAACACTTGTAGGTAAGACTGGCAGCATCAACAGGTGTTATTAAGCAGATTCTGTTGTTATTCAAACACCACTTGTGACAGACATACTCAAAGAGCAGTGCTTTAGGGTAAACTGCACTGAACTTAGCAAGGATTAAGTTTTTGTTGGTAATGTATATGCTGTGCTTTTCCGTGAGAGGCCAAATAGCTGTCCCAGTGAGAATAGGACAAAATCCAGAGCAAAAGTCACGCAGCAGTGAAAATGAGCTCCCAGACCACGATTCTGTGGGGTGATGGACAGGGTGGTCATGGCATTCTGAATGTGTAAAGCAGAATAAAGCCATTTTCACATGAGAAGATAATGAGTTTTACCTGTGCAGCCAAGTGATGGATCCCTAATTCAGGCAAGGGTGGGTCCTCAGCATTGGCAAGAGGAGGGTGACAATGCAAGTAAGTATTTAAGGCCTTTGAAGAAATACACAGATTAACTGAACTGTTTTGGCTGAAGTGCCTTGTGTGCAAGGGCTGCTCTGAGAGGCTGATTTTTGCTTTGCTTTTTTCTGTTTGAAAGCAAGAACAGCCCTGAAACATAAGGGCAGGAGTGTGTCTGGAGGTCTTTGGACACTAGTGACAGAGTGGTTATAAAACTCATGTAAAACTCACAGAAGAACTGCCAAAAGAAAACAGCCATTAAGAAGAAAATAGAAGCTGAGGCAGACTTACACAGCATTTTTACCATGAGGTATAAGCCAGAGATCAGCAGGATGTGTTTGCTAAGCTGTGGTTTACACTCACATATAGCTGATGAAAGCACAGGGACTGAGTGACTTACCCATGTCACAGGGGCACTGAGGGTGGTGGGATAGGAGACCTGAGGAGGACCACCTTTTGCCTTAAAAAAAGATTAGTATTTATTGAGGAAATTACAAGAGGTTCAGCCCCAATCCCTCCCCATCCCCAGGTGGGACGTTGAGTGTCCTGGCACACTTGTGGCCACAGGACTGTGCAGCTCCTGGATGGGACATGGCTAGTCCTGCTGGGGACACAGAGGTGATCCAGCAATGCTTTTATGGAGTTCCTCTTGCTCTCAGTCTACTTTCAGCTCTTTAAAGCTTCTTTTTGCTCTTGAAAATAGATCAAATCTCATTTAACTGTGTAGTACTTACAAAAGGTCAGGACCCAAATGTTTGTTTTCAAATTACTTAATAAATAACACTGCTTTTTAAATGGATGTGTGCTAAAGAACCTGGAGATGTTCAGTGCAAGCCAGCAAGTGACTCGTCTATTATGCTTACAGCAAAATAAGTTTCAGGAGATTCAATAATGGAGAACTGTTGTTAGTGTGTGGTGACCACAGATTCCCTCAGCTGCTTTCCTCCATCCCTTCCTCATTCTCTCACAGGCTATGTGCCAGAACTTGAGGGACCTGCATGTAACTGGGCCCCTGAAGGACATGAATTTCTCTATTCCAGAAGGAGGAGGAGTGCGCTTTGTTTACCAGGTAATAATCTGTCTCTTGGTATCCACTCTTTTCAAAAACCCCATAGTTTGCATACTCTGACCTCACAGGCAGTGTTGTCATCTGTGCTGGTGGGAAGAACAGTTCCCCAAGAGGATCTGAAATTAATTTTGACTCCTCTGTCAGGGAACTCAACAGCCTACGTGCAAAAACCAGGAGACAACCCCTTCTCTCAAACACATTTTAAGAGTATATCCTAAGACAGGGCTTAATAAAATCTGCATTCCTACAGAATAGGTTTCCATGTAACTTGTGTCATCATTTTCCTCAGCTCCAAGGTTTTCTTCCCAAAGCCATAACCACAGAAGGACAGATCCAGCTGTCAGGCAAATGGAGACTATGTGTCATTTTTTTCCATTTCTGTGCTCAGACAAAGCCTTGTTCAAAGCAGACATTTGATTTGGAAAGAAACCACAGTTGAGATTTCCTGGAGCATTCAGGAAATAATGTGAAAACTCCTCTGCTGAGGATCAGAAGACAGATTTGTTTGAGTAGACTCCTTGAAGCATGCTGTTGGCAGTAGATTTTAAAAGACACAAAAGTATGAAATTATTTAGATTGTGATGAAAATGCTAAAAAAGAATGATTTACCCTCTGATTTTTTCTTGTTCTAGTTCACGTCTAAGCCACCTGCTGTGAGTTTTAGAGCAACTGGTGAAAAAGATGGAATACTTGACATTGTGTCGAGGACAGGCGTTCTGTATGTAAATGGGTCTCTTGACTGGGAGGACAAAAAAGTGCACAGGCTACAGGTAAAAACCCAATGAAAAGTAGGAAGGGGAGGTTATTCATATTTGCTTTTTTTTTTGTAAACCTGAAATTAATAGAAAACTGTTGAAATTTCAAATTCTTTCATTTGTCTGTGTTTACAGACCATTTTTTCATTTTCAGTGTTGAGCTTTGTAGAAAGACTCATGGTTTTATGGTTCTGAAAGACTTTGCACAGGAGAATGCTCCTTAGCACATGAAGGTTACATTGATACAACAAAAATTATCTTTATGCCAAAACCAATCCTTTAATTCTCCTAATATGAGAAGGATACTTGACTGTGAGTGAAATCTGGCCCCATGAATGAGATTATTTTGCTGTCCCTGAAGACTGATAAGGTGAATTACATATCTGTCATGGGAAAATAAACTGTTGTAGTCTATTTAGAAAGATTATAATCTATTTAGTGACAAATGAGTAAATGATATTTAGACATGGAGGCACAGATCTAGCCTCTCTTAGGTAACAGCAGAAAGCTGTTTGGCGGGTGTCAGAGGCTAAGAGAGGAAAGAGCATAATGTGCTTGTCCTGCTACTAAACTCTTCATAAAAATTTCATCATAAACACTGTTGAGAGTGGGACAGCAAATATGTCATCTTCTGGCCTCAACATAGCCTTGTGTTCTTATTCTGTGTCAAAAGTGATGTCTTTTTCTGAGGTACTAGCAACTGAGAAGATAATCGTGAGGGGATCAATATTTGAACAGACCAAGTACATGATGATGTTTTAGCTAGCCTTACCTAGCCATCAAAAATCTAGCACTTCAGGTTTCATAGTTTCACGTTCTCAGCTCTAAAGCACCCTTGGACTGGTATTAGAGAGAACAATTTTCTAGCTTCAGAAGTTATTAACCCTAAGTCTGGGAATCCTTTACAGAAAAGAAGTAGTGACAGAACTGAAAAACTATGCTTGGTTAGGCATAAATTATAATGATTCGATCTATTATGTGTAAACAAAATATATATTATGTCTGACAGACATAACATAGACTTGGTACTTCAAAGTTTGGAAGAAAAATGTAATCAGAAGTAAGTTTTCTTTATAAACACTTAGATCAGCCTGTTTTTCCAGTCGATATTTATGATAGCACATTTGATCATGCTCTAACATGTTGGGTTTTCTCCTTGTTCTTTAGCAAGTATCTACTTCTATTTAAAGAAAAGCACGAATTCTAAACTGTGCAAAAATACAAGTTGTCAACTGTGACTGGAAGTAAGAAATTGCCCTCTGAAAAGTGTCATCAGAAGCAGGATTAGGTTATTCTTTTTGGTTGGCATTATATACTGTGGTGAATTATTGTCAGTGAGGTATTGTGGTGAATTTGTCCTTGTTGATGGAGCCACCCAGTGATGGCTCTCACCTGATTTGTGTCACACGAAGAATGACTTGGCATTTGACATCCTGATGTTCATTTATGCCTTTTACTAAATCTACATGAAATATTTCTTTGCTTTTCCTTCTTACTGAAAATCAAGGTGGAAAGTCTGGATGAAAATGGAAATGTAGTGGAGGGTCCATACAATGTTACAATATATGTGGAGGATATCAATGACAACCCACCAGAATTTGACCAGCAGAAGTATACTGGAGTAGTAAGGCAGAACTCCCGTCCAGGTAATTTTCACAATAATTAAACATTATAGTTAATAGAAAGCTAGGTAGATTAGTTAAACAGGAAGATAAAGTGGGTGTTATACTTCAACAAGGTGAAAAAAGATAAGTTTTCCTTCCCACAAGATTGTACAAAACAAGGATACGAGCCTGTATAGTACAATGAAAGGGCAAAGAGGTGACCACTGTATGGTGTAAAGGAATGAGTCTAATAAGAAATATTTCATGGTATTTGGTGCTTTGCAAGTATCGCTTAACAGGAAAATATTCCTGGCCTCTCCTTTGCACTGAAAAACACCTTATTCTATAATGAGTTTAAAGTTTATATGTTGACGAAGACTATACAGACAGAGAATTCTAAAAATATGTATTTACACACTAGTGAAATAAAAGGCCCGTGTAGATATGGGGTATGTGTTTACTGTGATTGATGCCGCTCAGATTGTGAGGTGAGCCTTAGTACTTAGGAGAGAGTCTTAGATTACAGATATCAGTGATCGAGTCCAGACATCAGAAAAGTGTTGAAGAGCAGTTTGGGACCCACATCTTGGAAATGGAACAAAGGACTCAGCCAGCTGTTAGCATTGTGCCAATTAATTCAAGAAGAAACTTTCTTTAAAGAATATGTCTATAAAGCTCCATGTGTTCAGAAAACCATTCTGTAATATTTTACTCTATTCTTCAGCTGCATCCAGGTCAAAAAGATCCGAATGTTGTATTGGTGATTAAAAAGCAAAAATTCACTAAGGCTATCGTGCATTTCTGTATTTTTTTCATGATATGATTGCTTCTTTAATTATAATTGTGTCACAGCTGTAGGGCATTTTTCTAAAGGTGCTTTGGGTTGAACTGATTTGTAGAAGGGCTGCAAAGTGTAGTTAAAGAGGGATACCAGTGAGCTACATTCTGGGTGCAGGCACTCCTGGGTGATAGATAGGTCTCTGAATTAGCTCTGTCACCTCCTTTCATCAACTTTCTTCACACTTATTGTGATCCCACTAAGCAGAGGTTGTGGAAGGGCACCTGTGGGATGGTATACAGGCCAGGTAACTTCCACATACCAGCATAGCTTGCCATGAGAGATGCATTATGAAACAACAGGAACTTCCCATAAGCTGCCGTCTTGGCTTGAGAGTTCTGCTCAGATGGACTATGTACTGAGGTTTCAGTCTCCTCTTACAACTTTTTTTTTTTGAACAGGCAAGCCCTTCATGCGCGTCCATGCCACTGACCGCGATGATCCTACAACTCCCCATGCGCAGCTGACATACAGCATTCTCCATCATTTTCCCAACCCTTATGCAGAAATGCTTTTCCAGATAAATAATGTAACTGGAGAAATCTCACCCAGTAGGACGGGTATGTAAAAAGATTCTTGCTTGTCAAAAAGTAAGTGTGAGTTCCTGGGTGTACATAGGAACAGAACAATGACACAGTTCTGATGTTACATTTTGACATATTCCACTGAGGCCCTGGTTTTGAGGGACTTTGCTTTTTTCCCACCAGATTAAAGGGAAATCAGCAGAAATGGATACTGGGTTCTAAAAATACATTGAGAGGTAGATCTCTGGCACTCAGGACTATGCTAAGTCATATCTTGGGATTAATTCTCTCCTTTGAAATCCTGAAATACAAAAGCAGTAACACCAAAGAGTGCAGAGAAAACTCAGCCTGCCATGATATAACAACTAAACTGCAATGATTTTAAAACCCTCTCTCTTCTGCCGAGATGAACGAGTGCTTAACAGGAGTGAGGGTTGTTCAGTCATGCATCTACACAACACGAGACCACAGCACAGAGGAAATGGCTTGCTGAGATCTGGCACTGAGGCCCATCTAAGAAGTGCGCCTGGAGCAGATGAAACAGCATAGTGCATGTAGGAGGCAATGAGAAGATGAACCACCTTCACAGCCTCTGCTTCATTTCACTTGCCTCTTTCCTCTGTCTCTAGGTTCTTATTACTTAGATCCTCAAAAGCAGGACACCTTCACGCTTGTTGTCACCGTGAAGGACATGGCAGGAATGACAACGAATGCTTTCACCAGCAGTGCTGATGTGGTCATCACTGTGAAGGAGAGCCTGTGGAAAGCTCCCAGCACCATCCGTATCCAAGAAAACTCAACCCAGGTCCACCCTGTCAGCATCAGTCAGGTAGGGTCCTTGGCCCCGCTCCTTGCACCAATCCTTAGTGCCACAGACTAATTCTCTCACAGGTAACCGTGAAGGTGCCCCCACTGCGTTCAACATCAAGCTCTTCAGAAGGACTTTGGCACCTCCCAGTTATTTTCATATGGTGTCCTTTGGAAATTATCTTTAGTGCATGTCTCATTAACTTATTGTTAGTATGAAAGTTAATGGTTTGAAGGAGCCTGAGATACAGTCAATACAAACATCAGAGTGACTGGACTTTGCTCCTCAGTTGGAGAGGCTGTTATCGCTGTCTGGGTGTGAGAATATCATATGTATAGAGGAAACATCCCCGAAATTTTGTTACAGTGTAATACCTGGAAGAAAAAGGGTGCTGGGCAAGGCAGGCTGTTTGGCACAAAATGAAAGACAAAGGTCTTGAGACACCCCAAGGGAGCTCTCAGACAGACATATAGCAGTTGAGTGCCTCTGCAGAGGTGCCACTTTTCTCACCCGATGGATTTCTTTGAGCACCTCCAGTCTCACTCTTATACCACTGGCCCTTTGGGCAAACCAAGAGCTAACCTGTTGAAAGTTACTTTGAGGTTAGCTTCTTCCATCCACAGAAGAGCCTGGCAGGGGAGAAACTACACTGCAACCCTGTTGTGTCCCTGCACTCAGGGACATCTCCTGTGAGCAGTTTTGTGTTATGCAAGACCTGCTATCTCAAAAGTATCTAGGATGGACTGAAAAGCTCTCCTTCAGCATCCTGCATCCCCACAGTACTCCTCTTTTCACAGTTCACATGAAAAATATTTTGCCAATAACTGCAAAACCGTAGTGATGCTATACGTAAATATCAACCAACAATCCAGCAGCCTTTAAGAAATATTTGATTTTGAAAAATGCCTTGGCACTGACATCCCCAGTGCTGTCATCCCATGGGCATGTCAGGATTCTTTGGATCCCTTTTGCAAGGGTAACTGACTTGGTGCTATTCCCACTGGCATCAGTGACAGGTTGAGGAAGTCCAGAGTGAAACCAGGTGGAGGAAAAGCTAGTATGCAATGGTGCTTCTGTTCTGGGGTCACGTGTACATCGATTTCACAGCCAATGACATGTTGATTCTGCCTAGGGGAAAATTAAATGCAGTTGCCTATATATAGTTTAAACCAGAAACATTAATACTGACTCCATTAATGTGGCAGTCTCTTTACTGCATTTCACTTTAAATCTGAAGTGTCTCCCTAAAGATCCTTCATCACAGACTTTGATGCATATAAAGAGCATTCAAACCCATATAAAGAGCATTCAAACCCATATGTGCAGATAGGTACTGGATATTTGTTTCGTTGTTACAAACCTCTGAATTAGATAAACCAAAACAACAGGCAGGAATAGACAGTGTAAGGAGATGGAATAAATTAGTGCCAAGACATTCAAGCACATGTAATGCTTTCTTCTCATGCATCACTGTTTAGCGCCACATCCCAAAACTCATCCAGGAAAACATGCATTGTAGCCCAGGTGGACAGCTGGAGACTTCACCACAACAATTCGGAGAGCAGAGGTGGATTATCGGTCTGGTTTTCTGCATCTTCTCCCAAAAGCCTGCCAAACTGTTAATTCTTTTGATTTATGAAGCTAACAGGAATGCAGTCATTTTTATTTGTGGTCTGGAAACGATCCTTGTGAAATCTCAGTCTACACTTCCAACTTACTATTCTGACTTATTTTTGTGTTTTTAGGTGCACTCAAACGAGGCAGATGTAATTTACGACATTTTTGAAAAAGAAAAGTTGCCCAGGCTCCCATTTTCCATTGATCAGAAAGGAGTTATTTATGTGACTGAACCATTGGACAGGGAAGAAAAGGATTCTGTAAGTAAACACATAAAACCTCACCGATGGGAGATACCTTAGCACAAAATGATTATTGGTGTGGGACTAAATACTAGGAAGCTCACTAGAAAGGATTAGGGGTGGGGGAGCAAAGAAAGAAAAGCTTTATTTCTTGTCATTTTTGTTTGGGAATTACTTTATAGATATGAAAGCACACTCATATTCTACACAGTAAAGCGCCTTCAGTTTGGTACCCTACAACATTTCTCCATGGGTCTAGCAGTAGTAATCACTGCTTACAGCATATGTATAATGTACAACATGAACCAACCATGGCAGGATTGTAGGTGCATGTTGAAGAGGTTGGCAGTGGCATTTCTGGAGGGCAGGAGATCCGGAAATTTCAGATCTACTCCAGATCTCAGGGGCATTAGGAGTCTCTCCACAGCAGAAGCAGAATTTCACTTGCAGTTGCAACTGTCTGAAGTTCCCTGACTGGGGGTCTTTTAGACAGAAACCTGTCTGTCTCCTTTCATTCTTGGAGGAAATTCGGGCACAGAATAGGGCAGGGATCAGATATACTGGAGGAATTCTATCTATGTATGTGACAGATGAATTTGTGAAGTTGAAAAATGAGTTATTTCTGATTTTCTTGATTATTTTTTTTCAAGAGCAAGTTCACAATGCCATGAAGTATTCAGGACTTTTAAGCTCTTTGGAGAACTCGCACCTCAGGCACTAAGATGTGATCGAAAGTTCTGAATTTAACAGAATGAAAACACAGAGCAAACATACAAAATGATATTTAATTTGCATGGAATGCTCCCCAAGTCACACTTTTAAATGCAAAATACTGTCACAGTGGACATTCAACACATCTGATCTCAATATTCTTATTGCAGTATGTTTTCTTTGTGGTCACAAAAGATAAAGTGGGAGACCTGGTGGACAAGCCTTTGCAGATTCATATTATTGTGGAAGACATTAATGACAATCCCCCTGTGTGCCAGCAGGCCCTCACTGTACTTGAAGTTCAAGAAAATGAAGGTGTAGGTAAGAAAACAGCTTCTACTCATTTATACACATCAGTCTGGTCCTGATATTGTTTCCAGCTGGGTGGAAATAAAGCTAGAAATTCTAATCCCAAAGCGTAAAATGTAGCTTTCTCTTTCTTTCTCTACTATTTGTATTGATATCGCTGTCAGCAGTGTGTACCTTTGTGGTGGAGCAGGATGACTGCATTATCTGACTGACTCTGGTCTCTCTGCCACAGGGAGTAATATTGGCAAAGTCCGTGCTACCGACATGGATGAGGAAGGCACCCTGAACTCTCGTCTGCAGTTCAAAATTGAAAGTCAGGTTCCTGCTGTTCCTGAAAGTAATCTGTTCTATATTCAGCAAGACACTGGGGATTTGCAGTTAATTACTCGCAGGTTAAACAAGCGCATTGCATCCAACTATACCTTGAAGGTGCTGGTGACAGATGCAGGTATGCAATGCCCACTGTTATATATCGGAATGATTTCATTCATGCTGGCATCCTCAGTGCTTGGAGTCCAAAGGATGAGAGGGGACCTAGACAATTCACAGGAAGCAGCAGCAGCACTGGGATCTGGCATTGTACTGCCTTGTTCTTGAGATATAGAGAGGTTAAACATGATTCATATTGCAAGTATGGAAGGAAACCAGCTCTAGGGCAGATTGTGGATAAACTGCGAAGCTTGTTAACAAGTAGTCCAGTAAAAGATTTCCTTCCACAGGGGAAAAAAACTAAGATCATGATTGTGGTTCCCCCCCGAAATCTTTCAAAGGGACTCACTGAAAAAAAAATTGAGAAATTAAACACAGCTGCTCAGAGAGTCCACATAACGCATTTTAAAAGATTAAGAGGTGAAATTAATCTTCAAAAAGAATCTTGTCCATTATGATAAGTTCCCAGGAGTCCTTTGTGGTTCACTGAATGGAAAGGAAACCAAACTCCATACTAAGGCTTAAATCTTTGTGCTGTTGTCCTTCTAGTCAGGCAAAACTTATAGATGGAGAAATTGGCATGTAAAGAAAGCAGTGTGACGTATCTGTTAGTCAATTAGCATAATCATAGAATCATAGAATAACCAGGTTGGAAGAGACCCACCAGCAGATAATATGAAAATCTTGCATGGAGAGAAGTTGGCAGTTTGTTCTGAATGTTTATTTGAATTCCATTTGAACAGGATTTTTTAGAATATTCTTCAACTTCCAGTTCATGAAGCATGCCTGTAAAACACTAAAATTCAGCTGCATTTGAATAGTGTGTGACCAGACAGAATATGCTTTTAAAATCACAGACGCCCATTGCTAGGGGTGCCCTTGCTCAAGCAACATTTAGATTTACATAGATCTGAAGTTTAAGTCTGGCTGTAATGAAAATGAGGGTATTGTCTGACAACTCACCAAGAGGACAAGGTAGCATAATAACCTGGGGCTTGCTTTTTGGCATGCAAAAGTGATATTGAGAAAGCTAATACAATTCATAGCTATCGTTGTCCTGTTAAAGGGTCAAAAAAGTGAGAGAAATGAAATGAAACAGGATGGGATAGTGCTGAAGAAATTTGGAAGGTGAATAGAAGGAAGAGGATGACATTACTCACTATGAGATATTCGAGGTCAAGTGCTGCTTACAACAATCGGGTATTGCTTGGGTTTTGCTCACAGGGAACCCTTTTGGCAGTTATTTTCAGCAGAAAGGTTGCCATGATGTTTTTTTCTCTTTCCATGCAGTATTCCAAACAATCTGTAATGTGCAAATACATGTAATCGACATCAATGATCAAATTCCCATCTTTGAAAAATCACAGGTGAGTATTTTTAACACCATTTTTATGTCCTGGTAGCTTTTGACAAATGTTTGAAGATATGTTCAATGTCTGTAGAATGTCAATGGGAAAACAGCCATATACAGAAAAAGTAACAGAGCAATCCACTAGTGAAACTAAAGGCAAAATGCTGCTGCAAGCCTGCATATAAGTTTTTTCTATACAGTAACAGTGGGAATAATTCACAGTTAATTCTGAAATATTAAGTAATTTATTCAGTGGAAAACTATGTATACGGAAAGAAATTATTCTACTGAAGCAATTTATTTCAGGAATGTAAGTTCTGGAGGGAAAGGATAAAGAAAAGGATTTAAAATTAATTAAAATTGCTGAATGGAAAAAAGCTAACAACTCCCAGGTTCCAATATTAACATATCCAGAAAAGCCAGAAGGTGAATGGAAATCAAAGGCTATATTTTCTTTAACCAGAAACAATGGTCCAGTGAACCATGCCCAAATGCATGCCTGTTGGCCCTTTATTCAGGAATGACTGTCAGGCTCTTGCCTCTTCCTCTGGTGGAGGTGCTGACATCTGGCAGAGAGACCTGTAAACCTTCTGTGACTTCTGCCTGCTGGCCCAAGCTTTCCTACAGACACTGCAGTGGCTGGAGTATCTACACTTATGTGCCTGAGCTCCAACCATACTTGTAGGCAGTGGGCTCAGCAGAGGTGTCTGGCCCATAAGGTGTAGGTGTCCTCTTGGGGAAGCTGTGTTGGGTTTGGGGCTTTGCTGACTGCATTGCCTACTGCTGTTGAGAGTTGTGTGAACTCAGATCAGTTCCAACAGAGGAGGTAAAGATTTGGGACTGTTGCTGTACTAGTAGTTTACCCCCGTCCCATCATCTTTGACACACATATGGCTAAAATGGGCACCACAGTAACTTTGCAGAGGCTGCAGTGCCCATCTTGCAGCTATGAGTTTCCCTGGGCAGTTAGATAGCTCACCTGTACTGCAGCAAGACACTTAACTAACATTTTTGTGCATCCCTCTAACCTGGTTATGTCTCTGCTGTGAAGTGCACCCACCATTTCCCTCCCTCAAACAGCTGCTGCGGGTCACAAGCTTGTTGTAGAACTCAGGTTTTTATCTGCAGATGGTGCTCAGTTTCTCATGTTTCAATGACCTTTCTCTCTTCAGTATGACAGTGTAGTTGTTGCAGAAAATCTCCCAACAGGAACAGTGATATTAGAAATTCAAGCAACTGATGGAGATGAGCCTGCAACAGGGAGCTCCTATATCATTTACCAAGTGAAGGAAGGCGATCCAAACAACACATTCGTCATAGAGACAGATGCTGAAACAAACCGAGGGTTTGTCAGGATTAACAAGGTGAATAGATGGGTTTATTCTTCTCCTTTACATATAACTGCCTTGGTGATGATTTGTGGGGGAGGGCTGGTGGTGAGGTGAGGACACTGTGATCATGGCGCAGACTGCAGGATGCCCCACTCTTGGGCTCAGGCGCTACGCCTGTGTTCAGGGGCACATCTATCCTCCTGCCTTTGTTGTCCCCTACCAGTGCCACTGGAAGCTCCCTCTGCTGGGTCTTCTGCTAGCTAATGAAATAGGTCTTTATACACCACCAAGAAAAATGTAGTATTATTTGAGTGATTTTACAGCAGCATTTCTAGAAAAGAGAAAGACAGTTAAATGCTTCCATGGTCTGTGGTTATGGTGATGGACTGTCACTGGGCAGATCCTCCTCCTCCTCCTTGCTGGTGCTTTGGGCTGTTTGTGGCTTTTGCAATGGGAGGTACAAGTGAGACCAGCATGTCTCAATGTCATGATGGAGAGGCAGTTTGATCCTGATGAGACAAACATTAACCACAACAAAGCCAAGGTCAGTGTGTGCTGCAGTGGGTGATACATCCCACATGTTGAATGGTGGAAACAGCAATATAAAGAGCACTTGCTGCTGCATGCATGAATTTCAATAGCAAAAGTGCGCTTCCTTTGAAATTCGCCTTCTGAAGGTGCTTGAAATATAGGACCAGACAATCTCTCACTCATTTTCCAAGAGTTGACATGTTGTTTGCATCCAGTTCGCCGGCTGCTGGCTGGGCCAAGGGTAGGCAGATGCAACATTTGGTGGATCATCTTTAGGCTTAACCTCAGCACCACTTTTTTTCCCAAGGAGACAATTGTGAGAAAATCCATGGCATAAGAACCCTTGCATGACTTTTGTCATCTGGATTTCACTCAAGGCCTTCTTATACAGAGCTATAAATACCATTGCTGTAAACAGGATATAGTTATTAAACTCTGTCAGGCAGGTGGCAACATTATTAGGAAATACAGTTGCTGACAAGGTCTCCAAACAGGCATATGGTTTCATTTAAAGTGTCTGTTCCCAGTGTCATTCTGCTTCTCACTGCTCTCTCTTGTTTTATCTGTGTTTGGGATGCAATCTCCCTCCTTGAGAAGAGAAAGACTTTTTGGTTTCCCATGGGAGCTCCCTGCAGCAGCAGGGCTGTTGCTTAAAGCACCTTCTTTTTTTTTTTTTTTCTAATTTATCCAGGCTCTTGATTTTGAAACCGCTCCAGAGTACAACCTGGTGATCAGTGCTACCAACCCCGAACCATTGGTGCCAGGCGTGCAGTACAACTCAAGTTCCCTTACCTTCGTTAAAGTTTTCGTAACAAATATGGATGAGCCACCTGTTTTCCACAAGACAGTTTACAAAGCAGAAGTGTCTGAAGACATTCCTGTCAATACGCTGGTCATGACAGTGGAAGCCTATGATCCTGAGGGGGATACTGTACGGTAAAAACGAGTGACTATGATTTATTTATTGAATTCGGGATTCATTAATTTGTTCTAAAAGAGGTACAAGGAAAAGACACTCAATATTTGGCATGCAGAAAAGACTTCTTTACTGAAGTCTCATCTCCTAGTAGAAAGTGGAGGTGTGCTGAGTTGGTGGCTGGTGACCCTCCTGCAGCAGACTGCTGGGCAGTGCTTTTCAAACCAATATTCTCTCTGTGTTGTGACAAGCATCTGGTAGTGAGGCCCTTGAACCAGGAAACTAAAAGGGAAGAAGACTAATGTACGTCTTCAGGAAAAAGGCAGAGCTGCTCTGAGAATAGGGGTCCTGTACCTGTAATGTCCTGACAAAAGTATGAAGCATACACTGCATACTTCTAGGAACCTGCAGCACAGTAGCTGCTTTTCTTGTCACATGAGAAACCACACGTCTTTTCTCCACCAAAATACACAACCTGTAGTGAAGCTCAATTCTGTAATTGACAACTAATTCATTTTCTTTTCCAACTACTAATGACAATATGCTTGCTTCCACTGCAGATGCAAAGCTCTGTGCAAGACAGCTTCTATTTTTATGAGTGGAATGCAAAACCTCAGTCTGCCTCATTTAGTAGCTCAATGCTATGTTGTATGGTCAAGACATCTTGAGTCTCTGTGAGCTCATGTATCTATGCAAAGTGCTGTGTTGCATGGTGCAAATGTACCTCAGGCAGTAGACTCAGATAGACAAGTTATTTGTGGCTCTTGCTGCACGATTCCCAGCTGCCATGCTGAACAGATCAACCCAAAACAAGAGTTGTTTTCCCCTTCAATTCCCACTCAACAATCCTTGAAATTAACTAAAATTAAGTGAAAGACCAACTAGTTAATGCAGAATATGACTGTTAGGCTTCCCATGGATTTTTATTCCCAGAGGTTTCCTCATCTGGCTTTCTATTTTCCACTTCCTTTTGGGAACATAGCATGTTTGGCCTTCTGTCAAACTGGTTTGACAGTGAGCCACGTGAGCCACGTAGTCCAGAAGCTCTGGAGGATGATGACAGAGACAGATGACAGGAATTTGTATTTATATAAACAACATTTCTAGTAAAAAATAGGTTAAAGGACATAAAATAAAAAGTATAAAAAGTTGCACAAGTATGCCAGCATGCTGTTTTTTATGCAAGCGGTAACGGAAAGAACAAAGCATTGAATGAGAAGGTCAGGTCACGTCTACTCAAGCAAATGCCTGTGCTTTAACTGGGTCATATGTTCATGGATAAATTTGTGTAAGTAAATACTCAGAGACCTTGGAGTTTTTTTGAACAATAATATAAAGGCAGTTATGTGGTGATGTTTCAAGCACTCTCTGTTCCAAGGCTGCCCTGATAATTACATGCTGCTTCAGACTGGCCGCAAATGTCCACTGTAGTCTTCCTCGGTATCCTGTCCCCGTGCAAATCAAAAAAAAAAAACAGCGCATGGCTGCACTGCTCCCTCTCCTTCCAGCCTTTGGCTTGTGTTCTCATCAAAACCAAGGTGTGGGAGATGTAATGGGGAGAGAAGGACATGGGATTGGAACAATGTGGACCAAAAGCTCAGAGATGCCCCAGGTTTCCCAGTTAGGAGAGAAGTGGAGTTGCAGTACACAGGCTGGAGGAGCAGTGGTGTTCCAACAGTTCTGCTCTCTCCTTATTCTCAATGGTTTGGCCTCCCCTTCCTCTGCCTGTCTCTCTTCATTGGCTGTAGTACAGGGGCTCTTCCAAGAACTCTCTCTTTGAGCACAATTGTAATCAACCCGCTTGCCTAAAATCAATGAAGAAGTATGTATTTTGTCAGCAGTTTTTCCTGATTTGGAATAATATTGTGTGGCTTTTAAAAAATTTCTTTCCAAAGATACTCTTTAGAAGGTGATGTGAGGAAATGGCTGAGGATTGATTCAGTGACTGGGCAGATATACACCGCTTCCGCTTTGGATCGAGAACAGCAAGAAATATACTCAGTTCATGTTGTTGCATCAGAGCAAAGTAAGCAATGCTACAATTACACATACACACAGAGGAATCCCCTGTTCTTACTGTTCTATGAGGAATTACCATACTCTGTATGACTGAACCCGCAAAACATACAGGAACATGTGACGTATCCTGTATATATGAAGTATATATTTCTTAAGAATTTAACTTTCTTAAAAGAAATCTGTGTGCAGATAATGAGGATTAAAACAGTTTTCATGAAGTTAGCTATCATACACCATTATATTTGTTTATATGGCATATAGAAAAGGTTAGAATTTCTTCAGTGTTTTCAGCATCAACATTTTCTGCTGTTTTTTCCTCTATTGCTATAAAGATTTTAGTCTCGTAGATATGTTTAGGCTTCCTGAAAACACATCTGGAGAGCAACTTATAACCTTCTACAGAATTTCATTTTATTGTGAATAAAACTAATACACTAGTTAGTCTGAAATACATTTCTAGTTCCAGCTGTTAGAATCTTTCAGATTCTTTCATCTGGGGAGATTTCACTGAGTGATCTACATATAATAGGGTTAAAAACTCTGGACTATATCCGATTGAATGAGTCGCAATCTAGATTTCTTTTATTAAACACAGATAAAAAATAACGCTGGCTACCGCTTTGGGGGATATGGGCAAAGACACAGTTTCTATATGTTAGGAAAAAGGAGTGCTTCCTTGAGCACTGAAATGGGAGTGGGGTTGTCCCTGGAGAAACAGGCTGGAGAAATGGCAGAGCTCTGAAAGCTCTTCTTAGGCAGCTTGTCTCATCCCAAGGCAGAATATTGACTTGCATTATTTATATATAAAAGACAGATTGGAAACTTAAGAAGTTTCTTGCTTAAGAATGCTCCAAAGAACACTGGTCACCTTGTATGTGGCTGCCTACTAGATACCATGGTCTATACACCTCCCTTTCACTTGCTGGTGTTCCACAGTTAGCAAGATCTGGGGTAAAAAACCCCATATTTTTAAAAAAGTAGTGGCAGCTATCAAGAGTCCCGACCTGCACATGGAGTAGCACCTTTCATTGCCTGCCTGATGATGTACCTACACAATCCCTGCAAGGTCAAGAATGCGGTGTGTAAGTCCAGGACATGCATCTGACTTTGTATTCCGTTAAACTCTACAGATAAGGCTGCTCAGAAATCCAAAGTAACTTTGGTACTACAGTTACGTGATGTGAATGACAACCCTCCACGGTTAGCTAAGGACTATCCTTTCTTCTGCCACCCACTCATTGGAGGAGAGAGAGCTTTAATTCAAGCAACTGATGATGACAAACAGTGGTATTTTTCAACATTTACTTTTTCTCTCATGGATGATACGAATACAAGAAAAAATTGGAAAATCTCAAAAGTCAATGGTAAGTTAATAAAGTTGTTCTTATAATCGTTTAGGACTCTCTAAGTACTCTGGTAAATATAAAGACATATTGAATGTCTCCTACTATTTCATATCCAGTATTCCATGTAGAAAAAAATAGATTGTTGAGAAATTACATGCATTTTGACATGTATTTATTTGAACACATTAAGTCATTATTTTTAAAGAGATGACATCTAATACTTTGCAAGCAAATATTTCACTAGTGCTTATGATAGAAGAAACATGTAAGAATAAAATATACTGTGTGCTTATATGAATGCAAATCAGTTCTCCCAAAGAACTAGAACAGTTTTCAAACTGTCTATGCCTGACATTTCGTGTGCAAAGGGAATTTGTGGGCACAAACCTACTGGAGTTCTTTGAAAGGGGTCGATAAGCACATGGATAAGGGCTTGGCCAATAGAACTGGACTGAAGTTTTAAGAGACTGTTGTAGTTTTAACGGAACATACAAAACAAGTAATGTGCAGTGAACTGTTCAATACCCAATGACTGAGATCCAGCCTGCCCTCAAGCATCAAGCCCCAAGCACTGAACCTTGGCCTCTGGCCAACTTCCAATTTATATATTAAGCATGATGTTAATATGGTATCAAACAGCTCTTTGAAGAGCTTGGGTCAGCTGGCTGGCTATTGTCCCTCCCAGCTTCTTGTATACCTGCTCACTAGCAGGGTACAGGAAACTGAAAAAGTCTTTGATTTCTTAGCAACAACTAAAATAATCAGTGTATTATCAACATTCATTTCATAGCAACTTTAAATCACAGCAGCTGATACAAAGAAAATTAACCTTATCCCAGCCAAGCATCAGCATTACCTGGCAACAACTAAAACAGAATATGTTATCAATGTTATTCTCATGCTAAATCTCACAGCAGCTGTTCAGAAGAAAATTTACTCTATCACAATCAAAACCTGGACAAAGACATTCGATTTAATGTCCCAACAGAGAAAGCTGGGTTGTCACAATATGAAAGGGATGAGTTTTAAAAGGATAAATTACAAATTAACGTTTAGGAGTTGGAGTAAATGGCCAGCTCTTGCAGTGAAAGGAATTCATATGTGGTTTTCCAAAGAGGTTTTTTGCTAAGACCTGTGTAGTTCAGTAAATATGGATGTGCAAATTACATCTCGCTCAAGAATTCCCTGAGCCGTAAATGGTTGAAAGCTGGGAGAGAATTAGGAGAAAACAAAATTCTTGTTTTTTTATTGTTATCTCCACTTATTCTAGAGACAAGATACTGACATCAATAGACCAGTGGTCTGATCCCAATGACTGTTCTAGTCTTACTTTTCCAAGTTTTAAAGAGTCTTAGATGTGACTTTGTAAGTGTGCTCGAAGGGTCATGTCCTTCTAAGTCATCTTCGGAACAATTTAATTTGGTTATGACTTCCACGAATATGGGGCATTATTCTTGGTTTAGATGTCATATTATCAGGGTCCCAATACCCGAGATCAGGTTTGATCTGCTGTAGAAATTAGGAAGAATATTCTCTGACCATATTGTGTTGAAGGTCAGACTAGCACTCAGATAGCCCCTTTTGACTTAATGTCTGCACACCAATGAGACTTGGGAAGATGTCAGGGAAAACAGGAACTACTGTCATAGGCAAAACAGCCTTAAAAATGAGCATTTGCAGCTGTATGAATGTTAAGCTAAATTTCGTTTTTTTTGTGCTGACATGAATATCCTATTTCCTACTTACAGCCACTCACGCTTACCTCTCCCCGAAACACACTAACTTTGAAGAGAAGGTGTATCATGTTCCAGTAATAATTAATGACAACGGAAAACCACCTTTGGAAGGAAAAGTAAATCTTGAAGGTATACTGTGCACAGAAGCATTTATTTCAAGACAAGGGTTACATTTATGAATAACCAAACTGGACTACTAAACTTCTCTTTAACCTCATTGCGTTTCTTTTTGCAGTAAACATCTGCAAGTGTTCAAGTGAAAAGTCATGTTTTGTTGAAGTACAGCGAGAGCACTCCTTGCCAAGCACTGGGCAGGCAGTTGGGATTCTTCTTGGGGTCGTGCTTATTATTGGTAGGTAACTCTTGGTTGATATGAAGCCAGGTCCCTGAGATATGATGGTGCTTCTGTATTTCTAGCACCGATTCCCTTGTTGGGTGAACAAATGTCGCAGAATGAGCAAGAGAGGAAAGATCTCATGTTTCCTGCAGACTTGTAAGTTGTTGTCGTAGGAACAGCTTTCTTCGGCCTGTGATTCTGTATGCATGTTCAATGTCACATTAAACAGCTGTGACAGAAGAAAATGCTGCACTTGTAGCATATTGTCGCTTCATTGCTACAAACTGCCTTTTCTGTGTAACAGAAGAGATTGAAGCCTTGTTTTGGTCTTCCAGATAAAAGTGAAAACAGTGAAGCATTCAGAGATGTCTTGCTTACAGTATCTGTACCTGTAGCTTACAGTTACAATTTTATTCACCTGTATCAGTGTTGTAGGTTTCCGTTTTTCATATGGAGAATTGCTTTGAGCTATGGGAAACAGACATTTACATGAGCAAAGTACAGTTATATTTTAAAGTGGTAGATGAACAATATTAAGTTCTTATAGGCACGAGCTGATGCAACTTCAACAAGTAGCACAAAACATTTTCCAGAACAAGACAAAATCCTTCTTGATACAGAATAAAGGAGAGGAGAGCAGATTATTTCAATTATAAGAGACCTACGACCACCACCTAGTCCAACTGTCTGGTCACTTCAGAGGTGCTCAAAAGTTAAAGTATGTTGTTAAGGGCATTCTCCAAACATCTCTTAAACACTGACAGACTTGTGGCATCGACCACCTCTCTAGGAAGCCAGGGTTTGACTACCCTTTTGGTGAAGAAACACATCCTAATGTCTAGACTGAACTTCCCCGGCACAGCTTTGAACCGTTTCACATGTCCTGTCACTGAATACCAGGGACAAGAGACCAACATCTCCCTCTACTTCCCCTCTACAGGAAGCTGTAGAGAGCAATGAGATCATCCCTTATCCTCCTTTTCTCCATGTTGACTGCGCCTCATGATTGCATTAGTCTTTAGATGCCTTTCAGTATGATCTCCATAATTTTTCAAGGATCTGTGATCAGACTAACAGGTCTGTAGTTCCCTGGGTCTTCCCTTACGCCTTTTGTGTAGATTGGAACAACATTTGCTAGCTTTCAGTCAGCAGGAACCTCTCCAGACTCCCAAGTCCTTTGGCAGATGATCAAGAGGGTTCCTATGGTAACATTCTCTAGTTCCTTCAGTATTATCTTTAGCAATGGAAATGTAAAAGCAGTGACGATGACTGTTGATGGGACCCAGTCTCCTAGGAAGTGAAGTGCAAGAAGAATTCAATGCTCGGTCCCATGTGATTTTTAAATGTGATGGTCACAAGAGCCAGAATGGGAAACTGTGACTCAGCTGTAGAGAGGGGAGGAAGTGTGAAAGACCCATGGTGAAAATAAAAGAAAAGTAATTAAATACATTACAGACCTCATGTTCAAGAGAGCTGGATGAAATTAGAGGATAAAAGAGAAAAAAACCCAAGAACTTATGTAAGTTAGCATTACTTCAATTCTAAAAGAAAAGAGGATGAGCCCCCAAGAATAAGTTCAGTACCTAAAAAGACAAAGCCAAAGCTCTGTCTTGACTTTTCTTTTGTACTGCATAAAACCCTAAACCAAGAGAAAGTGCCAACACATATGCGATGCATGTATTTGTCTTTTGAAGATAAAAAGAGAAAAAAAAATCAAAGAACTTAAAATGGAAGAAGCCATACTCAGACCATGTTATTGACAAAGAAACCCCTCAAACTGCATCTTTATGATCTCCATTCAAGCTTCTCACATCAGTTATTTCTGCACAATGCCTTAGTCTGATCTGTCTCTTACTATAATGCCACATTAAGTGAATATATTTTCATTACAACAGAGATGGTCAACTTCAGAAAGCACAGTAAAAGTTGCTACTGCTTTATGACTTTCAAGAAGTACAATGTATGTAACCCATAAATGATTTTTAAAATATTTCCTGCAATGAGTATGCAGGTTTTTTCAATAGCAAGTTATATTCACTGTAAAGGCAAAATCAAGTGGGAATGACTGTAATGGGTTTAACAGGGATCAGATATGGGCAAGGAAAAAGTGATGAGAAGTATTCTCAGATTTTATGAAACCTGGGGAGATTACAAACATTGAGTTTAGCCCTGAAGTTCAAAAGATATAACCTTAAGAACAGCCATGTCTTGGGGCCTGTCTGATATCAGATGAATTTCTGCATGAGCTAAGTGCTCAGACCTCAACAACTTTCTTTCCAAGAGCAAGTATTCTCTGTAATCTTACTTTCTTTAAAAGAAAAGACACTGGAAAACAGAATACAACTGAACAAGAGCTACACCCCAAACCCTCAGCCAATGCATTTTGATGGGAGAAACTCTTTCATTAAGACAATCTCTCTCCTGGAAGGTATTTCTTCCATTGAGAAAAGGATGAGAGAATAAATAACACGTGGCAGATATTCACAATATTCCTTGATTAACTACTCATATACCAGAAATATTAATGTAAAATAAGAACAGCTACATAAATGCAGAAACTGAGACCAATGAATGGAGCAAGAAGAGTAGCTGAGCACTGTATGTACACAGGAACAGGAACAGGCACAGGCACAGAAACAAACAGATGTTGAAGGTGATAGATAAACACTGATAAAGAGGAAATAAATATGCATACAGTGTTAACGAGCTCACCATAATTTAAAAAGATCCAATATATACACATATAATATGCGTATTTGATTTGTACATATACATATATATGTACGTATGTATATGAAGACATCTAGACACCTCAGGTTGCAAATAACAAGTGATGATAAAGGGTATAACCACTTCTAATCCAGGCCAGAAGAAAATCTCATTCTCAGCCATAAGTGCATAAATCTCTGGGCTCCATCACCTATTCCTAACTCATACCAAGACATTCCTGAAGAACAATTTTGCTGTCAATAATCCCAGCTTTGCTGTGGTAGAATTGCCGTTCCATAGGGTAAAAAACCCCAAACAATCAGGGACTACAATTCAAGACAAAAATGACTGATCACTGCTCAAAGGAAGGGGGCTTTAAAAAAGACACTTTGCCATCTGTTCAGATCCTAGAGAAGAAATTCTCCTTTGGGGAAAGCCTCTTGAGCCCTGATGCATCTGATCCTGCCCACCAGTGCCTCAGATCCCTGAACACAGTCTTGGTCCAATTCTGCATGGTCATTCCCCAAAACCATTTCTGTCTGTTTAGGAGGTGAAGTAGTATGGATATTGCAGTGTGAGTGTCAAATTCTTTGCTGAAATACCATTTCAGAAAACTTTCTCTTTCCTTTACTGATGAACACTCTCTGTTTTTCAGTTTTCATTGTAGTGGGTGTATTTCTTCACATGAAATACAAACAGCAAAATGAAACGAAGAGTCATCAAAAAGATGCAAAAGGTATGTCTGAACTCAGCAGACTGGCTATATGACTCTTTCGTCGAGAGACAAAAATGCACTTTGAGCTGGAAAGGAAGGCTCCCAAAGCTCAGAAGTGTACAATCACAATCTGAGGATACAAACATGCAAACACAGGCTCGTAGGGTTTTGGCCTCACATTTGTAGGTGGTATTTTTTAGTTATGAAACAAAAAACATACGTACACTTCAGCAGCAGCCATTAATAAGAATATCAGCTGAAGTGTTAACTCATGACAACACCAAATGCTGTGTTCCTGCAAGGACCAATACATGTGACCAGCCTTCTCTGCTTGGCAGCTGAAGTAAATATGGAATATCAAGAGGACTAAGTTTTATCTAATTGCACATCTCTGGCTCTTCCCATCTTGATGAGTTACTGAATAGCAGAATGGGAAGTAAAGTCCTGCACTACATTTGAAGATGTCTCATGAAGTTGCAGGAGTGCCTCTGACTTTCAGCAAAGGAGCTCTTGCCCAGGATCACGCCTGCTTACATTACACTGGTGAATTTGTGTTAGTAGGATTCACTAGCAATGTGACATTTCAGTTTTTCATTTTTGATATCCACAGATTATAACCAGTTTGTGAAGTACCAAGGCCTTTCATTACAGTTTCTAAGCTAAAAGATACATGCTGAGTTGTGTGAAGTGGGGTAATATGCTGTTTTATGATACTATTGCAAATATTTTTTTTGGCCCCTATACATGAGATAAGAATAAAAATGTTCTTTAAAGGTTTTAGTGTCTGCTTATCTTATTAAAATAAAAAAGAGAGTGCATGAGAGTAAACCATTGCTTCTTGGTTATCTATTGTATTTAACCCTCACTTTTGCATAATACAGATTTTAAAAAAAGGCTCTCAGGCCAGAGTGACACATAACCCACTGATTCAAGATGCAATGGTTGCTGGAGGCATTTGTATCTTGGTTTCAGTGAAAGGTATTTGAGCCCAGGATGGCATTCAGAGAAGGAGAGCCTTTCTCCTGACAGCATGCCTATAGAAGGGCATTTGTATGAGAGTTTGAGGGAGCCTTTTCTTTTATGCTATAAATAAAAGCTGACAAATATTGTATTAAACTGAAAAGACAATATACTTTTGAAAACACTGAAGAAAAGGTCATATGGAAAAGAATATGTTTATGCAGGACTTTTTAACGGCTTTTGCATGCAGCACAGAACTAGAAAGAAAAGAGCACGTTTTTGGTAGCATTTCATTATAATGGGTTTTCCTAGAGTGCTGCCAACAAAAGCTTTGGTTCAGCAGCACAACCCAATTGTTATACCTTTTACCCCATCTTCCCCAGCTATTGGATTCGTTATTTGCTGTGGGGCTCACTGCTGGAATGTATTTATTTTATGATGGGAATGCAATTCATTATGTTCGGAAAGTATGACATTCAGTTACGTCAGTGTATCCAGGGATTGGGATTAGTATATTGTTTTATAAATAAAGGAGGCAAAGTTCAGGAGTCACTGTACTTGTGTATACCAATACAGCTTTATCTGAAGATGGGGAAAATGGGTAGAAGTTCCACTATGCTTTGTCTCTGTGATCTGTCTTTCTGCTTGCAAATCTTACCCAAACACATCTCCTATTTTCAAAAACTTCTCTTCTGGAGAAGGGTCAAAAATTTCTTGTTTTATTTACCTATATACATGGATGATTTGATAGGAGGACTTTATCCCCTTCCTCAGCTTACAGAAGCATTGCTGCAATTTCTTGTATCTCATGGGGTAGTTCACTGCCCAGCTGCCCTGAGACAGGTAGAGAGCAGAGCTTTCCTGAGAAACAAAAAACTCCCCCTTCCTCGGGATCTTGACTATGTCCTCAGGCTCATGGACTTTTGTTCTCGGTGCATTGAGGATCAGGCCTCCTGCAGGCATTAATCTACAAAAAGTGGCTTGTGTCTGAACAAAACCACCTTGGCGTGTTCCCTCTGCTGTGGCTGACTGGGCAAACATCTCCAGGGCAGAGCGTGTTTCCCCTTGCTGCTTCAATGACTGCCTGTCAGCCCAGACTCCTGCCTGCAGCAGAGCGCAGCCAGGGCCCCCAGTACCCTCACCACATCACCCACCACTGACCAGCACCCCCTTCCCCACTCCACTTGTTCCAAGTCTCCTGCACTTCAGGGATATGTCATGCTCATGCTTGCACAGACATCACCTGAGCAATGCAGCACCAGCTAACCTGCAGCTGGGGCACCAGGAACTTCTTAGTGATTCTGGCACTGTGCATTAGTCCAGCCAAAAAAAAAAAAAAAAGAAAAATAAAAGAATTAAAACCCACTTCCAACTCTGCAACAAATATCCTCATATTCTTCACCATCCTTCTGATGGTCTGACTGCCAGGAATTTCCCCTCAGCCCTCTGGGGGCTTATTTAAATTTAACCCAGTCCTGCTCTGGCTCTACCGGTGGTTCAGTCTTTTTTAGGAGCCAGACGAAAGCTCTCACCCAGCCTTAAGCCTCCCCCCACAGCAGACTGCCTCCCCACAGCCTCCTTTCCAGAGGACAAGTTTAGTTTTCTTTGGGTCTCTGGAGAGGAAAAGAAAAAATGCTTATTATTGTTCCTTCCCACCATGCTTCCCACCAGCCTCAACTTGTTCCCAGGTCCCCACAGGAGCAGTAGACACTAGGATGTTTTGCCCTTGTACAATACATTTTGCTCTGAATTCAAGTTTTGGAGGATAAGCACTTCTTTTTTGAGCTCCTCAAATTCCTATCAACGTCTGTTTGTCACTGCATCCTCCAAAGTAGTTTCACTGACACTTCTTGGTAACAATTAATGACACATACACTGCAATATAGACTTAAAAGTGTAAAGATGCAGACAGCACCAAAACTAGAATTTAGCACAAACAAAAAACAGTTCTCTGAAGTTGACATTTTTTTCTTAAATGAATTTGAAATGTTGGCTTATATTTGTTTTTTATGCTTGAATAATAGATATGGCTCACCAGCATGAGTAGCACATATACATGATTCACTACAAAGAAACTAGTAGGGTCTGTGAGCGTTAGAAATGAATTAGTACTTTAAATGCACGATACTTAAAATGGTAGAGAAGCTCTCCTACTTTATAGCAACAAATTATCAGGACAGCTTTATACATTGATAGCAGAGGAACAAATTTTGAAAACAGAGTTGATGGCTTTGGACTCCAGTTACAACCTTTCTGCCAAGAACAACATCACACAAGAAGTCCAGTGATGAAATCTGCTGAGAATATGTCCTCTGGCACTGTTCCTTTCCATGGCCCCTCCTCCAAGCACACAACATTTCATTACAAGGTTCAAAGATAGTAAAAGATGTTTCAGTGCTTTCTAATAGTTTTTTTACAAGATTAGAGCCTTGTCAAAGATTTGTTTATCGCCAGGATTAATTACAGGCATTAATTAAACTGTCATTATGCCTATTTTTCAACTGTTTTGTAAATATAAACTTGAAAAGCACAAACAAGATTTTTATCTGTGTTCATAGAACAAATGCCACAGAACAGCAGCTCTTGGGAAAAAAGAAATGTCCTTAATCCATGTTTTCAAGCATAGTTCATCGGCTCTTCTCACACAATCAAATGCACAAGCCTGTATCCACCACGTGTAGCTACTGCTTTGCTGTTAATGGGATAAAGATAAGGCAGTCCTCAGTGGCCTGATGGTGGATGAGGAGAGCAGCTGGGACTGTGGTACAGCCCAGCTGACTGGAGCCACTGGCACTCGCAGAGGGATAGACTCTCACCAGACAATGTGGTATATCTGTGCCTAGAAATGCAGGGAGAATCACAGAATCACAGAATCACCAGGCTGGAAAAGATCCACCGGATCATTGAGTCCACCCATTCCTACCAAACACTAAACCATGCCTCTCAGCACCTCCCTGGGCAGCCTGTTCCAGTGCCCAATGACCCTTTCCGTGAAGAATTTTTTCCTAATGTCCAGCCTAAATCTCCCCTGGCAGAGCTTGAGGCCATTCCCCCTTGTCCTGTCTCCTGTCACTTGGGAGAAGAGGCCAGCACCCTCCTCTCTACAACCTCCTTTCAGGTAGTTGTAGAGAGCAATGAGGTCTCCCCTCAGCCTCCTCTTCTCCAGGCTAAACAACCCCAGCTCTCTCAGCCGCTCCTCATAAGACCTGTTCTCCAGCCCCTTCACCAGCTTTGTTGCTTTTCTCTGGACTCGCTCCAGAGCCTCAACATCCTTCTTGTGGTGAGGGGCCCAGAACTGAACACAGGATTCGAGGAGCGGTCTCACCAGTGCCGAGTACAGAGGGAGAATAACCTCCCTGGGCCTGCTGGTCACGCCGTTTCTGATACAAGCCAAGATGCCATTGGCCTTCTTGGCCACCTGGGCACACTGCTGGCTCATGTTAAGTCGCTGTCAACCAACACCCCCAGGTCCCTGTCCTCCAGGCAGCTTTCTAGACAGACTTCTCCTAGTCTGTAGCACTGCATAGGGTTGTTGTGCCCCAAGTGCAGGACCCAGCACTTGGCCTTGTTAAACCTCATGCCATTGAACTCTGCCCAGTGGTCCAGCCTGTTCAGATACGTAGAGTTACTGCTCTTAGACACCAGAGACCAGACACTAAACATTATTTCAATGGTATTCACTGCCTCAGAGAAGTCTTCCTTTCCTGTTGGTTGAATCTGGGCTCTGAACACAAGACCCAGAAATTAGCAGCTTAAACTGTGAGACAAAGTCCTCCGGCTACAGGTTGCTGCAACAGCAGGGGAATTTCTTCTATCAGTGGACCTTAGAGAAGGAAGGCACCACTGCCTGCAACCAGAGTTACAATGATGCACATGAGCATCCATTAGTGCAGTAAATTGCCATGGAAACACTCAGAAAGATGGACAGCATCATCGTGTCAAGTATCCTAAGCCAGGAAAAACACTTCCACTTTTAAAATTGCGTATTCCAAAAGCAAAACAGAAGATTAAAAGCAAACCAACAGGAGTTCTTTGAACTCATTGCTGAACAGCATGTTCCTCCACTGACAGAGAAAGATTGTACAGTGCAAGGAGGTGAACTACATGAGCCTGTTCTGTTTACAGCCTGGGGGCCTGAGATAGGCAATGAGTACAATTGCAAAAGGATATTATGCCACAATGAGCTCAAGGGGAACAAGTGTCATGCATTTGCAGCTGGGAAGATGACAAATAAACATGAACTGCGTGCACGCTTACATCCAGTTCTGCCACTTGTGATATCAGTATCATAAATGGACTCATCTCACCATTCCTAAACCATTCTGTAAGACATACGTTAATGCTGAATATGGTCAAGAAATGTGTTTCCACAACCTCTTCTTCCATTCCATTGGTTGTCAGGACTAACATTTAACCAGCAAGTCCTCTAGGAAAGTATAGATCTATCACGTTATTCTCAGAATTGAGCAGGAAGACTAGATGCTGGAAGTTAGAAAGCAGGGATGTTTTCTAGTGCAATAATTCCATTGACAGGTGAAGAGCTAGGGCTGGTGCCCCGTTGGTAACAGTCAGCATAGGCACACCTTCTGTCATTTCTCTACCTGCCAGAAACAGCTTCTTTGAAGACTGTACACCCTTAGAACTTAATTGCAGAACTCTATTTCTTTCATTTGAATTATTTCTTTTGCATGGCAAAGCCAAAGTGACACAGCAGCTGAGCCCACAGGACATTTCCTCAGGTGAGAATCAGGGAGAGTTTATTGCATCCCTCTGCACAGTGCAGTGAGCTCACCCATGCTGCTTGTCCCTTTCCAGCGAAGTGACTTGTCTGTCCTCACTCACCACTGAGAGGCCATTGTGGGAAGGCAGTGAAGTACTAGTAGCACTAGAGTGGAGCCAGTAAAGGTTTACTGAGTTACAACTCGAGAAAACTTTCAAACCAAACTCATCCCAGCTGGCTGAGCAAACCAAGAGGTAGGTGCTGGCATGGCTGGTTCTGCATTGTTTTCACGCATTCAATTTATACAGTGAATGTCACCAGAGAGGTGATGGTGCAAGAACATCAGAGGGCAGAAGGAACAAGAAGGCAGCAAGAAGCAAGACATGCCAAAAAAATGAGGGCAGAAATGTACTCTGAGCCTCAGTGAGCTTCAGGATGCACGTACATCCTTACAGGTCTGGTGGCTGAAGCCAGTGGCTTCAGAAGCTGGGGGTTTTGCAGCTGCCACCCATCTTGAGCTCCTTTTGCTGGTGGCTGCTGCTGCTAGACCTGACTGAGAAGGTGCCTGTTTTTCTTTCATTTTTGGCCAACATCTGAAAGGCTACATATTTTTTCTTTGTCCTTTGGATAACTCTGTTGATATTAAAATCTGCTGTTATGAAACTTTCCATTTCCCCAGGAAATAATTTGTGTTAATATATTCTTATCCTTTCCTTATTGATTTTATCTGCAATGCTTTTTGCCAAGTCTAATTTTTAGAGCCTTACGTTTATTGTCTTAAATCCCAGTTATGAAGTGTTTTGCTGGGCTCCTTTTTTTTTTTTTTTTCTTTCCATGATGCAAAGCACACTTTCAAGTGAAGCACAGCTAAGAGAGGTTTGTTATTTCTGAGTAAATCAGGCGGTCAGCGTGGGCTAGCAGACAGTGTGAATGAATAAGAGATAAGGCATCTTCCTACATGCTTACATCAGGGGAGCTGATGACAAAAGAAAGCTGAATAATACCTAATTAGTTAAGATAAAAAGGGAATGAGAAGGGGACACATGGGAAGCCCCAGGCAGTGACTGTGTTTGCTCATGCTTCTGGCTATATAGATTCAAGCACTAGTAAACCATTTTGTACCAGTAAGTTACCTAGTTATAATTATCTTGTATTTTAGGAGAATCTTAGATGCTGGGCTTGCAGGTTTGTCACTTGCTGGTGTCTCTTAGCTTTCAAGAGCACTGTGATGGTGCAGGAGAGGGTGACCCTAGGGACAGCAGGACTTTGAATGCCCCCGAGTTACAGCCTGTTACAACATCCCCTCCCTGTGTCTCCACTGCATTGGTCACTTGTTGGCTTTGCAGACATCAGCCCACGCTCTTGTCTCATTTTTTTTAAGGCTTAGATCCTGAAAGTCATAAGCTGTAGTTACAAAAGCAGATTTCTTCTCTACCACGTGCATGCCTTATCTGCAGAAGTCAGACCTGCTGAGAAATGCCTTTTAAGTCAACTTGTAGAATTTCAGTATCTGTGCAGGGCTGTGGGCATCCCTCAGAGAGCCCTAGCTGGGCTGCTGACTTGTTCATGTTGAACCTGCTATAACGCTGTCAGCTCCAACAGACCCTGCCTCCTGCTCACCTGCAGGGCTGAAGCCACCAAATAGCTCCTTTCATGCTCTTTGTGAGAAGGATGTACCAACTCTGACAACAAAGACAAGCCTGTATGGACTAAGTGAACACTGACATAAGCAGCAATAAGCAAAAATGGCAGTGTGGTCATCGAAGGTGTGGTAGCTGCTTCAGCAGAGCACCCCAGAACAGCGAGGAGGCCTTGCCTGGGACAGCATTGAAGCTGGGAACAGGAAACTTAGCCAGAGCCACAGAGACACCAAGTGACCTGGTGGGTGCCATGTAAAGGATTCTGAGTTTGCAGGGATGTGGAAAAAGCTGCTTTCCCAGGGGCTCAAGGAGGTGTCATGACAGCAAAACTGTGATGACAAGCACTTTTCCAGAATATTTGGAGTGAAAGATATGCGCAACATTTAAATAGTATTGATACTAGCAATCCCCAGATCCTGTTTGATTTGCAAGGGTCTATCACTCAGCCTCAGTCTGCCTTTGATGTACATTCCTGCATATTCACAAAGCACATTCATTTCCTTTTGCGGTGTTTTCATTTGCTGCTAGGAAAGCTCTCCGCCCCTTAGGCAGGCCTGTGGCTATTCCGTGTCAGTAGTTTTCATATCACTAAGAGTCTTAAACAAACTCTGCTGGTCTTCTGCTGCACTGCATACCAGAATTTTACCATGGTCTAGGGAGTCTTAAATTCCCACAGTAAGACCTATGGCTTCTCTTCAGAAATTACCCATCATCACCACTGCAACTGCCCAAAATATTTGACCAAAAATTGAGTTCTTGCCAATATGCACTGTGGAGTCCCGCTTTCTAACACTGTAGTATAAAACAGGCCTTCCCTCTCCAAAAGAGGTACTGAAGGGTGCCACACAGCAGGAGGAATGGAATGAGGTACAACTCAAATACATTCTGAAGATGCTCTTAAGCTGTGCAGATATCCATGTGACAGTGTTAGACAGAGGCAGTCTTAACAAAAAACTATCTCCATAAAACTCTTCCACAAGAAAAGGGTTAAGCAGTGAAACATGAGAGTATTTCCCGGCCTTTGTTGTGTTGGACAAAAAACCGCAGTGTTCATCATTATTTTCACTGAAAACAGGTTCATGTAACAGCAACAAGTATGTCTGTGGTTTGAGGACTTCCCATACTTAACTCTCAGCTGAAAAATGAAGGACTTTCAAGAAAAAGCAATGTAGTTGTTCTTGCTAGACTTTCTTGGTGTGGTGGCTAATCAGCTTTGCTGCACTAGAGATTCAAGTGAAGTCATTAAGTGCAGAGTGGAAGTAGGGAGGAAACATCCAGCTGACAAAGAAGCACTTTGGAAAATGAAGGCATGGAGGGCATCATCCTGAGCAAGTGTGGTTAATTGTGAGGTGTACACCACACCACTTTGAAGAAGTTTGAGAAGGTAATGGAGTTACCTAATACTGAGTTTCATTGCCAGGGACTAATTTACTGAGTGATGTAGAGAGATTTCAAAGCGGCATTTAGAAGACTAAGGGTTTACCAATAAGTACAAAAAAAATGAGTATGGCCCTCAGGCTGAAATTACTCTGACCAGACCTGCAGAAAAGCAGGTGTTCTAAAGGGCAGTTGGGTAGTGGGAGATCCTTGCACAGAGCCATCCATCTTGATGGTGGTGGTCACCAGATATTTCACTGACATTCATTGACATCTGGAAGGAGTGAAGTCATTTGGGCCTCTGTGGATTGCTGTGATGTTAGGTACTACAAGAGTTGATATGCAGATCTCTGGTTCATATGTCTGTCCACTAGAAGTTGTCCATGTTCCAGTATTTCCAACCCAATTTGTACCTCTAGGATGAAATTGCACCTTTTTATGACAAAGCAGCCTTCAAGTCTTAATTTAAATCCAAGCCAGATGGTTTTGACTGTCAAGGTAGGGCAGATCTGTACTAGCTTTTTTACTGGAACTATCTCACTAGGATGATTTCAACAGAATGACCTCTATAAACTGCACATTTTTTTTTCAGTGTTGTAACTGGGAGGTCTCAGAACAGTATAACTTGCATTTGCCCTTTACTGGGCTTCTCCCTTGCTGTTTTGATTACTTGGCTGATAAGTTACAGAAATCTAAACACTGAGGAGAACAAGGACTGTGCTGCCTGTTGCTTTGATAGCGCAGACTTAAGTGCAGAATTAGAGGCATCTGCCCCCACAACGCAGAGCTCTGCTGGGTTTCTGTGTGTACATGTAGAGAAGAGGTGATCATCTGCTTCGGTTGCTCCAAAGCAAAATTGACTTCCCTGGAACATTTAATCTCCATTTTGGAGAGTACAGCCAGAGAGGCCACTCACTTGGAAAGCCTTTGGTGAACCTGTAACATATGTCAAAAATACACGTGTAGTTGGAGCAGCAGCCAGGCTCCCAGTATGAAAACAATGATTCAGAAGAGGAACGTCTATGATCTCGTGGGAGATATTATGGAAAAATACCATGACTGTCACTTTGTTTGGAGTAGATAGACAGATTACCTTGACGCAGATGTTCCAGGACAAAGCAAATGTAAAGATTATTTTACTTTTCCAAGAAAAGAAGTGATTATTATATGATGTCATTATACGTGAATCTGATGCTAAAACAATGTGGAAAAATTCTGGAAAATTATGGGAGCATTTAAAGTAAATTGAGTATTTCAAGATACAAAAACAACTGTATCAGATATAGAATATGGCCTTCTATTCACAGCTCTGATAGATGCAGGTGTGTTCCCCAAAAATCAAATTAAAGATCAGTGCTTCCTGCCGTCTTTGAAATACTTAATTGTGCCGACGGAAGAAATGGGACAACACACAACGATCAATGTGATCCAAGTGAAGCCGCTTTATTTGGGTTCGTTCTGCTTTTATAAAATTGTTTAACCTTAGCTTGCCTTCAACAGCCAGCTTCCTAATTTGCATAACACAACAGAGTCGTTATAACCTTTTATAACCTTGAGGACCCTGGCTAAGGCTTCCCAGCTCCACCCAGCCACAGTGCTTGGGCTGCTCATTGTATGCTGCCACCCAACACTTAATTTCTAAAGAACAGGGGATATAAATCTCCTCATTTGACTTGATTCACAATCCTGCTGTCTATACTAATAACAATAGCCTGGATTTACTCTTAGTATGGACTTCATCTTTCACTGACAGGTTTCAGAACTTGCAAAAAAAACACATGCTGGTGTGAGAATGGGAGCAGGAGAAGTGTGCTATGGAGAGAAGAAAACAAGTAGTGAGAAAGAAAGAGTAAAAGAAAAAGCTCATGTAGGATTGCAAAGAGACAATAAAGCAGTAAAGATGATGTGGTTGCACTGAAGAATAGAAAAGCAGCTGTCTCCACCAAAGAGTTGATTAGAAAATATATGATTTCAAGAAATTGAACTGAGAACTGGTAGCAGACCATCAGCGTATGTCTGAGTCATCAAACTGAAGCAGAACCTAAACATTTAGGATGCAGTGACTCAAATAGATGCAATCATGTGAACATAATCTGACTTTCCAAGTTCTGCTTGAAGAAAAAACTGTACTGGAGCTTAGGTGTTCCTAGATGCACTATCCAGAAGATGCTTTCAAAAGGTTACTGAACAAACAAACCCAATATTATTTTAGACTTCAGTAAGCGGGATGAAATTATAGAACGCTTGATTATAAGATATAACTTCACCAATGGTATTAAAATTTTAAATTTCCTGGAAAGACTGACAAAGATAGGTCTATAAACAAAAATTGCAAGTCCTAATATGTGAGCTTTGGTAAAATAAAGAAAAAAGGTGAAGTTGTCTGAACTGAAAAAGTCAGAGAACTGAATAAACTTGGTACTTCTTTAAGTCAATGATGTGAAAACTACTTGTAGGGAGAAATAAACACAGAGAGAAGCTCTCCAGACTTAATTGCTGAGTATCCTCTCAAAGAAGGAATAATCCTTTAAGAATACAAACAAATTCTTATCAGCAAATATAACTATAATAAGTTTTGTAAATCAGGATGTGCAGAGAAATTAAGAATAAGCCAAAAATTAGAATAGATGTAATGGAAATTAGAAAAAAACCCCATTTTTTTCAGCAGTGTAATAAATATAAAAAAAACAACAGGGAAAGAAGTGGAATCACAATGGAGCAAGGATTAAATAGCTGGAAGATTCGACTTATACTTTGTCTTAGTTTATAGTAAGAAAAATGGAATTAAATATGGAAACAAGCAAGGCAACTAAAGGAAATTATTGCATTTGAAAGTGTAAACAAAACTTCAGATACTCTAATAATGGGCTTCAATCTCCTAAATCCTAGAGGAATTAGTTACATGCAGCCACAGTTTTGGTAGCAAGTTAAAAACGGTGCAGTTACGATTAGACATAACAAATACACCGCTGTTTCAGGAAGCAAAAAATACTGGTTTGGGCCTGGAGCAGTATTGTGGCTTCAGGAGTAGGTATAGCTTTAAAGAACAAGCATAACTGAAAAGAAAGAATAGTTAAGGATGTGAAAATAGTTGCTGAATGGGATAAAAGACACATCGGTTTAAAAAGCTAATTATCCCAGACTGACAGAAGACTGAGTTTCCTCTGAAAAATAAATAAGGCAGATGTAATCCCACTGAGTGACAGCTGATACTTTGATGCACTGTCAAATGGGAAGTGGTTAATATAACTGAGGAAGGCAGAGGATAGAAGTGGATTAAAAACCATATCGGAGTTTCACAAAGAGAAGGTAAAACAAGATCATGTTTGAGAGGAAACTACTAGGCTGACAAATGCTTAGAATTTGTCAAAGATCAGTCTTGGTTTTATCTAATTAAATATTTTCCTTTGGGACTTCTGCAAGAAATGTAATTTTTCCGATGACATTTGCTAGAGACGCAAGTAGTCCATAATGGTCAACACAGTGCAGAACCAGGGTATCACAAAGAAATAAAAGGTGACCTTGAGAACTAAGCAATAGAAATGGGTTGAAAGCTAATAGTGTGAAGGCACCATCACTTGGGGATAAAAAATTATCTCTGCTGTACCTGAAACAACAGTTGGGAACAGCTGGTGGAGGAGCCTAGTATACTATTGGTGCTGGATGGGCATGAACCACTGCTGCGACACAGTCATAAGAAAAGTGAACATGTGCCTTGTGTGTATCAGAGAAAAATAACTTCCACTGTAGATAGAAAATTGTGAATAATCGTCTTCTCCAAGACACTGTGAGGTCTCATTAGAAACACTGGCCATTCCTGGTCATTCCCTGTCAAGAAGGATTAATTGAAACGAGGGGATACAGACAATGCTCAGACCTAGGGATAGTGTGCTACAGGAGAGACCAGAGCCTGCTTAGCAGCAGAGAAGAGGAAAAGGATACAAATGGTTTCTAGAAATACATCAGGAAAGAGTAAACACCACAGGAAGAAAATAGCTATATAAGGGAAAGTGGCATAAGATGAAAATCTAAACTACTTACAAACAGCATTAGCGTAGATGACAGAATTTGGTTTTTATGACTCAGAATAGCAAGACTGTGTCACATCCACCCAGCAGAAACAGTGGAACAAGAAATTTGCCTGGTATCAACATGCAGCAGGATCTCTGCATAGAAGGATTGCACACAACAAGGTTGCCTAAGAGGCAGGAGTCTGAACTTGGTGTTCCCATGTACACCTGGAGGAACAGTCCCTTGTTTCTGGTGGCATGACCACCTGTGGCTACTGCATGAGAGCTGTCAGCCTGAGTTTGACTAGACCTCTGCAGTTCTCCTTAGTCCTTGAATTCAATGTGGTATATGTAGAAATCTAAAAAAGCTAATTTTCTGTAGCCAGCAGTGCCTCTCATTCGTGTTCTGCTCTAGCAGTATAATTCATTCTTCCCATTTGAACAAGAAGCTCTCCAATTAATCTGGCTGTTAAGCTTTATGTGTTATTATAAACATTGTGTAATGATACTATATCACTGCCAGGCATGCACCATTGACACCACTACAGGGTGGAAGAGAACATACTGTGCTCCCATTTTGTGATTGCCAGTTCTCTTGACTGCCAAGAACATAAATTCCCTTATAGACTATATAGTACCCAGTTACTGTAGTGGAAGGTGATCTCTACTTAAGCTACAGAAAAATCATGTTTCCACAGGCCATCCATTGCATAATAAAGCTACAAGTTGTGCATAGTTTCACAAAGCATTTTCCTCGTCTTCAGTAGTACAGTGAGTGAAATATAACAAGAACAGCCTATAGTTAGTGTCTAAATGAAACAAAGCATAAAGCGGATTAAGTGCTACCGTCATTTTACCGCAGACGTGATCAGGAGAACTGCTTTGTTTAAAAGTTACAGTCTTTTTGAAGTCTAAGCTTTGATGAAGTTAATCTTCACAGGAAGCAATCAATTTTTTCTTTCTTTGTATGTCACTGTTCTTCCATGTCAGCTGCCTTAGAATTTGTACCTTTTTAAGCAAATACACTGCTGGGCTGTGGGGATCTGGGCAGCTGCATACCCCGTATCTTGCAAAGTGCCAGACATGTCCAAAAGTCTTGGGTTTGCTCTAGTGTCTAGTCCAAAGCACAAGACCTCAGGAGTCAGGTGGTCACGTTTCATGTTCACTGCAAGCGTGTGAACCTGGGATTCACTGGGCCCAGTGTTTAAGAAAAAATAAAACAGAGAAAATCAATATTTGTGCCAGAGAAAACATGACATGAGAAGACACGGGTGAACTGCAGCTAGCAGGGAAAGCTTGGAAAACAACTAAAGGAAAGGTAGTTAAATAAACAGATAAGAAGGGGAAAGAAACAGAGGGAGCAGAGCGAGAAAGGCATGTGAATACAGGAAGAGCAGGTGCAATTATTCAAGGGAAAAAGCACTGACATGCAGGAGCTGGATGGGAAGGGAAATAAAAGGCACAAAATTAAAGATATTTTCAGACGTGGTTTGCTGGCTGTGCGAAGTAGGTGCTAACCTTATAGAACAGTCAGGTGCATTTAGGATAATAGGTTAAAATTAAGCACGAATGTGATTTTTTTATTATTTCAATCTTGGAACAGAAGGCAGATTAAGAACAGGCGAAGTGTATTACAACTTGAATATCCAGCTGACCACTTGGTTTGCAATGGAGTTTGTAACAGTGAACATCTTCAGAGTGGGAGCTCATTTACTTAGTACTCCACCTTTTCCCTTTCCACAAGCTCAGAAGGAAAAGGTAGTGTCAGGAGAAGGTACCTAGAGCTGCCTGGTGTCTAGGGGCTGAGCAGACACTTCATGTGGCCTGAGGATGTGATTCATGCTGTTGTCTTTAGGGCATTTCATTATTTCCTCCTTCCTTACACTCTCTGGGTTTTGGTACTGGTCCTAGAGCAGTGTGGGAACTAGAACATATGTTTTGAGGAATTTCTTTCTTTTTCTAATTGGAACAGAGCACCATGAAATTTTCACAAAGCAAATTATAGGGGTGAAACCCCACTATTTCCTCTCCATAAGAATATTTCACATTGACTTCTGCATTTCTAATTAGAAAATATATTTTGAAAAATATTATCCTGAAGTAAAAGAAAAACATTGCATTTTAAAAACTGCCTGTTGAAATTTTAAAATAGTAAGAATAAAAAAATTCATACTGAAATATTCCATCCTCCTTAAAGGCTTCTGGAGGTTTTCTTTTTCCAAAATAAAACACTTTTGACATACCCATGTTTCCATGGAAAGTTTCAGTTTTGACATGAATGGCATTGTTCAACCAAAAAACCAGTCTTCAACTGGAAAAAATTTGACTAATTCTTATGCAGCCGTACACACCCTTTTCTTTCTCCTCAATATCTTTTTCCAGTCTCGATCAGTGAGTCCCCTGGTGAAAAAATCTCTGCCAGCTAGAAAAAGGAGCAGAGAGAAATATGTTTGCTGATGTTCTGCTCATTGCTGTGCATACCCTCTGCTTTGTCACGTCACCTCTTTCCCCAGCGAGGCCTTGCAGACAGCAGATTTTCTGGGCATCCACCGCCCCGTGTTCTGCGGGATGAGCACGATGGGGCAGGATCAAACCACGGACCCTGTCAGAGGAGACACCTCACTGCAGGCAATGGGAGAACCCCAGCTGGAGCAGGCAGGCTCTGGTCCTCGATAAACATGATGTGTCTTGTGCTGCATGTTCGCTTCCTTGTTCCCTCAGCTGCCTCAGGGTTCAGTAGCATTGAATAAGTGCTGATTACTGACAAAGTTTTGTGTGCAAGCAGCAATGATAGCACGAGTTTGAGATAGGTGCTGGCATTTATGATTTAACTTCTTCTATACCATGTGAGGAGGATTTCTAGGAACAACCAAGGTGGTTGAGCACATGCTCTGCACACAGGTATATCAAGGAAAAGAGGTACTGCACATACTAGGTGCTGGTTTCCAGTGCTCTGAGTGCATCATTAATTCCATGTCATCCCAAGACAGGTGAGTTCACAGCTCCAGCAGTGCTGGTGTAGGGCCTGAGAAAGATTTATTGCTGTTTTCTGAGTTTGTTAACAGAGCACTTAGGCACTGGTGGACGACTGGGCCATTCCAGTAAATGCAATGGAAAAATCATCTGTAGCACAGAGCCACGTGCGTCCTGAGGAGCTGAGCAAAGGAGGGGGGAATGTGGCAGCCAAATGCCCTCGTGTGACCCCAAACTATCTTCAGCTCCACATTAAAAACAGGTGCTTGTTTTAAATTGTCTGTTACAGGAAATTTAAACACAGCTAAACATCACTAAGAGCCCTGCTACCATTTGGCTTCAGGCTACGATGACATTAAGTGGGGGGTCAGGATTGCAGTGGGATGTCTCAACCCAATGCCCAGTTCTGACCAGTGAACCATCCCAGAAACTGCCCCAGCTCCAGCACAGGATGGACGGTGGGTGACTGCTGCGAAAATAGAGTTGTTCTGCAGCAGCAGGAAGGAGTAGCAAGCTGTAAATTTCACTGAGTGGAAAGAGCAAACGCTGTGACGTAACTCTTTGCTAGATCTTGGCTGGAAGGCATAAACATTGCCCTTGCAAACCTTCATGGAACTACTGCTGGTACAAGATCAGGGCTGAGACTGCTGTGGAGATAAGCCCTGGCAGAAATATTTATAAGCCTGCAGCTGCTTAAAAACAAGAAAGCTGTTCACAGATTGACTCGTGGGTCTGTCTAAAAGTGTGATCAGAAGAGTCTCTTATCCCTCAAACAGTTTAAAATTATCAGGTGCTATCTTTGCCAAAATAAATCTTTAAAGCTTTCTAATATTTATTCCTCTTAATTTGAGTCTTTGATGTGTCATCTGTCCTTTAGTCCACATTTTGAAGGGAAATCTAAGAAACATATCTGAATACAGCTAAGCTTCACAAAACATCATGTCATGCAAGCAGTGTCACCACTTCACAAAACATCATGTCATGCAAGCAGTGTCACCACTCAAGGACCAGTGTCACACCACAGGCACTCCTTTGAAGCAGCACTGTTTTTCCTCCAAGCACCAGAGGTACCGTTCCTATCAGAGCTTTTGACTTCTGCAGAGCTTCCAGGACCACATGCCCAGAGAGTGTCTCTGGTCTCTACTCTGGGGATGCTAAAACACAACTAGGGTGAATGGGAACTGTCTTTGTCACCAAAGGCCTCCTGAGAGAAGCGCTGGGCACCTTCACTGTGAGAAGTGGCTCAGTATCCTCAACTATCCTCAAGATGGGAAAGGAGAAGTTGTAGTTAGGATTTAAATGTGGCTGCTCCAGAGGTGGTATTCCTCTAGCTCCTGATAAGAAATAAACATCACCCATGAAAGGGACAACATCAACATCAGAGAGGCAGAACTCAAAGTATTACTGACTTAAAGGGAGCCCTCAGCAGACAATACTGAGCTTCAGCGCCTGAGCTTAACTTCAAATCTGAACCTTGTGTGTCTGTCCCCATCACCTGCAATAACACAAGCAGCATGAAGGTAAAGCCTATAGAGTTTCTTTGCACTCAGACCAGCCAGCAGGAACATCCAGCAGAGAAGAGGTGATAATTCTGCTCTGTTTCTTCCCTTGTGTCAATGGAAATGTTCATTACCATTTATCCTGGCACTGGCCAGAAACAGCAGCAGAGCCAGAGGTCTCTTTCTCTTTTGTTTGTAATCTCTGCTGAGCAGATGAATCATTGTTGTGCTTCACCAGATCATTTCTGTTTTATAACACCCTGCTCATTTCATTACGAAAATCCAGCCTTGAGTGGAGTAAATGAATTTGTGTTTTTCTTGTCCTCACATTCCTTTTGATATTTAGAGTGTAATTTCCATGGAAAAACAGAAATACTGAACTGCCTGGAGCCAGCTAACATGAGGCCATAGGCTGTGTCTAGAACAGCACTTTCTGGGCACCAGCCACTGTTTGTTAGATAGGCTCCCTTGAAACAGACCCCTCAATTATCCAGTTCACATGCTATCATCACTGACTTGTTATTTCATCCTTCTGTAAAAGCAAAATAGATGTGAAAAGTTTATTAAGCCCAATCCTGTCTGCCTAATATCAAGTGTAAGACTTCCCTGGTATTTTTGTGAGTTCACCTGGGTACACCCTACCCAAACTATACAGCAATATACATCAAATCAGGCAGCTCAGCTGCTGCCTTCAAATGAGGAGATGACTGTGTCTCAGTGGTACTGTGCTTTAAGTGTTCACCACACAAAAGTCTCCAGAGGATGCACCAAAATGAAAAGCAGTGTAGTTATTCATTGTATTGCCTCACCATACCAAGCCCCAGAAGAGCAAAGAACCTCAGGCCCACCAAGCTCTACAGGGATCCTCCCCAGACTTTGCAATGAGGCTGAAATTGTACCCATTTGCCATGTGTGCATTGTGTACAGTGGAAAGTACTCTCCGTAGGAGCTCTAAACAAAGGGAAATTGTGGCTGGGCTAAACTCAACAAACATGAAATAGCTCATCCTCCGATGTGAGTCTTCTAAGAGGTTGGACTGAAAAGTCTGCTGTCTTTCTACTTTGATTTTTTTATTCATGTAACTTCTTGTATCAGCTGTGAATTTCTTTGGCTCAGTATGGCAGTAAGGACAATCCTTTAATATGCAGCTGGTGGAAAAATAACAGCAGCAATGATGGCTTGGCCAGAGCTACAGTGTTGTAAAGCTAAATAGAAAGTAACCAGTGGGATAGAAAACGTAACCGATACCAAAATATACATACTGATATTGGGACCAAGACTGTATTTTGTGCTCCTCCTTTGAGCTCCCTGAGATGGGTATATGTCCTTCTGCTAAGGTGATGTATGCAGGTTGTTGCAGAATATTTCCCTTGCACACAAGCCTCCCTCTGACCCATGGCCTGGACTTTTGCAACAACAGAAAGAAGCATCAAGGACCACGGCGAGCTGCGCAGTACCAGCTAGCCTAGGTTTTAGCAAAAATTCCTAACAATCAGGGCAGCATTGAAGCTGTACAGTTTGAGTACTGGTTTCTGTGAGTGTGGCATGAACATGAGGAAAAACATCTTTACTGTGAAGGTGACAGAGCACTGGAGCAGGCTGCCCAGAGACATTATGGAATGTCCTTCTCTGGAGATATTCAAAAGCCACCTGGATACATTCCTGTGCAATCTGCTCCAGGTGAGCCTGCTTTAGCAGGCAGTTGGACTAGATGATCTCCAGAGGTCCCTTCCAACCCCTGCCATTCTCTGATTCAGTGACATACACATGAAAAGAAGTATCTCCCACCTGCTTGCCCATTGACTGCAATGTACTGTGTCATCGACCAGATCCGAGCTTCTTTGGGACTGGTGCAGAGACTTTTCTGCTGGCACAAGCTTCTGCAAACCAGTTCATCTTGCTGGCCTGCCCCATAGTCTCTACTCATAAAGCATGGCAGCTTAGAGAAGTTTGCTTGCTGATCCTCAGCCAGGATGGAGACTCTACATTTTTCCATTAAAGAGAAAAAAATACTTTGTGTGTGGCTGATTTTTTAACAAAGAAAACAAAAGGAAACATTGTATGTAAAGACTTCTGTAAACAAAACGTGTTTTGGAGTTTAATTGGGGCTTTGCGTGCACAAACTAATGTCAAGCTTAATTTAATGTGCTTTGTTGCTTGAAAAAGCATGGGAGAAGCATCATCCTGCATGTTAGTTATTATCTGAAAAAGGAAAATCTGCCAGTAGGGCATTTGGTCACTGCAGGCCAGAAGAAAAGAAATCATGTCACCTGTGTGTCTCTAGTTTTCTTCCTACCCCTGCAGGTCTACTTAAAGCAGGAGCTCCAGGGTCAGGCAGTGCCTAACTGCATGTTTGTACACTGCCTGTTGTGATGCTGCTCCAGCTGTGCCTGAGGATGCTGCTGTACTTCAGTGTTTTAAAACAGTATGATTGATAACTCTATTCATTTCAGAAGGAGCAATCAAGGTTCTTGAGATCATTTTCATGATTCAGCCCTTGCTTTATCATTATTAGCCAAAATCACACCTACCCCTGCACCAGACTGGGGTGGAATAGGAACAGTAGAGTTTTCTACCCTGGTTCTCCAGAACAGTTTTGTGGCTATAGGAAGCAGGGAGTTCCTCCCTTCCTGTGTCTCATTCAAAGTGGGAAATGTGCAGTTTTGAACCCCATAACTGGGTGCCAGTGCCCACCAGCTGGAAGACCTTTAATGCAGTTTGAGGGAAAGTCTTGACTGCGTGTTACAAGAGATCTCAAGGCAAGCTAGAAACGTCAGAAAGTACTAGTCACCTTTGCCCCTTTCCAGAACTTCATACCACAGTGAACTTCCAAGGGCAGTCAGGAAAGCGGAAGACCTCATCTTCCAGCTTAGAGACAAACATGCAAGTCTCTGAAATGTGAACTGATTTATTCAGTCTCCCAAAGCAAAGTCTTTAGGAAAAAAAAGATCTTTAAATATATTGAGCCATCTGGCCATCTTGCTGCTCTGCAGGACTTCGTGCTGGGCTTGCTTCATTCCTGTGTGTCACTGGCCCCCCTTGGCCCGAGTCATGCCTTGTCCCACAGCAAATTACAGAGTTCCCTCGTGCCTCGTATCTGGGACGTGGGTCATGCTGGGCTCTGCACTCTGCAAAAGCGCTGTGCTAACAAAGCTGCTGCCCATGGCTGTAGCGTTTGCAGTAGCTCTTTTCTTGCTCCTCTTCATCTCAATCTCTTTTGATTTAGCAATGCCTTTCTCAGAGGCTAGTAGGGAAGGAGAGGCCAGTGCCCTTCTCCAGGCAGCTGCCCTTCTGCCTGCTGCTCTCGGTGCCCCCCAGTCTCTCTACACAATGCTGGTCCCTTCCCCCTCAGCCAGCAGATGTGCTGTGGCTGAGGTAAAAAGTACAAGTGAACTCTTTGTTCGTATTTTGGGAGTAGGTTACTGTATATGTTTGTACATAAACTCTTGGAGGTTCTACAAATTAAATGTGTCTTGACGAACACAACAACTTCTGGGACTATCGCTTCATTTCGCAGATAACATCATCATTTGCTAGTGAGTCTTTTGATTTGTTTTTGTTACATGTACTTATTCTGGATCAGTTTGTAATGTTGCTTTATTTTTCCTTTTCAAGAGGTAAACACAGGCTACAGAGTGATTCTGTTTCCCAGCCTACAGCTCAGGGACACTGTTGTAAGTGATAACCCAAAGCTGAGGAAGATCAGAAACCAAAGCTCTGGATTTTGACATTGCTCAAACACACAGATTTGGCAATGTGTTTTGGGAAGAGATCCCTTTTCTTAAGTCACTAAATACATCAACCATGAGTTGAGCTGTGGTGCTGAAAAAATACAGACATGTGCCTGGGTCCTCTGTGAACAGCAGCAAAACAGATCACTGTGTCCCATGAAGAGAAGAAACTCACAGAACAGTACACATCTCCACATCCACTTGCATATGTGGAAAATACAGTATCAAGATGTTTGTTGAAAAAACAGGCACTGGTAAGCATATTCTGCCTGATTTTCTGATTTGCCAATCAAACTAGTGTGTTCTTCAGTCATTTCTCATCTCTTCACATAGGTCAATAAGACAACAATGGCTTCTCAGTCTAATCAGAAAATTTTGTCTACTAAAGCAACTGGCATGCTCTGTTTCCAAAAGAGTGGTTTTCTGTCATTCAGATCTCCTTGGTTATGCAAAGGAAATATTTTTCAGTATACACTACAGTACTGGTTGAATGCTCTCATGCAGCTGTTGCTGTGTTTAACATAAATTCAGAGTGCTCCACATCATCAATTACACCCTTCCCACCCCACCCCCACAGTTAAAATGTTTGACCACACCAGGGAGAGTTGAAAGACAGCAGGCGGTACATCTTCTTAAACATCATGCTTTCAGGCTATAATAGCTAAGAAGTAGATTCTGAAGTGCTGTGGGAAGCAGGCAGGAGCAGCCATGAAATGCTGAGCTCTCCCTACTATATTAGGTAACATGGAAGTGGAGAAAGCTGTGCAGGATTACAAGTAGAATGAAGAACGGTATGTTTCTCTCTCACCCTCTTCACTATATTCCTCTGTTGTACATATCACAAGCAATTTATGACTAAGTTTTAATTTCTGTTTGGAAAGTGATGGTTAGCTCAGGGCTGGTGGCAAGATATAACACATCTGACCTCCACACCATTACTTCTCTTACAGCTCAGGCTTGTGTTGAACAGAAGATATTGACCCTGATCACTGTGCAGAGGAATTGGTGAACTGAGATGTGGCACCCTGAACGTAGTTTTTACTAGACAGATGTTTACAGCTCAAAATCACTGCTCTATTCAAAGCCATCTATAGAAAGAGATGCAAAACAATAAATGAGGATTGGGAATGAATTATCCTCTAACCCCTAGAAATCAGGCTTGTTTCGAACAATTTACAGTACAGGCAAAGTTGGACGTATCATAGCACCCAGATGTGCCTGAAAAGAATCATGACTGGATCATTTTACCGTCAACCTCATCCTTATTTTGTAATCTTCTTGAAATCAGCATCTCATCAGCACCACACCGGCTATGGCTTTATTCATCATCATTTTCAATGGTGATTTAATAGCTGGTGCGGAGAGGAAGGTAGCCTGTGAAGATGCATTACCTACTTGCTATTAACACTGTGCAAATGAGCACAGGTTTCCCACATATGTAAATGTAAGAAGACTCTCAATGCTCTTTGACATATAATATATCTCTGCTTTTTCCAAATCCAGTGAGGCATATCTTCCAGGTACCTCCCATTGGATCAGAAAAATTGGGCAATAAAGTGTTGCTACAAATTAATCAAGTCAGCAACAAGCAGCCCATATTGCAGCAGTTACCAACTGACAAGTCTTTAGAGACTGGCATTCCAGTGTTTCATCTTTAGTGTACATTAGTCAGTTAGCATGGCAGAAGTCTTTTCATGGACACTCTCCTTTTTTTCTCTGAAAAATGCCAAAAAAAGATAGAGCTCCCCACCTGAAGATTTTCAGCTTGCTAGCATTGGAAAGTGTCTCGTTGCCCTTGATGGTGTTAGAGCAAATAACTGCTAGTGCATCTTGGTGCCCTGATGAAGCTTGGTGAGATAAGGAAATGGACTGTATGGTGTTTTGGTTGCTTGAAGTCCGAGGAAGCTGGATTAGGTGACCTCAGGCAGATAAGCCCATTCTTTCTGACAAAGTAGATCATGTGGTCTATTACAAAGTTATCAGAGGGCTCTCTCCCACCACAAGTTGAGATTTGCTTCCTTTGCCTGATGGTTGAAGGCGGATTTTTGTAGGATGATCCAAAGCACATGTGTGCACCTGTATGGAAGATTAGAGCCCGTTCAGCCCACTGTCTCATCCCTGGTCACATATGTAGTCATTCGTGTACTGACATCCCAGAAGTGCTCACAAATGGCTGAGATAGGGAATAGACAGAAGCATTGCTGTACCATCATAGATTGGCTTCAGTTCCCTAGATCCAAGCTTGAGGTGGGTTCATCTTTCCTCCCCAGCTGAATTATACACAGCTACTCAGATACCTGCTGAACTGCTAAGCCCCTTAAAATATTCTTCTCACCATGAACTCACAAAGTAACATGAAGAGTCTTCTTTTTATCAGTCTCCTTCCTTCTGACAGTACCAAAACAGGGAGTACGCTACACTTGTCTCTAGACGATGACAGTGTTGTGATGGAAAAACACTGGGAGGAAAGACAGATCATCCATCTTCTCATGCAGCAGGTCACTTTCCAAATGAGCCCTGAGGTCTCTGTTGTTTGGGACAATAATTATTTTTACCTACACAAAATATTAAAATGAGTGGTAATATTCTCAAGTTGTCAGCTGCATCAAAGCTTGCAAGTTGCAATTTTGGAATTATAATTTATCTTACTTGTCCCATTAATTTCATTGCATGTATCTCTCTAGTAAGTCAATTCTAAACTTGTTCATACATTATATATTTTAATAAATCAACTTATTTAACATATAACATGCTGTGATATAGTTATTTATTGCAATAACATAATTTGTTTTATGACATTTTTTTCAATAGCAAATTAATAGCAAAGCCATGAAAAGTATACACAGAATCCTCATGACAAAATATCAGAACTGACAGTAAATATCTAAGCAGTTGGATGGAGAAAATATTGCGACAGGGCAGGGTAATCCAGAACAGTTTCTTTCCTAGGTAAAAAGTGCTATGTCATATTTGAGGATATCTTTGTGTCTAGTCTTGTTCATTGCTTTTCGGTATTCAAGTACTTCTTCCAACATGCTACGCAAATTGTCAAGTGTTCAAGGATAATAAATTCTAATTGTCATGGACTGTTGTGCATTACAGATTCAGAGCTGGACTCAAGAGCATCTAGTTACAGTGGTGACTTTTGTAAAGATCTTTTAGATCAATACCATTAACTTTCCAAAACACATAATGCAAACAGAACAAGCAAGCGCTACAGATGTGGCTTGGCTTTTACACAGTCCTAATAGGAAGAATTCCCTGCAATTCCATGAAATTCCCTCTGCAGAACTGAAGACAATGAGAAGTTTGAGTGAAATGGGACCATGGGATGTGGAGCATTGTAATCAGAGAGGCAAATACATCTCAGCCTTTTGATCGTGTCTTTCATATACCTGTGTTTTTCTAAAATGATTAAAACAATCAAGCAGCATGAAACATTTCTGAAAAAATGCCTGAAATTTATAATAATTATATTTTCCTAGCAATCAGCATTGATTTTTAAACTCTACTATCTTAATTATAGTTTGATCTGCAAAAGTCCAACCAAATAAGCACAGGTTACAGATATAACATTGAATTTTGTTAATACATTTCATCTGTATGTTCAATGGCTTTACAAATTTTTCTAACGTTCATGAGTGACATTTTGTTAGCTAAAATTGTGCATCCAAGATAAATATCATGAATAGTCAGCATATATCTAGCTATGTCTGAGTGTTTGGGCATATTGTCACAAGTGCTACACAAGTAGATGTAGATCTTTGACATCCTCTCCTCTTTTGAAGCCTTTGAGTTTACAGCATCAAACATTACATTAGCAATCTTTCCTCGATGTGCCTGAAGTTAAGTGTTGTTCAAGACTTAGGCTTTCTGTGATCTATTGATAAAGGAGTCCATGTTATATTGCAAAAATAGAGTGGCCTAAAAAACAGCAATAATTTGAAAATACTGATTTTTCTTAGAGAAAGAGCATGCCTGGATATAGCCCTTTCATAAGCTATTTTTAGCATAAACATATTCTAATTGCTAGGCTTCAAAGGAAGTTTCTGTTAGGAAAAAAAAGAAATTTCCAAGGAGCAGATATTTGACACATCCTGGTGTTTGTAAATATAGAGATTACCATAAAATGTTCTTGTTTATTAAACAATCACTTTTTCATGAGAGTTGTTTGACTTGCTTTTAATTCTGCAGTGACTCAGGGTTTACTGGCTGGGAAGAGTTTACTCTCATCTCTTCTGTTTTACAGAACTCAAGGAGTCAAGTTGTGCCATTGGTGACAGAAACCTTCTCCAGACCTTATACAAATGACATCCATCCAGCTCCCTCATTTCCACCTCTTGATTTTCCATGTTGTGTAGAGCTGTAACAGGGAGTATGAAAACAAGAGATGATGCCAAATCCCCATCCTCGACCTTCCTGTCTCAAAAGGAATTTTTCCAAACCACCTGCCACACCTGGTGCAGATCTGCCTGGGCCTGGTGGGTCTATACCATCTCCAGGGCCAGTCAAACAATTTTACTGGTAAAATCCTCAGGTGGTTACAGTGCCCCTGACCTGTGCTCCCATGAGGTACACACCATCACCACGACCTACAAAAAGGAGTCCCCAGTGCCTTTGGAAAACTCACCCCCTACCCTCCTTCCATCATATCCTGCTCAAGTGGGTCCAACTTCATGAAAGCGACGTTGTCTTTTTGCCTCTTTCAGGTCACCTGGAGGCCAGAATGCGCTGCCTATATTTAGTGCAAAGATAGAACTCTCCTCATCATGCTCCATTTAAAGTCCGTGGAGAGCTTTGGTGCTGATTTTACTATGGAAAGGACAGTGCTGCTGTTTTCTCCCTGATGTGGAGCTGTGACTGCTGCACTCCTGCCCTTGAAGCCCCAGCACTAAGTCAAAGCCTTTAAATTAGAGGGTTCTGTGCACTAGTAAACAAATGCTAATGGGCATTAAAAGAAACACTTCTGAGAAGTCGCAAGACCAAAGGAAATAAAGATAATATTGCAGAGGAAAGGGGTGGGTTTTTTCGTGCCAATTTATACATAACCTACTTAACTAAACTGCAATGGCTGTTGTGTGAGTGCGAAAAATGGATTGAAAGTTTCCATTTGATTAAATAAGGAGCAGAAGTTACCCTGTGGCTAGTCTGATCAACAACCAAATCTCAATGGAAATTAGTGACCTGCCACTGTCAACACACAACCAATTTGAACTGTGCTTGAAGGGGGCAGTCATGCAAGCACTACTTTGGACATTTGTTTAACACCACTTTAAACCACAGCTCTCTGTCCAGCTCATACTATTTTTCACACTATTTTCCATGTAGTGTTGGGCGAGACATGTCAGCTCTGGCCACACATGTAGATTAAACAGGGCCAGGTGACACCTGGATGGTGACTACAGCACTGTTGTACAGCTGGGTGGCTGCCCTACACCCTGGGGCTTGGGTGAATAATACCCCCAGGGAACACCAGGTGGATCGGGAGCAGGTGTGCTCAGGGCCCATTCCCAGGGTCAGGCTACATGGATGCTAGAGAGAAAAAGGGGTCGGTAGCATGGATGCCAACCACTCTGGGCCATCAGGCTCCAGTATGGGAAAGTAGTCTGAGGGACATGGACTTTGGGTGCAAATATCCACAACCACCTCGTGAGGCAGAGACTGACGCTCCTAAGCACCGGCTGTATCAGAAAGGGGCCAGCTCCTTCCCACAGCCACCCTCTCCTGGCTGCTATTCTCCCTCAAGACTGTTCACCTATTTTTTCCTGACCACGTAGGTAGGGAAATGTGAAGCTGACTGCACTTCACTCACTTTGGGAAGTCCCAGCAGACTTTCATGCTTAGAGATGGGACTCTGTTGGCTTATAAAAAGATAAGCTTCAACCTAAGCCCTTTCAAGCAAGAAGAATGACTGGTATGTGCTGTCTTGGATGCTGAGTTAAAAAGCAAGTTGAAAGAAAATCAGCTAACTTCAGATTTAACATTTTGCTAAAATTTATAACCCTTGTTGCAGCTTCTTTCCTTAAACAGAGCATTGCCAGTGCTGAAAATAGACCTCCAGAAGAATTTACAGTAGAATATTCTACTTCCATCTTCCCTTCAGGTAGAAACTGGAAGGAGGGAGATGTGTTTTACCAGAACAAAAAAAAAATGTATATAAACAACATAAATAGCCAACCATCCTCCCACTCGTTGGCCAGAAACCTTGTCATGAATTATCCTTTATTTCAAGATTCAAGATTCATTATCTAGCATGTGAAAAATGCTCAACATTGCTCACTTAGTTCAGGAAAAAATTGTTACAGAGTTCTTGCTAGTTCTGTATTTTCTGGAAATGTAAGAATACTTTGCTTTCTCCTGTTTTGAATTCCATTACTAAATTTGAAGGAAGACATAAAAGCAATGCTGCTCAGGGGTAACATTTCTATGCCTTTTCCATGCTCTTAAATCTCTACATTTGCTTGATAGAAACATGAAATCTTTCCCCTTTGGGTGTGTTTGGCTGAAGAGGTCTCCAAGGAGTCTCTTGGGCAGCTTCCTGCCTGATTAGGAATTGTGATTAAAAAAAATCTAACCATTATTTTGATTTCAGATTTCCTCACAGATCTTACTTTTAAAGCTTCATTTTCTTGGCCAAATTTTTTGGTCACTTTTTCTGAGCATTAACAGCTTTGTTAATTCTGTGGACATTTTGAAGCTCTTGAATTTTAAAATCACCCCCATCTCTCTGTCTTCACAATTTTCTCTGCATTTACCATTTGCAGGTGCTTTTGCTTCTGCCCCTACTTTCTGCCATCAGCTGCTAGTGGCAGTGCCACCACAGCTCTCTCTGCTTTGGAATCTTCCAAAATAAAGCCTGGTTCAGGGCAAAAGCTGGATGCCAAAAAAAAGCAGTAGCAGCTGTGTATGCAGCCACCACACAAAGACCAAGGGAGGAAAAAATCAGCACTTTTTTAATTTCCCTTTGCGATATTGTGTGATGTTAGGAATTTATTTGCAAAGTTTTGGGTTACTGCGCCTCTGTCTTTCTGTAGCTGGAGAAAAAATGAATGACAATCAGTGAGGTTCAAGGGAGAATGGGCAAGCAGGTTTCTCTTCTCTCCTTCACTGTGACGTCTGATTACATCAGTTCACAAACACAAATTTAGGGGAAAGCGTGGTGCAGCTTGGGAAGCCCCAAATATCTCTTGCTTTGTTAGTGCCACTAAGGCTGGCATTTTAGGTACCTCATCTCCAGAAATCTTAGTGTGAGTCAGATTTCTTTGGAGTTGTTTTTCATGCTGGTGGAATTTCAAAACAAATTAGCAAGTTTCATTCTACATCAACAAGCTAAGACTGATGTTTTAGTCATTGCAGTAGCAAACACTGTTGCAAAAGCAAAGCATCAAGTAAGAAAATGCATTTACAGATCCTGTGCAGCAGCAAGCTCCTCCTTAGTCACTCTGGTGCTTTATTTGGCTTGCAAAGGCCAGGCTCAAGTCTCTCCTTTCCCCTACAATTTCCAGGGTTACTTAGAGTCCTTGAGTTCTTCATGTCCTTTTCCTTTATCTGTTGCAGGCAGAACTCCTTTGCCTTGTTTGTTTTTTTTTTTCCACTCTTCAAATCCCCTCTTGTTTTCAGAGTTTCCTCCTGTCATTGACAATTGTGGGGAGAGGGGTTGCTCTCCTCACCTTGGGGTCTTCTCTGAGTCTGCAATCCCTTTGGAATATAGCACATTTCTGCCAGCCTGAGAAGGTCACAAAACTTTCAAATTCATCCTGATATTTTAAAAGTTATTAGACGTTGACAATATTTACATATTTTGAATTTGTGCCTCGCAGTTTGCTGTTAGCTTTACAGTGCCCACATATGAGAAGCTAGTGATAAGGGCTGTAGATAATAACTCAGTCACAACTAAGATGGCTTTGAAAACATTTATTCTAAATTACCTTCTTCATTGTGGGAAAGACATTAATCTACTTTGGAATACTAGATAATAACTCACAAATTGGCCTGTACATTGTCTGAAAAAGCTTCCAAGACAAAGTCAGGACATACGAGGTAGGAACAGCCTGTCTGCTCAGAAAAAAAAAGCAGAGTTCTGTTTTCTAGCAGGTGAAGTGGGAATAGTTTCACGCCATGGAAAATAAGGCTGTGACACTGTTGCCTTACTGGACTGAACTGTGCTATCAATATACTAATAAAAAAAGGGAACATTGGCTGTGAGTACAAGGAGCGTGCTGACCTCATGGAGTGCAACTCACTTTGGCTGGAAGAGCTTGAAGGGCTGATTAATTAAAACAAGAATGTTTTACTAGACCTTTTCTAACATCATGTGAAAAGACAGGATGGGGAGGGGTGTGGGTTTACATTTCTGGGAGGCACTCATTCTTACCGAGAATGGGCTCAATCTCAGTCCTCAGTAGGTTTTGTGCTTTTTTCTCTTATGTCCCACATTTTCTATTAAGTTTTGGCTACCAACATCATTCATTTTGCTTAACAGAACTCTTTGTCCTCTGAGGGAAGGGTGAAAAATTATACGAAGCCCGTATTCAGTGCTCATGGCTATGGACTACTATCTGATTATTGATGTTCAAAACACAGGGCAAAGATAAAGAGGCACTAAATGGACAGGCTCAGAAGAAAAAATTGAGGATGATACTGGTATTAATGGAAAAGCAGAACTTACTTGAGTTGTTCCCATGGAGTTCAGCCCCTAAACTATTACTGTTCTACTCAGAGCTATAAATCCACTTGTAAAATGGTATCAGCGCATTTTCACTGAGAAAAAAAGAAACTATTGACTGGATTTTTGAAAGGCAGCTGGAGACAGAGACTCTCCCAAATGCTGAGGTTTGAACTGCCCGATCATTCTCTTTGTGGTTTTGAATCATCAACATGTAGTAACGTGGATACTAAGGACAACCTCAGGCAGCTGAACTTTGCTTTCTGATTGCTGAGATGCATCCCTCTCCTGCTAGAAACAAGTTACATTGTTAGGCTGGCTTTTGTCCTACCAATGGCAGTTATAATAAGTTATAATAATGTCACAACCCTGGATGCAATAACTAAGATCACCAAAAAGAACATCTTACAAGACTCAAACAAAGAAGGATCACTTAAGGATGATGCTCCAAGTTTCCATTTAAAAAGTACAGCTGAGGTCTGCAAGGAGTAGCATTTCTGTAGAGTTACTCATATGCCTAACTTCTGGCATGCACAGATAAGGGACTGGCAAGACTCAGATCTCAGAAACAAAATACTGTAAAGAATATAGAAGAGAAAGAGATATGGATATGATACTAATTCATGTCAAAATTAAAGATTCCTACATCAGCACAGACATTTTTTGAGGACATGATGTTTTCCCATAAGTATGAGAGTAGCATATAAGAGACAGCAAAATCAGCATGAACATCTCTGACCTATCCACTGCAAAGGAGTCCCACTGGAAACCTTTTAAACTCAGAGCAGGAAAAAGAATGCAGCCACACACTATAACAACTAGGAGTTTAAAAATGTTTGAGAAATACTGTGTAAAATACAGCTCTTTGTCTTTTTTTTTTTTTCCAGTTAGCTTCAGTTAGAACAAGTCAGTGAGGGTCTTCCAGTGAACTTGTACCTGTGTGTCATATACCAAGCCACCTCACTTCTTCCCTTCCTCACCTCAATCTTCTACAATAAAACAGGTGGAGAAGTAGGAAAAAGTGGAAATTAAGAGTGAAACAAGTGTACAAACAAGACATCTCTATAAAAGGGAATTACTCAGCAGCATTGCGAATACATCAGATAAAAACAAATCCAGGATTTACTGCCCTTGACAGCTATTTTGGATGAATCAGATCCAAACCCAAATCTGAGCTCTTGTGTCTGAAAGAAGGAGTGGTACTTAGTCCTGAACTTAGGGACAGTAATGCTTTGGGCTGGGACAGTAGTGTACCTCAACAACCTTCTTCTTTTGCGACCAGCCACTGTGCCAAGTCTGTATATACTAGACAAATACATTATCTTAAATTATTTGGTTTTGGGGGCCCATTCTGCAGGGTTGCTGATCCTGGCAAGTCTCCTGTGCTCCTGCGGCAGTGGAGAATCACAGAATCACAGAATCACAGAATCACTAGGTTAGAAAGGATCCACTGGATCATTGAGTCCAACCATTCCTATCAATCACTAAACCACGCCCTTCAGCACCTCATCCACCTGTCTTTTAAACACCTTCAGGGAAGGTGACTCAACCACCTCCCTGGGCAGCCTCTGCCAGTGCCCAATGACCCTTTCCATGACATATTTTTCCTGATGTCAAGCCTAAACCTCCCCTGGTGCAGCTTGAGGCCATCCCCTTTTGTCCTGTCCCCTGTCACTTGGAGGAAGAGGCCAGCTCCCTCCTCTCCACAACCTCTTTTCAGGTAGCTGTAGAGAGCGACAAGGTCTCCAACAGAGAGAGAGGCAGCCATGTGGCTCTGCAGGGACTACCCTCCTCAAACACAAGACCCATATGATTCATGGACGATTTACTGCGGCCTTGATAATTACTGGTGGGCTACATCATTGGGAATGATGATGGTGTCTGCAGTTTAATACCCACCAACACATCATCCAGGTGGGTGACTTGAATATAAGCAGTCAGAAAACACATCATTGTGATGAGCCTTCATGCCATGCTGCAGAATAGTGATATTTCCATTTAAATGCCAGGCAGGAAAGCAGTGTATTGAGCTGAGTACAGGATAGAAGTCAATCTAGTTCAGTTCGATATTCTTATTTGAAAGAGTTATTGTGGGCTATGCAGAAAGCAAAATAGCCTGCAGCTTTAAATGCTGTTCTCTTCCTAAATGATCCTGAAAGATTTTCTTCATGTAAGCTATTCCCTCCATTTAGGCTGAGTTCTGAATTGCTTATGAGCCAGATGGGGTGTCACGGCATGCATTTGTGAACAGGACTACTTGAACTAAACAATGTGCCATTGAGGCTGCAAGCTGAGGTCTAGCAAGTGCTTCCTCTTTCCTTGCTCGCTCACTGAAGTCCCATTTCTTATTTAATGTTGAGATTAAATTATTAAGCCCATACACCCATTTAGGGAACAAGAACATTTGCAAGATGAGTCAGCAAGGTACCACTGGAAGCTAGCACTAGCCAGGTCAAGAGGGATTTGCAACTCAGGGAAGCCCAGCTCATCAGTGGGGATTTTGCAGAGCAGGTTTCCTACACAGTTTATACCAGTAGAGAGATGGTCACCTTGGGAGGGGAATTGACACCTCAGCCTGCCCTTGGCATCCCACATTACCTTCTGCAAGTGTCTTTTTCCTCTATCAATTAAACACAAATGGCTGTAGTTCTCCTAAGAAAAAAAGCTCGTCTCTCCAGAGCCCTAGTTAAAAACTGAGACATAGGCAGTTTGATCACCCCTGCAGAGAGCAGCAGGATCAGCAGAACAGCAGAAACATACATGGATGTTTGTGCCTGCTGCCACGCCGCCAGGATAAAATGGGGCTTTTCAAGGTCAGAGACAGTTTATAGGTATTTTCTGTCTCCTCTGGTTGAACTGAAGCAAAAATAGGATCAGGAGAAGCTCCAGGCAAAAGGGAAAAGGAACCAAGTGTGGGTGAAAAAACTTGCCCCCCTCCTGGTGTATAGCTTCTGATCCTGAATTCAGTGGCTTGTTGTATGTGAAAGCACCATTTTTCAAATCTGCTTTCTCATGAAAACCCTGTTATGGGAAGCTGGGAGAAAAAAAAGCCCTGGAGTGAGTGGGATGCTGACTCCAATCCAAAGATGGTCACACAGCCCCTCAGGTGCACGTGTACAAACGACCTTGCTCAGAACAGAGTGAGACTGTGGATGTGCAGCCTTTGGCACTTGCTGCCTCCAGCTCTGCTCATCCCAGCCTCCTGTTAACCACTGTTTTGGAACAGTTGCTTAGATACCACAAGAGCCTGGCTTCAACTTCATGAAAGTTAATTTGACATTAAAACTTGACAATACAAAACGTATTCCAGGGTTGGGACACAGTTGCAGATGAAAACCACAACATTGGTAGACATCAGCATTAAATCTAACTTGAATGAAGAAAACCTCTTGTCAGAGATCTGGTTGAGCCCCCCTTTCCTTCTCCTCGGGCTCTCAAGGGTAGTTGCAACAACATCCACATGTGAAATTCCATGTGCCCTTGGCTTGCTGGAGCTAGGCTGCGCACCAGCCCCATCCACCCCTGGCCTCAACTCCTTGATGGGGGCTCCAGGTGCAAATTCACATTCACCAGGTGTATTTCTGCAAGGGCTTAGGTTAATGAAGACAACATTTGAGACAGACAACACTTCAGAACATTCTGACTTAATTATCTAAGAAAAAACCCAACCAACAAACAAAAATGGGATTGTGTGAGGAATCTCCCCTTCTACTCTCCCTCCCATTTGAAGTCTGTCAAATGACAAATGATCAACAATAATAACCAGTCACAGACCCCAGTTATCCTGGATAAATGTTTGTTTATTTATTATACTTTTTCTCTTCCATCCAGAAATGAGTGTTTTCGTTTAGAGACTTAACAGGACCTGGTTAATGCACTGTTCTGAAGTGCTTTTGTGACTGATAACTCAAAAATGCTTCTATGATTTTCCTCTTATCACTAATATATTGATGGTTGTATGGGACTCGGCTACAGCAATATTTTCTGCAGTAGCGTGGTGACTTAATGACCATCCAAGGCTAGCACATATAGACTGTTTGGGTCTCTAGCACTGTAAACATGTAACGCCAGGCTATTCCTCCCTTTGACTGGTTACATCCATCATCTAATACAGTCAGAAACACAGATTTGAGTAGATTTCACTTTTTGTGAGGGTTTTCATTAAGTAGAAGTTCATAGTACCAAGTCTTGAGGCCTTCAAATATTATTGCCAAGAAGATCAATGGAAAGAAGCCTTAGATCAGTGAAAATCTGAGCACTCTTTCATTGTTTTCTTGTTAATATATCTCTCTTCTTTTGGAATGTGAGAAATTGTCTCTCTCATCCCATCAGCTGAAAAATGGGGCCCTTATTTCCCTTGGGAAACATTTGAAATGATGTAGCATGCCACTGAGAACAAAGAACCTAAGAAAAGTGCTGCAGACAACATTTTAATGAGCTTTATCAGATGATGAGAAATATAATGTTTCCCTGTGCAGTCATGAGGGGAAACCATGAATCTTGATCTTAACAGTGGTTCTACAAGAGAATGAAGGCAATTTTTAGGAAGGATAAGGTTTTTGAATGTGAGCTTTTACCCTTAAAACCCCTCTTATTTCATCTGTATAAAAACTGTCTGTGTATATAGCTATTTCTGATACCCTTCCTTGTAATATCTGAGTCTGTAATAATCATAAAATCATAGAAACACCAGGTTGGAAGAGACCCACCAGATCATTGAGTCCAACCATTCCCACCAGTCTCTAAACCATGCCCCTCAGTACCTCATCCACCCGCACCTTAAACACCTCCACAGACCATTCCATTGCCTAATGACCCTTTCAGTGAAGAATTTTTTCCTTGTGTCGAGCCTGAACCTCCCCTGGCAGAGCTTGAGGCCATTCCCTCTTGTCCTGTCCCCTGTCACTTGGGAGAAGAGGCCAGCACCCTCCTCTCTACAACCTCCCTTCAGGTAGTTGTAGAGAGCAATAAGGTCTCCTCTCAGCCTCCTCTTCTCCAGGCTAAACAACCCCAACTCTCTAAGTCGCTCCTCATAAGGCTTGTTCTCCAGCCCCTTCACCAGTTTTGTCGTTCTTCTCTGGACACACTCCAGAGCCTCAACATCCTTCTTGTGGTGAGGGGCCCAGAACTGAACACAGGATTCGAGGAGCAGTCTCACCAGTGCCAAGTACAGAGGGAGAATAACCTCCCTGGACCTGCTGGTCACGCCGTTTCTGATACAAGCCAAGATGCCATTGGCCTTCTTGGCCCCCTGGGCACACTGCTGGCTCACGTTCAGTCGGCTGTCAACCAACACCCCCAGGTCCCTCTCCTCCAGGCAGCTTTCCAGTCACTCTTTTCCCAGTCTGTAGCTCTGCACAAGGTTGTTGTGCCCCAAGTGGAGGACCTGGCATTTGGCCTTGTTAAACCTCATCCCATTGGACTCTACCCAGTGATCCAGCCTGTTCAGATCCCTTTGCAGAGCCTCCCTACCCTCCAGCAGATCAACACTTCCACCCAGCTTAGTGTCGTCCCAAAACTTGCTAAGGGTGCACTTAATGCCTTCATCCAGGTCATTGATAAAGACATTGAACAGGGCTGGACCCAGCACTGAGCCCTGGGGAACCCCACTTGTCACTGGCCTCCAGCTGGATTTCACACCATTTCCCACCACTCTCTGGGCCCGGCCATCCAACCAGTTTTCCACCCAGGAGAGTGTGCGCTTGTACCTTCGAGCAGCATTGACAGACTAAAGCAGCAAATTTATTTTTGCTGCCATATATTTCATAAGAAAATCACTACTAATTAAATCTTGTCAAAAAAGGTCTCCTAAAATAAAGGTTTTAAGGAAAAAAAAATCCCCATGGTATTTAAACAAAAAGGCATTTTCTCTCTTAAGCATATTCAATTATCTTAATCAAAAGTATAAAGGACAAAGAAGGAGTAATTAAACTGTAATTGAGAGTACTTATTACTTGATATCACTAAGCAAAGGGCAGCTCGTTAAATCAGGTGGAAGAAGGGTGAGTTGGATCTCAAGAGATGAGCCTTACAGCTCTGCATTTCTGGAGACACACTGGGTCCAAGGAGGCATCTCCCTGCAGTTGCTAAGCCTTCTCCTGTGCGTTATTTGGGTTATCATCATGTACAGAAAAAAAGCCCCCACAAGTGTTTTTCTGGATCAACGACATATGGAAATGTGATTTAGTGTCATTTTATGTCCACTTCACACAAGATGTGTCTCTTAGCTTGACTCTGCCTCTCTTATCACGAGAAAAAAACACAAAGTAATTACTGTAACAAGAAGATAAATTACCTTAAATGGACAGTAGATTTCACTGCTAGTAATTCCAAAGTGGAAGTAAGCCAGACAGAACTAACGGTCTGTGGTGTTGGGAAGGAAAGGTCACAATATTTTAAGTGGAATTTCTCTAAGTGCAATATCCAAAAGGAAATGGAACAAACAAAATGTATTTTATGTATATTATGCCACTTCAACCAGTTTTTTTCTAAATGAGTGTGCTAGGATGCCCTCAATAAAGTATCAAAAATTAATATGCTAAAAGATTTAAAAAAAAGTAAGTTATAATTGCTTATCTAACATCCAAACAATGATAAACAGGCCTCTTATAAGTTAGTGTACAAAGATTTGGAAAGATAAAGTAATTGTTTATTAACTAGTAATAGTAAAGTCTGCATCTGTCAGGATACCTGCTGACAGATTTACTTCTGACTGTAACTGGGATAATATATTTTTGGAAAAGGGTAGTATATTTTTCTTCTACTATGAAAGTTCAGCAGGAAGAAATAACTCAGTCTTGCAAAAAATGCCCAGGGCAGTGCTGTAGTTTTTATGAGCACTTGATTTTACCAAGATTAGTGTTCAGCAAAAGTTAAAAAAAGAAATGTTTGCTTTTTAAAGAAAAGAATTGCTTCAAAAAAATATTGCTATTCTATTAAAGTTCCTGCAATCAGACTAGCAAAACAGGAGGTCTAGAGGCATCCTGGGAGAGGGCTACTTTGTTCCCAGAGGAGAAAGGTTTTTTAGTATCATTCAGACATTTGCATTCTTCTGTGTTAAGATCCCTTGTCTGAAATGTGTTTCAGTCTTGTGTGATACTTGGCAAATATTGTAAAGTCCAAACTCAAACTTTTCACCTCACAATTCCATTTATAGTGAGGACATGACATCCCAGCCCATTTATGCGCAGTGGGGCTGACTGGCTGGTAGCTTCCTGCTAGAGGTAGACAGTGCCTGTCCAACCAGTAGCCCATGGTCTGCTCCATCACAGCATTTGTGGTGAGTGGATGTGGCTGGAGAAACCTGGTGGGAATATAGCAATGAGGGAATGAAATAAATCTAACAGCCAAATGTCTCATCCTTAAATTTAACAAAAAGAACTTATGCAGTCCATAGTAAATAAATACAGCGTGGGAGGAATTAGTCTCCCACCTCCAAAAAATTACTGAGAGTATTAGGGGGCTGAGTAAACAAATTTCTGCATAAAAAAATAAGTGGCCACTGTGGAAAATATTCATGCCATTAAACAAAAACACAAACACATTTTGACCATAAATATTCTCTGTTTTGAAATATTGTTACAATATTTTATTAGTTGCAGGGGCTGAAATTCAGCTGTTTTCCATCCAGGCTCCTCTGTGGTCCAGATTTCTTCATGACAGGACATCATCCTGAATGCACCAGAGAGATAAGCAAGGGGAGAGGTGCAGCATCGTGTGAGATGGGGCACAGCAAGAGACTCTGCCCACTGGAGGAATGGGGTGGGGAAGCCCAGACCCTGCTCTGTCTGGTGGGCATAAGCAGAGGCAATTCAGAAATTACAATCTAGCTGAAAAGGTTTTAATTGTTTAGGGAAGTTTTTGAAAAGGGGGGAATCTCACTCTTCCCTTTCTTGTGGGGCATACGTACATTTTCTGACCTTCTGCCCTGCATATGGTTTATGAACTGCAGGGTTCACTGCAACCCATGACACATTGTCACAGCACAAGTAACAAAGCTTGTGCCACTCTACCTCTGACAGAAAAGAAAGCAAAATGATACTAAAAAATGGTATTTAATTGACATAATTGAGACTTGGATGTTCAGGAAGAATAGTGATCCAGCAAGACTGCCAAGATTTCTGTCTCTAACACCCTTGGCTATTACAGCCTCAAAACAGAATTACCTTGCTGGAATAGCAGGTGGCTGGGAGACCACGCAGCCTTTGGGACTCAGGATAGGTGAGCTCATCTGGGTAAGCATGATAAACAATCTTCAGCTTCTCTAACAGTCTGCATCTTGAAACAGAGCTAAAAATGTGGTGCAGCAGAGAGGCATGCTGGAGACTTGGGATACCATGACCTTGTGTTGCTGTTTGCAACAATGATTTCACCTGTTGAAAACAAGCAAATAATCAGGTATAAGTGCTATTTCCTTACATTAATGGAAGCTTGTTTTTATTTCAGGCAGCAGAGAACAGGTGGAGGCAGCTGGGATTAGGAGTGACATTAGAATATTCTTCAAATTAAAGTTATAAATGATTTTTTTCAAACTGAGCTTTACCAAGAGGAATCTTCAATCCTAAAAACAAAGAACAGAAGTGTATTTTGAATGTTTCTGTATTTTCAAGTAGAGTAGCAAGCATTTTTATTGAAATTAAGACATTAGGGAGGGAGAAAAGGCCTAACTTCAGATCTAGATACAGCTAAGTATTTCATAATCCTTCTCTACATGACATAGGTACTGTGATCTTTCTCTTACCTAACTATCTGTAACATAAATCCTATGAACCTAAAGCAATCATTAAATAAATTTACTTCTCAGTATAATGTAAAGTGTATTTCTTATAGGTCATAGTTTGAGTGGCTTTAGTTACTCCCCAGTGTAAAATCATGTGGATTTGAAATAACACCTTTGCCTTTAAAAAACCACACTCATAGTCTAGTAAAAAACTCAGTGTATCTGCCCAATGGCATGAGACATCCAATTGCACTAAGATCACTGATGCTGCACTAAGATCACGGTTCCCTTTCCCTTTGTCTCCTCATTACTCATGTTTTCCTATGTCAGATTTTGACCTTAAAGCAGTGAATCCATACTTCATTTCTTTGATAACAATTTTTTTCCCTGTGTAGAGCCCATAGTTACCTGAGGTTTCTGCTCGGTTTCTGAAATTTGAATGACCATATGTGTTTGAGAAAGGCCAATTCAAATATAACCTTTGACTCAGTTTGATTCAGGAGCTGCAAATTTACTACAAATTACTTTGTTATTCCTAAAAAATTTATTTTTCTGGCTTGTGTATGGATGAGCTGCTTACGCCTTACTTGTCCTGATTATGGAAATTTTCACATTTATCACACCAAACCGTATTTCTCACCTCCAAACAGAACTGGAAGGAAGAGGAAGGGATTGTTTGCTGAAGGGACTGCTGGATGACCTTGGTCATTGGAAAGGCAGAAAGAAAAGAGAATGGAGCAGAAGCAGAATGAAATGAAGGGAAAGAAATGAAACAAAAGGAAAAGATCCATCCCCAGTGTTGCATCTCTAAAATTTTGCCTAAGCATTAGCATTCAGAGTGGCATTTAAGGATTATTCATCCCTACTGAGAGCTGGGAGGATGATAAAACAACAGGAAAATAACAAGCAGACACTTGCCAGAGAATTTTTTTCCATTAGTAGTGAGGTTAGAAATAAATAATCAAAACAAGATCCAGTGCAACTTTTGCTTTTTCCACAAACTTTTCTTTGCCAAAAGACTTAATGTCACATGGATCTGGTAAAGCTGTTGGCCTGGAGCAGCCACCGAGTTGCTGTGACAAATCCCAGAGGAGACCCATGCTGGGAATGCAGAGGGGCTGCAGCACCGTGTCTTCTCCTGGGCTCTCTGTTGCTCCTCACTTCTGTCATGATGCCACTTTCCCTGTGTACTGTGAAATCTTGCAATCACCACCTGGCATCACTGTCAGTGTCCCCAGACCTCAGACCTAGGCTATGTTCAATCCTGCCCTGATCTATCGTGAGTCAGTCCACTTGCAGCAGCTCCCTGAACATCTCCTGAACATTAAGGAACTTCACAAGGGTTACAAACCCTTAAGCTTGTGCAAGACAATTACAGATCTAGGAAAAAGAGGAAATGCCTGCTCACTGCTCCCAGCTCCCTAGAGCACAGCAGATGCCCTATCTATCTGCCACAATCTCCACGTCCTTCTGAACAGAGAGAGCATGTTCCTAATGGATAAGAATAACTCCTATGGGTTTGGCATAACCATCTGATTTAAGAACAAATCTATTCTTTGTAAGAAACCATAGAGAAAGTAACCTTTAAAAACGGGGTATTTACATTGTAAAATAACTTGTATATGTCACAACACAAGTGCCCGAGAGCAAATACTAAGCAGACCACAGCTCAGCTCTGCGTATCTTACAGGCTGTAAAATTCATCATGTTTCATTGTGTAGGAGGAAAATTTTTGCAAAAGGCATGATATGGGACAGTCTGAGTCTGGGGGCAGTGACACAGTGAGTTAGGGTATTTAACCGCAAGAAGAATACAACTGTGGCTTAGGTTGTGGAAAGCAACCGCTCCATGACAGTGGTGCTTAGACACCACAGTATACACAACTGCAGCCCTGATCCTGCAGTGCATTAAGTGTAGTCTGGGTGTTCCCGAGTTGTGGATTTGCACAATTCAGTTGCACTCTCAGAGATAAGTAGAGAGAAGTAGAGGGTAAATTTACAAAATCTCTGTATTAGAGACTGGAGACTGATGATGATGACTTCATCAGCAACAACATGGTGAAAAAGAACTGTCACAATAGAAGGTATATCTTAATTTTTTTGTTTTAACAGGTGAGTTTAACATCAACGTTGTCTGGGTATTTAGACTAAGCAAGTTCAAGTGCTCAAAAGCTGTTGTAAATGAAATGAAGCAATTGCAAATGTGGTTCAGTCTGTGTTCTATTTCATATCAGATGAACATGCTTACAATGTTTTGTTGCTCTATTACTAATCTAGAAAAAAAGCAGAAAGAATCCTTCAAAAGTACATGTGTATGTGATGCATTTATCTTTACAGAGTTGCCCATGGAATGTTCTGCAGTATGAAATTACTATGTGTCATGCCCTGGATCCACAAGCTACACACTTGTGTCTGGGCTTTTTAATATGTGCACAACCAAAAGAAGGTGGTTCATTTGTCTGTGCGGCAATCCCGAGGCTGACAAGGTCACTCTCGGGGTGAAAATCAAAAGCAAAATTTCTGGCTTTGACCAAAATGAACAGACCAAAAACTCAGGTGAACAGCCAAGATAAGGGGGTGAAACTTCCCAAAGTAGCAGAAAAGCACATTTCAATCTGTTCAGATCACAATCTGATCCCTGAACACAGCCAAGGTCACTTGGATTCAATCTGACACACACCAACACTAATCAAGAAACAGTAAGGTAAATGATACATATGTAGAAGGGGGAGGGAGAGGAAGCAGAGTAACAGAGAGATAAGGGAAAAACAATCACCACATCAATGAGCAGAAGCAGGTCCTTGGGAACACGTGGTGCTGTGTGGTCCAGGCTGGTCCCATTGAAGTGATGGGCAAGTGCGCGTCCCACGTGGCTCCTTGCGAGTTCTTTTATCAGGCCAGTCCATCCCCCATAAGCACATGTGGGGTGGTCTTGCCACATGTGTGTGGAGCTCCTTCAGGAGAGTCTGGAAGTTCCAGTGCAGTCAGATGGGTGTGAGGAGAGGGGTCAGCCCCCACAGCTGCATCTCCTCCCCTACAGCAGCCAGGTCAGGACCTTGAGCTTGGCCAAGTGAGGGGGAGCGATGCTTATTCCTACACCTCTCTTCCCATTGAACCTGGCACAACAGATGAGGCCCTCAGGCGATATCCTAAGATCCATCTTTGTGAAGCACTTGCTGCTGCATCCCCTCTGCTATTCATTGGTGGCATCACTAAACAAGGGCACAAATGCCCAGCCTTCAGAAGAAATGTGTAAGGCAAACAAAAAAGTAGAGTCAGACCTTACACTATGAATAATCTTCATATTTGCATTTCTCTTAGTCTTATTAATGCCTGTATTGAACAAAAATGCATACAAACAGCTTTCAGAAGACTTTCCCAACAGGTAATTAGAAAAAAAAAAAAGTTGGTTTGATTGATTGCTCTTGTTTTTGCTTACAGTGTGAAATTGAGCTTACTTAATGATTTTGATAAGTAAGATTTCACACTGAGAGTTTTTCTCTTTCATACCTAGTATGAAATCAGAGAGAGTTATTAATAAAAATATGCAACATAATCCACACCGCATTCTTTCTTTTCTGGTCTCCTGCAGGAGAGCATGGTATGTCTCCAGCCTAAGAGTTTCTGTAAATCAGATGATCCCTGTAACTCTGAGCAATCCTTTTGCTTAACTTGTTGTCAATGTGATCTGCAAGGTGTAGGATAGAAAACAGAAATGTAGCTATACTGTATTTGCACTGCACTCCAAATTGAGAGAGAATGGAAAAATTAAGAGCAGACTGGAAAAATAAAATCCCTGTTTCTAAACAATAAGAGCTGTGAGTTATACACTGCTTTTGTTAATGTTATTTTCCATGTTAAAATAAGCCTATTTGTTTTAAGGTGTATTTATAGAAGGCATTCTCTTATTTTGCATTTTACTATGCCTCTAAATTTAACACACTCCTGTGGATATAGGCAGGGACAAGTGGCAGTTTACAGGGGGGTTTGTGCTGAAGGGCGTTGGGTAGGCAGCCAGCCCCCTTCCCACACTGACCACTGAGCCGTGGCAGGGCTGGAGACCGGCTGTGCATGGGTGTCTCCAGCTGTTCTGTCCTGGCGCCACAGACCGTGTCTTTCCCAGAAATCTGTATATTAAAGCCTGAGCATTTATAGAACAGGAATAGCCCCCAGCTATAGATTGAGAGACTCTTGACTTTGTAAATGTCACACATTCGTTGCCTCAAAAATTTGCAGATGGAAAATGTGGGAAATCTTCCTAAACTAATGAGCCCCATCTTATTTCTTGTCCAGGAAAGCTGGCTATTTCCTCACTGGGAGATCTGAGGGTATACAAAAGAACATCTTTTTCCATCTTCAGAATTATTGAACTCCCAGGAGACCTCGGGATGTTTTCATAATTATTTCCAGTTTCTAAAATGTCTTGTAGATACAGACTCCTCACTGCACCGATATGAATAGACTAAACAGGGCTTGAGTAATGGTATGCAACTGGCACATACCTGTTCCACCAGTCCAGATCAGCTGCCTGGCACGACTATAGCCCCAGCCATAAGGTCCCCTCATGGGGAATGCCTGGGTAACTTTGGGGGACAATTCCCAAGACAATATACATGGATAATACCGCTCTGCTCAAGCAGAGCTGCAATTGTCCCTGCCTGCCATCACATGCACCCTGCCCTTGGGTTGGAAGGGAAATGCCTAGGGACTCTGTTTATCATCACAGACACAGCCTGTTGAGCACAGTGTGATGTCCAGTAATGAAATTGTCCTTTATGGGCTTTGTAATTTCAGTTTAAAATTTCCAAAAAACTCTGAGCACTGTGCTGCATCCCAGAGAGATGTTGAGTGTTTTTGTGGCATGTAATAAAGGGTAGATGTTGCATGTCCTGGGCTGCACAGGAGATCAAGTGAGGCTGCTTGAGCATGTGAATACTGCCAGGATACTGTCAGAGGGCTACAGAAGTGGGGGCAGCCAAACTGGTTAAGATCATCCTTCCTGGCTACTGGGAGAGGTCTGAGAAAGAAGAGACCTCCAGACCCAAGTGCACACTGTAGAGGGAACAAGAGGGACTAGGGGCGAGCTTAAACTGGTGCCATGTGCATTGCCATGAAACCAGGAGATTGGTGTGAACTACAGAGCTCAGCTGTCTAAAGTGTAGTTGTCATCCTAAAGTGCAAGAGACAACACTACTGACTGATATTAGTAACATTATGTAATCTATTAAATAGTATGTTCAATGAAAATGCTGAATTCATACTGATTAATTTATTGCTCACCTTCCCATCACATCTTTTCCACATCTGCATTTGAAGATAAGAAAAGTCTCATTATCTTTCTATGGCAGGGACTGAGTGTTTGATAAAAAAGTGTATGTGACACAATTTTTTTTTTATTATAGAATAAAAACTAGTAAGAAGACCCAGAAAGAGCTAGATGATTAGGTAAAGGGGTTTCAAAGAAAGGAGAAGCAATCTGAAAACAAAGAAACTAGGAAAAAACTGAGAAGCTAAGGCAAATCCGTTCTGAACAAAGCTGACCATCTGGAATACGTTACTGAAGAAGAGATGTGGGATCACATAGATTGTTTCTGGAAAAGGAGGGGCTTGAGGGGCATGGAAAAAACCAACATGGTTGAAGTACGAGCCAGCCTCAAACACTGAGCCAGATGGCTTTTTCACTTCTTATAATGATGTATGTTCTCATCTTACTATATCTCTGCTAATCACTTTAACATAGGAGAAGTACATGGAGCAAGATGTGAAGGAGAAAGCAGAGGGATCTGAGTAAGATGAAAAGAACTTCTCTTGTATGCCTCTCTGTGCCGCAAACTGAAATTCAAAACAGGGAAGTCTCTCTTATGTAACAGTACATCTGTTGCTGTTCTGAAGTCTTTGGGCACAGAAACTCTTTCCAGACAGCACAGAGCAATCATTTGAGTGTTTTGACAGGTTTCCAGCTGTAAGCCATATATTTGTTTTATAGCAAATTTTAGGTTAGTTCCTAGAATTTAAAACATATTCAATCTGCTTTTGTTTTACAATCTGTAAACACTTTTAGAGCTCTATTCTTTATTTAATGATAGATAGGCACAGCACAGCTGTTCTCCAGTGGCCTGTATTTTCAGCATAACCTTATTCTTTCCTAAACAAACTCTTCAGAGTTTCAAATACTCTGGAAGAACATGGGCTGAAACACCAGCATAGCTAAATGTGTTCTAGAATAAACAGAGAAGTGAATGATTTTTAATTTGTATCTGCAAGATGGTGACACTGACCATCTCTCATAGTACCTAGGGCCATAGAAGATGTCTTGTGCAGGAATATGTTTGTATGGTTCAGCAGAAGATATTCACAGTAGTGTGAGGGGTACAAACAAATGAGGCTTGTCAATGCATAGCTTGTTGAACAGCTGCACGTAGTTTCTCAGAAAGGCCAATTAATGCATGTTGAATGTTGCATCAACACAATTATAACTGCTCCTAGTAGCCAAGACTGCTCATTCAGAGTTGATGTCTCAGCATAGTACTGCCCCGTGTCACACTGTGAAAAAAGTCAAGGGGAACAAGAACCCTGGGCAGTACAGTGATTGTACAAAAAGCATCAGCCCAGGAAGTTAAATTTTGCTGCCTGCAGAGCCATGTCAGAAGGCCAGATTGGCACCTCTATTTAATGATGCCCTTCTCATCAGCAAAAAGAAAGCTCGTTTCTACTTTGACTTCAGTTTATACTTCACATGCTGTCTAAAAATGACCTCCCAGCACTCAGGAATGCAATGTGCCATTACAATGAACACCACAGGCTTGCAGAATTAGGTTGGCACTCAAGCTGTATTACAAAGGCTTTCATATAATCTTCCTTTTAGAGAAACTACACTGACAAACTGTAACTCTCCTCTGTGGATGTGCCCGGCTCACGTTCCCTTCTATAAACACTGTGCATTCACAAATCAACACCCTGCTCTAGAAGAATAATCAAGAGCAACAAGTCCAAATTCACCTTCTGACAGATTGGTGCAAACACCGTGAATTCTTTCCTTGGTATCAAGCTGTTCATCAAGCAACAGAATTTGTTTTCAGAAAGTCTTCCCCCTTACATACAAAGCTTTAAGACAGGAAATCCCATCAGCCATAGGCTTGACAAGCATTTCTTTTTTACATACTCAAATTAATAACCCACTCCTTCTGAGAAATCACCCAGCTGTTCAAAACAATCTGACCCCGTGCACAGGGGCAGACTTACAGATTCTGGCTTAGACCTTTCCTTCCTTCCTTTCAGGAATCCCGAGTTCTTGCCTCCAGACCTAAATCAGGTGGATCAGACTTTTGTGGGCTGCAGTTGGGAAAGAAATGGCCAGATACACCATTTTGGGTCCTTTTTCTTATCATGTCAACATTCTTTATCATGTTGAAACCTTCCAGCTAATTCCTTTGAGACATACATCGCTGGGAGCAGCCAGTATCTTGCAGCTGGGAACCTACCTGAGACCAGAGCAGCACTGGGTGAAGGGGGTGATGCGCAGAGTAACACAAAACTGAGAACATAATGCTTTAATTTTTTTTATTAGTGTTGTTGTTGTCATTATTGTGTACCAAGAGACCATTGATTTATAAACACAGAACACAAAATGGTCACTTCCTCCCCCCGAAGCATGCACTGTAAATATAAATATTCAGTATAAATGGAGTGTGAACAGGAGGTGATAAGTAGGGATGCTATGAACGAGGATCTGATTTACAGTGGAAGGAAAGCAAGTAGAATGCACAAGAGAGTGCTACATGGTTAAACAACAGCAGCAGTGTGGACAAGCATAAGAGTGCCTTTGTCAAAAGACAGGGAGATGATTTTTTAAGATTTTGGTGATAGAAGCAAGAGAGTTTTAAACTTCTTGATCCCAGCTGTGCTCTGGGAAAAAGATGTGTTTACATTTTTCACAAATAAACAGGGCTGCATAAAAAAAATATTGGCCCTACCACCAGTTCCTTTTCCTAACCTCCAAGACGCCAGATTTCAGCTCAACAGGGTGACCTTATTCCTCCAAGTAATCCTAGAAAAACTGAAGTGAAGAATGGCTTTGTATCAAAACATGCCCTAGTAAGTTATAAGAACTTCAATAATAGGCTGCTCAAAGCAAGCTGGGACTTATAAAATAGCTTCTCACAGGCATTGATCCAAGGCCTGTTGAAGTTAATAGGCATCCTTCCTCTGACTTCAGTTGGACTAGGAGGAGGCTTCCCATCCATCCCACCAAGGCTCCTACACAACTTACAAGTTTAAAGGATCCAAACTGCCCAGATGTTCAACTTGCACTACTGAGGAGGTTCCATCAGAAGCTCCCTTTAAAGGCCTGGAGACAAGGGCTCATGTGTTGACATTAGATGTGTGGCATATGTGAACACAGGAGGCCCCCTACTGAAATAGAAAATCTCAGAAAATAAAGTGTTTTCTGCATCTCAGGATATTTTTAGCACTCCAAGAGTTAAAGCGTTTCTATAAGTTTGCATGAAACTCACTTTGACTCCTGGACAAACCGCTCACCCTCACAGAAGAATCAGAAAATAAAGAGGCTGATGCTTAACTGCACTTTTTTCAGTATGTTGCATTCAAAGCACTCACACATTGTCTCACATCTCCTCCTCCTTCCTGAAGAACACTCTCAGCCACATGGAAATTTTTGCAAACTTTGGCACTGGCTGCTCTCTAGCAAGTCCTGCTGGTGAAAACTACCAAAGCAGAATTAATGAGAGGAGTTAGCTGAGAAACTGCACAGTGTATCAGCAGCAACCAAGAAATAAGAGCCATCCAGATAGCCCTGCACACACATTAAGAAAAATAAAGCTGATCTGCTTGTGAAGAAGTTTACAGTGAAGTATTTAACTGGTTTAACATATTTTTACCATGGTAATAGCCCAACTTGTAGATGAACTGGGACAGGATGCAACAAGTATGGTAGCTAGGAATTCTGCTAGTGCAGAGGACTTCTGCAGCTATTAGTAAAGAATAAAAGCTCATTGCAGAAGAACACAGGACTGTGTTCCATTCTCTGCAATTGCAACATCTTCTTCTGCTAAGAAAAATGCACAAATTCTGTAAATTGTCTTAAAGAAGGTCAAGAAAAGCCATACATGACTGCCTTAGGATGGTGATAAAACACTCCCATAAGTACTGGAGCAAAAGATAACCCAGCACCTCCCTCTGCTTCATGGGGCAATGACTGTACCGGGAAGGCAGTTTGTTCTTTCTAAAGAGTCTCAAGGTTGTTGCTTCCCTTTAAGCAGCTGTGGGTAGGAAGTGTCAGTCTTCTTCTAGCATGCACTTCCACAATGGGGGAAGACTCTTCCCTGTTGCTTTTTGCCTATATCCTGGCATCATACGAAACATTTCACTTCAGTGGTTCACTTACTTACTAGCTAGAAAATTGTCCTGCCTGAATGACAGCCATGTGCTTGTTTGTTTGTTTGTTTGTTTGTTTGTTTCACTAAGTAATAAGACAACTTTCTTTCTGAGGAGTCTATTTGTACAATGCTAATTATCTTTTCCATGAGTACATCAGCTAAAGTTTGCATGGAAAAACAGACAAAAGGATGCAATTAAAATGAGTCTCAAGAACCTTTTAAATTATTCACAGTGGTCTCGTCCTAATTAAAACTGAATGAGAAAACAAACATGCTTGCAATTTGCTGGCATAATATTGGATATTTCTGAGTTTTGTCAACCTGTTCTGTATGTGACAAATTTAAGAATGTGCAGTTGAAGTTTAAGATCCTAATCGTTCTGTGTAAGCTGCTTGAATTGAATTACCTTTGTAGAGAATACAAGCATCTGATCTTACAAATCCTTACTTACACTAGCTTGTTAACTCATTGGAAAAAATCTACTTGTGAATTTCATCATGCCCTCATTACTGGAATAAGTAAGCATCTAACGTACAAAAACTTCAGCCCTGAGTAAATGATAACACTGCTTTGGCCCCCATTCTGACTGCTCACAGTGCTACTATGTTCATGTTCAAATGTATGCAGGGAAATGAATAAAAAAGATATATTTCTTTTTTAATATAAAGCATTCTTGTTTCTGTTTGAACACAAGTACTGACTGGAGACCACTAAAAACCTAGAGACAGGAGATGGACTATGAGAATGGCTGGAGAAACTGAATCACTCTATCCCTGGTACAAAACTATTGGCTTCACTTGGCTTAACCCAAGTCATGTTTAGAACAGTTCTAGCCTGAGTCTACAACCAACAAACAGTTTAAAACAGATAACCTATGGAAAAAAACCTAACCATATATAAATACTAGCACAAACCCCAAATGCCTAGGAAACCAGTAAGGAATTTAGGTAATGCTGAACTTGTGTAGAACAACAAGATCTTTGTACAGGATGGTGTACAGCGTCACTGAGAGCAGCCCTGTGGAGAAGAACTTGAGGTTGCTCATTGATAAGAAGCTTAGCATGAGCCAGAAATGTGTGCCTGCAGCCCAGAAGGTCAACCATATCCTGGGCTACATCGAAAGAAATATGACCAGCAGGTTGAGGGAGGTGACTCTTACCCTCTACTCCACTCTTGTGAGACCTCACCCAGAGTTTTGTGTCAAGCTCTGGAATCCTTAATGTAAGAAGGGTATGGAAATGCTGGAATGGGTCCAGAGGAGGGCTACAAAGATGATCAGAGGGCTGGAGCACCTCTGCTATGAGGACAGGCTGAGAGAGTTGGGGTTGTTCAGCATAAAGAAGAGAAGGTTCCAGGGACTAGTATACTACCTTATAGTAGTCTTCCAGTGCCTTAAGGGGGTTGTATGAGAAAGCTGGGAAGGGACTTTTACAAAAGCAAGTAGTGATAGGATGAGGGGGAATGGCTTTAATTGGAAGGGGGGAAATTATTATTGGACATTAGGAAGAAATTCTTCACAATGAGGGTGGTGAGGCACTGGCACAAGTTGCCCAGGGAAGTTGTGGATGGCCTCTCCCTGGAAGTGTTCAAGGACAGGCTGGACAGGGCCTGATCTAGTGGGAGGTGTCTCTGCCCATGGCAGGGATTTGGAACTGGATTATCTTTGAAGTCCCTTCCAACCCAAACTATTCCATGATTCTATGAACACGGGATTCCCCATTACAAACTGGATGTCCATACACCGCATGGAATGGGGTCAGGCATCTATGAGTAGGGGAGGTTCTGGATATTTCTTTGGAGATATACGACCCTATCCCACAAAGTGTATGGATGCCTAGCTGCCTAGCATTTAATTAATAAAAAACAAGGTGAAGGAGGGAGGTCGCAATGTGGAGGATCTCAGGGGATTAACTCAGGGCTGCAGGTAGGTGCTTGCACCACTTGGGGGCCGAAAGCCAGGAATTCTTAAGAGAACATATACCTACATAATTTCTTTCCAAGAATGGAGCAAGATTCACTGTTGTTTTTTTTAAGTGGAACCCATTTGCTACCTGTTTGACTTGCGATAAGTATTCCTTTGGGAAGCAAAATGTCAGAGCTCAAAAACATCTGTCAGCTCCTAAGAAGCTACCATAACTGCTAAAGCAGGGGAGAAGAGGAGACAGGGACACAGCCCTCCTTCTGTCAAAACTGCATCCTATTTCAGGGTTGGGTGGGAGAAATGTGAGACTTCAGAGAGAAAGGGACTGAGAAGACTTCGAGAAAGTATGATGGCTTTAGTAAAGGCATTTGACAAGGATGAGGGAACACTGTGGCTCCCTTTTCTGAGATTATGACTGTTGTTTTAATTAAGAAGTCACAGACTCCTGTAGCAGTAAGCAGGTGGCAACCCTGATGGGACTCTGCGCTATCATGTCATTTGCCATCAACACATATATTCTGCATCTTTTAGAACAAGTACTTCAGTGAACTTGGCAATACTCTGACTAAATTCCCCTAATCTGACCTGGCTGTGTGGGAAGCAGTGTACCTGCTGTCCTGGACTGAGAATATCTCAGCAGGCAGCATAACAGCTCAAGGGAAATGTCCAGGAACAGTAAGTGCTAAATTGCTTCTGGACTAGATACCTCCAATCTGTCTAAACTAATTTCTCAGTTATAGCCCTCAAGGACAAATCTTGTTCCAGTTTCAAATAATGACAAACTTTGCACTCCAGTGAGCTGTGGAAAGGACAACATCAACAAGTTGTCCAACCCTGGCTGAGGAAACATACGAGCTGTAACGTTGTCTTGCGTTATGAATCGCAGTGTACTAGGACAGGAGGCACTAGTGGGCACAAGGCCATCACTTCTTAAGAAAACTCTTGGAGAGCACAGCACTATCCCTGCTGCAAGCCCATCAGTGCCAGCCTAGCAGCCCGCCCTGGCTTCCTGGGAATTCCCTGTCCATACTTCTGAAGATCTCTAGGGTGTCGATCAGGACCACAACAGACCACACAAGGATGAAGACTGTGGCTGACATCTCTCTGTTCCGACACAGTGCAGACCTTTCTGCAGCAGGCTTTGCTTTAATACTGCAGGCAGTAACCTGCCAGGTCTCTCGACACCTGGTAGCCAGATGGATAGAGGACGGTGTGCCCAAGCCCCAGGGAGTAGTGAGGGAAGGTGAAGAGCTCACCTGGGGTCAAGGATCCGGATCTCTAGCCAGCACTCAGATCTGCCCAGTCTCTCTTCCAGGCAGATGCAGGTTGTTGCAGAGCTAATATCTAACTTCACCACAGTAAGAATGCCACAGTACACGTATCCAGCACCTGTAACTCACCAATAAGGAGAGTGGGGCATTAGAGCAGAGATCTGCCTTGTGATGGAGACTGCCAGCCCTGGTGGGTGGAGGTGAATAAACCCTGACACCCTCAGACACCAAAAATGCCAGATACATTTCACCACTCACACAGTTCTCTTAGGAGTTAGATGAAAGAAAGCACAAACCACACGTGACAGACATTAATTGCTTTGTACAGTCTCAACTCCACAGAGGTGCTCAGGATTAGTGACACTGACTCTTAGATGCTAATTTTTAGGCACTCATTATCTAAAAAGGAGCTGTTGCTGTTCCCTTTTATATAGTGTCTATCATATGAGGCTTGGGAATTGACTCAATTCTTTTTGCAATTCAAACCTTAATCTGTGGCTTCCAGTGTCAGCTGCAGAAAATAACTGCACAGGCATTCTGTTATTGAAATTGTCACAGCAACCTGCAGCTCTTTGTGTCCTTACATAAACAACTCTGTCATCAGGAAACAAAGGCCTGGATATCTATCTATCTATCTATCTATCTATCTATCTATCTATCTATCTATCTATCTATCTATCTATCTATCTACCTACCTACCTACCTACCTACCTACCTACCTACCTACCTACCTACCTACCTACCTACCTAAACATGAAAAGAATTAGCTGGTGGGTTAGCAGTAAACCAGACTAGATGTCAGTTTTTGATCTGCTTTGAAATGAGCACTCCAGGTAATACGTGGTGCTACGAAGTCCATAGTCAGATGTTCCATTTATTGTCCCTGCTTTTTTTTAATTTTTTTAGCATCCAGTTTTCCAGCCATGAGTGCTGAACCTGTTATGCAGTAGTAGGTTTCCTGCTGCAGAACACTTTGATATCTCCATAAATAACTTCACCAAGGGGACTGCCATTACTTTGATCCGCTGCTTATTGAAAAGAATCAAAACTTCTTTCCTGTCCTCGCAAAACTTCCCAAGCGACTGCACCCAAGTAACCACAGCTGATTTTCTTACTCCCCAGGATCCGCTTCTCCAGCAGGAGCCCGGCCGCCTCCTGGCCGCTGGCTGAGCAGATGCTGCCCCCTGCCTGGCTTCTCCTTCCCTGGCCCCAGGAGAGCTCCAGAAAGAAATCACTCACAGTTGCTATCTCCTTGCAGATGTGCCACAGGAGGGCCTCCAACAATAAGCTAGCGGTTAAAAAATCAGTTATTTCCCTGGGAAATTATTCATAGGCACCGGATAGCCACTTGGTGTAAATGGCTCAGCATCATTTAAAAGGGAGAGGAAGGATCTAAGTCCACGTTAAAAGATAGTAGTAACTTCAGATTATCCCAGCTCTTTCTGGGCTGCACTGTGGGTGACACTAAGTATATGGAAAAATTAATTGGGACTAAGATTAAGCATGCAGCTGGTACCAAGCATAAAAGTTATTAAAAAAACCCAAACAGGTGTTCTGAACTAGACACACAGGATGATGCATCTTGAATGTGTGAGAAGGCCAGGCTGGAAAAAAATGACTGGGAATAAGTGAATTGGAGATATGGCTAAGAACCATCACAGGAGTGTAGAATGGACAAAACCAATAACATCCTATTTGTCTAAAGGTCAGAAAACTGAGGAACTGTAGAAAGATCTGCCTGAATGAGAGAAGCCAGTAGCAGTGACAGCAGTAATACTTTTTTAATGTGACTTCTATAGACTGTGCTGATTAAAAGAATATCCTTAAAGAAAATTGCAGTGTCTGTTCTCCTTCCTCTCTGCACTGCACTACAGTGACTTTACAGTACTCTAATCATTTCTTGTATATGCTATTTTGAATGGCAACCTCTGAAGTCTGTAGTGGTCTGTGATGCTCATTACTGCAGCCTGCAATTTGTGGGAGAAACTGTACCCAAGATAGATGAGCCACAATGAAGGTTCCTTTGCTGCTTTATTCCTTTCAGCTGTGAAAATCAACACTGAAAATCCCACTGCTTTCCTTCGAGAAAATGCTGAACTTCCAAAAGGAATGAGGTCTCTTTCAAAAACTCTAGGCAAAGTCAGCCTTCAGTGATGTAGACAGACCTCAGACAATTAGGAATGTTTGTGGATGTGCTTTAGTTTGTCTACATAAAATAAAATAAAATAATTTCTTATAGAACCCCATTCTATATTGCTGAACTCTGCCAGAGGTGTAAGGGCCCTCCAGAGAAGAAGTCTCCCAACATGACACCTGCTTCTGCATTTAGCTGAAGTGTTCCTAGGGAGTGCTGTGATTATCTCCACAGTAATCAAAGCTGCTTTGAGCATCCTGATGAAATACATATTCTAAGGAGGTTATATAATCCTTATCTTTTCAAAACATTTCTTCAAGGCTTCTAGCAGTATCTTGTACTGATTTTGGATATTTTAGCTTTAAAAACTGAGGAATTATTACTGCTTGCAGCGTAGGACTGATCACATTGATTGCTATTAGTAGCACTGGGTATTTACAGTGGCAACCACTGGTTTCTTTATGGCTTTATGTGATGGGACAGAGTGTTAGTCTCAGCTAGGCTCCCTTTACCACAAAATGTTGGACAGATGATCATTCAAGGTCCCTTCCAAACTGAGCTGTTCTATGATTCTGCGATTTATATGCCCTTTTCTCCTTTTGGATATGGATAGCAGGTCCAACATTACTGGATTGAAAATGTTGGGTTCCTTACATTCTTAGCACCTTGCTATGAAACAGCTCTTCACACAGGAGCAAAATGCATTTTTTTTTCTCCAGGATTTCGGGAAATCAGGTAAGTCCCAGGAGAAATCTGCAGAAACCAATGCTGAGAGCTTTACCAATTGCAGCAGACATGAGCTATCCATTTGCCTCCACAGCAAAACCTTCAGACCCTGACAGGGGATATGTGGAGAATACTGGGAAAAATATTCCAACCCCAGAGCACTCTGAGGGTTGTGGATTCTGCTCAGTAACCTGCACGGTGCTGGGATTCTACAGGACAGCAGCTCTAAACCGCCAGGGTCATATGAGAGTCAAGCAGGTCTGACTGTAACAAGCAGTGACAGATTCTGCTGGGAGGATGGACCCAATTTACTAAAATGTGAGTTAATGTAAATTAAAGAAATTCAGTACAGCAGAAGGTTTTAGCTAGTGCCAAATACTCACAGAAACACACCAACATACTGAGATAGGCCAATTCTTGTATTAGCTTTTGAACATTTTAATAGTGCTATCTTAAAACTGCAAGAAACAAGTCTTTTGAATAAATTATAATAAAATATTCTTGCTTATTAAATAATGAAGGTATTGTCAGTAACAGCATCCACTTAAGCCACAAAGTACTCAATGACATGGTTTAGTGGCAGATAGGAATGGTTGGACTCGATGATCTAAGGGGTCTTTTCCAACCTAGTGATTCTATAATTCTATGAATTTAATTCTAAGTCTCAAAATAACAGCCAGGCCACACTGTGGAACTAACTCCTCTCACTCATGGCTTGAGCCAAGCAGTGGCGCACCAAGGAAGGCTGACAGCAGGTTAGGCGAACAGAATTGTACTGCAATATAACATTCTTCTAAAACGTATAGCTAAAAACAGAAGAAAAAAATCTTGAAAGGACTCTTCCCATTATGAGTGCTAATTCAAAATTATTAACACTATGCTGGTGCCACAACAAAAGACACGGGAATATATCAGTGTATCACACAATTTTAGGGTATAAAAATGGCCTATTTGAAACAAATTTACTAATCTAAAACTTGCAGTTCTCATTTTGGCATGTGTTTCATCCTTCTCTCAATATTCTTTTGTCATAGCTTATATTATTCTTTCGTTCTTTATTTTGCTTCACTACATCTTTTTTTCCTTTGGAACTGTTTACATGATAAGGAAATAAAACACTTCTGGAGACTGACACATGTGCATCCCTGCTGCTAGCTGGTACATTTATTGGGATTTCCCTAGTATAAATGGAAGTTTAATTTAGAATCTGTTTTGAACTTTTCATGTGCCTAGGAGGATGGAAAAACTAGTGGGAGCTGCCAGTTCCATCAGACCTGCTGCCTGCCTGAGCTGCTAGGAAGTAGAAAATGAGATCAAAATTAAGCCGTTGGCAATAAAGACACAAGCCTCGGTCCCAGCAAAAATAGCAATATTTACGTTCAATATTGAGTAATGAGGTTTCAAATAACTCCTTCCAGAAAGATGTTTTTAAACATCAGCATAATGAAAAGCCCTTCTTTTAAGAGCATTCATCTGCTTAAAGAAAGAGAAGAAAAGACAAATGATGGAAGGAGGAACCTGTGAAGGACACAGCTGCTCAGTTTGTGCCATGTAAGGAAAACCTTCTCTGGGTACAAAATACTGTATTTACTGCTATGTGAAATGGAAACGTTTGAGAATTTCAGGTTAAATCAAATAAAATGCCTGGAGACAAAACGCGATATTTTTAACAGTCTTTGATGTTATCTGAAAAGAAAAGGCCGAGCAATCTCAAGCTATAAAGCTGATCTCAATCTGGAGAGAGACGTTCTTGACACATGAGTCATTCAGTTTGTGTCAGCCAAAGCACATCCACACTCAGGCTTGTGAGCTGGGTAAGCTTTTCCAGATAGCCCTTGCTAGGAGCTGGTCCAAACATTACAACAGATGTAAGAAATAATAAACGGAAATGCTGGTGAGACGCTGTTTTCAGGCAGTCACATAGAGTCAATTCAAACAAGGCAGGCACTTGTTAAAAATTCCAAGCAGAATTCAAAAGCTACAACACAATCTCGGCCTGACTTCAGCAGCTCAAGCCCTTCCTTCCAGGAGTTGAAGACCTGAAGGGCAGCACATCAGGCATCACGCAAACAAACACAGTTTATTGTTTCAGAGAAGGATGATGTACATTTCATCACCAGTGAGAGGCTGAATTTAGGATACACTTCTGTTCAGAAGGTATAGAGACAGGACAGCAATGCTGCCAGTACAGAGAACAAAGTGCTTCTCTCTGACTTGACTTTTAGCACCCAGAGTATGTCTAAGGAAAAGCCATGACACAGCTCCTAAAACTACAGCTATTGATGTGTGGCTGTTTTTTTTAGCAATGTAAACACCAGCAAAATTAAGGTTTAGAAAATACAAAACGTGCTGGCTTATTTCCAAATTTGTGAACACACAGAGGATCTGAGATTGTTTCAGTCTTGAAATAACTGAATCTCCTTGGCTACAGCTGTCTTATCTGTCAGAGCCAGGCTCCCCTGTTGAATGAACAAGCTGGAACCTGTCAAATAAAACCTGAAAAGCACCCACCCCCCAGGAATCTGATTTTCTGCTGGTATTCCAGCAGGCAGTAGGACATACTATCAGTAAATTAAACAAGTTATTTGGCTTCCTTACAGGTGAGACTACGTCCTATAAGGTATCGAGAGGAAGACTGACTTTTACTGATTATATATAGCAACATAATAATTTACAGATAGTTCAGGTCAGAAGTCCATTTAGTGCAAAACACTAGGATAACCATCAGTATCTGATTTACCAGAGGCACTAAAAGTGCCTCTGACCAGTTGTTGCTGTCTCAATAAATTCCCCTTTCAAAGTCAGTCTCTCTCACAGGGGAACAATATTTCTTTCTTAGCTGAGATCTGAGTTACAGACTGTGCCATTCACCTGAGCAGCTCTAACTGAATTTAGCGCTGACAATTCAGTTATTTTCAGGACAATTCTAGAATTAATGTCTCATAAATGTCAAGATCAAGCTCTCATAAAACATAGGACTAATCATGGAGACAAAACTTAAACTGAAACAAAAGAACACCCATGCACGCCTTGTTACGAAGTGTCTGTTAATCGTCTAAACAGAAAGTCGGGCGGGATGGTCATAATTTCATGTCTATCCATTCAAACACCAATATTTATCTCCTAGATCTGATCTTACAGCTCATATATTTTCCAATTCTTTCCACTGGTCGGATTACTAGTTTACTCTTCCTTCAAGGAACAGTGTGCAGAAGAATTTAAGGTGTCTTTCTGCCAGTGTTTCCAGAAGAGAAATTTGCATTAATTACAATATGGTGACATAAACTTCTGCAGGAAAGGTTTGTTCAGATTATTGACTAAGCCAGGAACATAACTGCCAATGAATCCATACAGTATATTTATATATTTGCTACACCATTCTTCCCATATTCCACCATTCTCCATCTTCCATACTGCCTCCACAGCCAACATCATAATCTTCAGAAAAAGGTACAAGAAACCCATAGTATGCAGTCAAAAAATAACTTGTCACTAAAATAGCTTACTCCCTAGTGTGCTCAAAATAGCTTTTATCTTAAAGGCGTGGAAGACATTCCAATCTCCAAATGCATTTATGAAATACTTCAAGAAATTCAGCTGTTTATGCCCTCATCATCTCTGTGACAATGACACAGAGAAAATGACGGTAATTAATTCATTCCTTCTTAACAAGACAATCAACAGGTTGATTATAAGAAAACCTTTCTTTTAGAATTCTTACTTTTATTTCCTTTCATGGCTGTTCTCTTACTAAAAAGAGCAAACAAATGGGTTCATTTACTTAAACACTTGTAAAGAACAGCTTCCCATATCTCCATGGGGTTTTTTTTCTGCACCACTAGCAGTCAGATCACTTAGCTAGGCTCTTTTAATTATTATTTTTATAGCATATCTCTATTGTTGCTATAACTCTAATCTCAATGAAAAATCAAGCCTCACTATTTGTGATCAGGAAAATCACAACTGCACTGCGATCACCAGCATAACCTAAGGTCCTACCCAGTTAAAACTTGTCTGTATCAGCCATTGCACTCTGCAGCTATAGAAACTTAGACTGCTGCTTATTTTCCAACATTGCAGCAGTGTCAGGGGACAGGACAAGAGGGAACGGTCTCAAGCTCAGCCAGGGGAGGTTCAGGCTTGACATCAGGAAAAAATTTTTCATGGAAAGGGTCATCGGGCACTGTCAGAGGCTGCCCAGGGAGGGGGTTGAGTCACCTTCCCTGGAGGTGTTTAAAGGATGGGTGGATGAGGTGCTGAGGAGCATGGTTTAGTGTTTGATAGGAATGGTTGGACTAGATGATCCTGTGAGTCCTTTCCAGCCTAGTGATTCTGTGTGATTCTGTGAATAAAAAGTTTGCCTCTCTCCTCAGGAGAGCATCTACCTTCACACCACCTTGGTCTGGCTCTTTACAAAAACCCTGCAGAGCACACAGCCATCAACAGCTTCTTGGGCTCACACGTGAGCCTCAGGTGTGAAGTGGGTGTTGAGACACAACCGAAATGCTTTCTGCATATTAATTGCTAATGATTTGCTGTTCCTAAACCTCAGCGACCTGCACAGCTCATCCTGCGTTTACCCTGCAGTGCGCTGCAAACGGCACCCACAAGGAGGAGCCCAGCTAACAAGCAACTCGTCAAGGAAAAAACCCTGCAGTTCCTGGTACCACAGATTAGAGAATAACCACTGCTTGATAAAGGCCAGGCTGGATGGGGCTTTGGGCAGCCTGATCTGGTGGGAGGTGTCCCTGCCCGTGGCAGGTGGGTTGGAACTAGATGATCCTTATTGTCCCTTCCAACCCAAACTATTCTATGATTCTATGAAAGTAAAAGCGTTTCTCTCAGCTAAACTCCCATCAGGAGGGAAGATTCACTGGCTAGGGGACGTCTGCCTAATTACATTATCCTGTCTTTTCCCAATTACACAGAGAGCAGATGTTTTGTGGCTAGAAACCTACTCAAAGGCGGGGAACATCAAAGACCAACTGCCTATAACAAGACACTATAAAATCAAATAAGAGGACCTAACTAATCAAGCAGGCCAGTCACTGTGTTATTGTAGCCTGGTTTGGCTTTTTGCTGAACTCAATTAGTTATCATGCCAAATGCCTTTTACCCGGGCAGGAAGGTGTGATTAAGCGAAGTTGATCCCCTGGGGATTATTGTAGGGAGCTGAAAGAGAACAGCAAAGGTTAGTAGAAAGTCTTACATGGCAAAATAAAGTTATTGTATTAATGTATAACAGCAGTTTGCATTTTTAATTTACTGTGCTAATTTCAGTATAGCCCACAAATCTCAGTTTAACTTGTAAATAGCCTCATCACTACTTTATGCTATAAAAATCTGTAGAAGGGTAGAACTGATATATCAAGAAAGAAAGGGAAGGAAGCAAACTGCTCATTCAGTTGTGACTTCTTGTGCTTGCTATACAGATATGCTGAGCCTTCAGAGAGGTGTTTGAAGTCAAATGGATGCATGTGCAATCTGAGCCTATACGGGTGGGGGCTTTGAAATTATAACCCAAAGTCTGAGGTTTGCAAATTAAGTGGCCATTTCAAAACTTGATCTTAGGTAACTTGGTTATGGTTACCCAGTCATGCCTGGCAGAATAATGAACAAACCCCATATCTGTAAATGATGAGTAAAATGCTGCCAGATGCCTCATGCAAACCAGCAAGGTTTTCTCTTGAATTCTCTCAAGCCATGATTTCCTTCAAGATTTCTTTCAAATAAACAGGCGTTTGCTCCATTGTCAGCTGGCTCACCTTCTTGAAAAGCAGGATGGGTTTTCCTTCCTGTTTACACATTTATTTTAAGTAACCAGAATTCAGAGTAAGGTAAGTGGTTTCTCTCTTTTGACCTGTCTGTTGATATCCTGATTACTTTTCTATTTTCTTAATTTGCTACCCACTCTGCAAAATAAAATCACTTGAGCTGTTAAGACTTCAGAAAAAAAATCTCTTTGCATTATTCAAAACAAGTACCTTCACAAGATCCAAAATTGTTTTGATAAAGTTGATTAAACACTGAATTTTTAAGTTCTAACAAACCCAGAAGGGCACAAGCATTCTGGGAGTCACTGGAGTGCGTTGATGAGAACTTCCTAAAGGAGACAATCACAAACCCAATGAGGACAAGCATGCTGTTGGACCCACATTTACAACCAAGGAAGAACTCATCAGGGATGTGAAGGTCAGGGGCAGCCTCGGCTCCAGTGATGATGAAATGTTGGAGGATCCCAGAAGGATAGAACAAGGTAAATAGCAGGATCAACCTCTAGACTTCAGGAGAGTTGACTGTGGCCTCTTAAGGTATCTGCTTGGAAAGATTCTGTGCAATACATCCCCAGAGACTAGAAGGGACCAAAAGAACCAGTTGATTTTCACATGTCATAACCTCTGTCTCCAGAATGATCTGCCTCAATGTGCAGCAAATCAAGCAAAAGCAGCAGGTGAGCAAGGAGCACCTGACAGAGATCAGATATAAAAAGGTATCTCACCAGAAGTAGAAGCAAGGACAGGTGACCTGCGAGGAATGTAGAGACACTGTAGGAGCATGCAGGGACAGGAATATGAAAGTCAAAACCCATCTGGAGTTGAATCTAGAGAGGAATGTGGATGGCAGCAAGGACTTCTAAAGGTATATTGTCTGCAAAAGGGAGACCAGGGAAACTGTGGGCCTGCTGCCGAACAGGATTCGGACATGTTAACAGAGAAGGATAAGATACTTGGTGCCTTCTTTGCCTTGTCTTTTACCGGTAAAACCAGCCCTCAGGAATCCCAAGCTCCTGAAACCTGTGAGAAAGTCTGGAGCAAGAGACACAAAGGAGAACCAAGTTACAGAACACTTTATAAACAAACAAACAAAACTAAAGTCCATAGGGCCTCATAGGATGCATCCATACCTGCTGAGAGAGAGTGTCATTGTGAGGCCATTCTAAATTATTTTTGAGAGGTTATGGTGGTCAGGAGAGGTTCCTGAAGAGTGGGAAAATGCAAACTCCACTCCGGTCTTCAAGAAAGGGAACATGGGGAGCTACAGGCTGGTCCACCTCACCTTTGTCCCTTGCAAGGTAATTGTGCAAGAATTCCTGCAAACCACCTCCAGACATCTGAAGGACAAAGTGACTGGCAGCAGCCGGCATGGAGCTTGTAACCCTGTAATACAGCGTAGCCATTGCTCGTAACAGACCATAAGTTTTGTACTGAGTTTGCAAGGCCTCACGATGGATGCTTGTCAGGCTTGCTCTGTCCAAACTTCTCTTGACCTGCCTAGAGCTATGTTTTACTTGGTTTAGCTGCAACAGCAACTTCTTTAACTGACCAGGGGGGTTGAGGAGAAAAATTGGGCTACACCAGAAGTCCCTGCCAACTTCAACCATTCTGTGATTCTGTGCAAATGAAGAGTGTGATGAAATTCATCCATATTTCCACACATTAAAGAACTGTACAGCCCATTTTCTTTCCTTAATCAAGTCTAACTTCTCAAGCAAATGTCAAACCACAATTTCCTCCTTATTCTGACTCTCTCTTTTCTCAGCTGAAGGGAAAATTAGAGATTATGGAGTGAATAGTAGACAGCTGATGTAAAGTGTCCAGGAAGAATTCACAGACACAGAATGATTTATTTGAATTCCTAAGTGGAAAAATAGTATTTTAGTTAGACTGAAATTTTAAGAAAAAAAGGAAACTAGCAAATAAAGAATTTGTACTATTGCTCTTCCCTGAAAAGTAATTCAGAACACTCATTTGTGTGAATACTTTTTGCATCCAGGATGCCTTTCTCTGCCATTGTAACTTACACTGCTGCTTAGTTTCCTCCTACAAAAACATCTGCAAAAAACTGTGACTTGGGTAAGCCTAGTGGTTTTTAAAATCAGAAGTAGATCAAAACATACCATTTTGATTAAACATTTTCTCTGTCCTTATTATTAATCACTACTTTTCTCTTTTTACCCTACTCTTACAGGAAAACTTTGAACTTATACCAGAAAATGTTTAGGTTTTGTTGGTGTTGATTTGGTTGGCTCCTATGTTTTCAGCTGGCACTGGAAATTCACTTCACATTTTACAAACTTGTACCCAGACCAATAATGTTTTTATCATCATGGTCAATATAGGATTGCCTATTAAATTATCATCCCTAAGATCTGAGTCCTGTTTTTTTAATTATCTTTGAGCTTTGCATGGCTGTTTTGCTTTGCTGTAGGTCTAGATGTATTACTGTCCCAGTTAATTTAATATTCTAGAATGTAATTTTTTGCTTAGTGCATAGTTAATAATTCAACAATTCACCATTATGAAGTCCAAATGTATGTTGGACTTGAGCTCCTGGCAGGTTCTGCCAAATCAATCATATCATCAATACAGACTTATTCACTATTCTGTCAAGTTCCTACCAGTGGAATATTTTGGGAACTAAATTTATCTCAGAGGAAGTCTCTGGAAATGAAGTATCTTACAATAAAAATATTAGTCCTTTGTCTATGAAGCTGTAGCTGCCAGGTATCATGTGATGCTCCCAGTTTCACAAACAAATCTGTCATCTGATTATTTACTCCCCTCTTGCTAGCAGATGACCCAATTGTCTCACATGGACTGCAGGATCTCTGAGTGCCATAAGGTGGTTTTAAGGAATGCCCACAGACACCCATGTGCATGCTTGCAGTACACTCTTCTCTTGGATGAGTTGAGACAGGCAAAATTAACTCTCTGTACTTTGTCTTCAGGGTAGCCACGTTCAACCTGAGGTATGGAGAACTAGAAAAACTTGTTGAACAAGAGAATGCCGCAATGATTAGTATTCCTTTGGGCAGCAGTTGGCAGAGTGCATGAGAGAAACTTCTGGGTTTGCATTTTAACAACTGTGAAAATGTCAGCATATAACTGCTTTTAACTACATCATAAGCTAAATGCAACTTTTCATGGTCTAAACCCATAGCCTTAGGGTCCTGAAAAACACCATGCAGCCATCATTCAAATCAGAAGACTTTGATAGAAAAAGAAAATTTAGTGACAAATAAACAAAAGGGAACAGAGAAAAATAACCCTCATCAGGCTGCAACATGAAAAAATTGATGGATTGACTGTGTTACTCTCGACAATGCATTAAAGCAGCTGGATGAATTATTGTGTGCCACTTCTGTTCTTCCTTCTTTACAACAGAGCAGGACCACGCCAACAACCATAACAGATACAAGATATTTGTCTTTATAGCTGACTGTCTCTGACAACATTATGGTTTATTGTGGTGCCTTCTGCTTGTGTTTTATGACACAATCGTAGAGCTTTTCTTTCCTAGGTATAATTTCAACTTTAATAGCACATTACAACACAATTCTCCCCCTTATATTTTCCTACTTTATTCTGGGTTTGGTTTTGTTTGTTTTGGTTGGTTGGTTTTTTTAAGTTTCACTCTATTTGTGTACTACTGAAAACCTACCAATTCTGTTGCTTTTCTAAAACTGTCTCCTAACTACTCACTGCCATTTCAGTTGCTGCCTCACAGCTTCACAATGTGCCTTTTCTGTCTTTTCTTCTTTTTTTTTTTAATGTTTTAGCCAAGCAGATCTTGTGTTTATTTTTATTTTTATTTTTATTTTTTTTCAGGAGTTGCTGCTGCACCAAGTCAGAGCTTCCAAGCATTCTTCCTGCAGGTACCCTGGGAACACTTGATCTCATATCAAAGGGACTTTCACATTTCCCTGACTTCAGAAACAAGCTTTTAATCTCACTGCTGTGACGTGCTTCAAAGGCTCCTCTGAGCTGCAGCATCAGGAAATAGGGCACGTAGCACTCATTTCTATTTTAATACAGGTTTGCAAATACAGAAAGCAACAAAGTTGTCTGAGTTGTGCCTGTTACCAAATGAAATAATAATATATTCCAACTGTTTGAACCCGTGTCACAGCACAGACAATTTTAATTCACAAAATTGTTTGTAATAGTGGCTTTAAAATGCAGTAATATCAGCTTGACTGCTTGCCAGCTACCAACCTGGAGAGATTTTGGCATTTTTTAGGGGCTAATCTTGTATTATTTTCTCTCGTCCTTGTACTTTTTGATCTGTTGGACTTTCATGATGTTTTTTTTACACACTCTTGACAAAGCACCCAGAGGAGGTAGTAGACTTCCTCAGCTATAAATATGCATGTCTTAATCTATAGCCTACAGAACCTATACATGTTTTCACCTGCTTGAAGATGACTTGCATAAAGTTATGCATAAACACAGACCAAATGTAAGTAAAAAATCCAAAACACCAGTAGAATATCATTTGTCTGTCAAACACCTAGAAATATTGTTTTATACTTATCTATCTTTCTGACACTGAGCTAGACAGCCTCTCACTCTTCCATGTCAGTGTTTGCTAAGCAGTGAATGGCACCTCAATGTTCATTTCTGACCAATTCACTGACCGATTGCCAGAACTCTACATACATTATATGCTATTAACTCCAAGTTAGGATTGTTTGGTGTTTTTCCTTAATTATTGTCTTCTACAAGGTGGACAAATTTGATAAAAAGGCATTTTAAGAATTTTTATTTCTTTTTCTGATAAAGGGGAATTGGATTATATTTTCTATAGAGCTGCTCTTACAATTGAGCTTTGTAGTAGAATGAACAGAAGAACATAGATTCCACCGATCAGCTGCATGGTGAGCTGTACTTTATAGGTGCCTACTCATTCAAGCTAGAAGGAACACTGAACACTGCTGCAGGTGCAGGCTTTAGAGATTATGCCCAGGAACCATGTGTGGCTCACTTACAGCTGTTAAACACTGGCAGGACTCTAACAGGCAAAACAACAGGAGCCTTGGAGTAATAGGGCTGTTTGCAGGTACGCTAGGTACAGAGCTGAATTCAAAGACACAGATAGTCATTGTGCAGAGGCGGGAGATGCAAAAACCAAAGGGCCGTTGTATCATTGAAGGCATTGGAAAGGACAGTTAAGATTTGCCTCCAGAAAACACCTAAATGGAGCAGCCTACATGTGAAATAGATGACTGAGCTTCTGTTACAATCAATAGTTTACTGAATGAGTGGAGTGGGCTGAATAGCTATTGAGACTCCACAGCATGCACTGAACACAGCTCCAGCACCGCTAAGAGGAGCTTCAGCACTCTACGCAGACACGCACATGAAAGTATCCAAGTTTAGGCATCTTAAGCCAAGCTGGTAAGGTTGCTGCCCACAACTGAGAGTGACTCTGTACACATAGAAAAACACTGCTTTGCAGGAATATTTGATCTACTCCCAGAGTAGACTGGTAGAGCTGTACTAATGTAGCATGCTGTACAGATAATACATCTTGCTTCTTAGGAGTAATAAATCTCTGTCAAGCACTGTTCTGCTATGGCTAGGTCTGCTGTACAACAGTTAGACCTTGCTAAGAGATGAATAGTTTGGCCTTTTCCTTCTCTAGAAGCAGCTGCTGTTAGGGAAGCACCATTCACTCCTCTCCCAGCTGCCTGAAACTGGCAACACTGACTAATCAGCATTAGCCATTTTAATCAACTTGCATATAATCCGTAAAATCCTGGAAAACAGTATTCCTATATTAGCCCATCTATTAGGTGAACACAACAGGCAAGAAGGTACAAGGGATGGGCAACAGGTAAGACCCACAGAATTAGTAGTCACAGACTTGCAACAATTCTGACAGAGAGTCATAGGGAGCTGAGTAATTCATTAAGAAATAGAGCTCTTGAATGAAACCAGGCTAAATGCATGGTTGTATGTCAGCTCAAGGGGTGCTTTCCTGTTAGCATCAATTATTTTCCTGGTTTTTTACTAGGCATTTTTCCTGTCTTTTAGCATCATGTGACATGACAGTTAGGCCTAACAGGATTAATTTTGAAATTAAGATGACAGGTGATATACCAAACGCTACCCACAAGTACAGATAAAGGATATTAAAATTGAACAATTTGTTCACGGTGCTATATAAAAATAGTTTGGTGCTAGCAAGTTGTATTAAATAGGACTTCCAGCTAGGAAATCTCTGTTAGAAAGTCTATAAATGAAGGATAATTCTTCAAAGACAGATCCACTACGATGACAGAAAACAGCCTGTTGCTTAAAACATGCCCTGCAATCTGTACAACTAATTACTTAGACTAGGAACCCTAAGAACAGATACATACTTGGCTGGCTTTTTCCCCCCGCCTTTCCCAACACCTTCTCCAACACAGAAAGAAATTGAAGAATATAGGGAAAACCATCCCAAAATAAGCAGAAGTCTAGGGGCCATCCTGCACATTCTTGCTGAGTGGTCATGACTTCTGAGGAGTAGCTTTTAGTCCACTGTTTTTATTCATTAAGATTTAAAAAATTCTCATTTCCTGTTAACTGCCACAGGCAAGATAAAGTACCTGGCTATCATGGTACACTGAACGGTGCCTGCATTTTCTTGTTTCATGTAAGCCTGAAAAGTTTCATAACTCATTAGGTGAGCCACTTGTAATAAACACAGTTTCACAAGACTTGCACATTGATCAATACGTGAAGCTTTTTTGTACCCACAGACCTCGCAGCACAAATAAGAGTAGACCATCTACCCACCTCCAATTGCTTTTGTTTTCTCCACACAATGTTCCTGCCAAGTCATGCTCCATTTGCGATCTAGTTATGAAAGTCAGGTTGTCCTTTCCCACTACCCATCAATTTATGGCTAGAATACATATGGACTGCAAATAAAACTGGAGGCATATCCAGCATAATATGCCAGGAGCATAGCCTCAACTATCGCACTGCAAATACAATCCTGGACATATCACTGCATCAATGGGGTGTGTAATCTATTACTGCTGAAACCTGTCAAGTGGGCTTTTGAGTTCAGTTTTTGTATTTATTATCTTCCATTGAAACAACACACTATGGGTTATGCTTAAGCATTCACATGGATAACATGCCAAACGGAAGGACAAAAATTCAAATTACTTTGCCTAGTTAAAGGATTAATTACAGTATCTGGCCTATTTCTATTTTCCTCTCCCCTAAGAACCTACTGCTGATGGTAAGAGCAACTCAGGAACTAGTTCCAAGTTTTGGCTTTTACAAGACAGTAGTTAAAAGAATCCACTCAACAATGATTAATATCTAGCACATTGCAATAGCAGAAAACTGAACTTAAGTGTTTCCTCCACTCCCTAGGTATTTGATGAGAAAACAGTTTTATCTTTAGCTTTAAATTACAGGCTAATTAACACATATTTAAGGAGTAAACTACAAGAAATAACTCTCTAATCAGGATTTGGTAAATCAAGTTCTAACACTAAATAGAAAAATATTCTAGCAATGAGTTTGCATGGATTATATTTGACAAAGGGGCAACATATACTTGTTTGCACAGCAATTAAATACGCTGTAGCTGTTCAATAAATACTTTAATCAAGAACACGTTACCAAGCCCTGCACAAATACAAATACTTCACTGCTAGAGAAGACACTAAGATGGCCTGTACTCACTTGTATAAAAAGCAAAACAAGGGGCAAGGTCCTGAAAATAAAGGCACATGGCAAAGAAGGGCTAGCATGAGAAATCATGAATGCACTCATTATAAAGCCTACTTCATTTTAAGCACATTTGTTTTAGCACAAGACCAAATACACAAGAATGAAGTATCTCCTTAATTCTCTATGTAAGCCTCTGAATGTAACAAAAGAGCATCTACCAAACTGTGCTTGAGGAATGCTGTCACACTGGAAGCACCACTCAGCAGGATACAGACTATCATCTCTGGACACAGACCCTTCACAGCTGTTGATTTTGATAAGTTAAAACTAGTTTCCTCATTATACATATAGCAAGGTAATGACAGCAAGCTGCAGTGTGCTACTTGGCAGGCTGGAAGAAAGCTAATTCTCTTCCTATCCACAGGATTGGACTCATTCTAAGTTTCTTGAAGATAAGGACAGGGCACCTTGGCCAGACCTTTCAACTCTGACTTCATTGCTGTTTATATATTACAGAACAACCATCAGGAGCTGCCAAAGTTTCTTATATAGGATCAAACATACCAACTAAAAGATACCAACTCCCAAAATGCCTTGTGCTAACACTGTTCTTGGACTCCTCTGCAGACAGTGTTTAGTTGTCTATGCTCTCAATGGTCACTGGTGCAAGTCAAATGGCTTCTATTTATTTGCAGTCATGAAACCAGATGGACTGTGCATCAGGGAGCTTAAGCCAACACAGATGGTTAGAACTGGAGACCTGAATTATCTTTCAGTGCCAGGTAGTCTCATAAAAATGCCTCCCCACTGAAGATGAGCAGAGCAGCCTAGCCATTCTGCAAAGCACTTTTAGAGGTTAGCAGGCATCCTTCTCACTCCAGAATTGTTCTAATTACAGGGACACATTTAAGAGTCTAATTGCAAACATTTCATGACAAGACTAGGCTCCTTCCTGCATGTCTCATGTTCTACAAGTCTACTTTATGTAAAGCTCTGCCCTGCAATGAAGAAATGAGTAGAAAAAGAAAATTAATAAGTTCATAGAATCACTGGGTTGGAAAAGACCTCTTGGATCATCAAGTCCAACTGTTCCTATCTGCCACTAAACCATATCCCTGAGCACCTTGTCTACCTGTCTTTTAAATACCTCCAGGAATGGTGACTCAACCACCTCCCTGGGCAACCTCTGGCAGTGCCCAATGACCCTTTCTATGAAATTTTTTTTCCTGATATCCACTCTAAACCTTCCCTAGCACAACTTAAGGCCATTCCCTCTAATCCTATCACTTGGGAGAAGAGGTTAGCACCTTCCTTTCAGGTAGTTGTAGAGAGTAATAAGGTCTCCCCTCAGCCTCATGCACATAGAAGGCAAGTGGAGAAAGAGAAGTTATCACAACAGCAGTTGTGAAAATACTGTCAAAAGCAAATATAAAGCACATAACATCTTGAACTTAAGGAAACAGAGTCAACATAGCCTTAAGTTGGAAGCATAGACTAAGATCTCCCACTCCTCTCTTACCTAGTATTATTGTTAAACAGTTCTGTTAACACATTCATCTTGAAAGACTTTTAGGTCTTAAAGATTTAAAGGCGAATTTGAAAGCTTGCATTGACTGTCAAGATTCAGCCATTCTTGCGCATTAAGCCATATATTCACAACTGTGAAGACCTTACTTAGAAAAGTAATCACAGCACCCCCCTTGCATATGAAGTAGTAGTACTTTTTTGCAACACAAGAAGTTTAGTTGACAATGCAAGCAGAATATGGTCTTCCCCTGTGGCAGAACTATTTAATTTACTATCAATTCATTCTCATGTCATTTTAACTTGCATGTATTTTAATTGATTATGAGATATCATATAGCTCTAGAATGATCTCAAATTATGCTGCTTTATCTGCAGCACTGCCCATGAAGGTAATCATGAGAGAGGAACTGAGACACGCTGACAGAAAGATTTGAGCTTCGCTGCCAGAGGGCGGCAGCACAAGCTTGCCCGATGCAGGGTTCAAGCCTCACAGTGGCATTTAAGTGCTCTAAAGCCCAGTTCTCAGTCTGTTTCCATTTATACTTCCCTTTGTTTGGCCATCTGGTCTATTCATAACAGGGACTACACAACAGAACACATTCTTGAAATACAAGTAATTCATAAGCTCCAGACCTCACAGAATAGCTATCCCATTCTATATCAATGCAAAACACATGGATTTCTGCATAATTGATCGTTTTATTGAAATCTGTTAAAAGAAGTTTGTTCAGATCACCTGTTCAGCAGGCAGTTATGCTCATTCTGATCACTGCATATATACTGAGCAAGTCTCCAAGCAATACATAAATATTATTTTGTCTGACCCCATACATATGCATCTTTACTACAAAAAGCAGCTTTTCCAATGAAAGTTGTATCCATGGGACCAATGTTCATTTCTTCTAGCTATGACTTGTACCAAATCCATACCAGTAATTGTAGGTTAAATATATCAATACATGTAATAGAGCTTTAACGGTAAAAAAAGTAAGAAAGTTAAATACTGCAACAGCTTAGATACATACTGTATTTGAATGATAGAACATGAAATCTTTTGACCTAGGTAATGACAGTCACTAAAACACAACATACAGAAGCAACATCAACAGCCAGTACTTGTCTAAGCAGAGTTCCCCTTTTTCCCTTCAAAAAAAGAAGGGCTGTGTGCATCTTGAATGTGAGCTTAGATATTAACTTTACAGCAACATTGATTCTGATATTTAAGGCTGGATAACAAAACAGACATTAAAGCTGCAGGACATTAAGTACACATAGCATTTCTGAGCTTGAGGAGCTGATGTTTACTATAGCACAGGTTCATTGTTCAAACCCTATGGAATAGTACTACTTGGCAGTATCTGTATTTAGCAGACATGCCACATTACTCAATTAACCAAAATAAGCTAGGTTTTTGAAGTTTTTTGAAGTGTTGATTAAATTAGCGTTCATGAAGGCTAGGGAAGTATTTTAATTGAAACACATTGATAAAGTTAAATACGCTGACCTATCATTGTCCTCCAGAACACAGGAATCAAGTTACATATTTTGTCTCAGTCATCAGGGGCTGGTATTTCAGCTAGCATTTGAGTTTCTAACCTAACGGCAGGTTAAAAATAAATCTTCATACAAATGTACCTTAAATAGATGCAATGATGACCAATAAATTGGTCAGTCCCTACCTCTTACAGTTACAAACCCAAAAACTTTAGGCACATGAGTTACAGCCAATGTTCAGTTTAAAGTCAACCATTACAAACCAGAGACCCTTTTCAGAGATTGCTCTCTGACAGCATTCTGGACTGTAAGAACATGCATACACCAGCTGTCCAGAACTACAGAGCTGCTAATAAAGAAGTTGCCAGAAAAAGCCATTAAATATACACATGCATGCCAATTAGCTTCCCAACTACAGCACTATTTACAAGCCATACTTAGATTTTATGTAATTTGTAGTTTTTAACCCAACTTCCAAATACAAGTTCAAATCCAAGACATCCAACATCTGACCATTTGAAATAGCTGAAGTGAAAATGAGTGCAAATTACAAATCCACAGAGAGGTTGGCAATGATTTCCAGATCTTTTCAGGCAAAATTTATCACGTAATTACTGTCTAACAGAGGTGGAGTCCATGGAGGACATGGCCAAAACTGACTATTCAGAAAGTCTGAAAGCTTCTTCATACTGCAAACTGAAGTCCTCCACAAAATTATCTGCTATTTTACTGCATGTTGCAATGTATTATTGCCCCAGAAGTTGTGCAGAAACCCACACCCAAGAAACTATTAATGCACAAGAAGTTTAAAAGTTACCATGCATAAAATGTGATTAAGCAGTTACAGAATCTCAGGTATTGATTATGGCTTAGACCTGCATTTTTAAGTCAACACGTAGACAAATACCCTTAAGTGAATGACATTGTCTATATCAAAGGGAGACAAGTTTGTTTCACTGAAGACTTGCTTGAAGTGACCTTCTGCTTAGAAGAAACAGTAGACAATCTATTCACAAGTAACCTTACCTACTTTACAGGGCTAATTCTTACAAGAATAATACTCCTTTTTACTCATCTTTTAAGATGATATGTGGATATTTACAGGTATTTATAAGCAGGCTTTATTTCTTGAACAGCCAGGTATCTGACAGCTAATTCTTTGTCCTCCTTCCCCGTCTCATCCAAGTCTAGAGAGTTCAAGACATTGTTCTAGCAGCATTCATGAAATTAATGGTGCAAAGTTATTACAAAAACCTCTTTCTGCAAGCTGTCACATCCTCTTCAAGTTTGTATTACGTCAATAGCACTTCCCATGTATTAAGAGCTCTTGGGGGGGAAGTCAGGAACAATAGATATGTTGAATGTAGCAAGCAACTGATTTGTTGGCTGAGAGGTTTTTCAGGTTTTACTGTTGGGTGGTTGTTTTTTATTTGCTGCTCATACTGGCCATTGCTAAAACTTTGGTAATTAGTTCACTACAATAAATTCACAGTTCCTCATTTTGACATGCACCTATAACATGTGAGTTGAACTGCACCACAATAATTGTAATGTCATCTCTATACATTCGGGCCAGCTCTTCTGGAAGACTAAGCATCTTAGATAGTCGCTCATGATCCACAGTGCCAAACTCATTGTTACCCACGGCATGACGTATCAGGTGAGTTGCTGCATTCTGATCTTCAAACACTGAAGAGATTCTTGCTCTTCTTTCTGTTAAGAGACCATGCATCTGTCCCAAAGTTACCTTATAGCCACCAACAGCTATTGGCTGCTGGTGGTGAACACCAGTGAGGTATTCTCCTACAATCCTAGCCACATCTTGCCTATGCATAGTCTCCCACAGCCCATCTGTGGCCAAAACCAGGAACTTATCCTGTGGCCGTAATCTGTGATATATGACTTCTGGCTCAGCTGTGAGGTAAGGGGGAGTGTGATAGTTTGGAGGAATAAACTTTGTATATTCATTGTCATTCAGCTGATCTGGGCCTGATTCTATTACTCTCTTCTGTAGTTCAATACTCCATTTAAACTTCACATCACCAAAAGCTCTGAAAGGCATCAGGAGACCTAACAGACGATCTTGTTTCACGAGACTTTTCTCTTCAGACTTTGGATGCTCCATTTTCACACGTTTCACTTCATGTTCATTTTGGGCATTATGGTCATAGGACAGATTAACTGCAGACCAAGACCCATCTTCTTCCTGAACCCCAAGCATTGCCCGACTGTCACCTGTGTTTGCAATATGCAAATTAACACCATCCACATGGGCCACACAGGCAGTTGCACCAGAAAATGCTACTCTCAGCACTAGGTAGTTGAGAAAAGAATTTGGATCTCCTACTTGAGCTTCCAAAGAAATATCATTATCAAGCCTCTTAAAAGCATTAATTAAAGCTTCTTTCACATCAGCAGTCTCTCCACTGTTGAGATCAATGAGCTCCTGCCAGTAAGTTCTTAGACTATTGAAGTAAAGTTTGGAAGCTTCTTTGCTAAAATAATCATTGGGATGCTTGTGCCACTGCAAAATGGGCAACAGAGCTCTGCCACTTTCCACAGCATTTTCTATCTCGAGTAAAGTCTCATGAGGTAACAAAGAGACAGCAATGTAGTAAAACAGTCTTTCACTGACAGCTTGAGCACAAGCACAACCTGCGTGGCCATCAAACACACCCAGCAGCATCCCTCTTGTCTGTAAGCAAGTCGCAGCACTCCTCCTGTCTTCTATCGGAGCATTGGCAGGCAACTGGTTGCTATCAAAACCAAGTACAGAACTTACATTTTTACCATCAAATTCTGGGACTTTGAAACTGTATTCATTTGCCTTCAGAATGCTGTTGACCTGTGGAGGAGTGAGGTAAAATCTCTGTGGCGTAGAAGCATAATCCCTCGTGTGAACAAAGTGATTAAAGTTCTCCCTTGGCCTACATAGTGCTGCAAATTTCTTCTGAGGTGCATATCTGAAGTGACCATGAGCAAAATGAGATGATAAACAACACAGATGTTTATGGTGGCAGTAACACACAGTACTGCATATTCTGCTAATCTCACAGTTACGAATCACTGGAAACAGATGAGCTGGTGCTGGCATGGCATCAGACAACAACGGTAGCCTGGAGCTTCGGACTGGAATTGCTGAAAGACAAGAGAACAACCATGCTTAAGCAGACAGCTAACAGTTTTCACAAAACTTTAAGACATCTATAGATCCTAACAAAGTTGCTTATTATGGAGTTCATAGCTCCACAGGTCTTGAGAGAGAATAGGCAGTAAGAGGTTGTTGTTTATAGACACTATAATGAGCTATAACAAAAAAAAGCTATACCATACTTGACATATTTTAGGTCTTATACAGACTCAGACAGAAGGCAGGAAGTAAAAATATCATTCTGGCAATATACCTTCAAACAGAACTTAAGACAAGCGTTAGCACAGAGAACTCTACAGTAATGCCACCTTCTGCAAGACTTATATGGAGATTTGTTTTCCTGATGATTTTGCAACTGACAGAGCCAGATGTGACACACAGGGAGGATAACTCTGTATAATGCAGAAGATGACAAACCCTCTTGCAGTAAGATTCAAGAAACAACTTTGAGATGACATACAATTGGGTTTAAGATTAAGATGGTTTAGACAATAAAAGCAAGCAGTACATCATAGACAGCAGATATTCTTCAGGCAATCACAAGTCAACAGCAGGCATTGTTTCTTCTCCCTGCTTTCACATGTGAAAGTTTAAAGCTGTATGACATCATGGTTTACATAACACAAACCAGCCACAGCAGTCTACATGGAAATTTTCTAGCTTACCAGATAAAAGCACAAGAGAGAAAAAGCAGATGCATCTCTCCTACCAGCAGCTCATGCATGCCAGTAAATTTTAGGATTAGAAATTGCTGTAAAAAGCAGCTCACTTGAAGGACTACATCCATGCTGAGTTTGCTTCCATGACTGGATTAGAGCCTTGCACAGTAGCCTAAAGCTAGTTTAGTGTTAAGATATAATAAGTTTAGTATCCAAGAGAAGTATTCTACTGCTTTCTTGCCACATCTAGAAGTTTTCTGTATACTTCTGCATTCCTCTGAAGAATGATAATTCTAACACTCTTCCTTGCCCCCTTTACACATCCAATCACAACATCAGTGTGAGTGCCCTTATTCACTGTGCCTCATTACCAGGAAGTTTTTTACATTGCTGTACCTGACAAAGCAGTTCCATAGCTTAGAAAAAGCTTGGACTGTGGCATTTTGTAAAATTCACACAATTAAGAGGAATTCAATTTTCTCTTTCCATCTTTTACAATTTCATCATAAAAGCTTCTTCCTAGAAAAGACTATTACAAATTACAGAAAGCTTACTGCTGTCATAAGCACTAGCCTGTCAGCACCACTGCATCTCAAATTAGTTGTTCTACTGAAAACCTGGGTACTACTGTGTTGTGCAAGGTGCTTCAGTCACTAAATTCATTAATTTTCAGCCAAGAGGGCATACCAGTATTTTGGACAAGAAACAGCACCTTTAAAATATGCACTAAGCCCAGACACTCAATCTAACAGATCACGCAACACAGGAGGAATCCTGTTCGGTGATCACTCTGCAGGCATTCCGTAGATTCTGCCACAGGATTCTGATCATCCAGATCAGCTGAGATGCATCCAGAAATGTATGAAGCTTCACCCCATTCTCTGTGTTGCAAAAGAAGGAAACAAGTTACATTCTTCGCTGTCAAGCTTGATCTCTGTAAGTAAACAGGAACGGAGCCTGTTTCTATATCACAAAATACAGTGCTGAAAGCAAAGTAAAATTCCCAGTATCACACTCGTTCCCCAAGAGAGGGACTGGCAATCTCGACTTAGTGACAAAAATCCTTGTCCACTGACCTCTCCCATTGACAGCTATGAACTGGGCAGTTTTTTGTCCAGTTACAAGGAAGAGCTCTGGTTGTAGTCCTGTCCACAGACACTCAGCAGCAGTGCACTGGCTTCAACTTCCAGTTGCATACTAAATTTATGTTCACCACTTCCTTCCCAAAAAGCCTCTCAAGCCCAGACTTCATATGCCTACAACATGACAGAAGTAAACCATAACTCCAAATATTGATCCTTAAAGTCTATTCACCACCTTCTAATTACGAGGGAGCTATTTTAATAAGTTATGTATATTTTTACATGACATTTAAAAGCCAAAATTTTGCTTACAGAATGAGAACCTCACAGTTCAACAGGTGTCCCTGATCTACAGCTGCACCTCAGATTCAGCACTGGTCTCCCACATTAGACTAAATGAATCAAGTTCTCCTGACTGCTAAGCACATGTCCAGTTCTGACCTATACGTGGCACCACAACTGTTCTGACAGTTTTGCTGTTGATCCATGATGAAGTGAAAATAAAAATGTGCTGCTGTTACAGTGGCTCTGCAGTGCCACCAGAGGATATTTTAATGATTAGTTTATCAGATATTACATTAAATCCAAAGGAAGTACTAAAGCTGGCCTAAAATTTTCCACAGCCTGTATCATTTACAGTAGATCCATGTCAGGTTAAGCTACACCTGTTTTACATATCAGATTTAATAAATCCTAGTTGATTAAGTAAAATAGAAATTCCAAGTTTGCCAGTCTGCAGTGAAATTATCTTAAGTGTCTTCATTAATCCCCACACAGATGCCTCAAACATAACCAGAGGTCCCAACTAGCCCTTAAATAATTACTTCCAGATACCAAGTTCATCATGGTTGATCCAGAGATGGTAGAGAAGAAGAGTAATTAGAAATTTTGCAATCTAATCAAGATCTGTCAAAAGATTACAATCAAGCCAGCATTATATACCTCTCCAAGCCCAGAAGAGGGCACAAATGCTACTTCTCGGGCAAAAAATGTCCAATATGGAATCAAAATTCATGGGCTTTATAGTATTACAAGATGGGAAAATATTACTCCTCCCTTTAACAAGATCATAGAATAGTTTGGGTTGGAAGGGACCTTAAAGATCATCTAATTCCAACCCCCCTGACATGGGCAGGAACACCTCTCACTAGATCAGGCTGCCCAAGGCCCCATCCAACCTGGCCTTGAACACCTCCAGGGATGGGGCATACACAACTTCCCTGAGCAACCTGTTCCAGTGCCTCACCACTCTCATCATTATGAAATCCTTCCTTATGTCTAGTCTAAATCTGCCTGTCTCCAGTTTACATCATTGCCCCTAGTCCCATTTCTACGAGCCTGTGTAACCAGTTCCTCCCCAGCTTTCTTGTAGTCCCTTTCAGATACTGGAAGGTAGCTTTAAGTCTCCTTGAAGCCTTCTCTTTTCCAGACTGAAGAACCCCAACACTCAGCCTGTATTCATATGGGAGGTGCTCCAGCCCTCTGATCATCTTTGTAGCCCTCCTCTGGACCCGTTCAACAGCTCCATATCCTTCTTGTGTAGAGGATTCCAGAACTGGACACAATACTCCAGATGAGGTCTCACAAGAGAGGAACAGAGGGGCAGAATCCCTTCCAAGTAGCTACTGGACACCTATCTTCTGATGCAGCCCAGAATACAGTTGGCCTTCCGGGCTGCGAGCACACGTTGCCGGCTCACGCTGAGCTTCTTGTCAACCAGCACCTCCCAGACCTTCTCGGCAGGACTGATCTCAAGCACCTCATCCCCGTTGCTAGAAACGTACTATTAAAGCCAACTGACGCCGCACAGACAGGTTACTCCTGAACACCCGCCTTAGCCATAACAAAACCACCCGTGGCTTCAGGTAAAACCACTTAGCCCGGGTGCCTTTCAGACGATGGACAGACGCGAACGAATTCGCCGGCAGCTGAGGAGGGGGAGGAGGAACGAGGAGCAGCCGGCAGCACCGTTAGCCCTCCCCCCGGGACACAGCCCGGCCCGCAGCCCCGCCCCCGGCCCCCGAGCGCGATACCTACCGATGCGCCTGGGCCCGGGGCACACACACATCCTCCTGTCACAACAGGAAGCCGCCAACATCCACAAAGCAGAAGCCCGCGGGGCGGGGGAGAAGCAAGGCAGAGAGTTTGTTAGAGAGGACGGAGAGCTCCGACACGGAGGACGACGACACAGAGGAGACACGCACACACGCCCGCCCGGGCACCGCCGGCCCTCCCCAGCCTCCCGGCCGACACCCCCCGCCCCAACCCCCTCCCTCCCTCCCGGGCACAGACCTGGCCCCTGCCCGGGCGCCTCACGGAAGCGGCCCGAGACGCCCCCGCGCTCCCGCTGCACCCCGAACGCCGCCCCGCCCGCCTGGGGCTCGCGCCCGTCGCGCCGCGTCTTATAAAGGCCCCGCGGCCCGGGGCGCGCCGCCCATTGGCTGCCGCGCGGTCACGTGACGGGGCGGGCGGGGAAGGCGGGCGGCGCTCCTCCTCGGCTCCCCGTGGTCTCTCTGGTTCCAGTGGCTGCGCCTCGGCGGCCGCGTCCCCTTCTCCCGCGGGCCCCTGGGGTCGAGGACGTGCCGGGGAAGCCCACGCGGTCACCCGTGTGGCGACCCGTCCCCGCTGCGCTTCGGTCGGGAGAGAGAGCCTGCCGGGAGACCGAAAGCGGAGAAATGCCTGCAAGCTTCTGTAGGACGTATCGGCCTCTGCTGCGGATTAAAGAGTGGAAAATGGGGAGAATCGTGTTCTGTGGTCGCTCCGTTCTGCAGGCATTCCTTAGATTGTGCCGCAGGGTCAGCTGAGATGTGGCCAGCACGTCCAGGGAGGTTATTCTCCCTCTGTACTCGGCACTGGTGAGACCGCTCCTTGAATACTGTGTTCAGTTCTGGGCCCCTCACTACAAGAAGGATGTTGAGGCTCTGGAGCGAGTCCAGAGAAGGGCAACAAAGCTGGTGAGGGGGCTGGAGAACAGGCCTTACGAGGAGCGGCTGAGAGAGCTGGGGTTGTTTAGCCTGGAGAAGAGGAGGCTGAGGGGAGACCTCATTGCTCTCTGTAACTACCTGAAAGGAGGTTGTAGAGAGGAGGGTGCTGGCCTCTTCTCCCAAGTGACAGGGGACAGGACGAGAGGGAATGGCCTCAAGCTCCGCCGGGGGAGATTTAGGCTGGACATCAGGAAAAAAATTTTCATGGAAAGGGGCATTGGGCACTGGAACAGGCTGCCCAGGGAGGTGGTTGATTCACCTTCCCTGGAGGTGTTTAAGGGACAGGTAGATGAGGTGTTGAGGGGCATGGTTTAGTGTTTGATAGGAATGGTTGGACTCAGTTATGCGGTGGTTCTTTTCCAACCTGGTGATTCTATGATTCTGTGATTTTATGATTCTATGAAATTAGGCTTGTGGACCTGCAGCCTGTGCTGCAACGTTAGGGTTTTCTGTTCTTCATTTTCCCCTTGGTGTTCAGCCTCCCAAGAATCGCTCCAGGCAAAGCCCTGCTGACCAGGGACCTCTCTGCCCTGTGCTCCTGCCACTGCCAGCAGGGAATGGTGTGAGGGCAATGATTACGGAGAAGGATCAGTCTTTCCCCAGAAGAACAGCACCTGTTGTTCCTATCAGGGTGGCAAGAGCAGCAGCCTCGCCTCCTTCCCTTCTCTTTTTGTTCATTACAATCCTGTCCCCATTCCACATTTCCAGGGTAACATTCAATTTTGCTGTTAAGATTCTTTGATCCAGCCTTATTCTTTCTGTAAATCTTTGAATAAGTAACGTATATACATCAAACAATGTTTTGGTTTCCTTGATCACCTCTTCCCCTGTTTATAGATGCACGTGCTCTCATGCCTTTCTATTTTCAGAGTGGCTGGGACTAGTCTTCCCTAGTAGTAGTTGAAAGCACAAACTATTAAAGTGTTCATTTATTGGTGTTCCGTGTGACTTTTGTGCCACTTATTTGTTTATCTAGAATAGTACACTGTCATCTTCTCTTTGAGGTTTATTTTAGAATAAATAGAAAGATGCATCTGACAGACATCACTGTATGTTAAAGACTTCATTAAATAGCACGGAAGATGAATAATTTACATTCCCTTTTAATGATACCACATAGTTAGAAATAGATTGGCAGTGTGTTCTGTAACAACAGCCATTTATGTGATTTTCTACTTGCAGCAAGGGTGACTGTAAAGCACCCAAGTTAAGAAATGTTCTTAAAGACCACGTAAGGTGGCACAACTAAGGCATCCTCTTACCCCATCAGAATGTGAAAAGCTGTGGGGAGACAGATCTGCCTGGGTGTATTTGAGTGATAGGTCTATGAGTAGAAATAACAAAAATGGTTTGGGATGAGGCTCCACTGTTCACCACCTATTTCTGATTGGAAGTGTAGGGATTGTAGAGTGGATTCATGTTTTTTTTCCAAAGAGAATGTAACTTCTAGAGTTGCCTTCTGAGAAAAAAGAAATCTAAAATCATTAAAAATTAATAAAAACAATAGCTTTTAGCACTTTTGATCTCCAGAATGTCTTGACCAACAGTACAATTCCCCGTAACATGCAGTGAAGTTGAAAGGTTAGTGTTACAGCTCCCTGCTTATTTGTTTTATTCAGCCCTTTTTCTTCATGACTGATGGCCCAGAGAGGAGATACCTTTAGATATGGTATTGGAAGCTGTGGCTCATGGTATCACAGTATCCTGTTGATAGTACATATGTCTTTGAACAAAAGACAGGATTTGAATTTTAAAGTACCAAGTAAGAAGAGATTTTGGCCTTAGCAGCCTTGTATTAATCTGACAACTGAATGACAAAATACTGAAGCTTGGCTGACATTTTAGTCCTCAAACCAATGTGAATTGGCTGGTGTGCCAGAGGTTGGGTGTTGCAATCTGGCTGGAAAGTTAGGTTTTCTTTTTCTTCACCCTGCTGCTGTGAAGACCTTTTTGTGCACTTTGAGCAACAGTCTATTTTTGCCGGTTTTAAAGAATAAAAATTATTTTAATGAATAAAAGCATGTTATTCCATGTTTTAACGTTTTACATCAAGGATTGATGGAAAAGCAATTACTTATAACTGCTTCAAGGTTTGTGAAGTCTCAGTGTGTCCCTGAATGGAAGGATTATCATCTGAGTGTAACAGAAGACATCAGTTCTTCTCTACTGTGCCTGTTGCTGACAGTGGGTAATTCTGCACTGCAGAACTGATACACAGCTATACATTATCATCACAGCTAAAATGCTGCAGTAGTTACTCTAAAGCTTTCTGAACACTTTTCCAGAGAAACTCCATTACAGATCATCAAAATCCATTTTCATTTTAAATCAGGTGTTTGTAATAAACATTTATTTTAAATAGGTTTTTGTGGCTAACATATAAATATTTTATTGGTTCAGTTTCACTGAAAACCAATTCAGGAACGCGGGGTAATATTTCAACTGATTGTATATCCCCTGACTGCTTCACATTTTTCCGATGCCTTTGTTTCAGAAATGTTTCAGAAATGCCATTTTGTGCCTGCTGAAAGGAGCAGTCACTCATATAACCTGCCTCAAAATTGTGTGCACAGATCAAACACTTCCACCTGGCGTGCTGCCATACCAACCTGGAGCAGAGAAAAAACCCCAGAGCAGTCGTACAAGTTTTGAAAGCAGAAAGAAAAACCTAACAAAGGGGAAAATAAGAGAGAAAAACATGCCATGTACTGAATGAACAAGAAGAATAGGACAAGATTAAACTGCCTTCTCTCCTTTCCTGAAAGCATTATAGAAGAATGACAGCAATGTAAGTCTGCCGTTCCACAGAGCCCACTGAGCAGTAATTTATTTTTAGCAGAAATCAGGAGCATTACATGGCAAAAATAAATGTGTCAGTAGAGCTCAAAGCAGGCGGAGTACCTGGAAGCAGCAATGGCCTGTGATCTCCCATCTGCTTCAAAGGAAGGTTTTGGTTGGACATCCATGTATTCTGCTGCCCTCTCTGGGAGTTTTTGCTGTGGTTGGTGTATTCATTCTCCTTTAACACGGCTGGGTTTCTGGGCATGTTGAATGTTTCTGAAATTTTACAGTGAGCCCTGCAAAAGGTTATATTTTAAAAACACCTCTTAAGAGTATCAACCTTAGAGTAAACCAGCAACGCTAAACCACACGACTCCCCTGCCCTTTTTAAAGGGGGGGCCAATGAGGAACTGCAGAGACAATTGCCTGTGTTGGGTATTTTGCCATCACTGTGGGACCCAGGGATAACTTGATTTGTTCTGTTCGTCCCGGAGGTCCTTCTTCACTCTTAATTCCTGTTTGAAATGAAGCAGTGACTCTGGCTTCATTCAGCAGTTGGAACCCAGCTTTGGAGGATCATAAGAGTAATTAAGGTCAGACGGGACCTGTGGAGGTCATATAACCCAGCTCCCTGCTCAAAGCAGGGCCAACTCCAAAGCTAGATCAGGTTGTTCAGGCACTGGGCCAATCCCATTTTGGACACCGCTGAAGACTGAGGTGCCTCAGCCTGCCTCTTCCCCAGTTCCAGTGCTTCACCACTTTGATTGTGAAGATCTTTTTCCTTGTAGTTAATCATATTTTTCACTTGCTCAGCTTTTATCTGTTGCTTCTTGCCCCTCAGGACTTCTTTGCATCATCCTGTTATAGTCCGTGAATCTCATTAGCAAAGAGCTAAACACGTTTTTAGTAGGAATTCGTGCACTACCTTGCACCCTTCACCTGGGTTGGTCTTTCAGGGTTTTGTGTCCAGTTTGAGAAATAGAATACTATTGGAAAAAGGCATTTTGGCAAACTTTGAGAATAATACTTATGACAGTGTCTCTGCTGTGAGGAAGCAGTTTCAGGATATCAGTACGCTGGCCTTAGAAGGGGCTGATCACTTTTCCAGCTGTAGTTCACCCTGTGCATTTTTGAAATGTATTTTTTACGATAATTTTAAAAAGTAAGTACATCTGCAGTTGTGGTGGCTGCCATGCAAGAGATTCAGTAAGATCCAGGGGAAGTGACAGAGATTAAAACTGGGAGGGGAATCTGCCTCCATTTTTCTAGAGAGAGAATAGCTTATGCTTAGCAACAACATATTATTTTTCTAATACTGTTGGAACAACATTATTTCGTTTTATCATACAGGCTGTATCCTGGGCTGTATCAAAAGAACCGTGGCCAGCAGGTTGAGGGAGGTGATTCTGCCCCTTTATTCCTCTTTTGTGAGACCTCATCTGGAGTACTGTGTCCAGTTCTGGAATCCTCAACATAAGAAGGATATGGAGCTGTTAGAATGGGTCCAGAGGAGGGCTACAAAGATGATCAGAGGGCTTGAGCACCTTCCCTATGAGGACAAGCTGAGAGAATTGGGCTGGTTCAAACTGGATAAGAGAAGGCTCCGAGGAGATCTTATAGCGACCTTCCAGTATCTGAAAGGGGCTACAAGAAAGCTGGGGAGGGACTGTTCATAAAGGCTTGTGGTGATAGGATGAGGAGGAACGGGTATCATCTGGAGAGGGACTGATTTAGACTAGACATTAGGAAGAATTTCTTCACTATGAGAGTGGTGAGACACTGGCACAGGTTGCCCAGGGAAGCTGTGGCTGCCCCATCCCTGGAGGTGTTCAAGGCCAGGTTGGATGGGGCCTCGGGCAGCCTGGGCTGGCGGGAGGTGTCCCTGCCCATGGCAGGGGGATTGGAACTAGGTGATCTTTAAGGTCCCTTCCAACCGTAACTATTCTATGATTCTATGATTCTATGATTCTATGATTCTATGATTCTATGATTCTATGATTCTATATAAGATACTTCTGAAATTAGAGGCTGTTCAGAGATCAGTGATGGGATATGACCTTTGTCTTTACTTGACATCGTTGCAGTTAAGAGATGGAAAGGCGCAGGACGGTCTGTAGAAACAGCTGGCTGATCTGAGATCTCACTAGGCAAATGTGAATGTTGAAGAACAACAGTTCCTCCAGCAATGAGGGAAAGCAACCAGTGCCAATGACTAGAAGTACTGGTCTTATCTTCTTAGCATGAGTGTGTATTTTGGAGTGGAAAATAGTTACGGAAGATAAAATTAGAAATCTAGATTTAGAACAATGAGCAGACTCTGAATCAGTCTTTTAGAGATCTCGGGGCCCAGGGCTAGATCAGGTTCCATTTCCACTTGCAACAAGGAAGTTTAGAAAGAATACCAGACAAAGGTATTCCTCACTCCTTTTTACTTTTTTTACTTTTTACTTTTTTTACTTTTGTGCAGTTTACCATTGCCTAAGTGCTGGGAAAATAAGACCCAGCTGCATCCTTTGGGGTTTGAAATTTGTATTTGATATAAAAAAGTATAAGCATCTGTTTATTCTGTAGAAGAAAGATTAATTAGGTTACTGTTTTCCTTGGTTAATAAATAGTGTTGTTATCTCAAGTGAATCCACCTCCATAAATATTTGCTTTTTGCTTTGTACTCTATGTGTAGTTGTTATTTTTAAACAACAAACCAAGAATGTATTTGTTCTGTCCTCTTAACCTTCAGTGTGATTTGTCTGCCCATCCCTAGAAAGCACACTTCTCAAGAGAAGGAAAATATTTTCACAGTGGCTTAGAAAGGAGTTAGTTTGGGTCTAGCCACAGACAAATAACTGAATGTAATCTAACTAATACGATAATTCAATAAGATCTGAAGGGCTAGGTATAGTAAATTATTTTGTTCTTTTATGTAAGTTCCCTAAGCAGGTTACAGAGTCCCTGTTGCTGCCTCTGAGGCAAGGAGCAGTGGATTCCCCTGAGCTGGAGACCAGCGGGTGAAGGATTGCTCTCACCTCAGCTGACCTAAAGCCGGACAGTAACAATACTCCCCTGGACAAACAGGCAGTGTGGACTGAAGGTAAAAGTTATACTCGTGTTTTCCAGTTACAGAGACTAAGATTTAGCCAGTAGGCTATTACTTGGTAAGATAGGGACCAGCAGAAAGAGCAACACTCTCTCTTACAAGAGAAGCTGGAGCTTTGTTTATGGTATTCAGAAACTGGAAGTAGACACCTCCCTTGAGAGAACCTGTCAATCTCAGCAGAACAAAGCTGTGCTCCTATGCCAGGCTTTTAACCAAAAGAGAAGGCTTGACTGTGACCATTTCCAGCAGGCCTGATTTAGGGATGCCTTTCTTTTCCTGGGGATTTTTTTCAGGAGGTTATTTAGGGATTCCCCACTCTAGTTTTGCCCTGGATTGACACCTGGGTGCCTTTCTTGGCTCTGGTTTCCAGCCCAGGGCTGGATCTAGCTTGCAAGCCTGAATAACGTGTCTATTCAGTTGCACAGATCAGTGATGCTCCAGTGGCACAGGCCAGTGAGGCAGTGTAAAATCACAGGTTTCCCCACAGAGGGGCTGTGCGTCTGAGGAATCTCCAGAAAGATCTGGGAGCATCAGCAAGACATTCAGCAAGTGTAAGGTGACCATTATTCTTCTTGTGAGGAGCTCGTGGTATATGTTTCCTGTGGATGATTCGGGGCCTGCAAGTCAACAGTTGAGGCACCTTACTCTTTCCACAGCGTGATTTTACTCAATATGTCTCAAAAGTCCTGGAGCACGTCCAGGCTGCAAACTAAGTGTTTGAGAGTAGTATTTTGAGAGGAAGAATTATTGCTTCTACCAGCATTGATACTAAACACTGGGGATAAACGCCAGCCACATCACGCTGTTTCTTTAAAACCTCTTTGGACTTCAGATGCATCTCTGCAGCCCACAGCTTTGTATTACTGCAGAGGTTTGTTCAGTTTGGCTGGATGTTATATAATCAGTCTTTTATTTTCCTTTTACTTGTGATCATGTTATGTAGGCTGCCTTCTTAAATTTCAGCAACCCTAAGGCAGCCTGAGTCATGTGTGTGAGGCTCTTTTTTGCACTGTTGTGTAAGGTAGTGAGTTGCAAAGGTCATGGGAATGAGTTATTTTAAAACTGAAACATGCTGGGCTCTATCCAGCTTAGAATAGATGAGCTCAGAAAGGCATTTATGTTTTAAATTACAGCTTTGGTTATCAAGGACTGGTTGACTTCAAGTCAGTATTTCTGTTTCCTTAGCAAACTGCAGTAGCACACAATATTCCTGTTTCTTTTGTATATGTTGCTGATATATTCATGCATCCACACGGGAGACAATGAGTATAATATTTACTCTCAATCCTCAGAAAACAAATGCGTTCACAAATATTGCCATCATAGGCACAGTCTTCATGCTTGCTTGCTCACAGCAATTAATCTCTCTTACCATTTTTTCTCAATGGAAAACGTTAGATTCATGGAAGTGCATACCTGAGTGCTTTGTTCCACCCAGTGGGCAGCCGGGTTGCGATGTGTCGCTACGCTCTTGTGTAATCTGGCTCAGTCATAGTGACGTTGTTCAGCTAAAAGGCACAGGAACAGATAACCGTGGAGGTCCCTAGGGCAAGTCTATATGTTTCCATTCACTCTGTTGCTTGGGGTTTAAGCCAAACTTGTCTGGTTTAAGCCATCCAGGCATACTCTCAGTTATAGGAAGCTCTTTCTTGCTTCCTTCTTCATGTCTCCTTCCAGGCCCTCCAAAGTCACCACCCATGCAAGCGTGTGTCCAGCTGTACTATCCCAAAAGCACTTTTAAACTCAAATCATTTCCCGGAGCCATTCAGGGCATGGCTCCACAGGCGCCCCAGCAGGCATAGCAGGGCAGGCAGCAGTCTGTGGAAGAAGGGAAGGGCATTGCAACAGGGCTGGGGAGCAGGAGGGAATACAGAGTCACACCCTGGAAGTGATTTTTGTTCTTTCCAGCAGCCTATGCAGCTATCCCATCATTTTGGCCATGTGCGAGATTCCACAAGTGTAACTGTAATTACTTCCATTTTCATGCAGCAAAATGTAATCAGCCTATGACCATGTCAACTCTTGTTGAAAATAATGAAAGAAAGTTATAGGATGAGAAAAAAAAAATGAAAATGATTTGGCATGAGGAAGCAGTTAAAGGACTCTGATTACTGAAAAACAGAACAGTATAATCCACCTGCCAAAATATTGCATCAGTATCACAAAACTGAGCAATAGCATGGCCCCTACGGGCTGGTTATGCAGCATACCAGTAAATGGTACACACAGAACGGCTGCTCAGCCATGTTCAGCCATGAGTTGTGGAGTCAAACGTGCAAGTAAGAGAGGAAGAAAGCACATAAAAAATGAAGGGTAGAAATGCGAATGGCACTGTAAAACGAGTTCAAGGACATGAGTTTCATGACACCGAGAGGAAAGAGAACACTGGGGCAAAGGGCTTCCTGGTAAAGCTTTGAATGGAAGCACAGGTGGCTTCTTGCTGTTTGCCTGCCTGCTTTTCACTGTGTTCAGAAAAAACAAGAACTTTGTACTTGTCTTTTTAAATAAAGGAATTGTGTGAAGATTAATGCTTGAGTCTGTTGCAGCATGCCCACTACCTGCATTGTGACTTGTGTTTGCTAGGATCAAACAGGAAAGGCTATAAAAGGAGAGCTGGTCTAAGGGAGAGCAGGGGCTACGAAGCTGTAAGGGTTTAAAGATGTTAACAAAAGTAAAATTCCAGTGATTTTCCTATATTCGAGTCTTTCTGGTTTGTATTTGCAAGTATTAGTAGGTAAAATATGTAAGATTCTAAGGTTTGTATGTTTTGTGTGTGTTAGCAGTGAAGGAATGCCTCACCCAGAGTCAAAAATCAATGCCTTGGTTTAATCTGGAAACTGCTGCTTGAATATCCCATCACCTGGAAACTGGCAAGAAGCTCACTTTCCTCCAGAGCGGTAAAACCAAGCAAGAGAATCTGCAAAGAGAAAATCTGTTCACTTATCTAATGCTGCTTTCATCCTCTTGAACTATCTCTGGTCAAGCAACTGGAAGACGGCGTGTTCTGGAGGCAGGCAGCTCCTGGCAGGCAGTCAGTACAGCTGTGAATACGACACCCTGTGCCAAGCATGAGTCTGTAATTTCTGCTTCTCTCCAATTGTCAGCTTTTCGAGGATACCATTTAGTCATTTCCTGGGAAGACAAAGGGTGCCCATCAGAGCTAATGATACTTCACTTGCACGCGTGTTGCTGTGTGGGTGGTTGTTTTAACACACATTTGGAAAATGAGCACAACTGATGCAAAATGACAACAATGATGTTGATACAGGAATGTGCTGCTGGGCAGTTCTCAGAGTCCCTTTGTCAAACAAGAAGGAATTTTTTCTCACTTATTTCTCTCGTCTGTCTAATTAAGAGAGCAAAAGTGCTGCAGGAGAAATGAGAAGTGTGTTAGTTTTCATTAACTTTTAATTTGAAGCCTTTCCTAGTAATCTGGAAAGGGTATCTGAAAGTGCTGTTGAATCAGAGATATTTCTTCCCCTCTCTTTGAAAAGTACATATAAAAGAGGTGCTTTGTTCAGAGGCACAGTAAACCCACTAGTGCTGGCAAAGAGTCTTCTCCAACTTGAGCAGTGGGAGCAGCTCTAGAAAGTCATTTTAGGCTGCAGCAACGTTCCCAGGGCTGTATTAAATGTCACTGGGTTATGTCCTTCAGCTGCGTGGAGGTTTGATTAGCAAATCTGCATCGTTGACATCTCTGAACTGCTTCCAGACAGCAATATATTAGGGCTCCCATATCCACAAGAAGTGCACTCCCTGTGCCCAGCTTGTGCTCAGAGGCACAGGACTTGCCATGCAACTTTTAGGTTATAATGTGTACTGCAGCAAGGCTCACACCCCAACATTCCAATCATGTCAGGAGAGAAAAGTTTAAAGATGTTGTTTTACTGCCAAGTCTTCCTCAAAATAAAAAGAAAAAAAAGGAGGCTACTTTAAAATACTTGAGAATGACGTATGAACCTACGAGAAAAGACAGACCTCTGGGTCTCAAATGCCTCCCTGCATGCTTGTAACTGATAATGCCAACCCTCTTGCCAAAAGGGAAATTTAACTAAGGAAAAAGGGACGATAGGGCCCCTCCCCATGCTGTACTATTTTTCCTGGGTCATTCCCTAAAGCTGTCTGTGCAGCACTCACAGTTCCAGGCTCTTGTGTTTGGGGGATTTTAGCATGCCTGCCACTACTGTAGTTCTGCTAGGTGCCTTGCAACCTCTGCCCGGTGTTTTGTGATCACATCCAAGACTGTTTGACCTTGCTACCAAGGCCAGATCATCAGGTGTGGTGTTGGGAAGCCACATGTCCCTGACTCCACTAGAACTTCAGTGATAAAAGTCCTGCAAGAAATCTACCCATCTCTGTGAACTAGAAATTCCTTCTTTGTTGTGTCTAAGCACTGCTGAACAATCTTGTGTGGCTAAGGATTAGGTTAAGGGTCTGTCAAGTATAGCTATGGTGTATTTGCTTCCATATGGTGCATTGTTCTAGTGAATGTCAAAACAAATACAGGATCTGGAGCATTCTTACACTTCCTTTCATCACCAGTAAGTAGCCAGTGAAAACTTGTTCACAAGCTACCTCAAACTAGGAAATATATCAAATATGTAAAGAGGAAGGGTTTGGTTTTGATGTTCAAAAGTTATTATTTTTCTCCCTGTTGCTTTGTCCTCTGTCAGCTACAGCCACTTCCTGCACCAGAAGAGTAAAGAAAAATGTAGTATGAAGCAGAGCTTAATGACAGGCTTGTGCCCTATGCCAGGGAGCAGCTAGTGAGTAAAGCACCTCCCTGGCTGCCCAGGACATCAGAGGAGCTGGGCACAAAGAGGAAATGTTACTGTGTTGATCCAGGACTTCTGGTTTGTTTTGTTTTCTGTTAATACCAAACTATTCTCTTATTTGAGCTCACTTACGGGGAGCATGGGGGACTGCGACGATTCAGCAAGCTGAGGCTGCTGATGCCAATGAAGATGGGGTGCATTTAAATGAGAGAACAAATTGGCCTAGTGTCACATTTTGATTTTGTACAATCAAGAAAAACTAAAATACTATTGCTGACAGCTCCAGCTTTTAACACTAACTGTACAATTACAAGACATTGCAGTAGAATCTATGTCAATACTTTATTTCAGATTTCACCTCTTTTTGTCCCCTTTACCTGTCATCTTGAAATGTCTCTTCCTTCATGCCTGGCTACTCTGGAAAGACATGTCCCTGTGGTCAACATGAACGGGGAATGCAGAGGTAATGGCAAATCATTTCTGCAAATATAAACTTCCTAGGAAGTTAAATTTTTGTAAAAGTTCATGTCTTTGAAATGTTTGCAAGCCAATGATGTAGATAATTTATTCAGACTTCCTGAGTGCACTATTTTTCTATACTCTCAGTTAAATGCCATGAATGAAGGTTGCCATAGTTACAGCTAAGTTCCAAAATGAGCTCTATTGTATTGTAATTCTAGTTTATCTCACTCCTCTTGCTCCAATACAACGAAAGAAACATTTTCATCTCTGTAATTAAACATGGTATGAAAGATCTTGCTCATTCATTTAAAAATGCTTGAGCAAATGTGGGAATGTTTTTCATTCTCTTGTTTTCGCCAAACTGGTGAGCAATGTGGTGCTTTCTGCACCCAGTCTGCATACCTCTGTGTGTAACTTCAGCTTAGTCCTTGGAATTTAGTTTGACTTTGAAATTAATTTCAAAAATATACAGTATGAATTTAAAAGGCGCATCCACAACTTCCTTTTATAGAGGATACGGTGCATGTAAAGGTCTGCATTGCATTGGCACTGATTTTGCCAAAAAAAAATGGTCCCATATGTGACAGCAGGTCACATTGACTTCTGTGTGGTTTGAATCAGGTCTTAAAACAGTAGCTGGTAGACAGGAATCATGAAGGGCTTCATGTAATATCCGCTGAAAAGTGAATGCCTTCTTCTCTAGATGAGGAATGATAAGGTGTTTATCTTACTGTCAGAACAATTTGTCTCCATGAGCTGTTTGCTAAGACATCAAAAAAGACGCATGAACAACTGGTAATGATTCGGGAGTTCTTTCTAGCTCCTGGGTCGTTGCAAAGCAGGCTGGGAGTTGGGTCATGCCGCCCTGCAGCCAAGGAGTCAACACATCTGGCTCTGCCCCATGCTCTTCTCTGAGAAATGACGGCTGCTCCAGGCTGCAGCTCCTCATGGGTACGAGTCGGGAGCAGGGCAGCGGCTCAGCACTACGGCTAAAATAATACATCCTCACTGTGTTCCTCCTTTCTGCTGCCTACATTTCTCACTCACAGCCCAGCCCCGTTCCTTGTGCCAGCTGTCACACTCTGTAAACCCTTTGCCAAGACAAGACAACACCCAGAGCTGGGAATAATGAACTGTTCGTTTTCTTCTAATTGTGTTAGATGCTGCTAGTCCAGTGAGTTGAATCTGCCTGGAGAGAGGCAGACGGCTGCCAGCGAGGAAAACCATTGACTACAGGGGAGAAGCAAGAAGGAGCGAAGGAAGCAGGTCTGCCTCTCCTCTTGGCTCCCCTCTGGCATCAAGCTTGAAGGTTTGTGTTTCCATTCAATTTCTTAAAGAATCAGCATCTCTTCCTCAATACAGTAGTAAGAATAAATACGCTTTATTCTCCTGAGATCGAGGGTGCGAAGACACATCTGCAGCACAAGAGGGGGCAGGGCTAATCTTCATCCTGTAAATATTTTCCCAGATTTTTTTTCCCCAGAATTAGGGAATGTGTGTACCATACAGAAGGGATCAGCTGGCCATTTGGGACACATACCATAAACTGACAAGAACAGGGCTTTGCTTTGAACAAAGTATTGGATGCAACACTGTTAGAACATTAAGGAAAACCAGCATTTACCATGCTTTACTATTAACATCGAGCTCTCAGAGATTATATGCACGTCACATCTACATACTGGACATAATGAAATATGCATTTTGTACCCACAGTGAAATAAATCTGCAGTTTGCTTGCAGCCCGTGCGCTGCCATGGCACATGCTTGACTGAGCATTGCTGCTGATGGGGCACCGTGCAGGGATGCCTTACGCTGGAGGCTGAGCCCCTTGGTGAGTCACTGGAATACAACGCATCCTAGAAAAGCTCATTTCCTCAATTAGTCAGAGGTAAAATATTTTTGGATCCCTGCCTGGTTTGTGCTAAGAATGTTAAGGATGTTTCTCTTTTCCTGATAAATTCAGAGAGAGAGAGATTGATCTAATTGCTGCCGTTAGCACTGAATTCTCTCAGCCTACAGCTGGATTTTTCTTTCCAAGTCAGTTTGCTTGGCTCTGTTTGAAACACAGAGAAAAGATGCCTTGAAACAGTAGGGTTGGCTTCTGTACTGAACACAGAGGACTGTGTTTACTCTTTCATCTTTGCTTTATATTTAATCCCCTGTAACAAATTAGCATTAAGCCCTCATCTGAAACGTGGTCTGTAGGAAATCTGTAATTTTCAAGCCTTGATGGAGTAATTAGAAGATGAAAAGTCATATGATTAAAAAAAAAGATTTTAAAGGAATAAGTGCATGTTTAGCTCGGTTAAAGCTATCCAAGTTCTTCAAAATAATGAGCGGAATTAAATCCATGTTTTTAATTAAAACCAAAGCTATGGAAGGAGTGCCCTAGTTTTCCTGTAGTGAAAATCTGATGAGGCTAAGAGTGAAATAGCGCTTGAGCTGGAGGTCAACCCGTGAAGTGAGGTACGTGCTCAGGTTTCTGTGCACCATGCTGATCGCCTCTCACGACGTGGATGTGAGCAGCCGAGGGCAAACACAGCAAAAGCAGACAACCAAAGAGAAAGAGGTGAAAGACTCTTCAGTTGTTTGTCTCCAAGTTCAGTAAACCCATGTCCTTCAGGGTGGGCCATTCCCCAAATTGAATTGTTTGTCTCTCCATCTATTGAATCCCTACCTCTTCTAAACATTTTCTTTTTTGCAGCCGTCCTTTTTGAGAGCAGCTGCCTGGTTACAGAGGGCAGTAGGGTTGTCTAAGCTACATACAGTTCTGATATACTGAAAAAAGGCATCACACTGAACAAGATGAGGATTTCTGAGTGTTTCTGCTGGAGACACAATGCTACAACCTTATTGGCAAATGCTTTTAGTGCACTGAAGCAACAAGGTTTGGTAATAAAGTAATGGTAGAGAAAACAGGGTGAAACATCAGGCCAGGATGTATTTGGTGTCAGAAGGCATCTCATAACCCTTGCTGTAAGCACCAAACCTCCGTGGTGACAATAGGAGACCTTTCCCCCCCAAGCCCTTCATCTTTCCTCATTTTCTCATATCTTTCTTTCCCCGTGTCACTCACTCCTTTTGCTTTCCATGGGCAAAAGATATGAGATGTATTTAGTGCCCTTCCTCAAATCCTTCTGGAGCTATGGGGCACCTTCTCTGTTCTCAGCTTGGGGTCTGTCACCCTTTGCAGCTGGTGTTGCTTTGCTCACACCTGCACCATGTCTGATGCTAAACTAAAGCTCTAGAGGAACATACGGGTGACTGATATGGTTGTAAATGAGGAATTTAAGCTTATAACCAAGCAGAATTTTAACCACAGGTAATTAACCAGAAACAACAAGAGAAGCCCTTCAGAAGGAGGTTTTAAGTGTGAGCTTTGTCCCTTTGGGGGCTAGGAAGTATTTCTGTCAGAGCTAGTTATCTGCTGCTCTGCAAGACGCCCTTGTGCATCACAGAATCACAGAATCACAGAATAACCAGGTTGGAAGAGACCCACCGGATCACCAAGTCCAACCGTTCCTACCAAACACTAAACCATATCCCTCAGCACCTCGTCCACCCGTGCCTTAAACACCTCCAGGGAAGGTGACTCAACCACCTCCCTGGGCAGCCTGTTCCAGTGCCCAATGACCCTTTCTGTGAAAAATTTTTTCCTAACGTCTAGCCTAAACTTCCCCTGGCGGAGCTTGAGGCCATTCCCTCTTGTCCTGTCCCCTGTCACTTGGGAGAAGAGGCCAGCACCCTCCTCTCTACAACCTCCTTTCAGGTAGTTGTAGAGAGCAATGAGGTCTCCCCTCAGCCTCCTCTTCTCCAGGCTAAACAACCCCAGCTCTCTCAGCCGCTCCTCATAAGGCCTGTTCTCCAGCCCTTTCACCAGCTTTGTTGCTCTTCTCTGGACTCGCTCCAGAGCCTCAACATCCTTCTTGTGGTGAGGGGCCCAGAACTGAACACAGGATTCGAGGAGCGGTCTCACCAGTGCCGAGTACAGAGGGAGGATAACCTCCCTGGACCTGCTGGTCACGCCGTTTCTGATACAAGCCAAGATGCCATTGGCCTTCTTGGCCACCTGGGCACACTGCTGGCTCATATTCAGTCGGCTGTCAACCAACACCCCCAGGTCCCTCTCCTCCAGGCAGCTTTCTAGACAGACTTCTCCTAGTCTGTAGCACTGCATAGGGTTGTTGTGCCCCAAGTGCAGGACCCGGCATTTGGCCTTGTTAAACCTCATGCCATTGGACTCTGCCCAGCGGTCCAGCCTGTTCAGATCCCTTTGCAGAGCCTCCCGACCCTCCAGCAGATCGACACTTCCACCCAGCTTAGTGTCGTCCGCAAACTTGCTAAGGGTGCACTCGATGCCTTCATCCAGATCATTGATGAAGACATTGAACAGGGCTGGACCCAGCACTGAGCCCTGGGGAACCCCACTTGTCACTGGCCTCCAGCTGGATTTCACACCATTTACCACCACTCTCTGGGCCCGGCCATCCAACCAGTTTTCCACCCAGGAGAGTGTGCGCCTGTCCAGCCCAGAGGCTGACAGTTTCTCAAGCAGAACGCTGTGAGAAACTGTGTCAAAGGCTTTACTGAAGTCCAGGAAGACCACATCCACAGCCTTTCCCTCATCCAGTAGCCGGGTCACTTTGTCATAGAAGGCGATCAGGTTAGTCTGGCAAGACCTGCCTTTTGTGAACCCATGTTGACTGGGCCTGATCACCCGGTTCTCTTGCATGTGCTTCATGATAGCACTCAAGATCACCTGCTCCATGACTTTCCCTGGCACTGAGGTCAGACTGACAGGCCTGTAGTTTCCTGGGTCCTCCCTGCGGCCCTTTTTGTAGATGGGCACAACATCAGCCAGCCTCCAGTCCAGTGGGACTTCCCCAGTCTTCCAGGATTGTTGGAAGATGATGGAAAGGGGTTTGGCCAGCACATCCGCCAGCTCCTTCAGTACCCTAGGGTGAATCCCGTCCGGCCCCATAGACTTGTGACTATCCAGTCGGGCTAGCAAGTCTCTGACCACCTCCTCTTGGATCATGGGAGCCTCATTATGCTTCTCTAGCTCCTGGGTTTGTACACAGGTGGAACGACCCTCCTTACGACTAAAGACTGAGGCAAAGAAGGCATTAAGTACCTCAGCCTTTTCCTCATCCCCTGTTACTGTTGTTCCTTCTGTGTCCAATAGGGACTGTATGGTCTCCCTAGTCCTCCTTTTATTATTTATATATTTATAGAAGGATTTTTTGCTATCTTTCACAGACTTTGCCAATCTGATTTCTAGCTGAGCCTTAGCCCTTCTGATTTTTTCTCTACACAATCTCACTTCCCTCCTGTAGTCCATCACCTTCAGCATAAGCTGCAGAGACCAGGTTTCTCTGGACTGGGGGTGCTTGGTGCTGATAAGGCATCTGAACAATTCAGCGTGGCTAAGGAAATGAGGGCTGTGGGCTTGTCACCTTTTACAAAATGCACTTGGACTGTGCAGAGTAGACTTTACTCCCTCCAGCAGTTTAAAAGACCTACATGACCGGACATTTACTCTTGCCCCTAGTGGTGGGAGGAAAGGTCTACCCAGAAGAAGAGACATCGTAGCTGCAGTTGAAGCAGTATCTGCCCTATCTCTGGATCTCATACAGGCCATGCGACTCTTGCATACACCTGTTATTATGACACCTTGGAAATAATTGGCAAATAGCTGTCATAAACATCAAACACAGGAGAGATAAGCACCTGGAGAAAAGGACAGATTGTGTGCCCTGAATACAGTGAACCCAGCACTGAGGGTAATATATTTTCCCATGAGGAAAATCTGCAGTTCCTGCAACAGATAAGAGGAGGGGATGGAGGGTTACAAACCCCGAGCACTCTGCTGAAGGACAGGTGGTGGGTTTGTTCCTAACAGACCACAAAGGAGACATCCATTTTCAAAATGAATTTTGGATTAATGTGTAGATATCTGTGAGACCTGAATGGAAGTCCTAGGGGTTAGGCTGGTTGTTTAGGGTTTGATATTTCTCTTAGCTCCACATTTTTTCCAGGAATTTCGTTCTACGTTATCCGTGTCCTCGTCAAATGTGTTCAGGCTCCTTGTTTCCTGAGCATGGGCATGGGAACCCTAACGTCCTTTGTCTGAGATGGTATCCTCTGGGATGCCAGGCTCTGCACTGCAGGGAGCTAAGCCTTGTTCCTGCTAGGTGTTTGCAGGCTGCCCACCGCTGGAAAATAAAAAGTCTGAAAGATTGGGAGCCTGCTAGATGCTGCCCAGAGAGTCCTGGGTGACTGTGCTGCCCAAGATACCAGCAAGGAATGAGTCAAGTCATGAAAAAATTCTGTTTCCTTTTTTTCTCAGAAATTCATTAGAAACTGCCCCGCTGGTTCAGAGCCTGCTGATTTTGATGAACTCGGTGTTTTCTGATGAAAAGCTGTTGTTTTGATGGAAAAAATCCTGCCAGCTGTAGGATGTACTTTATTGGCTGTCGAAGCTACAATGAACTGTGTCAGCCGGGCCAGTGAGCTGTGAGCCCCCACGCTTGGGGAGCACAGCCTGGCTCAGTTTGCACATGGGCAGGATCCACAAGCTGACTTCAAACCTGGCCAGGACCAGAGAGGAGCAGCGTTACAGGCAGGTCCTTCCCATCTTTCATCCTTCACATGGGGCACAACAACCCTGTGCAGTGCTACAGACTAGGAGAAGAGTGGCTGGAAAGCTGCCTGGAAGAGAAGGACCTGGGGGTGTTGGTTGACAGCGACTTAACATGAGCCAGCAGTGTGCCCAGGGGGGCCAAGAAGGCCAATGGCATCTTGGCTTGTATCAGAAACGGCGTGACCAGCAGGTCCTGGGAGGTTATTCTCCCTCTGTACTCGGCACTGGTGAGACCGCTCCTCGAATCCTGTGTTCAGTTCTGGGCCCCTCACCACAAGAAGGATGTTGAGGCTCTGGAGCGAGTCCAGAGAAGAGCAACAAAGCTGGTGAAAGGGCTGGAGAACAGGCCTTATGAGGAGCGGCTGAGAGAGCTGGGGTTGTTTAGCCTGGAGAAGAGGAGGCTGAGGGGAGACCTCATTGCTCTCTACAACTACCTGAAAGGAGGTTGTGGAGAGAAGGGTGCTGGCCTCTTCTCCCAAGTGACAGGGGACAGGACAAGAGGGAATGGCCTCAAGCTCCACCAGGGGAGGTTCAGGCTTGACATAAGGAAAAAGTTTTTCATGGAAAGGGTCATTGGGCACTGGAACAGGCTGCCCAGGGAGGTGGTTGATTCACCTTCCCTGGTGGTGTTTAAGGGACGGGTGGATGAGGTGCTCAGGGGCATGGTTTAGTGATTGATGGGAATGGTTGGACTTGATGATCCAGTGGGTCCTTTCCAAACTGGTGATTCTATGATTTTATGATCTGCTTTAACTGACCACTGGAAGGGCTCGGCCCTCCCCTTCTTTGCCTGTTGATGCAACGGCGCTCCCAGGGCTCATGCATCTCCAGAGCACTTTCTGATTTGTTTATTGACAATGACAAAAGCCCATTTTTACTTCTGTCAGCAGAGGCAATGTGGCTATAAATGAGCAGGCTGCTCTGCCTCCTACATTATCAGCAGAATTGCCAGCTCGGCACTGATGTACAGAGCAGAGAAGCAAAACAAGAGGCCTATTTACATTTTGCTATGGAGCCAGTGAGAAAAATATTATTTTAACCACTGAATTGACTGAGTACATAAACAGGGAATATATATATGCACACAGGCCCCAGCATATGATTTCATGGAAGTGTATTTCTGGTTCTAATTGATCTAGAATAACTGGGATTTTCATAGTGTCTGGCTACTTTGCCTCAGTTCATACTTTCTGAGTGAATCTCATAAGATGCAGATGTCAGTAATAAGAAGCTGATGGCACTGGAGTTACTTGCATGTTGTTCCATATAACAACACGTATATATAGTATATACATATAACAATACAATATAACACCTCAACTCAGATTATTGTGGGCATAACATTACAAAACCGACATTAACTTGAGATAATTACGGGGAGATTTGGTTTAATTAGGACCATACATTCTCTGGAAACACAACTTATGCTGTTGTGTCCCTTTAACAACTTTGCTTGGCACAACTTGCTGGGACAGCAGTCAGTGGAGTTACAGGCAGCACAGGAGGACATAAGACAGACACAAGAAACACCAAGGACACAGCATGGAGCAGGGTGAGGCAAATAAACACAAGCGCATTCATGTTAACAAATAAAATAGCGAATATTTAAGGTCACTTCCTGGCAGGGGGAAATATTATAACCTGATGTTTTGCAGTGCTTAATATATTTTTTTATCTGTTGTTCTCTGGCCACATACATATATACACATGTAATCTTTCACATTTCTCTCCCTCTATGCCACCCTATTTCTTGTAAGTTGTTTTGAAGTTCCTTTAAGATAATTTTGTGCTTTTGTAGGATGCTTAAAAACTCGACTGGAGTTCAACACAGAGGTTGCCACAAGGAAAAGTGGATGGCTCTTCCTTTGGCTTCTGCCTCAAAGCCATCCCCTCCGCAACCAGAAGTGGCTGGCGGTTGGAGGAGGTCATAGTTTTCATCGTTTTGAAGAAGCCTCAGCTGGCAGTGCTGGGGTTGCTGCTGGAAAGGCAGCGTTTTGGCCAGAGCTTGTCCCTGTGCAAGAGGAGGTGGCACAAAGCAGGCTCAGACCAGGCATCTCAGCAGAGATTTGATGACAAAGAGGTGATGTAACATTTTGCAGAGTATTTCATAGAATCATAGAATCACCAGGTTGGAAAAGACCCACAGGGTCATCGAGTCCAACCATTCCTATCAATCACTAAACCATGCCCCTCAGCACCTCATCCACCCATCCCTTAAACACCTCCAGGGATGGTGAATCAACCACCTCCCTGGGCAGCCTGTTCCAGTGCCCAGTGACCCTTTCTGTGAAAATTTTTAGTGTCCAGCCTGAACCTCCCCTGGCAGAGCTTGAGGCCATTTGGGGAGTATGGAATGTTTCATCCATGTGATGTGAGGTATTTTTGGAAAACAGCAGCACATTTCATCAAGAGGCATTTATCCTGTGCTCCATGACATTTTTACCCTCCTCCCTCCAGTCCCCTCTATCTGAGGAAAGAAAACAAAATCCTATATCGGCCCTGGATGCAGAATTTCCTTGGGCCAAAAGTGATCCTGTAGCTGCTTTCTATCCAAGAAAAAATCTTTCTTTGTCCGACTCTGCTTCTGTCAGCAGCCGAGTACGGGAGTAACTGCATACGGGATGGTGGTAGCCAGAGCTGCCTGGCAGCGCCTGTTCCTAGTGGCAGCCCCGTCCATGTGGAGAGGCTGCAGGACGGCAGCCACCCTGCTGTGGGACCTGCAGGCACAGGGACACCTGGTGTCTTCCAGTACGATGGGAGGTAGGGATGCAGCATTTGGGATAGGGAGGCACGTAAGGTAAGGAAACGTCCCTAGAGAGGGTGAAAGATTGGACTTGTGAGCCTAGGAGGGAAGAAGAATTTGGGATGACAGCCAAGCAAATCCCAGCAACATGGCCAAGACCAGCATGACATCTGTTCCTTGTCCCTTGGGCACTGCGCTTTCATGGCAGAGCCTCTCTGGCTCCTCTCCCTATGGCAGCGAGGAGGAGTTTCCTGCTGAGCAGAGCTCGGACTGTCCGCAGAGCTGCTGCGCTGTGATGGGTTTGGTCCTCAATGCCAACAGGGCTGTTTCGGAGGCGGGTGGGAGGCGCAGGGTGTGGGAGCACTCTGCGACTGCACTGGGAGCAGCAGCTGGAGCAAGGAAGGGTGCCAGGAAACACCCTTCCTCCCTCAGCCCCCACAGCTTATAGAAATGTGTCTTTTGTCCTGCTTTTTGACACACTCGCAAAGATGCCGACCACAACGATATCGCCCCTGCCAGCTCTCTGCTGCCTTTTGGCAACGTAGTCCCCCTGACCCAACCCCAGCGAGGCTCCAGCACTAGCTCAGCCTTCCAAAAATCATTTCTCTGAAGCTGTATCTCATTTAAACCTGCATGCCCAGGCGCAGGCAAGAGGGGAGTTAATCAGCTGTGTTGCTTCGTGCTTTTCCAGAGCCCTCCCATTTCGTGTGCGAGGGGCTGGTGCAGAATTCATGGGCACAACTGGCTGCTCAGAGAGTGGGGTTGCAGTGAGCCCGGCACAAACTCCTGCCACTGTCAGGAAAGGCCTTCACTGAGAAGCACCCTTTTCTCTCCAATTTACAAAAGAAATTTAAACTTTTCAAACAGGTCACCAGCAAGACAATGTTAAGTCAATACTGCTCCAGGACTGAGCGAACAAGAGGGAAGCTGTTTCAAAGATTTCTGTTCCAGGTTTGGCTCGAGTACAGCCTTCATTACGTGTAAATCCAGAGAAATATTGCATTTGATTAACAGCGCAGTTGCTGGGAGCATGCATACCTTCCCCTGCTCTGAATTAACCCTAAAAATAAATCTTTTGGGAGCAAACTGCAAAAGCCTGAACTGTGAGGCTACAATGGGGGACAGATCGCCGCTGTGGTTTTGGCACATGTTTGGTGGAGTTTTTTTTGAAAAACATTTACAGGCACCAGCATCACCGGCCAAAGCAAACAGGGCTATTTCTGCTTTGCTTTAGCTAAAATCAGACCTTTGGCAACAGAGGAGACAGCACAGCAACATTGCCAGACTTTGGATGGGGATGTGAGCTTTTAGGCAGTTTTATGATTGTTTACAGGCTTCCTTTAAACTCTGAAGCAACACCTTGGGGCCAGGAGGGTGACTGGACCCTACTGACTCTTGGGCTAACAGTTACAAACACCTGAGGGCCAGGGGAACTGACCTTTAAGCTGCCAATGAGGCCACCCTGCTGGGAACCATCAGGTTGGTTTGTAGAAATAGCTTGGGGGAGGAAAGTGCACTTTGGGGATACCCAGCCCCACTGTTGGGAGCTCTGCAGGAAGGTGCTCTCTACCTCCCACCTTGCTGATGGCACAGGAACCAGCAATCCCCAAAGTTTCTGCCACTCCTCCAGGGAAAATCTCAAGCCAGCCTTGCAGAGCAAGGACTGGCTTGGCTTGAGGCTGCAAGGGCTCATGCTGGGGTGCTGCCTCCCATCCTGAGGGGCTACCTGGGATGAAGCCATGAACCTAGGGTGGAGAAGACGAGTCCTTGGGATGTCTCAGGGCTGGGTCTTAGGCTCATCAGTGACAAACCTACCCGGCAGGCTGGATGGAATTGTATTATTTAGATGCACATACTGGCTTCTGTTCTTAAATCCAAATGACATCTTCTCAATAAATATGTTTCCTTAAAGTCTGCTTCAGAGTGCTAATAACTAAGGAGATTTGGCCTGTTAAGATGTGCCGTGGAGAGGTGGCCACATCTCCCTGGTTCTTAGCAGGAACTCCAGGTAATTTTGCTGTGTATCAGGGGGGACCACAGATACACCATCTCCCCCTCAACCCAACAGGCACACACACTTTCTCTTGCTATTTACCACATCATGGGAGGCTTTTTATTTTGCATGAACAATTTCTGCTGGTTTCATCCCACATGAAAAAGTCAGCCTAAGCTGCTCTTGAAGCAGATGCTCTTCAATGTAATTGGTGTTCAGCAAAGAGGAGCTTGGCAGGAGCAACTTGTTCAGAAAAGTTTTTTTTCTCATGCAGGATTAAAACCAGGTGCAGAGTCATGAGTCAATGTGAGACACTGGAACAGGTTGTCCAGAAAAATTGTGGATGCACCATTATTGGACATATTCATGGTCATGTTATGTCTCAGCCACTTGTTTGCCTATCAGGATGACCAAACTGGCCCCTGGTCACCCCCTCCCACGTGTCAGTGCAAGTATGCAGAGTTACACCATTGCCACAGAACAAAGAATCAGAGGTGATCCTGGAAACAGGAGTGTTAATAAGATTTATTAACAGAAACCAATGTATGTTATAACTTATGGATGTGGAAACCATGAGTTTTGTGTGTTGGAAATGGTTTGATGTATGACCTTGGAGTTTTTCAGATCTCTCCATGTTGGTGGAGGTTGCACTGGCGGGGGCCAAAGAGAATGAGAGGAGCAGGTCATAATTGGAGCTCCCTCTCAGCTGGTCTGAGACCCCCACCAACGTCAACATAACATCATGGATCCAATCCCTCCAAGCACTGGAACGTCTGCAAAGACTTCACCTGCAGCAACCTCATGGGAACATCTAAAAAGACTTTCACTGAACTCAGACAGGTTGTATAGTCCCTCACAAACCCTTGTAGGTTATTAGTATTGGTCTAGACTTAAGCGTATACTCTTTACTTAGAAGTGTAAAATTATAGGTAATGAACTAAATGTTTAAATGCAGTTCTGGGTCCTACTCTGTTTCCCTCGGGGTGTGACAACTTTCCAGGGCTCCTTGTTTACCAACAACCCTCCAAGCCACTTGCCCATTTAGATCCTTTTCAGCACACAGATGATGGTGGGGGCCAGGGTGCGTTCCCAGCTGCAAGCTGATTTCTAGGGGGGTTAATTAATGAGCTAGTGCACTCACAGAGCTGTCTTGCTCTCCTCGCAGACTCCTATTATACCATCGTTGAGCTGAGAGACTGACAAGGGCTATGAAAAACAGCTAGGATTTTGCACTTCAGCAAATACACAGGCACAGAATATGAAAATATCCACCTCCTCTAATTGTACACTATTGTTCCCAGTACAGCTTTTGGAACTACCCATGGCATGACAATCACTGCCGGTGGGACCAAGCATTGGGTTAAGCTTCCCAAAATCTCTTACTGCTGCTTTCACTTGCTGCACCCATTTCAAGCTCTCCCAGTTAAAGCAGCTGCAACCGAGTGTGATGGAGAGAACGGGGAAGCTCAGATAACTAAAAGCCTTCAGAAACAAAAGCCATTCTCCAGAGAGTATCAACTCCTTTCTGTTCCATCTAGACGCACTTAAATCTATCTGCTACTTGATTGCATCTTGAAGAGTCCCAGCCCTTCCCTGGTAATGAGTGCTGAGGCTGCAGCTCTGCTTTGATGACAAACGATGGGGAATCAGGAGGACTGGGTCAGAGGAGCCAAGAGCACCAGGTGGCAACACCAAGAGAGGCTCCATTACCTCAAGGTCTCTTCTGGCTTGACATCCGATGAGTATGGGCAATGAATGTTATTATTTCCAAGAAGTGTGTCATCAAAGCACTGCTCTGTGTTTATTCATCCTGTCAGAAATAAGACCCCTGGGGAGCAGTGCTAGCTCTAATCAGCAAAAGAGGTCCAGGAAATTTCAGTTTCCTCACAGTATTTGGGATGATAAAGCAAAACGTCCCCTTTGACAGCAGCCGACCCTCTCTTACACCAACGTGGGTAACAGAGGTGCAGCTGCAAACCAAACAGCATTGCTGTAAGGTCATGCTCTTTCTCTTGCCAGACCTGATGGTCCTGATGCATAGGTCTCGGATACAGCTCTTTTCCGATCACCGTGTTCGCAAATCCCCGAGACCCATCACAGCATCGCCACAGCCTTCAGAGAATTCAGTATTTTGCTTTCCAAACAGCATGTTGCTGAGCTCTCTGCAAATGCAAAGGCAGGATGCCATCTAAGAGAAATAATATGCAATAAGACTCGTGCTAGTCAGAAATAAGAGCTGCAGCTGCCTGTGCAAACTGTGCAGCCATATTCTCTCTCTCTCTTATTTTTTGGTTTTTTTTTTTTTTTATATTTGAGAACTATAACCATGTCCACATGGAGAAATTTGTCAGGCATTGTCTCCCTCCTTACTGAGAGGGATGACCTGGAGTCTCAGCAAGTTCTGTATGGAGCTTGGGTGTCCTGGGGCACAACTCACCTCTGCATAGCAACCTGGGCAGAAAACACTGTCTGCATGTCCTGTGTCTGACCACGCAGTTACGTTTTCCAGCACCTGTAGAGAGAACTACTGTGTACAAGGTACAGATTAACAACTTTGGTGTTTTCAGTGGTGAAGCTCAGGTCTTTATACCCACTCACACAAAAAGAAAGAAAATGTTGAAAATGGGAAATGCAGCCTTTTCCCAGGAATAAGTCCACTCTTTTGCTCAAACTGTGAAACAAACATAAACAAATTTCTGACTGTGCACTCTTAGAGAAATGAACACCTGACAGGTCCCTCTCCTGGCACCATCTCTGCTCTGACCTTGCAGGATAATGTAATAAATACTGAGCTTTCAGCACAGGGGTTATTAAATGTATAGGTATCAGCATAACTCCTGCATCCCCTTGCCAAGATTTCCAGGGACTTGGCTCCCTGCAAGCCCAGGAGAACTTGGAAATGAAGAGGTGAGAGGAAGGGCCAGTGCTGTTGGGGAACAGCCTAGGGCTGTGCCTCAAAGGCAGCACCCGATTCCATTCTTGGAGAAGCCATGGAGCCCCAGCAGCCCTGCGGTGTGTGGGAAGGATTCAGGGGAAACTGCAGGCATGAGAAAGAGCAGAATTCATCCCAGCTTTGCTGCTCCTGGTGGGGCACAGATGGGAAGGGGAATCAGGCCAGCTCAGTACTGTGCTGTTTGCTCAGGAGGTCAGTCAGTGCAACTCTTCTTGTCCCAGGGATCAGGCAAAGCCAAAAGCAAATATCTATGTTCAGCATTTGCAGGAAGAACTAGAGACATTTTTTTTGCATGATTTGGAGGGGCTTATTTTCCTGAAATTGCAAACCAGGATGAAATGTTCACAGGGACGGCTTTTTAATTTCCATTTCTTCACAACTACATGAGCCAATCTGCCACCCTGATGAGCAGAGCTGTAAAATGGAAATCCGGTAACTGCTGCAATAGCAGCACTTATGCAAAAAAAACCCCAAAACAACAACAAAAAAACCACATGAAGAAACCACCTAGATCTGTCTCTTAATTGTGTGTTTTGTAGGCATAACTGGTCTAGTGCTATGACAAGTACATTTCCTTCGCTCCACTTCAATATAGCTTCTGCTTTTGATATCGTGAACACTACAGGTTGTGAGGAGATTGTCAGGTGTGGGCTCAGATTTCACAGATTAAAAAAAGAACAATTCTGAACATTCAAAGGGAAATTCTCAGTGTCAGCTAATCCGGTGCTGCCTCCTGAGCTCTGCAGAGCCATGCAGAGCAATTCCAAAGGTGAGCTTTGAACATCAACTATTACCTAATTAAACTCAAGGGCTGCCCCACCACTCCCCAGGTGCCAGGCTTACAGGTACTCCTGCTGTGATGGAAGTCACCCAGGAATGGAGCAGGTGACAAACCATGAGTAGTGCCAGTAGGTTGATAGTCCGGATTGTAGATGGATGCAGATGGGCAGGGCTCTGGATCATAAGGGCTTACTGAAGCTCTACCCGGGTAAGATAGAAACTTTCATCTTACAGAAAAGCAAATTAATCTTCCATGGGGTTTTGTGGGGAATGACACTGATGCTCTGTGATCCCCAGCCTGAGCTGTATATCCAGGTCCTCTGTGTGGGCACTGGGCTGCAGAACAACCTGTGCACTCCTGCCCACGGAGGCTGGCAGCAGCTCAGCAGTTCTGCCTGCAGGGTGACAGCCGGTGTCCCACTCCCTTTGGCAGCCAGCAGCAGACCCGTGGCAGATGTCATCTGTCTTCCGTGATGAGAGTCACACAAGGAAGCTCGGAGTGCTGGGGTGGAGATCACATGTAGACAGTAAAGGAGACAATGCCGGAGGAAGCCGGTGCTCAAAGAGCTGTTTGGAGGTGTCTTTGTTTCATTCATTCTTCTTTTTAGACATACATGGAAGCTGGAACTTCATGGCTCTTAAAACTGATTTCTAATGCTATGTTTGTGCCACTACCTGAAGGCACACGATTCCTTACCACCTCCCCTCAGCCTCTGCTCAGCCAGATGGTTTCCCCATTTTTCCCAGGGAGCAGGGGATCGGCAGTGGCTGCCCCAGCACACAGCCCCACGGCCCTGCACGCAGGAGAGCTGGGGCAGGGTCCACAGGCTGCAGAGTGGGAGGCTGGGGCAGGCACCCGCTGGAGGCACTGGCTGGAGGCACAGGAGAGGGACAGAGAATTGGTACTTTTAAATGGTGAAAAGATTCCAAAGGAAATGCATGACACTGGGATCTGGGCTAGAGGAAAGAGATGTAGGGGAAAAAAAGGTGGTGTTGAGGGAGACCAGTTTTGAGAGGTTTGATAGTTGCCTCCTTCCACATTCCAGTTTACTTGTGATTATGGGAGTATGTCACAATGTCAGCCTCCCCTGGTCACCTGCTGCTCATAAGCTCCCTTTCAGACCGCAAATAAATGGAAAAACCCATGAGCCTGGCTTGGGTAGCACTGCCGTGCTGCCCATGCCGCAGCAGCTGATGGCTCGGGTGAAATTTTGAGCCTCTTGGCTATTGCACTTCTCACATCTGGTACGATTTACCTCAGCCCCACACCTGCCCCTACTATTAAAATGAATGCTGTAGTGAAATCCAAATCAGTCAAGTCCTCACTAATAAATGACACCTGTGAACTTTAAACATATTCTTGAATTATTGTACTTCGTCTGTATATTCAAGTTATAATTATTTGTAAATTGACTGTTTCGGCATAAAGCCCCTAAGATACTCAGCAATAAGCAACCATCCCATTCCATCAGTTGTGATTATCCAAACCTGTATCCTCTGTTGCCATGTTGACTGCAAAAACCCTTTCCTACACTTGTCCTGACAGATTCTGTAGACTGCAGAGCCACTAGTAGCCTCCTGCCCTACTCTGAGACCTCTCATGTTCATGGGAGGAAATGTGTGTTGTAGGCTTGAATTCACCAATTTAACAAGTGCAAAAAAACTCCTCCAGTCCTTGAAAATTATTTTATTGCTCGAAGGACAGATATTGGAGTTTGAAATTTCCACAATTAAAGAAAATATTTAGTAACTTGAGAGACACTTATCACAGGCATGACACACTGTAGCTGCATATTCATTTTAAAAAAGGAAAATCATTAAGTTGGAAATAAAATCACAAAAGCCATTTCTTGAACAAATATCAAACAATAGGAAAACAAAGTGTAGTCAACCCATTTCAAGTGTTCGCTTGGACAGTAAGAATGAAAAAAAGCAGTTCCTGGAGCTTTTGACTCCTGTAACTATTTTCTAAATCATGCAAAGTGCCTATGTTAGCTGTACTAACATTTTAGATGAATGACCTGGAAAAACAAAACACAACAGAGTAGCATGTGCACTGAGAAGAAAGAGGGACCCAAGCAACTGAACTGTTTTGACAGAACATTTTTAGATTAATTTATCATTTATCTGTAACAAGAGTTGCCTTTAGCAGAAGTTGTTGTGAACTGCAAGGTCATTAAAGCTTTCACATGCCCTTCTGAGCAGCAGAAGGCATATCTAAAGCCTTCATCGAAGGCATATCTAAAGCAAACTCAAAGCAAGGTTTTTGTGTGGAAAAGCGTACCTGGTTAGCAAAAGCAGTGAGAATAGGGTACAGAGTGACAGTCCACATGCTGAAATTTCTCCATTTCTGCTGGTACCGGCCTAACTGAAAGCTACATGTCTGTGTCTACACAGATGGCACAATTGCATCTGCATTCTGCTTGCAGACATTTCCTGGTTTACCTAGGTCTTGTTACTACTTTTTAGTTATTCTGACTGAAGCTTGTCATAAATCTGACCATTGTGGAGACGGTATATTTGAAGTGTGGTTCTGTTCCCTAGAATAACTTCATGAACATGGACATATCATCAGAATGTGCACAGAGAAAGCCCGTGCCTGTTACAATTGACAGTGATGCATGGTTATAGTGCTGGAAAGTGACAGTAAGAAAAGACCAGTACTAGGATAAGTCATTAGGATCATACTTGTTCACTTTTGTATCACAGCAACTTTCTACACCCCTTTAGTCACATCAGTCCTCTTGAATAAATTTGGTCCCATGAGAAAGAGTGTATTTCCTTTTGTACACCGATATTTCAGCAGGACTTGGAAGATGTGGAAAGCTTAGTTGTTAAGTTAAGCCATACTTGCATCATGCAAGCCTAACTGCTTTGCAAATGTCCTACCACAGACTGTTTTTCAGACGGCTCTTTAGCTTAGTTTACAGGTTTGGCACTTGGTACATCACTGACAGGTAGCATGGCAGAAATCTCACAACTGATGAAGTCATACAGTCATGGTACTCAGCAGAAATAAGACTTTTGGCTGGTTTAATAGATACAGAACCTAATGGATACTTTAATTATTACACTCACTGCAAAGACAACAATCTTTATTTATAGAGGGCATTTCCCTCTGTTCTAAGTTTTGTATCCACCCTTTTTTTTAAGGCAGAGTGTGCACCAACAAACTAAGAACTGTGCACAGAATGAAGCAAGGAAAGCATGACATGGAAATACCCATGCTAAACTGCATGGATGTCCTGCTGAAAATCAACTCTTCAGTTACCTACCTCGTTATAGACTTACTGGCAGACACACATCCTATCAGTTAACAGCAACTATATTGGACTAGCAAGCTACACGGGTTCTGCAACACCAAAAGCAAATACATTAGAGCGGTAGTGACCCTGAGATTTATACCCATGTTACCTTAAGTTTCATATAATTACATGATATGATATGATATGATATGATATGATATGATATGATATATCATCATGAGAACATGTTCCTCTTTATGAAGACAAGAAACACCTGAAATACAGTGCTATTTTAACTCAGCCAAGCAAGTCTGCATTGGAAATCTGCTAATCACATCCTCAGTCCCTGTTTTGGAATAAGCACGCTAACCTGGTCTTACATTTTTATGGTGTTTTTGCTGGTGAAAGTCCCTGGCTGAATCATCTGAAGATGAGTAACAGCTATAAAACAGCAAACAGTGTTCATGTTTAATCATTTACTGAAAAATATAACTTAAAAAAAGTAGGGAGACTTTTCAGAGATACAAATGGGAGGTAGACACCTCACTTTAAGGTGTTTTGAAGGCCATTCATAATCTCCCTTAATACTTAATAAGTGGCACTTGAATAATTATTAACTTGTCTAAATTCCAAAAATATGATGAAAGTAAAACAATTATGGTCTCTATGTTCTATCTAAAGATAATAAAGCCAGAAAATTAAAGAAACTGAGCTACGTAAGCATATGTAAGCAACTGTGAAAACAGTTCTAAAAAAGTAAGGACAATTGCTTCTATCTTGTGAGGAAACAGTACTGAAGAATTACTATATTACCCTGGTTGTCTTGCATCAGATGACAGAAGATCAGAAGCAAATCCTCAATACTTATTCCCTCTCCTCTGCCTGTTTTTCTGCATCACTGTAACACAACTGTATCTTAAAGACAGGAAACTTTGTCATGTATAGTCCACACTCAAGAAAAACTATTATAAACTTCAAGAGAAGAGACAAAAGCATATTATACTATGACACAATAAAGAAAAGTTAAAATTCCAAGTTGGAGTTGCTGTAAATAGATCTTTAAATAATTCTCTTGAAATATTAATTTAATTTAGAACAGTGCTGCATAAAACTGGAAATAAGTTTGCTAAACATTATACCTCAAAATAAATTGAAAAAAAAAAAACCAAACCAAAAAAAACCAAAAAAAAAGAGAAAAATATTAGAGGGATTTTCAGAAAACTTAAAAGTTGACATCCTCTCCTGCCAGCTGGTATGCTCAAGTTTTTTCCTCGAGGTGAGAAGTCCATATCTTAGCAAAAGTCATTAAACAATTTTTATCTTATTCTAATAATAACATGTACCTTTCCTTTTAAAGGCCTATGGTTTACTACTCAAAAATTTTAAAAAAAATTTGTAAATAAACAAAAGTAAACTTTAATAGCACACAACATAAAAATGACACATTTCAAAACCTTTACATTATTAGTACTGAAAAGTGCACTACAATTACTCTGTAGGTCAGAGATGCTTCGTACATGAACAGAATTTCTGCAATTAATTCCTCAATGTTTTTCACCTTCTTAATTAAATGAGAAATCTTTGATCCACCAAGGTTTTGGATGCCAAATTCTTCTGTCCAAGTGTACTACGAATAAACCTAAATATCTAAGAACAGTTTAGAAAAAATGTTATTAACAAAGAAATACTTCAACAGTATGTTTTAGTACCTAACATAAAATAATAACTTTATATACTCTTTAAATCACATATAACGTGTGAAGTAGGTGCTTGACTCCTTTTAGCATTTTTAAATATCTTCCAACAGCTTTCCATACCGAAATATGAAATAATTATGTGCAATTCATTTTAACAGATATTTGTGTTTTCTGTTGAAAGCTATTTGTAGACTCTTTATTCATGACAGGCATGTAAATAAAATCAATTTCTCACAAGTCTATTTGAAAAAAAAACCCAAAGAACTATTTTATAAGCTCTCTATAATCTTCTGTCACCACACACAGCTAACATACTGCTTTAATTATCTCATTAGCTATATAAATTTCCACACTAACCTACGTTTTAAAAATATTACTTTGTTTAAAATTTACCTCTTGCTGCAAATATGTTAGAATAGCAGCTAAAACAAAACTTTGGGAAGCCAGATCCACAATGCAGAAAAACAGGATATCAAAGATAAGCAGTGTTGTCTCATTGCCGTAATAGAGTACGTCACTGAAAGATTGTGCTTCATCTACGAGAAGAAAATAATTTTGAAAAAGGATTATTTCTGTGCAGTGCAAGTTTATGGAGTTCATCAGTCCATGCTGAGTAAGCTGGTAAGAAAATGGAAAGTCAGGGCAAGGGTTGGTTATGGCATTGTAAGAGGTAGTTATGGCATTCTATTTAAGCAAAGTAATAAAGACCTTGTCACTAATAAAATGGCTTAATACTGAGAAACATAATAAGAAAGCTCACTTGCCGCACACAACTTCATTCGCTCTTGAAATCTCAATCAGATTGTTTAAGAAAGGCTGCTTTGAACAAGACGCAAATGTGACTTCTTTGTTGCTGAAATTTTCAGCAAGTATTAAACTCTGGCCCCAGCTCAACAAAACAACAAAATGTGTGCTTAAAGCCTTTCCGAGAAGAAGCTTCAGAGTTTAACATGATCCTTGGTCATTTGGTTAACAGCTTCCCAGAAAATGGGTCTTTTCAAGGTTAAAATTTTTCATAGCCAAAGTAGTGTAGACCAGTCACCTACTACTTTGCTTTATCAAAAGGCACCACTTTCAACAGAGAAAAGAACACTTAAAATACACAATTACAGAAAATAATTCTTTTCCCTAGAAAAACGTCTAATGTAAGTTCTACTGGAAACAGCATGTTTTCATTACAAATTGTTTACAATCTAATGTCATGAAATCCTGATTTGTATCTAAGATTCTGGGAACCACAGCAGTCTAAACCATCAAGCAATGTATCTATATCGATGCTTATGAGAATGAACTTTGAAACAACAGCAGTCAAAAGACCAAATCTTTGTTGAATATTGCACAATTTGGAGACTTCACATCATGCTGATAACAATTTTAACCCAGACATTGCATACCTGTCAATATTTATGGCTAAGGAGGCCTGGGGTCTAGGATAGGGTTTTGGAATGACTGATATTGCAGTGTATGGAATCACAAACTGAGGATGAAGAAAGTCTGAGTTATAGTTCTAAGGCACATACTGATTACCTGGCACCATTTACTACTAAAGATAGCACCTCACCATGATAAGAAAGAAGAGCTCAAGCCTTTAATGAATTAGGTGTTGCTCAGACATTTAGATTAAGCAAAAAATATCAGAATACAGCCATGGCTAGTTTGAAAGCATGTGCACTGTTCCCAATCATGCAGTGAGGTTTGCAATTCAAATTAGGTTTCAGCTTTTGCCACCCCAAGAGTCAGAGAGCAGAAAAGTTCTGCAGAGCTCAGTGATGTAATCTGCAGATTGCTCTTATATATAAGAATAACAACATACTTTGGATGTATAATGGTCATCTGATAATATCTATGGATTGGATCATTGTTCCGATAAGGCTTAGAGATTCTGAACAGTAAGGCTGGAAAGCCAAGTACTTGAGGGACTCAAAATGAGGGCTTAAATCATCTTGGATCACTGGTTGATGTTTCATTTTCATGCAGGTAATGGCCATATTTAAGGTCGGGGTAAAATCAGGTTCTACACTAAGGTTTTCAAAGACAATTTTTGATGGATACTGTATAGCTCAAGGAGTGAGGAAGAAGACTGGTATTAGGCCTAAGTTCACAGCTCTTATTTAATTGCAGTGTGGGTACTGGTCCCCAGACCACATCCGTTAATAGATGGAGACCAGGACTCAGGGTTTCAGAATCTTAGAAGTGGAGGAAGTGTAGGACCTAACATTGGATGATGATTCCAGTGATGCAGGTATTGGGTACCTGGCAGCAATTATCAATAGGTTAAGGTTTTCAGTGCCTTGGTGTTCGACACCATCAGCCTTCCAAGGATTCCTGTTTAGGAACCTAAATTGAAAGTTGAGATATGGTCACGAACTTGCACTAAATCTATTTTTAACGCTTGTACTGGTCACTAGGAAATACTTATGGCTAGGTTTAGCATGGTCTTGGGATTTACAATGATGCATTGGAGAATCCAAGCCTGACTGATTTTGCATAGCACCAGGGACCAGAATCAAAACTACTGTTTCTGCTGGAATACTCATTTTTGCTGTAGGTATTGGCAATGCTTAAAAAAGCTTCAAAATAATATTCAAGAACCTAAATTAGTGGAGTCTGCAAAGATGAGTGACATACTAACATCAAGTATTTCACTAAAATGTCCTCACTGTGATCAATGCCCTCTTTAGAGAAATTGTCTCTCTGTACTTTTAGTTCTTTCCTAAGAAATTTGGTTCGGTACAAAAACATAGCGTGGAGCTATTTAAATATTGTGGGTATTCTTTGCATTTACAAAGTGGGTATTAGATCTAGATAGCAAGTCAAAGGAGCACTTTGGAAACACATGCATGCCTCTACACAGTATCCTTTCAGTTGCTAAAAGAAAAAAAACATTGCAGTTGAGCAACAAATTATAAATAGGATTTCTGTAACCTGAAGAACATCTCTTAAATAACTCCCTCACAAGTGGTCATTTAACAACCTCTCCTGCTGTAAGGTCCAGTTTAGATTGTAAATCCTGGGAAGGAAATGTACACAGAAACTCACATACTTATAATAGTATAAATACCAAGTCACAAATCTTTTTACCATTGTAAAAAATGCTTTTCTCTATTGGTTCCATAAACTCCATGTTAAGAATCCTTTCAAGCAGCAACTTATCTTTAACAATATAATCCATTTCTTTATGAACCTATAAGAAAAGGAGAAACAGTGCTTCTTGGTTTATGATTTCAAAGAAAAATTACTTGTTACAAAGTCAAGTACAGCTACTTAGACCTTTATAAATGAAAAAAACCCCACCAGTAAATTCCAAGACAAAAGCAAGTACATAACAAAACAGGATTTGTCACTTTTAAGAGCAGACTGCACTGTTGGACAGTACTCCAATTTTTCTTTTTTTCAATAAAGCACTGTTCAGCTGCCATAAAGTCTCTAACAACAAGTCTTTAAGCACATATGCTTAAAGAGAAATTAGTCTTTCAGATTTACAATTTTTTATCTCCACTTACTATAATTTTATTTTCCTTAGTATAGTAATGCCAATATACATACGTGATCAATAAAAGAACCAAGAAATTTGTTCATGGTGTTGTATGCCCTTGTGCTTTGTTCGAAAGTATTTGCAGATGAGTTCAAAAGCCTAGTAGGACCACGTTTCTGAAATATAACATAAGACCGTGATATCAGTGGAAAATTTACATGTTTTAAATAACATTTACAGAATACAAATATATTACTTACCCTTGTTAGGGTTTCATGAATCCTGTCATAGTGCAGTCGCATTCTTCTTGAAATGGAAATCTGAAATGTCTGGCCATCTGTGTTTGGTAACAAACCTCTCTGACTACACAGATTTTCCTATACAGTTAAAGCAATTGTAAATTGACATTATTAATGTCATTCACAGACCCCTCCCAAAATCAAAACCTTTTAATTTCCACTCTTTCACATACACATGCTACTTAATTTCTCCAAATATTTGAATTGACTGCACTCTTGGTTCTATTATAGCAAGATTTTCTTAGGACATGAAATCCTGACCCCTGCTGTCAGTAAGTCCTATTTCTCTTTTCAACGTGTTCAGTTTATTTCCTTCTAATACACCATTTGACGTTCATTCTGAAGCCCTTTCTTTCATGTTTATCATTTATTCTATACTTGTCCTGCTTCTTCTGTGCTTCAGACTCCTGACTTTTTCCATATGTTTTTCAGATCACATTTAATAAATGTCAAAACCCCCAGGAAAACAGAAAATTCATCATCTTCATAGGGGAAGTATCACAACTTGGTGTAATGTAATGTACGTGTGCAGATAGATAATGCAAAAGAGTGGATTTTTAAAAATAAAATAAATAATTAGAGCAGGTGTAAACTTTACTGCTTTTACTTACTGCTTCTCTCTTTAGGTTCATATTCATTTCTTCCATATTGGTATCTGCATGCCCATGCACAGAGCGACCATGGATATAATAACCAAAGCAGCTGTGTGACAAGAGAAACACTGAAATCTGAAAGAGATGAAGGAAGAAAAGAATACTTTAATTAAACATTAGCATTTTATTTTTGGACTCCTGAATTCACAGGGGAGATCATCAAGATCAGCCTTTCTACAAATACAAAGTAGGCAAGTACCAAAAGAAATACAGAAGAAAAATATTTAATAACTCTTATACTGATTAGTTTTATCTGTGTTTAACTAGAAGCACACACTGGCTTCAAGTTTAGTTTATCGACAGCAAGGATCACTACTTAATTCCACAGAGCCAAAACATTAAAGCAAAGTAATTACTTTTTATTTTTATTCAAAAGTTATTACTGTGATACATAATACACATGCATAATTCCAGCTGTGCTCCTGGGAGACTGCATTTAATAGAATTTAATTCAGTATGATACAATGCTTACATATCGCATAAAACTGCAAATTAACTCTCTCTACAACCTAGGCACTACATGATTTCTTCATGGAAGAAAAATAACCAAGGCTGATAAAAGGGTTTCATATCTATATATTTAAAAATTTCTGTCCAAATGAGCTAATCCAACCTGTTCTGACCGCACTCCTCTCTGGTTAAAAAGGACTTCCTGCAGTACAGAGTTTCAAGTTCCATATTTAAAGCAGAGAAAGGGAAGTAGTTCAGAAGTGAGTAACTGAAAATGCATGAAAAAGGTCATAACTCTCCAAGAGGGACAACCATGAAGTTCAGCGGTTGAAGGACAACCACAAGGTAGGAGCAGAAACTGAACATAAATATATTAAATAAAACTAAGACAGCTGTGTCTGTAAGGCAAAAGTACTAAAATGCAAACCTGTAGAAAGAACAGCAGCAAACAATTTCACACCTGATTTCTGTCGTAATTTTTTACTATTTAGTTCTGAGTGAGCACGTATAACTAATTTAACTTCAAAAAAAAAAATCTAAAAATTGTATTTCTAGAAGAACATATTGATACCTATGATTCCACAATCTTTTTTCCCAACTGAAATTTAAATGAAATCTTCTTGTAGATTGCACCAATACAGTAAGATGAAAGAAACATCTACTTCAGCCGTTAGCTAGTAATTTCTGATTAAATTAAATTAATAAACTGTTTACTATTCTTAAAACTATCATATGCATTATTCTATTAAAAATGCCACTGTACAAATGAAATGAAGAAATACTTACATTGCTCATGCAACACAAATCAACAAATTGGCTCATCTTATCTTCAACAAATCTTTCATAAAAAACAGAAAAAAAAATCATCTGAAAGAAATAAAACAAATTTTCTTTTATTAGTTCATCAGATTTGACTTTATTAAGCACTTAACTTCACAGTTTAACAAATTTCAGACTTCTGTAGTGTGCACCACTGCATTGGACTCATGAAACATGACTGACATCCTTCCTCTAAGAAGTAAAGTTTTAGCAATTACCTGCTTTTCATTTTGAACTCAGAGATGCTTCAAAGTTGTTTAATAAACTAAACAAAGTAGATGCATAAATTCACATCTTTGAGAGGATTAAAATTAGGACTACAAAGTAAGATGTCTCATTGCTCAAAAGATTAATTTTGAGTTCCAAAAGTTACCATAGTACAGCAGCCAAAAGTTGAGATCAAGCGAAACAGTGAAGAACATACCTTGTGGTGTCATATACAGTGTGGATGGCCTAGTGATATACCCTAGCTTTCAAGGACCAGCCTGAAAATGATAATTGAGTATATCATGTGTGTCACATACCTGTAAGAGGGCAATGGCCAGCCAGAGTGCAGCAGACACACCAAATCTTAAAATGCGGCTCCAGGGAGCTATATAACTCTCACTGTTTCTTGTAAGACTGGAAGAAGAATCCATTAAAGCCAGGTTTGAAAATCCCACCACCTGAAGAGATAAGAAGGTTAATATAACAACATCAGGCAATGAATAGTATTAATCATGACCCTGTTGTTTCCCTTGTAACAGGGAGTAAGAAGAAAAAAATAGGAAAAATGGACCCGGGAATAGTAGCATGTTGACTACGATAGAGCCCAACTGTGTGATCAAGCACTATTACTGAGAAACATGATTAAAAACACATATGTACACTTTACGTCTTGATTCAAAAACATATGCAGCTAAATCTCACAAATCAACGCTGATTTTAACTGAAAAACTCCAAAAGATCCTACTGTTAGACTGCATAGGGATATTATTCCTGCTAGACGTCAGCTTTTCAGTTGTATATACTCCAGTGTTAAAACGTATGTTTTATTTGTTTTGCAACAGTAAGAAAGTGATTTTTTTTTTGTTGAAGAGAAATACATGTCCCTACACTGTCTTTATATATTTTAAACAATCAATCTAGAAAAAGTTCCTAAATTAAAAAAAAATGACAGAAACACTATGTCTTGAAACATCCAGGAGGTGAAAATGTTGTGAAAATAATTAAGAACTGAAGCTGCACCAGAACTGTATTTGTGATGGGACAGGGATAGGAAGAACATAAAGCAAGAAAACTTGTGGGTCAAGACAAAGACAGTTTTCTTTGCTTATTAAAGGGAAGAAGGAAGTGAGATATCCCACAAACGAGTGATGCAAAGGCAAATCACTACCACCTACAAGTAGACTGATGCCCTGCCAGTCCCCAGAAAATCCCTCCCCTCCAATTTTACTGCTGAGCATTATGGTATACAGTATGGATTGTCCCTTCAGTCAGTTGGGGTCAGCTGTCTGGTTGTTCCTCCCAGCTCCTTGTGCAACCTCAGCCTACTTAGTGGGGGCCTGGAGGCTGTGCAGATGCTATTCTGCAACAGCCAAAACACTGCTGGGTAATTAGCCCTGTTTTAGCCACAAATCCCAAACACAGCACCCTGTGGGCTGCTATGAAGAAAACTGACTCCATCCCAGGAAGAGCCAGTACAGTATGGAAAAGCTCAGTTTTGTTGCCAGAGTGCTGTCTGCACTAGCCATGTTGGCAACACTGCCACAGGGACAGTGCCAGCCAGTGACTACTTTGGCATCAAACACGAGGCCTGAGGGGAGGCAGAATCCTTCTTCTACACTTCACAACTTTCTCTAGCTACTACTTTTCCTAGCTTGTTTTCTATTACTCTACACTCCGTAACCATGGTAAACAGCCATTTTATCAAAATTGGTAACCCAAGAAGACAGGTTTTGAGTAATACAGGAGATTCTCCTTGTAGTGAGTAGCTGACTGCCGTGCCTACTATGTGCTTTACACTTCGAGGGAAACTGCACTCCAAACTCCAGAATGACTTTGGAAGTTATAAAAATCATCTGAGATTTTCACAAACATCAATTTGAGCCTATTTAGGTGTCTTTCATGACTTCCTCTGCTATTACTGGCAAGAAAAGGATTCTCCAGAGGGAAATTCACAACTGGAATTACAGAGCAAGATGTGAATCTCTTTCTGCTAAGAGTAGGCTCCTCATACAAGGGCCCATGAAGAACAACCTGAGGAGACATTAGTTTTGAGAATAAGTGCTCTCTTTTCTCCCATTCCTTCCTTGTAACATGGCACAGAAGTTGTTCCTGGCCTGTATTTACTACCAACATGTAACTACATGTAGTGAATGAGAGAAATTGGGTTTTTAAACTGTATTTAATTTAAAAGAAAAATAGGAAATAAAAAACCAGAAATATCAGAATGAATAAAAGTATTACAAATATATAAAAGTTTATAAAATATAAAAAATTATATTTTATTTATATAAAAAATATATGAAAGTTTATGAGTTACCTCACATAAACAACTACATGCTACATGCTTTAAGAATACTTCCCAAAATAGAAGTACTTACCTAACTACAGAAGAAACAAACCAAAATGTTTTTGAGAAGCTAAAGCACAATTTCTCACGTGCCCTTAAGCTGTAACTGAAGGCACACTGCCTTGTGTTATGCCATCAGGAACAGAATCGGCACATTTTATTTTCTGCTCTATAAAAGGTCATGATAGCAAATTAGCAGGAAGGAAGCTCAGTTCAGGTAAATATAAAACTAGAAATAAAGCTGTAGACTGTGGCTAGACGGAGCCAGTAGGCAAATAAAGAATTGAGTGTGTACACAGATTTATCAGTCTCTTAAGCCATTTAGGAACTCATTATCTTAAAAAAACCAAACAAAACTAACAAAAGCCTCTAAGGTAATCAAAGGTTGTTTAGGGCTTTTTTTTGGTCTTCCTCAATGAAATATTGCCATGACCTAAACACACATACATACCAATTAAAAAAAGTATTAAAATAATTATTTGAGTAAGTTACATGTTTTCAAGTGAACTTGAAGGTCACCCGCTATTACCACAGAGAATGCAAGAAATAAAAGCCAGACCCTTATGTTACATTCTAGTTATGAAGCAAAAAAAATTAAGAACAATAACAATAATAATTGTAGCAATAATACCTCCAGAAAAAAAAGAACTGCAAGTACTTGAAAGAGGGGATTTATCTTCCTCACTGTCTGAATTTCATTCCATTCATTTGCTATAAAATACGTCCTCCATATGCTCACAGGTGCAGCAGCACTTTTAACAACACCTTCACCTAAAAAGTAATCATAAAATAAAGCTCTGAAATTTAATACATGAGTGTAATATCCAAATTTAACCAAAGCCGTTTGTATAAATAAATAAGCATACTTTGAATTACCTTCAACAGCTTTAAGAACTTTGCCTTTAGGTCTTTCCCAGTCAATAAAGAAAATATCTGTAGTAAGTTGTGAAACCAGCAATTGTAGGAATTGCAGAGCCTAAGAAAGAAGAAAGAAAAAGGAGAGATATAACATGTAAGGACAGCAACTGCATATGGGCGAGGATGAATTATGAATGCCATATGCAAGGGGTAATGCATATGGCATTCATTGAATAGAACAAGTAATATACTTGACTTCTCTTGAGACAACAGTTTTGTTACTAACTTTTTATACTTCTTTTTTTTTTTTTAATGTAAAAGCTTGGAATAATGATAAAATGACGTGACAATGTCCAAAATAATGAAAAAAAAAGTAACAAATCAAAAAAAATTGACTATTTTCCCATAAGATATTAACCTGTATTACTAATTCAAATTAAATATAATACCCATGATTAATAAAATACTTGCATGTCACACTAAGACAGAATACCAAGCTCTGAATTCTACAAGTATATTTGAACATAAATATTTTAATCTGTCTTCTTTTTCATCAGGAACTGACAGTACTATTCTTCTTTAAAAGAAACCACTTGCTTTCTTGATATAATTCTAGTTTATTTGGGTTTCTTTATACCTTTATCCTTAAATGAATAAATATCCATAGATCATCTTCCCTAGACATTTGTTTCCGTATAAAGACTGCACAAAATAAATGTTTAAAATTACTTAATTCTTAAAATAAAATAATTGTTTACCTCTATACACTAAAATTAACCGTACATAATGTCTAAAGCAAGCCTACTGAGAATATACAGAAGTGTATGTTGAAATGTCTTTAATGCCTCAGAAAAAAATATTTACCTTTAAACTAAACGCACATGCTACGTATGTAATAAAACCTTCTTCTTGAGATGGGAGTGGTAAGAAGACAGAGACAAACTGCTGAGCCTACAATTAAAAGTTACATTGAAATAATACAGACAATATATGCAAGAAAATACTAAGCACTTAAGAGTGAATAAAGTTTTGCAGAAAAATACCATATTTAAAATACTTTAATTAACTGTTAAGCAGACTGCAAGTACAATGAATCCTAAAGAAAAGAAACAGGTGAACACAAAAATTTAAGCACACAAACCAGAAAATGATACAGAACTTGCCTCAATACTCTGACCAGAAAGGCAAAAAAAAAAAAAAAAAGGAAAAAGAAAGAAAGAAAATGAATGTTTGTATAAAATTTAAGCAATATTAATAGGTTTTCATAACAACCAAATTTGGAAAAACACTTACTTTGAAGAACACCAGCCAATAAATTCCTGTGCCCACTGTGATGATAAAGAAAACGTTGGCGAGGTCTCCAGCATAAAACAGTAAGAACTTAAAAACTGTCTGCAATTATAAAAGCACACTGTAGAGATCTGTAAAACTAATGAAGTAATGCACATGTACATTAATATGAAAAGTTACACAGCTTACACTGCATGAAATTATAGTACTGAAATAATCTCAAACAAAATTTTCCTATTATGATCATATATTTATGGTATATCTGCAAATCCTGCATGCTAGTCTTTGTTCAAAGAAGACTTCATCTGAAAATTAAGGTCACTCAATTGATTAGAATAGCTCTGTAAATAGCTTCACTTATAGCAAAACTATCTCCTGAATGACATCAGAATCCAAAAAAAATGAAAAAAAACCTACGTCCTCAAGTGAACCTAACCAAGAGAACGTTCTGTGCAGCTAGGCTAGAAATTATTTCAGTTTCCTTAAGAAACAGAATAGTTGCATCACAGCGAATGATAGCAAAGGTTGCCTTAAAGAGAGGAAGACGTGCCTTTCTTTAGGTTACCAGGTGTTTATACCTGCAAGTCAATTATAGAGCTTCCTGTACGCCTCTTCCAGCCTGCAGTCTTGAGAAGGGACCATAGCACTGCAAGCCCACCGAACACACCCAATGTGATCTGAAGAGAATGAAAAGTTATTTGCAGATATCTTTAAAAACTACAAAATAGAAGTAAATCATTATATTGACAAATTAAAGGGTGATACTACTTACATCAGTCTGAATCTGAGCCTCTGACTGATTCATCTCATAACTGACTGAGAAGGAAACCTGAATATTAAGATACAACAAGTGAATAAACATAGAAATTCTGAAATACTACAACCATTACAGTCAGTGATAGTTTTCACACTTTTACCTGGGAGGAACTTTCATGTAGGGCTACTATACAAGTACTACACGCATCTTCTTTTACTGTACCTATCTGACCTGGTGTGCTACAGCACCAAGCGTAGCACCAGCATGTGCTCCACTACGCTTAGTGCAGATTTTCCCAGCAATAACATGACGGATGGACACCTGCTACCTGCAAGTTAATAGCTGCACCGGATTATAATCCTTTCAACTGTGCATACAACTTTCCTTCTGAAAGGAGACACCAAAGGTTTGATACTTTCCCTCTTATCAGCGTCAACAGTAACTTTAATGTAATTACACCAGTATGCAAAGTCATAAAGTGAGCTCTTACATAGCTCAGATACCATTTTTTTCCAGCTTGAATGAAATACGAATTGGTACGCAGTAGCAAAATTGCTCCCTCTAGCTTAAATGTCTAACTAACCTAGGGCCTATTTTGTCTTTGATCTAAGGTTTGTACAAGGAAGAGAAAGCATTTGCCTTGGGTTTATAACATTCTGGCATGATTCTCTGTCACGCCAAGACTAAAGTTAGCTCAAGTATGACAATGAATAGTAATTTAAATTCAGTTTTTTAAAAAAGGCCAAAAAATCCCCAAACAACTCCTCCTCACTTTAGTTTCCCTTCCAAGTCAAGAAACCGTATAACAGAAAATAGAGAAATGGAAAACAATTGTTTCATGCCATTGCAATTTGAATGATTTCTTTTTTTATTTCTAAAACAGTGCTGTTTCTGTGGTTAATTGTCTTACTAGCTTTTCTGTCCTTGTAATTCCCAGTCTTTCCTTTCCATTCATGCAGCTCACACGCAACACGAGGAATGGTTCCAGCACCAGAAATTTCTAGCTAGTTGTCTATCTGTACTGGAAGCTTAAATTGTTAAAAGTTGATAGGCATAAAATGTTAATATCAATATTTGATGACAGTAGAATGATTATGCTATTACATAAAAAAAGCTCACTTTTTAAAGCAGTGTGTTCTAAAAAGCAAGGCACAGGAACAGGACATCTGACCTGTTGCCTGTCAAAGGCAAGTAATAAATGCCTCTTCGGCCTCCACTACAGCAGAATTTGCTGGCTTTCCAAAGAGGAAGAACCCCCAAACTGATCTCTCCTACCTCTCTGGCTATAGATTTTTGCATTATTTTACTTTAATTCTTAGAGATATGCTGTAAACAATAAAGCACAGCAGACTAACCACTAACGGTTCTTTAAGATATATTACTGATGTTTTAACTCAAATTACAGCTGACCTGAAATGTCTGTGTAATAACAGCCTCCTTTTAATGCATGGCTTTAAATAAAAATATTCCATTTCTTGCATAAATCACTACTTTCAAGTGCATTGCATGAAGAGTACTTTTCCTGTTGTTTTCTGTGTGTATAATTTTATTTGAATTGTTGCCTAATTTACCATTATACAACTAACTGTAAAGTTCTAAGCATTTTAAGTTAAAAAAGACTCAATATATATTAAAGATAAAGTACTTCTAACTGCTTCCTTTTAAAAGCTTTAAGTTTTAGTAAAACCTTGTAACTTCAAAAGCCGATCAGAACTAAAACTTGTTTATTAGATTTTTACACACATAACCCCACCCTCAGAATGTTCCCTCAAGTGGAATTCCAAGAGAACTAAACGCATCATTAACAAATCAGTTCAATTAAGATAGCAAGAATCTCTCACCGTCACACTCTGGGTTTCAGGGTTTTGGACAAGCACATCTGTGTAAGCAATAGTCATTAGAGGTGGGTAGATAGCTCCTCTCTGAGTATGAGATACCAGACGAATGCTGCAGAAATACAAAGAGAGTATTATTTGTATCACAGAAAATGGATGAGTTGCTTGGAAAGCATTGCTTGAAACTTGTACTAATAAGAAAATACTAAAAGAACACAACAACATGATCAATAAAATGTGCCTTTCAAACACAATGCATGGTAATTCACATTTTAAAAGCAATCAGAGTGAGGCTCACATTTTGATAGCTGCAATTGAAGTAAATTTCAAAAGGTAACTTTTCTCAAAATATCACATAATGACCTTTTCTACATTTCTTTTGAGTTTCTGGTATCATGTTTTTTCCAAAGGGGGAAGGATGGGGTTGTCCTAAGATACATAAGCTAACGCTTATTTTTTTTAAATACTGTAATACGTAATTCTCAGCAAATGGAGTTAGTACATTAAATTAATCTTCAACATGATTACTTGATTGATCAGTACTCCATGCCATTCAGCAATCTTTTTAACTAATAAATTGTGACGAAGACCTGAATGAAAAGAGAAATCTCAAATTTTAGACAGTCATCTCAGAGAAGACATTACATAAAGGAGAAAAAAAGGGTTCTTCCAAAACATATTCCAGTTGAGGTTAACCATCAATAATGACCCTAACAGGTAAGTCTCACAATTGCAGTGAAATGACTACAAGTCTATCCTGGATTGTACCATAGAACAGGCAGCAGTCTGCAAAAATACTGCAAGAAAGAACATAGAATATGGAATAGCAACATAACATTGAAAAAGAATTACAAGTGGAGTTTTTACGTCTTTCCAGATAACACCTGCTTCTAAGAGGTGACTGGCTGCTAACCGGTATTACACATATACAGTCTCATTGATCTCACCTGGAAAGTTATCACAGTAACTTTAACCCCCATAAGTCAGTGCTATGTGTTCTCACTCACTCATCAGTACAACCTATGGAAAAACTCACTATTTCCAAGTATACAAAGGAAAAAGCAGCACAGGACATATTAAAAATAACATAATAAAACATTTTTTTTAAACAATAACATGCAGACTGCATTAAATTGGCTTTATTTTCCATGTGTTATGTATTATTCACAATTAATCACCTTATTGCTATTTTGCTAGCAATTCGAATTACTCTTGGTAGTTTTCCCAAGTCATTCTCTCTTCCACTTAGTGCATCCACCAAAAAAAATCGTCGAGTCAAAAGCCAGTTGTTCATGTTACTGCCTTTGAACAAACATGACAGACATATTTAAATAATATTAAAATATTTAAAATCTAATTAAACACAAAAAGAATTAAAATTACTAGAAATTACATGTATTCAGAATGTAAAATTATTTATTCTCAAGTTGAATGAATACATATATTAGATTACTTTGTGCATTTTTTTTTATTGGGACGGTGTATGCAACCAAAGCTTGCATTTAACACTATCAGAACTTGCCCACAAATATTAAATTCTTAAAACAGAAGCAGGTTATGGTGGGTAGTGGTAACTTTAAAAACCAACTCAGTAACAGTAGTTAATACAAGATTTTTCTGTTTGAAGTTGTTCAGTCTACTTAAATTCACAGAAATGTTACTATGATGGTCTTACCTTGATTTACAAACATTTCACTGTATTGAAGATTCAAGTTTAAAATTGGAATGGCCCAAAGATACTGTTGTCCATTGCCATCATTATATTCAAGGAATAGGTCATAAAAGATTGGATTAGCAAAATCTGATAAGATCTTGGAAACTGAAATTTTGCACTACAAGAAAAAATGTTAAAATAAAAAGATTCAATATTTTTGTCAAGTTGTATATTTGCCCTCTACAAAATTATTGTGGAATCTGTCGCACTTCTTCACAAAGTACAAGGCATTCCAGCTATTTGCAAGCAATTACAAAGTACTAATGATTTTACATAAACCTCTTGTTTGTATTACTGCAATTGCCTAGAGTGACTAATGCGGAGTATGAAGCCCTACTAGCACTTTTCAATAGATCAGTAAAAAAATACCGCAGCAAATTTCAGAGACATAAAACTTGAAATGGCATAAACACTGAAGTTGAGAAACATGCATACAGCCCATGAAAATAATTGCATTACAAATACTCAGTAAGTTAATATTTATTTGTGTATTTGAATCTAGTAATACTGTTAATACTCGGCAACAGGTTCTACAGACTCAATATATCAAATGCACACGACTTTAAAAAGCACAAAATAAATAGCTATAATGTGAGGAATGGTTTTGAATGTAAACAATTTCATAAATAATTCTAATGGATATGTAGGTATTAGATGCTGTGCACACATGTAGAGTTTTGTAAAAATAAGAATGCTGTTTCTCCACTCTTCAGCCAGAGAGACTACCACCTCACCATTTAACAAGTGACAAATACTAATGAAGCTTTATTTCTGCCAGAACCGTGTCTGTCGCTGACTGACTTCAGCATGTAAGGCTGCAGGCTCTCCCTTTCCTTGTGTTTAGTAAGGTGTGAAAACTCCAATAGTTGTTCTCATAGTTAAGACAGCTAAAGAATATCTTTCCTCTGATGACTCATCTGTTCAATGAAAACTTGTCTTCAGTCTCTTTATTGATTCACTGAAATCAGGGGATACATTGAAGATCTTATGGAGACAACATCCATGCCTGGCACAATTGCCTATACCTTCTTTCCATATGAAACATGGCCAAAGATGGAGGCAGGAATATCAGAAGTTACAACACAAAGTACACAACTGTCAGAATGGAATTGTGTTCTTTCACTGATAAGTCAGCAGCCTGACTAATACAAAAGCCAGTTCAACTTATTTTGATTATCTTATGTAGTAAACATGTTTTGTGATGTATAGTTAAATAAATTTAAAATAAATTATATTTTTTAAAATGTAAAATAAATTTATTTCAGTCAATAATAAAGGAATTAATATAAGAAACTGTTTCACAAGAAAGAAGTCTGTGTTGAAGCTTATGGCTCCATTTCAATATGCATTGAATACCGATGACATAAAAGCAACTTAATTCAAGATTCAGAATAGCAATTTATCTCTTACTTACGCTTTGTTGGTAAGTTGTTCCAAATGTATAAGCTGCATTCAATTTAGTTTGGGTATCAGGACAAAGCTGAACAAAACACAGTAAGAATTAGGTTAGTTCAAAGGTATCATTTTCTCACTTGAAATATTTACAGGTACACCAAGCTGTTTAGGTATTCACACTTCTCACAAAAGATACTTTGTTTTATTCTTTAAAAGAGGGACTGATTTTGAAAAGTAAACACAACTGCTCATTCCACCAGTAATGGTGTGCTTAAAACACTGGTTTTGACTTACTCACACTTGCATAGCTTTTTTGAGTTCCATCACTGAAGTTGAAATCTGTGGACAGCAGCATCCGACCAGGCAAGAATAATGTTTTGGGGGACTGAATGTTCAATGCACTGTGCTGCCTTAGGCTTTATTAGTGACTTATGCAAAATCCAAGAATCCCATGAGAAAAGAACTCCACATTCATCTTGCCCCCTTTCTCTTAAGGCAGCATTCTCAGGGGACCAAAGTTATCATAGCAAGTAACAGATTATTTTTCTTTTTCACGGTAACTTTTACATTTTCTGCAAAGAACAAGTAATTCTAAGCAAAATCCAGAAAAAATGGGCTGAATGCCGACTAAATGAGCATGGCACTTAGTGGAGGGCATAGCCACTTTCCCCAGATAAAATCACATCTAAGTTTGCATAAAACAATTCTATTAGTGTGCAACTGAAATTCTAGGAATTGCTACAATTATGCATTGAGATTGCTTTAGCACTGAAATGTCTTATCATCACATACAATCTGTTATACTGAAGGAGGCTTTGAACAGGAAAATAATTCTGTTCCCATTGATTTTTGATAATTACTAAAAGCTTGGCATTTAGGAAATTGTTCTTGCTATTGTTGCCAGCTTAGAAAATTGCTGAATGCCTAGATCACCACTGGAGTGTCAAACAAATTCTACTCTGTAACGTGTTTAGAACCTGCTAACTTCTGTTAACTGTTAGACTAATTACTATTGCACTTTCCATTTGCTTCTTCCTTGTGTTTTTCACACCCAATACAGCATGGTACTGCTGAAGTAGAACACGTGTGCCACTAAAATCTAAGGGCAGCATCCAAGGGTACTGTGACTCCTACAGTCAGTGTCCCCCAATTCTATGTAAAGTCTCTCAGCAAGTTTTTATAATTTTCTGCTATGAAAAAGTGAGGCAGATGCTAGTCCCAGTGTGTATTTTAAATTAAAAACAAACAAAACAAACAAGCAAAAAATCCCAAGACAACTGAAAGAAAACGGGGTGGGAGATCAGTTCTCCACCTTTTCTGCACATCCCCATAACATGTGAAAGCAGGTGACAACATTCAATGGGACATACACCCAGAATTTTCTATAAACCTCTGTTGACTAAGAGCTAAAAGAATACACCTTTCTCACCAAGAAAGAAAGGGCTAATACTGAATTACATACATGGGTAACTGTATGCTGAATGGAAGAAAGAGAGAGTTGGTTGCAAATGTCTAGTGCTGTTTTTTGGAGCTTTCCAATACTTTGAATTTGTACTGGTCCAATGGATGTGGGAAATGTTGCTGAATTTATACTTCTGATTTTATACTGATCATCATAAGCAAGAATCAAGGGCCATTTTCCCTAATCTACCTCTACTGTCATTACCGTACTAACCAAACTCTTGGCTTTTGTCTTAGTAAACTAAGCTAAAGGCAATCAAAATGTTATGGTATCAACAAAAGATAATTAAAATCAAATGTACCTGTAAGATTCCTCCTTCCAAATTCTGCCACTTAAGAAAGTTTCCTGCTGCATCAAATGAGGCTGCAAGAAATTGCAGCTTTACATCCTGATGATGGAAAAAGATAAAGAAACAATGAAACTGCCATAAAGTGGTGTAAATGAAGATAGATTTGTGTGTGTAAGCGCCAGAAGGAAAGGGTTAAACACTGCACAGCAATAATGAAGAACACTGTTCACAGCAACAAAGCTGAGAAATGGGTTCTGATAAAATCATGGTACAGACAACTTGTCAGTAAAAGATCATGTACCTTGGCACAAGGAGAATGGCAGCAAATACCACATCACATATATCCCTTTTTTTCCAATTAGCTCACCAGGAAAACCAACAAAAGGATGTATACATTTAAATCAGGGGAAAAAGACGAAGAGCAACTTTGCTTCAGATTTATGGTGACTGAAAGAAAAAAGACTCTGAAGCAAAGGACAATGCCAAAACTGCTATTAACTCCTAGAGGGTATAAAAGATTTGTCCAATTATTAGTTCATCACTGCCAATCCAGAAGAACCTTGGGGACACCATGAGAAGTTAATAGCTTGACATCCCTTGTTCCTTGTGTTACACACAATTAATCCTGGTCAGACCTGCCAGGCAAGCACATCTTGGGCTTATGAGAAAGTGGGTATGAAAGCATGAACAAAATAAGTGTGTGAGCAAGTGAGTGTAAGCCAGTAAAATTATCTCACCTGGAGTGACATAAATATCACTTACATCTCCCATAAGTTCTCACACTGAATTTTGTTACACTGTCTAAAAATTACCACTAGTGGAGCCACATCTGCAATGAATCTAAACCTCTTTATGTGATTATGTTTCTCTTCCTAATGTCTCTTTTCCCACATCTGCTATCTGACACCTACCTTATCAGTTCCTTTAAAACTGAAGATTGTAGGGAAAGGATTTGCCTCAAGCACTTGAGATGCTAATCCTGGTTGATCACCATAATATAGCCACGGAAGATTGTGCCTCCTGTAAAGAATTACAATGTTTTCTCTAAAGAAACGTAACATTTTGTATTTTAGAATAATAATTTCCATAGAACACCATAAAAGGCCAAAGTTATGCAAAAGGCAACTTACCAGTAGGTTATTGAATGAACAATGCCTAGCCTTGCTGTATTGATGTAAATATACTGAAATAAACCGCAGGCATCGGTAGTTGAAGAACTCAGTGAGTTCATATTCATTACACACATATTTCCAAGAGCTTGGCATGCTGTTAGATTGGAGTATAACTGCAGTGGAGAAACACAAGAACACAGAGAAGTATTTATTTACCCCTCCTCTTGGTGAGGCAGTCACAAAAGTAATGTTATCCTTAACAAGCTACCTCTAAACCTTCCTTTTTACTTGAAAGTAATTTCATTTTGTCAACACCTAATATTTCCTACCAGCTATTCAGCTTTCATATTTTATAGGTCTGCAGATGGCAGCATGAATCAATGTTGTCCCTTTTCCAGCTTATTTTAGTTGCATCAGCTAGATGGCATGATATAACAGAAATGTCAAAATCTGCATATAGAAAACAAAGTAAGAATCAAAATGTTTAACTTCACTTAGGCCATATGACAAACATGATTCCATCAAAGATATAAGACCAACAATTATAGTTGCATGTATCATAAATATCTTCAGTTTCAGTACATTTTCTATTTTGCTGTTGCTAAACTATGTTGCATTTATACGAATTGTTCAATTTTGGTAAACAAACGACTAGCACGTGATAGGCAGAAGGGATGCTTGACACCTCTTTGTAGCCGTCACTGGACTAGCATTAACTTGATACCATCTATAGCCTTTGTGTGGGTCAAATCAGCAGTTGTACACTATATTCAGATAGCACCTCTGATGAGCTGAGCAGGCTGAGGTAGACAAACAGGATAAACTTATGTAAGTGATGAGGATAATCTCAGTTTCTAACAAAGAACAAGATAAGCAGGAGAATACCTCTCAGAACTATGTCTATGAGGTGGTGATGAGACCAGCCACACAGGTGATCTGGGAAAATAACTGAAAAGAAATTTGCTGCAACACTGACAGGGAGAATACCTGACAGCCTAGGAACTGCTAGCTTGGGAATTAGGCTTGGGCATCAGAAAAATCCTGGAGCATTGCAGCTGAGTAACAAACACCAGAGACATCCTGAGATAATATCAATATGCATAGACCCAAGAACCTGCAACAGCAATTTATCAGCTGAAAAGGTGAAGAAAAGTCTGGAAAAGAGGGAAAACATTCTAAGAAAGTAGGAACCACAACTGCTATTGGAGTTCTAACTGAATGAGCAGAAAAAGTATGGAAAAATAAAAACTGGTCTGAGAAAATATAAAACATCATCACCACCTACTGGCTGCTCCAGGTAGTGTTGTCCTAAGTCCCCTTATGTCTCTGCAATATAAAAATGACTTCTTTTTTACCCAAAAAGAAGAGTGAACCTATCTCTGTCTCTCTGTTTCTCGCATAAATACATACATACGTATGTACACACATACATACACAGGCATCCCCGAGCACAGACTCTTCTATGAGCTTGCCTAAGCAACTTATCAGACCATCACTGGGGACACCTGGCTAACTAGAGACTCTGCCATGTGGAACATCTAAGTGAGGCAATTGTCAGCTTTGAGGCTCTGCTGCTAGGAGTGGTGTGGTGAGCACTGTACTGTTATTATTGTGAATAATACATGCACACAGGCGTGCATAGAGGTAACTGAGTGTATTTGCTGCTTTACTAGCGATAATTTTGTAGTAAACTGTGATATCAAGACATATGCTTGCTGCTACTACTGGAATACATATATATTTGCTTTATTAATTGCAGAATCATAGAATGGCATGGGTTGGAAGGGACCTTAAAGATCATCCAGTTCCAACCCCTCTGCCAGGGGCAGGGACATCTTGCACTAGATCAAGTTGTTCATTAACCATAAATATACTCACTTTACTAGTAGCAATTTGCAGTAACCTGCAATAAAGAAATGTAGGAAATAAAGACTCCATGTGCTCGTGTACTATGGAATCCTGTGAACCAACTGTTGTGATCTTTATTCACCTGTAACCCTTTGGGCAGTGACAGACTGGGAGAAACACTGGGGGTGTTGGTTGACAGCCGACTGAATATGAGCCAGCAGTGTGCCCAGGTGGCCAAGAAGGCCAATGGCATCTTGGCTTGTATCAGAAACAGCATGACCAGCAGGTCCAGGGAGGTTATCCTCCCTCTGTACTCGGCACTGGTGAGACCGCTCCTCGAATACTGTGTTCAGTTCTGGGCCCCTCACCACAAGAAGGATGTTGAGGCTCTGGAGAGAGTCCAGAGAAGAGCAACAAAGCTGGTGAAAGGGCTGGAGAACAGGCCTTATGAGGAGCGGCTGAGAGAGCTGGGGTTGTTTAGCCTGGAGAAGAGGAGGCTGAGGGGTGACCTCATTGCTCTCTACAACTACCTGAAAGGACGTTGTAGAGAGGAGGGTGCTGGCCTCTTCTCCCAAGTGACAGGGGACAGGACAAGAGGGAATGGCCTCAAGCTCCGCCAGGGAAGGTTTAGGCTAGACGTTAGGAAAAAATTCTTTACAGAAAGGGTCATTGGGCACTGGAACAGGCTGCCCAGGGAGGTGGTTGAGTCACCTTCCCTGGAGGTGTTTAAGGCACGGGTGGACGAGGTGCTGAAGGATATGGTTTAGTGTTTGGTAGGAACGGTTGGACTCGGTGATCCGGTGGGTCTCTTCCAACCTGGTTATTCTGTGATTCTGTGATTCTGTGAAATGGTAGGGCCTGAGAAGATCAAATCTGATCTTGAGGAGAGGAATATGGAAGGGAAATGAAAACGTGTGATAAGAGAGGCAAAATGAGAGGCACATCCCCTTTATAAGTTTACATGATTCTGTTGCTCCAGGCACTCTTCCACAAATGTTACTGACAATGGTAAATAATACTTGCATACATAAATCCAAGCAAACCTGAAAACGAATGGTTCTATGGTTATGCTTCTCCATCACAAACCAGAATAGTTCACTAAAAGCCAAATATGAGGTAGAGACCAGCTGCCAATCAATACTGAATATGTAAGAAGTTAATTTTCTGATATATAGAATACTGGATATACTCTGTGACAATTCACATACCTACTGACTGCTGTGTGATTTTTTGTTTACCACCATTCATCTTGTAAAGATTCCGACCGTGGAGACTTGCATTAACATCAATTAGTGCTCAATATCCTTTCTAAATATTCTGCAAATGTATTTCTTTCTTACCTACTGTCATCTCAAAATAAGATTCTTTAAAAATAAGCAAGCTTCCCAAAACTGAAATCTCATGCTTTTATAGAAAGAACCACTTCTGTACAAAAAAGCAAACTACAAACATAATGAAACTCACCAAACATGCAGAGGCTGACGACTGCAGGTTTTCCAGAAACCATTCAGATACCAGTGTTATACCCTGCAAATAAGGAACTGCTTTACTGTCTTTGTTCAGAACAACTTATCCATAATGTTAACAGTCTGGAAAACTATGTCAGCTACTTATTTTTTCCCTAAAAGCTTTCCAGCCTTTGCAAACATCCAAATCAAACCATCTCAGTTCAAAACACAACCATAATTCATTAATCGGTTTCACTGCACTGAATTAGACAAAATATGCAGAACAAGAGCAGAACTACTTAAGTTTTGAATATGGATTCTGTGATAAGGGATTTTACTGTACAAGGCAAACACTAACCTTCAAGGGTAAGTTGTTGACTGGGTGGTAAATTTAACTCAGGACCAAATCTGCCAAATGAATTATTTCATATCTGGCTTTTTATAACTACTCATATTTGAACTAAACATAGTTTCTATGTACTGTAAGCAACTGAAAATGCATGTTTTCAATAAAATATTATTTAGAAGACTGCATTTTCAGAAAGCAAGACTAATACTTGCTGTCAGGAAAACTGCTTTCAAGAAGTAGCCTTTAACTGATTTAAGAACAAACTACATTTATTGGTCACACAGCATTTCCTGAATTCAGAACTATATGGAAAATGGTCCTAACTTCAAGCAGATTTCACAGCTAATACAAGTTCGTTAGCTAAAACAATGAAAACACCTTCCTTCTTCTCAATAGAATGTACTTTCAATCATTGGCCAAATCAAGAAGCTCAACAACTTCATACACAACCTCAAATAGTATAGCTGTCCATTTTCTTCTATCAGCTCTAACCATCTGATAACTAAAAATTTCAATCATTTCAATCTTTATATCTTCCTTAAAACACTTTACATGAATACCAATTTTACATACTAAAAAGAAATTTAAAAAGCTTAAAGGCTCTTATGGACTCTTCTGCATGTTTTCGTGACGTAAGTGTGCATAGTAAGTACATGCAATTTATACAACATACCACATACTACTTGTTTCATTACTAAATTCACATAAATTACTTTCCTTTTTTCAGTTTCCAAAAGGGTATGGACTGTCTTAAACATATGCCATAGCTTGCCTGATCTACATGTCTACACTCTATCTTGATGCAAATTACCTTGCAAACACTGTGATGGCAACAAACCATCACCTTTATTTTTCAGGAACAGAATTTAAAAGTCTTACTGAAACCAAATAATGAGATAGCTTGAAAATCTTTTAGAATAAAGACACTTACCAGCTGTCCAAAACGAACAGTTGCAACTCCCTTTGGGGGAAGGCTTTTCCTGGCACCGAAACACAGTCCCCCAATCTGAAAAAAAAAACCAAACAGAAACAGAAAAATGGAAATTTATACATTCATCATCAGAACCTTCCTTTTTTTCTAAGCTTCAATACAATAAGCATTCTACTTACTAAAAAGTTTGGGCTGCTGCAGTCACAAGACTTGCTTACATTGATGAATGTTTGTTCACATCTTACACACCTACGGATTACAAACATGAAGAATGCACTTAAAAGGTAGTTGAGTATGAGATTTAGTACTTAGTGAAAGTTGATTACACAGTATTCCTGATAACACCCTCAGCTTCTTCACTAGTTTGAACTGAAATCGCAGAACACACCAGTGATTTCTTTCTACTGTCAGTGAAGTAGAAAAGAAATGAAGCAGTTAGTTATCAAAAAAAAAGAATTCTGTTTCTGCTTCCAATCCAAAGCCCTCTTGTAGCCTTGCTAAAAGAAACAAACTAAGCCACTGGTCATATAAGGATTTCAGTGAACACAATTCACTGCTTTTAAAACTGTCATCCCAAAGACAAAGACTTTTCCTCAAGAATATTCCTTTTAAATAGAACATGATACATTCAAATTTATCATCACAAAAGGAAAAGAATACTCACCTATTTCCTGACATATCTGAAGCCGAGAATGATGGCTCACTTCCATTACAATGTATGCACAATGCTTCATTAAGCAAAATGCCATCAATACTTCTTTCCACTAAGTGGAAAAGAAAAGCAACTGTGATAAAATTGCATGATGTACAGTGTGTCATGCAGGTTAAGAGAAGCAAGACAAAATAAAATGTCTATGTGGATCTAAAATAAATGCAATTTTTTTTTTAAATCAAGAGCACAACTTGTAAATAACATCCACTATAAGCACACACTCATACATTTATACGTGCATTGTTTATAGCTATGCAAATGCAGGTTAGTTTTAAAGAGAAATGCGATATTTCACATCCAGTTTTGCTGTTCCTTTGTTATTTGCTCTGAACCAAACTTCAAACCAAGGCTTCACTGCAAAGCTAAAACTCAAAATATCAAATTTACAAATTACTGGGAAAAAATACTTTAAATTTTCATCTGAAATGATTACTGCAAAAGTAACAAATTCCAAATCTCAAAACAGCATCTTCCAGCAATTAAATAACTAGGCAAGAGATTTCAAGTCAAATTCTATATGAAAAAAAAAAAAGATATACAAAGAGAATCAAAAGAATTACAATACTCCTTTCTGCATGTTAAATTACAGAATTGGCTTTGCTCTAAATATTTTACAATAAAGGCTCAGAATGTACTTTGCAGCTCTCCGAGTTTAAGGGAGATGATTTGGTATTCACTGTTTGTGAAAGAGTATGTAGCAGTTAGCTTGGCTTGCTCAGGCTATTCTGTTATATGTGTATTTATGTGTATAATACCTGTACAGCAAAGTACCTACAGATTAAATATTCAAAACATTTGACAGTTTTTTCTTAGTCTATATTGACATTGGTTTTATCCCAATTTTAAGGCCTCCACCCAGTGCTAACCAGCTTAAAGGAAGTGATATAGGAGTGCTCATTTTCTGAGTGTTTGCACAATAGTTTTTGTTGCAATGAACAATGACGCAAATTTATCTGCTGCCTTTTAGGAATGAAGTTTAAGATCAAGAAGACTGTTGAATTTTTACATTAGATCTGTAAACATATGTTAAATTTCCTTTCTTATTTAATAGAAGAACATGTCTTAATAAACTCAAATATCTAAAATAAGCACTAATATCTTATCACTTGCCTGTATTTCTTACCTAATATTTCATTACTAAGGCATTTACATTTTCCTTCTGAAGTTAGGCCTCTAGGGCAAGTAATACAATTCCACCCATCTTGAGTGACTCCATTCTAAAACAAAATGTGAAAATATTATAATTTTCAGAAGCATAAACATCACCAAATATCTGTGAAGAATCCCTGAGACAGATGTTATTTACTAGAAAACATGTTCAGATACAACAGCATTGATAACATTCATGAAGCTTTTATAGACAAAAAAAGGCTAAATAATCTGGCAAGAATAATTCCTATGCAGACACAAACTAAAAGAAGGGTTCTTAAGTTTAATAGAACCCATTAGCTAACACCCTTTAAGGATGAAGATAAAAGCTAATTAAAAGTGGAAGGTTTAAAAAAGATACAGAGGTTTCACACTGGGGGAAAAAGAAAAATCAGTAAACATAACACTGCATAAACGGACATAATTGTTTATAAACATACAGAGGTAATGGAAATGGAGAAGTCTTAAGTCAAGTAGCTTATTTAACTATGTGGAATTTTGCACATATCCAGACAGTTAATGTGTCTGCTTATTTTATGCTATGAGCAAGCAGCACCACAGGTCAAAACCAATGAGGAATATGAAGATATATGTTATTCCTTTCTCCACTATCATAATTTTGTATTTGTATAGGACTTGCCATAGGATTAAAGTCACATGACATTATTACAGGAAAGAGAAAGAAACAGGGGAATAATAGAAACTCCAACGAATACTTGCCAATGGCTTTGTCTAACATAGCAAGAAGCTGGTAAGAAGAGGGAAATAACGTTCATTACTCCCTGGCCAATAAGTACCTAACTTATGCAACTAAGCTGGTCTATTCAGTATTCCTCTACAGTTATTGGAGAGACAGAAGTATTCAGGAAGGCTCTCACTCTGAAAAGTCAGTTTTGCTGGAGAAAAATTATTTCTCTATTTACTACAGCAGGAAAAAGCTGGTTAAGAGTGGTGCCTCTGACTCAATGCTGTGAATATGAACCAAAATTATAGCTTAATTTGTTAAGAAAGGTAGAAGGAACCGACCCAACTTCAAAGCTATATGTGATTAACATAACAGCAGCAGGTCATTTTGAAATAAAAAATAAATTAAAAGAGACTAGGAAGGTCTGCCTAAATATTACAATAATAGGATTTTATATAAATAATCAAATAAGATACCTATGATCTGAAAAGCACCTCTTGCATTCTATAAAACAGTGGTCTCCAGGCAAGGACAACATAGCATGAAGCAGAGAAGAAAAGCAGTGGAAGGAAATTAAACATTTAAATTACTCTTATTTTGTATGTGGGGTCAAATTTATAATGAAATAAAACCTGCAAAAAGTAGTAAAAAAACAGTTCTAAAAGGAAAAGTATGACTGCCTGTAAGCATGGACTGAAAAAAAAATCCCCAGCAAAGACTATTATGCAAAATAATTTTAAATTAATGAAAAATACTTGCAGCCAGGAAAAAATATAAAATTAGAAAAAAAATATTATTATGGCAAAGTATGAAAAGTTCAATACTTACCATATTTTCTGGGCATTTTTCACAAACAACGGAGGATCCACCATTACCAGAAACCGTCCTGTATCCTGGCTGACATACACATGAACTACCTGAAAAAAACCCAAAAAAACCTCAAACAAAAACGTACTTTTAATCTATACAAACCTGATTTTTTTTCCACAGAATACTAAGAACAACGGTTACTGTTCTCAAGAGATCAACACAGATTATTAGACAAATAAAACGCCCGAGTGAGAAGTACATGAAAATCACTTTGCTTTTTAAAAAACATCCATGTTATAGTTTGTATAAAGTTGTTTTAGGAAAATATTACTAGGCAGACTGATATACCAGAGGGGAACAGCAATCCAGAGCTTGTGGGGTTTTTAAACTACATCAGTTGGTCTAATAACAGACGTAATCTCTCCCTCTCAATCTTGCCACGCTGCCATTCCCAGCCCATCCTCTCTGCACCACCAGCGCTACATTTATACACAACTTTTATCCTTTGGATAGGAAGTAAATCCTAAAACCAAAACTTGTTTATATACGAAGGTTTTTAAAAATAAAACTGTATTTTGTAAAACTAAGCTTTTTTTAAGTAAAAGCTTTTAAAACTGTGCATGTGGACCAAGTTTATAGTGAATTGTTTTCAGTGAATAACAGAACATACATAACATTCCGTATGAAGCTAAGCACTACTTTCTTGACGCTTCATAGTGGATATCTGCTAGTGCTCAACAGCTTTCTTTTCAGAAACATTTTCTGTCTCACTATCATTGACCTCTCTCCGTACTACACATACTACAAATCAAAATTGTTTCTATGTACTAAAAACTGTATTTATTCCTCTTTAAGTTTATTGAACTGTGCATGTAAAATTCATCTAAAATTCTGTGAAAAGTTGTATACCCTTAACGTAGGTCCGCATGAGGCCAATTTTACAGAAAGAACATTAGTCCTAATGTTCAACCGTTCACACTTAACTATAAAGAAGAAAAAGCCCAGTAGGGTTAGATTGGCAAAGATACTTTGGTCATGCCATTCACTGTGGTAATACTTAAATTTTTAGACATGTTGCTTGAAAGCAGAATCCACAGTGGTGAGTTTGCCATGGAGCGCACAGGCAGACTTGTTCAATCCCAAATGGATTTCAGACAAGATGCAAGCAGCAGACTGGGTAGCAGCTATCTACGCCGCTCCAGTCAGATGCTGCAGAAAAAAACTAAATGCTTGACCTCTCCCTGGAGTTTCTCTCTCCTTGAAGAGTTAGAGAGCTATTCAACTCAAGCCTAAAAGGGTGTTGTGGATCTAGACAGCCACATTATAACAGAATCATTAAGGTTGGAAAAGACCTCTAAGATCATCCAGACCACCACCACCATGCCTACTAAAATACATTCCAAAGTGCCAAGTCTCTAAGTTTTCTGAATGCCTCCAGGGATGGTGACTCCACTACTTCCCTGGGCAGCCTGTTCCAATGCTACCCTAATCTCTGGTAAAGCTTTTTTTCCCAGTATCCAATCCAAACCTCCCGTGGTGCAACTTGAGGCTGCTTCCTCTGATCCTATCACACATTACTTGGGAGAAGAGAGCAACACCCGCCTCAATACAACCTCCTTTCAGGCAGTTCTAGAGAGCAACAAGGTCTTCTCTCAGCCTCCTTTTCTCCAGGCTAAACAACCCCAGTTCCCTCAGATATTCCTCATAAGTCTTGTGCTCCAGACGTTTCAACAGCTTCGTTGCCATTCTCTGGACATGCTCTAGCATCTCAACAGCCTGAAAATTATCACAGTACATTTTTTCTGCATGTAACTACAGGGTTTCTCTGTTACAGTACCATGATGGTAGTGGAAGAGGTGACCAGCTTTTATGCAGCAGTTGTGAATGCAGCCATCCAGATTGCTATCCAACTGAGGTACCAGGTTTGAAGAGCAGTGTTGTTGGATCTTAGTCTCAAACTTGTTCCTCTATGCACACTTAGTACTGTCAGGCTGTGTTGTGTTCCAAGTTGCCATTTAGGGCTTAGCCTAGTATGTGCATGATCTGAAGATGTCATATACTTAACGTCTCAGACACTCAAGCTTTGACAAGGAGTTTCAAGTTATGGAAGTGTTTGTGAACAGATATTCAGGACCCTATGGAATTTTGAACAAGAAAGCTGTGGAGGGGCTTTTTATGAGGGCACGTAGTGAAAGGATGAGGGGGAATGGCTTTAAATTGAATCACAGAATCATAGAATCACCAGGTTGGAAAAGACTCACTGGATCATCGAGTCCAACCATTCCTATCCATCATCAAACCATGCCCCTCAGTACCTCATCCACCCATCCCTTAAACACCTCCAGGGAAGGGGACTCAACCACCTCCCTGGGCAGCCTGTTCCAGTGCCCAATGACCCTTTCTGTGAAAATTTTTTCCTAATGTTCAGCCTAAACCTCCCCTGGCAGAGCTTGAGGCCATTCCCTCTTGTCCTGTCCCCTGCCACTTGGGAAAAGAGGCCAGCTCCCTCCTCTCTACAACTTCCTTTCAGGTAGTTATAGAGAGCAATGAGGTCTCCCCTTAGCCTCCTCTTCTCAAGGATAAAGAACCCCAGCTCTCTCAGCTGCTCCTCGTAAGACCTGTTCTCCAGCCCTTTCACCAGTTATGTTGCTCTTCTCTGGACTCTCTCCAGAGCCTCAACATCCTTCTTGTGGTGAGGGGCCCAGAACTGAACACAGTATTCGAGGAGCGGTCTCACCAGTGCCGAGTACAGAGGGAGAATAACCTCCCTGGACCTGCTGGTCACGCGGTTCCTGATAGAAGCCAAGATGCCATTGGCCTTCTTGGCCACCTGGGCACACTGCTGGCTCATGTTCAGTCGGCTGTCAACCAACACCCCTAGGTCCCTGTCCTCCAGGCAGCTTTCTAGACAGACTTCTCCTAGTCTGTAGCACTGCATAGGGTTGTTGTGCCCCAAGTGCGGGAATTGGAAGAGGGAAGACTTAGTCTAGACGTTAGGAAGATATTCTTCACAATGGGAGTGGTGAGGCACTGGCACAGGTTGCCCAGGGAAGCTGTAGCTGCCCCATCCCTGGAGGTGTCCAAGGCCAGGTTGGATGGGTCCTTGGGCAGCGGGGCAGAACCGGATGATCTTTAAGATCCCTTCCAACACAAACCATTCCATGATTCTATGATTTAGTGTTGAAATAGCAGATACCTATAGCCACAGAAATGCCTGGCGAAAGAAAGGTTCTACAGAGGGTACTACAGGCGTGTCTCTGGGCTGTACCAAAGCCGCGCTGTGGGCGCTTGTGTCTTTGCGGGATCCTGGCCTCTTTTGGGTCGCCCTGAGCACAGCGGTTTCACCGCCCACAGCCGAGCGCAGCCGCCGCAGCTCCGGCCGCGGACCAAGCGCGGAGCCGCCCGAGCATCCCTGGCGCGGCCGTCCCGCCCCCGCTCACCGCCGGCGCTCTGTCGCTGGTGGGCCCCGCACGGTCCGCAGGCCAGGCGGGAGGCGTCGAAGTAGCGGGCGGGCCCGCAGTCGCCGGGGCGCTGCAACGGGAGGGAGAAGCCGCGGGCGGGCGGCGGCACCACCGCCAGGAGCAGCGCGGCCCGGGCCCAGCGCCCCGCCGTCGCCATGGCTACGCGCGCCCTCACCGGGCCCGTACGGCGAGCGCCAGGGGCCAGCACAGGACGCGAAGCGTTCGGGACGGGGGAGGCGGGAGGAGCAGGTGGCAACAGCAGGACGAGGGAGGCGATTCTGCCTCTTTATTCCTCTCTTGTGAGACTTCACCTGGAGTACAGTGTCCAGTTCTGGAATCCTTAACATAATGACGCTGTGGAAAAGGCCAAATTCAATAATCAATGCCAATTTGATTATTAAGCAGGTATTGCTTTAATACACAACACGACGCTGGACACACAGGGTATCATTTCATCTAAGGTGTGTGTCCACTGAGGCTGGTTACAGGACTTCTATACTGGTTAAACATACATATTCGCATAGATTCCGAGACACACTGGTTATATATTCAGGAAATATTAGTTAAACATACATATCATATCTTATCACCTACTCTCAAATATACATTACAGCTCCTTAGTGTCTTCAGAATCTTCTGCTGTTCTTTATCTTATATCCTTCCTTCTTCATTGTGTCCTCTTGGTGAGCTCAGGTCTGTCCTCTATTCCTGCTGGGGGACTGCCCTTGTTTCAACTAGCAAACAAGCTAAACTCTGATGACAATCACATTCTTACTGCGAGCTGGTCGAAATTTGATTTTTATTATTCTTAATGATTTCCTCCTTCCTGGACAAGATTTGATCCTTATTCTTAACGATTTTTTCCTCCCTTCAGTAAGAAGAATGTGGAACTGCTGGAAGGGGTGGAGAGAAGGGCTACACAGACGCTCAGAGGGCTGGAGCAGCTCCCACACAAAGACAACCTGGGCGAGCAGGAGCCCAACCTGGAGAAGAAAAGGCTGCATGGAGCCTTCCGGGAAGCCCGGCCGAACGCGCATGCGCAGTAGCTGCAGCGCCCACCCCGGGAGGGTGGGGGGGGGCAGGACGGCACTGCGCATGCGCGGTAGCGCGAGTGGGGCCGGCGTTTCCCGCCCGGAAGGAGTCGCGCGGGGGGCAGAGGGGAGCAGGGTCGCGCAGGCGCGGCGCGCGGCGGGGACGCCATCTTGGTGGTGCCGCGTCCGGATCCGAGGCGGCGGGGCTCGGCGCCGCAGCCTGGCCCGGTGCCGCGTCCGGTGGGTGCCTGGCGTGAGCGAGAGCGACCGGGGCGCCGCGCGTCGCTCGGGGCGCGGGGTTGGCCGCGCGGGGCAGCCCGGGCCGCGGCCTCCCCTCGGCCCCGCGACCCCTGGGCCCGGCCACGTGATGGCTGCCGCTGGCGGCCGCTTGCTTCGACTGCTAAGGCTTATTTTGGAGATCAGGAGCAAAAGCCGTCGCCTGCTCGATTACTTTCATATTGTCCCGGATTTATAAGCTGTGGGTGTTGTTGCTGGCTTGCACGCTCTCTGCGTGCAGATTGATCGTTCAGCATCGTGGTAAAGTATCGGTGCGGGCTCAGCTTCCCACAGCGTTTTCAAGTTGGAGGTTTTATTTTTATCAGTGAAGTTTTAATAGTATTTAGAATTTCATGAGGCTGTAGGAGTATGGATGTAGTACTGTTCTGGTTAACTCAGTTAATATATAAAATATCTTAAATCGGTGTGCACGTTTCTGTGCTTCTAAATTAGTAGCATGTAGTAGTCAATCCCTTTACTTAAATCCTCGTTTTCTGAAGTCCTTGCTCAGTTAATGAATTGGCTTAGTTTTTTGTGGCACTGTCATCCCCAAAGTCACTCTTTTTGTTTTTCTCTTGAAATTGTTGGATGGCTTGTCCACATCTACCAGTGCTTGATTGTTTAATATACAGTTATTAGAAGCTTGTTATTTGGACTTGGATTTCTGTTTGTGGACTCCTTAAATATCACATTATGATCTGGAATCACTGTGTCTGGTTTTCACGACTGAAGGTTGTATGTTGTATCTGTGGTACATCAAGGAGAACTTGCCGTTTATCACCGAAGAAATACTGAGGAGATCTGTTCTGTATACTATTTAAGAAATTGGATAAGACTGCAGAATTGTGAAATTCAGAAATACTACAGATTAAATACATCGTGATGTAGTGGGGCAGTGGATTTGATTTGTCAAGAGATGAAAGTCGTGTAGGAAAATTTTGCCCGTAAATTCTCCGTGGTTTTTGGCACTGTCGTCGCATCTGTTGGGAAGATACAAGAAAAAACATACTGGGTCTGCTGGGATGGAGTTGATGTTCTTCATAGCAGGCACTATGGCTCTGTGTTTTGGATTTGTGGCTAAGAGAGTGTTTGCAACACATCAGCGTTTTGGCCGTGGCTGAACAGCGCTTGCACAGTGTCAAGGCTTTCTCTTTTATTCCCCTATTCTGGCACTCCAGTGAGTATGCTGGGAGCAGGCAAGAAGCTGGGAGAGCTGACCCAAGCTGACCAGAGAGATATTCCATGCTGTGTAACATCATGCTGAACAACAAAAACCAAGGGAGAGGAAGAAGAAGGTTTTTACTTGATCATTTTGGTTTCTGGGGGTGGATTTTTTTATTGGCTTCCAAGGTGGTGGTTGTTCAGAGGCAGGCTGGGCATCAGTCAGCCTGCAGGAGGTGGCGAGTGTTTTCCATTGTTTCACTTTTTGCTGACTAGACTGTCTTTATCTTGAGCGACAAGTTTTTTTGACTCTGTTCTTCCTGTTTTCTTCTCCATCCCACTGGTGGGGACAAGGAGCGAACGATCAGCTGTGTGGATGCTTGGCTGCTGGCCAACAAAAATACAAAGAAGTGATCTGTAGCGAAGTTTAATAGGCAGTTATTTTCAGTTTGTTGTGTTTGTAAGGTGCTGATGTAGAAGTGACGTAGAATCCACTAGTTAGAGAATTTGGGCTTTACTCTTGTTTTGCTGTGTTCAGGTGGAGCAATAGTTACTGTCCTCGATAGGTAACTTGGCATCAGGATCTAGTGCTTTACGTTTGTTATTGAGCAAGGGGTTTGTACAAGGGATATTCTCAAACGTTTCTCACTGGAATGTTGGGTCCTTGTTTTAAGGGACATAGTTATTTGCTACAGAAGCTTGTGTTTGTATTCAGAGTACTGTGATATGTATTGTATGACGTTGGATAACGTTAAAAATCAGGATACATTTAAGTCAGTGATTCTTGTTCTTACGTCTGAAAGTCAGTAAATACATAGGGAAAATACTGAAATTTGTTTTGTAAATTGAAGTACTTCATGAAGTTTCTCCTTGTTGGATATTTTTGCTGGTTCATTTGATCGTCTTCACTGTGCAAGTTAAGCGAAGTGCTGGACTGGTGAGTAGCATGCTCTGGTGAACATTGAAAGCGGGTGGATTTCGGAAGAATGGAATCATCCTGTAATCTTGAGATGGACTTGCTCATCTTTCAAGGACTCAAAATAACTGAATTGAGAGTTTTTACCTCGCTATACTGTCAGTCTGTTTCGTTTCAACAGTTCAGTGTGGCAGAATCCATGATCAAGTAATCTCATCGTGTTTTCCTCATTTCCAGAAGTCAACTTAAGTTTTGAACTTCTTTTGCTTCTAAAACGGAAACCCAAAGGTTCAGTGCGTAGCATCTTGAAACACGGAAGTTCTTCGTAGTATCCCGCGTTGTGGGTTCATTACACGCTTGGCTTTAGTATTAGCCACTGCTATGGATGAACTGCAGCAGTGTAGCACAGTATGTAAAGCGAAGTACAGGTATCAGCCATTAATTATGTTTCATTTTCTTTCCACAGTTAAGTTCATTTTACAGAATTTATCAGGTCTTCAAAGCAGAAACAGGTAAGCTGCCAAAAGCTTAACACTTCTCACTGAGTATTGTGACCAGATCATACACGGCCCCTTTTTCCCCTCAGACTTGTAGCTGGGAACTAGGATATGCTCTCCTGAGTGCATGTGGCTGCTGCAGTTAATACACTGACTACATCAAAGAGACAACATTTCTGATGCTGAGAAAAAATGTTACTGAACAGAACTGATCACTGAATAGAACAACTTGTCAAAGCAGTGAAGTCATCACTGTTGGTGAACTACTTCATTTTCCAGTGATTTAGTTATCCTTTTTCCTTTCTGCTTTTATCATTCAATATTTTCTGTGTTATGATCACGTATATCCTGTTAAAAAGTAAACAGGATTTTTTTGTTGTTGTTGTTCCCTGGGACTGGGCAGAGATCTCTGGCATACACTAATTATGCCATGAAAGACTTCAGGTGTTCTTTAGGTCTTGTGGATGGTGAGGAGTGACTTAGGCGGATTTTGTTGCCCTTAGGATAGGGAATATTGATAGACTTGTGCACGTGTGTTGCTGGAGTAGCTAATTGTTCTGAGTAATCAACTTCTAGTGAATCTTGTTTTAATCTTGTTCCTGTGAACTTGTGGGTTTTTGATTCCTTCTCTCTTGATTGAGACAAGGACATTCATTAAAAAGGCTCTTGCTTCTTAAGTGTTAAGATACTGTAATAGCTGAGTACTAAAGACGTGCTATCATGTGTACCTTTTTGTCTGCAGGTGATTTTTGCTGTGGGTTGAGCTCAGCATGGCTGTAGTCATCCGTTTACAGGGGCTTCCTGTTGTTGCGGGTCCTGCAGATATTCGTCGTTTCTTCTTGGGATTGAATATTCCTGATGGAGGTGTTCATATTATTGGAGGAGAGATTGGGGAGGCTTTTATTATATTTGCAACAGATGAAGATGCACGGCGTGCCATGAGCTGTTCAGGAGGGTTTATCAAGGACTCGCGCATAGAGCTCTTTCTCAGCAGCAAGGCAGAAATGCAGAATACCATAGAAATGAGCCGGAAACGATTTGACCGTGGGGAACGAGAAACTATGTCTGGCTCTAGAAGAACGGGCACTAACGGTTCTGGTGCACCAGGTGTTGGGGACATGCCACATTTAGTTGCGCCTTTTCCAAAAGGAATGATTAAACCTGGTTATGGTCCACCAGATCATCCAGAGCCTGGTTTCCATACCAATGGCACAAGACATGGTGATATAGGTATGCCTAAATCAAGCTATCAGTCAAGAAAGGATTCTCATCCTTTTAACCCAGATGATCTTTACTTATTTCTACGTGGTATACCTTACTCTGCAACGGAAGATGAAGTGCGTGCTTTCCTTTCTGGGATACATGTGGATGGAGTGATTCTGATAAAGCATCGCAATGGTTTGAACAATGGTAATTGCCTGGTAAAATTTGCCACACCCGGTGATGCCTTGGAAGGACTTAAACGTCATAGACAATACATGGGTCAGAGGTTTATAGAAATAAGCCCATCTACAGAGGAACGGTGGATTGAATATGGTGGAAGGGTAGATATACCAAATGAAATGGATCACTTTTTCTGCGAAGACCATTCTCCAAGAAGTTCAGGCTACATGCATTCCAGGAGACATTCTCATTCACGATCACCAAGGAGACAAAGAACACGTTCTCGTTCACCTCCCAGCCAGGAATATTACATACACTTAAGAAATCTATCCATTAATGTGGAGAAGAGAGATTTGAGAGCATTTTTTTCTGATCTGGATATAGGCAGCAAACAAATCAAGCTTCTAACAGATAAGCATCAGAGGAGGACTAGAGATGCTTTTGTGATGTTAAGGAGTGAGAGAGATTATCAGGCTGCTTTGGAATGTCATAGGAACTTTCTTCTCAATCGTCCCGTTTACATTTTTCCAATTTCTCGAAAGTCAATGTTGAAAATCATTGATTCTTGTGAGAGAAAAAGATCACAGGACAGAGACCATTCTGGACAGGCCGTATCAGAAAAAAGTTATCGGGAAGGTCATTCTGGCCCTAAGATGTGTGTTTATGTAAGGAATTTTCCATTTGATGTATCAAAAATTGAAGTACAAAAGTTCTTTGGGAGATTTGATATTGATGAACATGATATTTACTTGCTCTGTGATGACAAAGGAGTTGGGCTGGGAGAAGCAATAGTGAGGTTCAAATCTGAAGAACAAGCCATGAAAGCAGAAAGTTTAAATCGTCGAAGATTCTTGGGAACGGAGGTATTAATAAGACTTATATCTGAAGAGCAGATGCAGAAGTTTGGTGTAAATGTACCACTGTCCGCACCAAATGAAATGCAAAGTCATTCATATCCGTATGACAGAGGTGAGCTTTCCCGTCCAGTTGGTTCACCATCTGGGCCACCACAAGGGCCACCCATGCATTCATTTGGTCCTCCTGGGAACTTGAGGCATCCTGAATTTAGGCACCCTCCTGAGGACTTCATGTGCCCTCCTAAGGATTTTAGAGGTCCGCCACCTCTCATGGATTTTGGTGGTGATGGTGAACCTTTTGGTAGAATAGAGTTTGGGAATAATAAAATGGGAAATTTTCCTGAAGGAAGATTTATGCCAGATCCAAATTTCAGCGGTGGTTCTGAACGTGTTGTTCGTATTCGATTGAAAAATTTGCCTTTCAAAGCTACTCCTAATGAGATTCTGGATTTTTTCTATGGCTACAGAGTGATACCAGAGTCGGTTTGCGTTCAGTATAATGAACAAGGATTACCTTCGGGTGATGCCATCGTTGCTATGACAAACTATGAGGAAGCTATGGCTGCTATTAATGAACTGAATGATAGGCCAATTGGTCCACGGAAAGTTAAGTTGAGCTTGCTGTAAAGGACAAAAAGGTGCTCTAGAATGAAACATTCTAGTTTTGACAGTATTGATGGTTATTTTCACTTATTTTAATTACTGGAAGATGCAGAAGAAACGGTTTCCATCAACGGTTGTAAATAATACCTAGTTCAGTTGTTTAGCTCTTGGTTGAAATGCCTGTATGGTTAAGGTTTGGGAACTGTATGGTGCCTACTTGTGGCAGAGAAGAGCCCAGAAACTGTGGAGGATATTGAATGTCTTACATCAAGGTCTAAAAGCATGGAGGTTTTTTTAGTTTGCTTTAATTCCCTGCCCCATGACTTTGCATCACATAACAATGTAAGTGCTGGTTTACTGACCACACAAACGGTTCAAATGGAACTTCAGTGCTACCTGCATTAGTAAATAACACTTCTTACTGAGGTTAGCTAAATCAAATTAAAAATGAATTGATTTTTGTGTGTGCGTAAGCTGTTCAGGTTCTGTTCGGTTTAATGTTGTTGCAGGCATTCCTATTGAAAGAAGAAAAAAGAGCTTAATGTTCATATTAGCTGGCTTTGCAACTTTTTTTAAAATAAAAAATGAATTGCCTTTAAATGTGTGTCTCATTTAAAAATTGAGTAGTTAATGATCTCAACTATTATGCTTAGCATACGTGGGTCTTGGTGAAAAAGATGCTGGCTGCTTCCTCTGGAAAGCATGAGCTTCTTATGGTTTGTTCACGCACCAATGAATACATAGTTTACAAAGACTGCAAAATCTGCAGTAATCTGTTGGTAGGCTTTCTTGTTCTCCTTCCTTGCTGTAATAACTTGAGTTAGAAAATGAACCTTAGGATTCGATCAAGAATTCTACTTCAGCCTGAGCTTTCAGACTGGTCTTTTTTTTGTCTCCACGTGCTTACAATATGAGTATTAACTTCCTAATGAAGTCTAGATCATCTGTTCCTGGCAACCAAGCTGACAACCAACTTGGTTATTTTCTGAATTCAAATGGAATTTAAGTTTAAAAAATACAACCAATGGTGCTTATATTTCAAAGGTGCTATAAAGAAATCAAGGAACCAAGACACTTCCAGGGAAAATAAAGATGTCTTACTAGAATCCTCAAAATAAACTTGCTTGACCTAATCGTGCTTTTGAAAACTTGAACATGAACATTATTTTTGTAAGCTGACATCACTTTTACTTCTAATTCTTGTCTCTCTATTATCAGCTGTTTTGTAAATTTGAATGCAAGTAACTTTTCCAGCTAATCAGCTTTAGATTTGTTATTTTTAAAAGTCCTTCTAGCTACTACACAACAAGAGATGTCAAACACTGAAAATTAATTAGTAAACTTTACCTTGCTTCTAGAGTAGCGTCGGTACACACATGAATACTTGTAGCAAAAAAATAAAAGGATTTGGAGATTGGGAGGATACGGGAATTTAGTAGGTGTTTTGCTGGTTAATCCATAAAGCAGTATCTGTTCTCATAGCTTAAGTACTTGTTAATAAGGTGCTATTAATTTTTGAAATGGCAAATCAATTACCCCAACCCACTGTTAATGCACAAAGGTTATCATGGCAGAGGTCACAATTAAGGCATTTCAAAGTCTTTGTTTGTCCTACAGCTAATATGTCTTCAATTTAAAACCAGATAAGGTTATGACTACTCTAGGTCACACTCTGACATGTCTGATTGATTGGCCAAAAAAGTGGTTATTTTAGAAGGTCTATAAAGAGAAACATTGTACTTTGAAGTATGTATAGATGATCTGAAGTGGAGGGAAATTAGGAAAGGATGCCAGTATGTGAGTTAAATAATAAGGTTAACAGGACAGTCGATTCTCAGTTTATAGCTATTATCTTGCTGGTAACTTTGGTTGGTGTTTTGGGGTTTCCTCCTCCCAGCTGGGATATGTATGTGTAATATAGGGGTTATATTCTGATTCTGCCTGAATAGATAGTACAGGTGGGAGGTGTGGTAACAGCATTTCCTGATAATAAGGGGGCTTATATAAGTTTAGATATTTAATGGTTTGTAGGCACTGTACTCAGTATAAAGATGACACCAGAGACAGCCTATAATTACATGACTTAAATTACTACTCCTCTTCTTAAGTACTATCCGTATATAACAGAATAGCAAAGGGAAAGCTACAGTTTGTGGTGTTGATACAGAATATAACTTGTTTCCTTAGTTATGCTTATTCTGAGATTGCTTTTGCTACTGTTGTCCAAACATGATTTAAAGGAGAACGGTCTCTGTCATCAAAAACTACTAATAGTGATCATGTACAGAAGCAGCTTGAAGTGTTCGGGAAAGCTGTACTATATGGCAGTGTGAGAAGTACAAGATTATAAACCTTAGTCCCAAAGGGATGGGCCAGCATGTTTAGCATAATCACAAAGTACTCTTAGCAAGAATGGATACAAGCCTGCATCATGTAGGTACCAGTAATCAAAAATGTATAGCAGCAGTGGAGTGCTGTCAGCCTTACAGTAGTCACACCATGAGAAAAATCTTTGCGAAAGTATCTTTAGGTAATACCTAAATCTGTGATTACGTTTTAAATTCTTCTGGGTTTAAAATACTATAATTGGTGACGTTTTCATCTGTAGTTTTGAGGTCACAGACTCTCTGTCCAATATGCCAACTTAAGATCATATATGTAGGACAGAGTTGCCCAACACCATATTTCTATTTTTCTGTAAGTTTTTCTGTAATTCCTGAAGTCAACTTTTTTTGTGAGGTAGGGGAGAAGGAATTTGAAGCTGCTGAGAAAGAAAAAAAAAAGTCAGTACTCTAGCTACTAATCTTCTAGTGGGAATTAATATAAATATAGCTTCCTTTTTGTGTTCAGAATTCCTTTATCAAGACATAGTACAGAAATAATTGCTACTTGCATACATGTATATTATGTGAAAACCTGGTATAGTTATGAGGTTAACGATCTGTTTTGGAGATGGATTGTGTGACTTCACTGAGATGCTAAAGTGCTGATCGTCATAATTCTGATGATGTGATACAGATATTTACTGAATGCCCTACTCACTGAAATAGTGTTCTCCTTTGTCAGCAGTAGTTCAATGTCAGTTGTATGTAATTCTGGGTTTAAAACAGAACCCTGTATTGTGACATTTTGACTCACATTTTGATCACGGTAATTTTTGGGCAAACCTATTTTTTCACCTGTCCAAACAAGTGTGCATTGCATAATTTGTGTCAGTGGACAAAGCTGGCATTGATATTAAGAATGTGTTTCCTGGTTTATTTCTGTACCTGAAAAAAAATTTGGTTATAACTTAAGATTACTTTCCCAGTTACAAAATTTAGATTAGATTTGTACATATGTTCTTTCTTTAGCTGATACTAAAGCTGAAAATAAACAATATGGTAGCAGCTTTCTGGAAGAAAATCGTATGCATGTTCATTTTTGAGTAATAACCAACATGCCCAAACAGGATAAGAAATTATACTCAAAATGTGTAATTTATTGTATGTTTGATGGAATTAGTACCTGAATTAACTAGTTAAACACATGAGATTTGAACTATATATATCATGTCAACTAATATAAAAAAGTTTTATTATGAAGGCACTTTTATTTAAAAGCAAAGCAGCATTAAAAATAAAAACTGGGCTAGGTCCTTATTTGTGAGTGTACATTCTGTATGTGTAAAGGAATCAAAAGTCATCTTAGTCAAGCCTGAGGAAAACAAGAATGAGAAGACAGTACTCCTTACCCCATCTTCTGCCATCCAAGGTCATAACAAAATGTAACAGGATTGTTGCTGTAATCAGTTTCTTGAGTACTACAGTTACTTCAGGATGTATAAAACTAATTATGAGAGGTATATCTGGAGGACCTAACTAAATCCAAGAGGTGGGTAGCTAGAGAATAAGGTAATACATTGGTAAAGTAACAAGCAAACCCTTACATTCATAACTGCTTGTAAGCCTCGTGCAGTTTTTGGACACTCTACCATGTAAGTTGAAACAAAAGTGGCTGCAGTATAACATCTATGCAAATATTATACAGGATTCTAGAAATATTTCATTTTCTAGCTACTGAATTTGTCCATTTTCAGTAGATTTTGTCCTATTCCTTGAAATTTGTTGGGTTTTGTCTGGCATTCTGCTACTAGTGCCAATTCTTGCTTCTGTTGGAATTTTACAATTACAGCCTCTGAAGTTTTTGATTAACACACAAAAGCCTTTACTTACAGGGAAATATTTCCTCCTCCTCCCCCCCCCCGCCAAAGAAAAGAGCACTCTTGGAAACAGTTTTCTTATCTCACTTCTTTAGTACCATGTAATTCCTCCTCCTCATCCTCCTCTTCCTCATCTTCATCTTCCTCTTCTTCTTCCTCATCTTTTCTTTGCATACTTCTCGAAATCTGCTAGAACAAAACCCCAACAAAAGTAAATCAAGTGTTTGTTCTCCTGAAAGAAAAACAATTCTGTTGCCATTTCCAGTCTAAGTACTTATAGGTTTTTCATTCAGGGAGAGTAGGGAAGTTGTTTATCCCTTAACCCTTCCAACTCCTAGTATCATGGACAATGCCAACAGAAAGATACATGGTGAAGAATATAAATACAGTAGTGATCTTCAAAAGCTAAACAAATCCTCACAGTCCTGAAAACTATTATAGGATAGGGAAAACGGTGCATTGATTGCATTAATATTAAAAATCAACAGGATGCAAACCTGCTTTTTCCTGGGTTGGCTACTGAGGCAGCAGGCTGAAGATTAGTGTCAAGGCATGATCTTAAGATGAAGACCTCAAACCTCCTCAGTTAAATGAAAAACTTGACACTATGCTGCTCTTAAGAAGTCCTTGAGAATAAATCAGACAAACTCTACTAGTAGAGTCTTGATTCATGCATGAACTTCTTTCCATGCCTGACAGTGCTTGCCCTTCAGAATGAAACTGTCATGTTTTTTTGGTTCATCAAATGATAAAAACAAGTGCCAGCTGCCAAGCTTTCATCTCAGCTGACAGATTCTGCCATCTATACTTTTTCCTATGAGGGCTCAATCTAATTCCTGCTGAAGATGCCATGTATCTTCACATAAGATGCAACATTTACAACTTAAAGTAGAACATACCTATTTTTTTTTCTCAGGAGAAAAGGAATATTAAACTCAAAGATCGTTATCCAAATCACCTCGGTTGCTTATGAAAAATTATTTTAGGTTTAGCAGTTCTCTTAAGGGCATCTGCAGCACTAATTTTGGTTATATTTTTTAAGTTTCCTTCCATGCAGTGATATAATAAAACTTCAGCATTGAAGACAAAACTTGCCTTTCTTTTTTAAATAACCCTCTTTTCTAAAAGTCCTTAAATGCTGGGTTTTAAATTGACTTCTGAGATTTCACAATACATTCAGCTAAGTATGTAACCATTTTTTTTCGTGTGTACATAAAGCAAACTGCAAGCATTGAACTACTGAAAGCAGAATAATCCTTAGTCTTGTTGATGCTCACAAAGTACATAATTTAGATTGAAGCAAATGCTTGCTTACAAATCTCTGAAAATAACAGAAAATTGAGTTAATCGTTAGATGAAGCTGGGTTAACTTGCATCTAAATGCCTAAACCAGCAATCGTTCATTCTGTGGAAGAAGAAAAAGACAATGACACTGATGTGTAATTGGAGATGAAGGAGTGCTGCAGATTGAGCCTGTTAAGGCAGCTTCAATTCAATCAATAGACAAATTTTCCAAGTTTTCCCTAGTTAAGAGCATCTGAAATTCTTAAGCAGAACTTCAGTCATATTGCTGAATAAAAGCGCTCCCTTTCTTGAAATAGGAGGTGCTCTCTGCCTTTACGTCTTTTTTTCTGGTCACTACTCAGGTACCTTTGACCATGCTGACCATTAAATATTATTACTGGTGGTGGTGAGGTGGTGGTAAGAGGACTAACCTAAGAACCAAACTGAATCAGAGTAAGGAAAGTGAGAAAGGAAATTGGGCAGTTTGCCATAAAGCTCGAAAACACTAATACTTGAATGTTATGATTCCTTAATACAAAAAAAGATATAAAAAATAATGGAATCTGATAATTTGTGTTCATCAAACAATTTTATGTGAAAATGAATTCTCTAAGTTTGCATGTAGGTGATGACTGTCCTTGCTTAAGTTGTTAATTTGCATGTTTCACTGCATGTGTTACTACAGAAAGCATGGCAATTCTCTCCTTGTGTCAGACAGCAGGCAGTGTTGGAACACTAGGATGTAGACCTTTTCAATCATGTTTAAAATGATACTTTACTGTCTTACAGGGCAGGTGCAAAATAGTTTGCTATATTAATATGGCTAAAACTTGTGTAGTTAAATCTGATTTACAGTATCTGGAAAAGGTATCTCTTCCGCTACAATTCTGTCTAAAATACAGCATACTAGCCTGAATGCATACAATGAAATGCTGAAGATAAATTGCTAAGTAAAGGGCAAAAAGGGATTTACTTGTGTAAAACTATCTGCAATAGTTACATTTTAAAAAAAAGCCCCGAACCCCTGAACAGATTTTCTTATAACGGGGAGCCATCCTATGAAAAACAGATTTCCTGGTGCTCTCTCCTGGTCATATTAAGTACATAGAAATGAAAAAATGCACATCTTATTGTTGTACTGTCACTGCTGCTTGGGACATTAATTCCTTGACCATTGCTCCTTTCCTTGCAGATTTATAGTGCTGTCTGCTAAATGAAGTGGCAGTTAGGACGGAGAAGCTAGCATCTCAGTTGCTTCAGCTAGTCCCAGTGTGAGCTGAAAATAACTATGAATATCAAGGGGGGAAAGAGTTGAGGAAAAAAGCATTAAGATGGACACAAAAATGTCACTGATCTCTGCAAATTCCTGCTTTTGATAATTTAGCATTCAGTACTCCTTCCAGAATACTAACTCCAGGAGTAAGCGATAATGCACTTTTAGATTATCATGTTAAGGCACCAGAACTTTAAAAGAAGGTAGCATTTTGTGAAGAAAAAAAAAACACAATCGAGCTCAAGGAGTATTTCAATTTTTAATATGGAAATAATACAGAAAGGTAGTCCACAGAACCAGAAATAAATTCAAGAACAGCATGTGCTAGATCCTCTGAAGGAAGTATTTTGTTACTGGCACAGTTTATCACATCTGATATGCACTGACTTTCTGTTCCAGCTTCCACCAAACAGATTACTCTTCATTGGTGTGTGCTATTCCCCGTTCTCCCCACCATAGTCTTAGTCTGTGCAATTCTGTGAACTGCTTACTGTATTACTTATCCTGCTTTAGACTGGAAATTCCAAAGTACTGCATTATGGTCGTAAATTTTGATTATGTAGCATGAAACCGGACTTCTGAAAACTCTAGGAGTGAAAGATCAGAGAGGCAAAACAAGTCACCTGAATTTTTTTCTGAGTATAGCATTTTTTGCTAGTGAGGTGTTGGCTGGATTTTAGAGATCAGAGCCCTTCATGAAATTCAAGGCACTGATCCAGGTGCAATGTGTTATGCAGAATCAGAAAGGGCAGTGTAGGGAGTGTGTTGAACAGGATGCCTGCCTATTCTTTAATGCCCTGTGGTGATTCCATTAATGCTCTGTTTCACTCCTTTTTCCTGCCATCTCCTCTACAGATACATTGCATAGCCCAGTAAGCTGACATGAGTTTAAAGTGTATTGTGGCTTTTCTCTAGGTCTGGATGACTTCCCATTCTTTTCAGACATTCTGGTAAGAGGTTATGAGAACATTAACATCTGAAGTTAGAGCTAAAAGAGAGGTCTAGGAGAAAAGTAAGATAAACTTGCAAGTTAGTCAAAGTGGAGTTCCACTCCATCTCTGAGAGAAATCACAGTGTATGTACATTCACTTTTCTGACCGTACTGTTTTGGGGTTTTTTTTCCATAACAAAATAGTCAAAAACTTAGCTATATCCGTGGCATTGTAAAGTAATTACAGATGCTTCTATACCCTTCATACAGTTATACAGCACTGCAGGAAGTTCTCAAGGAAGACAGCAACAGATTTTTTACTTCCTTTGGTCTTCAAAAAAATGAATGGGTAAACACTTTCAGAAGTAGCTTGAACATGAAATTTGCTTGTTTGATAGACAGGACAGGCAAAAAGTCAAATTTAAAGTCAAGATTGGCCTTTGTGCACTGAATCACTGGGTTCTTTTATCTTTTCAGACGGCCTGACTCATACTTGTAACAATAGAATAACTCAACTGTAGTATTTGATCCTTTCAGTGCTGGGAGCAGAGAATGGGTAATGAAATGTGTGAAGTCAGGAAAACTTTCTAGTATTACAATATCATTGTGTGATTCTAGCCAAAGAAGAAAAGTGGGGTGCATATATTTTGAATTTGGCCGTCTTTGTCTTTAACTGAAACACTGGCAAGAATCATTTTAGTTACACGATTAAAGCTTCAATGAAAAAAATAATTCAGCCATTTTGCAATGTCTGCAAGTTTACTGCTGCAAACAGGGTTCAAAGATTTTTTTGCCAGGTAGCTGGTTCAAAAGCAGTGGTACTTTCTCAATTTGTTTCATTTATTTTTATCATCCTCCTTTCAAAGTATTTTCAAAGTACAAAAGGGAAAGTCTGTTGGTCATGGGTTTGCTCTGCTGCTAGGTGCCATCGCTATGCTGAGGTAGAGAATCCACACTAGGATCTGGATACTGAGACTAAGAATATGCAACTGTTATTACAGAATGTTGCTTCTCTTTCCAATAAGCTCCTAGACCTTCTCTCTGCAAGATGCCACAGTTTGTTGCTGAAAGCAATAGTATTGCTGGAAATGGCATTTTTCAACAATAAGCAATGAAGCTCTAAAAGCTGATTTTTTTTCTCAAATAAAATTAAATTTAGAAGCTGCATTATTAAAAGCTTATGATCCTTATGCCCTTGAAGTCTTTTTACACTTGTAGCTGTCCTGAACTACGTAAAGCTAGTGGATCCACGTACATGTACATTAGCTAAAGCTCTGCTTAAGACATTCTTTTAATACACTGATCTAGCATTTAAGTTTTTTTCTTACCTGTACTGTCCTCAATGAAGATTTTAAGGAGCCAGTTCTTTGCAGAGGGGACTTCGAATTTGCACGAACTATGTCTAAGCGAGACTGATAGTCTGGTGGATAAAGTGAGCTCCGAAAAACCTGTTCAAATGAAGAAAGCTGTGATTTGGGTGCCGCGATACAGCTTGCAAGCTAACAATCACAAAGACTGAAAATAACAAAAATGCAGCATTGGACAATTAATCCTGCTCTAGAGATATGGATCAACTGTAGTTTGGATTGATCATTTTTAGCTGAAACAACATCCTTGCTCAAGAAAAAAACCCTCTGAAAACACATACTTACATACACAACATACATTTCAATGACAGTAAGTTTAAAGGCCAAACATCCAGAACAACTGCAAGAATGAATAAAGGACTGAAAAACGTGCTGGGAAAGAGAGACTACATAGCTCAAAGAGAACAGAACAGGAGACTTGAAAGGAAGCTGTAACTGCCACAAGGCGAAAAAAAAAAAAAAGCAATTTGGTGATAAACGTTTCTTCATTCTAGAACACCTTAATAAAAAGAAGTGGCTGGAAGATGCAAACAAGCAAACAAAACTCAGAAAAAAAATATCTCTCTTCTTTCTAATTAAGTAATTAGTCTTTAGAACGTCTTATCTGAGCAGTGTAAGATTTTCTCTTACTGTGCATCTTTACAGCAAGACTTACTGCGCATCTTTACAGCAAGACTTACTGCAGAGGTGTTCTTTAACAACTATGATTAGCTGAGGCTGGAGCAGCAGTTAACTCAAGAGAAGTCTCTTATCTGCATTTTGTGTGAAAGATTAGGTTGCCACTGCAGTTCTCCGTTTTTCAAATCTCTGACTTAAGAAACCTGCATGTCTCTGCTGGAGAAGTGCAAGAAAGGTCTTGGTATACATAAGAAGTTTATTCTGTGACCCTGAAACATGTTGCATTTTCTGCTTGGGACATATTTTGCCCCAGAATGTGAAAATGTTTTTATGTAGTAAGTAAATTGACAAGCAAATCTTAATCACTCTTACCTCTAAATCTTCATTTTCATCAATGTTTTGGATATTTTGGTAGGCAGCAGTATATATCTCCAAAGCTTTGCTATGGAATAACAGTTCAATAATTATAAATTCAGAGAATATGTTCTAAAAGCAAATGAAAACAGAGATTTTGTTAATGCAGAAAAGCGCATTTCCACTTCCAATAGAAGAAATTACTGAATTCTGTACTTGGTATTTATATGATAAAAATAACTGCACAATACCTAGTACTTTTGAGTAGTCAGACCTGGATTTTAGAAATTAAACATAAATGCTGTCTGGGCTATCACTTATGCAGTTGTTATTTCATACTAAATTCTAAGTAAACACTTGAAAAGCAACAAGGAGACTCACTAGTAATAAATAAAATGTCATGCTGAAAACTGACTTTATATTCCTTGATATATACTCACAAGATGCCAGTGAATTTTTGTTTTATTGATGGTGATCTTTTTAACAGGTTCGGTATAAATTATCTTTACATTCTATACATACCTATGATTTACAGATAATTACACATTTTATATAATAAAAGATTCTATATGTATTAAAGAAACCCAAACATGTAATGAGGACATCTCCAGAACTTGCTATCTCTTTCGTATTACTCTAACATCAAGTACTGGTTTGTTTGGTTGAGTTTTTCAGCTAGCTTTTGTTCTTTCCTATTTAATACAGGTTTTATTTTCCCCAGTAAAAACAGTATCTTGCTTCAGTAATTTTATAATTAAATTTGAGATCACTTAAATGTTTTTCAGTCACTAATAGTATTTGCGACTTAAGTCACTTAGTGTCTGACATTAAGAGAAACATTAAAGCTTTGATTACTTGCAGTCACTAGTTATTTGGTGCTTTTTGCTACAGTAAAACTTTTAACTGCAGTAATTATACAAATTTTAGCATGGATAAATACATTATTTACTTCTCACTATTTCTGTTAATTTGATAAATGATGTCCATGTATGTCATTCCACTAACAAATGCAGTGAAGCACAGTACAGCAACTGCTGGAAGGTGCAGATGCTAAGCAGTCCGATATAGGAAAATTCTCAATTCAATCAACTGTTTAGAATAATGAACTGATTTTTAACTGCAAAGCTCATTATATTTAGATTATGAAAGACTTGTGAATACCACAAGTTTTATATTTATGTATACTTAATACTAAACATTGCTAATCTTGCAGAAGGTAAAATAGCAATTTAATTACGCAAGATGAAGGTCATGTCAGATACTGAAACATAAGCACACTTACTTTTATGTCCTTTATTTTCTGTTTCTCAAAATTATCAATGGTTTCCTCTAATTGCTTAGTTGTTCGAGTTGCATCCAGAGAAGCTCTCTGCAGTTCACTTTCAGCCTGGTAAAGTAACATAATGTATTTTGCATACATTACTGGTCAGACATTGTAGAGTAGCCAAGACAGTATATACTTACAGTCTCTGATCAATCATCGAAACTCTATTCTGTCCTGGGATTTGGAAATAGTATGGATTCTTCCCATTTCTAAAATGCTGCAACTTAAAGAGGAACTACTTCCCCCCACCCCACAATAGAAATACCACAAGCCCAGATCCCACAATCTGTTTTTTAGTATTATATTTGTGCAGAAATCTAATGCATAAGGCATACTCTGTCACTAGTTTAATTTGTTTGAAATCTGGTAACCTTATATTACAGGATTATCAATTTGAAACAGTCTTTTTTACAAAAAAATTTAAAGTCATAGAAACAATTCTACCATTATGGGGCAAAAAAAATGGTAATGATCTTTAGTAGTACATAAGGTCACAGGTTCATTTGCCTTCCTTGATTTTGTGCAAAAGATAGGGGGAAAACAAGTAAGAAAAGACATTTTGTGTATTCTCAATTATTACAATCCATCACTCTCTGTAAATGAAGACAGCTGCAATGCATAAGCAGCCATTACACATGCAAATACAGTATGTTATTTCTGTGATAATCAAATATATTTTCCCTATCCATCTTTATTAATAGACTGGCCAGATTTTGTGCACAGATGCTTTAAGAAAGGAATCTTGTTTACTGTAGAGTGGAACGTTTAAACTTGCAAAACCTGCATAGTTTTCACAACAGCAGTTTGATATTTTCTCTTCATAAACACTCACCTGCGACTGGAAACGTTAGTAAAGGAAAAAATGGCACAATAGCAATTATTATTCATAAAAGAAACTGGTTTATTTTCCCACTTTTAACATATTGTTAAGTATTTACCTCAGATATTTCAAAACTTCTGTACACTTGGAGGGTGCTGCTATTATGTTGTCTGAAGCTTCTGGCTCTAAGACATTACTTACAGTTTGCTACAGCTTTGCTAGAATTCAAGTATCCAGGCAAAAATATTTCAGGATAGCTGTTTTGTCTTGGACTGAGGGTTCGGTTATTTATTTATCTATCTATTTATTTATTAGGAAAAAAAAAGTAGATCAGACAACCTTGAGATCTGGGAGTACAGATACTTTGCTACCTGCAGCCAAATTTATTTGCTGCTGGAACATCACAGTTACTCAAGAACAACTGAAGCACTGCTGGAATCTAACAGCTATGGCATCATCAGCAAACATGGTGAAGCCTTTTACTGGCCTAAAAGCTGACCTGCACTCATTCTCAAAATAACTTTTTATGCATTTTGTGCTGATCACTTTAAAAAGCAAATATATAGCATCTGGTACCTTTGGCCATATGCAAAACCAGACTGTACTGAGATTTAATAACTCTTCAAGCAAAGTCTTAAGTACAGAAAACACAGGTGTTACAAAAAGCTAAGCCACAGAGACAAGAAAAGTTACGTGCCAGTCATATACCCATGAATTCAACTGGGAATTAGCAGAAGAGGGAGAAAAGTGGGATCAGTCTCCGTTTGGGAAGAGCAGGTTACTGTTATCATTTACTCCCTTAATTCTAACGGAAGAGAACACTGCACAACAGCTCCAGTTCTAACTCTACAGCTGACATCTGTGTGTCTTTATTACATGAGAAATTAATTAATCATCAATTTGACAGGCTGAGAGAGTTGGACTTGTTCAGCCTGGAGAAGAGAAGGCTCCGAAGAGACCTTATAGTGACCTTCCAGTACCTGAAAGGAGCCTACAAGAAAGCTGGAGAAGGACTATTCACAAAGGCTTGTGGTGACAGGATGAGGGGGAATGGGTATAAACTGGAGAGGAGCAGATTTAGACTAAACATTAGGAAGAAGTTCTTCATCATGAGAGTGGTGAGATACTGGAACAACTTGCCAAGGGAAGTTGTGGATGCCCCATCCCTGGAGGTGCTTAAGGCCAGGCTGGATGGGGCCTTGGGTAACTTCATCTAGTTGGATGTCCCTGCCCATGGCACGGGTGTTGGAACTAGATGATCTTTGAGGTCCCTTCAAACCCTAACTATTCTATGAGTCCATGATCACTTGATTTAACAGATTTGAAAAATATTTAATAGGAATTCTTTGGCAGAGACAAAAATGAAATGTAATTTTCCCAACTGGTATTTGACCATCACAATAATTTTTGCTCTTTCTGCAGTCCCCATGCCCCGATGACTAGAAAGATACAAATTTCTGAAATAACACTGATGAAATCCTACAAATAGGAAGTAAAAGGAGTTGTCTGATTTTAAAAAACCTCTGAACTCCAATATGCAATCTATGCCTACCTCTCTGGCATAAACATACCAAATACTTCATAGTTTCTTTTCAGTCAAAAAGGCAGTAACAAAGCAGCTATTATAAGCTGTAACTTATCACAAAGCTTAAGAAGAGATTCAACATCAAGATATGAAACAGTCCCCCTAAAGACCATTCTTCTTATATTACTTTCTAAACACAGGAGTTTAATTCCTGAGAAATTCTGAAAGTATTTCTTATAGCTGCTGTAAGTACAGGATACAATAATGTGTCGATCTGATGGATTCCGCTGGCGTGTCTTTTCCAGTTGAGATAATTGCTTGGCTTCTCGGTTCTTTGCTGTTAAAGTTGCTTTAAGATCATCCTGGAAATAAAATGTTTTAGACATGTTTGAAATGAATCTAGGATAACAGATTTAGGATAATACAAACCACACTTTTCTTCATACGCACATTGCCTAGAAAACACAAACATAACTTTGCTTTAAACAAAACCAGATTTTACTGATCTTATTCAGTTAAATGATCCCCTGAAAGAGAAGTAAACAGGGACCAAGAGAGTTCAGCATCTTGCCCTAGTCTCTAGCACACACTATAATTTAAAATCTGGGGGAAAAATAAGAAAAAGATATTTACAGCTTTTTATGAAAATACGGTAGATGGTCAACACCCGAGAACCCCAAAGCAGTAAGAAGACAGGTTCAATCCAGACTTAGAATCACAGAATCACCAGGTTGGAAAAGACCCACTGGATCATCGAGTCCAACCATTCCTATCAAATACTAAACCAATAAAACAATAGGTAATCCCATCTGCAGTTTAAGAATGCTCTTGTACTCCTCACTGTAGCCAAGATAACTTTATGTAATAATTTCTGGCATTACGAATGGTGACAACAGGAAACACCATTCACTGTTACAAGGAACGGCCTAGCTTAATTTGTTTCTGTCCTAAGCACTTACTGAGGACAGTACACAGCTTCAATGCTTCAGAAGCCCGAAGCATTGCTACAGTCTTCAGTGTGTCTCTTCAGAAATTCTATTGCCACAAACACATAAAACTTGTCTTCCACACTCAAATTTATATGCACTTAGTCTCACAAAGTGGGCTTCAGAGCAACTGTTAAAGCACCAAATTCTAGGATACAGGCTCTACAGCCTAAAACTCCGCTAAGGACTGCCACACATAGTACCACTCAAGTACAGGATGCATTTCCTTCATGATTGTTTCTCTAACAACCGAGATAGCTGTGCAGTAAGTTCCAAACACTGTACCCCTGTTCTTCACCATATTGAAAAGATTCAAGAACAAAAACATATGAAAAATGCTAGTTTGAGATGCAATGCCACAAATGTACTCAAATTAACCACAATTAACACACTGTAAGATTTTTTTATGTAAAATAACATCAAATAATCATCATTTTGCTTTTGATTTATATGGAGTGTGATAACAGACCTATACACCAATTACAGATTTGAGTTTACAGGATGAAGGTATCCTCTATGTAACATAGAATAATTACGAAGAACTACTTTTACCCTATAAACTAATATATGCTAATTAAAATTTACTCACTTAAGCTTATCTCTCCTGGAGAAAACAAATTTACAGATACATTGTGGGAGTATTTTGAACCCCTATATACACTGTTTCCAGAATGTAGTGAATGAAGAGACCTCAGGTTTTTGTGTATCCTGACTACTTTGCAGAACGGAGAGGTAGGCAGGCCACTGCCTGTTTTTCAGTTTCAAAAAGTCTTCTACATTATGAACTTCAGTGTAGAACACAGTTCTAAGTTTAAAAAGCTGTTAAAGGCAGCACAGAGATGACTAAGAGCCAAAAGCATTACATTTAATTCACCTTTTGGAACTAATAATAATAATAATTACAATCTGCATGGCATTATTTTTAAAGAAAAACATCCTGAATTTGCACTATCCAGGATGTTTCACACTATCCACAATGCCTTTTGTTTTTAGCATTTGCTTGTGCTCCAAGAGTCTGAATATACTTGACTTCACATAAAAGTTTTGTCCTCCAACACACACATAGCTTCCATTCAGATGTATTACTACACAGTTTAGTTAGAAGGATTATTGCAATATGAAAAATCAGAGCCACTCCTCCCTGCAAAGCAGAAGTTTTCAACTGAGTGGCCAGAAAAACAAAATGTACCTTGTGAGGAAAGAGACATTTAACCTACCCTTTTAAGTTTCACTATGGTCCCGTAACTTTTCAGAGGTTCAACCACCTTAGCTTCAAGCCTATCAACCTGCAAAAGAAATCACAAGGTCACTAAAATCATCCACGTCTATGGTGTGAAAAAACAGGAAACATTCGATTTACTAGTGATTCACCTTACTAGAAAATTAGTTGATTTATGCTGAAAATACGGTGGGATGGAAGTGAATATTCAGAAGTGCATAGGGCAGTAAAGCTCTAAATGAAGCACATGGTAAAGCCACACCAAATAACCTGCCTGCCTTGGTTACTTACTCTTCCACATGTTGTGGAAGTACCTCACACTTCAATATTTATACATGTAGTACTACAGCTGAAAGGAGACATCGATGACTCTTACAAGCTAATTTTCTTTTGCCCATATTTTCAATATATATGAAAACTGTTATTTAACCCAGTGCCCCAAAGAAATAAAGCTAAGATTATCTCTTTGGTCTTCATGATCAAAAGAGAACCTGGTTTTAAGCCCAAAAGCTTTTTCTTCCCTTTTCTGCTTCTGCCTTTTCTCCTTCAAAGGGCAGTAGTGGTTTGGGGACAGGCCTGGTAGGACGATGTAGGCCAAATGTCAGTTTTTAAAACACACATGAAAAACAAAAGAAGCAGAGCCTAAGTTCTTGCACAGGTACATTGAAATTACAGATTCAGAGTTCAAAAGTGAACTCCTCAGAGCCTTCTCTTCTCCAGGCTGAACAAGCCCAACTCTCTCAGCCTGTCCTCCTACGGGAGGTGCTTCAGCCCTTGGATCAACTTTCTCACCATCCTCTGGACACATTCCTACAGTTCCATATCCTTTTTGTGTTGAGGATTCCAGAACTGGACACAATACTCCAGGAGAGGTCTCACAAGAGAGGAACAGAGGGGCAGAATCACCTCCCTCGACCTGCTGGCCATCTTATAGCAACCTTCCAGCTTGAAGGGCGCCTACAAGAAAGCTGGGGAGGGACTGTTTATAAAGGCTTGTAGTGATAGTACAAGGGGCAATGGGTATACACTGGAGAGGGGCAGATTTAGACTAGACATAAGGAGGAATTTCTTCACCATGAGAGTGGTGAGGCACTGGACCAATTTGCCAGGGAAGCTGTGGCTGCCCCATCCCTGGAGGTGTTCAAGGCCAGGTTGGATGGGGCCTTGGGCAGACTGGTCTGGTGGAAGATGTCCCTGCCCATGGCAGGGGGGTTGGAACTGGATGATCTTTAAGGTCCCTTTCAGCCCAGACTATTCCATGATTCTATGATTTTCATTCAGCTGCTGCTACGCAACTCAAAAAACTAGAAGAACTTTATTAACCATAAATACAATAAATCATATTTCAAAGTCTAAGACCAATAAAAGACTTATTTGTCTCATGTTCTGCAGTTTCACTGACTTCCACAGGACTAATCACAGGTAGTTTTCACTAATGTTATTAGCAGAGTAAATGATGAATGTTTTGACAGCCTATCCTGCTCTACCACCACTATATTTAGAAGTGTTTTCTCCTATGTTTCTCTTGTGATGGCAGTGTGTATCTTTTCCCTTTAAATCACAGATAAGTAACTGAAAAGTTCAGATGGCAAACACAACATGTACAGCTTTAATTTTGTACCTCTGCCTGGCGATAATCCTGAAGTCTGGAAAATTCATCTGCAAAGTTTTTCAGTCCAACTTTTAAGTTTGGTGTCTCTGTGGCTGCATATGCATATATTTCATTTACTAGAAGATCTGCTTTGTCTCGTAGTCTGGCAGTTTTACGTACGTATCCAGCAAATATTTGGCACAATTCACCAAAATGCTTTTCCACATTTGAAACAGCATCTTGTATTTGTCTTGTCTGATTGTCCCTTGATACAAAAGAAAAATAAATGAAAAATAAGAAGGGGAAAAATGTTTGCAACACATACAGAAGAAAAACTATGTAATTATACAAATGATAATTTATACACCATTTGGACATCTCATTTCAGTGCAAAACAAAAAATCTATTCTTAAAAAGATGACATAAACATGCTTAATTTATGAATGACTAACAAACATATTAAAAAAAGCAGGATTTATACTTAAAAATAAAGATACAACAGAGGAAAACTCAAATCACAAAAATCAGCTTGGAAGTCTTCCTCCTGTCATTAAGCAAGAGCTCACTATTACTGTTCGTATGAATTACTAACATAGTGGTAACATCTGCAGGTCTCATACAAGACTGGGTCAACCAGCTTCCTGCAAGAGCCTGCAATCCAAACAGAAGAGTCAATGGTCGGAGAAATTAGGCAGCAGACAGCAAATCTGTAACGATAGCAAATGTTCTTTAAATTGTGAACAGGTATCAAACTGCTTCAGGTCAGCACTACAGAGGATAAATATTCCTGAGAATTAAAGAAAAGATTTGAGTACAGAGGTGAAAACTCTAAAGACACAGAAAGGACACTGATCATACCAACATATTATTTTCTTTTACATTATATTAACTTAATTACCTTTTTTAATGAAATGTCTGTATGTTTCATTAATATTAATTAAAAATTCATGATGACTTATATTTCATTTATTTTGTTTTCCTATTCTTACATCACTCATGCTCTTGCTTTAGTTATGCTCTAGTGATACTATCAAACCAAATCAGTGAAATTGTGGCAGTTGTTGATCTGACTGAATCAACTACAGGACAAGTTAGCTAACAGTAACACCCAGATACTGGGCCCTAAAAAGTCTCCATGCTCTGCATGAGGTGATTCATGAGAAGTGCTGGAATTCTCAGCAAGAGAATGTACTTGTGCCACTGTCTTGGAAAGGGACAGAAACAGAAACTTCCTTCATATCCTTAAGCTACCTCAACTCCAAATGCTGACCCATATTTATGCATTGAATCAATATCACAGTGTGCTAAGATCAGAAAAAATGGAAGAAACTGAATATTTTACAGCTAAAGAACAATGCAATCAATTCAAATAAAGAACATCTTCAGGAAAAACATTTCAGGCCGAAGTTCTCCTATGGACAAAACCACAGTTGTGTTGCTTCATGGCAAGACTGTTCAAAACAGATTTTGTTAAAAAAAAAAAAAAAAAAGTAAGCTGTTAATTCCTCCAGGACATCCTTGAACATAGGACCATTTCATAACATCACAGAACAGTTTGGGTTAAAAGGGGCCTTAAAAATCACCCACTTCCAACCCCCTGCCATGGGCAGGGACACCTCCCACTGGATCAGGCTGCCCAAGACTCATCCAATCTGGCCTTGAACACCTCCAGGGATGGGGCAGCCACAGCTTCCCTGGGAAACCTGTTCCAGTGCCTCACCACCGTCAGGGTGAAGGAATTCCTCCTTAGGGGTAGTCTAAATCTGCCCCTCTGCAGTTTATACCCACTGCCCACAGTCCTATCACTACAAGCCTTTGTAAGCAGACCTATTTGAATAGGAAAGGCTTCACCAAGGGTGTGGGAAAACAAGAGCCTCACTAAGTATTAATAAATTAATTTTTTTTTCCTTTTCCCCGAGAAGCGGCCACAAAATCACAAGCGAGAATCGCTTCAATCGCAGCCCTTCCTTTCACCCCGCAAAGCATGCTCAGCCTGGAGGAGGGAGCGGGGGTTGTTTGGCCCGGAGAAGAGGAGGCTGGGGGGAGACCTTATTGCTCTCTACAACTACCTGAGAGGAGGGAACCAGCCTCTTCTCCCAAGTGCAGGGGACAGCACAAGAGGAAATGGCCTCAAGCTGCGCCAGGGGAGGTTCAGACTGGATATCAGGAAAAAATTTTCCACAGCAACGGTCACCGGGCACTGGCAGAGGCTGCCCTGGGAGACGGTTGAGTCATCGTCCCTGGAGGTGTTTAAAAGACAGGTAGACGACGCGCTCAGGGGCACGGTTGAGTGGCAGACAGGAACGGCTAGACTCGACGATCCAAGAGGTCTTTTCCAACCTGGAGATGCTGTGATTCCATGGAAAGTTCTGCGGCCTCGGCCTGGGCAGGGCAGGGTCCCCCAACCCCCGAGCACCTCCCGGGCCGCCCCCCGCCCGCCGCGACCCCCGCCAGCCCTCACCTGGCGTCCAGCCCGCGCCCCAGCAGCATCATGGCCGCCGCGCCGCAGGGAGAGAGAGACGGAGGGCGGCGCCCCGCGCGCCTCGTTACCATGGACACCGCCTGCCCTGCCCCGCGCCCCGCCTCGCGCACGACCGTGATGCTCCGCGGTGCTCGGGGTGCGACCCGTGTGATGTTCGCTGTACCCCACGGCGGGGAGGCTTCCCGAGCCTGAAAGGGCCCCGCGGGAGGGCTGGGGAGGGACTGGTTACAAAGGCTTGTAGTGACAGGACTAGGGGCAATGGCTGTAAACTGGAGAGGGGCAGATTTAAACTAGGCATAAGGAGGAATTTGTTCACCACGAGAGTGGGGAGGCGCTGGAACAGGTTACCCAGGGAAGCTGTGGCTGCCCCATCCCTGGCGGTGTTCAAGGCCAGGCTGGATGGGGCCTTGGGCAGCCTGATCCAGTGGGAGGTGTCCCTGCCCGTGGCAGGGGGGTTGGAACTGGGTGATCATTAAGGTCCCTTCCAGCCCAAACTGGTCCATGATTCTTCAGCCTCTTGAAAGGAGGTTGTAGAGAGGTGTGTGCTGGCCTCTTCTCCCAAGTGGCAGGTGATAAGGATGAGGAGAACAGCCTCAAGCTGCACCAGGGGAGGTTCAGATTGGACATCAGGAAAAAGATTTTCATGGGAAGGGTCATTGGGCATGGGAACAGGCTGCCCAGGGAGGTGGTTGATTCACCATCCCTGGAGGTATTTAAAAGACGGGTAGATGAGGTACTCAAGGACATGGTGTAGTGGCAGACAGCAGTGGTTGGACTTAATGATCTCAAAGGTCTTTTCAAACCTAGTGATTCTATGACTCTGATTGTGGTGATGAAGGGGACCCAGACACCACAGTTTTCTCTAGGCATATTCTTCTAATCAGCAGGGCATACAGGAGTCAGACAAAGGAAGCACACTGGCTTCTCTCTTTCAAGCTGACTTACACAGGTCTTCAGTTCTGAACTAAGAATACAAACAGGATATTTTGTTTGTCCATTTCATGGCTGCACTCTCATTCCCAGGAGGATTTTTCCAGCCTGGCTTTCTCACACACTCAAGGTTCTTCTTTGGAGCATCTGGTCTTTAAATCATGTCTATTCTGATATGCTTGGTGCCAGCTTCATTCTTTATCTTAGTCCCAATTAATCTTCCATATACTTGGTGTTGCTCCCAGACTTTATCAATGACCTGGATGAGAGGATCAAGTGCATCCTTAGCAGGTTTACGGACAACACTAAGCTGGAAGGAAGTGTCAATCTGCTTGAGGGTAGGGAGGCTCTGCAAAGGCGTCTGAACAGTCTGGATTGATGGGCTGAGACCAACAGGGTGAGGTTCAACAAGGCCAGGTGCTGAGTCCTGCACTTGGGACACAACAACCCTATGCAGTGCTACAGACTTGGGGAAGAGAGGCTGGAAAGCTGCCTGGCAGAGAAGGACCTGGGGGTCTTGGTTGACAGCCGGCTGAACATGAGCCAGCGGTGTGCCCAGGTAGCCAAAAAGGCCAACGGCATCCTGGTCTGTATCAGAAACAGCATGGCCAGTAGGGCCAGGGACATGATTCTGCTCCTGTACTCAGCATTGGTGAGGCCACACCTTGAATCCTGTGTTCAATTTTGGGCTCCTCAATACAAGAAGGACATTGAGGTCCTGCAGCATGTCCAGAGGGCAACAAAGCTGATGAAGGGGCTGCAGAGCAAGTCTTAGGAAGAGCAGCTGAGGAAGCTGGAGTTTAGTCTTGAGAAAAGGAGTCTGAGGGGAGACCTTACTGCTCTCTACAATGCCTGAAAGGAGGTTGTAGCAAGGTGGATGCTGATCTCTTCTCCCAGGTGAGAGGACGAGAGAGAATGGCCTCAAGTTGCACCAGGAGAGGTTCAGATTTAGTTATCAGAAAAATTTTCTTCACTGAAAGGGTTATCAGGTGTTGGACGAGGCTGCCCAGAGAGGTGGCTGAGTCACCATCCCTGGAGGTATTTAAGAGATGGGTAGATGAGGTGCTTAGGGATATTGTTTAGTAGTGAATAGATATGGTTGGACTCAGTGATCTCAAAGTTTTTTTCCAACCAAATGATTCTATAATTCCATTTTAGTCTTAATTCCTCTATCTATCTGTAGTTAAGCCTAAACTCTTTATTCTGTATACAAACAATTGATGTATCAGAGTGAGGCTCACCCTGTTTTTATTCTTTTTTTTCCACAGTTTTTGTTCTCAGGTAGCATCCTGCTCTTAAGGGCTTAATTGCCAGTCATTGCCCTTGACATCTTCTTTGGATAATCTCCTGGTCTCCTGCAGAGATCTTGTCTGTTCAGGAGCCCCTGTACTCCAGCAGGACCTCTAACTCACAGATTGTAACCATTTATGTATTGCTAAGAGCTCTGAAATTTGAAAATGGTTGTTCTGCCAATTAGAGCATGTTTAGACAGTCACTCAGGAAAGGTCAAGCAAAGCAAGTATCAGAATACCCATAAATTCTTAATAAACAGGAGAATGGTGTTGTATGAGGTGATATTAAAACGTTGTAAGACGTACAAAGTTGCTTGCTTCAAATTGCAGGCCAGTGAGGAACAGAGACTGACTTAATGAGAGCATAAAAGACTTTGAAAATAAGGAAAAATTACTAATGATTAAATCAAAGAAGTTGTTGTCACTAGAACAAGACACAAAAGAGGAATGACACCTCATCTTCAGTTATTGCAAACTAAATCTACTTCAGTCCTGAAGCATAGGACTTGGCATAGACATCAAAAAACTTAGTTTGTGTATGCTGATTTTGCATGTGACTTGACTTAATAGTTCTTAATATGATGCTGCAGATAGTCCTGGCATGTCTGGCCCAGCAGCTCCAGCTGCACGTAGAAAGTTGAAAATAATGTCTTGAGGGCCTGTTGAAATTTTGAGTCATCAGAGAGTGCACAAGAGCACAAGCTGCATAAATCATGGAGTGGAAAAATATTTTTGTACTATGATTTAGGAATAATTATGGAGAATGATGTTGAGAGTAATGCCAAATTTCCTGCTCATTACCTCTAAGTAAGTTTCCAGAATAACATACTAAATATGATAACATCTTATAAATGACAAATTCTGAAGATAAGAAAGCTATGAAATACCCAATTGTCAGTGTTTTCCAATATTCCTCCAGGGTATAAGCAACAGAGTCCTTCTGACTTAGATGAACTTGAGTAAATTCTCCGTGCTGTTGTATTGAACAACAGCATAAAACTCCAGCAGTTTTCAGCAGCGGTGAAGAATCTGTCATTGCAGGGTAGAAAAAAACAGTGTATGCACGAGTCTGGGGAAACTTCAAGCACACCAATTGGGATATAATTTATTCTGTAATATTTAGGGAAAAGTTTAGCCACTGGTAAGATAGAGCCATTTTTCTGGGGTGGCATTTCACATTTTGTCAATGATTTTATCCTGGATAGATGTGTAAAATACCAACAGACGATTCAGTCACCTTCATTTAGGTTAACTGATGTTAACTTTATGGTATAGTAATTACAAACTGATCCATTCAGGTCCAGAGGTTTATCTGTGCACAACAGTTTATGTGACTAAACTTATATATGTAATTGATTAACTGTTTTGTGACTGCTTATTTTTTCCTAATGTGTTTTGTAACTTTTAGAAGAGTTTTTACATGCACTTTTCCTGTAATATTCCCTTTTCATTTCCACCTATGCTGTCAAGTCCTATTATATGAACAGAAAGACAATCACTGTAGACCTTGGATGTCAAACAACATTAATTTTAGCATACAAATTTAACTCGTAGAGGGTCGGGCATTGTTATTTGAGATTTAATAATTTCAAGTGTTTTCTTCTGCAATATTTCTCCTTGCTGTTTCACTTTTTTTAGTCTGCAGATCCCTCACTTAATGCAGGAACTACACCACCTCTTACTCCTGGCTCTGTGTTTTTGCAAGAGCAAGAGGCAGCTTATGGGATCTGTCCTTCCCTGATGCACAAGTCTCCAATACCAAGTTCTGGATGTCTTAATTAAAGAGGAGTTATTCTGTTAGAATAAAAATTGACAGCATAATTAGAAAAACAGTAAAACATCGCTTCCTCAGGCTAATACCCGTAGGCCGATATAACCTTCTGTCATCCATTTTGTCAGTATTTGAGTGTAGAAGCCTCTTGATGATTTATGCATTTGCCTGTTGTGTTCTTAGTTCTCTAAAAGAGCTTTGGCGACTGTCAGAGGTGGGATGCTGGGCCATTGGGATCTTTGCTCTTGTTCATTGCAAGCACTCATGCTTTTACGGTGTTGTGTTTTTTATGAACCAAGAGGAGTTCTTTTGTTTGCTTCCTTGCTTACTTTTGAGTACGTATTTCCGCTCCTGTGATTCTCTTTATGTAAACCGAGTTCAAAGGTGAAATGCAAAATACATCTGGAACATGCTGCTATACAAGTTTTTTTTGATATCTCTTGCTTTCAGTGATCTGTCAGGAAGTAAGTTTTTTTCTCAGTCTTACTGCTGCTTTTTTATACTATGTTCAATTTCAGGCTTGTTTCTTCCAGATTTGCATTTATATAGTAGGACGCCGCCTCCTTGAGGTGTTTCCCCAGTCCATCTAATCCACATTGTTTCTAGTTTATCATTAAGACCAACTGCTCAGATTTCAACAGATGAAGATGTTCTGTGTTGACACTGTTTTATGATGTTTGATATTCTATTTATGGACATCACATTTGTTGTGATGCAGACCATGATCTTAGCTACATGTAGTGAGTACTGATTCACATGCCAGGGAAGGCACTGGAAAACATCTGTTCTTAATCTGCGGTCTAGATGATTCTGAATGTTCTTATTCATTACTGTCAATGAATGATGCTCCAATCATTGTTGGTAGCACTGTAAAAATTCTAGATTAGGCTGTCAAAGTGCTTTACTGAAGCCTGCTCAAGGTTCCTTGCTGTGTAGTTACATGGTGAACGTTGTTGAAGATGAAGAGCCTGTGCCAGTCTACTTGTGTTGCTGGGAAGATGGGGCAGAGAGGACAACCATTACCCCTCTTCCTGGGAACCTTTAGTAAAAAGAAAAAAACCTATTTGAAATTAGAGTATAGATGGTGAGAAAAAGAAGTTGTGGAGGATGGGCCTGCTACTTGTTCTTCTGCACCATCCCTTCTTCCTTCAGTGGCAGTAGCACTGAAGCAGCTTGGCTTTCCAGGGCTCTGATTGATGAAGGCAGGCAGTGAAACTGGGCTGGTTTGCCATTCCCCTCAGGCTAGTGCCAGAAGCAATATCTAATCTATCTTTTGCTTTCAGATAACTGTGATAATACACACAGTAATTAAATAGACATTTCTATTATTAACATAGTACATATTTTTAATTAGTAAATAGTTATTTTCCAGACATATTTTATTATTGAAATGAATATGAGTCAACAAGAGCCAGCAAGTCAGAATTATTCTTTTCAATTTTATGTTTAGTAAAATACAAAATAGATGGCAAGTCACTTCAGCCACTGGAGAAGCAGATTGGAGAGCAGAGACTTCTTTATTTACCCATTCATCAGGTAGGGAATTTCTCCTAGAACCTTTACAATTGTAGTGAGTGAGGTTGGAAGACTGGTGAGATGGATGAAGCTCGTGTGTTTGGACTAGGCATCTGCAGCATGTACCAGATGCGATACCGTTGATGGAAGTTTCTTTGTCTGTTCTATGCCAGATCCATACTGGTAGTCAAGGCAGTATTCCTGAAGGATGTCTGTACTGCTCTTCAAGGTTTTAGTCAGGACATGTCTAAATTGCTTCTGCAATTTATAAGGAACTGCTTTGCAGAGATTCCAACACTGAGTGGCAGGAGTTGTCTTATGCCCACACTGTAATTACTAGCTTGGTACTGGTGTTAGGGCAGGCTGGCTGTGTCCATACTGTGTGCCTAAATATCTCCTCTGTGTCTCTTGCTGCACCACTGTGGCTGAAATAATGCAAAGGTGTGGAACAGCCCTCCTGAGTGTTTTTATAGCATGAAACTGAGGCTGTATAAGTCCTGGGATGTGGTTTGTATGATACTTGAGGGGCAAAATTTTCTGCATTAATTTCAAAGAATGGTAGGGAATGGAGGGAGTCAATTGCAGAGTGGATGAAGCCATCCTGGTACAGTTTCATCCACGCTAACTTTTGTGATCATTCCCTGGAGTAAATTGTTCCCAGCACTGTGCATGTACTTTGTCTGAAAAAGAACAATTTGGAACTGCCTAGAGTGGGGAAGTGACAAAATAATTAAGCATTACATGTTTGTGTCTCGTGGCCCTATGCCATTCTGCAGTGTAGATATACCCAGATAATGTTATACTCAGATGCACCTAGAACCTCTCTTGCAGGTTTACTGTCTACATGAACTACAGATCTGATCTTTCAGCAATCTTGGATTTGCTCTCAGAAGTTTGTAAGTGTTTTGTAAGGCTTCAAAAGGAAGTGGTATTGATTTGTTTTAAGACCATGGAGGTTTTGTCATTAGCAGTAGAAATAAAATTTTATCCTTGGCAATTTTTTCCCCCTCTTTTTACAATAGTAATATTCTGTTCCCCACAAACTGCTCTACCAGGAATATTTTCTGGAGCTGAAAGGCAGCCTGAAGTGAGCTCATGCTGAAGATACTGGTCTGTGACAGCTGCCACCGCTTGGTGGCATACACTCCATGCTTTATTTAGCTGAGAACTACACAACCAGCAAGCTGCGAAAACTTACTTGAGTTTCAGGCTTGATGTTCTTTATGGATATTTGAAATAGTTAACCTTATGCTAGTCTTGATTGGTATGCTCAGGGCCTGACATTCGCATGACCCACCTCTGTCTGCTTGTGTTTTTGTGTGAGAGTATATACATTTACTGTCCATGCAGTTAACTCAATAGTCAAAGTAAAGGAATTAAAGTCTGTCTTTGACCACTTCCTTTGGAATACCATACAACTATTTTTTTATTAATGGAAAACCTGTATAAACTCTTGGTCCCTTGGTCCTGACTTTGCCATGTACCTCAGTTTAAAACAGGCTTTGATTTTAGATATGTCAATTAGAAGTGGAAATAGCCTAGATCAGGTTAGGAGGAGGGTGCACTTGAAATGAATTCTTGAATCTTTGGTTTGCACTTTTCAAAGGAAAAATATTCAGACTAATTCTGGAAAGTGTGTCACATTAGCATTACTAATAAATTAAGGTTTATTAAGTGTTGTAAACCCCTACAGATTCCCTTTACCTAACTTTTGACATTTAAATGCGACATCAGAAATATGTTTCACCAAACAAAATTTTATTTTGGAAGTCTCTATCTCTCTCTAAAATTATATATAATTCAACAATATCATTCAGCTTCATTCTCATAAGTACCTAACCTCAGATTTAAAGTTGCAAGCCCACTCTCCTTGTATTAGTTGTCAAAGTACTGTGAAAAGAAGCAAGACAAGATTTTTTAAAATGGTAAATATGATACATGATATTTTTCGTACCACAGTGCAGATATTCTTAAGCAAGCAGTTTTTCTGATGGTATTAGTCTGATATTAGGAGAATCAAGAGCTTTTCAGCCGTCCAATACTTGGTGGGCAAGTCCTTAGTCACTTTGGGGAACAATATAGTCGTGAGCAAATTGTAAGATCTAAATAAATGTTATTTGACAGTGTGTGGTATAGTACTGGAACACTATTTCTACTTTTGAATATTTCACTGATAAAGTCTGCTTGTGCCAATAGTGAAATAAAAAAAATAAAAGAAAACTGTATACTCACAATTTAATTGCATTATATGTTGATAACTGTATGGTAGATGACATTTGAATCTTATTCATTGCTTCCACATCTAGATTCTTTGCCTTGTAGTGGGAGCTGAGGTTAGGACTGAGAGTTGTCTTTTTTAAAAAAATATAAAGCAAATTTCATAAGCCATTCCTAGGTCATTGGTGAGTTGGTGGGAAACCAGACACTTCCTGGCATGTTTTAGCCTTTTTTTTCTCGTAATAAAACCAAAATAAAATAGAACAAAAATTCTAAAAACTTGATAAGCAAGTAACTATTATTAGTAAATGAGACTGCTACTAGCTTTGTAGGCAATAAAAACTTCAACTATTAAAACATTGTACATGCTTGAATCTTCCTGACTTAATTTGTATTTTAAGCATAACCTGATGATTCTTCCATTCCTCTCTATAGTATGTATCAGTGTGGTGAAAGTTGTGCTTTAAAAAAATACAATCATGATCCTCTTTTGCTAATTTTCAATTTTAGTAAAACAGAGGAAAAAAATAATCTGAATTAATTTCTCCTTGGAAGTTAAATCTGTTTGGTAGTCCCAGGAGCAATACGTGACACTATTGCATGTTTCCACCAGAATAATCAGTCATGTTTTCAAATGACTGTGGGACCAGAGAACACTCCAAAATTTTTGTAGTTCATCACATCTCTCTAGTCCTTCGACATTGCTTTGCATTGTCGGTATATACATTAAAAAAACTACAGTTAGGAATCAGCGTATGTTGGAGAAAACTGGAGTATATACGTCAGTCTGCTTCTAGAGGGCAGCAAACGACTGTGTTTTAGCCAAAAGAGACACCAGAAGGCACAAATCCAGCAACGTGTAGTTAATGGCAAACTTCCCGTTTTCTTTGGTGGGAGCAGGATCAGGCCCCTGTTGCTTTCCTTACTGTCTTCCCATCCCCACCTTTCAAGTGTATAAGTAGTGTACATAAAATACGTTGGACTCCTATTATCAGTCTGTTTAAAACAGTGTGAACTATGGATGCAAACCTTATGTTTTTTATTAACATTCTGAGGCTACAATTAATCTGATATAAAAAGGTACATGACATAATTGTAATAGTATGTATCTAAATATTAGCTCATTGTTTTTTCTTATCTGTTTTGTTTTGTGGTATTTAGAGGAATGTGGAGGGGGTGCCCTCTCTTTTGGTAAAAATCCCACTGATAAATTTACATGTCTTTTTAATGCAATCAAAAGAAAGTGCATCGGTAAGTAAAAGTTTTATTTTAAATGTAATTCACTTTTATTTATGCTTAAGTTTTTCTATAGCCCTCCTTCTCACCATAGCACTGGTATATTCACATTTGAGCATTTGCCAGTGGTGTAGGGTCTGTCTCCATAGAAGTTATTCTAATTTTGTAGCCTCTGTGATACCTCCAGCTAGACTTCCTCTTCCTTTTCTCTTGGAAAAAATACACAATTTCATCTCAAAATTACACCAGTCAAATTTATGCAGAGCCAGGGAATTGAAACAGGTCAGATAGATAACATCTGCTTTAGAAAGTGCATCTTGACTCTATTTCTTTGGCCTTTTGATTCAGAAGGACTCAAGTTTTATGCTAGGGAACGTACATAGGGAACAATCTGGCTGTAGATATAGGCTAATGAAATGAACCCGGAAGTATGGTTTATTCATCATTGCTGTCTATGAAAGTAGAAGACTGAAAACAGCCACAGTTCCGTACACTCTGATAATGCAAAATCTGCTTTGTTGTCTGGGAACGTGGCTTGTATATTCTCTGGCCTAGAGGATATTTTCACTCAGTATCAGAGAAAACAGTCATTGTAACAGAATCAGGCTCCCGCTGTTATAATTTCAGTGCTGTGCAGGTCAAGAAATGGGATTGTTCATATCCAGACTGAGGAACTCTCAGCTGAGAAACATCCCAGAGCATCAGTTGAGGCAGAGCCACTGTGGATCGTGTTCACAGCACCCTTGCCAATGGCAGCCTTTCCTGGGGGAGTTTGTTCCTTTGAAGGTGCTTGGAGTCAGAACTGCTGGGAGGAGGATATGTGATGTAAGTCATGGCTCTTCTGGAATCTAATGAAGCTTACAGCTATTTTCTTTGTCTCAGAGATAGCCCTTCTGTCTTTCACCAGTGAATGATTCCACTGGCAACTCTGGTGCAAATCAGATCTCATTTCAATTGCATTTTTTGAAATTGTATTGGCATTGGTCTTTCCAGGTCTGTTTGTTCTTTCTCTGTTTTCAGTGCTGTTTCTGGGTATCTGTGTCTGAAACCATTTACAGTTCTGATTCAATTTTTTAATAGAGACAATTCTAAAGAGTGACACTCACCATACATAGTTTCAGTTTTTCTTTTCGATGTTTATGAATAAAACATAACGTAAAAGGGGGAGAAAAGCTTTTCTTGTCTACTTCTGAAGTGTACAAAGGGAACATAAAATATTCTGTGTGACTTAGTGCCTGAAAAAAATCACAGCAAGACTTCTAGAAGAGTCAAGAGGTGAGATACTTTAGCCAGATACGATATCTTTGAGATGTCTCAAACAGGGAAATACTGTAGAATTTTGCACCCATAAAAAGAGAGTTTTTGTTCTTGTCAAAGGTTTATGCTTAGTTTTTGGCACTCTGTGTATCTAGAAATGATGTTTGCAGTAGCATAGTTGTTTCTTGGAATAATTATCCATTACTCATTTCAGAAATATTTGCACAGATACTGGCCCACAGCATGCTGTAGTTTAGGCTACCAATTGTATTACTTCTTGGGTGCTGACGTCTTCAGCATATGGTGGTTCATTGTGTTGGCCACACACAATGTGGTAGCAGTAGCAGTCCTGCAGTAGCATTGAGTGTGGTTGTGTGGCTTTCCACTTTAATTATGCTTAATAACATAAGACATATATGGTAAGTAACACTTCCCGTATTTTAAGTGTGGTTCTACTCTGAAGTGTGATGATTTTAAGATGATAGTAACTAATTCAACAAATAAGTTCTTTGTGCTAGTTGAATCATAACTGACTGCTAACTGAAATAAATATCCCTATCTGCCCTTCTCTTAGCAAGGCAGAATTGGCAGAGTCAGTGTCTTTGCTGGTAAACGCTTCCTGCAAGTAGGAATTGGACTAGATGATCCTTGTGGGTCCCTTCCAGCTCAGATCATTCTATGATTCTGTGATTCTGTGATTCTATGAAGTAAAATACTGAACTGATAATAAACAGACAGAATTAAATTAAGAAATTAATTAAGACTTTTGATAGGATGAAAATATGACAACTGCATCACTTTTCTCTTCAATCTCAGTGCAGAAAATGCATTTACTGTGTTCAAGTGTGAGTATACTGCCCTGTGACAGCTCTTCCCTTATTAAGAAGCCATCTCTTAGGATACCTGCCTTTACCTGCCTGCATTTTTATACAGTTGTTATTTGTTAAACTATCAGTAAAGTTTTGAATAGATATCAGTAAGAAAACTCAGTCTTTTATTTGCATTTCAGCAATGACATCACCATGAATCAATAAGGTTAATTTAAAAGTCTAGGAATTGCTGTCACTTCTTTTCTTTCTCATGGTGCAATGCAGAGGTAGGTTGGGGGTTTTTTTATTTGTTTTTCTTTCTTTCATTCAGGTTACAGTATTTTGTTGTCACCCCTTTTAAACTAGCCATGCCTTCATTTTGATACAGATGAAGATGTGTAAGTCAGCTTTACAGACACAATGTGCTCAAACACGAAGCAATGGGGAAGTTAAGGACTGAGATAACCAAGGAACATTTGAGGCTGAGTTTAGAGGTGTCAGTACCTTCCTAGTTTATAGCTGTGTACAATGATGCTATGGGCACAAGAGACAGCTTTGCTGTGTGCTGTCGTTGGAGCTGGAAGTGCAATGGGGGGTGTAGCGGACAGCACTGGCTCGAAGACTGGGCCCAGTGGGGTGTGTGCTGGCTGTGGCAGCTGAGGGATGTGAAATGGTGTCCCTGCATCCCAGCATGTTGTGCATGGGGCAGCTCACCTGGAGATTGCTGTGACAGGCTCCTTTATTTGGACAGGAGATAGCTTCATTTTCCTGGAAGGAAATGGTTATGATCAGATCCCAGTTTATTTCCTGGAAGGAAATGGTTATGATCAGATCCCAGTTTATTACATGGAACTGAAAATGAGCAGGAATTCAGTTCTACTTTAATAAAATTGACCATCTTTACAACTAAATTAAAACCCCTCTTCTCAGATAGCCAGGAGCAAAATAAGTGAAATTAGCCTTTGTTGCTCCTTTGAATTTCCAAAAAAATCCATCTAATTTCTCTCTCAGAGCACATGGGGAGACTGTGTTGCTGTACCATGACATGATCTGCAATAAACTCATCTCAGTTTGTCCATGATGTACAAACTGTCCGTGTGTATATGCTGGAGTTTCATGGACACTTCAAAAAAAACCTTCCAATTAAAGAAAAAACTTATTAAAATAGAGATTTTTGCTTAATTATATTGAAAATTATTTTATACAGTCTTCAAGCTTTCATTTCAAATTCTTCCTGGGACACTGCTATCAGATGAAGAAGTCTTGCTATGTTATCTTTTTCTACAGGTTCCTTAATTTAACAAATTCTTATTTGTTATATGAGTAAGCTAAAAGTTGACACAGTCAAGCAAACTTTTAAAGCCTAGCACAAAATGATGGAACTGTTGCTTTAACCTTATTTTCAGTGATCAGGACACCCCAAAGAAACGAAATCTTTTTAGAAAAATTAAACTCAAAAGCTCTGAAGAAAATTCTATACCTTAAAATAATGTAATGAAAGATTTTCCTTGTGTCTGTAGCTAAGGTTGTGATAAAGTTGACACAAAAAAGATAAATGATTGTTTATTTTTGCCCTTTAAAAGATTGTATTTACCCTGGCCTCTCCCTTTTTTTTAAAAAAAACTGAGGTAGGGAACTGATGCTCAAGGAGAGTACTCCTGGGAAGATGTGCTAGTAGCTGTTTGAGTAGGGACAGGATAGTTTGCTGCAGAGATTCAGCTAGTGCTTGCCACAAGGCTTGGAAATGTGGTGTGAAGGGTTGTTTTGGCTGGGCCATCTTGAGGTCATGCTCTTCCCAGAGAGTTTGTCATCCTGGCTGCACAGTTGCCATCTAGGGAGCACCTGGTCATGTCACCTTCTTGCCGTGATACTGGATACTCAACCCTTATGTTTTCTAGAGGGAAAGCAGAAATGAGCTGCTTGGTTCAGTGAAGGCAGAAATGGGTTGTGTCACTTCAGGCTTGCTGAATCTTGTGCAGAAGTTCTCAGTTAATTGTAGCGGACTGCCAGATGTGAGGAAAAAGCAGGTCTTAAAAGTCTGAGCATGGCTTTAGATAAAATGTGTGGAAATTTTTCTTAAGGGCTATAAAAATAAAATTGCAAGGTTATTGCTTAACAGTCAAGAAAAAATGCACAGTAATACAGTCGCCTGCAGAACCTGTGTGATAATGAGGACAAATTAGTGTTGTTTTCTCAGATTATATTAGCTAAAAAGATAAATCTTCGTACAGCAGATACTCAGTATATTAACAATATATTAGACCCTTTATTTTCAATTGAGAAAATGAAGACTTTTAAAATGAGTATGTTTTTTATTTTAGGCTCAGATCATGGAAATATCAAAATGTTTCCCATAATTTTGTGTTTTTAACTACACAGTTTAAAGCAGAATCATCCACCATATGCATGATTATTTTCAAGACATTAATAAAAGCCCATTAGTAATGTCTCCACCTCTAAGAGATATACTCCAGTTTTGAACTTTGATAATGTATCGTCATGATAGTGTATCATTTGTAACAGATAATGCTGAAGTAAAGTGTATACAGATTAGTGGAAAATCAGAAAGTTATTTGTTTTCAACTAGTTGTTTGGTTTGTGTAGGTTGTGTAATTTTGGGTTTCGTATACTGCACTGCATCTATGAAAGAATTTAAGAGTTACAAGGGAGGTTTAATTTTATCAGCTTTGAAGATGAGCATTTCCCCACAAGGTGGTTAATTCTATATAGCACAACTGAAAGAAACTTAAAATGTTTTTTATCTCACATAAATTACTGTTAGGTATGAACTGCAATTTTGTTTTCTTCCAGGAAACGGAAAATAAGGAGAACTTAGAGATATTTCCACTGACAGTTTGCTACTTATATTTCTTTCAAAATGTGCTTAAAGGTTTCTATGGATATATTTTAAAAATTGAAGCAATTTGATTTCGTGTGTGTTGAAGCTTAATAAATAATTTGTTAACTGAACAGTCAGTTAAAGCAGAAAACTTGTGACAATTTTTGGCATGAAGCACACTTCATGGTAAAAGGGGAAAAAATGGGAAATGATGGTGGAAAGCCTACTGATACTTTAGTAATTATAAGCATGGTTGGAAGTATCGTGGGTTCTGAGAGATTCAGTTGAGCATTTGTGCTTATTTTGGGAGTCAGAAAGTCCCTTCTTATCTCTAGTATGGCAGCAGGAGGATACATTCCTAGTGCAAACATACTTGGACAGTTTACAGAAATCTGCTAAAGACTGATTGTGCTAAAGCTGAGTTTCAATTAAATTAGTTTTGTTTGTATATGTGAAGTTCCAAGAATGTATTAGAAAACCAAAAGAGAGTGAACTATAATACAACTGTTAAGTATCATGTAAATAATAAATTGACGCTTGTGTTAATTGAATCTTATATTTGATGGTAATAGGAAAGCATACTTAATAGAAAGGTGCATGATATGCTAAAAATGGATAAAAATTTTATAAAATGTTCTTTAAAATAAAGAATTGGTTGATATTCTTTAAATGAGGCAGTACTGTTTCTTTTTTGACCATCTCAGCTCACAAGTTATTGATTTTCTTTTTTTAAAAATTCAACTTTTATTGGGCAAACCCAAATAAAAGTAAAGAGGACACTTCCCTGGATAATTAGATTTATTAAATGAAACTTGATGCACTAGATCTACTCTTCTGCTAGGGAAAATGCAATTGGAATTAGACAAGATTTTTTCTTCTGTCGGCCTTGTGCACTCTGAGTAGGAGCTTGGTATTTTCACTCAGATTTTGGATGAAACTAACTGCCTGTTTCATCAGTACTGTTAGTTTGTCGAGGGTGTTGTATTTTATTTTCAAATTGCAGCTGTATAAATACTTATTGATATTTGTGTTTGTGAATGGAAAGCAACTTTAATGACCACAGAGAAACTGCAAGGAGATGCTGATGAGTTTGGCTGTAAAGGAGCAAGGGGCTTGGATGAGGAAGAGAGGTTAAAAAGTCTTGGTTGGTTGTAGGAGTCTGAAGGCATCAGAGAGCTCCAGGAGGCAACTTGTTCCTTAGTGAGCCACATTCTGTGCAAAGCTTCTGATTGGATCCCACTAGTTGCCCTTCTACCAAGGAGTCACCTGATACTCCATTTTTTTTCTGCTCTGGACCCAATCAGTCATAAAATTTCTGAGAAGCCTGCTGCAGGCTTTGCCTTTCCAGGCTGATAGGCACAAGGCTGCATTAGCAGCTGGCCAGGGAGTGCAGCAGAAAAGCTGTCTCCAGCAGCTTATGGGGGCTCTTCTTGGTTCCTTTTGAGGTCCCTAGCTAGGTCTGAGAGTTTTGCACCTTCTGAGCATAGGCTTTGTTGCATACATATCTTTTCAGAGGAGAGGCACACCTACAAATATTAACCTCAGTAGTTATGAGTTGTTTGAGCTGGCATAAACTGAAGGGAAGACTTTGCGGGCATTTTGCCAGCTTTGCATCAGCTGACTGCTGAAAGCAGCCAGGGAAATAGATGAAACTCCTGAGAATTCTTTTGAAGTCAAGAGGGTGAGGGATAACTTTGAAATTGAAAGCTGAGATTTTGCTTTTCATTGAGTTTTTGGTGCAAGACTGGTGTCGGTCACATTTTTGCAGGAGTGGGAAGGTATGACTAGAGACCTGAGCTTGGCTCCTTGAGAGATCGCTGATCCTACTGAGGCACCCAGATCCTGTGAGATGCAGTCGCTGTAGTAAACTTTGAAATCTGCAGGAAACTCCCATGGCTTTTATGAGATGGAGGTAGTGCAGCAAGCGTTGTTGCTACCAATGGCAGAATCAGACCTTTATGTGGTTAAAAATTTGCTCTGTGCAGCTTTAGTAATCAGTTGAGAAAAATATTGGCTTTTTTTGAAGAATCAAAGTGATCATTAACTTACACTGAGCTGACACCAGAAATGAGTCGGAAGGGATCTTAATCTGAAAGCTTCCCTGTGGGGCATGTACGTGTGTCCTCAAGCTTTTCAGTTCTTTCCCTGGGAGGGCTTGCCCTTATCCAGTTCATAACACTGACTCTTTGCCTGATGCTGGTAACTTTTGAAAAGTTGCCAAGAGGCAGAATTATCTGACTCATGGGAACCTCTGCATGTTCTCAAAAGAATAAGTTGCATTTCTTAATAAGAAGGGTTTTTTTGGTGAAATTTCTTGGTAGAGTGATCGCCATTTTCTGCTTAGGCCATGAGTCAATTCAAGCACTTAGCTGATGTATTATCATGATTTGTCATACTATCTTGAATCTTTTATCAAAGTGGATTAATGGAGCAATATTGAATAAATAAAAATTGGAGAGTGGGACTTTACAAAGTGGATTGATAATGTTATGTTCCCACTTCATGGGCTTTAACTGATATGCTAGGCCAATATTTGCCTCCCATGGTTTTCCTTAGGACTGCTGTATATACCGAAAAAACAGGCAGAGGGCTGAAAAATTTATGCAGTAATTTTGCAGTGGGAATAATTTTGCTGCAATGTCTTCTAACAAGATGGAGAGACACTGAAATAAGAGAGCAAAATCAATCAAATAAACTGCTGGTTTCTCCCAGAAGTTTCAGTGTTACTTCTTGTAACATTGTCAGGAGCTGCAGGAACAAAATTTACATTTAAATGCCCTCATTGGTTTCCAGAATAAGCGCTGCAGCATGAGGAGAGGGATAGTGCAAACTTTATGCTCCTCTCCATACTTGGCCTGTGAAATATTTGAAAGAAAAATGAACTTTGCAGATTATATGAAAAAATTAAAGGGGAAGCAGGACTTTATTTTTGACACATATTGAGTCTCTAGTTTGATAGCTGCTAGAACCAGATCCTTGATTCTCCCTCTGTAAACAGCTTTTCATGTTCCTGAGGAATTATATTCTGCAGTTCCTCTTCTCATTTTCCACTTGGAAGGAAGAACTTAATTCATCTCACTGCATGAGAACCTTTCTTTTTATGATGTTCTGATCATCAGTGTTTTGAGCAGATGTCAGATTTTCTCGCCAGGGTGGGCACGCTTACTGCTCCCACCCTTTTACAACAAGGTACTTTCCAAAACTGGTTTCCTGCCTCTGCGTGTGTGTGCCGTCTCTCTGAACTCTCTCAACAGCTATTTGAAAGCAGTTAAACAAAGTTCTCCAGCTGAGACTGAACAGGTCTGTTGATGAACAGAATTCCTCTGCTCCACCACAGCATTGCTTTTAGAGACAGAGAGATTGAGGAGCAAATTTAGGGCAGATACAGACAGCAGCAACCTGGCAGATTGACAGAATCCATAGTCCTTAGGCTGAAAATATCGATCTTGTTTTGAATCTTTTGTACCTTGTGTAATCTTTCATGGGAGATTTTTTTTCCTTCCTGCCTAGTTTCTGGAATTTCAGAGGTTTAATGTTTGCTGAGGCCTCTTTATGAGACCAGTACCCCCAGCAGAAACTTCTGTTTAGTCTTTAAACTTGTGACAGAGAAATAAGTCAAGGTACTAGTCTGTCCCTGGCTGAGGAAAGTGGTTGCTCTCAAGGACTGTTCAAGTCTTGGAGAGAGGGCAATTTTTAAGAAAATTTTTAATAAGTCACTGTACATTAAATGCTCCTGTAGCAACTCCTTTCTTCTGGTTCTGGTCTTCAATTTCTGATGTAAATTTATTCATGGCCATTTGTTTTGGTATTTCACTTTGATTTATACAGAGCTTTCCAGCCTTGATGTTACCCCTTCTATATTGCTAGAAAGTAAACATATCTTAGCTGGGATTTTGTTTTGCTGGGTTAATAATGGGAGCTCTTTGACTCTTCATTTGCTTTCCCAGTTGTGCTTTTAGACCATCCTAGCATCTTTTTCAATTTTTGTGAAAATGGGTAACAAGCTGATGCATAGCATTCCAAATCAGGATTTACCACAGGCAGTAGTGCCAGTGGCAGTAGTGCCAATCCTCTTTATGCATCATCTGATTAATCCTAAATTGCATGATTTGTCATACCAAAATCATCTCCAGGGATGACACCTTTGATTAGTATCAATGATATAATCAGTTAAAAAAACCTTCAGTTTTTTTCTCCCCTTTTGATATTAATAAACTAACTGGTAACAAAAATTCTTTTTACTAGCCCTAAAGTGCAGTAATTCACACTTCATACTATACCTGCTATTCTCATTCCTGCTGTTTCAGGCCTGAAGGATGCTCGAGGTTACCATAGGCACTTCGTAATGAAAAAGAAGACATATTCATTGTCATGAGGAACTTGTAAATTTATTCAAAACTTGACACTGTTTGACGGTATCAAGGCTGAGGCTGAGGTAAATCAATAAGCTCACAGTATAACTCAGACACACTAGTATGTAGCATGATGGGATTAATAACGTTTGTTTAATTGCTAAACTAAATAATTTCATTTATTTATTGGATAGATGTGCAGCAGGAAATGTAGCCAACACAATGTTGGAAATCATTAGAAAGGATATTCAGGCGAATACCTTGTAGAATCCACATCAGGTTCTGAATGTTATTCTGGTCTCTACATGTAAAGGATGGAGTGGAGAAAGTACAAAGAAGACATCTAAGATGATTAAGAGGATGGAGAAGTTGCCTTATGAGGAGAAACTACAAAGTCTGAGACCCTTCAAGCATGTGACAGAAAAGCTGTGGGCATATGATTAAGCTTTAGGACACTGTGGAGATAATGGATAAGCTGAATGCAGAGCTGCTTTTTAGCAGATTCCTCAGTACTGGAGATACAGGGGTCATGGTGAAGCCAATAGGAAGCTAGTTTAAAACAGATGAAACAATGCTTTTTTTTTTTTACTTCAAAGACAAAGACTTGTTGGATTTTCTTACTACAGACACCTGTGGAGACAGCAGATTCAAAATAGATGAGACAAATTTGTGGACGTTGGGTCCAATTAGATTAGGTTAGATTAAATCAGAGCCACATTGAGTCAAATTTTGAGCAACTCCACAGTTGAAGGACCCATAACCTCTCAAACAACCTAGTCAGTGTTTTACTGCCTTTGTAGTGGAAGAGATTTTCCTAATCTTTAATGGGAATATTGTATTCCAGCTTGTGTCTGTTGTCTCTAGTCAGGTCACCATTCACTTCTGAGAAGAGAGTGGCTCCATCTTGTCTGTACTCTTACATCAGGTAGCTGAAGATAGCAGTAAGATGCCCCATTGAGCCATATTTTCTCCAGGTAGACCAAACCAGGTTTCTCATCCTCTCCTCAAATATCTTGTTCTCCAGCCCCCAATCTTATTGATAGCCTTTCACTGTCCTTGCTACAGTATCTCCATGGTTTTCCATTATTTATTGCAATGAAATATGTTAATTTGAAGCTGTAGTGTTTTGAAATGATGTCTTTCTTTTAATGTTTGCCATATCAATCAGTTTTTAAATCTGGAGAGACCATAGTATCATACTTATTCCCAGCACTGAAATATATGTTTTCTCATCTATGATATTGCTGATTCTACACTTTGTGTTTTCAACTTGAGAATGTTATTACTCCCCAAATATTTGCAGTGACAATTGCAAAAATATTCTTCCATCTTCTAGAAATAATGTCACAAGCACTGTCAAAATTCATTAACTTTAAAGGTCAGCAAGGTCTAATTTCTGCATAAGGGACAGGACGAAAGACACATGCTCCAGAATTTTAATGAGAATTCCACAGTTGACTTAAGCTGGCTGTTTCAGCAATGGAAAAGTTCCAGGTATTATCTGCATCCCCTGTACAGACTTTTCTCTTTTTACTTTTCAGGCAGAAATCCATTGTGTAGCTTGAACAATGAAGCATCTGATACTTCTGGGATTAAAGCTTTTATAGATGGTCCAGTCAGACCACTGAAGTCAGCAGAGAAAAAGCATTTAATTGTCCCATGAAATCTAAGAGCAAAATGTAGTTCCTAGGGTCTGTAACTGTATTGTTCATAACTAAAAGAATGTAGCAATGTGGGTTTTCCACCTCCAAAAAAACCAGTAGAAAAGTCAGATATCTGCTAAGTATTGATTTACTGCACTGCTCCTAGACTGAATTGGGTAGTAGCTTGCCATTAGCTTGCAGTTCATCATTTGTTGGCATCTAATCAATAGATCAAGTGGTAGTTGCAGTTAATCTTGTTTCTACATATCAATGCACAGATCAGCACAAAGTTTTGTTTGTTTCTTTTCATCCTCTTCAACACTGATCCAAGAATTCCCATTCTCAATGACAGGGTGGATCAAAAAACCTGCTGCATACCCTGCCTCCCTTCTGTATTTTCCCTGTAACCACATCCAGACTTGAGCAATTCACATTACATTCTCACTAAAAATTTAATCATAATCCAAACTTAATCTTATCTTTCTTCCATCCCTTCCTTCTTTTCATGTTTCAGACATACCATCAGCTCTTCCTGTATCTGACTGACTCATTAAGCAATTTCCACACCTGCTTATCATTAGGTGCCACCTGCTTTCCTTTGCCGAGCTCTTTTGTGGAGTCCCTTCCCACTCCTCTCTTTGACAGCATCCCACAAACCTTTACTTGAGATCTGCAGTTCTTTGTCCTGCCTTTCATGAAATCAGCAAGCTTTCTCTTACAAGCATTTCTGTTCGGTGCTGCTCTTGGGTGTTCTTGATTTTCTCATTGAACTACCTATCCAAGAGTTAATCCATCACATACACTTCAATAACTGAACTTGTTTATCTAATGCCATGTAAAAACTAATGGGTGCATGTGGTACAGGAGCACCCCTGCAGTCATAGTCCCTGAAGGCTCAGGTCATGGTTACATCTGACTCATGTATTCTGGCTTTCACTCAAGGGAAGACAGGGTATGTCAGGGTGAAGAAGCTGCTGTGTGTGCCTGCTCTTTGCCCAAAGTACAAATTTCTGGAGTACGCATTCCAGCCCAAGGAGGCTGAAATTGCTCAAGGCACCCCAGCTTAGACATAGTCTAAACGACCAGAACACCCAGGGATTTTGTTAGTTTGTTTATGTTATTTATCTGTATTTGGACCCAAGTCAGAAAAAATAGAAGGAAAACACAAGGTTGCATTTTTGTTACCTACTTTGAAAATCACTGGTTTTAGTAACAATACATTCAGATGTATTACAAAAAGCAAAGAAATAATGTTCCTAGAAATGAATGAATGGACTCTCATTGAGAAAAACAATAAAAATAGAAATAAATCAAAAATAAAGCAGAGACATATTTGATCTAAATTTGATGTTTACAAATCGTGAACTTCAGATTTGTGTTTGACAGTTCTGTATTGATCCAGCAAGAAAAAATAGTCTGTCACTATGGAACAACGGAGATAAAAAGTATTAGAAGAAAATATGTGAGTCACCGAACATGACTCTTTTGAAATTAAGTGAGAATATAGAGCACAAGTTTTGAAATGACAGCAACAAAAAGGGAAAGATGAGATGAGAGGGATGCAGTAAAAAGAAGGAACTGATTGGCGATGATCATGCTTGCTTTGGAATGGTCTGCTAGCTAGTGGAAAAAATAGCAGATGCAGCTGGATAAATTACTGAGTTTCAGATGAATTTTGCAGCTGGGATGGTGATATAAACCACTGGTCACCCAGACTCTTTTCCTTGATTTATAACCTGGTCACCCATTCATCTCCAAACATCACTTTCTTTATAGCATACACTTCTGAAATTGTGCTCCTCAAAACTGGGGAAGTCATTGGAACAATAAAGAAAAATATTGAGTTCTTTCAAGAACTAATAGTTTTGTTATCGTGTGTGAGTCAGCCTGTGTGGGAGTTGAAGAGCTTTGTAGCACATTTGTTAACTCTGTGCAGCTAGTGAATTTTATTGTTTAAATGAATGCCTGTGAAAGTTGCCTCATCCAACTAAATCAATTTATTTTGAGTCTTTGCAACAAATCTGTTCTTACAATCTCTTCGGTATTGGGTTAAATTCCTCAGTGTAAAATGAATTGCTTATCAGATTTTGCACATTATGGAAGCTGTACCCACAATTTTTCCAGGCTTGAGTCTATTAATTGGCAGTATTTAAAGATGAATACAAATTGTAAGCCTATTAATGAATGATAGGTAGGGAAGTACACACTGATTCTTAGAAAAATATTATATATGGAGGGTCCTGTGTAGTTTAAGATAAGACTGATTTTCATCCCCAACGAATTTTTATATATACTTGCAAATTAGACCTAATGTATGTGTGTTAAAGAAAAGGACAGCTCAGTAGCAGGATGAAATTGCTCACTTTTAGTGTAAAATAGAAATAGTCTCATTAAGATAGAATATTAAACAGAAGAGAGAGTAAGCATCTCTTGGCTGAGGATAAGGGAAAAGTATTTAAATCAAATACAGCATCTCTGTGTGAAATTTAACAGAGAGGCAAGTCCGGTAACATCCAAACATGTACTTTCAGAGCTTGGTGCTGATATGCATGCACTTTTGTGATGGTTCACAGGCTGTGGCAGAGAGAGTGCAACATTGTATGAGAACACCGTGAGTGGCAGGACCACTCACCAACCATATGATGCTGCCATGTCCCACCTGATTGTGACCTTGGCCCCAGCTGGGGTGCGTGTGGGTCAGTGGGGTTGTCAGAAGTTGACAGCAAAATAGCACTTACAGAAGCATACTTTGAAGTAAGATACATACATGTAACCCAGGGAAAGTAAAAAGCCACTGTGTAACCAAGGTGCTGCAGAGAAGATGGTATCACATGTTGAACTCTGAACATCTTTTTGAGCTTTGTATTACAAGGAAAGAAGGATAAGATCAGATCAGTTCTTTTTCAGTTGATGGGGATGTGAGAGTGTGGAGACCTTGCAGGCTGAGGGACATGGTTTAGTGATTGATGGGAATGGTTGGACTCGATCCATTGGGTCTCTTCCAACCTGGTGATTCTATGATTCTATGATTCTATGACAGTCAGGTAAGAGAGTTTAAATAGTAGGCCTGATCACCCAGTTCTCGCCTGCTTGTTTCAGCAAGCTTGATTAGAATTTATGCAGAGCCTCCTGGCTCTTGGCATCTACACCACAGCCTCAAGGGAAGAGTGCCTGTGGATAACCTGGGGTAGGATCCAACCCACATTGCTCTTTGCACATTGTTTGAGACTCCTAAGAGATATGCAGTGACTTTTACTTCGGTGATGCAAAAAATGACTTGAGTTTAGCTGCTTAAAAAGAAGCCGTTCATTACTGAAATGGCCGGCAGAAGTTAATCGGGGAGGTGAAATGAATAAATTCAAACTATTTAGATAGAAGTCTTATAAGAGTGATTCTAAAACTCACAAAATGTGGGTGAAAAAGTCTGCGGGGCTGGCTGAACTGTCTATAGCCCATGCTCTGTTAAACTGCACCACTGTTATTCTAGAAAAAAATGCAGATGGAAATAAATGCTAATGTATTATGAATATGGAATAATTGTATTCTAACCTGTCCCAAGTATCTTTCTAGTATTTCATTTAGCCTGGGAAATGATATCTGCTCATTTAATTGCAGTCTTTCTTGTGGAACTGCTGTCATCTGAACTAACTTCATCAGGCTTTGTCTTAGCCTGATGGTAAAAGATGTTTTCACCTGAATACAGAGTGAAGTTACACCTTTGCAAAGCTTAACTAATGACTGGACTTATTGTATCTGACTGACTAATTGTTATGTTGTGTGACAGTCTAATACATTTCTGAAAATAAATTTTAAAATTTGTTGAAATTGTTATTTTAATTGTCAAACCTTTTACTCACTAAGCTCCCCACTAACTTCCCAGACTTCCACTGTTGCCCATAGGTATTAAGGTTTTAAGATAAAAGGGTCAAGTATGGCTGTACAATATTATCATTCGTATTTTTGTAAGCATTTAGAATATGGTAGGGACCTTAAATCACAAGAATGTGTCCTTGTACTAAGAGCTGTATTAATGATCACGGAGATGTCCATCTTGTGTGAGAAAGCTGGATGGCAGGGAATGCTCAAGAAGAAAAAGAATGACGATAATGTGGCAACATGGGTCTGCACTGAGGTACAAATACAGCAGTGCAGCTTGTTTTTGTTACCTCTGTAGCCCTAGACTTCTCTAAGGAAAAATAATGGAACTGAACTTTTGGTGTTGACTTGAGTAGGGGGAAGCTGGTGGAAGCTAAGATCACTCTTCATACTCTGAGAGTACAGGAAGGTGAATAAGTTAAAGTTGCATATGTACTGCTTTTGCTGAGTGCAAATTTCGCTGTATATTATTAATGTAGAATAAAGTTCTTATACCACTTAAGTTACCAAATTCCCATTGGCATAACTGTAGTCTAAATTTTGCTTGTTTTCTTCATGGGTTTAAAATCTCTTGATCAAATCCAAATCACCTTTTTAAGACTCTGGGATAATCCTTCAGGAATAACTTCAATAGTTCTGGGCTTTAGTTTGTACTGCTTTATGATCAGTCTTTTGTATTTCCTGTACCTAATTATGCATTTAAATGAAGCTTGCGTCTATAACTTTCATCTCCCAAAGAGATGATAATTTTCACTTAGAATAATTTTAGTATTCTTTTAGATGATTAGTATTCTTTAGAATATATAATTGTTCTACTCTGGCAGTCAGAAAGGCAGTTTATGCCTGTTCTAACCTCAAAGTCTACATGAGTTTAACCGAGCCAATTTATGTCACAGTTAGATAGATCTGTGGAAATCACAGAATCACTAGGTTGGAAAAGACCCACAGGATCATCTAGTCCAACCATTCCTCTCAACCACCCCCATGGGCAGCCTCTGCCAGTCTCCAATGACCCTTTCCATGAAAAATGTTTTTCTGATGGCCAGCCTGAACCTCCCCTGGAAGAGCTTGAGGCCATTCCCTCTTGTCCTGTCCCCTGTCACTTGGGAGAAGAGGCCAGCTCCCTCCTCTCTACAACCTCCTTTCAGGTAGTTGTAGAGAGCAATAAGGTCTCCCCTCAGCCTCCTCTTCTCCCGGCTGAACAACCCCAGCTCTCAGCCGCTCCTCATAAGACTTGTTCTTCAGCCCCTTCGCTAGTTTCGTTGCTCTTCTCTGGACACACTCCAGAGCCTGTCTGCAAATATCCTTTTACAATGACTAAATTTTGAGTTGGTTTGATAGATATTGGTACAAACAAAGCTAGGTTTAAGTGGATATGACAGCATTTGGTGTACACACTTGCAGTGAATCCTCAGTATCAGTTTCTACATCCGTTTAATTTTTACTACTGAAACATGCTTTGAGACCTTCAGCTTTTTTTCATTTTACACACAAAAGCTAACCTTTCAGCCCTACCAGCACCAGGTCTGGTTCTTATGGATGTCACCATTCATGATCTCCACTGACTGAGGTGGATGGTCCCAATGCACCAGCACCAGGCAGTGGGAAAGATGTGGTGGTGGCTGGGTGTGATGATCTCTTTTTTTGCACGGGCACAGGAAAGATTGGAAATTACTCAGATAAAACACAGTTCAGCAAGCTTAAACAGCCTCCCATGAATTTTTGACTTAGAGCTGTCAATGTTGCCAACTATTTTTTATGTTTGCCTTGTGGGCACAGCTAGAAGTAAGAGTTTGATAGCAAGCACAGGTGGTGCTGTGGCCAATCCCATATCATCCTAGATCATGGAGGTAGAAGAGGATATTACTGCCTGGAGTCCTCTATAGCTAGGTGGGGAAGTGGAAGTGGGGGTAATTGCTATGAAAGTTGAGTAATTGTGAGCTGCGACTGCATGGGTTTGTTGGGGAGGGCAGGAACAGCTGGAAATGCTGACACAGACCCTTTGTAATCCTGCTGGGATCATCATCCCTTAAATGGATTTTCATAATGGGAAGAGTATGAATAACATAAATAAAAAGTGGTGATTTACCTTACTTTTCTTCTTGCTGTTTCTTGTAGTTTATAGCCTAGTTATGTGCAGTCACTATTAATAGGTGATACGCAGTCTGCTCATATGAAATACTAATAATTGCTCCTAAGTTATTGTTTTGTTGAAAATAGTTTTCTCTAATGAATGTGCAGAGAGTTATTCATTGGGCTTTTTTTGTGTGTTTCTTTGAAGGTATTTTTATTTTGCTTGCTTAAAGAAATGAAATTTATGTAGTAACGGGCATATGTGTGTTTGCCTGTGTATTATGTTTGTCAAAGTGTATCCATACAAGTGCTTTAATTCCTTAATGCTTGTCTGCCAAATTATTTTTTTCAATCTAGTGACTGATTTCTAATAAATTTAATAAAGGGATAGAATTCTTACAGTCACTATGTTATAACTTCTGTTAAAACATCAAAGTCATTCTAGAGGAAACAAACTCTCTTAGGAACCTCACCAAAAGGGAGGCTGCTGTCCTTAAACGAAAGGAAGTGGAAAGCTGTTTTTTTGTTTGTGGACAATATATAACTAAGACTATAAGTGGGGAATCTATTTTTTGCCCTTAGAATTGTAGCTGAAATTACAGGATTCATATTAATGTAATTTATTTTGTGGAAGAAGAAACCCAAAATTATCTTAATAGTAGGAGCTACCTGGTGTCTCTGTCTCCTCTCAAAAGTAACCATAAAAATAGAGGCAGAATGGATGCACCACTAGAGTCAATGTTGTTCTCAATTGCCAAAGTGGAAATTCAGAATAATTCAGGAATCATGTTTGGGTGCCTAAGAGGAAAATTTCAAAAGACTAGAGGAGATCCGAACTGTGGGAAGGAAAACTCCTAAAACTAGGAGTCACTGCCCTGCTGCTACTGATCACTGGCGGCAAAGCACTGTGATGTAGCAGATCTCACCAGTCTCTCACTCAACCATCACTGGTAATGGGAGAAGATGCGGGCTAACCATAAATATCAGCTAGGGAGTATGATTGCTTTGGAGGAGACATGCTCAAGCCATCTTTAGTTTAAGTGCTGTATATATATATGTATATATGGGGATTATAGATAACAAACAGCTGCTGAGAAGCACTCGGCTTCTAACTCAGAAAAGTCACCTGATCCTTAGAAGATATTGAATCTCACTAATCAGGTGCAGCATCTTGGCCCTTTCGGTTACTTTCTAGCAGAGCAAAAAGATTTCTTGTTATGGGAATGGAAGTCATTTGGGAGCTCTGGAGTGCAAAGGAAGATCTCAGAGGAAGTGGAAAGTCTGGGATATGACCAGGGTGGATGTATAATATTTACAAAGGTTGTCATAAGGGCTCGGAGGTCAAGTTAGCTCAAGTTACTTAGGATCATGTCGAGTCACATTCTGAAAAACTTCAAAGATCAAGGATCCACAACCTCTCAGGACAACCTGGTCCAATTTTTAACTGCCTTTTTAGTAGAAAAGGTTTTCCTAACCTGCAATGGGAATTTTACACATTCCAGCTTGTGTCTGTTGTCTCTAGTTGCATCACTATTCACCTCTGTATCCTCCCACCAGGTAGCTGAAGACAGAAGTAAGATGCCCCACTAAGCCTTCTTTTCTCTATGTATAACAAAGCCAGGTTTCTTATTCTGTCCTCATATATCTTATGCTCCAGTCATGACCATGTTGATGGCCCTTCACTGGCCTTGCTGCAATAAGTTCATACTTTTCTTTAGCTGGAATTGCTAATGGACTCAGCCCTTCAGATGTGATTTCACTAGTACCAAACAGAGGAAGAGTCACTTGATTCAACCCCCTTGCTACGCTCCTGCTAGAGTAGACTAGTGTGTGTCGGCTGCCTTTGCTGCAAGGCCGTGCTGCTTCTGGTGTTCAGTGTATTTATTGATCACCAAGACACCGAGGTCCTTTTCAGCAAAGCTGGATTTTTTTTCATTTTTTTCTCTCACTGGTACTGTTGCATAGGATTGTTTCATCTCCATTGGAAAATTTGGCATTGGGCTTCTTTGAATTTCATAAGGTTCCTGCCAGACCTTTTCTCAAATCTGTCAAAGTATCTGTGTAGCAGCTCTACCTGCAGCACATCAACTGCTCCACTCATTTTGATCTCATCTGTGAATTTACAGAGAGTGCCTTCTAGGTCTTTAATAAATATATCAAACAGTATTTGCCTCATATATATCAAAACCTGAGGGATGCCACTGGTTAACTAGATGCTGGTAGGGTCTGTGCCACTGATCACCACCCTTTGAACCTGTCAGTCCGGGCAATTTTCTGTCCATCATCCACCTATCCAGCCAATATCTTATCAACTTGGCCATAGAAGACCATACCAAAGGCCTCACTAAAGTAAATGTATAAGTTATGCTACTGCTTTCTCCTTGCCTAGGTTTGCCAATCATGTAATTATACAAAACTATCACATTAGTCAGGCAAAATTTGCCTGTGGTAAATCCATGCCAGCTGTTCCTAGTCATGTTCTTCTCCATGTTTTTGAACATGTGTTTACATATTTGAACTGTTTCCATGTATTGTCTGGAGTATGTACTAATTAAAGGCTAATTTTTTTTGTCCCCCTGATTAAATGGGATATGATGAATCACTCTATGGAAGCATTAGCACAAACAATGAGAAACCTTTCAGTATATTAGAAACAGTAAACCTATAAGAGAAGTAACGGCTTTTACCAGCTTTCAAAGAATTAAACAGATGGTTATGGAAGATGAACAGGCTGCCAAACCTGAATAATTTCTTTATATAGGTCCTCCCTTCAGAAGATGTCAGGGAGTTAGCTCACTACATTGATCTTACTCATGTTGAACAAAGATGGAATACTGTCAGGGAACAATTTTTCAAAGGAAGAGGTAAAAACCCTCCAGGACTGTGTGTGTGAGAACACTCAGAACTGCAAAGACACCCAGTAATGAGGATATTGTTTAAAGCTTCCAGCACTGACATATGACTTGGATTGAAACTGCCACTGATTAAAACCATCCCACAAAGGAAGAGAATAGTAGCAAATTTGGGAAGGATTCTAGGAGAGTTAATAAAACTGACATTAGATGAAATGGATGAAATGCTAGCTAGAAATAGTTATAAAGCATCCAGATGACATTGTATGACATAACATGAATGATGCTTATGTAAAGGAAAATCTTGCATCTGTAGAGCAGAATCCTTTAAATACTTCAACAGACAAACAGATAAACAGAATTCAAAGTCACAATTTACTTGGATTAAAAAAAGCTACTGATATCTATTGAAGTACTGATGAAGCAAAGAATTATTTGTGATGACTTAGTGAGACTAGATTTAAATAATTAAAATCTAAATTTTAATTAGTTTATAATTTATTTTAAGTCAGCAGGCTGTAGGACAAGTAGCCTGTAGCCAACATAAGCAATAGCTAACATAATTTATGGTTGAACCTTCCTCCCCTTCTCCTAATGAAGAAGAGTAGTTGTTGCCATTGCGTTATCTAAGACTCCCCAAGCAAAACAGAAGGAGGTCAGGATAGCCAAAAACAGCCTCCTTGGAAAGATAAAGAAAGGAATGCAGGGAGGAAAAGTGATGGCTGAGGTAAGCAGAGGCATTATCAGCTTTAAACAAAGAACTGGAAAAAAATTATAAAAGGTGACCAGAACAGAGAACTTGTGAATGCTTTGAACTTGTGAATGCTTTGAACTTAAAGGAGTTGAATCTGCATGATCTCTGCGGTAGACCATCTCCAGATTCTGAAGACTCACAGGACATCTGGTCAACAGACTGGTGAGATTTTATTAACAGAGGCTACATATCACTGCTTAGCTCTGCATAGTTGTGTATGTTCCAGTAAAACATGTCTGTTAGAGGATGGACTTTTTAATCTCAGCTGTTGACTGCCCGCTACCCACATTTATCACTTTGGCAACGGATTTGGCATTTCTGGGTGGGCTTGAAGCTTAAGTGAACTGAGGGAGATAACCTTCCAGGACTAAAGGTTTGAAGGATCACAATTTCCTTCTCTGAATATAAGGAAGGTGCAAGTACTAAGATAACTCTGTTTTGAAGTAGGAACAGTTGTCTCCTCATACATTACTATAAAAGAGAGTGGAAATAGCTGGAAGTTAGCAATCCATGCTTCAAATGTATATGTCTCCCATCTGGTCACCTGTGGTGTACCAGGAGGCATAGCTGTGGCATACCTGATAATGCATCTTTTGTCAGGAAAGGCTAATGAGGGTCATGTGTCAAACCCAGGACTAACCAAGTGGTCACTGTCTCCAACAAAGGCTTACAATAGGAGGTCAGGATCTATCTTTGTCTGTCTGTCTTTGATTCCATAATGGATGAAACAAAAGCAGTGGGAGACCATGAGTGCTTCTTACCCAAACCAAACTCTCGGAAACCACCCTTTTTGGATGGGACTGTTAAAATGTCAGAGACAAAAAAGTAGAGGGTACATTGGTTGGTTTATGGGTGAGCCAGATTGTTACGGAGGAGGAGCACCTTACCTGTTGTGTGTAAGTACCAGCAAAATGATCAAGGGAAAGTTGCTGCCATGTTTAAGTTACAGGTGGCAGCATTAAAGATACACTGGTAGATTGGCTACTGCCAGGATCCTGTTTCAGGCTGTGTTGTGAAGAACTAGCTCTTGATCTGGAGGAAATGGGTATGCAGTCAGCAGAGAGTACACTTCCTTTAGATTCAGTGTGCAAACTCAAAAAGTCCTTAAGGCATGGCCTGTTTCATCATTTTAGGTAAGGACAGAGAGCTTAGACAAGATAGTGTTGCTAGCACAAGATTGAACCCTCTCTGACTTAGTGGGAGAAGGGGGAAGTTTGAGATGGAGAGCGGTAGGGTGTCACAAGTCTATAGACTTATATAAAAGCTGGACAGTACCACAGATGGATCAAGTTAATAATGTGAGCTCATCCTCATGGAAATTCGTGAATAAACAAGATTACAGAGTGGTGCATGATGGTCTAAGACAAGAGAATGATTTAGAGATGTGTGTTAGGAAGAGTATAAATTACATGAAAAGCAGTCCACATACAAAAGTAATAAACTCACCAGAGAATTTCTGGACTATGGAGCAGGTTGTGAAATGGACCCTTCTTTTCCCAAATTTATGATAGTTTCACCAATTGACAGAAGTATTTCCAACTTACAGCAAGAAAGCCAGCACAGCTGCTTGGGCGACGATAGTGCAGATGTTTCTCTGACAGAAACTGGATATGACTTGGGTCTGTATGTCACAGGAAAAATCATAAATGATTGCATCTGGCATTCAGGTTTTCACAAAGGCTTTGCATTGCTGGACATCTCTAGAGAGGACTGCCGAATGCTGAAGATGACTCTGAGAGAAGCTGTAAAGCAGCAAGGGAAAGCCGGAGTTATTAGCCTCCCAATAATCCTAATGCTGGAATGAGGAACTGCTGCATCTCCTGGAACAGAAAAGACTTGAGGATGCTCCATTTGCGATTAGGAGCGTGGCTGCCAAATAAATTGCAACCATATGGTCCAACAGACAGATGGATTCAAGGCATGTTAAAGACGATGTCAGCTACACACCACCAGGTAGCCAGGCGTATGTTAGAAGCAAATGTTCAAAAAATGGATAAAGTAACATGCTTGTTGCACCTGGTAGGATGAAATACTGGAGACTGAATAATAGAGAGCCAAAGGAATAAAACACATGCTGAGACTTCAGAGAATGGGACCTCTTAGAATTATCAAGTGGGCCAGCCCTACCAGCTAAAAGTGAGAGGGGAAAGAAAGACCAGAAAAAATGTTCCATTTTTTGAAATTTAAATGCATGAAAAAGATACTAAGGAAGTTGAGGTTTTAACTTTTTTTTTTTTTCTTTCAGAAAAATGAAAATGGAGCCTGACTGAGACTGAAAGTGATAAACCTCACGGCATATCTGGCCTTGTTTGAGTACAGGTACTTTCAGATTTGTGGTTTCAGAGTTTCCTTTGGGAGATGCATAGCACTGCATGTAGGATGCATCTCACTAAACTTACTTAAAGGTTTCTCACATCTGTGAGATGTTTAAGGGGAAAGGTAGTAGTTTCTAGTTGAAAATACACTCTGACAAAGTAATCAAGAGTCCAACACATATTTAAATAAAAGACAGATAAAGACAGGCACAGGTTGTCCAGGGTATGAAACCACATGAAAGAATATTTGAAATGGGAAAATAAAATAAAATAAAATAAAATAAAATAAAATAAAACTTGTCCAATGTTCAACACCCAGGCTACATGACTAATCTTTTCTCTCTATCCTAGACACAGAATAATTGACTTGGCTTCACAACTGCTTCACGTATGAAATCTGTATGATTCTACTTGTTGGCTATGACATTGAGAGGAGCAGGAACTAGGGAACTCAGACAAGTCAGTAGCATGAATGCTGGAGCCCTTGCCAATTAGCTGGAGACTGCAGTGTTGTACAAGACCTCTGAGTCCTCCTAACTGAACAACAGCCAAGCTATAGTACTGGAACAGTGGTTGGTGGCCTGTTTGGAAACAGACAAACAAACAAAACAACCAAATGAAAATATCAAGTGTTACTGAAAGTATTAGAAATTAAGGAAATACATATGATCCCTTGTTCTTGGTTCCATTTGGCACTTGCAGCAGATGCATTGAGATGGAGACTGAGTCTTCCCCATGGAGATCAGAAAGATTGTGCTGGATTCAGCTATGGATAAAGAGTGGCAAGTATGGATTTGGTGGAAACTATTCACTTTTATTCAGGATGAAGTCCTCAGTTAAGTGACTGCCTGGTGTGGCATTTTAAGATCACTCTGCAGAAGTATAAGAAAACAGCATTATGTTATTTACAAAAAGGATATGTGTGTTTCAGAACAATGTGTGAATATGATTTAATTAATAACATTTCCAATCAAACTGTGTTTACTGACTCCAGTGTAGCTGTTATTGGATGCTGTAGGTTTTTTTGTATAAACCACCTGTGTTTTCTAGTTGATTACTCATTAAATACTGTACGCAGTATCAAAATATGACCCCAAATGCAACTGATATGAAATTGTTCCATGTAAAAGAAATATTAGAACATGAAAATTTTCAATAACTATTAGAAATGCTATGAAACAGTCAGAATGGCCTTGATAGTTATATATTGCAGTGGCAGATACTGGAATGAATTGAAAGAAGGAAGAATATCATTGGTGGGGTTTTCTTTGGGTGGTCACCTACAGGTGCTTGAATCTTAAATGCATCATTGTAGGATCTTGTCGTGGTCTTACTAACAGTGCTAATAGTGCTAATAATGTGTCTGTTGATGTAAAAACGGCTCATTACTGGTTGAGGCAAACAATGCACCAAAGTGACAGCCTGTTGCATGGACCAGCACTAGATGGATGCCTCCTGTCTTTGCCAAAGACTTCTTGGCTACAAAGAAGTATTGGTTCCATTATTATCTACCACTCAGTAAGCCCTGTGTAGCACAGACACAGGCTATGCCAACCCTTGATAATATTGCTTTTATTACAAGAAGGCCTCCAAGGAAGGTGTGGCAAATGTAGTAGCTGACAAGGCTTATAGTTTGCATAACAACTTTTTCTTGAGCATTTTTCTCTTGAAAAGGCAAGCATAGGTGCTGGCATGTTCTGTTACATGACACAGGAAACAGAACAGGAAATCTGGGGAAAATGTCCTTAGCAAGATAAAGTAAGAGCTGAGAGAAAGAGCAACTGCTGTAGTGAGCCTCAAAGAAAGAACTGTGAAAAAAGTTGAAAGGTGTCCAGAAGAAAGAAGCAGTGAACACTTTGAACATAAAGGAGCTGAGTCCACATGGGGCACTGCAGGTGGCCATTGCTGGACTCCAGGACTCCCAGCATGTTTGACTAAGAGATTGGTGAAATCTGCTAGAAAACAGTGCTTTTCTTTGTATAGTTGTGAGTGTATCTTGTGTAATTAATCTCTCTTGTGAAATTACTCTTGTCTCTTATGACATCAATCTGTCTCCATCTCAGGTGTGAAGTGCCTGCTATGCAGATTTACCACTTTAGCAACAAGGGCTGATTCTGCTCTCAAAGCCACTTGATTCTGTGGAAAAATATGAAGTCAAAACAGAGTAAGTAATGTCAGAACCTGTGCTGTATCAGTTCTACTAACTTTTGTGAAATAAAGAGGATGTTGAAAGTGGCATGAGTTTTCAGCACAGAGTGTGTTCATTTCAATTGATTCAATGGGAATGGACAGTTTATACCAATTAGGTATTTGTTAACTTCTTGGAGTACAAATTAATTACTGCAGTCTCCTGTATTCAGTTGTTTTCTATCTGCTATGAGTTTTATAGTCTCTCATTTACTCTTCGGGTTATGCCCCTTCTCAAATACATCAGATATTATATCCATTATTATGTATTTTTCTCTAACTCATTAATTTTCTGATTTGCCTTTTAGACCAATTTCTTCCTGGGATTGTTCCAGCACAGGTTTACTGCAAGTTTTGCCTTTGAAAGGTAATTTAGGACTTTCATAGTGGAAGTTCAGTTTCAGTGCTTAAAAAAGACCTTGCTATACAAGAAAAAAAAAAAAAAAAGACAGATATGCTAACCTATCCCCCCCTGCTCAGCTTTGGTTATTAAACAAGTCTTCTGGGGGTTGTATAAGTTCAGAGATTCTTGAACTTCTGCCAGAACCGTGGTACACTTTCAGTGGGTATATATAACTCTTTAATGCCTAGACTGCAGCTGGATATGTTGGGTTTACACATACCCAGAGTCTAATGCATGCTGTCTGCTCCAAAACCGATTCGCTCTTTTGCCATAACTCTTACTAGATTGTTATACAATAAAGAGCCAGGTGCCAACAATCTTAGCAACGATGCCCCAGCTAAATCTACTTTAGATGAAAATGCACCTGCCAGGAGTATTTCCCAGGGCATGCAATCATTTAGTCTACAAATTCAAATGATGCTTATTCTCTTGGTTAAATTACACCTAGAAGTCTAGTCAGATACATAAAGAAAACTTGGTAGACATGCTAAAAAGTGAATTAATTGTAGTCTCTGATTACTGATACAGATTTTACAGCCCTGGAGCTCTATGAATTCTAGTAGAGTTGCTTCAAATTTATGCCATTTAAGCATGAGAAGGCTTGGAATTGCCTGTAAGAATTTTCTATTTTCTCTGGAAAAATATTTACAAAGGTGCTTTCTCCTGCAATTGTTTTGAATCATGTGCTGTAGTAACAGGTATGTGGCTTCTGTGCCTGTCCCGAACCCTAGTTTTCCAATTTTGGGTCTGGATAACTTTTTAACCATGGACTGTTTCAAGTGAAAATCTCTGTGCATTGCAGGGGGAATGTATTGCGTGTAATGGTGTAAACTGGTGTAAATCAAGTGTTATTCCTCAGGAATCACCCTCCTGAAAAGCCTATTTACTTTCAGTGCATGTAATAGGAGCTAACCTGAATTTGGGTGGAGAAAGTATACACTGTGTTAGAATTGGTTGGGAGAGTAGATGCCTTATGGAATCGAAGAGGACAGAGGTCTTTGTTTGCAGATCTGTTCAAATCCAGATTCTGGATGACTGAAAGCTATTATTGTCACATAGCCATGAAGCATTAGATCATCTTATGTCATTTCCTGCACAGGGTTATGCTAACCAGAGTTGTCTAATTAGGACTCCTGCTGGGATTTCTAGGAAAAGGGCTGGCAAACACAGTGTTTTAACTTATCAAGCGTTATTGCCATCATGATGTCTGTGATTAAAAGTATGTTTGTAGACTACTATGGGGAACCCTTCTCTGCCTTTGCCGACACTATAAAAAAAGGCTGTGCCCCTCTCACTGGGCAGTCCTTGTCTGTCTGAATTTGATGGTTCTGCTTTTCAGCTGAAAGCCAGTTTTATACTGTGCACACAGTAGATTATAACAGGTCTTCTTGAATGGTCTAAGTTATCTAGTGGCATAATTAGGAATTTCGAATTCAGAGGTTATCCCAGTTCAAACTTCAGATAATTTTAACATTTCATTTTTCAAGTCATTACAGAATTCAGAAGTCTTCAAAAATGAACATAGCTTTTGAATAAAGGAGAATATAGGTACAATAGTAAATGTTTCCATAATCATAAAGAACTAATTAAAACAAGTGAATACATGGGTTAACTCAGATAATTTTAAGTAAATGTGGAGTTGCTGGCTGTGATAGCCATCGGTGACAGTGATCTAGATACATGCAGAATTTTCTGCTGAGGAGTCAGACCAGTCTGGCTTCTAATTAGTCTTACTCTGGGATCTTCTTTGCTTCCAATATCTACTTGAGTGAAACACATCTGTTGATTTTCGTCTTCAGACAAAGGAATGAAAAGTAATTGTCCAATGGTTCCTACACTATGCCTCGGGGAATCCTGGCCATGTTTAGTATCTCTGATACATAAAAATGAGTTAAAATTTGAAAAACTGTTGACACCTTTATCATCCATGAAAAGCTTTGTGGGGTGACTGTGTCCCGTGGATCCTAAAGCATGGAAGCTACTGCACTAGCTCATGTCTGTACAACACTGGTGAGTGGTTTCTCCTTTCAGCTATCCTCTGTGACAAATCTGATGACCTTTACAGCCAGAGGAGAATCTGAAGGGGGTTCTCTCACCTGGGTCTTGGCCCCTTGCTTTGTCCCAGCAGCACAGAAAGCCTGGCTATTGCCTGAGGTACTGTTAGTGATAGATGTGTAGGATCAGTACATTCGATTTAAGGCCAGCCTCCCACCTCTGCCAGAGACAGGGTTATGGTTGTTCTGTGAATGAGGAGGCTTTGCTATGCTTGGGGTTGCCCTTGAATATTAGATGTTCCCTTAGGTCTTTGGCCAACAAATATAAAATCTGAGTGGCCCTAAAAGTCTTTAAACAGAGCTGGAACTGGGAGTGGAGTGGAAGTAGATCCAGAGTCAGGGAGTCAAAACTGATCTCTTTGCAGCAGCTTTTCCTTAGCTGTACCCAGCAGAACCAAGGCACAGCTGAGAGTATAAAAACCTATAAATGTGTTAATGCTGGTAATATTGCTTGTTCTTTTCGCACTTAGCTTCCTTCTTGGAGGAAAGCCAGCTCATCTTTTGATTTATTTTTTTTTTGTATTATAGATTCTCCTGAGATGCTACATACTTCAGGTCAGGCTTTGTGATTTGTGTTCAAGTGGTGTAACTGAGAGTAAATCTATTAATTTATTTCAGTGTAGCAAGTAAGAAGCAGAACCCTTAATACTATTGCTGAATCAGTAAACAGAGGTTAATAAATAGTGCCACTCTGCAGATATTTTCTGCAGACAGGAACCCACAAAAAACTTAAAGGTCCTTGCATGACATTAAATACAAGCTAATTCAATGTAGTGTTAAACTTGTAGTCTTTCAGTTAACAGCATGAAGTAAAACAGATATTATAGGGTTTTTTAATTGTAATTCTGAAGCTAGGGACTTGAAACCATTTTTAAGTGACTAAATTTTGCTGTGAAAAACCAACAGGTGTCAATTGCAGATTAGGGTGATTTTGGAAAACAAGCTTAGCAACTGCACAAAGATTATCTCTGAAAGCATTATAAAAACTGCACCACCTGTAGTAGACAATAAGTGCAGCACCACAAAGATAAGAAAGAAACTGAGTAAGCCAGGAATTAAAAAGGGTATAATTTGACTGGAAAGTAAGTGTTGAGTGGTCTAGGCATTTGCACAGTGCAGATGGGACTGATGTGCTTTTTAAACTGTTGTACTTATTGAGAAATACTTAAGATTACAAAGGTTGCTGCCATACAATTTTTTTTTCTGGGAGCTCTGTTAGAACATGACAGCTGGATTGTAAAAAGAAGTAGATTTGTTCAGTTATGGAGGTGTGATGATGGTGGGCTGCACATTGTCTTGGTATGGAAAAGCCTGGGAGGAGAGAGAGCTTACAGAGTGGCACAGTGTTGCAGGAGAGACAAATACTTGGAAGGGTGTCAGTGACCAAGAGTTAAAAGAATGAAGAGAAACACAGTTGTTTTTTTTTTTTTTTGTGAAAACTGTAGTGCCACTAGTCCAGATCTAAGCCTGGGAGATTTCAGCATTGTAGATGAGAACAAGTGCTAGTTAATAGATCCTGCCTTCCTCTAGTGGGAGCAATGTCGAATTCACCTACTCCGTGTTGCCTGAGCCTGAACGCCAAACAGGTGCCTGCAGTGATTTTTGTTATTAGCTGTCACAGTTGATACAGGATTTAGATGGTGGTTCTGGTGGACATGATGAGTCCTGGTAAGGGTCATACATAAAAGAGAGCTGATGGGGTGAGACAACCGGGTACTATGATACGAACAAATATTTTTCCTCATAAAATAAATCTGATATGAGAGTGATCTATTTGACATAAGACGTAATCTCAGACTGGTTGTACAATTTGACTTATGGAGCAGAAAAAGGAAGTAGAAATTAAACAGGAAGATAAAAAATTAAAGGGGAAGAAATATGAACAAGTCAAGATGTAGCTATTGCCTTTTTACTGCAAAATGAAGCAAATGAAATGTCAGTCTGACTCTTTGGAGTGTTTCAGAGGCTTCCAGAGGTTACAGAAAGGCAGGAGTTTTATTAAGATAATGGAATTCATTATGGTATGATTGTTGGGAAGTATTGCTGACTTTGTTGAGGTGCAGAATAGATAGAGAGGATGTGTATAGGACTAAAAGAGACCAATATTCAAGCAGTGACATAGGAGGGGCATTTGGCTGTCAAAATTTGTTAAGATTGTCCCGATTTTCCAAATGCTATCTGTGACAGAAAGGTAAACAAGGCAGAAAAAATGTTTTGCAGCCAGTTTTATACAGATATCACATTATTATTAGTTAGATCACTGAAACTAGAAGAATTTGTTTGGAATAGGAAATGCATTTGGAATGACAGAGTTGTGTTTTATTAAGATGTCAGCTAGAAGTTAGAACAATGGCTGAGAGTTGGGAAGGGGAAAGCCAAAACAAAGGGAAGGAAATGTGGCAACTCATCAATATGGTTGAATTAAATTGCATTAAGGTGTTATTTAAATTAAACAAACAAACAAACCAACCATGACACAATCCACAGATCACATTCTAAACTTAGTATATTTCAGAATTCCCTTACTAAAACCAGATTTTGTTCTGCTCTTTGAGATACTGATTTTAATTCTAGTCTGCAGGCAAGCAAACAAAATAATTTAGGTTTTTTTTGTTGTCCAAAGTAGAACTCAACTGCCGCAACCAGCTTAAATGCAGCCAAAAAAAGGAAATTTATTATACATGAACATTATTCATATATATTTCTGTGCTACTTATAGCTTAAGCATGTGAAAAGGTGTCACAATTAAAAACTGCTGAGAGAATTAGGAGGTTACGGATCTGTTCCTGTACACAAACCTGTCTCTTTGGCTATCATCAGACACAACACAAACCAGTTCACTCCCAAACATAACATAATCCAGTAGGGAACATGGAGAAAGAAAAAGCTAGTGCTTTTACAGAATGGTATTACATCCTTGCTCTTCCTTGCATTCTCAAGCAGTTGCAGGGAGAGAATTCCTGCTGTTTAGACAGTGAAATACATTTGAAATGACAGAGACCTGTTCTATGAAGACATCAGCTAACTAACCTTATCGCTTTCTATGACAAAGTGACCCACCTACTGGATGAGGGAAAGGCTGTGGGTGTATCTTCTTGGACTTCAGTAAAGCCTTTGACACAGTTTCTCACAGCATCCTGCTTCAGAAACTGTCAGCCTCTGGACTGGACAGGTGAACGTTCTCCTTTGTGGAAAATTGGTTGGATGGCTGGGCCCAGAGAGTGATGGTAAATGGTGTTAACTCCAGCTGGAGGCCAGTTACAAGTGCTGGGTCCAGCCTTGTTCAATGTCTTTATCAATGACCTGGATGAAGGCATTGAGTGCACCCTTAGCAAGTTTGTGGATGACACTAAGCTGGGTGGAAGTGTTGATCTGCTGAAGGGTAGGGAGGCTCTGCAAAGGGATCTGGACAGGCTTGACCACTGGGCTGAGTCCAATGGCATGAGGTTTAAAAAGGCCAAATGCTGGGTCCTGCTCTTGGGGCACAACAACCCTGTGCAGAGCTACAGACTAGGAGAAGTCTGTCTAGAAAGCTGCCTGGAGGAGAGGGACCTGGGGGTGTTGGTTGACAGCCGACTGAACATGAGCCAGTAGTGTGCCCAGGTGGCCAAGAAGGCCAATGGCATCTTGGCTTGTATCAGAAATGGTATGGCCAGCAGGTCCAGGGAGGTTATTCTGCACCTGTACTCAGCACTGGTGAGACTGCACCTTGAATCCTGTGTTCAGTTCTGGGCCCCTCACCACAAGAAAGATGTTGGGGCTCTGGAGCGAGTCCAGAGAAGAGTGACAAAGCGGGTGAAGGGGCTGGAAAACAAGTCTTATGTGGAGCAGCTGAGGGAGCTGGGGTTATTTAGCCTGGAGAAGAGGAGGCTCAGGGGAGACCTTATTGCTCTCTACAACTACCTGAAAGGAGGTTGTAGAGAGGAGGGAGCTGGCCTCCCAGGTGCCAGGGGACAGGACAAGAGGAGATGGCCTCAAGCTCCGCCAGGGGAGGTTCAGTCTTGACATCAGAAAAAAATTCTTCACAGAAAGGGTCATTTGGCATTGGAACAGGCTGCCCAGGGAGGTGGTTGAGTCACCATCCCTGGAGGTGTTTAAAAGACAGGTGGATGAGGTGCTGAGGGACATGGTTTAGTGATGGATAGGAATGGTTGGACTTGATGATCCAGTGGGTCTTTTCCAACCTAGTGATTCTGTGATTCCATGATTCTGTGTGATTTAGCTAGAAGGTGAAACCTGCCTGGACCTCCTTCCCTATCTTGTCTAGGAAAGATAGAGCAGGTTGGATGGAAAATACCTGTGGAGTGGATCTGGTTGGACTTTGAGGACTGGATTGTTGAGAACAGCAAGTGAAATGAAGAGTATAGATAAATTTGGGAGATCGCTTGGTAGGACAGAGAAAAGATAATCTCATGGTGAATGTGTACTAATGGTGAACAAATGCAAAGCATAACGTATTGTGAAGATGTCTGGCATTCTTATGATAAGAAAGGCAACAACTCCTGAAACTTTCATACTTAGATTAGATGTTTAGTAGGTGCAGTGTGGGCAGCTTGACAAATGCGCCAAAGAAATTACTTTTCTACTGCATAAAGTCATTCTGTTATTGTTCACTTGCTTGTTATTAGGATAGGCTCCAGCCCCAGCCTTTCAATTCACAATAAGTGAAACCACCTCTCTAATCACAATTGGAGAAGTCTATAGTTCTCACACCAGGGGAGGAAGCTAGGATTTTAGTTCCTAGTGACCTTCTCTTGTTCTTAAAAATTTTTGTTAGTCTTGTGGGGAAAAACAAAATTACCTTTCTACTCCTTTATCCTTGACCAAATGTTATTTCTAATTGTGTCCAGATACAATCAGTGATATGCTTGAATCTAAATGGGTAAAGAAACCGCAACAATTGTGTTCTTGCAAAACACACAAGTACAAAAAATGCTAAAAAATCTTCAATGATGAGACAAGGTAACAGAGAACTGGGTACATTCTTTTCCCATCTTCTCTGGAAGTCCTGGATGATGAAACTTGTGTCAGGTTAGTCTAGATTTTCACCAATGCAAGGAAGAGCAAAATCTAGCACATTTCTAAAATCACTCGGCTTCCTTGTGGTATCAAAATCTGAAGAGGGAAACCCTCCGTTGTCAGATCTTAGAAAATCCTGATCATGCACACTTCTGCAAACAGAGCTGGAATTTAGAACATGGTGGGTGTAGATTTATGCATCTAATAATATTGGGACTTTAGATTTAGTTTTTGCTGTTGATTGAACCGGATAATATTAAAATATTGTATCATTATAAGTATCCTATTTTTTTTTAAAATTATTTTAAACTGAACTGCAATGTCCTTAGCATTTCAAAGCAACAATTTTAAGAACCTGTTTAAATAACACTGAGGTAGAAACAGAAAATAAAATGAAATAAAATGTGTTTTTCTTGAAAGGACCACAATTTCAAACTTAGATCTGCGGCTTTTCTAAACAGACATTTTGAAAACCAGTGGTAAACAGAGGATATTCAGCTGTATCAGAGGTCAGTTCTTTAAACTGCATGACTCTTCTTCCAAAAACTTTTAAAGTTTCACTATAAACTCAATCAAGAGGCTTCTCTATTGAAATCTAATGCTTTCTGTCACATATTTGCCTGAAGACTGCAGACTTGGCCATCCACACCCAGAGGCAGGTCAGCAGAAGACATGTACAGTAACTGTAAGTGGAAGAGAATGACCGGTGACTTTCCAGGCATGGGATGGAAAGGAGGGCTCAGCTCAGACTAAGGCATGCTTGCAGGGTTGTCTTGTTGTTCCCTGAAGATGTCCTTTGTGACCCCTCTCCTCTCCCTTTTCCTTGGGCCGGAGGCCCCTGCAGCCAGGAGCAAGCACAGGGGGAGATGGCAGTACTGAAGGCATGGGCTGAAATGGGGCTGTCTGTGCTCTCCCAGCGGTGGTTTGGGACAGAGCAAAAGCTTTGCATTACATTTACTCTTGAATGGGGGCTGCTTTTGGGCCCACCCTTGTGAATGCTGTGGCAGAAAGAAATGCCCTCACATCCATATAACGGTGGCAGAGAGCTCCTCTGCTGTAGTTCCCAGATCCTCTGGCAGCCCATGAAAACAGAGGCAGTTTGTCTGCTCTCCAGGCATTTATTTATTGAGCAGAGAGGAGGGCTGAGCACTTTCAGGACAGCAAATTAACAGGAGGCTCAGAGAATTAATAATGTCACATGGAACTATTCTTTATTTAGTTACTAACTGAAAGGTGGCTCAAACAAACAGCTATCACACCACCCAGTGCTTCATTGGCCTCGGTGAAAGTAGTTTGTGTGAAATGCAGCTTTGAGTGTACAGATGTCACTCCTGTTAAGATAATTTACCCATAGTGATAATAGTGATGTATATATTTTAATGCAGACTGGGACTCCAGTTGTCCCTCTCAAGAATTAGAAATGAAATAGCAGTAACAAATTTTCTACCCAGGCATCATGTCATTAATTCAGTCGTTGGACTTGAGGCCTTTGCAAAAATTCTGGGAGATGCTATATTTTAATGCTATATATTTATTCCAGAAAGAAGTAATGGGATTTACAGGTGCACATCGGATGGATGTGTTAGTGGGAGAGGGATGGCCAGTTCATCGTGTGGGTGTCAGTTCAATGCAGGAAACCTCTCAAGTTGGTGGAATCAAATGACAGATGGAGTTGTGCAGTGCAAATGATATTTTTGCGGTATATAACTATTTAAATGGGGTTTTTTTTTGGAAGTCAAACCAGCCAGCTATATTAGTGTAGGCTGAATAGGGGATGTGAGGTGCAGGTGGCAGCTGCATCTATACTGCTGGCATTGCTCAGCCTTTCACCATACACATGCTTACCATATTGTATAATATTAACAATTGTAATAGTGTAATAATTGTAATTGTATAATAATAACAATTTCTTCCTCCTTTCTTTCTTCCCTTGTGAAATAAGGAGTGACAAAGTAGTGTCTTAACAACAGACATTTTTGTGGTCGAGGAGTAAGAAAGGAAGGGAAGACTGGAGAAAATACTGATGAAGAGATAGTATCCTTATTTCACCTCGCTGTTAACGAAGCCTTAACAAGCCTGGAGTCTGCATGCAAAAAATGTGTTGGCAATTGTGTGGTCATCCCATGCACACCTGCTGCTTCAGCTGGGTGGGAATGCAGGAGCAGTGCACGGAGATGCCAGCGTACTCACTGTATCCACGTCATCGCTGTAGCTGTTGTCCCCAGCAGCAGCAGAGTGCTACTTTGGGAGAAAGCAGAGTACCGGCAAGGAGCAAAACCCTGGGAATGGTGTTGTAGTTTAACCCTCATAGGCAGCAAAGCACTACACAGCCTCTTGCTCACTACCCCCCCAGTGAGGTGTTGAGGAGAATTAGAAGAGTAAAGGTGAAAAAACTTGTGGGTTGAGATAAAGACTGTTTAATAATTAAAAAAAAAAAGAAAAAACAATGGGGGGGAGGGTAGGGGTGGGGGAAAGGGGGTGGTGGGAACCTTAACAAGGAAAACAAATGATGCAAAAGAAAACAATTGTTCACCACCAACTGATCAATGCCCAGCCAGTTCCAGAGCAACAGCATCCCCCACCAACCTCCACTGCTGGGGTTTTATTGCTGAGTGTGATGTCATCTTCGCAGGTCTTAATTCCATATTCTCTATTTGTCTGCATCGTATTTTTTTTCCTAAAGCATAATATAATATATAATTTGTCTATGTAATTTTTGTCTCCCTGTTAGATCAGCTTGCTTGTCTTATTTGGGAAAAAACTATTCTATTCTTCCTAGCTATCAGGAGGAAATATGCAATCTCTAAGTCAAAATTTGCATTCTATTCTTATTATTCTGTTGTTCCCCATAGAGTCATCAAACACATTGCAGGACTAGAGCTTATTGATGCATTTCCTGATGTAATGCCTCTCTTTGATAATGCATTTTTATATCACTGCTGTGTGAGATTCTTTTCTGAGCATATTTAAATCTAACACGGTTCCAATACGAATACTCAGAAGCTTTAAATATAAACATCTAGTTGAAGATGTTTCTCCTCATTGCAGAGGGGATTGGACTACATGATCTTTATAGGTCCCTTCTAACCCAAAATATTCTGTGATTCCATATGGTCTGGAATATCCCTTTGGTAAGTTGGCTTAGTTGTCCTGGCTATGCCCTCTTCCAGCTTCTTATGCCCCCTGACCCTGTTTGCTGATGGGTTGGTGTGAGAAGCAGAAAAGGCCTTTACCAAGCACTGCTCAGCAATAATTGAAACTTCCCTGTGTTATCAACGCTGTTCTCATCACAAATCCAAAATATAGCACCTACTGTGATGAAAATGAACTCTCTGCCAGCCAAATCCAGTTAGGGATGCTGAACCACTGTGTTGGCTCCAATCACTGTTCCTGTATTCAAGGAATAGGCTTCAATCTCCGGTGCTGTTGTTGTACAGGAGGAGGAAGGTGCTTCCTCTGATACTGGTCCTGATTCTTCAGGCAGGGCTTTCATAAATCTTCCCCTAAGCCAGTGAAATTTTTTGATGTACACAGGCAGGGGGAGGGGAGCCAGTGTAATTAGAAAACAAAAAAAAGCTGAAGGAGAACTAATTACTGCAGTCATTTTTTTTTCTGGCTTTGTTAATGAGGAAATGGAACTGGGAAACAGATACTGTATATGAAACCCTTTGACAGTTTAAAAATTGTTAGCCTCATCTAGTGAGACTGCTTAATTTTTAGTATTAATCGCAGAGCCATTCCCAGAACGACAGTTCACTGAGCTGCAGTAGTAGTCTGCTAACAATATTACTCCTTTTTTGTTTTAAAGCCTCATCACTCCCCATTTAATGTGGTACTTACTACATGTGATGAGTAAAGGGAGGTTTGTGCGTTTGGAGTGGCTCCTGCATGTCTCAACACATCTTATCTGGCTTTCCCAAGGATTAGAGGAATAGTCTGTTTCCTTCTTCACCCCCGCGTTGCGTGGATACTTCAGTAGTTGCCAACCTTCATCCAGCTTCATAGACAAGCCAGGAGCAGGTTGTTGACGACTCTTCATGCAATGAAACAAAGAAATGTGAATAAATTACTCTTTTCCCAGGCTTTTACACAATATTCAGTACAATATTTGATAGCATCAAAAGAAAGTAACACACTTGTAAAGGGAAACAGTACATTGTAGCACTGACCTTTTTGCTGCAATGCAGATTATCTTCACAACTTGGATGAAGAAAACAATGTATTGGCTTCTTACTCTTAGACGAACAAAAACTAAGAGACCGCAGAGATTATTTTTCTTTTATCTTTAAACTTTGTTATCAAAATCTTAACTTATAATATGGTGCCACTTACTTTTTTCAATGCTGGCATCTTGGCATGGATCCATTTGTAAACATTGCTTGGAAATGCCAAGCTCACATTGAAAGCAATCGGGGTTTGAGATGTGTAGGATGAAGCCCACTCAACTGTTGTGCAGATTTGCTGATTTATATGACAAATCACATGCATTTTTTCATGTTGGCCACTCTCTTTTTTTGTACAAAAAGAAATTGTTTCTTAAGCACATATTTTATCTTCTCTCATAAATCTAAAGCCACTGAAATCCAGGCTGCATCCTACTGTGGCCCTTGCTGCCCCTTTATTTCCTCTACAATGGAGGTTGATTTGTGTAGACTACTATACATAGAAGTATCTGCAGCAGAAGAAAACCCAGAATTTTCAATTCTCTCACATTTACTTGCTACAATTCAGTATTTGCCACAAAGGGTGCTGTACTGGACAGCTTCCATTATAACTGTGAATGTTTGAATCTGCTCCACAATGGGTTAAGTTCAGAACTGATATCAACTGCAATTTGTCTATTAGGGTCGGGAAGAAGGTGATTTCTTGCTTTATTACAGATAAGTGGATTTGCCTTCAGTGTAAAACTATGCAGTGGCACAAATATCTCGAGTGGTGCTTTCTGCGACAGATCGGAATTTGACGTAGTATGCAAACACAATTTTCACAAATTTGGAACTGAAGCTGAAATACTGGACTATTGTGTGCAGTCCCCTCCTCTGAGATGAAAACAGGTTATAGAATATTTTATCAAGCTCCAGTCTATCCCAATGATGCATTTTTTCTCCATTATAATATTAGAGGGATGTTCAAGAACCCACTCTTCCAAAGGCTCAAAACCTTCTTCGAAATCAAGTTTTACATATTCATGAACACTCATACCCATTTATTCTCATGCTAGCATTTTCCTTTAGCTTAAACAGCTCTTTCTTCTCCATGTGTTTACCTCCTGCAACGTATTTATAGGCAGTAATCATAACCCCCATTGTTTACCACATCTCTATTTACTATTTTAATCAGAAATAGCAGCCCTGATTTTTTCCTTTTTCTTTTCTTTATAAAATAAAAGATTGGTTATCAGATACTTGATGCTGCCAATTTTCTTTCCTTTTTTGTGTTAATTTTAAATGGCATCAGTTTATTTAACTTGCTGCCTATACTGAAAAAGAATGTTACGCCTAATTGACTGCATTTTTGTAGCTACACAAAGGGGACATTGCATAAAGGAAAGGCAATTGGATTCTCTATCAAAACAAATTAGAAAGTATATTTTTGGTTCTAATTGGGTAACAAAAATATTTGGATCCTCTGCAAGCTGTATAAATCATTTGACCTGTTTATGACCTCAGGTGCACTTGGTTCACCTCCAAAGACCAAATGAAGTGATAACTGTAGCTAGTCAATAATCCAGAACTTAGCTGGCCCAGGAGACATTGGTATTAGTGTCCTGTGGGTGATGTCTAAATTAGATGGCAGTGAGGTATGTGTACACTAGAGTGGTCATTAGAGTGGGCAGATGTGCTCAGCTAATGGCTTACAGTGGGGATTGCTGCAGGGGGAATTCCTTGAGAAAAAAGTGAGTTAATATGAGGCAATAGGCTATACCAAAGGGTGCTTTTCTTTGAGCAGTGATGAATATTTTCAAAACACAGAGTTGTTACAATTACTTGATGGACAAAATATGTGAATTATTAATTTAATATGAAAGATGAAAGTAATCTGGTTGCATAAACACTGGCCAGTAATTCTGTTCAAAGTAAGCTTTTAATTCTAGATACATAAAACATTGGACTAAACCAGGAATGTAACATAGAGCCCTATGCGCAACAGAATAAAACTCTACACATGTAAGCAAAAAATGTCTGTGATCTCATTACAGCATTGAAAGCTACCCAGCATTACTCCCAGATCACAAAGAAAACTAAGTGCACGAGTGACCTATGTACCAGCATCTATGCAAATCTCAGGCAGATGCAGAGATTTATACACACTTTACACACCCCTGAGGAAATACCCATTTTATATCACTGATGGAGCAGATGTATTTTCCTCTGTGAAATGTGCCTAGAATCTAATCAGAACAAAGTGTTTAATGTATTCAAAACAAGCACACACCATCTCTTAACTTTACTAGCAAATGGGAATAGGGAGCAATGTCATATCTGAACTAATTAGGGGTTTTATTGTATGCTATGACTATACATTTGTGTGAGTGCACTAGCAGAATCTTGTGCCATTCCAACTGCACTGCAAATTCTTACCCAGGCAAAAATAACTTTTTTTTTCTGATCATCATTGGTAGTGTAATGAAAAAGCTGCCAATGTGAGATACTGTGATCCTTCGAAAAATTTTGCTGTCAATTTCTAGTATTTCCTGCTGTACCCCCAGCCTTTTTAATTCTGTGGATATGGAAGAAAATGAAGTGAAAAACTCTGAGCCAAAGTCAGTTCCCAAACACAATCTCTTAGACCAATCAATCAGCCCAGTCCTGCATCTGTACATTTTGCAACAGGGAGTGAATATTATGCTGGAAAATTTGAACTTGTAGATCCTTAACTGTTTTGATGTCATATCATCAAAATGAAAGAACGTGGTGCTGTTAATGTCTATGTCATCCTAAACAGTGTAAGAGGAGATGGATATTTGAAGTGTCAAGGCATTTGAATATATCTTATGCCATGGTTATGAACAATTATGTAAGGATCCATGAATAAAATATTTTTAGAACATAAACAGAGTAGAAACACAAGAAAAAATGAACAAAATGCTCAGTAATGAATCAAGAAGGAAATTAATCCTTTAATCTTTTTCAGACCTTGGATAACAGCACTCCAAGTAAAGCAGAATTACCCATAGCAAAGTCCAGAGAAATACATAATTTACAATCTAAGCACTGCAAAGATTTTAATCCTCATTTTTTTTTGTGAGGCTTGCAGATGGAGAAATTATTGTTAGCCTTTCTAAGCCTTTGATACTTCAGTGAGGCGATCCAAAAATGGGTGCATTAGTGTCCGTAGATTTAAACGCAGGATTAACAAGATGTTAGTGTTGAATTCAGGACAATGAGACCTAGCCTCACAAAGCAAACAAATCACTCATCCTGCTTCTGGCATCAGCTGGCAATAAAGTTGCAAGGAAGACTGCTTGTTCCAAGGAACCTGTAGCTCACATAGTGACATGAATATTTGTCAGTCTAATGGAAGTCTGGGAGAAGAGAAGATAGAATTTGGAAATAATTTAGGTAGCTGAATTGTTGAGGGGTTAAATATAGTACAATTATTTCAACATGCCAATTTTGAGATGCAACTTTTTTTTGATAAATGAGTTCCTGAAATTATTCAGGATGTTGTTGCTGAATGGCTAGTGAGACAGGTTTTGGCATGCATTAGCTGAAAATCCAAGATCTGTCAGAAGCAGGATACTAAAGAGATTACTTACACTGACTAATAAAAATGAAGCATTCTGGTTCTAGAAGTGATTCTTATTAGTGTCATTTTACAACTAGTGAAGTGGTACAAGAGACGTCTAAGATACAGACTGTCTTTCAAGGCAGTTGCTCAGAACATCAAGGTCCTTCTCAAAGTAGAAAACTTTTCTGTCTGTGAATTAAAAATTAAGCTTTATTTTCTTGGTTGGACTTTATTTGGATGATCACTTGGAGGTGCAGTAGCTACAAGCTAGATTTTCTTCTGGTTCACAGGTTTACATTGGTCCAGTGAGGGAGCGGAGCTACAGGGAGCTCCATAGCTGAGAATCCTCATCCTGAGCTGTATCTGACTAAGTTTAAATGCTTTTATATCTTTAGTAGCTTATGATTTTCCAAATTGATTTAATGGATTTAATGCAGCCATGTAAAATGATTCCTTGGACACAAGTGTGAGTTCAATGTTGTGAAAATGTGACTGATGCGAAAGCAGGGAAGGGTTAATAAATTGATCAGATTTGTTGAGGGTATTTGCCATCTTTGAGAAATTCTAGGATCTGAAAAAATAATCAAGTTGGTTTGGGAAGTACAAAGAGGGAATGTGAGTGTTTCCCCCTTCAGGGGATTTCTGAAGAGTTTTGTTGGGAAAGAATAGAAATGTTTTATTAAAAAAATTGGAATTCTTGGTGTGATTATAGTTTGGGACAGTTCTATAAAAAGGCTTGGTGACTCCACACAGGTAAGTAGCCAGTTTTGGAAGACTCTTGAGGACTGTACATTTACATAGACTGTTTTTCTACATTTTCTAGTGGTGAAATTTTCCATCGGAGAACATCTGATTGGTCTCAAAGTGCGCATATCACTAAGGATAGTCAAAGAACCTGGACTGATGACACAGAGTCCTCATGTACAGAGCCCCTATGATGAAAAGGTGGAAGAAACTAATAACAGGTTGGAAGAAAGAAAATCTGGCAGAGACAAAATGAGAATTTTTAGAAATCAGAATTTCTAGTAGAGGGGGAGATGTAGTTAAAAGCTTGGACAGAAAAGCATTATTCATTGTCACCCTCTTCTCCATTTAAAATTACATTTTTTAGCAGTTAAATTTTGCCTGTTTCCAAAAGCCCATCAGTCTACATTTCACCTGATTTACTATTTGACTGGAGAAACAATATTAACTGAACATTTGCCTGCCTTAGCTGTAACAACAAGGTCAACCTTGCGTGATACCGTTTCTCCTGGAAATAGTCTTATTTTAGCACCAACCATTTCTAAGTTGCAGTAAAATTTTAATATCAGTCTTCCTGAAAACGCTTCATATTCCTTGCACCTGTTTGACAAGAAGGAGAGAGGCAGCGCCCAAGAGAAAGACATGAACTAAGGTTGAGGGGGAAAGATGGGGCAGGGTTGATGAGGGTACTGCTCAGCTCTGGTCTCATAGAGATGAAGAGTTGTGGCAGAGATACAGGATATGAGAGATCTACTTTCTTCAGCATGGCTGGTTGGTGGTAGCCCAGGGGAAGTGGTGATGCTCATCCTCCCCTTCCCCCTCTACAGGTCAGAGCTGATGGAAATATCAAATGGCAAGAAGGAAAAGCACAGAAATGAATAGAGCATGGCAGAAAGAAGATGCAAGCATGCCAAGAGACAAGATATCCTGGTGAAACAGAAGGTGAGAGGGGAAGCCTATGTCTGCAAGCTCCTTGGTAAACTTCCTTGGCCTGCAAGACCTCTGAAGATGAAAGGAGCTCCCAGTGTTCTGGGCTGGATGCAAGAAAAACTTTTCAAAGTTTTTTTCATGTGGGAATAACAAGAAAGGCATGTGTATGTGCTTTTAAAAGGTGTTCAGGGCACCGTGTCTGGCTGGGAGAAGCCCACCTTCATCCACCTGCAGTGCCACCATACTGGCCTGGAGTCTCAACTGCAGGGCTGCTCTGGTGCTGGATCAAGGAGTATTTCACACTTCTGAATATTCAGCTTCTTTTGTAGGAAATGAAACATCTTTCATGAGGCAAGCAAAGACTCTCAATCCCTGGAGCAACTCCAGGGGCATGAAAAATTCAGCTCTAAGGCTCTTTTAAGTGCTTGTCTTTCTTCTGAGTCAGGCAGAGCAGGTCTGCAGGCTGGGGTTATGCACAGTTCCAGGTGTCGTTGTTACAAGCACAGAGAGAGCATCCTCTTTCTCAGTTTGACCAGAAATTATATTCTGCTATTGAAAAGAATTTGCTGGCAGCAGTTTTGCTGAGGATCAAATAAACCCCATGAAAAGTTTTTATGTAGATGAAGTATCATTTTCCTATTGCTTTGCCAGAAAACTTATAGTTAAACCCTATTTTGTAGCATTGCATTTTATATTGGAGACTTCCAGGGAATGGCTGTGGGTTCATACACATGAAGCAGTAGCATATTCAGATTCAGAGCCTATGAAAGCCAATGAGGATTTTCCCTTCAACTCATCTTCCCTGCCACTCGTGGGTCTTTCCATGTACTCATGCAGCATTGACTTGGTGGGAAGCCAGATATTCCCAGTTGCTCCTTAAAATCTCCTTCCCATAACACACATTGTTTACTTGGAATGAGTCAATTAAATTAGCAGTTCATCTCAGCTAACTGCCTTTTAAACTCCTCAACTGTCTTTGCATTCCCTAGGGCTACTTCGTAGATGCTGATCACACTGGACAGGAGATAGTGAGGTTGGAGTGATGGGCAGCCCATGCCAAAACAGAGCACCTAGCTTGACTTGTCAGCATTTGCAGCCTTGAGGATGAATGTTATTGCTGGAAGTGCAGCTCCTGTGGGAGAAGTTTTCTTCTCACATTATCCACTAGAGGCTTTTTTAAAATTAAAATTCATTCTCCAGGGAGTCTATAACAAGGATACTGGGGAAGAGAAAGACTATAAAGAAGGGCAATCACCCTGAGAGGAACTATTTTCTATTGCACTCTCCTTTTCATTTCCACGGCTGCAGCCTGGACTCCCTGTGCTGGTACCAGAAGACACTGACCATGGAATTGCAGGATCTGAGGCTGCGCCAAGTGGAGCTCAGCCAGGTGGCAGGAGCTTGGCAGCCACCAGCTCTCTCTACAGCTGGCTTTCCATACAGTGAAAACTTCAGCACGTGACCTCTAGAAGCATTGCTGTGTGTTTTGACACAAAATGAGATGCAAACGTAGTGTTTGGAATACAAGCCCGGCTTCACTGCCTGCTTTGTTTCCTCTTTGCATTATGAATAAGAATGAAGGAATCAAGCTCTTTGACTTGCACCCGAATTTCTGATCCAACACAGCTTCTTCTCTTTTTCTCTTGTAATTAGTCTCACTGAGAGCTGCTGGAATTGTTGAGAGGTTCTTGGAGCGGATAACAAGTGCGCATGTGCCTTTTGCCCAGAGCAAGAGGGAAGAAAAACACTCGTGTGGTGGAAGTCCTGGAAATGTTATCCAAATAATTCTTTTATTCTTGTTTGGACCAAAATGTTGTTTTGAAGCTTAGAACATATGAGGCTACACCTACTTATTTTGTTTGTGAACTGTGGACAAAGAATGACAGAGTTGCTAAAGAGAGGGTGCTTGAAGCTGAATTCAGTCCTAGGACCTCTGGGATCATGTTGGTAATGGAAATGTCCCTGATGGCTCTTTACAGCTGTCTAGTTTCAGCACCATTCAGTGGATTTGCAGGGCCCTTGAAATTTCCTCCTTAAGCTTGATTTGGGGAGCCCTCTGAGTACAGAATTGATTTCTAAAATTTCTTGCTGAACATCCCATTGGTTTAAGTGAATGGAGGTTCTGAAACAGGAAGCTACAAACACCTAGGAAAACAGTGTTTATTTTTCACTCCCTCTGATGTCTCATTCTACACCCTCTGTGCACACACAGCGTTTATTCTGGCCAGTTACAGTCTTAAAAGTGACAATAATAATTTGGGCCACAGCCTAACAAAGCATCTATAAATGTTCCTATCTTCTGGCATGTGAGTAGCCCCTGTACATGTCAGGAGTTTTATTACCCTAGCTGGTTTTGTGATTAAGAGATTTTTCCATGTGTCTCAGCAGATATGAGCAAGCAAAGAAACTACTAAGAAAAGAGAAAACCAGTTTTGAAATGTTTGTTGTTTTTTTTCTGAGTGGGTGAAAGATGCATGTATCCATTCTATTTTTATGCTTAAAAAATGTTAGAAATCAATATAAAATATTACGTATGTTTATATTACCTATATTTATATTAAATATATTAATTTACATACTTTAAACATAAACCTCAAAGGAGTGTTTTGATCGATATTTCCATATGAATTTCATTAGTCATGGAAACCTATTAGATTTCCTAGCCATATCTGTATTACAGATGCTTTCCACTGGGAACTTTGATGAAACTTAGCTTATTTCTCATAGTTTCCTCAACACTCATGAGAACAGCAATATCTTTCAGGACCACTACTGCCCCTGAGTGGCAAGGTCATGATGAAAGGTCCCACCTCCTGTTTTGTCCTGTCTTTACCTCATGAAGAAGACTGACGGAATAAAGACTAAAAACTCTGGATTTGGCAGTCTCTGGAAATGTCCTGTTTTCCTGTTATGACAGGCTGTAAATAGAACATAATTTACCAAGAAAAAGGATATCAGACAAAAATACATTTTCAGCTAGTAGTTCCTCACAAACCTGGTTTCTTGGAAATGATGACTGACTGAGTACCTTGCTTATTTTCTGTAGTACAGTTTGAGATTGTTTCTTAGGAACTACATGTTTTTATTTGAAATACAAGTAATTTCTTGCCAATTATGCTGATGAAGCATGAAGCTCATTCACAATTCCTTTTTCAGATTCCAGTTCGGTGCACAATAATGTTCAAACTACCTACGGCTGGATTGTCAAGGTAGAAGTAGGTTATTTGCTGATGACATGATTTGACCTACATTAGAAAGAGGAAAAAGAATAGTCTGTCCCCTCTTTGTTGGTTCCATAATCTGTATCTACAAAAATGTGTGAAGTCCAGCTTCAAGCAGATAATTGGGTATCCCAGGCCAGACAGTGTCATTGTACCTCCAGTTAAATGATTTTGAAGTGATTTCATTGCAGATATAAGAAAATAATTTAGTCTGATATTGGTAAAAATATGTTTTAATTTGAAATTTGTGTGTGTCCGTGTGTCCTGCAGAGGAGCTAATTAAAAAAAAAAAAGGTGAAGACTAGTGAGCAGCCTGAAGAATAGGGAATTCCCCTGGGGTGGTAGCAGCTATGGTTTAATATTGCAGACTGAAAAAAAGACTCAAACACAAGTCTCTTGCTATTCAAGCGAATGCTTTAACCATGCCTAAGGTGACTGGTGCTGGCACTTTTTATCCCAGTATGTTTTTCACTGAATGTGCCCGGGGTTGGTGTGTTCAGGGATGAACCCAGCACTGCTGCTGTTGTGCATTAGGCGTAGTCTTTTTTCTTGATGGGGAGGGAGCCACTGTACCGCTTGTACTGTCTCCCCAAATTACAGCAGTGCTTATGCAGGATGTGGGAATGGCCTGTTCAGAACTTGTGCTTCTGAGTGAGAGCAGGTGGCTGTATTTAGGGCTCTGGATAATGGTATAGTTCAAAAAGATTTTTATTTTTTTAATTTAAATTGCAGCCAGTGCTAGAGAGTATGGGAAAACAAGACTTTTTAATCACCCTGTCAGGCTTACATCTGCCTGGGCCTCAAACTTAGCTTAGAATCTAATCTTTTTTATCTACACTCTGTGATTGAAAGTTGCTGCAGTTGGCTTCATGTGCTTGTGTGTTTGGACTAAATTGCATTTACATTATGAGCTGTCTGAGAATAACCCTCTGATAAAAAGCAGCTCTGACTACCAGCAAAGTTACTCTGGACAGACATTGGTGTGACAGAGGTCAGAACTGATCCTTCAGGAATTTAGTACCAGACTTATTTTGTAAAGAAAGTCAGAGGTACTTCGGAAGCTCAGTAACTGATGTAGAGTGGGTGCTCTAACAATCACCTTTTGTGGCTGCTACCTAGCCAGTTACTTAGCCAGCCTTAGCACTAATAAAACCACGTAAAGCTTTTTTTACTGAAGTTCGAGTTACAATCATTTTACTTTGAGTTCCTACTTTGTCTTTTAATTCCAAAGACAATCCTGCTGCAGGCAATCAGGCTGTTTGCGGACTAAGGTACCTCTCAGAATCAGTGTGAGAAATTTGGCCCCTGGTATCAGACTATACCTTGTATGTTTATGTGAACTTTCACCTGGCAAATGAAGCTGTATGATCTGCTAAGGGGTTAATCGTTTGGTTTACTTAAAAATTCTTAGCCACGATGAAAAACATTTTAGCACATAAGAGGAGCGATTGTGGGTGAAAAACTGAAGATACATGATTTATCACTCCCCTCACAAATAAAATTTATTCATTGCATCCACCAGCCATCACACAGATGGTCAGAAAATTGGCTTTGTGTAGGGATGTGGATTCAGGCATGAATATTAATATGAGACAGATGTAAACGCATATTAATATGCATTTGCTTTGCATGGACTGACATTACAATATTTTCATTAAAGAAACCACATTTGAAATGGAAAGTATAGGTCACCTTTTAAAAACATAAAATAGTAGGGTACAATGTATTTGCACTTCTCTAGAACAACAGAAATGACTGAATAAGTATTTTTTTTAAAAAAAAAAAGTGTGCGTGACATTTCTTGGAGCAAAATATTTTGGATGCAACATAATAATAATTAATTAATTGAGAAGACGTCTCCCACTTTGTGGTTAAAACGTATTTCCTCCTTTTTGTCTGCCTTGTTACGCTGGCAGTAATGCATACGATGATGTTTGAGTGATAGATACAGGGCTTCAGACTGGCATACAGTAAAGTTCAGCTAAGTTACGTAGACTTACTAAACTCATCCTGTCTCAAAATGCACCATTCAATATGTTGTTGCTTTTCTAATGGCAGCAATGCATAAACCCCATAAGATTGATGAAGATACAGTAATTCATAGGTTTTTTTTTTTTAGGGGACAGCACTGATGTTTGCAGCAGGGTTCACATCTGTGCATTGTTAGTATTTGCTCATGGTAACATCATACATTTGCCCAAAGAGAAACACGATGTCATTATATATGTCATATTATAAAAGACTATTTCACTGATATTTGCTAAGCATTTTTTGCAAAGGCTCAGGAACAGAAATGTAATTTCAAGAGGCAGCATAATATTTATGGTTGGACTCGATGATCCAGTGGGTCTTTTCCAACCTAGTGATTCTGTGATTCTGTGATTCTGGATCTGTGAAGAGGGAAATTGGATTAATTTTGTTCTTATATAAAACATTCAGGTGTTTTCTAGCTGGTAGACATAATGCTCGAGTGTCTGAGTAAACGGTTTTGTAAGTATAAATATTTTGTGAGGAAAGGTTGTTGAAGTTAAGATCTGAAGCATCAGCAGACTGTCCAGTGTCTTGTTAGATCCCTTGCCCCCTTTAAAAGTAGCTGTGATGTTATAAATCTGTGGAAGCACCTGGGCTGACTTCTGCTTTCTTTGCAAAGCAGGTAGGTAGCCACCTACACCCTGCATGTGCTGGTGTGAGCTCAGGGAGCTGTCTCACTCCTTTACAACTCTGTCATATAACACAAGTGCTGGTGTGAGCAAGACAGAGATTTTTGCCCACATCTGGTCCCTGTGGCCAGTGATGTAAACCCCAACTGCAAGGTGGAGTTAATAATTATACTGCTGTAAATGGCTTCGAGTGATGAAGCCCACCATATATTATCAGCCAAGCCGTGCTCCTTGCTGCCAAGGGCAAGTTACAGGACAGAGGCGGTAGCCCCATGGGCCCCTGATGCGCTCCCCTGCTGTGAGGCTACTCGGTGCAGAGCAGAGGAGCCCTGTGCTCTGCTTTGGACATGGCACACATCCCTCTGTGGAGAAAGGGCTTCGAAAAAGTGATGCAGAAGCAGCTGTGACACCTTAGTGTCACCTGTGGGTTACCCTGCATAGGAAGCATTTATAACTGGCTTTTTGGAACATCCAACCATCCTGGGTGGTAGAATGGCAAGGTAGGATCAAATGCCGCAGTGTATTTTAGAAGCCTCTATGAAAACAGTAGCTTAATAGCTCTTCATGCTGCTAGATGCCAAAGGGAGCCTTTTCTGTGTTTCTTGCAGCAGATGCTGGGTAAATAAATGGGACTCTGTGACCTCTGCTCCAGCCATCCCAGGTACCTGAAAGACTCTGAAGCTTCTTTGCCTGTGCGTGCATGCATATGCCTGTTTAATGATGGAAGAGAAGAAGGAAAGTTTACTTTAGATTTTTATTCCCACCCCCTCCTTTTTCAACTTTGTAAATTTCAGAAAGTTTCACACAGAAGACTGCTCTGTAGCTCCTGAGAATATGTTGCCCTTGTTTCCCTGTGGCTGACTCACTCCAGCTCAGCTGTCAGTCAAATGGAGCATCTCCAGAAAGGGAATGCTGAGGGCTCTCAGCGCCAGGCTCATTATATGCTTCTGTCAATAGAACAGAAGAGATCTCATTCACGTAGCACATTTTGTATCGCAGGTAACTTCCTCAAATTCCCAGTCACAAGTTTTCCTAATTCAATATTCTGTGATCTGATTCATCTGGCAAGCCAGCAGAGATTTCAGTAAATATGGCAGCTCCCTCGATGCTTTTCTCTCATGACTTCCTCCTCCAGCCCCACATCCAATGTGTGTCCTCTCTCTCCCTCTTGCCCCCATGCTCCCTGTATCAGGGAACCAGTGTTCTTATTGAGCAAGTTTCTTCAGAAATTATTTTCAATGGACAAATATAGATTTGAAAAAGGTTGGGTTTTTTCCCCTCTAAATTAAAATATTTGAGCTTGTTCAACAATCCTACCATATTTCTGGCTCAAATCCCTTCAGTATTCAATTGAATCTTCCTGAGACAGCCAGGGATGTTATTATCAGGGAGCCTGGTTCCTTGTGTGTCACACATGACAAGACTCTGGACAGATGAACTGTCACAAAGTAAGGTTTGTCTGTCTTATTGACATAGTTTACTCTCTTAATGTTCCATATCCACACTTCCCATCCAGATTCAGGATAAAATGAAACATGGGAAGTGCTAGTGTTTACTTAACCATAGCACAAGACAGTGGGTGGGCAATGGAAGTTGGGAAATACACACAGGAGTGGCAGAGTGGAGACCTGTCCCCAGAGAAGAGCTCTCCCTCTCATTCTTAAATGACAGGTCTTAGTAAAAAGTAAGGCTGTGCTTAGCTTTGTGAATTCACATCTGCTTGTTTCCCCTTGTAGGTCATTCCTCTGAGGTAGCCCCTGGCATCAGTGCCAGCTGGGGGATGATGTACTGAGAGCAGATCTACCAAGAGGGAGTTGGAGGTACTGCTGGATGAAAAGTTGGACTTGAGCTGGCAATGTACCCTTGCAGCCCAGAAGGGCAGCTGTATCTTGGGCTGCATTGAAAGAAGCGTGGCTGGCAGTTCGAGGGAGGCGATTCTGCCCCTCTGTTCTGCTCTGTTGAGAGTCCACTTGGAGTACTGCGTCCAGCTCTGGAGTCCTCAGCTTAGGAAGGACATGGACCTGTTGGAGTCGGTCCAGAGGAGGGCCACAAAAATGATCAGAGTGCTGGAACACCTCTCCTATGAGGAAAGACTGAAAGAGTTGGAATTGTTTAATCTGAAGGAGAGAGGAGTCCGGGGAGACCTTATTGCAGACTTTCAGTACTTAAAGAGGGCTTGTAAGAAAGATGGGAACAATCTTTTTATCAAGGCTTGTAGTGAAAGGACAAGGGATAGTGGTTTTATACTAAAAGAAGGTAAGTTTAAGATAGATATAAGGAACACATGGGTTTTTGCAATGAGCGTGGTGAAACACTAGAACAGGTTGCCCAGAGAGGTGGTGGATGCCCCATCCCTGGAAACATCCAAAGTCAAGGTGGACAGAGCTCTGAGCAACTTGAATTAGTTGAAGATGTCCCCCTCCAACCCAAATCACTCTATAATTCTGTGAAAATATTATATGCTTGTATGGAAAGCCTAATCCTGATGACTTGCTATTGAGAGATGTCTACTTCAGACAGTGAAGTATGTTCTGATACATACCAGTGTGGGACTGCAAAAAAAAAAAATCTTAAATATGCTAAGTCTGGGTTATGGTACCTGTCATGGTCCTCCTGGAAAAAAGAAGCTATGAAAAGGCAAAAATAAAGCCTCCTTGTACATGAAATATCTTTTTTTAAAAAGTATTTTTGTCTGCTTTTCAGTGGTATGCTGAATCAATGAATCAGTATCTGATCACTTGTCTTGCTTTTTATACCACAGGAAGAGTGCCCACTGGATAATTTTCAGGACAATTTCTTTGTTTCTTTGGTTGTGTTGAATCAGACTGCAATATCCTTATCAAGAACTTTTCTTTGTGTCCCAGCAGAAGGTTGGTGCGACTACACTGTTCACCTTCATCCAGAGTGGCTCTTCAGGCTCTTGTAGGCAGGTTGTTGGCTCTGCCCATGACTAAATAATTTTGCGATACTCTGTTCAATCCCCTGCATATCTTGCAGCTTCTATTCCTTATTTGTGCCAGTTGATTATTTCCTACTCATATGCTTTTCTTTGGAATAGTAATTAAGAACCCAAACTCTGTTTTTCTCTCTAGAAAATACAGATTTTTACAAACAGTATCATTGTGAGCAATGCCTTGGGAAGCTTATGGGTTTCAACGGTTGTTTAATATCCTACTGAAGGCCAAAGAGCCTGCTCTGGGTTGTCACTGATCATTAGAAGACACTTCTGTCTTGGTGCTGCTTTCTTGTTGCCTACTTCTGTGGTGCTCTGTGTTGCTTACCTCCATATACTCTGGGGAGGGTGCTGGCAAGATAGGACACTTCTTCAGAACCTCAGCCTTTTCTTCTTTTTTAATTGCCTTTAAATCACTCTTTGCTCAAGTCACGGTAAAGTTAAGCACAAATAAAATATTCACAGCATCCAAAACAAATAGCACACTTATAAATGTTTATGAAACATTGCTGCGCAATTGAAAAATGTGAAATGATATATAATAAGTGTACTTGCGTGGGGTTTAGATGGGAAGCACCTCCCTGCACATGAGCCATGGTGTGGTGGCTGGCACTGGTGACTCCCTGAGGGTCTGCCTTTCAGCAGGCGGGTGCTGCCATAAGGCCTATTAGCCAGTGCCTTGCCCCTCCAGCATTACTGTTTAGTCCATTAGTGGGGTCAGGTTTATTAATGTTCTTCACCAGACTTATTTCTTTCTGAGAAGAGAGACAGACAATTTCTCCAAGAAAAAGCAGCTGCTGTTTCCCTACCTGAGAGATGCTGAGCCATCATCCCCATTGACTCCCTGAGTCAGTCAGGGTAAAACTCTCCTCTGCTCCTCCACACACTCTACTGAACAATAATAGATAAGTTTAGATATAAAAAATGACTTCCTCTCAACCATATGTTTTAACTTCATCTGTACATTGTCAGCCACACTCTTACAGATGTCTAAATAAGGTGTAGCCATCTCATGCTGAAATAGTCTTGGGATGATTTGACCCCAACACCTTTTTCTTTGATAGGTACTGAAATAACCAGGTATTTCTGGTTCAAGTCAGTCAAAATCATTTTCTGTCTGCGTTGGATTTGCAAGGACAGATGGCTTCCAATGTTGAGAGCTCAATCCAAGTTAAAACTGGAGGGGAAAGCTGTTTGATTCTTTGCAGGAATTACTGTCTAAACAAAGCCTGACTTCAACAGATTTCTATGCAACACCCTTTGATTCCCATTTTCCATCTGTGATAAATTTGGGATGTTATTGTTGGATTTGTATCTTTCCTTTGATAAACATATTAAAACATGGTTCAAAATAGCTTTTTATCTTCTAAAAGATATAATGTGAATGAAATCCCCTCTGACTTCTGTGGGTTTGGAAGCAGTTTTCCTGCTTTTGTTACATTTGCACCAGATTTCCCTAATTCTTTGCTTGTGGCTCTGCTCATGTTGCTGGTGCAGAGTTTATGTTTGGCTCAGGAAACAGCTGTAAAATGTACTCTGGTACCTGTACATATTAATATTTCTCTCACCTTGACATTTTATCCAATTTTTGCCTTTGATCACTACCTCCACCAAGAGTGAAAATTGGAGGTTGGCAGGCAGCTGTTGGGAGGGATGATGAATACCAAGCTTCTGAGATCAGGCTTGAGAGCCTTCTCGAGATCCTTTTGCTTTCTTAGCATAGGACTTAGCTCTCACAAAGCGAGAGCTCAGAGCTTTTAATTTTTAATCTTCTTTATTTGTATCTTCTCTTGTTGAGCAACTTGTAGCTGCAAAAAGAGACATCACAGTTGTCAAGAACTTGTTGGCCATATGGTGATGGTCAGTTATAGCAAAAAAGCTACACCTTTTTTTTGTTGCAGAGTAGCTTGGATGCCATAAGTTGTTTACAGACTAAGGAACACTTCTACTCAGTCTTAAGCTGTGGTCAACTATTTCCAGTTCTTTCCCTGTAAAAATGTCCCGCGTTTTAACCTTCCCTTTACTGGCAGTATTAACAGTAAAGGTATCATCTTTATTACCAGTAATAGTATTATTGTCATCTGCCAAAATCTGTGTAGTTGATGAGTTCAGCAATCTCAGCTGTTGGTCTGTAGCTGGTAATGATGCCGTGTACGGCTGGGTGGAAGCGTCGATCTGCTGGAGGGTAGGGAGGCTCTGCAAAGGGATCTGAACAGGCTGGACTGATGGGCTGAGTCAAATGGGATGAGGTTTAACAAGGCCAAATGCCGGGTCCTGCACTTGGGGCACAACAACCCTATGCAGTGCTACAGACTAGGAGAAATCTGTCTAGAGAGCTGCCTGGAGGAGAGGGACCTGGGGGTGTTGGTTGACAGCAACTGAACATGAGCCAGCAGTGTGCCCAGGGGGCCAAGAAGGCCAATGGCATCTTGGCTTGTATCAGAAACGGTGTGACCAGCAGGTCCAGGGAGGTTATCCTCCCTCTGTACTCGGCACTGGTGAGACCGCTCCTCGAATACTGTGTTCAGTTCTGGGCCCCTCACCATAAGAAGGATGTTGAGGCTCTGGAGTGAGTCCAGAGAAGAGCAACAAAGCTGGTGAAGGGGCTGGAGAACAGGCCTTATGAGGAGCGGCTAAGAGAGCTGGGGTTGTTTAGCCTGGAGAAGAGGAGGCTGAGGGGAGACCTCATTGCTCTCTACAACTACCTGAAAGGAGGTTGTAGAGAGGAGGGTGCTGGCCTCTTCTTCCAAGTGACAGGGGACAGGACAAGAGGGAATGGCCTCAAGCTCTGCCAGGGGTGGTTTAGGCTAGACGTTAGGAAAAAATTCTTTACAGAAAGGGTCATTTGGCACTGGAACAGGCTGCCCAGGGAGGTGGTTGAGTCACCTTCCCTGGAGGTGTTTAAGGCACGGGTGGATGAGGTGCTGAGGGATATGGTTTAGTGATTGATGGGAATGGTTGGACTCGATGATCCGGTGGGTCTCTTCCAACCTGGTTATTCTGTGATTCTGTGATTCTGTGATTTCAGCTGTGGGCATCCAGCTTCTCAAAGCAAGCAGGAGACACACACTGCAGCAGCACCTGCCCCTCACTGTGCTACGCAGCCGTGCCAGATCTGAGCAGTGTGGCTGGGTACCCGAGGCTTTTGTCGTCTGAAAAACCCTACCTGTCATGAGACTGCACTGTTACCCACATTTTCCTAAGGTTAGCTGGCTGGCTGGGAAGGTAAAGTGTGAAGATAATTTTCTTCTGTGTCTTTATCCTACTGGATATGATTTTCTTTCAGTCTTTCTTCCTAGGTTATGGCATTGGGATGGTAGAGTTGCAGCTATTTCTGTAGTTTCTTGACTTGAAGAGCAGCATTCATTGCTTCAGCAAATTAAGAATATAACCCTAGACCAACAGATGTAATAGATGCTGTTTTGCCTGCAAGATCTTTTGGCCCATATCAAATACTGAATAGTCTGCCCAGAGCACAGGCAAATTTCTCCCACATCTCCTACACTGAGAAACAGAAAGATCTCCCACAACAATTTCCCCTCTCCAGTGTAGGGCAAGGCAGAGCAACCTCGATGTGGTGAGGATGAAAAGCTGCTGATGCAGCCCCAGAACCAGCCACAGGACTGCACCAGGCTCAGTGAGATTACACAGCGTGAATGGATCCTTCTGGTTGTTTACAGTCTTGCTAAATTTGGGGCTGAGATACAGATTCAAGCCCAAGCTCAGCAGTTTTCATCTTGCTAAGCTTTTCGTTGGTGTTGACACACTGTATTTTTGCTTCAATTAATGGGCTATTTCTATTCCACAGGGAGGATTAATTTTACTGTGTTCATTTTACAGTTTGTATTGTCATGGATATTAATCAGTCTGAGTCTGGAAAAAGAGGAGTACAGATCTGTGATATTTTCTAGAAGTCCACGGCCACATTTTTGCCCAAGATCTCCCTTACAAACCAAAACAAAGCAGCAGCATTCCCAGTGAAATAATTTGGCCTTGCAAGCTTGCAATGAAAATTCAGTCATGAGAAAAGCTAATTAAAATAATCACTTGTCGCTATTTTAATATTAAGTCACTTTTCAGTCATTCGTATAAGCTGCACGCCTTCATGCGCTCCCGTGAAACGAGGACTGAAAGAGTGTGGTGCTGAGCAGGGGCCTGAGAGCCCAGGGAAGGGGCAGGTTACAGCAGGCAGAGTACCTGGGAGTATGATTCAAATCTGCATCCCCTTTGCATCCTCCATCCTCGTAGTCTGCAGGTCCTCTCTGCCTGTCTGCTCTCAGGGAGCAACTCTAGCTCTTCTGATGTGCACCTCTGTTGTGGGGCAGAGCCTGGGGAGCTCTTACGGGGCCCAGAGCCCTCTGTCCTCTGGCCAAGACTCCACAAGACCCTCCTGTGCATCATAATGTAGAAAACAACATGCTGAAGATGTGACTGAGGCCACCAACTGTTACAGTGAAGGCTACGCTAGATCTATGAGCTGTTTGGAACAGCTTTTGGGCAACACCAATCTGGACTGAATTTAAAAAGAAATCTGTCTTGGGGATTTCTCTCCCTCCCTTTACATTCCTTTAATTTTATTTTTTTTTAAAATCTTAAACACTTCAGAGCCTGTTTTCTGGTCTTTGGTTTTAGACAGATGAACAGCAGGGCTTTATAAGCTGATTGTGTTCAGATGTACATCTGCAGCAATAATTGGGATACACAGTGAATGGTGTCACTATAACGTTTCGCAATAGATGTTGGAATGAAACCACAAATAGAAACCACATTATGTTGTTAATTGTTTGATTTAAATCCACAAACCCAGTAAAATTCAAAGACAGAAGAACAATAAAATTGCATGGTGCTGATAAAAGGCATGCAAGTTTTGGGGCCAAATTCTTGTCCCCAAATCAGCATCGGCTCATGCACAGGTCTTGTGAAGCAAATTAGGACGTAATGTCTATTTTTTGGTCTCCTGCAAGCAGCACTAAGGAGGAGACTGGGTTAATCTGAATGCTTTGGCAATACTGGCACTTCCTACTCTCTCTTCTTCTTTTTCTTCCCCCCTCTATCTTCTTTCATGCCCCTTCTCATTCTGGGCACATCCAATGGTAGATCTTGTTTTGATTCATCCACCCACTCAAATACACTGTGTCGCCCCGAGGAAGCAGCATGACCGAGATTTACAGCTCACCATGTACCTTTGTTGTAGCCATCTTAAATCTCAGTGGAAATCCAGGTGTAGTAGGAAACTTTGTCATTGTACTCACTACCAAAAAAAAAGGGTTTGTGCGGCTCCTTCCCCAAATCCCAAACCTGCAAAACTTCTTAGCTTATAGGATTTGGAGTTTTTCAGTCAAATTCCAAATTTCAGTCATAAATATTGTCTGTGATTATCTATTAAAATAAAAAAGAATAAAATATTACTAATAAAATGACTAGTAATAAAATAAAATAAAATAAAATATACTCTTTTTCACATGAAAAAAGTAATTGAAAGATTTCAGTTATGCAGGTAATGGATTCTTCTAGTTTTGACATTTTTGTTTTGAGAGAGGAAAATTGGGATTCACCTTTTGCTCAGCAAAATAACTGTAAAAATAAAGTTGCCTGGATGTGGTCCTTTTTTTCCTGTTCTGACTATAATGGTGAAAGCAAAAGGTGCTGCTCCCAGGCAGGAATAATGTGACATCATAAGAGCTGATACTATTTTCTGCTTTTCACTGAGACAGATTTTCTGTCTGTTATGGGTTGGAGAAAGGAGGTAAATTTACACTGTTCTCCAGAAATAGAAGTATACCTGGTCTCAAGTCTGAAACAGCCTTGACTAGGGTCAATGAATATGCTGCAATAAGGAAAAAAACATGTAAACTTGATCCAAGCTTCATCTGAACCTCTTCCAGAGATCATGGTATATACACACATATACAGGATAGCATGTGATAGAAGGTATAGAATTTGACATGTGATTATATATTGGCTTTCCATGCTAGGAAAGTGGAAGAATGGGGTCAAGCAACTCTAAATCATCTGAAAACCAAATTAGAAACTTCCATGTTGAAAGCTTGTTGAAATCATGTTTGATCAAGCTAAATAAACCTTCTACATCTCTGAGTTCTTGGGTAAACAGGTAATAGATAGTACCCACCCCTTTCCTTATGAAGCTTTTAGCCATTCATATTCTGTTCAGGCCTCTGTTCTCTATTGAATGTATTGTTTCCAAGCTTGTCCTTTTTCATTTAACAAATCCTCTCCAAAATGATATTCTGGTTGCTAGCCTTTTTCCTTGCTGCTTCTTTAGATCTTGCTTCTAGCACTAGTTGAAAGTCTTTTTCTCCTTTGCTTAAGGAACATTGGTTTTCCCATTGTTGTTATTTGCAATTTAATGTGATGACTGCATTCTTTACAGCATTTCTTACCCAAAGTTTTGGACACAAGGCAAAATAATATTCCAGCCTGATAACAACCCTTACGTGTGTGCAGCTCCTCTGGAAACCATAGAAACATAGAACACAATCATGGAATAGTTTGGGTTGGAAGGGACCTTAAAGATCATGTAGTTCCAATCCCCTGCCGGAGGCAGGGACACACATAGTCAAGGACTACTTGGAAATAAGACAGAGCTCTGCACCAGGGCCGATCTTGGCCAGTCTCCAAATGCTGCTTCTCCCAGGATCTTCTCTCTCACCATGGCTTGGTATCAGCAGAGATGCTGTTGGGGTTTAGTCGCTTGCGGAGAAGCTGCAAGGCAGGCAGTGTTGGCTGAATGATGAATCCCAACGTAAAGTGTAATTAACACAGACAGGCTTTTATTGCCAACAATAGTAGGAAACAATTTTATTCCTTTATTTGCTGCCAGCTCTGGCAGGTTAAAGAGCCAAGTGTCACATCAGAATCCTGTTGGTATGTGGGAGTTTGGTGCATACTTCTAGATTCATTTAAAAAAAAAAAAGAAAGCAAAAAGGAGGGATGGATTGGTGTCAGTTTTGCTTGTGTGGGATTTTGTCGATAATATATTCCATATATTCCAGGCTGTTTTCCATATGCTTTTACATTATTAAAGTTTCTTTTGTGTGCAAGTGAGCATTTTGTTATGAGAAATTAGTGAGGAGTAACCATCGCACCATGGGAAAATGTACAGTAAACAGAATGCTCATATTATGAATATGGCTTCATTTGTTCAAGGAAGAATATGTACGTTAGAATAAATAGTAAGTCAGGAATAGAAGTATTATAGAAATTACATTCTCCTTCCACTTAAATCTTACTTCGCAGGAAGAAAAATATTTTAAGAGTACTATCAGCCTCCAGAAAAGATTATTATGAAAAAATGTGGCAGTGTTGTGCACTGCCTTTTTGAGATGTGAAAAAATAGCCATAAAAGTCTACATAGAGTTACATTTATCACCTCTTTCCTAACTACACTTTTAGAAAACTACCTTTACATTTCCAGGTTTGTCACTGACATTCAGTGCACCTGAGAAACCTTCCCCTAAATTTGTTCTGAGTGTGTTTTTTAATCAACACTTCTGGGTTTGTATGATGAAAACTCCTAAAAGATTTCCAACCAGCTGTACTTTAAACTAATTACTTAATTGTTGCAAATACATAAAAATTCTTCCAATATAATCAATAGACAAATAGAAAGGAATGACAAAGATTTCAAACTTTGTATACCTACCACCATGTATCTATGTAGAGTTAGCTGCAAGGCTAGGGTTTGTGAAATGAACATCACTTTTCTAGCTGAAGAAGTAGTGGGCTGTAATTTCTTCTGCAGCAAATAGAATGGATGAGCATGCTGACATACCAAACATAAGCCCTGTTTCAAAATTTTTTCAAAGAAGTTTACTAAATCGCATAGAGAACATTTCCAAAGAATTAATTTCTTTCCTTGTTGCTAAATTCAGAGTGTTGGATGCCAGGGAAGCTTAGTTTTACTCTGGAAATGATGGAAGCCCATGTATTTTTTGGGTACTTCCCTGTACTTTGTGTAGAGTGGGTGCCAGAATCAGCATGAGCCTGTGAGAGCCTGGACTCACGCTACTGGCATAAAGCAGCTACACAGCGGTTCACCCAGCCGGGTTCTTCCAAGCTACCGCTTTTCAGAACCTGCATGACAATATTGAAAATTCAACCCAGTTAATAGAAAAAAATGTTAAATCAATAGCTATAAAATTTAATGGGTTTATAGCAGTTTTAACACAGTAGGACTGAATTATCATGTTAATTTAATTTCCATTTCTAAATGAACCAGAAGGCACAAAAAGGTCAATTAACCACTACCTTCCTTGTCTTCTTTTTTTCTTTCACTACCACTTTTAAAACACAGTCTCGAAGCATTCAAACCTTTTCTGGAAATTCATGAGTTTCTCTTAAAGATTCCATATAAACAGAAAACTAACTAACACACCAATTGCTTTACCATGTTATATCTTTATCTGTCATTGTATAAGAGGTAAATAAACTTTGCAGAGGGTTTATTTGCTGGAATTCATTGCTATGTCATTATTTCTGGAGGAGCTTTGGGCTTTGACAGATTGTCAGCATCTCCATCCTACATCCTTACAATCAAGTGGGGTGTGTGCATCCTTCCCCTCCTGCCTCCTCTGCTCACAAAGTACACCCATCACTGTTCGTGCAGCAGCTCCAAAGTCTTCTCTAAAGTTAGCGTGTGCCATGATGCCTAAAAAATATTACACAGCAGCTAGCCTAAAAAACCACTTAGCCCACTGGCCATTTTCTTTGCCATTGCTCCTCCCTACAGCCAATGATTGCCTCCCACCTTACACTTGAATTGCAAAGTCTCCAGCTGCACTTCGTGATTGTCCTCAGAAACAGAGACTGGATGCCTTAACAAGACAATAAGGCACCTGTGATTTCCATTGAGACGAGCATTTCAGCTATGTTCTTTCTGGTATTTGGTATCGTGTCACTCTTAATAAATTTGTCTGTGTGTTGTTTGCATGTGCTAGGGAGCAGCTGTGGTTCCTGTTTACAGATGCTGACAAACTGCGGGACAGCTGAATCGGAGAAGGTAAGGTCTTAGTAATGTGAAATTTAGTGGGCATTCTGCAGTTGATTTTAATAGGGCCAGGGTTATACTGGAGATGTTTAACTTCCCAAGGTTACACAGAGTCTTAATCATCCATGTGGGGATGTAGTCAAATGTCCTGGTCTGCGTATTAGGTATAAAGCAAATCTCCACTCCCTTCTGAGGAGTCAAGTCTGCATGCCTGTTAAGGCTTCCTCTGGAATATAATTGTACCCATTTATGTTCTTGATTATTTCTTTTCCTCAGAAGCCTTAATGTAGACAAAATTATTTCCCTTATTTCTCTTTCCATGATGAAATAGAATCAAAAAAATCATGATTAAAGCAATGTATGTATTGCAATAGTGTTTTTATTTATTTGTAAAATTCGTCTGTTTGGGGATTGGCAAACTTGTATTTAAGCATTCTTGAAATAGCAACCTAAGAAGATGATAAAAAAAGATGAATCTTCAGTTTTCCATATTCTGCTGGCTGGAATGACACAAAAGTTGGAATGACTCCGTATAAAATAATGCTATTTTTATGGTTGTATGTGCAATATGAGCACAAAACTGTCCATGGCTGGATCCAACTTTGAGATTCATATCCAAGCAGTAGCATTATTGCGACCCATGAAACAATTTAGGTGCAGACACATAAAACTCCATTTTATACTGGTGCAGAGTGGCTGTTACAGGACCAAGAGCAAGAAATGGAGAGGCACCTCATGCCCAGTGACTGGAGATTCGTCCCTGTCCCCTCTGGCATGTAGGCACAGAGCATCTGTGTCTCCAATGTATGTAATAAATCTGCTCTAGGTCTTGTTAAGCAATGTGGGTTCTGCTGGGCTTTTAAGGGACGTGGCAGGTGAGTGAGGTTATACATTACTTGGGCATTGCTTGAAAATTCAGCACAGTTCCCTGAAAGTTCAAACTTTTTCCTACTTTGGGAAATGAAGTAAATCATGCCCAGTGGGTTTCCTAAAGCAAAATGCAGACTGCTGTTATGGCAATGTAAAAGAAGAGTAAAAATAAAGATAGAGAACTAAAGTTTAAAGAGATTTCTGTAATTGTCGATTTCAAATGCAGAAGCCCCTGAGGCAAGTTCAGGAGAAGCTGGTAGGAGGGAAACCAAGAATAGTCTGTAGAAATAACTCCAAAATGCCACAGAAAAATAGAAGGAATAAATCAATTATATGGAGCTTTTTAATCCATCCATTAAAGAAAAATAATTCTCTGCTAAATGCCATAGGATGAGGCAATAGATCTGCAGAATAAGTTTATTCCTATTAAACTCTGTCTTGTCTTATGTAAAGACACTAATGTCTGTTTCTCTGTGTGAATTCTTCAAGATGTATTTATAAATAGTTATTCAGCTGAAATAATTCAAAACTACTGATGATTTTCAAGGTAAGCTCATAGCAGTGATTTTTTTGCTTTTTTTGTTTTCAGTGCATCAGATGTAGATACAGTGATCATCATATTTGTTAGTGTGAAGGCTCATGCTGGGCATACCTTTGTGGCTGTCTCAACATCACTTAGGTTTCAATTTGTAAAGGCTTGTGGGACATCTGGAAATGATAGCTTATGATCTGACATAAGCAATCATACACTGCACCTATCAGCAAGCAGCCAGATAGCCAAAGGGAATAGCTCAGAGGCTGAACTCTTTGCACAAAGTGTGCTTAACTTGACGGACATCTTTGAATAATAATCCTGAGAATTTCAAACCTGTCCTGGAATTTTCTGAACAGAACACAGATGTTGAAGAAGTTATTTGAAGTCCATAGTTCTAAGTTTTCATTCAAAAATAGCCACAGTGGAATTGCATGAGCCGAATATGTCCAATATGTTGAGAAAACAGGAAAAATTTCTTCTGTGCACTTCTCCTGAAGTGCACAGAAAATGAGCTGACCACCCACTCCCTTTCCTCAGAAAAGGTCATACCATGAAATCTTTGTTCCTCTTCTGCAATTCAAGTGATTGAGAGCAAGCACTCACATGAAAGCTGCAAGGAAGTATACTGTAAAATCAGAAGTCAGAGCAAAGTCTCTTTTGCGAGATCTTCAAGTAGACCAAGATAGCTGCTGTTGCTTGAGATCCCTGCTGTGCTGCTGGTTATGGTGACTCTCATAATGCTTTTTCTTTGGGGATTTTTCAAAATTACTTTGCTCCTGTTTGGAGTTTTCACAGCACAGTTTCAGATGACAAAGAATCACCTCATTTTTTTAAGTCTGTGTATTACATTGGCTAAAAGAAAGAAAGAAGGAAATAAGATTCTTAATTCACACACAGTATTAAATCTCTCTTAAAAGTTGATTTTATTTTGTTTATTTTTACTAAGTCATACAAAATTGCATGTGGTTAACTCTCTTTAATTACCTTTGATTTAGTAAAAGCAGCCAGATAATTCCTGAATAGCTAAAAAAACAATCGACTAGTGTGGTTTACACCTTCTTTTTTGAAATGTTTTTGTTGTACTTAGCATGAGAAATTCCTGTCCCAGTTTTTTTAATGACCCCCTGTTAAATTTTTGTGTGAGACAGAGTATAATTTTACAAAGTGTATTGATGTTTCTTTTTCTGTAGTTAAAAATAGTCTCCAGGTTTCTTTTCCCAATATTTATGGATATTTGTTAGTTAATTTATATGATCAGAATGACTTCCTATGACTGATTTAATTTGTATTACAGAACATGCTGTGTGAAAGCAGTATCTATTTTTCCTGTTTTTCAGACTGACGTAGCTATTGGATTATGAAGGTGGTGGCTTGAGCTGCTTTTTTGGGGGATTGTTATGGTATTTCTGCCAATTAGAGAGAAACTTAGATATTGAATGCTGTGTGAAAATAATTTTCTTTGACCAGCTTGGCCACTGAAAGGAAACTGCCGGTAATGTTATTTCCCTGAGAGGAGTGTAACCTATGTGTGCATATGTATTTGTTTTCAGCTGTGTCTGCCAGGAAAGCTGGAGAAAGATGTTACTCATTACCTACTTGGAAACATCTGTCCATTTTCAGAGCGTAGCTTTTACAAGGCATGATATTAAACATTACATTTACACATCCTGAAAAGATTTACAAGGGGAACAAAACTGTTACAAACAGTGAAGGGAATGTGGTTAAACTTAGCAGACAGAAATGAATGAACGTGTGTTCATAGAGGAACGCCCTGCAAAGCTGCTGCTGGGGAGTGGGGGCCTCCCTGCCTGGCTTGAGGACAACCCTGTCTGGAGTCTCCTGTCTCTGTCCCTGATGCCCTCCTCCTCTTTCTTCCAACCAGATTAAGTACTGCCTACATGGCACGGCTGTCCTGGTTGGCAAAAATGCAAATGAAGCCCAAGATCACCCCCATATGCACAAAAACACTGCCTCGTTAGTGTGCTTAGAGGCCAGTGGGCTCCTCTTTGCAGCACTGGGACCTAGGTCAGTCTCTGGAAACTTCAAAAAGAAGGTTATGATAAGACCTGAAGTTATGCTACCAAATTTATCAATTACTCTCAACTCTTATTTTTCCTTCAGTAGTTAAGTACTCTTATTTTCTGCCCTTTTAGTCATGACAATTGGACTAAAATACCACAACTCAATGTCCATTTTACAAGCCAGTGTCAGGAGGAACCGAGGAGTAAGAAGCCTTACTATTGACTGAAAAACAGATGGTATAATATCGTAACATACTTTTGTGCAGAGAGGTAAGACAGTTCTACACATCTCTCCCTTGCCTCACATCCCCTGCACAGACATATAGAGGAGGGACACAGATGACATCTCTGGGCTTAATGGCCCCTTTTTCTATTTTTATTTCTCTGTTGGGGGTTGACTGCTTACATTTTTATAGTCACTTGTCCTTTTCAGCTCATAGAAGGGCTTCTTTTTTCTTCTTTTGCTTTTTAAAAAATTTTTTTTTATGGCTTGCTATCTTTCTCTAGAAAGCTTTCTGCTTTCAGAAAATTTTTGCATTGTCTCTCTGTTGATAGTGCTGCTTTTGGTGTTACACAACTGTGTTTGTCTAAAGGAGATTTTTATTAAGTGCAGATACACATTACTCAAGTATAAGTTTCACGCTATAATATTGACCATAGCATCTTGCAATCCACCAGGGAAGGTTTGGTAGAAAAATTATGATGGCTTTATGAACTCTGGAAGTCCACATGTGTTACTCAATGCATAGCTCCATTCTCCAGAGAACCCCCACAGGTTTACACAATGCCAGAATCAGATGTCTTTTTTTAGATTTAAATTAGGCTTTAAAACAGTGAGATCCTCTAAAATTATCTGCACTACAAACATTTGTAAATCTGCAAGTCCATATCTAAGCAGCTTTTAGTGCAGTAGGTTGCAACAAAACGTGTCTAGGATTTTAATTTTCATTTAATGCATCCAAATGTCATGTGGGAGTATGAAATAAACGGCAATAATGTTTATAATTTGTAAGTTAACAGTATTATCACTGGTGTAATAATAGTCTAGTGTGCTTTTTTGATTACAAATGCATTAATTCTTAAAACTTATGAAAGTTTTAAGTGGAATGAGTCTTAAATCTCTAATATGTTATGGTGAAATGTATTTAATTTAGCTGAAGCTGGAAATTAACAAAACTATGCAAAGTAGTAAACTCTTTTGAATGTTTGATTTTTACCCTAGATATAAATATTTAGATTTTTCTTCAGAAAAATATTTATTTTGTGAGTTTGAATTACAATGTCTGAATGCTTTTGAAAATAACCTGTGTATGAAAAGATGGATACCACCTGGATGTACATATCAGACTTATGAGAAAAAAAAATCCTAATTGACTTCACATTTTGCAGATCACTCAATGTGCAGAATATGGCACAGATCTTTGCTGCAATCTAATCAAATAATTTATCAGTTTTCAGCTCCTGTAACACCAACCATGCTAATAAGCAAATACTTATTACCAGAGAGCTCCACTGGGCCCAGAAATAAAATCAGGCTTTGTTTGAGCTTGTAAATTTCCACTGAACCACGACTCTTACCTAAGTCATAAAATAACTCAATATGCTGAAATTTCTACTTGTACTGGGTCCCAAAAATCCTAACATCTCTGTCTGTGCTTATGCATACTTTTTTGGGTGTGTAGTTTTTAAGATGAATCATGTGCTCAGGATATCAGCTTTTGTGGGTTGGAGACAAGCTGCCCACTAGTTCCTCATCTGTCTGTGTAGACTATTGCTGGCTGCAGATTTTGAATATGCATTTCATTTCTTTGTAAGTTTGGCATTTGTCTGAGAGGATCCATGGTTCGCCACTTAAAAACTCTGCTCTTCTCTAGGCATTTAGCGAGGACTTAGTAAATGCTTTTTTACTAATGGTTTTCCCATTTTAGATGGATTCCAGTATGTGATAACATTCTAGATAACTAGATTGCTTCTTTTTCCATGCTGACTTCCTATCCACTGTGGTATCTGGCTATTATTTAGATACTGAAATTTAATGTGAGGCCAAAAACATAGCAGGCAGCCTAATTCCTATCTCCTTCACCGGATAACAATCAGAATCCTCACAATTAGAAATGTACAATTTGGAATGTCATATTTAAAAGATCTCTGCAGCCCAAAGCTGGGAAGACATGGACCTTGTGAGGTCTCAGCAGGAACATGTTCTAAGGATAAGACTGTTATATATGACCTCCCTGATATCATGTTCTGTGGATTAATGTCTTTGAGTCAGTAACAGAAACATCTCAGCATATGGCAGCTACCTTACTGACAGAAGGAAACACCTGGGTATTATATTATGTGATCTAGAAACATCTAAGCTGGACAGATGAGGTAGAACAGCTAAGAGAAAGTAGTTTCTAAGACGCTTATTCATGTGGTGTTTAGTAATAGTATCCAAAGAGATTTTCACCCTGAAGGATCTGAGGATGCCTTAGAGATGACATACTGTCTTGAAAAATCCATGTGTCCTCTTTCTGGAATACGTTGTCTCTAGGATGAGGCTTGGGAGCTGTTTTGTTCCTTACATTGCATTTGCATTGACATTTTCTAATGGAACGGAGTGTGCTTTCTGATCTCCAGAAGCCTTTGAGACCCTTGTAAGCACTGATGGCCTCTTTTATACAGAACCCAATCTCTCCTGAGCAGCACCCTTGAGAAATGTGACAGATTCTGGTCTACTGAATCCAGTTACTGAGGAATTTCGGCCACTGACCACACTGAATTATGGTACCACTTATAAAAGAGACCTTATGAAACTAGAAATTTTATTTCCAAGGTGCAGTATTGACCATTAACATCAAGCCTAGGAGATTTTGAAATGCTGCTTTCCTCTTAAGCCAAAGAGGAGTTTCACACTGCTTATCAGTCCTCAATTTTGCCAATCAATCAGTTATATGTCTGCTGAGGAATTCTGTGCAATAAATTGTAATAAAAAGGATATACATATATTTACTGTATATGTACTGGTCCTGTCCTGTGGAGTTACATTGGTCCTATGATTTCACATAACTGATGTAACAACATAATTTTGCTCTGGTAAGGTACTGTACAAACTGAAATTGTTAAATGGAAATGGCCATGTTTATTTTATTTTTGACGAAAGTAAAAAAAAAAAAATCAATGGTTGCTAAATAGAAAAGAACAAAATGGATAGGGAGAAAAATAATGTTTTCCAGAAACTGTAACAGCATGTTGTAAAATAATGTATAGGAAAAAAGTCCCTGAAGCAGGTAAGGCAGAGCAGAAAAGCACAGTCAAAATATTTGTTTCTCCTCTGAAACAAAGGTATACTTTAAAATTCATAGTTGCTCTTCCTTCTCTCCTAACACGATCATGATTGGAAAGGTATTAATGGATAAATTAACATTGTGTGGTGTTAAACACACCTTGTTCCTCATGGAGGGAGTTAGACTCTTTTTTTTTTTTTCCCACTGCAAATTGCATCATAAGAGAGCTAATGTTAGGCACTGCATCTGGGTAATGGCTTGATAAATTACTTGACTCAGTGGTTGCTGACCTCGAGTTTATAATGTGATTTCATAAAAACCTAATGGAGACAGACATGAGGCTTTTCTAAATATAGCAGCAACATAGAGAACAGTTGAAAAAAGAAGTACAAAAGTTATCCAGCACAGTTCCAGAGTTTCTCATCGACTCTAAGAGGCCTAGTTGTGATAAAATTCTACTGCTGCCATTGAAGACTGTTTTAGTGTGCTGGAACATTTTAAAATACTGGCCTGTGAAGGCACACTGACCGCAACCAGGGTAACAGTATGGGCCAAAACATGTAGTATCTACCTTATACCTATGGTATCTCATATTAAATGGTTTAATAAAGCTGTGACCTCTTGTCTATGATCCATTAGACAGGCTGATAGTACACATCAGTGGTGTAAGGCTCCTTGGTTTCAAGCACATATAGTCTGTTTCTGAAGACAGATAAATATATGCTATATATTTGATAAATATATGGGAAGTTTTTTATGGATTTTAAAATGTTTGGATTGTAATTAATATTTTCTGCCGAAAATGAGATAGATATCTTACAAAGGCACAAGACTTCAATGAACATGTTGTAGACACCAGAAATGTGAAATTTCAATGCTGACCCAAACCTGCCCGATTTAAACCTCTCTTATTACAATAATTTCTAAATATCTCTCCCTGTCTTTTTTGCCTATTGTCTCTTAGATTATCTTGAAACATTTAGGTATCTACATCACTAACTCAGGTCGAATGTTGACATACTCATGGATGTGGAAACTATGCCTTTCTCCCATCATTGAAGCTGACATGTTTGTAGGAAGGCTAAGGAAATTTGCTTTGATACTGTGGAGGAACATCTAGCCTGTTTCTTCATCTTTGGTAAAGAGGAATTTCAATTCCACAACTTTTTTCATTTTATAAGAATCTGAAACTTTGCAAAAATCTAAACCTCATCTCTGCTGCCATAACACTGTGGCAGCTCCTGCTGGACACAGGTCAGCTGCTGGACACCACTAACAATGACTGATCACTGACAAAATTGGAAACAACTGCAAGAAATTTGAAAATTTGAAGTTGTTTCATTTGTCTAACTGGAAGTCCAGTCTTAGTGGCTTGTGGCTGATATCATAGAATCATAGAATAGTTTGGGTTGGAAGCAGCCTTAAAGATCATCTAGTTCCATCCCCTGATTGTACAGAATGGATATAAAATTCCATTAAATTAGAACATATGTTAATACGGATAAATAAAGAAAAGTTTATATTTACATTCATAGATACATGAATATATGATTGACAGCAATAGTACTGGCATTTTTATTTGTTCCTCTGGTAAATCAGTTAGTGATCTTTAAACGTCCTCACATCTTGCCTAAACAAATAAAGTTATCTGTTCTTGCACTGAAGGCATATTTTAATTGAGTTGTGCTTTTTCTTATTTCTGGTAGACATTGCTGTGAGATTTTTACATGACAGGTGTTTGCAGCCTTTACACACTGGACCCGCTCAGATGAATTTCTAAAATTTGAGAGACACTATTATAGTTGCCACTGTCAAACCTGCTGGCTATCGAACTTTTAATTTGAGATCTGATTTATAGAAATACAATAATTGTTGTAACATCCCAACACCCAAATTCAATAATCCTCCGTACTTCTTTCCAACAACTTGGAGTTCATTACTGAAGTTAAGTAATTATAGTTCTCAGCACTGTTAGGGAATATAATTCATCGTATCTTACACCTGAGAAAACAGATGTGGAGAAAATTTGAGATAGATCTGTAGAACCATGGCTTAGTCCAGATCTCCTGACTTTTAGCATTGTCCTTCTTACAGTCTCAAAGGTATTTTCAGATACTTCCACCCACTAAAGGAAGTGTAGAAAGAAGGTTTATCTGGTTAGCACTTTCTACCACATGAGAAGGAAGCAAAGGGACCCAGCCACCTTACAGCACAAATTGATTGACATCTAAACTTTCCTTTGTAATACTGCTCTCCATCAGTGAGACATGGACTGATTTGGTGCTGTCTGTGCTGTCAGCCCCCTTAAAGCTCTTCAGGCTTTGAAGTGCAAGTATATGAAATATGACTAAATTTAGCACATTTGATTCTTTGTGGAGGGTCCTGAACAGTAGTGTAAGAGAAGCATTTTCTAATTATGTGGGCCCTCAGCAGAGTAACTGGTGCATCATCTAACCAGGACACGTTCAGGGGTCTCCAAATGCTTTGACACTTCCCTCAGCCAAGCTTCAAGTTCGAGTTAAAAGCATCATCTGCCTCACTTTTGGAAACTCTTTAGTGGACTTTAAACTCTATTGAATCTTGCCTGATTGCAGTCACCTCTGTGGTTCCTCAATCATTCACAAAGCCAATTAGCTGTGTCCTTCAGTCCTTCTTCCCGGCTGTGGGGCAAGGGAGGAAGCTCCATTTTGAGCTCTGAGACACCACCTGAGTCCTGCAGCCAGCTTACAGATGTGCTCCAAGGGCAAACATGTGACAATGACCCTCCATTCACTTCACAGTTCCTTTTTTCCTCGAAAACAACTGATCTGTGGGTAGGAAAACCATTTACTCAAAAATAAAGAGTAAAATGTTTTTCCTCTTCGATAATGTTCCGTGTTCTTTCAGTAGGTATTATGTTCTGTAATATGTGGTGTGTGCACCCATTTTGTCATCGCTTTGGGTCATCCTTGCTCACAATTGGTTATTTACTCAGGGGCTTTTGAAATTATTGAGTTGACACATCTGTCAGACGGCAAAAGCAGAAATGCTAAAAGGTCACTTGGAGAGAAACCAGCTGCTTCAGACAAACCTTTCTGCCTTCAAATAGCACAATCATTATAGTCTAACAGATGGGACCTCTGCTTTCATTTCTGTTTTTCTCCTTCACTTCAGGTATTTAGATACACTACCTCATTGCCAGGTCAATATAGGCCTTCTTGTAATTACCTACACAATAGGCAGCTTGCCACTTAAGAAAAAACAGCTCCATTTTCTATAAATGGGGGACCTGTTTCCTCACAGATATGAGTTACAGAATGCTTGCCACAAACTTTCCTATTAAGAGATTAATTTTGACAGCAGTAAGTATGTTTTTATTACTCCTGCTCCAGTCATTACACTATCAAACATGCATTTAGTACTGATCTAACGCTTCGGAGAGCCTGAGGGGTTTTGGCAAAGATGGTGATAAGTAGAAGTGAGTGAATAATTCTTAACAAATAATATATTCAGCAAATTTGAGCTCTCTCCCTGTTTGGTGAGCATTAACCAGGTGATTGTGATTTTCTTTGATTTATTCAATATCCATATTTTGAGAAAAGCGTCCATCCAAATGATTTATATCACAGCTGGTGAGTAATTGTGATTCTGAATCGAGGTGTTGAGCTGCTGTGGGTCATAAATCACCTGATATTGTTTCTATGCCATGATTGGGCAAAGAAACATTGCTTCTGACACAATTGCTCTCCTGTTTTTAAGTTCTCTTTTGGGGAAAAACTGTCAAAAACTTGATTGCTCATCTGTATGTGGAAAAAGAACAATGAAAGGCTGCCGAATTGCTCACGTGAATGGAAAAGAAAGGCATTCACCATGTTTCTTTTATGAAATATCTCCTTTTCAGAAACCTCATGTGCATCTACACAAATGCTTGGAAAAGAAGAAGTCTCATTTCAACACGAAAACCCCCAAAATTAAAAGCATTAAAATTACAGTCACTGTTTTAAATACTCCAATTTGATTTCAAATCAAATCAAATCAATGTCCAAGATGAACGTTGTGAATTTTTACAGAGAGTGGATGTTTGGACTGTGTGAAGATCCCTGATTTTCAGCAGACATAGTGGATCTTGTTTAATAAAATTCCTGCATCGTGGACAATAACAGAAAACTGAAAAATTGTATTTTGGAAAGATCATTGTTCCATAAATTAAACAGGTTTGGAAGTGACATTTTCAAAGTAAGTATGCACCTGTTACATGTGCCATTTCCTAGAGTTTGTAACACCGAGTGGCACCAGGACATGTAAATTAGAAAACCGAACTGAAGCCATTGTAAAACTGATTCTTTGGAAACATGGAAGGAGGTGGAGCAAGATCTTTACTCTGTGGGGATGAACAGCTGGTATAACAAAAGAAAGAACAATTCAGAAGGTATCTTTTTGTTTTGGTGGTGGTTCATTTTAATGCTGTGTCTCGGTTCAGTTATTTTCAAGTAACTGTGGTAAAACAGAGTAATGCCAGAGCTGTGGTTAATAACTATTGGAATACTTCAAACTGTATGAAAATGAATTGCAGGAAGGAAGGGCTTTAATCAGAAGCATTGTGATGAAACAGATCATAAAGTTCTTCATAATGTGAAATCTTGAAAACCAATCCTACAGTTTTTAGAGGCTGACAGTCTGATAAGTGAAAGGACCAGGACTGCAATCTGAGTCAAGACATTTAGGAAACTATGCAATATCTAGACTTTCTCTTGACTGAGCATTTGAACTTGCAAAAAAGCAGAAATAGCTCAGTCCAAGATGAAGCTTTGAAAAGGGAAGACAAAGCTTCCCAGCATGCTTGTGTAATACTAAGTACAACTGCAAAACAGATGTCATATGCGAAGACCTGCAAAACTCAATAATCAAGTCAGGCAAAAATACTTAAGGAACTGCTGTGCATCCTGTTACAGCTAACCTAAACCAGGATAATCTCTGCGAAATAGAAAATAATGCAGAAGAGCAGTGAAACATTTTCATTCTTTTTTCAAGAGTTTGCAAAGGCTGACACCACAGCATAGAGTACAGCACAGTAAAGCAATATATCCAGCTCAGATGGATTTCTCCTAAGAATAGACACTGCATAATGGTAATAATCTGTGTTCAGAAAAGTCTACATGAGTATATCATAACAGCAAATTGAAATATGCTTTACTCAACAGGTAAAAAGAAGTTGCAGATTCCTTAGGAGAATAAATTACAAAGGAATTCACAGCATTTCTTTGATATGAATAGGAGCAAGTCCAGAGAAGAGCAACGAAGCTGGTGAAGGGGCTGGAGAATAGGCCTTATGAGGAGCGGCTGAGAGAGCTGGGGTTGTTTAGCCTGGAGAAGAGGAGGCTGAGGGGAGACCTCATTGCTTTCTATAACTATCTGAAAGGAGGTTGTAGAGAGGAGGGTGCCGGCCTCTTCTCCCAAGTGACAGGGGACAGGACAAGAGGGAATGGCCTCAAGCTCCACCAGGGGAGGTTCAGGCTGGACATTAGGAAAAACTTTTTCATGGAAAGGGTCATTGGGCACTGGAACAGGCTGCCCAGGGAGGTGGTTGAGTCCCCTTCCCTGGAGGTGTTTAAGGGACGGGTGGACGAGGTGCTAAGGGGCATGGTTTAGTGTTTGATAGGAATGGTTGGACTCGATGATCCGGTGGGTCTCTTCCAACCTGGTTATTCTATGATTCTATGATTCATTGCTGTCATTTAATAGCACGGTGACTAATAACAAGCATTGACACTCTGTAGTCAAAGAGAGATTTTACGGGAAGCCAGTGTTTGGTGAAACTTGACCAGGTGTCACTTACATAGTATCTCTGACAAAGTGAACAATAAACATTGTTTTGAAATAATATCTATTATTATTTCATTGATCAGAAAGCAAATTATTTTGTGACTAGAAAGCAAAATGCAGATGGATGAGGGGGGAGTGACAGGATGCCCTCAGGACTGCTTTTCAGCAATGCAGTAGAAACAGGTTCAGAACAGGGTTTCCTTAGCTTAGTCGAAATCCATATGAAGTCTGGACACATCTAAATGACTTCTACAGAAAGCAAAGGCCACTAGTACAGGGAAGTAAAGCTTTCATGCTCCAAGATTGCATTTCACAAGTTGAGGAACCCTAAGTCTAGAAGTGCTACGTTGTTTCTCCCTAAAATGGTACTGAAAAATAAATTTGCATAAATATACAAAAATTATTCAGTTGCTCAAAGATCCAAGGAAAGGCCAGTACTTGTCCCAGATGAATAGCGACACTGAGGAAGTTGTCAAAGCTTGGAACCTACGCCAGAACTGCAAGCCAAGTCAAGCAAGAGAGTCCATGTTGGCACAAGAGAAATTGTTCTCCTGGAGCAAAGTATGCACAGAATTGTTTAGAATGACTGGAAAACATTATGTACTTGTCCTACACTATTATTCTCATGTCAGTAAGATAGCTTTACTAGAAGATACTAGAGCTAAACTGTGATTATGCTTGTCAAATGTGTTTACATTAGACATGGAATACCTGGCATTGCAATACTTGGCAATGGCGTGCAGCTCAGTAGGCACGAGTGCTGGCTGCTAGTAGCAAATTTGAGGTTTAGATCTGTAATCCCCTGTCTTTTATTTACACCAGTTCAATGGGCAGGTTGAAAACAGTGTCAGTGTAATAAATCTTCTCTTAGAAAGAGATTGTGAAGTCAGACTCCAATCCATAGTGAGGATGAACTGGTGGATTTCTCCAAGAAAATGATGCTATTTGTAGCTCTGAGCAGAACCAGTGGTTGAAAATAGCAGCAGTATCCTGAGGATCATCAGTCTGATGACATAGTCATTACACTTAAAGGAGACACAGTCCCACTGCTTTATGGCTTGCAATGTAAGGGATGGTGACTTAATTATTTTTTTTTCCAGAGAAGGCATTATCAAGGTAATATTTCTGGAAGGTTAAAATTGAAAAACATGAGGATATTGCATTTTCAGAAAAAGGCAGCCTGTGTGGTAGCTGCTGCTCTTAGGGTGATGGTGGCACACTGTGTATGGCAGTGAGAAGGCTGCACTTCTGAGCCTTCCTTCCTCCACGGCAGCTCTCTTGAAGGTTATCCTCTTGTACCAGAACAGAAATGAGCACCTAAAATACCATGTCATAGTGGTTCCTGTGTGTGCATCTCTAAGTCCCAGGTATGTACTGAGGCCTCCAGAGCCTTTTGGATTCAAGATATTGGCTTGAATCAGGTCTATGCAAGTCACTGAAAGTCATTACCAGCCTAAGGTTGTTCTATGTTCCACATGAAATGAACTGGCTGTCCTTGACAGCTCGGATAGAGCTTAGAAGCCTAGATGCAGAACGTATTGCAATCAGTTTTTTTCACAGTACACAGCAAAGGTTCTCTTTTTATTTTTTTTTTTGTTTTTATTATTTTCCAATTCCATTCTTACTATTGAATTTTCTGTAAGACTTGCTGGTAGCTGGATTGGTAGTATCCAGCCTGAAAACTATTTCCTGCACTGACCAGGAGTCCTTAGTTAGGGGTGAGCCTGTGAAATCTGATAAGAGCAGGTTGAGATGCTTTGAGGAATGGTGGCAACCTGAAAACACTAAAAAAACTGAGGTTAAGGAATTTACACCAAAAGGAGCAGAGTGTAGTTTGACTTAATGTTATTTTGTGTCAGCTTCAGCTGGCCCCTTTTAAAGAATATCTGAAATAAAAAAATATTAAAATTTCTACCTTCTAACTTGAATCCTAGGTGTTTCATGATGTGAAGAGGTAACGTTATTATCATCCATCATTAAATCCACTGAGTGTCAAACTTATCACCTTGACACTTTAATGATCCTTAAAATGTCCTTGTAAAAGCTGGGTACCATGGCAACCACTCAAACACGGGGCCTTGGCACTGCTGAACTTCTCTTAATAAATCAGGCATAATTGGCATCTATGTATTATAATAAATTAAAAGTTATTCAACTGGAATGATTTTATATTGTACAATATTAAGTCATTAAGTTTGCTGTTCTGGTCTCTCCTTTGTAATATAATTCCTGCGTATGCTTTTTAACACAGAAAATCTTATATCTTCCTTTTGCAAGATATAACTTGGAATGTGTGGGTTGGAATGTGCTGCAAATTAGTGTATAGTCTGTTTCCCCCAGCCACGTAGGTTCAGCTTCTGGTTAAAGTTTCTGGCTAAACCAGGACCCCACAGAATGCTTTATTCCCAAAGGCCAAAGTAATTAAATTAAGCAGATGAAAATTACTCATACATGTACTTAAGGCATTGCATGATACTTCCAAGGTGATCTGTCCTTCTCCCCTTTGTCCTTAGCTTTGTCCCCTTGCTCAGCTTGTAGTCCCACACAGCAGCTGGGATGGATCGACTTGGCAAGGGCTGGGGGATTTTCCCTTTGTAGCTCCCAGGTAGTAGCTGGGGAGGACAAGAGGGGATGTGCCACACCTATGCTGCTGGGGTGGTGCCGGGAGTGCTCAGCTCTGCACCCATTCCATCTCCACTCCATCCTGCCTTTTCTGCTCTGGGTCACCATTGTAAAAGCGAAGAAAATTGCAATATACCCAAGATTTTCAAATCCATTTAGTCCTCTATGGCAACACCAACTGCAGACAATAGGGTTTGAATTCATTGCCTTTGGGTTGCAAAAGGTCACTGTGCTATCTGTGTAGTGCTTTTTTGGAAACAGGTTGCCTGAACGGGATATCAAATGTTGGGTGCAAAACTTATAAAGTATATTAAAAATACTCCTATGACAGAATGAATAGGGCTAATTTTGAATTTTCATCTAGTTTCTTTTCTTTAAGTTCTTTTATTTTATTTTACTGATTTTCTCAGAAGTTCCTTCACGTCACTGAGTTAGAAGATATTTTAGAAAATTATTTTGCCAATAAAATATCTGCAGTGGGTAGTATGGGAAATTGTCATTGTTTTCTTCAGATTTGGGTTGTTTAATGTCTAGATTTTAAAGAATAAATCTATTCACATAACGAAACTGTGAAAAAGAAAAGGAATTTTATGGTACTACATTGTACTTGTTCCTTGTCATCTGGTGGTGTTCTCATGAGCAGCTGAAAGCATCACTGAACCTCTTGAAACTGAGGATGACAATATTGCCTCATGGCTGAGAGTGGTAGCTGACTTTGCAGAGCTGTTGGCAAGAAAGACAGCATTTCATAGACTCAGGTATGAGGAACACAAGGATAAACTGGACAGGTCTTGGCCCAGTGCTCTGTGCCTTGAAACTACTTTTGTGACACAGAGGGATGGAGAAATTTCAGTAGCTGGACATTTTTTTAAGGTGCTGCAACTTTTAGTTCTCCAGTCAACAGGCAATCAGCTCCCATGTGCTCCCAGGACTTGGGATAAAGGGAACCTGGTTGTAGACTTCAGAAAATGACCAGGAGAGTGAATTCACTGTGGTAATATGAGCTGTGCTGGTGAGAAGTGGGGATGAGGAGGTTTGCTAGGTTCTCAGTCAAATCACTGTGAGTTGTGGTGGGACTGGAATCTGTCTGAAAGCTCACACATTGTCCTGTGTGATTAGATTTTGTGACCCCATGTACCAATCTGTTGGACATGTGCAGTTTTCCCTTGATGCCACAGTGATGGTTTTCTGACCTTCCTCTGATTTGATATTGAAAATCAATAAAATATAAATAAATGATCCTTTAGAAGTGTTTGTTAGCCCATTTACTAGCAGGCAAATTATGCATGAATGCCTTTTTTTTGTGGGCACAAAGTCTCTTTGTATCCTTCAACAGTTGTGGCACAGTAGACAATAACACATTCCTGGATAGGATAGGTCTGCATTAGGCATGCCTAAGAAGTTCTCAAAACAGCAGAATATTTGTGCATATACTTAATTTGAAGCCTGTTTCAATATTTCACTGATAGAAAAATCCTGCAAATACTTACGCAGGTGTTTATCTCGACTGCTGAGCCATTTAAGACTGCTCATCTAGACGGTGAAGTTAAGTCAAAACATAAACATCTACCCATGTCATTGTGATTTTAACTATTATCCTGGGTGCCCTTCATGTCCAATTGTTTCTTAGGCTCTCCAATTTTGCTTTATATGCAGGTATGAGATCTCAAGGACAAAGAATGGGTCTGAATTTTTGGTGACAAACAGTTTCAGCACACTTGAAGATGCTCAAAAGAATGTGAATCTTTAAAGCTTTGTTGACAATCTCTTTCTCTCACCTTTACTGTGCACTTATACCATGGTGCATTCTGAGTGCATGCTGAGTGAAATAAAATAAAAACGCATCCTTGATCACAATAATATTATCAACGCACAGATCAGAATCTTTTGCATTAAAAGTGTATTGTTGAAATACATTAATTTTATTAATATTTCTATTTTAAAAGCTTCTAAATTAACACTTAATCAAAATCTAAAGAGGGTTGAGTTTCACTACTGAAATTAACGTGTTTTATAGTGAAAGCCAAGTTTCAATTTTTTTGAGTCCTCGAAAAGATGATTTTTCTTCTCGACTTCAAAAGTCACAGAATTTCACAAATACTATTTTCATTAAACCATTTCTGCAGTCTTATATAAACTTCTTCTAAAAAAAATTTTGAGAACTGATACATAAAGCCTAAATACACTATGAAAAATAAGGTCGGGGTGTTGGAACAAGATGATCTTTAAGGTCCCTTCCAACCCAAACCATTCTATTATTCAATGACTCTATGGCATTGTAACATGGTGAAAGAGAAAGACAAAAGTAAAATAGAGATCTGTTCAATACAGAAAACTGTAAGTGATGGTGTGGGACTGAAATAATGGAACTTTGACTACAGAGTTATCGTGGTTAGACCCCTTGTTTCTGGAAAGAAACTTCTTGTTCATTTGGGTATTATAAAGTATTATCACATCTGAGCTACCTTAGCTGGATTCAAGCTATTTCTGCTATTATAAGAGAAGGTTCCAAATAGCAATTTTTTTGATCTTCCTTTTTTTCTAAAGAGGAGTTCTTGCTTTAGCTGTGCCAAGAATTCTTATGTTCAGCAATTAGCTATGATATCTACATTGAAATGTTAATTTTGATCTAATGTATCTTGCGGAAAAATTATTATCGGGTTGCTATGTGAGAGAGTTTGTCAAAAAGCTAGTACTTCCCCATCATATTCACTACTTCAGAACCCTAGCCAAGCCGCTGTAGTGTCTGGTAGATGCTCTCCTCCAGGCTAGCTACTTGTGACTGTTTTGAGGGTGACTTTTTGGTTCTTTAGAAATAAGGATTTTATTAAAAAGAAATAAGGCTAAAGGAAAGCCTTAAAAATATGAAACAGACCCACCCTAATGTAGCTGATGTCTGTTATGCTGATGCTGAGGGATATGGCCCTCCTGCTCATCAGTAGGTTTTGTATTCAGACACTAATGGTTTAAGTGCCTGCTTTAGTAGAAACTTCAGTAGTTATATAAAAATTGAAGAAAGGAGTCAGCAAATAACACGTGATGTGTTACAGCCCTTCACTCTTGAGCTTTTGCCTACACAGGTGTTTCTGTTCATTATTTCATTTGCAACCAGCCTTTTCCTTTTTCTTTTTAACAGATATAGAAAATCTGATGTCTGATCAAGGCAGATCTGACAGCTTCTGTATTCACCCATGCTTTAATTCAGTGTGCACCAGCAGGCGTCCAATACTCATTTCTTGATACTTATATATTAAATTTCCCCCACTGTCATCTTCGGAGCTAAAAAGTGCTCAATCCTCAGTTCAAATTTTATGTCTGTGTGGGAGAGTAAAAGTGTGAACTGTGACTGCAGCTGAAACAGACCGGCGTGACACAGCTTTGATCTGGTTAGTTCCCATTTCCATCTTCCAGCACGAGGGGTAGCCTCCCAATATGAAAGAAGCCTCATGCAACCTCTGTGGAAGGGGGTTGTTCTGTGCCTGAACTCAGTTAGGGGTCTCCCTGCCAAGCTGAGGTCTTGACACACCAAAAGAATATGCCTGATTAATTTCCCAAAAATCTACACAATTTTAGTGGTTTCTTATCTGGGTAAAGCATTGAGCGCATTTTAAGGCAGCAGAAATGGCTGTCAGGTAACGTGAAGAATAGAACATTATTTTTGTAATTGTGTGTTTGTTTTCTCCTTCCATTATGCAATCTGCCTTGTAAGTTGTCAACATCTCTCTTTTACAGTGTGTGGGAAACAGCATGAATGCTACAAGGATGGCTATGAATAATTTTATACCTAATCATGTTGTGATGCATGCGGATTGTGGCTTTGATATCTGTGATTTCTGTCTTGGGTGCTTTTAACTGAAGGGAATTTCCTCTCCTTAAGACAGAGTGTTACTTCTCTGCCCTCCAGACTCTGAAGACTCACCTTGCAACCCCTGAGGACAATGCTCTCTCTTATTGCTTTCTTCATCTTTTCCATTATTTAAAATCAATTATTTTAAGGAAAGAATAGTTTTCTTTTGATTTTCTCCATAGGAGTACCGCATGCATAAGTTAGCTTCCTACATGGGAACATGTTAGAATTGTTCATTGCTGGTCCATCCCTAAAAAGCAGTCCAGGAGCTTGACTCTTGAGAAGAATAAAAAAAGAGGAATCAGATACTCTGGGTTAAAAATACTTCTAAATCAAGCTTTTATGGTTGCTTTCACAAGCATATTTGTTCATCTTCACTTATCCAGATTTGTTGAGTTTATTGGAAATGAATAGTTGCTGAGTAAGGGCAAAAAGTTGTCTTTCTGCTTTTACTGTAAGACCAGTCACAGATATTTAGAATATCTTGGTCACCTCATCATGCTGCAATGACATTGTCACTTTTATCATAAAAGAATTATGTATCTCTGTATATGAAAAATGCATTCTAGAACCACTCTGAATTAGTTTTTAATGTACTGTGACCTTGAATTGCCCCAGGATATTAATGCTAAATGATTACTTCTGAATGCTTTTGGAATAGCTGCAAAGAGCAATTAAATGCACCATACATCACATATGACATAGTTAAAGGCCTCTTCTGGTCAAGGAACCTAAACAGTTCTCTCAAATGATGATAATTCCATATTACTAAAGATGGAAAAAAAAAAGTTGTCACTTGTTAGTAATAAGATAAGCATCACCTGGAATAGGTTATAACCTTTGCCTGAGATGGAACATAATAAAAGTATTTTCTCTATGGTTATCTACAAGGAAGATCACTACAAAACAATTGTACCATCACACTACATTTTCTCTCCAGACAAAGGCAGCAATAGCAATAAATCCCTTACATTTTCACAAGTTGCCAATATTTTTTCCTGTAAAATAAAAGAATAAAGAATATGGCTCATAAAATGGGTGTAAATTGTGGGCACTGCTATTATGTATGTTATATTGCACAGCAGTTGATTTTAGAATGTGGAATGACATAAATCTGATCTCTGCAAAACTTTATAAAATTAGTGAAGTTAAGAAGTCATCACAGGGGCCAAATTTACTTTGGTAACAAGAAGAAAAAGAGCTTTTTCTTTGGGTTAGCCATTCAAATCTGACCTGGTTTGGTTTCTTTAAAATGTTGTGACTGCTTGCAAATATGCACTAGTTCAGATGCAGTGGCAATTTTGGCCCAGGTCGTAGCAGATATATGACCCCCTTTGCTGTTCAATGTATACAGCTATTGAGCTTGGTTGTTTTGGTGTGTTCCCGATAAATATCAGCACAATCGCTCACATTACACATCAGACACTGGTGACAAGTGCCCGATAGACTCAACTTTCAGACTGCGTGCCAGCTCATTGCTGCAGACCACCTCCTCTCCCCCAGCCTGGCTCCAGGCAGCAATTCCCACCCTGTGATGAAGTTGCAGCATCCCTGTCCCTATTCTCCTTCCTAGCCCTGCCTCAGGCTCTGCTGAGGTTGAGACATCATCATGTGTCAGGCGAACTGTCAAAACCACAAAAATGTTAATGGCAAATACATATTGACCTTGGAAATAACTCCTGACTAACTACAAGGAACTGGAAAAAGAATTAATAGAGTGTGCGTGTAAGGCATGCTTAATATGAGATCTCCAGCTTTTGCTGATCTTATTGCTCAGGTTTTGGAGTGGGGAGGATATGTGTGCGGTGTTGTCCACTGGATGAAAAGGGTTAAAGAATTGGGGTTGTGAAGCTCTGGCAAACAGGGCAAGCTTTAGAACTTGACTTTGTTGTGTGTGTGCTATGGAGCCCCAGGGCATTGCCAGGGGAAGGTGAGCAGTGGCAGGTAGAAAAGGTGATTGCTAGAGGCAGCAGTTCATTACAGCAGTCCTGCAGAAGGAGAGAAGCTCGGAAAGAATATGTCAGAGTCCATTTCTCTCCATGCGTGCTTTAACTTCCAATACACTGAGAAGAAATAATCTAACAACTTCCAGCAGCTTACACTGGGGGGGAATAGGGAGTGAGAGCCACTGTTTGTGGGGGAATTCGTTATTCAGCTCTAAGATAGTTTTCACTGCATGTTTTCAGTGTGAAGAAGCACACTGTTGTATGACTGGATTAGAGTGTGAAGACAAGCTGTATGCGCTTTACAAAAGGAGCAAAAAGATTTTATGATGAACCAGATTTGATGCTCCAGCTACTAAAATTGGCTGCCATGCAATGAAATCTGCTTTATGGCTGCCCCATGTCAGCCAGTGAGTGTGTAGGCATAAACATCTTTGAAAAGTTAGAGCACGAGTTAGACTAGCCCAAGGCAAGCAGAACATGCATGACTGGCACTTGCATGGCAGGTTATCCAAGCTGACACTGACCTTGCCAACATTACATGAAAATATTTTTACTAGAATAAGCTGACCTTGAATTTCGCAGCAGTATTAGATTCCAGCAGGCTTCTCTGCAGCATAAGGACAGCACGGTCCTGTTGTGTTCATTGTGAGGTTTGGAAATGCTTAATATAGTCAGCACAATTACCTCTTTCTGTTGTGTCTCTAGTCTTCGATTTGCTTTTGGCTTCAGGTATCGCATCACAATCTCAAATTATATAGATCAATTGTCATCTCATGGCCTTTATGACATCTGTTAGGTTGTGACCTGTATTTGCATGTATACATGGATAAGAAAGTGTGCTGGGGAACATTTCCTGCTTACAGCACTGGGGAAGGGTCAGTGATCATCGTAAGCTATTCATGCAGAATGCTTGGTGAGAAAAATTTCCAGAATCAGGGAGGAGGAGGAGATGGGACTGATGACCTTCAGCTTTCTCTGCTTCACCAGAAGGGGCTAAGCTGTGCTTCTCAGCTGGTGCGTGTTCCTGTCAGCCACAGCCTCCTGCAGAACCACTCTCCTTTGTAGGGACTCCTGCAAGATTGGCTTTATCTTCAACTTCATTTGCTGAGACTAAGGTTTACTGAAACTGGGACTTATTTTCTTGTTTTGTCTTAGCTTCTCCACAGCCCAGTTTGATATTAAACCTTTTGCTTTGTTAATCTAAAAAAAATCCCTACCCCAAACCCCAACACCAAGAATTTTTTTTTAATATTACTTAAATGATAATGATGATGTCAATTATGAAGATGTAGTTTAGTTATTTTTTAAAGTTTCATGAAACGTGATTCTGTAAAGTAACCACAGGGAAAAGAGTAAACAAAAGGTAGAAATTACTAGAAGCAGATTTTATGGAAGAGGGACAGATTGTAGATCACCTTTGTCAGCTTTAAATGGGAGTAATAGCTTTTGAAGGGGAAAATCTCTCTTATCTGAGGGATCTCAGAAGTTCCTTGAGTGATGAAATCCAGGTAGTGTGGAAAGGGACAGTGCTCTTTCCCTCTTTTTAAAGAAACAAATAAATCAATAAGTCTTCTTTTCTTCTGACATTCGTTTTAACTCTATGCATTTTTCTATGAAGGCTGTGTGGTCTAAAGCATGGAGACCGCAACAGGAATCTGCATGGCCAACTGGGAATCTTTTTCTTGTTGTTTATATGGTAGAACTGACAAAATCAGTCTTCTCATCTGTCTTCATTATATATCCCACAACTGTGTGTAGAATAATTAGGTAATGGAACTAATTCTCTTTTCATTTACGTTAATATCATTATGCGTGATACCTGATGAGATCAATGAAATCAAATAAAACTGAAGAAAGTGCTGAGGCCTGAATCACAGAATGAAAACCACTAAATACAATCTTTCATCCAGGGTTTAGCTTCTTGTGTTGTTTTTGTATTCCCTATGCATTCCTAGTGACCTCATGGCTTTTCTCTGGCTACGTGCAGCACTGCTCAATGTCATTATCTCAGCTGTGTCACTGTTCAATGACATTATCACATTGTTCAATGTCATTATCCCAGAAATACAGCCACTTCAAAAAATGTATGGGCAGCTACGATGCTTAACTGTACCAGAACACTAACATCACCCAGAGCAAAATTAAATTGTCCTTTCTGCTTTTCTACAATTATGAGGGAATTTGGAAATGCAGGGATAGGACACAGATCTGCAGCTCTGGGTTTAAGCTTTCTAAGATAAGGAAGTGACCAGTGGTTTTACCTGTAGGAACTCTATTGAAATAGATTTGCTCAATTACTTCCAACTTAATTCCGATATCTTTCTTGAGATTTTGGTAGGTGAGCTTAATGTAATCTTTATTTGAAATTAAATATACCTTTCTTGTGTTTTAAAGTTAACCTAATTAAAATTAATCCATCATTTACTCATGTTTTTCTGGGACATGGTGCATTTTTCTAAAACTATTTTCAGTCTCAAGCATATTTTTATTACTAGTATTGGCTTCACTTCCTCATACCATTGTTATCTCTTAAAATATTAAAAGTTTATTATTATCAGCACAGTAACGTGATGACCAGAACTGAACACAAAACTCTAAACTCCCTGCCAGAACCTTATATAATAGGAGAACAATGGATGAATGTTGTTAATTTTAAATGCAAAATTATAAATCAATTACAGTGATGGCAAAAGCCCTTCGTGACATGCCACAATTTACTTTCAAAGACATTTAAACCTATTTAACATGCTGAACAATCTGTAATAAATTATGATTTTTTTTCCTCCTGAAATGAAGCTATAATTATGACAGTTGAATTCTTGTTCTGAGAAATAAGGTGGCATTTAATTCCTTGAGAACAAATGACACTCACAAAAGAACAGTTAATTATTCTCAGCTGCAAAAAAAAAAAAAAAGAAGGGGGAGTTTAGGGAGAGAAAAAAATATGAAAGAGAATGTAGCAATACTTTGTGTAAAGTGTCTATTAATGAATCCCTAATGAAAGCTGTACCGCTATTGAACTTTGCTTGGTGTCCATGTGATTGAGTGACAGTTTTGTCTAACCCTTCCCATAAAATCAAAAACACATTCAGAGGAGGAGTACAATGATGGGGATGTATCTTTAGGAAATATACCTCTGTTGCGAGATCTTCAACATGCGAATACCAAGCAGATGGGCAAGTATCTGAGCTCTGCACTTGCAGGTTGCATTGCAATGGTACAATAGTAGGATTAGTCCTAATAGTTCTTTAAGTAAATGCTTACTATTACAGTAAAAGGAATCATTTTGACTTCTGCTAATATTGATAGGGCAGTAAAGCAGAATGCTAACCAGTCAGCTTCTTCAGGCTACAAGTGTCTGATCACATGCTTAACTCTTCCTGCACACGAGTCCTACTGTGCTCAGTGGGACCACGTAAGGGTTACAGGATAAGGGACTTGCCACATCCAGAGTTTCTTCCCTCGAAGCACTGATCATCTCAGTTTCCTGCTGTAGCTCTGCAGCAGCCAGTGCACAGCCGAACGCATTAGCATGAGTCACGCTGCAGCTCACGTTTTCAGTTCTTGCTGGTTGGTGAACAGTTGCCAGTCTTGCTAATCTGCTTTCCTTCCTCAGGGAAGAGAGACATTTCAGAAGGGCCATGCTAAGTGGAATACCCTCATCTTTCTTGGTTCAATTATGATTTGTGAATTGCCTAATTTGGGGGGGGGTGTCTCTGAAATATAGTCAGAACAACACAGTTGCATGTAAAACAAGGCCTAATGCTCTCAGTTACATTAATGTTAAATCAAAGATGATTGGATTAATTGCTGATTCATTTTATCTTCTGTGCACGCGTGGTGCTGGCAGAATTTCAGAGCTTTTAGAAAAATTAATTGAGAACTATGGGGAAATAATACAGGCAAAAAGACTTTTGTATTGAGTCTTCTTTCTGCTGGCTTTTAAGGGGTATACATTCTAAAACTGTGAGGTTATAATGTATTGCTTAATATTTGTAACTTTTAAATTGCTTATAAAATGTAGGAAAATGAATTGATCATACTGTATGTGAGGTACTGGATATTATAACTGCTGATTATACCTCAGGGAGAAAGCAGACTTTCCATGAGACTTTCACCACAACAAAGCATATGAGAAAAAAAACCAGTTGATTTCTAATGTGGAAAAAGGAGACACTGTTAAAAATGTAGAAGTACACACTTTAAAACAGTATTCACATATTTTTCATTTTGTCAACTTTATATTCAAATCTGGTTAAATCCCTTGGTAGAATGACATAATAGAACAGTGTTAGACCCATATGGAAACTCACGCTATTGGGTATCATATTTTATTTGTCCCTTTAGTTCTGATAGAAAACAGAAGATTTATTAATGCAATGTAAAATATTTGCTGGCAGGTAAAAGTAATTCTGTTAATGAACATGATTAGAACAGCAGCTGGAACACAGAAAATGCAACGTTTGCAAGTTCTGTGGAATTAATAGTCCTTAAAATACTTGGGAAATCAATTAAAATACATCTTCAATATTACAAAAATGACTGTGCATGTGTTCAACTTGAAAACGAACAATAAAAGCATAAAATCCATACTTCCTCAGCAAGAACGTTTCAAAGTGCCTTTTCCTGACCAGTAGCAGAGCTTGCCAAAAGATTTGGGGAACAGATATTTTTTCATGGCTTATAATTGGGAAGTTACGCTGCCAGTAAGACCTTGAGGCAGTTGGAAATTTGCACTTCTCCCTTGTCCCCCCAAGGGCATTCATGCACTGACTATGTATTTTCTGTTTTTATGAGATTATTTATATCCCAGTGTGTGGGATAAACACACATTAAAGTTGCTTTGCTGCTACTGCAGCTGGACTTGTTGATGAGGGCCGGCTGTTCCCAAGGGAAGGAGATTGTGAGCTGAGGATGGTGGCATGGATACATGAAGGTGTCCTCACTTGCCCTGGCCCCATCCCACCACTCCCAAGGGGGAGAGCAGGTCAGATCAGTGATGGGACCAAATTTGTGGAGAGCATGAACTGTGTCCGTGTCTGGCAGCTCTTGATACCATCACCCTGCCACTGAGCTGTTGGGACAATGTTCATGCCTGGGGACCACCAGCCTTCGCAACTGTACCAATGGGCAGGCAAGCTTTGGCATCACAGGCTGGTCAGGAGAAATTAGGAGCTAGAAGAAAAAACAGATTATATTGATGCTTTGTATAGCCAATTTCAATGTCTAGTTTGAAGCTTGGAGACCGGCTTTTTGGTGAGCAGGGTCTGGGGTATGTATTGATGTGGTGAGAATGCGTGCTCCCTTGGCCATGAAGCCTAATCCTCCATTTCAGAAACAGACAGGTGACCAACTGAGCCTGACCATGGTGCACTGTTTGGTCAAAGTAAGTTATGCTTTGAGAGGATCATTCTATTTCCCTCTCCCTTCCTGAGGCTGGCTGCCTCACAACTGTAGGAAACATATTGCAAGACAATCAAATGCACTGTCTTTTTTTTGACTAAATGAATTAGCAGATATTTTTTTACTTTGTGGATTTTAGTGCTTCTGTCTCTTCTTGGGCTATATATTACTGTAGAGCTCTATCCTTGTGAAACTGGAAACTTGTCTGTGCTGTTCTTTCTCATGTAGTCAGTACAGAAAAGTTATGGATGTGGCAGTGGTTTAATTTACATTTGTTAAGTCTTTTAGCCCTTTTTGGCTCTTGCAGGATTGAACACAGTGCTCTGGAAAAATGAAGATGCAAGGCAACATCCTCTGCTTGGTGACATGCCTGGTTCAGCACGAATAACAACATGCATCCTTGTGAGAACTTGTTTATTTGTTTATCCAAAGATACCATCTCTTGGGAAAAAAACCAATGAAACAAATAATATCCATTCAATTTTTCAGTCACCTGTGGGCCTCAAAACATAATCAACTTCCTTTGAGACGGGATGCATATTTTGGGGTTTTATGTACCTGAATATGTCATTGACGATCTAAACCTGGCAATCTGATGTGGATTTAGGATATTTCTATGCTATGCTAATTTCAGATGCAATCTTGTTTTATTCATTGGAATTTGGATCTCTCTTGGTGATGAAAGTATTTGATATCGTTACACAGGTGATGTAACAGGTCAATGACTGCAGAGAAATAAAGGACTGAAATGACCTAGGATGGATCTCACTATATTTGATACAGCACATTGATATCTACATAGATGCTCCCAACGAATAAGAACCACTCTGCTGTTTCATAATCCAGCCCATGCCATATCAATACAAAGCACAATATGCAGAGAGTATTTTGGGACAGATACATAGCATGTGGGCAGGTGGTGTTTCAGTTTATGCAGTTGATTTACAGCTTTCTTATGTTTAAAAGATAATATGCTTACATATACTTCCAGAACAGATGGGAATTCAAGGACCTTGTAGGCCATGAACAATTAGTGCATGTCTGGTTGTGAAAGCCTTTCTTTTCAGAATTTCCTAAGAGAAGCAACGAGAGGAAGGCTAGAAGTACAAGGAGAGCCTTATACAAATTGCTTGCCTCTATCACCAAAGGAATAAAAAATAGCTGCAGGTAATTTTTAGCACATCTATCATTCACGAAATTGGATCTGAGCCTAAAGGAGAGGCCTTCTTTTATAATGTATTCACTACTATCTGGTTATTGGTATAAGACATTACAGCATCTGCTTTCTGGCAATAGCTAAAGTTAGAATTGTTTGGAGTGCAACAGGATCTGAAAAATGTAATGCCATCAAGTATTTTTCTGAAGAGAACTGAAGGTCTGGTACTTCAGGTGCCAGAAACGCAGTGTTCAAACATCACTTACTCTTCCAGGGAAATATGTTTCAAATCAGTATCCTGGTCCTTTTCTGTAAGACACCAATTAAAGGGGATTGCTATTTTTTTTCCATTTGGAAAAAAATAATTCAAGTAATTTTATCATTTTAATGCTTTTTACATACAGTGAATTCCTTACTTACACAAACATGATGAAAAGGAGTTAGAGGGAGACTATGTTCCTTCTAATGAGTTTCTGCTGCCCTAGTCTGTCCTCAACATCTATTCTGCACTCATGTGAAAGAACTTGAAATTTTGTTTATAGCCATAGGCTAGCTTTTCAAGCTGGTTTAAAAATGGTCTCTGCTGCTGTCTGTTCAATCCAGATTGATTTCTAAATATTTCTGCCCAATGTAAGCCATGAGTATAGCACATATGTTACTGATATTTCAGATTGTTGGGGGAAGCAAAATATGATGTAGAACAATAATTATGAGTTGAACATAACACCTTACTTAACCAAAAAAGCCTTTGCTCATTTCATTCACCAGGGGAAATATTAAAAAAACCAAAAAGATAGAAGAAAGGGAGCAGTGATTGGTCTCATGCAGCCCTGGGATAATGCTTTTGAATTTTCCATTGGGAAGATGGCATCTCAGAATACTTCAACATTTTCCAGCTTCTGAACTGAAACTTCAACTGTATTTCTCACAAGCAGATAACATGTTTTGACTGACCCTACCTTGCATTTTTCATCCAATAAATCATTTGCCTGGATGTTTTTAGCCAAATCCATTCACAACCTTTGAGGAAGACCCAGCTCATGTGCCAACATCAGTACACTGGTACATAGCTCTCAGACTCCAGAGAAATTGCACAAGAACCTTCTTTGGAGCTTTTCCTGGCCTCAGGATGTTTGCTTTTGAGTTTCATGCCAAGAAGGCACCTCAGAGCTTCTAGAAAAGTAGAAATACTGAAGAAAGGAATGACTTGTAGAGTAAAGGTGCAACAGTAGTGAATTTTTGTAAATGATTCCAACAGCATTCTTGGCATCTGGCTGTCAATTTCATGTAATCAGATTTCTCCTTTGGTTCCTGTTATTTTAATTTATTGGTTTGCAGATCTGAAAAACTGCAGCTCACACTCTGTTCAGCTTCCAGGTTCAGGCTCATTGTTTTAGAAACTGAACTGTGCAGTATGGAAATCTGGGCTTTTAAAAGCAAGTTTTAATAATTGTAGTTAAATTGTTTGAGGTGGGAGGGAAGACATATCCAAGGATAACACCTGTTTTGATGCAATTAAAGTCCTAGAATAGTATATGGATAAAATACTTCCAAAAGACCTTGCTCTGTAGAATTTAAAAGGATTACATGACCAAAGGGTCTGTAAGTAGTTGTCTCCAGAAACCAGATTGGTAATGATAGAAACAGAACGATTTGCACTATTGCCCAGGTGCAATGGAAGGTGTATGATGGTGGCTTTTAAAGACATAGCAGAGTAGTTGGAGAGACAGATGCTGCTTATCCTGAAACTCGCCTATTGTGTGTACACAAACTGAGATAAAACTGCTGGTGCAGTGCAGTGGCTCTAAAACAAGATCAATTAAGTAATTTTATTTTAAAACAATGATAAAATGTGTCATTGGTTCCTCTGTCCTTTCCTGAACTAGTGTCCCTTAGCAACTGTCTTTATAAAAATCATAAATTCAGCATAAATCAAATACAGCACAACTCTCCCCAAAGCAAACTAAGCCTCTCATTTATTTTTTGCCAAGTGCTGTCTTGTAGCAAACAAGTGCAGTTTTTAAATATTTACAACACAGCCTGATGTTTTCCTGTAGCGAACATGTGGGGGAAAATGTAGGTCCTGGCTTACAGTGAGATTTTTTTTCCCTTATCTTCTTGGTTGGCTTGGCGTTCACCCTGGCTCTGGTTTAAAGCATAATATTGAGTACTCCAGGCTTGGGCTATTGTGTATCATCTTTATTTCTTCTCCCAACACTCCAGATAGCTCATGTCCTTTGATTTTTCTTCCAAGCTTCAGTCCAGGTGCACAGGGAGCAGTCCAGGTGTACAGCCTGAAGCACAATGTTGGGAGGAGATTTGAAGCAAAGGATTGGGGAAAAAGAGGAATATGAGGTGGAAACTCAGTATGGAGGAAAAGTAGACAACAGAACTCCAGAGTAGGAGAAGCTGTGGTGCAGCAGGGAGAGCTGCTCTCAACAAAGCTATGAGGACAGGGATACCTGAGCTCTGGATGGGGATCTCTGTTCTTGGAGGTGTCAAGACAGCCCTCATGGAGGATTGTTTCATTCCCAGTCACTGTGCTGTCTGGTGTGCATCCTCACTGGGGCTTCTGTTGTTTCCCTCTGCTCCAGCGGGGTTCAGGCACTGCAGGCTGTGCTCCTGAATCCCGTGCCTTTGCTGCACAGCACTTTGGACCTGCCTTTTTTTGGCCTTCCCAAGGCAATTTTTTGCAGAGTGCAGCACTCACTTCCCAGAAGCTTTGAGAAGTCTATGCGAAAATAGTGATGCAGTTTCTGCAGTCCCTATCTATAGCCAGGTACGCCTCTTTCTACTTGCTGTTTATTTCCTTAGAGAAATGTGTCAGAAGTTGCTTACTGCTTTAAACTTAAGAATTAGTTCAAGATCTTTACAAAACCACCAATACCACTCTGTTCTCCTTAATACTGTAATGAATTACCATAAGAAATGTGAAATTTTTGTTCATATAGTATCAACACAGTATCCAAAAAAATAATAGAAACAAACTAAAAAAAAAAAAGAAAACAACATTCAGGAAAGCCCTTGCTTCAATATACTTTGCTCCAATCACACATAGGAAATGTCTAATCTTTGTATTAAACCCAACCACTGCAAACGGTCCATTGCATAAGTAAGTAGTGCAGAAGAGAGCAGGAGAAGCAGGCACTGAGCTACCTGCTCCTCAGGTTAATTTTAGGTCATTCCTAGATTCACTTGTCCTGACCTTGGGTGTTCACTTGGCTTTGTTATACTCCAGTTGCCTTAGCAGTGGGTAAAGGCAAGATTAAGATATTGTCACACCAATTATAAAAATCCTGGTTAGAAAAACATGTAATTACTCTGCTGTTAGGTGGGTGCAGGGGTCACTGGCTCGGTTTAAGACACAGTTAAATTCATCTGTGACGATACTGGATTGGTTTTGCTGGAGTTAGGGTAGGGATTGTTTTGCCCCAGTACGTGTTATTTCCTTCCACCTTTAATGAACTAGAGGCATCTGTCAGGGTTTAATCCAATTGCTGAGGACATCGGAGAAAACAGCAGCAGAAGTGGCTGGATGTAAAAAATGTATTAGCAAAAAAATCTGATGTTTCCCCAAAGAAGTGGGCTGAGAACAAATCCTAGGAATAGTCAAGTACCTCTTATTTTGGTTCTTTGTGTAAGTTAAGGTTCATTGGTTCATTTGTGATCATTTAACTGACAAAACCACAGCAAACATACGAGCTGGTTGCAGTTCTGAATAGGAATTGAAAGCAACTTTTTTCTAGCCAGTTTGCATAGGGCTTTAAAATAATGACAAGAAAAATAAAGTTTGGGTTTAAAGAGTGGTCAGTTATGAGACATGATTGCAGGACTCTTGTGAACTAAAGAGAGGAGTGTTGCCCTGTGTCACCAACAAATTTGCCTCCAAGAGCTTCAAGAATGATTTATTTAAAAGTAGAAATATTACTATTAATAGCACATTTACCTTGCTCATTTTATTAAAATGAAACATGTCTAGTTACATTCTTATTTTCAATTATTTTTATCCTATTTGCAAATCTAACATATGCACATAATATTAAAGGAACGGTACCTAAGCCACTTACTACCCTGGTGCATTTAGGATTTTGCTTGGCTATATTTGATGGTTGTCTGGTGGGACTGATGGTTTGTGTTTCTGCTCCTTGCCTGTGTGATTCCCACCTCACAGGATTCAGGATAGCCATGAGAATGAAAAGTTTGACTGGCTGCACAAATGTAAGATGCATGTGTATGAGTTTCCCATTTTTCTTTCCCCTACAGCGATATCTTGAGCCAAGAGGAACAAAAATAATGACAAAAAAATGAAAGTTCGGGTATTTACCAGAGTGATGATGGGATTCATACCACTTTGCTCAACCTGGTCTCCTCAGTGTTCCTGTGAGCAGCATGACCTAAACAGTGATTTATTCCATAATGTGACTGTTTCCAACAGTCCTAATTGCTTAAGATATGCTGTTCTCTTACACTCGTGACTACTTGAGTAGTCTTTGAAGTAGGCTAGTCCCATATGAGTAGCTACAAAGAAAACAAATCCCAGTTCAGGTCCAGCGAAGGCATTTTGCCCCTGTGCCACAGGCAATGGTCTGAATGTCGTGTCTAGAATTCACTGCTGTGACTTTTGGCAGTTTCAATTCAATTCACAGGCGATAACGAGGATGGTTCAAGCCTGTGGACGAGGTCTTTTCAAGGCTGTGCTGCCTCTTTTAGACAGGTGGTAAAAAGTGCATTTTGCAGTTATGACTGATGTCTGTTGGGTTACTATATTTGAAGTCTAATGGACTTTTAGATATACTGTCTTAGCCAGCAGGATTTAACTTCATTAGTTTTGAAACAGGAGAGAATGTTAGCCACTGTGCAGTCTTTGATTATGCTCTGGGGAATTTCCTAGGGTTAAATTAACCACAGGGGAACTCTATTCTTGTTCTTTGAATGCCAGTGAAGCATATTGAGAAATACAGGGGAAAAAATAATTATAAAATAGAAATGTAAAAACTATAAAGTTCATCTTATGTATAATCCCTAGTGCACAGTAAACTCTGTTTACTTGCACCATTTAATGTTAATTATACCATTTATTTTATATTTTGTTTTTGCTTTATAAAGAAAGTCATGCCACCAGCAATAGGATTTTACCATAAAGGGAGTTTCAGAAGACCAGCATTTCACCAGACTCAGTTTAAATACAGGAGGGAGATAATTTAGCAACTAAATGTCCTGCCTTATCCACAGTGTCATTGGAGAATTGCTCTCCAGAATCGCTTTCATCCCCCAGCTGCTGACAATTTAGCATCACTGCTTGCCTTTAATGAATCTCTTTGAGTCTACACATAGAAGGTCAGTGTCAATGACTACGGCAGAATGAACAGAAATTTTTGTCCAAAAAAGTGCATTTTGGAAGATGCAACATCATTGGAATCAAAAGCATTTTCAGGGAGTTTTCTATGTTAAACTTGGAAAATATGAAATAAAGGATTGTTTCTATTTTAATATCTCAACAAATATTTCAGTAATTTGGTTTCTAAGAAATGAAAATTTTTCATTATTGGTTTTCTATTAGTTTTCTATTTTCATCTGCCAATTTTCTTTTTATCTCTTCATCCAGCTCTTCTCAAATGGAGAATGAAGGATTGAGGGCAGATATATGGAGTTAACACATGTAAAAGTGAAGATATCTCTTTCCTTCCTCACAGAAGAGTTAAGAAAAATGTAAGAAAGCCCATGACTTTGTACCTTCTTTCATTCAGCACTCTTAAAAACGTTCACTTCTTTTTGTATTGAAAAACAAGTTGAGGAAATTATGAAAATCTATACTTTTAAAATTAGGGGGTTTGCATTGCCAAAATGCAACCTAATCCAGAAGCATAAATCTTTTAAAACAACACAAAAGAAGCACAATTTCACTTTTCAAAAAAATTGTCAAACTAGAGTGAAACTAGTAAAATTTTCCTATATTTTTTCCATTTTCTTAATGCACATGTAAACTAGCATTTCTGTCCAACAGGTACAGAGCCTGAGAAGGAGCTGGATTCTATCGGAGACTTAGAAAGAAACAAATTGCAGATGCTACTTAATACAAAAATACTTAAATTAGCCCTAAACTGTTCTTCTTTTTTGCTCTGTTGTAGAGATACTTAAAACTTTACTACCTTTTCTCCTGCTTGATCTTATGCTAAAATTGTGAGCAAGCAGTCCATGTATCTTCTCCCAAGACATGTATGAAAAGCATGACTTCAAAAAATATCTCCAGAGTGGTAATGTTTCAATTTGAAAGAGAGTAGATTTAGATTAGATATTAGGAAGAATTTTTTTTACTGTGAGGTTCGTGAGGCACTAGAACATATTGCTCAGAAAAGTCATGATTGGCCCAGTCCTGGAGGTGCTCAAGGCCAGGTTGGATGAAATTTTGAGCAACCTGATCCAGTGGAAGGTGCCTCTGCTCATGGCAGGGTGGGGTGGAACTGGATGACCTTTAAGGTCTCTTCCAATCCTAACCATTCTATGATTCTATGGTTCTGTGATCCTATGCAAGAAATGTGATATGTGCTTAGATACTCACTGCTAGCTGGATGCAGACTCTATCTTGTAAAAGCAGGACATGTTTCACATGCCAAAATCTAGTAAAGGAAAAAGCTCAACATGACCTACCAACCTCTGCTCTGCTGGTACTGGAGGGAGACGTCTATAACAATGTAGGTGAATATCAGTCAGGCACAGAGAGAGCCTGAACCTCAAGGTATCTAATCTGTGCTATTTAAGTATGCTGGGCTAGTGGCATGCCTCCTTCATTTATTTATCCCTCTACATTTTCTTAGCTTCTCTAATTCCTTGTGATCTGTGCCCTTTTTGCACAGAATTCACATTACACTTAGTTTTTGCCTACTGCTTATCCTTTTAGGACTGACAAAAAGATGGTATTTCACCATTTTTCCAGTCTTCAGTATATATGGAAGTTGGCTGCCATTTTTTCTCTTTGGGGAAATAGGAGATGCTTCTGGCAATTTTCATCCACACCTACACTCTGATTGCAGTACAACATTCTTTCAGCAGCATGCAGGCTTCAGAATCATATTGCCAAAACAAATTGCTGAGACAAGGCTAAACTACAATACCAAATGAGAAAAAGAGTACATTTTCAAGACTCATTTGGATGGTCTAGGGTAGCTTATGACTTCATTGTCATTATTTCAACTTCACACAGCCCTGTAAGGTGGGACTTACAATATTACTACTATTTTAGAGATGGAAAAACAATTAGTTTATTTAATTCACTCCTAGAGAAGAATGATTCAATACTCGAGCTTCAAACCAGAATTTAATTATTCTTGGCTTTACAATGAGTTTATAGCTGCAGCTCAAATAACATGTCTCCCTATAGTGTCCTTGCACAAAGAATAAAAAAATCATCAGGAAAAGGAGTCCTTGACCTGTAAACCAGAGATTTTTAGAGAAAATCTGCAAAAGATGGGAGTTTGTTATATAACAGATTTCCAAAATAAGAGTAGTCCTGATTTACTCTAGATTCTGTTAAAAACCCCACTAAAAGATAGGGGAAAATAATCTTTCAGCAGGGCACATTCCGAAAGTAATATATAAAAGATGGAAGGAAGTAGAAGAATAGAATAAACCACAGGAGAGAGTGAAGACATGTATGCAAATTGGTATGTATTGTAAAATATCGTGACATTAGGTTATATGTGCTATTTAGAAATAAAGACACTGGAATACAGAGGTCAGTGTGGATGACTAAGGAATACAAAGGGTCAGCTTAGATATAAAGGTATGTGTATAAGAAAGAAAATGGTTGGTATCGAACAATCCCAGAGAGATCCCAAGATGAAGTTAAGACAGTGTAACACAAAAGAACAGTGAAAGAAGAGACTGTGAAAAGAGTACTGACTATGCTAAAATAAATATTTCTTTTTTAGATGCTGAAGAGCGATCTGGTCATGTAATCTGCATATTGCCATCACAGTTGCTATAGCGAGTGTAATGTACTGTATTTTTTTACCACCAGAGAGACTGTTGCAACAGACAGGGAGCTACATTAGGAAGTTGTGTTTAACAAGTCATGTGTGATTTTACTGTCAAACTGCGAAGTGCCATTCTCCTATAGAAGAAGGCTGCGAGTACTTTCTAGGAGTTGATAAACACCACATGATGCAGCTTTCTGGGAAAAACAGAATTCTTTGAAGCATTTCCAGCAAAATCCTTGGAGAGGCAAAGCATATTTTCAGATGCATGATTCTAGGTTAAACAGCTATGTCCCCCACTTGTTTACAAAGCAGCTCGACAGCTGTTGTGAGCCACTGGCCCCCTTTGGACAGACAGGATACATTTGGATCTGTCACACCGAGCCACGGCACGCCTCTGCTGCATTACTCTACAAAGATCTCATCAGAGATCTGCTGCTGGCAAGATGAAAAGCCTCACCAGTTTGAAGAGCAGCAGATGATTAGTTTCATTTCCGCTTTAAGTTTCCTTGTTGTTTTTTACTATGAAGTTGGAAGAAATGTTTTTAGTGGTGAAATTGGTACTGGGAAAGCTTCACCCTGCTCTGTGCATGAAGAATAAGATGTAAAAATAAACAGGAACAGCTGTTTGTTAGCAAGGAATGGAGCCTTTAACACAAGAGAAAAAAGTCCTGAAGTCTGTTTGGACACAGAGACACAGTGTCAAGTCTGAAATTTAAAATTTAATTAAAAGAGCAAATAAAAGGATGGCGTTGCAGCTGAACTTCAACATTTGGGAAATCAGGCTGATAGACGCAGCTCCTGAGCCATAAAGCCCAACCATCACTCTTAAAAGTGATGCTGGAAACATGTCTAAGCCAGGATACCTTGTAAACACCAACAGGAATACCTGTCTTTGAGAATGAGGAACAGTGGCTTAAATCTCGCCTTACAGATGGAGATATGTACCTGGGAATGGCCTCTCTCTTCTGGACTGGGCTACGGGTGATTCAGTAAGCTTAACACACCTTTCAACCTAACGAGGGACACAGCTGGTCACAAAACCACGCTTGGCTGATAACTCCCCCTTTTTTGTCCAAAAAGGGTGGTGCATGTGAGAGGTCTAGAGATATTTTGCTGCTCTGTTTGTTTTTCTTGATAAATAGCTCAAGTCAAATCTTTACTACAAAATCCTACTTGTCCAGCAGTCCTGTGCCCTTCTTATAAAGGCTGCAGTGATGCTTTACTCCTATAAAATTTGCTGTTTGATGCCCTTAGGCTTCTGCTTATCTCCATGCAACATAACCGTAGCCTCTTCTTGCCAGCAACATTTTTTTCTTTACCAAATCAAAGCAAAACAGCAGAGACAATAAATCTTTCTTGGGGAGAGCTGCTGCCTGAGCCCAGTGGTATATGCCCATCGGGAAGGTGGCAGCAGACCCTGTGCCTCTAAACTCCACATATCACAGGTGGCCGGTCCCTTGAAGTCGGTGATAGTATTTCCTTTGCTTTCCCTGCTAGTGAATGGTCATAGCAAAAGTTGTTACTGATGGCAAATAGCAGGCCTACATCACATTTTGACATTAATTTTTAGCTACAGTTTTATATTTAATAGCTGCCAGTGTGTTCAGTCAAATGCCTGTCACCATGATAGGCAGACCTTAATGTGTCTGTGTTATGGAAGAGGACTTCAGCCTTTTCCCAGCACTTTATTGTAGGCCCAGTACAGCTTTTTTATCACATATTCCTCACATATAGGTGTCCCTGCTCCACCACAGAAATGTTCTGAGTTGGCAGCTCTGGTGTTGCTGCCATTAATCTTCTCTGTGCTGTGGAGAGTGGAGCGCTGGGTGATTTATGGCAATTACCTGCTCTGAGGCAGTGGAGCTCAGGTGAGTTAGGTGGAATCGCTGTTGCTGGTATGAGTTTTGTCCCTAAGCAGCCCAAGGGTGTAAAATATGACTCTGTACACCTGCATTTGCTTTCCTTCTCAAATATTGCTCAGTTAAACAGGGGGAGGGAATATGTATTTTAATCACATTTTAAAATAGTATTGAGGTGGTGACACAGTGGTAAGAGAAAGGTTAAACACTCTGGCACCAATTCAGAACTAAATGCTGCAATCAATTTGCTTTGTTAGTTTTGTTAAAAGTAATATTTTCCCAGGAAGTTTGTGAAATGCACATCTTCCACCTGTAATCTCCCAGGCTAAGGAAGTTCTACCTTTTATTTTAAGTGTCATTCTCATGTTTTACTTCTGATTTTCTGTTCTTCGAACTTGCAGGGACCTGGAGTGATGCATGGGAAGTGGAAGTTGTGTCAAGCTGAGATCAGCAGCAATGCCTTGAGCCAATTAAGGAGCAATGTTAATGGACTCTCCAGGAATCTTCCTAAACTGTCCACACCAGAAAGGATGATGCCCACAACACAGGCCTGAGCTGAGCATTTAAAATCTAGGGAAATAAGAGCAACCTTCAAGTCTTCATTGTTATGCTGCTTTCCTACTGGTTATGGTAAAAGAGAAATGTGTTTGGTAATAGCAAGACATATAAGTGATTTCTTCTCTTCTGAAGATTCATATGGGTACATGAGTGTGTGTGTATATACAGATATGTCTCAACAGTTTATATCCACTGGGTATTAAGCTGACTTCTGTCTTTATTTTCCCTGCTGCTCCTGCTTTTATTTGTTCAATGCCAGTGGAGAAAATGGAAGGTAAGTTGAATCCTCTAAGTGTGCTTGTGTAGACAGGAATAGGAGGTTAATTTAGGAGTGGATATGTGTATGCACTAGTCTCAGTGCATGCACCCACTTGGAGAAGAGCTACCCAGCTCCTAGAGGAGCAAGGGTGGCTGAGGAGGCCACTGGGGAACCCCCACACCAAGAGATTTTGGGGGAGTTTGGTGGCTGATGCATGGCTCTACAGAGGTGGATCTGCCCTGCCCTGTTGTGCCTCTTTGTTTTCACGTGGGATATCACAAGGGTGAATGGCAACTTGGCAGTCACACTGATGTGGGACATGCTTATTTAGGAATAAAGTATGTTTTTCTTGCTTAGTTTGAGCTGTTTCCAAAGCAGCCTAAGTTAAGCTGGAAAAATGTGCTCATTCTGGAATGTGAATCTGTGAGGGCCTTATAGGAATATAAATACATCATCTTATCTTGCAGTGCTACAAACTCCCACACAGACAAGCCCAGAGGCAAGCAGAAAAAATGAAGATGAGGCTATTCATGATACCCCTGGCATCATCTACAGCCATGCACGGGCATCTGGGCAGCTGGAGCCAATATATGCTAATAGTGATTAACATATGTATGTGATGCTTGACCACACTGAGCTGCAGCACAAAGAACTCGGTTGAAGCGGCATTTTCCAGGGCATCCTTTGGCCATTGAGCCTTCTATTAAACGCTGCATGTGAGCCACGCTTTGAAAATATGTAGTAAACCTGGTGCTACCTTTATCGTGCAGCTGGGTTTTTCCTCCAGTGTGCCTTGCTTGAAAGCCGAGTTTTGGTACAGCCTTCTTGGAGCAGGTGAGTTCAGAGCACAAAGGAGGTTTTGAGTTATGTTTCTTCCCAGTTATTGGTTTCTGGGTGAGGACCATGCAGTTATGGGACTGAGGACTTCCAGCATCCTCACTGCTTCGGGGCTTTCAGGACATTTGAGATGATGCAATTTAGCTGAGTACAGTTCTCTCAAATGCAATTCTATTTTTTAAATTCTTCACTCTTTTAGCTGTCTAGGCCCATCTCCAACCTGAAGCCTTGTCATAATCTGGTGGCATACCAGGGCTTGTTTACAAGATAAACTAACAACTGCTTTCCTCTCATCCCCTGGCCTTGCTTCGAACTTGAAATGGGAGTTATCTGTGTGTGTCAGAATCAGAAGAGTCAAAGCCTCCTTGGAGATGCCCTTTGGGCCTCTCTTTCTACTACCTTGCAAACATCTTTCTATTTTCAGGGATAGCAACCCAGCACCTAATCTTCCAGAGGCACATATATTGCTCCCAGGGAGGCGTGTTAGAAATGAAGGAACAGATTTTTTTTTTTTACACCACCCCCTTGTCCCCCTGCCATGGGTTAGCCCATTTCTGCTTATCAGCCTACCTCAGCACTTGTTGTTTGAAATCTGGATCAGATTTTTTCAGCTTTCAGGTCCTACGCAAGATTTTTCAGCAGTGGCTTCATTTGCTTTCAAAGCAGTTGAATGAAAATGCATTCATTTTGGGTTTTGTGCATCTGTAGTTAGAAATATAAGAGGAGAGGCCTTACTAAATTTTTTTTTTTGAACTGATGTTTAGTGACTGTATTAAAAGGCCACACACAAGCTCCTTTCTTATTTGCATATCAATACTTAGCCTATTAGAAGCCAATGGAGTGAGGGTCTCACAGTACATACCCTCTCACAGCACGACGCTCAGACTTCCCATGACATCCTTTCTTCATCTTTCATGTCAGTGAATATTATATTGTGATGCCTTGAAGCCAGGATAAACTGAAGCTGTTAAATGTTCAGATGTATGCTCAGTCTGTGAAGCTCACAGCTGCTCCGCTCTTTTGATAATGCTAGTAAGCAAAATTAGTAAATAAAATAAATGCTCAAGGTTCATTTGCTGCACACCCCAATACATGAATGAGAATAGAATTGAGGACATCAAAGAAAAATAAAAAACAGGCTAGTAATAACATGTTCCCCTTAGGCCTCCTGCTTAACCTAAATGTTATATTAAAGGGATAAATGGGTAAACTGAATTATTATACACAGTTAAAAGCCAGGAATGAGATTTGAGATCGCAGCCCTGTTAGTAAGATCAGCATTATTTCCTTAAGACAAAATCCAGTAAATATTTCACTGGGAAAACGTAACACGATTAATGTATTAGTGAATTTTATTTATTATTTACCTAGCACAGTGAAATCCTGAAGTGTCCTGTGAGGCTGGAGCATGGTCAGCTCCTCCCCTGCCTCTACCCCTTGCTTGTCTCTGTGCTCCAGGAAGGGGCAAATCTGTCACAGTTGCCTGTGGTTGAAACAAGATTGGAAAGATCCCTGGGAAAGAATGTTTTCAAAGAGATCTGAAAGACAGAGAAGAGACCTAAATAAGATGTTAACCTCCTCATGGCATGGATTATGGAGTGATGAGGATGAGCTGTCACTGGAAATCACCATCAGCTCATGGTGACTGTGACAGGTCAAGAAGAAGAGGGAAAGGGGGGACAGTATCCATAAGAGTGGGGCGGGATGGATGGGACTACCTACTTTGTTGGAGTAGGGGGATGAGAAGGGCTTGGTGTGGGGCTTCCAGTGAATCTTCCACATCTAGGTCCCCACTGTCCCAGCACTGTAACATCCCTGAAAGTGCATGGCCACCTCTCCCCCTCCTACTAGACCATGTATCAAGAAGGGAAATACTGCATTACCTACATACACCACTAACTTATACAGCTGCCAGATTAAAATGTTTTAAAGCATATATCTCAGAAGTTAGTTGCTTGAGAAAATATTCCTCAAGGAGGATCCCAGAGCTGGGTTAATGAGGAAACCTCAAGTGATGGTGACCAAGGGCTTGGCCAGAGTAAAAAATCTGTGGCCTTTAGAAGTACATGTTGTGTGACAATCTTGGGGCACGAGCAAGCCAACGAGTTTCCCAAAAGGGAGTAAACTGAGAAGCTCTTTACAAGCCTCCACCCACACTCAGAGCTGTCACACTGAATTTCAGTTATTGCCTTCTCTGTAATGAGTAAGCAGGTTAAAGAAGCTTCTACAAGACTTCAGAAAATTAAGGTACTACTGCCCCAAGCATTGGTCAGCCTTCTGGCAGGAACCTGGCTTCCAGGAAACTGAGATTAAGCATGTAAATTACTTTGACCTGGAAGAAGAGAGCTACTTTCTCTGAGGAGGCATTAAAAAAAAAAAAAAGAGATTTTTTTCTGCCTCTTCTTTCTTCAAAGAAAGTGGAGTGTGTCAGATTGGTATGCTGCAAGGTGTAGTTGTATGTTTTTTAAGGAATATCAGAAAAAACAGCACAGAGATTGAAGAAATCCTAAAGTGATTTTACACAGAGCACGTAGAAGAATAAGATAAATGAAATACTGGAGATGATACACACTAGATCAGCTGATTGGAGGAGGCTGCATTTCTCTTTCACAGCTTGTGCTGCTTAAGTATGATATGACTCACGCCCCTGCAAAATATTCACCTCTAGTTAAACTCCATCTCTTCTTTACTATAAAGTCTATTAATTTAAAAACACACTCAGAATAGGAGTATCAATGGCAGAATAACTGATTGCCTTGGAAATGGTGATCAGATAAACTGCAGGCTCACGAAGGTCAGGTAATACACTAATATGAAAAATAGGATCCAGCAACAGACACATTTAGGAGGATGCCTTCTCATAAAAGGGACTGATCGCATGAAGTGACTGTATACAAACCCCTCTGCTTAAATACAGAGGAAATGGAGTAAGAAAGCACAGTATTATTGCAGCTCTGGGGTTGAAGGCTGTGTTCTAAAAAATAAAAAAGCGTCTGAAGTTTAAAGTTAATTCATCAAATTTCTCTCATCTAGAGCACATGTTCTTTTTTTTCTCTCTCCAGTGTTTGAATGTACCACTTGCAGTGTTAACACTAACTTCTAATCTGATTTTATGAATGCTTAACTTTACACTCTATGAATTCTCATTAAAACTCAAAATGTATAAATTTAAATACATGCTTAGCTCATTGCAGAATTAAGGTTGCATGTTGTGAAATACAGAAGATATGTAATACAGCTGCATTAAAATTACAACAGAACTCCTGGCTGGATTTTCCTGGTCACTTTTGTTATTTTAATGTAGTTTTAAAGGCGGATACTTTTAAAGATTGTGCTAAGGTTAAAAGCTTAGTTGGAATTTGATAACAGACAGACTATGCCTAAAATAAAATCTTTAGCAAATACAATCTATTTTCCCATTTTGAAGTTATGCATGAGTAACTTGCAACTATATAAAACGTATTTGAGATTTTATCCCAAATCTTCCTGAATCTTGCTGATAAGTAGTTCACTGGGAATGCTCAGTGTATGACATTTCAGACACTCCTTAGCAAGTAAGCGACAACTTCCATCAGACTTTTTGTCACTGTTTAGGTCAGGCCTGGCCAATTTAAGCAGCAAAAACTGAGCAGTTGTGCTTCTAGTTCTCCCCCTCCACTCCCCCCAGGGAAAAGGGAAATAAGAAGAAAAGACTTGCAGTTTGGAAACTAAAATGGCAGTTTTAATGAAATAATAGTGATAATAATAATAATAATAATAATAGTGTAACTAATAAGAAAGTAATAAAATATACAGAAACATATGAAATTGTGCCCTCACTCCAACACTTGATGACTATATGTCACCACAAGTGCTGCAGAGCAGACAGGGCTAGGAGAGAGCTGAGCTCGGGAACCAGATTCAGGAACACACAGATCTGGGCTAAGGGGCAAACAGACAGACGAGGTCCTCACTGGATGTTGGCCACCAAAGAAGAGAGCAAGGCCCTCATGATCTCTCATTTTTACATCAAGCATGATGCATATTGGATGGAATACTCTGCGGGTCGGTTTGGGGTCACCCGTCCTGTCTGCCCCTCCCTGCAGGTGCAGCCTTTTTTTTGCCAGTTTGAGGATGGCCAGTTTTGAGGATGCCTCGTGTTGTCACTTCTAGAGAAAGCACTGCCCAAAAAACCATGCAGTTAACTTTCACAAAATGAAGTTACTTAGACGAGATGTAGCTGAAGTCAGAAAATTGATTTCTGCTTTAGCTCAAACAACAACAATTTTTCAAAAGCTGGTCACTGATATTCTGGTAAATCTCAAAATTTTAATGATCTGTCCTGCCAGTGAACTCATTTCCTATATTGCCAGTGGAAATAAAATCACAGAGCTGTGAACACTCTTGAAGCTAAACGAATTAGAGGGAATGCACACAACTAATTTTCAAGAGATGCTCGGCTACCCCTAAATCAGAAGAAGAGGAAGATTTTTTTGCCTCCAAACAGAGGTCTGTCAGACACGTTCACTGTGGCTATAGGAGATATTTCAGAGCAAGGCATCAGAAATCTTGTAAATTAATCTCTTAATGATCTAACCATAGTGAAAGCTTCTTCCTGTCCATCTATGTAGCCATTGCTCAGCAGCATGGGAATGTCTTCCTCTGAACTTTCCTGTCTTATCTCAGCGTGGGTATTTCCTTTTTCCACAGAAGTGCATACTCTTTTTTATAGTCCTGCCACACTGTTGGCTTCAGTGGCAAGAGTCTCATTTACAGCAATCTCACATTATACCCCTCCCTTTCCTCACTGGAGCGTGTTAGCAGCCCAAGTGACAGACAGTGGCTCCTGGTGGCTGCATTCAGTTTTGATGTGCTGATAGGTAGTAAAGAATAAGATAAAATAACAGCCCTCTAACACACCTACTTAAACATCTGTATATTTTTTGCCATGTTTTTAAGCCAATTATGAACATCATTTGGCAATTCTCCAGAAAGACCCAGCAGGAGCGATTGATGAGGCTGATATGTGATGCAAGGACGACCTGCCTCAGCCCTCACCTGCTTCTGGGATGGGAAACTCCAGCTCCAGATCTCTCAAACCTGGCTCTAAGAACTAAGTCTGCTCAATGGGGAAAGGAAGGAAAGTGAGCACGAGAAAAATGAAAACTACACATTGGTTGATCATAGGACCTAAGGAAAATTAAAACTAAAGACAGGATTCAAAATTAGGAGAGTGTTTGGGGACCATTGCTTCTGTGCAATAATCCTTGACTAAGAAAGACAGAATTATAAAGATTTCATTGAATTTCAGGCCAGAAGGGGACCATTATGATCAGTTACTCAGAATTTCACGCTGTTGTTAAGGATGCTGATGCAGCCAGCTTTGCCGGAAGGCATCCCTGGAGACATGGCAGACTGAACACAGAAGCTCATGGCCTCTTGGCCAGCACGATGCTTTAAAGTCTGCGGAGTGTAGCATGCAAGGGCTCCCTCTCACTGATTATGCAGACCTGGCTTGTATGCTTGTTTCTTTGTCCATGGTGCTCCCTGGCATACCACAAACTTCCCACCTCTGTCCTGAGCTGCTACCTGCCTCATCTTGCTTGCCTAGCCAAAAAGTCAGGAGGAAAACATGCCACACAAAGTGGCTGGGTATGGTTTTCCTCCAATAAAACAAACCTGTTTGTTGCTACTTGCTCTTTTGAAAAGATGGGGCAGGCTGTGCACTGGCAGGGGTGGGAGGCAGGTGGGGTGAGGCTGCTCCATGGCATTCTTTTTACTTCCTTTCCTTTACTATGATTTGTCTCATCTTCTGAACATGCACATTCTTCTTAACACCTGCAGTGAAGATTTTAACGTAGCAACCACATTTTTATATGTAGCAATAACAGATTTTGTCTTCTATTTTACAACACATGCTAACAGCTGTTTACTAAGTAGTGGTGGAGGAATGCAGTCCAGTGGGTATACTGGGGATACTGACTATTCATTTGTCCAGAGGGATTACACTGCAGTGAACAGCATTTGGACTTCAATTTAGTATGCATCCAGCCGAATTATGCGATTAGCTGATATGCAATAAACCAGAACAGAAACACATGCAGTCAAATAGTGCCAGATAAAAAACATATGATTCTTATACAGGTTCTTAAAATATCGTGCAGTTAAATTATAAATATGTAGTTATATGGAATTTGGCTATCTTACTGCATACCTGTTCTTCTAGTGCACTACCTGTGTACATATATCTGTAACTATATGTGTAGAGTTGTACTGATTTCAGGGTCTTTATATTAGCCATTAATTTTTTTTTCTTTTTATTTTAACCATGCCAGACTTGAAATGCTGGCACAGAACAGTGTTTTTCTGTCACTTAAAAGAGGATATAAGTGTTTAAAGAGATTCTTTTATTAAAAAAAAAATATCAGAGAAAAAGCCTCTCCCAGTAGAAAAAGTGATTTTTAAGAACAAAGACAGAAAGTGATTTTTGGTTGGTGCTAGGACTTTTACAATTGTGGTTCCACCTCTGTCTGCATTCCAGCCCCTCTGGCAGTGCTGCCTCTCCCCAGGATGGAGGGAACTGGGATGGGAGAATACCCTCCCTCCTTCTCCTGCCCTGCCACAAGGGAGCAGGGTGGAAAGAGCCCTGAGCAGCACTTTTGTTCTTGCATATCCTAGCAAGCTGTGGGTCCTTGGGAAGGCAGCTTGGCAGGGAGCGAAGCCAAGATGTTTGTCATCCCACTGGAGGCTCCTGACTGGAAGTTACAGCCTTTATATTATCATGGGATGGGCTGCAGTCTCCATCATGACCTGGTGCCTCTTGAGAAGCCAAGGAGTTGTCAACACTGTCCTATGGACCAGCTGTGGACAGGAGCTGGGTTTTGACATATAAAGTGCATGAACTTGGATAAAATGCAGTCCTAGGTGTAACAAACAAGGCACACTGTAAGTTGATGGATGCTGCTAAATTCACCCTCCAGCCCGCACACAGGAGTAAGATCCTTGCTATCCCTCCTCATGCAAGAGTGATTCCATTGCTACCTTTCTAGCTTTAATACTTTACTTGATATTAAAGTGATCGGTGCCCGGGCAAAGCCTTTCCTTGTTTTATCCTTTTCACAAGACACAAAACATTGGCCACATTAAATAAAGGACTTGAAGGAAACAGTAAAAAACCACTAACATGGTGACCACTATTCATCCTCTGTGATGTATGAGGCTGGAGCCTTACGGGAAATAGCATATACAGTGATAATTAAAACTATATCACTGTATATGCCTATGTAGGCCAAAATATGGTAGCAGGTAATTCTTCCAAAATGGTGCAGTAGGAAAGCTTTTGGCCACCTCATGAGGTTCAGATTATGCAACTCCATGTGATCCCAAGCCTGCAGAAAAGTAGATTTAGTTACCAAAAGAGAATTAGGTTAAGCATGCAACCAAAAATATGTAAAAATAGTAATTAAAACATTATAATGCAATATAAAGTTTTAATATTATTATTTGTAGGTGTTGTAATGATTAAAGATTGTTGAATTTTTTTAAGTGCTCTCCTTTCTTGCAGATGAAAAGAAGCAATCAGCACTCCCTCTCTGCCTTTCAACGCTCTAAAAAATTATAAGAGTTGTATGAAAAAAATTCTTACAAATACTTAGCCAGCTTGGTTTTTAATTTGGAATGTGAATTTGCATCAACCTCTCAGACCAGAAGGAAATCTCTAGTCTGTTCTGTACATAATCAAATATATTTATTTTTTCCATATTTTTGTTTTCTGGAAAATTTGTAGGAGAGTTTTAAAATAATTTCATATATTGTTGATACTTGTACATACAGAAAAAGAGAGATAGAATGAATGCCTATGAATTATGTGGTATTCTAAAACCATGTTTCCAAACTCATTTATCTGAATTCAAGCCGTGACTCAATAGCTGTAGCTGTATCAACACTGTATCAGTTTACTGTAGGAGGAAAATATATGAAATGAGACATAACCTACTAAGGTCACTTCAGGGGCTATCACTGAGCGGAAAATAAATGCTAATATTTTCAGATTTAATATGGGTAAGCTAGTCAGAACCAATAGTTTGGGGCTGAATTCTGAAATGCCCTCAGTGAAAGTAATGCAAGGGGGATGGTCAGTGAGATGGAATTATTAAAAGATAGGGTGGAGCCAAGCCCAGCCATATGGTGAATGCCATAACCAGGGCAGACCTGTCATGGCCAAACACGCTGGGAAAGCAGGCGAAAAGAAATTGTCCTGAAAGAACAACATGCATCCCGCCACGAAGAAATGAGGGCAGAGGGCTGTGGGCAACGCATTGGCCAGTGACTGACACTTGCACTGATGAAAGACAACACTGGAAGTTGAGCCCCGGCTATGCAAAGTTGATTAGGATAGATGGGACCCTTCATCATGCCTTAAAAAATCATCACAGCTCAAAACACTCACTTCCAATATGCCTAAGACAACCCTCTGTCATTCATGCAAGTTGGATGAGTAACGTATCTATCAGCAAAATAGCTGCATAACTGGGTACATCAGACATAGCTGTTCCTAACACACAAAACCCAAAGTCATTCTACCGACAAAGATGTGAGATCTCTGTCTTGCTGCAAGTATGGCAGAAGTCTGAGAATTACTGCAGACATTCTTTGTTTTTCTTCAGTTGTACTTTCTGGTGAAGGAACCTATACATTAAAAATGCATAAACATTTATGTGCATATTGGTAAGTGTTACAGTCAACACAATCATTAACTAGATATTTAATTAGCTATCAAAATTAGAGGTCAGACCTCAAATACTTTATAGGTTGAATGACTCTGGTGGAAGAAATAACCTGAGTCAAATTTGCTTCAGATGCTGTCAGAACCAAGCTCTCATGCAGCCAAAACTGCATTGCTGGAATCACCTGAGCTGCGACTGCCTCCAGATTCTTCTGTCTATGTGGTCAGTGCTGTGCTGATGTGGTCTAGTTCAGATTTGGCTTGGTTTGTCCTAGTCTCGTGATCTTTGCAGCAGTCTATGACATTTCTTCATTACCTGTCTCTTTTTGCCGAGAACTAGAATTGCATGAAGTTCTAAAAATTCACAAGTAAGTTATGGCAAATCAATGTGGTAATTCCACATGCATTTGCAAAGACAAAACCCCTCTGTGCCCGGAGACTCTAGAGGGGAATCCTAGTTTTGGTATTGATCAGGAGAGTATCTCTAAACTTCGAGCACTAAATGAGAACAAAAATCAGTCAATTAAGCCCAGAGAGACAGGTTCATTGTTGTTAAGTAAAAGCCATTGTCACTGTGCTCTTGGGCTTACTCTATAGCTACAAGCATGAGCATGCTCCTGTTCTTATATCTATAGTACAAATCCATTACGTATTTTTGCATCTATGGTCATTCAGGTTTTTTTTGTCTGTTTTCATTTTTGGCATGATACAGATCAAGTTGCGATGTTTGCACTGGCAAATTATACATAGGACTGTCCTTCAGTACTTGAGCAAACTGGCACAGAGTAGGCTGCACTTGTATTAGTAAATTCTCTTACATAATGCGCCGGGTAATCATAACCAAACAGTGCAACAGAAATGGTCCCTGGCTCCTAAAGAACACCCAGGATCTTTTTGGGAGAAAACATACTGACCTAGGCCATCTGTACAGATGATGGAATGACATGGCTGGAAACACTCCTTAGCATTATTTAATTTCCTGGTATGGATGTAATTAGTCTGACCTCATATTGAACTCTGAATTAAATAAGTTTTTTAAAATAAAACCTTAGAAGAAAGCATTCTATTCAATCCAGAGTTTGGGGTTTTTTTTGCAGCCTTAGCTTTTCATAAATTGTTTACCATTTTGTCAACATTCACTTACATCAGTTTTGGGTTTTTTTTCACAAATGCTAAATTTGAAATGTTCTTTGCTCAAATAGGAATTCTATTTACCCATTCTTCTTTTGTTGTACTTCTCATAAACTGGAAGACTTTACAAGGTTTTTCTTTAAAAATTGATTGCTTTTTTAGTTTTTCTGGAGAAAACATACCGCCTCTTGGGTAGAAAGCTTAAAAAAGATTACATTTCTGTTAGGTTTTAATTTTTCTAGGAATAATCCATCCACTATAGCTCAACATCTGTGAGTATCAAGAGCTGGTCATCATACTTCAGACAAGCACAGAGAAGTGAAGTGAAATTTCGAAGAAGCCAGATGTAATTTCATGACAGTGAATTGCTACCCTATGAACACTGAGGAATTTTGGCGTTCCACTTCTCATTATGTATGCCCACAAGAGAAATATTAAACTAGACTTTTTTTTTGACTGTTGCCTTCGTTCCCTCCTTCTCTTGTACTTATAAAATAAAGATCAAACTTCCTTGAATTCTTTTTATCTGCTTTGAAGTCTAAGGAAAACTTTTTTGGAAATTCTATTTTCATCTCTGTGAATTTATTATCTAATGCTTCTAGCTTGTCAAATACGGACTATGCTGTACAAGGAGCAGTTAGGATAAAAAGCCCATCTTTGAATTTACATGAACAGGAAATAATTCTCTCCATTCCTGAAAGCCCTCAAAAGCTTGAAGCCACAATATTCTCTGCTTCTATTATAATTTCCTTTGGACTAGTTCTGAGGCAAATCCTCTAGAATCTGTGAAAGGGGAAAAATAGCCTGGAAAAATAGCTCTTCTTGCCCAGCATAGTGCTTTGAGAAAGTAAAAGAAGCAAATCCTACAGCTTCAAACATCTCTTTTAGCATCCTTTCCTTGTTCCAACACCAAAACTCATTTATTTGCCTGAAAAGTTGTAAAGGGAGAAGGTATTGTCATTTTAGAAAGTTAAATCAAAAGTACCCAGCTCAGAGCTGTTGTCCAAAGATGGGAAGCTTCTCTTTCCCTGGGAAGGTGTAGGGGTAGTCAATCTGGGGTCCCTTTGGGTAGCTGAAAGAAACATGATTCTGTGACTCTGCTTGGAGAAGCACAGAAAAGATACCATTTCCTGTAGCAGATACGACATTTTTCTGGTAAAGCAGAATGTGTGACAGCAGTCCTCAGGCAGAGCCTTAGTGATTTCATTAAGAAACCTCTAACTAGAAGCTACACATGCACCTCCTGCTCAGGAGAGCTGTCCCCATCTGCAACTGAGCACTTCTGCCCCACGTAGAGCACAACCCAGCACCCCTATGCCGCTTTCCAGTGTTTCCTTTCCAGTGTTTCAAAATTGCACTGCAAGACGGGTGTGTGTCTCACTGCTGAGATCAAACCTGTCCCCTGTGGCTGCTGCACTAAATCCTCCTATTTGGTTTTGCCTACAAGCCTAGCTTTACTTCAACATTTTCCCAAGCACCTGAACCCAGCTTGTCCCTCTTAGCCCACCCCCCCGTTACCTACTGGTGGCTTGAAATAAACCACTGAATTATCTTCCCATCTGTATGTTGCTCTAGGCCAGCTAGGCCCTTTGAAGGCAATTCAAGATACAGACAACCAAAATCTTGTTTCACTTGGAGAATAAAAATGATTTTTATGGTCCTGGTGAAAACATGGGAGATGTGCTATGTTTGCAGTGAAAGAGCATCGGTGGAAGCATGTGTGGCTTCAAAAGCAACCCAAGGAGCAGTACTGCTCTTTGAGAATGTCCTCCACCCAGCATCCATCACACAAAGGCACATTTTTTTCCTTTTTGCAATTGATGGTCAGAAAACGCTATTCATTTCTTCAAAGGTGGATGACATGGTGTTAAAATCTCTTTGATTCCAAAATAAGTGCGGATTGATCTGGGATGGTCTTTAGTCTAAAATACTATTGTAGAAGTTGCATGGGTATTAGAGCTGTAAGAATATCCAGAATAGACATAGAGATATTTCTGCTTCACAAATGTACTTGCCTAATAACAGATGTGTATAAACAGACACATTCTGTTTAGCCCTCATCAAAAGGCTGATAATGGTAGGCTTTACATCTCTTAAGCAACAGGTCTTTTAGCGAAGTACCTAAGATTTTGCTGATCCTAAACTAGCAAACAGCAGGAAGGGAATGTCTTTCCCCCTACTTCTTTGAACCATGTAGTTATTGTTTTAAATTATTTAAATTATTTAAATTAGAGGTCTAAACTTGGCCACCATCCAGGATATGTCATGAAGCTTAGGTGCGCAGCTCCAGAGTGAAAAGTACACACCATAATACTTGATCACAGCATATTCTTCCAGCCATTCTGATAAAGTGAGACTCAGAGATGACAATACAGATTAGAATTTTCTTTCAAAATCAAAGAGGTTTTATGGGCTTTTTCCTTGAATAATTAAAACATGTTAAATCAGAAAAATCCAATGTGTCTCTGGCAAACAAAAAATTCCTCAGGGATCCAAACTAAGAATAAAACAAGCGAAGAAGAGGACAACTCATAGTAGTGCTTAGATGCTGCTTCTTGTATGGTTTTACTCTCATGTGTTTGATTGCCTGTGCAAATTTTTCAACTTGTATGTTATTGTTTATCAAAGGTCAATCAACGATAAGAAGAAAGAAAAAGAAAAAAGGAGAGGAGAAATCTGATGCATATGTGAGGCCAAGGGATATTGCCTTTCAGGGTTCATGCACTGTTATCTTTAATTTTTATGGTATTTAAAAAGAATGGTAATGAGTATCAGAGTTAAAATACAAGGGCTGATGACTTCAGAGAAAACGCATTGCCCAGAATTAGCTAAGGCAATGTCCCCCAAGGCTTTTCTAGGCCACTGAACCACCTTTAACCCTCAGCTACCATGTGCGCTTTGAGGAACCTACCAGGGTATTTTTCAAAGCAGGGCCCAGAGCAATTGTGCAAATTGCGCTTTGCTGAAAACCTCCTCCTGGCAAATCAGTAAAGCTACATAGAAAATAGTAGCATGGAATGTTTGGACACGATGTGAATTTGTATCTTTTTCTGTTTATTATAGTCTATAGTCCATATGTGACTACTTATCGAAGGTTTTGGGCCACTACAGAGCCACGGGTTATAGTCTGTGGATCACTGAGCTATGGAACCAGTTCTCATTAAAGAACACCTGCTAGGGCTTATTAATCCTTCAGGGTAATTTCCATATATTAAGAGTCCTGTTAGTAGGAAAATACGAAATAAGATATTTTAAAAGGGCTGGATTTCTGGGAGGTGATATGCTTCTGCGGAATGGGCTAGTTCAGCTGATGATGTCAATGTTACTACTGCTTAACTCAGAGTTTGGAAAGCTGGTTCTTTCTTGGATCTGTTTTTAAAATTAATGCTCCCAAGACTTATTCTACTCTGTAGCAGAGTCAAAGATGCTTTTGGTGATTTTCTGAACTTCATGGAAGAAATGGGCTTAATTGCAAAGTTAGGCTGCAATTTCTTGTACTTGCTGATTTTATTGGCAAGTATTTCAGGAGCATTTGTTTGTTTATGCAAAATTTCTTTACATGTGTTAAATAACCACTTATTGAATACCTAATAGGAGAAATGAGGATATGCTAAAATGATTGCCTACTCTGATACCTTTTATATACAAGGCTAGGGCTTGCTTTCTATCTGCTGGTTAAAAATATAACATTATCCAACCCTGTAATGAGTGTGAGTGGAAGAGGAGACTATGCAGGAACAGATTTGGAGTTCTGAATGTGTGGGTAAATAAATCTGCAGATTTTGTGGGCATGGTAAAGCAAAGCACTAGAAATTGTCTTATCATGTGTAGCACAAGTTTTCTACCACTGCACTGACATACTAGCTGTTCATGGGCTGCTTACTTAATATAATAATAATGTTGACCTGAGATCCTTCCTGTGAGGCAAGATAATGAAAGAGAAACAGCCTTTCCATTGACTTTCCTTAATTTTGTGCATTCGTCAGAAACCCGACATTTTGTGAGATATTGATTTTTGTTGTTGGCTTTCTTGATCCTTAATGATATAATGCTATGTAAAACATTTTAAAGAAAAATGTAATAATCTTATATTGGAACAAACTGTTCTGTCAATAAGTAGTGTAAGTGCACCACAAAATCAACTCACCCTTAACATGACAGCAATTTCTTCAGTGACATTTATGAGCTCATTGAAAGAATAGTAGCAATCTTGTTCATTGTTCAGGGCTTACTACCCAATTTATAATGAAACTGTTATGAAAATTAGAAAGTGTATATAATACAGCTCTTTTGTAGTGTAAATAACACAACCATTTAAATTATACACGTACTAGAATTATATTATACATGTGTATGCTATACTCAAACTAGAATAGACCTCTTACCAAACTAAGCTGTATTTCAATTAGGAGAGTGGTAACAAGCCTTTAAAATCAGCCAACACTGTATTTAGGTTTCAACTTAGAAATTCTGGGGCTTTATGAATTCATGACGGACCCTTAGGGATACATTTTTCAAAGCACTGCACAGGATTTTAGCCATGCAAATCCCATTAAAGTCAGTGGGAGACAGGCGGCTAAAACCCATGCAACGCTTTGGAAGCAACATGCCCCTTAATGTTATCTAGACAGTGTTTCGGCCTGTGAATTTCCTTGCTTCCAATTTTTACAACTGAATTCTAAAGGAAATAAAATTTGCCATGGGGATGTAGGAATTCTAAGAGGATGCATCCTCTTTTAGTTCCAGATAAGTAGTTCTGATCTATCAACTGCATTAACACATGGTAAAGGTATTTTTTTGTCTCTGCTTTATGGGCTTAATGTGTACCCAGCTATTCTGACCTGTGATTAAATGATTTTACTAGGCAATGACATCACTAGCTGACTTTGCAAATCTATATATTGTAGTTCTCAGCAGATTATAAGTCTTCATGATGAAGTCTTTACACTGGGTACACCATGAAGGTCCCTTTAGAGCAATGATTGTATTTGACTTCAGTGCTCTGATACCCTATAGAATCATAGAAACATGGAATCACAAGGTTGGAAAAGACCTCGTGTATCATCGAGTCCAACCATTCCTATCTGCCACTAAACCACATTCCTGAGCACCTCGTCTACTTGTCCTTTAAACACCTCCCTGGGCAGCTTCTGCCAGTGCCTGGTGACCCTTGCTGTGAAATTTTTTTCCTGATATCCAGTCTGAACATCCCCTGGTGCAGCTTGAGGCCATTCCCCCTTGTCCTGTCCCTTGTCACTTGGGAGAAGAGGCCAGCTCCCTCCTCTCCACAACCTCCTTTCAGGTAGTTGTAGAGAGCAATGAGGTCTCCCCTCAGCGTCCTCTTCTCAAGGATAAACAATGCCAGTTCCCTCAGCTGCTCCTTGTAAGACTTGTTCTTCAGCCTCTTCACCAGCTTCATTGCTCTTCTCTGGACTCGCTCCAGAGCCTCAACATCCTTCTTGTGGTGAGGGGCCCAGAACTGAACACAGTATTCGATGAGCGGTCTCACCAGTGCCGAGTACAGGGGCAGAATAACCTCCCTGGACCTGCTGATCACACCGTTTCTGATACAAGCCAAGATGCCATTGGCCTTCTTGGCCACCTGGGCACACTGCTGGCTCATGTTCAGTCAGCTGTCGACCAACGCCCTCAGGTTCTTCTCCAGGCATGTCAGAAAGAAGCAAATACAGATTGGGTACTCCTGGGTAAAAGCAGTAGCTAATCAGCATGAGGTTTAGACAGGCCAGTCTTCCCTGGCTGTCTGAGTTGCAGGGACACTGGTGGGGATCTGCAGGAGGGCAGAGGTGGGCAGAGATGAGCTTGAGAGCACATTTTGCACGAGAGGCAAAACTTTGGTCTTCTCTAGACAATGTGCCTATCACCAGACAGTAAGTATGGAAGTAAAAAGTAATACGTCTGAAGAGGTGACTCAAACAAGTTCCAGGTCCTTTATTCAATCTCAGCTTGCAGTCAATGAAGCAAAAACCCCTGATTTGGAAGGTACCGATACTGAAAGTTAACAGGGAAAACCTGGATCCACAGGAAATGTGCAGTGTGCATAAGCACATGTAACAAAACAAAGGAAATCCAAGTGATGAACCTCATTACTTGTATGGCAGGTAAAGCAGAGATCAACAGTTGAGGCCTGAGCAGAAACACTACCAAATTACACAAGTTTTGACACCTGTAAGTCCAAGTGTCTTGGAGAAGGTTAATTTCAAAGAAGTCATCGTCTGCTTTCCATGCAAAAGGAGTCAGAATTGCAATTTAAACATGGTAGTTTGACAGTATTTTTACAAGGGGTTGAGTGAGAGGTTTTTTTGCACTGCAGCTCATCTGGGAGTGCATCTGAGGAACACCTTGGCATCTGGAAATTATGTTGTGGGGTCTTCTAGACTTAATTATAGAATCATAGAATAGTTTGGGTTGAAAGGGACCTTAAAGATCATCCAGTTCCAACCCTCCTGACATGGGCAGGGACACCTCCCACTAGATCAGGCTGCCTACGGCTCCATCCAGCCTGGCCTTGAACACCTCCAGGGATGGGGCAGCCACAGCTTCCCTTGGAAACCTGTGCCAGTGCATCACCACGCCCATTGTGAAGAAACTCTTCCTTATGCCTAGTCTAAATCAGTCCCTCTCCAGTTTATACACATTATCCCCTGTCCTATCACTACAAGCCTTTGTGAACAGTCCCTCCCCAGCTTTCTTGTAGCCCCTTCAGGTACTGGAAGGTCACTATAAGGTTGCTTTGGAGCCTTCTCTTCTCCAGGCTGAACAACCCCAACTCTCTCAGCCCATCAATCACTGAATCACAGAATAGTTTAGGTTGGAAGCGCCCTTAAAGATCCTCTAATGTGCGACCTGCTTGCACCGCGCAGTCTGTGAACCTTAACTACACGCTTCTCATCTCGGGTTTGCTTTTTGTGCTGTTTTTCCCCTTGCAGAACTCCCGCGGGTGTCTCGGAGCGGGGGAGCCGCGCTAGGGGGAGCTGCCGCCCCGCCGCCCTTCGCGGGGCTCCGGCTGAGAAACACGGTACAACCTTAACTGGGAGGTGTAATAATCCTTTCCTCCTGGGTCTGGGGTGGTTTTTGTTGTTATTTCAGCAGAGCTTGAAATAAATGTTCCTAATTATTTCACCTAAGACTATAAGCCCAGTATTAAGGCTTAGGAAAAAAATGTATTTAAAAATTAAAATTGTACTCCAGTGTAATTTGCTGTGCAATTGTTGGGAGATATCTTTGCAATTGAGAGACGTTAAACGTTAAACTGCATTGCTTTATCTTTCTGGGTTTTTTAATTCCAAATACAATGATATGGTTCCCCAAATCATAGAATCATAGAGTCATCATAGAATCATCAAATCATCATAGAATCATCATAGAATGGTTTGCATTGGAAGGGACCTTAAAGATCACTTAGTTCCACCCCCCCCGCCCTGTGATGGGCAGGGACACCTCCCACTAGATACCATTATAATGAATTTAAACTCTGTGGTTTTTTTTTTCCTTCCCTAGTTTTATCTTACTAAATTGTCCAGGGTAAAAACATAAATAAGGTGAGTGTCTTTTTTTTTTTTCCTCATCGTATGTGCCTTTACTTTTTTCTGCTCTCTAATGACATTTGGCAGGCTCAACTGTGTAATGCTTGACTGGTTTTATTGTTGTTTGCTCCCAGTGGGGAATAGTTGACACTGCTCTCTGTTTTCAATTGATATCCATTTTCAACAATATTGCTTTCTATTAGATTCCTGCACAGTTTGTGCCAGCCAAACTGAATATTTACCATGTTGCCCTCAAAACCTCAAATCAACAAACATTAAAATACATAAAATATGTTTTTACTATCAGACATGTTTAAATTTCCCTTTCAATTTATTATTTTGACTATATTTCACAACAAATGAATCAAGCATTAAAGATACACTATTGCCAGTTAAGGTAACTCAGATAGATTGATTTTGAGTTTAAAATGACAGAGTAAGAGGGTGCACCAAAACAGGAAAACCTAATGCACATATCTGCATTTCATTAGCTTCTATGATCACATCTCTAAAAGAGGATGCACAGATTTATATTGATTGTCATTTTCAATCTTTGTGTTGAATGACTTTGTGCCTTGTATAATCTTCTTAATTCCAAGTAGTTTGCTTATGTAGTGAAATACTAAAATTGACCCCTGGAATCTTTAAATTTTGAGTTGCCCCTCAGCTCAGCATCTTTTCTGGGACAGGCTTCTGTTTCTTGTCATCGCTTTCATGGTTGGTGTCTGCCTGCATTTCCCAGCTCTCCAGCCCTGCACTGCCTCTGTTCCTTTCACCAACTCTTTTCACCTCTGACACCTGTTTATCAGTTTCCCACACTCACTCCAGAGGCTTCTCCGTTAATGGTATGCCTCTCTAGTTTTTGGTCACAAATCATTAATTATGGCCAACTTTGTCTCTGTAAAGCCTGCTTTAAGCTGTCAGTCTTGTTGACTTGCATGACAATTATAGTGAATCAGGTAGTGAAATACCAAGTCGTGTACCTTTCCAGGTTCCCTGTCATAACCTCATCTTTTCTTCACCCTTCTCCTTCTTATGCACCTCGTTCATCTTCTTTGTCATCTTTATTTTATCTTTGTCTTTAGAAGCTCTAAGCAGTCTGTCCTATGCAAAAGGACATTTGAAATTTATTAAGAAAAAGTCTCAAAACAGAGGGAATGCTTCTTTTCTTGGAGCTCCCTTCCACCCTTTCCGAAATGCCAGCTACAGCTTTGGCTGAGATACAAATTTTGAAAATTTTATGTTCCTCACTTGGATCCAGGTCCATGGTGTGGGAAAGACTGAACATGAACGCAAAGGGCTGTGCCCTTGCCATCACAGGAGCAGGAGCAGTGAAAAATCAGGTTGCAGTGGAAGCACCAGGACACAGTCTCTGCAGGAGGGAAGACGTTGGATTCTGTCTGCATTCCTAAGGCTGGACCACTGCTCCCCCTTCCAGCACGAGAGTGGAGAAGGATGATGGTCAACCCAGACACCTTTAAGTCAGTAGGGGCCTAGAGGCAGCCTTTCTCCATCTTTCAGCACAAAGATCCAAGTCTTTCCCTGTTATAATTAGTCCACAAGCCTTGCTCTAGCTAGAAAATTTAGAAATGTAAACAAACTTGCATAATGTTGAAGCTGATGTAGGTTCATGTAATCTGCTTCTTTTTCAACTTTCTTAGTGAAATAACAACAAAAAGGTAACAGCTACATAAGAAAATATATAAAAGGACTACATTCAGAGAAAACTGTGAAAAGGCCCCCAGACCAGAAGAACTAAAGCTCCTGTGGAAATGTATTTGGCCCTTTTGTGTGTGTAATGTTCTGATGTAATTTTGATCGAGTGATAATATTCTCTTTAATCCATAGGCAAATGCTTTCTTCCCTGCACAGGATGGATGACGTTTGCTGAGCTGGTAGTTATTCAATATTTTGTTTTTCCCCATCAGTCAATGCATGACCACAGGCTTTATTTATCAAACACCATCCGAGCCCTGCACTTAATACAGAATTATTAATTTCCTCCTGGGCTGTTCTTTTACTCTCCTCATCAACAGTACTTCACAATGGTTAATGGAGTTCTATATTTGGCCTGTGGCATAGAACTTGCAGTTTTTCCTCAAACCAAGTGTGCGATATCCTTTCCTTTCCTGATATTTATTGCCTTTCCATAATGGCACAGATGTGCAGAGGTCTGATCATAAATTGGTTTCGTCTCCTGTGTGGATCCATGAAGCCCCTGAAGTCCTGGAAGTGAAATGCTGGCTCTTTCTTGCTCCCCCAGTGCTCCAGGTTGGGCAGAGGAGGCCCTGAAGGAGAGTTCTGGCAGTCTCCCCTTGGCCGCAGTCCCTTTGCCCCTGCTTCGTGGTGTAAAAAAGGATGAACTGCATCATTCCCTTGTAATCTGTCTGGATGATTTGTTTTGTCATAGCTTGTACAGTGTGGAAAACGCATTCAAATATAACACACAAGCTGTCAGAAAGAGCTACCAGTCTAAGACAAATAATGTACAAAGGCAAAGGCACACGATGGAGCAGGCTTAAAAAAAGTCAAAACCTCAAACTCTTTTGAAACATGGGACTCATCTTTTTTGCTGCCAGTCCTTAGGGCAAAATTCATTTGTTTATGACTGAGTTAGAGAAACCCCAGGTTTTCTCTTCTGGAAGTTAAATGGGAACCTCTGGCTGAGCTGAAGGTGTGGGGGTGATTTTCAGCTTAGTATTTTTTGAAGGAAGACAGTTTATCATCACTGCTATAAATCAGTGCAGCTCGGGGAGACCTATCTTTGGGTTTTCACCTGGCAGAGAGGAGGCTCAATGCTTTCACGTGGTGTCATATCGCTTTCACGACTGCTCCAGCCCCTTTTTAAACAGCTGATTAAATTTGGTTAATTACAATAGTAACCAACCATGGCATCCCAAGGTGCACCCCCCCCCCCCCCCAGCCCTCGACCTGTGAAAGCCAGGGTATCTTGTAAAAGAAAGACATATACACAAATATTAGAGAAATAAACTAACGTTTCCTGAGAGTTGGTTATTTTGTGAGATAATATGGGATAGTGATTGCCTGGTAGATAATTGTGTGTGAAAGGGTATTTAGTCATACTTGTTTTGCTTTCTGCTGTGAGTAGGCTGAAAGCTGGAATGTACTGAATTTCCAAAACAGAAAGAGATGGATTCTAAAGTGATTCTGCAAAAAAATAAACATGTAAATCACAGCATTCACATGAGAAAGGATATAAAGGCTGATTCTGCTTTATGAGGTCAAGGGGAAAATAAAGCTATGTTTTGTGATTCCAGATTGCTTTTAACATTAACTGTACACATTCAACAATTGACAGAAAGAAGAGCATAGTAAATTATACAGCCAAGGTATGATTGAAGACTTGTAGGCAGGGGGCAACTTGGGAAGCATTGATCACAATCTCATTAGGTCTGATATTGCAGCAAAAATAAATGCTAAATGAGGAGAAGGAGAACAAAAAGATGCTGGAGTCAGACCTGTGTTTCTCCAGAGGATGAGCTACATGCTCGTAAAAATCAAATGGGCTGAGGATTGGGACTAAGAGAAGAGAAAACCACAAGAACTAAAGACTTGAGAAAGAAAACTGCATAGACTGCTCCTCTGCTAGCAAGGAATGTACCAAGAAAGGACAAAAGTATAACTAAATAAGGATTTTCACACCACAGTTGCACGGAAAAAAGAGAGAAATCTTATGGCCAAGTTAAATAGTTGGATAGGGGAAACCGCATGGTCCAAAGAGCTACACACAAAGTGAAAAGAAAGACAAAACCAAAGGCAATGTGCTAAGTAAAAATAGCCAAAGAAATCATGCTAATTAATATCAAGCAAACAAATCTGACAGACTCGCTGAGGCCAGGCGGAGAGTGTAGAGTGGAGGGCAGGTAAGAGGTCAAACGAGCTCTTTGCTATAGTATTCATTTAACAGGATGGAGGTCACATCTCAGAAAATGTGATAGATTTTTCTGGATGGGGAAAGTGAAATGTCATCAAGAATTATGGCTATGTCACAGCGGTACTCTCATAATCTTGACAAGTTTCCAGTTCTTGCTTAATTAGTAGGACTCATGTTTCTGGAGGGGCAAATATAATAAGGAAAGCTAGCTGAAGATATTTAGCAATTCTGAGGAGACACATGACAGTTTCCTCATTGCATTGTCTCATCTCCTGTGCATCAGCCACAAAATTTGAAATTGTCTGCAAGAGAAGGAAGTTGGTGGGAGATGAGTGGCTTGGATCTTTAATCTACATCATCTAATGCCTCAATGACTGCATATTATTGTCAAAATACAACAGAACACATATTACATGCTTTCTTCTAAGCATACAAATATCTCTGCTGAAGTCAATGGAATTACTCTAGTGCTTAAAATTAAGCATTTTCTCTAGGACTATATTAGGGCAAAAGCTAAATGCTACTGTAGCCAGTCACAGTAAAGTGCTATATTTTGTTTTAAGTTGCTAAGAAGGATGTGCCAGACCTGTATCAGAGGGTGAGCTCCAGTCACAGAAAATGGACCCAAGAAGTCTCTAATTGGCCCCTGTGCTTCCAAAGAATTAGCCCATTCCCAGGTTTGTAAATTTTGCACTTAACACAACTGGACAAAAGATCTCTTATTGCCTTAGCCATGCTGTGGTGATATGATCAAGCTGATGAAGAGGACTAAGGTTCTCTATACTTATTCAAATAAGTTGAAACTTAAATAAAAGAAGGCTGATGGCTGGAAAATGAAAACACCACGTCCGTCCCCCATCCCTCCCCCCCCCATGAAGAAGCTATTCCAAAGTATTTAACATTCAGAAGTAAGATTTGATGGGCTGATAGGTTCTTGAGAAATGTCTATGTGTAGATTATATTTGGCATAATTTATTTTAGAGAAATGCAAAACAACAGTAAATCTTCTAGCAAAAGAGAATGCTTTGTGAAGGATGTTACAGACACCAAACACAAACCAGACTAATGCTTTTTGTCATTTTCTGGTGTTAGATGAGAAGTCTTATCTATTTAGTATGGAAAGGGGAAGAAAGAAAAAGATAGAAATTGATAGAGGCTTGGAAAAGCTTGAATGGCCTGTCAAGAGCCCTTACTGACGAAAGTTAAAGGCAACACTTGTAAAAATGAATTACATGTGCTATTTTTTATACTGCACACAGTTTAATAGTGGACCTCAATCTATTTTATGAGACAAATACCTTAATATAGATGATTTGCAAAAAGAATGCAATATTTACCCAAATAAGAATAACATCCCCAACTACATTTAGTACTAATTTAAAATGACAAGGGCTATCAATCCTCAGGCTCCTCAGTATAACCTAATCACCAGCTGGGGTCAGGCCAACATTTGCTTTCTAGCAAAGTATTGTAGAAATAGATGAATTGCCCTGCTCTCCAGAGCATTCAATATTGGCTGCTTCTGAAATCAGAAAACCAGCCTTGAGGAAGCATCACAACATCTTGTGCCTTTTTCATTATTAATTTTTATTATATCCTTAGCTGCTAACATTTTTAAGTGTGCTCCTTTCCGAGTTCTGTTACTTTCTTATATGCATATTAGCTTAGAATCTGTAATTTACTGCTGTAACCTCCAAAAGACCCTGAAAAATAAAATCTGCCTCTCAAAGGTCTTTATACTTACATATATAATTTGAAGAAAATAAATAGGTTGAAGTTAATTGCCAGAACAAATAAGAAGTCTGGGAAGATTATTGTTTTTAGGAAATTATAGGAAAATTACCTGAGCCAAAAGGCAAATAGCAAATATGGTAATAGATCTCCTGATGAAGAAAAATCACTGATCATAAGTCATATAATGATAGACTTCAGCTTTGTCTCCTTTTTTTCTGAGTGGATGCAAACTTCAAAGCTTCAAAAAACTATTTTTTCTGGTTTTTTTTAATGTGTTCCTACTTGAACTTAGTAACAATAATAGTGTAGTGTGAATTAGTTTGTTTTTTTCCATTTCCCTTTAAGAAAAAACGTGATGCTGAAAAGGCAACAGAATGAAACTGTCCCCCATTGTTTGGATTGCAGATCCTGCACATTGAAAGATTCCCGATTTGGGTCCCCTCCAAAAAACTTTGGAAAGGGTCTGATTTTGAGAAGACAGAGTAGACATGCAACTCTGAGGGAAAGATGAAATAACTCTTTAAAAATTTTCTCATACCGGACATCTAACTTGTCATTTTTTCAAATGTAGGTCTACAAATATAAGTGTACTGTGTAGTTCCATTATTTTGCTACTAGCAAGAAAACAGCAAAATGATTTTACCTTGTCATAAATAAATGGACTTCTGAGTAGTCCATTGAGAGTTGATGGATGAATGTTCACTGTTCCACCACATTCTCACGAGCTTTCATAGCATAATACCACAGCATGGGCATTTTTGTATAGAACACAAACATACATACCTATAATAATATCTGTCAACTGCTGCATAAAATCTTCCCAAAGAAATCTGCAGAACATCTTAAGCATGACAGATTCTCAGTATTATTGCATGCATTTTAAAAAGCCTTCAATAGCATCTTTGAAAACCAAGACACTTTTTCCTCCTAAGTGCAGACACTCGACTTAAAAAATGCTGATATTTTATTGTAATTGGTACCTTTATCCCATTCCTACTTCCCACCATCACATTACTCTCTGGACAGTGGAATAGTATGGAAAGATCTGTGTGCAGCCAGAACAGGGGTGCTGCAGGATAGGACATTTCTACTATCTCTTCCTTCATTCAGTAGAAAAGTATGCAGCCTGTTGTGACTGCTGTTTTAGGCATTAGGTCAAAGAATATGGAAGTTTTCAAATGGAGTAATTTTCTGTCTTTCCTGCCCCAAAACAGCAGCTCCTAGCTTTCACTATTTATTTCACCAATGTTTACAGGTGTGAATTGAAGAATTAACTCTGTGTTTGAATTAATTCAGCTTCTACAATGTTTTAAAAGTGGGCACTCCTTAATCAACTTCCTATCACCCTGAACTGTAAGTGCTAGAGGTTGTGATGTGAATAATAATTTACAATGTTCTGTAATTCCTTCATGTAGGCCTTTAAATTATTCTCAGATGATGTCTATGAAATAAAATTCTTCATCTGCCTTGCTGGTGCTCTTCCTTCTGCAGATCTTTATTACAGAATGTCAGAAAAGTTAGTTGTTTAAAAACTTACCTGGAGACACAATGAAGACATCCTGAGTCATAGTCTCTTCTCCATTTCTTCAGAAATTCTTTTCTTGAGTGAATCCACACATAATGGTTCCTTTACTTTGACCATTTTTTTCCAAGTCTTTTTTTCCTGTTGTGTTATTTTCCTTTGAAATTGTTGAATACTGAAGATGAAGTCATCCTCTGTTGTATCTAATGTCTGCTGTTGTAGATGAATGTCCAACTCTTGGTGGTACAAAAGGAGATGTCATAAACCGACTCTATTTCAGGTTGCAAAACTAAAGCCTATGGGATATTTAATGTTGGCAATTCAGCCTGTGACTTCTCCCCAGGACTGTTTCCCTGGGAGGTACAGTCGCCGTGGGCTCTAGCTCCTCTTCCAGTGGCCCCTGGGATACAGGTCAGCTTTTCTGAAGTGGTTGTTCCCAGCAATGGAGACTATTTGTAATGAAGGATCCAAGAGCCTATCAAGTCTTTTTTTTTGTAGCTCATGAAGCTACACACGTGCGCAGTTCACTATCCTTATCAGACTGAGGATTTTCTTGCTTCTTCCCTCTGCTCCCAGGGAAACCAAGGCAGGCCATCCACCATCCATGCTGCCTTTTCAGTACAAGGCCTTTTTTCCTGTGTACTAAATGCAAAAGACAATTTCAAAGGCTTTTGTGTTTACAAGACTTGATGAAAGAATCACCTAATCCCTCCCTATTATTTTAGGGAAAATTAGACCAGGACTGTTATTCTGCCTCAGGAACTCTCTTCACTCTTCCTTGGCTAGGATGTTAAAGCAGCCCTGAACAGTTAATAAAGCCATAATGAATTCAACTCACAGTCTCAGGCAGTATTTAGAGTTAAGCAGTTCCATGATTATCACATGAGATTAAAAGTATAAATGTCTTGATCTCTCAGAAAAGCAGACCTAGACTGTGGTAAAGCCCTTTGTTTAAAAACAGAGGTTTTGCAGTCTTTCCACCCTACAAACTAAAAAGACAGGGAATCCCTTTCAGCCTGTCTGTTTGACAAATAAATACTTTCCCAGATGTGAAAAGTTGGAAGTGTAGCTGTGTTACAGGCAATATGATGTATGTTATTCTTTTTCCCTTTGATATCTCTTTTTGCCACTCTCTTATAAATGGATGAGGTTTGGGGGTTTTTTTTGAGCCTTGTTTTGTGTGCATCACTTTTACATCTGGCAAAACAGTGAGGAGGGGTGCACTTACTAAAATCAGTGATGGAGAGTGATGCATCTTCTCCATGGTTCTTCCCTCCTGTGTAGAAGATAGCCACTTGTTAGTGCAATAACTTTCCTCTGCATCCTAAAATACCCAGAGTAAAGTCTGGGCTGGGCAAAGGATGTGGAGGAGAAGCTGACTTTTTCTGTCTAAGCATGTCAGATCACTCAAAGGTTTTAGCTTTGGTAACCTGTTACTCCTCCCAGTAGCTGGTCTGCATTGCAGCCAGCCTAGCTGGGAATTTTACCTGGCTGTGAGAGCTCCCAGAAAGTGCAGGAAGGATAAGAGAAAAGCACATTGACTCTTGGCATATGTGAAGCTCCAGATGGGGAACATCTTCTGTGCCTGGGATCTGAAAATGCAGTCTGTTTTGAAAAAAAGGGTATGAAAATCACCAAAGCTTTTCAGTGGCCTCCTGTTGCTCATGGTTTTTTTTTTCAATAATGCAAATATATGGTTGTATCCTGGGTATTGGTGTGATAGGGCATTCTCAGGGGTGGGTGTCAGGTAGTTGCTGCAGTCAGTTTGGCAGTTGTGAAAGGCTGATCTTGGGCAATGCCCAATGTGACCTTGGCAAGCAGATTAGGCACTTTCTGGTGTCGATACCATGTGCACTGTGCAGCTAAGCTGAATGTTTGTGTCGTCTGTGCTGTCAGCATAGCACTCTTCCAAGCACTATATACTCTCACTACAGGTTTATAAAAAAGAAATTAAACTAGAGGCCATTAAGCCTGTTTACTCTCTGCTGCAAATATTTTTACCACGTAGTTTTGTATGCAGGAAGTACTGTAAACTTCAGCATTGCTGCTGGCTCATTTGTAATCACTCTACTGATTATGAATTGCTGCCTTTTGGCAGTTACTGTTTGCACAGTTATGACTTCTGCTGGTAGGAGGGTAATAGAGGGGGAAAAAAATGGAAAAAAATGCATGGGCCATGGAGACCTCAGGACAATTAATGTCCTTTAGCAAAGTGGAGTAGGATGCAAGATAACCTAGACCAATCCAAGGCTTGTGGCTACTCCATTTCTATCTTATGCCTCCTGCAAAGGCTTTATCTGAAGAGATATAAGTGAAGAAACCAGACTAGACAGTTGGGACTTGATCATGGTATATTAGAAGCAACTATGTAGCCTGAGAGCTGGATTACAGATATCACAGCAAAATTATGTTTAAAAAAAAAAGAGAAAAACATTAAACTGTAAGATAAAACAAAACTCACCCCATTACACTACATGGAAACAGTGATCTGAGAAGAAAAATCAAGAAGAAATTCCCATCGTTATGTGATAGCTGAAGTGTTTTGTTTATTTTGATGGGAGAATATAAAGTTTCATACAGTAAATGTAAGTATCATAGAATTTGGTGTGTTAGTATTTTAATTATGAGCTCATATTTTTCAAAAGTTTATAACCTGGCTGCTAGAACTGATGTGAAGGCTTTGGAGCTTGCTGTACCTTAGCTTAGCTGGAAGCAGTGACCCACTCTGCTCCTTGTGAAACTGGATGTTTGGCAGTCTGGCACTGGTGTGGTAGGGAGCAGGATGCTGTGGGGCAAATGAGACTCTCTCAATTGAAGCAGTAGACTGGACTTCATTGATTTGTTTTAGAAGAGCTGATTATTTGGGAGGGAGAAGGGCATGCACATACAGAAAACTTTATTGAATGAATTTCACACCCATCATGGCTCTGAGTAAGTCAGTTTTGTTAAACTGCTGACAGCTAACTGAAGACATTGCTCAGCAATACCTGCTGTTTCTCTCTTCTATTGCTGTTTGGTTTTGTCTCAGGCTGGACATCTAGGAAAGCATGCACAAGCCCATCTCCTTTGGTTTAGGATTTCTAGGTACTCTTGAGGTTGTTGTTGGCTTCCCCCCTGCATTTTCTTTCTTGATCAATCAAAATCCTGTTTAGACTAATTTCAAAATATCCTCTGTGTTTAGCTGCTCTCCATCTTCAACTTAGGTCCTTAGAGAAATCTGTTATCAAAGTCACATTAGTATCCTCTTCATCTACCTTGTATCTTTTTTTCATCTCATTCTGTTCTTTTTCTTTTCTCCTTGTTTAGCTCAGTGATAGAAAAGGGCTATTAATTATTGCTGTGAAACTAACATTTCTACTTGCATGAGAGTGCTGTCAGACTGATCGCATTCATTCGCATTGATGTGTCTCACTAGATTGTAATGGGGCATCTGACAAGATTAAATTAAAATTCCAGGACCTCCCATCTTTTCTTGCATAGTGCCTTAGTTTTTCCTCAAGAAGATGAACATTTGAAAACTGGAGTGTTTTGGCTAGAACAAACTCTCTTCTCTATGCCCACTTCTTGGTCTTCAGTGCTAAAAATATTCTGGGAGGTGGATGTTTCAAGCTTTATCTTGTGTGCATAGTACAAGAGAAGCCAATGTGCTATGGAGCAAGCAGTAATAGCCAACATGTTGGTGTGCATGATTACAGTGGGTCTTGTTAGGAGTAAGCTTGGTATGATGGGATCTATGCTTGGCTTCTTTTAAGGTAGGATATCCAAGATAATACCCCACCCTCGCCCCTGGCTCAGCATTTTTTGTGAAGGCTGAGGTTAAAAAGCAAATTTTGCTCACAGAATTGCTTTTAATTGCCTATTCTCGTTCTCCAGTCTCAGTTCTTCAGGAGAATATATCTGAGCAGATGGCTTTGACTATATCATGGGATATGTACCACGTAAGAGTATCTGGCAAATATAGTTAGGTTTCTGTCTGATATGGATGACAAGAGACAGTGAAATATGTGAGAGTGTGAAACTGAAGTGTGGTTACTTCTAAATGCTGAATTAGCTCTGGTTCCATTTTTGTTTCAACAGTTGTTACTTTCTGTGGGAGCATTGTAGCAAGCTGAACTTGACTTTTAATTTTACTAAGGTAGTAGGATGAGTGACCTTCAGTTTGCTATAGGATACTCTTGTAGCAGGAAGAGGTGAGAGGTTTAGGAGACAGTCTGATGGAGCACACAGGTCAGAATTTGGGGACTGGGGAGAATGTCATGATAAAATATAGTGGTTAGTGGTTTGCATAACTGGAAAACCAGTTTGTCTTAATTGTACCTGGTAGAGTAGTTAAGCCAGTGTTGTTATCTCTGGTTCTTCCTGAAGAGGAAACACAAGTGGAGTACTGACAAAATGCTGTGAATATTTGTTGGCATTTTGGTGTCAGTATGGGAAACCTAATCCTTCCTGTCCCTGTTTGTTTAGTCTCCCCATCAGGTTGGAGTGTCATACAATAAGTGAAGAAGCAATACACTTGACTAGTCAGAGTGCTCGGGCTATCATTTGGGAATCATTAACAAAAATCTCCTTTTCCTTTGCAATGTTGTCATAATTCCTCAGAGTCTTCTGTATGGTTTTTTTTTGGTATATGAGATAGTGATGCTCTTTTGGAAAAGGCTTGTGTGAAGAAACAGGTTTATACTACATCCTGAGGACTTTGAGGCTCGTCAGTCTGATATCCTCTAGAAATGGCAGCTGTAGCAGGAACAGTTGGTCAGGTCTTTTGTGAGAACTGGCTCCTGCATGCAGTTATGTGGCTGCCCATTTTTCAGGTCTGGTGAAAACCAGAAAGTCTAAAATGAGACTGCTTGCCTAAAATCCTGACTTAAACCCTTAATGAACTCTATGACCACATTCTCAAATCTGCCTCAGTATTCCTGAGAGGTTACTGAAATGAGAAAATGGAGATTTGGCAAAGCGAAAGAGAACAAGAGTTGTTTGACATTTATTTGTCACTATTTGTCATTAGATAATTCTCTCATTCAACATATTTGGGAGCCAAAATAATGCCGTGAAGCTGGGATTCCTAGACATAGACCCTGAAAAACAGAGAATGGCTACAGTAACGTGTAAACCATCTGTGCAGCTGGAAATGGTTCCTCTAGACGATGAATGACAAACACATCTTCAAGAATTGGGATGAACTCATGAATGATTTGCATAAGGAAAGTAGATGACATTTGTCAGCTTTTACTGCCTGGTTGTTAAAACATTTAATTCTTGAAGGTAATATCTTCCATCTTTCTCCCTCGCTATCCCTTGCAATGGGAAATAACTCCCTCTACAAATCTTGGGGTATTCTCTTTGCTCTCCTTCGTGTCCACCCTCAAAAGTCCTTTTTGTGATGTCTACAAAATATCTTTGAGACTTATAAAGAGCTAAATCTCTGGCGTATTAAGATGTCCAGTGTTGTCTTTTTCCTCCTTTTTGGTTCCCTTTACCCTGTAGCTATCTATCATCCCCTCGTTTATGCTTAGATTGGAAACTCTTAAAGACAAAGACTACAAGTCCATGAGTAGGGCTTATAAAATAACAGTTACAGGAATTTATAACTTATTCTCCTGAGATAATGGAGTAATTTCTAGACACCTCGCTTTAAAAGCAAAGATACATTCTCTTTCCATCACCGTTCCTCTTGCAAATTCTGTGATCCTGTTTCCAACATGAAAGCAGTTCTCAGATCACGTATGTTTGTATGTATACCTTATAACAGAAATATTTTCTCAGGGAGATATAATGTTTCAGTTGCCACTGCAAACATGTCAGAGGAGTATGTGAAACAGAGCTGACACAGTGCAGAAGCTTTCTTGGCAGCTGGTCCTGGGACACACACTGGACATTTAATTAGTAACAGTCAGTTATATTGTAGAATTGGAGGTAGTAGTAGATTTCCCTATGATTTCTTAGACAAATAATTTAGCCTTTTTTGTTATTAGAGTGGTGAAACTATGCCTATGACACTATAGTCAAAGCTGTGGTGGCGGGTAAGGAGGTGTGAGCTCACAACCCTGTAGCTGAGGTATTCCTTTGCACTCCTGCACGTTGTTCATGGGGATTTGGTTCCTGGCACTGTTTGGGCAGGGCCTTGCTGTAGAAAAAGCACCACAGTAAGGAATGAGTTAAAACTGATGGAAGATGGGAAGATTCTTGTCTCCCACCAAGAGGACTGCCTGTGCTTGTTCCCTTCCCCAAAGGAAGACCATGTGGCCACCCCAGTAGAAGTCCTTTTTTCCCTTGTTTTCTGGTCCCTATGGGCCCAAGTATGAACCAGGGTGGGAAATGGGATGGGAGGTGGGCATGGGAGCAGCCTAGGCAGGCATGAGCACACCCTGCTCCCCACATCAGGGCATTTGCTACCCAGGTGTGTCCATGCCTATCCTGTAGCAGAAGGAAGTACCACAGAGGCAACAGCAATACAGCACAGCGGTGAGGATGCTGTCCTGGTCTGGGCTGTGCTCTCCTTCTGCAGATCCCACAGCTTGCCCAGGACAGGCAAAGCTCCAGCCCTTCCCTAGAACAGCAGAATCCTTGGTGGACCTGTTTCTTCCAAAGATGCTCTTGATCTAGATTTTGCCGTGTGAAGGAGAACCCCATCCTTCAGGTAAGGATAGGACCCACTACATTTGTAAGGTGACTCCTCTGTTTGAAGAATGACTCCCACTGGTATTTCGGCAGGAGGAGATTTAAGCTGTGAAGGCATAATGAATTTTGATGTGTGTTCTGTGCAGTGTCAAACAGTTTAATTTCAAGAAGCTGAAGTCACTAGCCTGTTGTTCCACATTTCTGTCTAATTGAAATGTTAAAGGACTGATCTTTCTGCTGTATATTTAGTCTGAACATTCCAGCCTTTGAACTCTCACCAGTGCTGTGAGTAATATTATCCATACATGTTCATTCTATTGCTACAGCAAAACCTCTATATCTGATTTTTTTTTTTAAAATCAAAGGACTGGCATGACATATCACTGAAAATATTCATCTGTGGAGGGGAGAAAGAAAGGAAAGAAAGGAAGAAAGGAAGAAAGGAGGAAAGAAAGGAGAAAGGAAGAAAGAAAGGAAGAAAGGAAGAAAGGAAGAAAGAAAGGAAGGAAGGAAGAAAGGAAGGAAGAAAGAAAGAAAGAAAGGAAGGAAGGAAGGAAGAAAGAGAGAAAGAAAGGAAGGAAGGAAGAAAGAGAGAAAGAAAGACAGGAAGGAAAGAAAGGAAAGAAAGAAAGAAAGGAAGGAAGGAAGGAAGGAAGGAAGGAAGGAAGGAAGGAAGGAAGGAAGGAAGGAAGGAAGGAAGGAAGGAAGGAAGGAGAAAGGAAGAAAGAAAGAAAGGAAGAAAGAGAGAGAGGAAGAGAAAGAAAGAAAGAAAGAAAGAAAGAAAGAAAGAAAGAAAGAAAGAAAGAAAGAAAGAAAGAAAGAAAGAAAGAAAGAAAGAAAGAAAGAGAGAGAGAGAGAAAGAAAGAGAGAGAGAAAGAGAGAAAGAAAGAAAGGAAGGAAAGAAAGGAAAGAAAGAAAGAAAGGAGGGAAGGAAGAAAGAAGTAAATCTCAGCCCATTAGACCAGCTCTTGGGGAAGGAGAGAGGAAGCTTTCATTAGACTCACCATCATTTTCAGTTTTAATCACCTCTGTTCTTTGCAAATTAAAAAAGAAATTTTGATCAAGGGTCTAGAAGACCCAGAAGTGCCTTCTGGGGTTATCTGAACCAGTCACCTGTTTGGAAAAGACAGCCTTTCACCATCAGACGGATATGCATTTTCAATAATTAACTATTTTTAGTGTCGCATAAGTGAAAAATTAATAAGCCCCAGCAGCAAATAAGCACTGCAGTGTGGGTAGAGAAGAAAATACAGGCCACAGCTCAACCTCCCACTTTGAAAGTTCAGCTCTCTTTCTTCTCCCCTGCCTCCCATGCCGCAGTCCCCGAAGGGTGACTTCCCTCTTTAATAGACCCACATTTACACTGAGAGGTTGCCATTTCCCAGCTAGTTAAGAATTAACATTCATCATCTCGTTTCAGCTCCTCCTGTGCATAATTGCAGCCCTGTTTTTTTCTGCACAGTGAAGGGCTCCCAACAAACTCTGGTCACTGCCCTGAAGAACTCATTCCTTGGTACTCTCTGACCCACTCATTTGGTCATTCCTTTTGCTGGAGCCAGCAGTGAGTGGAAGGGCTGAGCAAGAGGGTGGAGTCTACGCCTGAGCCATTTAGTTTCACATTATGCCTCCTTTTGACGTTACTATCACAGGTTGGGGTACAAAACTCTGCAGCATATCCAGCATAGATTGTTCTTTTTGAATTTTAGCTTAATTTTCAAATAAATGTAAACCAGTGAGAGTTCTGGGGAAGTGCTCTGCAGTGCCTGTGCAATATTTGGGATACAGAACTGCTGTAATGAACCATCAGTAAGGACTCACTCAAGCTGGGAAGAACTGAAAACTACAGTACCTGCTGTACGCAGGTGTGTGAAGTGAGATAAAGCCAGAGCAAAATAATCTGTGGCAGTTTTTTGGTAGCTGCATCTCTTTTTGCAATGAATTCATAGAATCATAGAATTGCTAGATTGGAAAGGACCTTTGACATCATAGTCCATCTGTACCTGTCCACTACCTAATCATATCCTGAAGCACATCATCTACTCATCTTTTAAATACCTCCAGGGATGGTGATTCGACCACGTCCCTGGGGAGGCTGTGTCAGTGCCCAATAGCCTTTTCAGTGAAGAAATTTTTCTTAATGTCTAATCTGAACTTCCCCTGGCACAACTTGAGGCCATTCCCTCTTGTCCTATTGCCTGTCACTTAGGAGAAGACAAACCCATCGCTACAACCTCCTTTCAGGTAGTTGTAGGCAATGATAATTCTCCCCTCCGGCTCCTTTTCTCAAGGCTAAAGGCCAGTTCCCTCAGTCTCTCCTCATAAGACTTGTTCTCCAGCCCCTTCACCAGCTTCATTGCTCTTCTCTAGACATGCTCCAGGACTTCAGTGTCTTTCTTGTAGTGAGGGGCCCAGAACTGAACACAGTATTCAAGGTGTGGCCTCACCAGTGCCAAGTGCAGGGGCAGAATCACTTTCCTGGTCCTGCTGGCCACACTGTTTCTGATACAAGCCAAGATGCCATTGGCCTTCTTGGCCACCTGGGCACACTGCTGGCTCATGTTCATTTGGTTGTCGACAAACAGCCCCAGGACCTTCTCTGCCAGGCAGCTTTCCAGCTACTCTTCCCCAAGCCTGTAGCACTGCACAGGGAGGGTTGTTGTGTCCCAAGTGCAGGACTCTGCACTTGGCCTTGTTGAACCTCATCCCGTTGATCACAGCTCATTGATCCAGCCTGTTCAGACCCCTTGGTAGAGCCTCCCTGCCCTCCAAGAGATCGACACTTCCTCCCAGCTTAGTGTTGTCTGCAAACTTACTAAGGGTGCACTTGATCTCCTCATCCAGGTCATTGATAAAGCTACTAAACAGGACTGGATCCTAGCACTGAGCCCTGGCGGACTCCACTTGTGACCAGCCTTCAGCTGGATTTAACTCCATTTACCACAACTCTTTGGGACTGGCCACCCAGACAGTTTTTTACCCACCAGAGGATATGCCTGTCCAGCCCAATGGCAGCCAGTTTCTCAAGCAGAATGCTGTGAGAAATGGTGTCAAAGTCTTTACTGAAGTCCAGGTACATTGTATCCACAGCCTTTCCCCTATCCATTAAGTGGGTAACCTTGTCATAGAAGGAGATCTAGTTAGATTGGCAGGACCATAAATCCATATTGACTGGGCCTGGACACCCAGTTGTCTTGTGTGTGTTGTGTGATAGCACTCAAGATGACCTGTTGCATGACCTTCCTCAGCACTGAAGTCAGACTGACAAGGCTGTAGTTTCCCAGATCCTCTTTCCAACCCTTCTCATAAATGGACGTAACACTTGCCAAGCTCCAGTCAAGTGGAACTCACCCAGTCAGCCAGGACTGCTGGTAAATGATGTGAAGGAGCCTGGTGGGCACCTCCGCCAACTCTCTTAATATCCTCTGGTGGTTCCCATCTGACCCATAGACTTGTGAATATCTAATTGGCCAAGAGTTGTCCAGGTCACCTTGAGCACAGCGTGCAGATATGTCCTAAATATTTGGGAGGTTTTAAATCAGTAACTGATCCACTTCCTGTTCTTTTAAATTGAATTGAAAATTCAAAAATTGAAAATTTAAATTGGATCTAGAATCTCTGGCCTAATTTCTGTATGGCAGTCATCAATTTAAAGGTCCAATGATTGCTAAAGTACCACTAACTAGGCAAGAGCCAATGGAGTGGAGAACTAGCATTTGAAACTGAAGCACATAGTTAAAGTGTTGTGTGGAATAATGAAATGAAATTTTGTTTAAGCAGAGGTTTTAACAGACTATAAATACGGTAACGTAACCTGTGTGTTCCTCTGTATAAAAGGAGAACATATACAGAAATCCACAGAAGCCATTATTTATGTTATCATTCAAATTAGGGACTAAGGAAATCATATGTGCATGGTTGATGGATTATATAATAAAAAGAAGGCTTGAATATCCCTAAAAACTTTGTTTTAAAATAAGCAAATTAATGACCACACCTGGGTTAACAGGTGGAAAATGACCTAAAGATTTTGATTTGATGGGGAAACTGTTACTGATTTCAGTACAGTCCTGATAGGGAAGGTTTTTGTGTATAAATTTGGTCAAAAATACTAAGGCTGGTGGAATGACCTGCCTGACAGATGTCAGTTGTACAGAATCTCAGGGATACTTGAGATGATAGAGTCTGAAGCACTTCTATTTTCCCTTCATTTTTAAGAGTTGCACAAACTTTTATTTCCCCTGTGGACAGTGCAGTATTTTTTCCTTTGCAAAGCTAAATCAATTACTTGTTTAACTATTGTGTTATGGAGAAATTTATCTAGATTGCTGGGATGGCTTCAGGATAATGGCATATTTTTAAACATTAAGAAAGTGTTTTTTTATTTGGAGTATCTTAATGTAGAAGGCAAACCAGAAATTATTTATAAGTTTGGATAGCTTGTGTAATAGTTATGTACTGGTCAGAAGTGGGAAAGGACACAGCATTATGTGTGAGAGAAAAGTGGGATTTTATTTTGAAGCTGCTGGTGTTTCAGCTTCATAATTTCAATTAAAAATGATGAAGTTAAGTACAAGGCATGTCAAGTTAGCACAAGTGGAACCTTAAATGAAGAATAAATTATTTGTAAAACATTATGGAGATATAGCTTGTCTCACAATAGATGCACATCTTTGAGGTGTGGTTGCTGAGCGGATACCATTATATTTTTCTGCAGGAGAAGGAGATGCTATTGGTTACATCCTCTTCAAAATATATTTACGGTCAGATCCTGGAGTATTTGAAACCACTGATGTGAGGTGCTGACAGCATAGATTAATGGTTCTTACTGACTGAGATGACCTTTTTGTAGCCAGAAGTGAAATCCTTATGGGGCAAAAACTTTAGTATCTGGCTGCTGTTTGTTGGATTTGGTTACCCAGGGAGTGAGCTGAAAAAAAGGTACAGCAGGTGAATATTTTTGGGATTGCTCTAGACAGGTGGAAGACAGATCACATACCTACTGATAATATAATATTCTTTGTATGAATTTTGAATGTAGGTATAAATTGCCTGCTTCACAGCCAGACCTGCAGTGGTGTTTTTACTTCAGTGTATGTAACCTGGAGTGCAGATTTGTAATTAATAATAAATCCTGGCAAACAAACTTTGCACAGCCTCTGCCTTTATGATTATGAGGTACAAAATCAGAACACAAGCCAAATATCACATTCCTTGAAAGAAAAGGGATCATACACAGGAAAAATCGCATCAAAAGCTACTGCCCCCGTTCACCCCACACTAGAAATGCCATCCCACAGAAAGCTGCTTTCCCAGTAACACATCCTTTCCCTATGAGCTGTTTGGTTCTCTGTGGCACAGCTAGATGTAGAGCCACAACTCACAGAGCTTACATCAGCACAGCAAACATTTCCTCTTGTGCCTGGAAATTGGATGCACCATTGTCATTGCCAGAAGAGAGCTATGATACTGACACATGAAAGTGCCTCTGACAGCCCAGGGAAATTGCTTTATTCTTTCTTGCAGAAGATGATTTGCAGTCCAGGCTAACAAATTATTCTTTTATCTGGTTGTTTGTGTTATGGGACCCAAATCCAGGATCAGGGCTCCTTCGTGGTACACACTGTGTAGACACGCAAGGAAGAGAGCAGTTGGCACCCCAGAGAGCTTGCAATCTGCATAACAGGCAGGAGCTACCGGGTGGAAGGCAGCTGGGCTGAGAGAATACAATAACAATAAAATGGGTATCCATAGCATCCTTCTCATTAAAAGATAGTAGTAATTTGAGGGCATCATGGTGGAGGTAGCTTGAAGGAAGAATTTAAATGAGGTTAAGAAGCCAGCTATACAACAGGGATATTTTGCAGTCATGGTTTGGGCCAGCAGGCATCCAGGAGGTGCTTGAGGGAGAGGGAACAGTGGGCACGAAGGCAGTGGTAGGAAGGTTGACAGCAGGTGATAACAATCTGCTGAACACAGGCTTCATTAGCATATTTCATGCCATTGTAAAATTTCATTTGCTATTGTGGTGGGCTAGTCTAGACCATACTTTGGCTTTTTGAGGTGAATTTCAAGTGTTCCTAAAATAAGTACTAGAAGATAAGCAACACTTCTTGCATTAATGCTTTCAAAGCAGATGAACCTAACCTTGGAGTTCCTGACTTACAAAGTAAAGTAGCAGTAATCAAGGAAGTAGGATGTTGTTTTTCTGCTGATGAGTGTCCCAAGACTCTCAAGCTTCAGCTGGACAGTCACTGCTTGGGGAGAGGGGTGAGGAAGGATTTTGGGTATATATGGACAAACACACTCAGACGTACTGCAGACAAGACTGTGCAAATCTCACAGCCGAAATAAGGTCTAAACCCAGACTCTTAAGTAATTTAGGATACCTGAATGCTCTGTCTCTAATCTTCAACTTCTGAATAGATTTCTGTACAACTAGAAACTCCCTTAATGTTGCTATTTGTCCCTCATTTATCAAACTAGCAAGTTATTTTTTCCACTGGCTTTACTGGATACTGTTCATGGACTGACATTTAGAGACTAGTTTCTGAGATTGAATTGTGCTAGACAGTGTAAGCAGGTATTGTAACACTGGGCTAAAACAGCAGGGAATGTAATTTCATAGAGAGTCTTCAAGAATTTGCAGTCTCTATAATCTACAAAGAATGATCTGCAGCGCCAGACTGTAGAATAAAATATGTGTGGACAGGTTAATGGGTTTTTTGTAACTTGGACGATAGTTTGTGAATGGTCGTTAGGGGCTGAGATCTCCTCTACATTTCATTCTGACCATGTACCTGAAATAGCTGTGATGCAGTTAGCAGAGAGGGTGTGTTTGGAGGAAAGAAAAATTTAACTCCAGGTACATCTGTATAGCCTGGAGAATGCCATATGAAGTTCTTTAAAGCCTCTCTGCAACTTAGAAATCTTAACACCTATTTCAGAAGTGGCTTAGGCATTTAACTGAGCAATATTTTCCAAACCATCTAAGTAGATGAAAGACTTAAGCTCCTCAGAAGTCAGTGACAGCCCACTATATAGTTAGATAGCTCGATACTACTGCTTAGGCACTTTTTAGATCGGTACTGAAAGTCAGCGGGTTTTTCTTTCCAGAGACGCGTGCCACATTCCAAGATGGGTTTGGGTTTTGTAGTAAATGAAAGTGTGTATTAAAGGACAATGTTCAGACTTGAAAATGTGCCTGATTTTGCAAGGGGAGAGGAAGTGTGTGCAAACCACTGGTTTGTTTGCTTTTCTTTTCATCTGTGCTGGTTGGTAAGTCCAGGTTGCAGAGGACCTGCTGATATTATATCAATATGCAGCAGTGCTCCTTCCTTTTCTAGCATCAAAGATGCTAGAAAAAGATGCTGTGTAGGCACTAGTCCAATGATGAAATACTTGATGTAGCAATTGGGGGAAGGAGTAGTTTTATGTACAAAGGAAACATTCACAAATCAACTCTCATCTTACTAAAATACTTCTTATCCTCTGCCAGGAAAGGCAGAGTGGGTGGGGGTGTGTGTGAGCATGTGTGTGTGTTGACTGTGAGTGAGGGAATGGGACTGGAGCTTTGTTTACTACAGTTTTACTTCATTAATATTTTAGTCTCAGGTGCAGAACTTGGAGAGTCTCACTGAAATTGCAAGCAGCACTGATTGTGGTGTTTGTGACAGTGCCATGGGGCATTTGCATTATTTATCCCAGGCTGCACTACCCATACAGCTTTCAGGGAATATTTTCAGACAGAATCGCTAATTAGCACATATGTGGAATCTTCTCAAAGCAGTTGGGAACTCTCCTCATTACTTTTCAATTTTTTCTATTTGCTGAACGTATGTCAAAGATGAAAATTCAGAATGATGGTTTGAAGGAATTTTGCATATTAAATACTCCAAATGAAAAGAATGGGATCTTCTCTCTGGACATTGAGAAAGACAGTGAGTGTCTCTAGTCTGGTGAGCTCACACAGCATTGCTTTTGGGCTGTCACTTGGTTGCTCAAATTCAGTGAGGACAGCGAAGGCCTTTGCTTACTGTCCTGAAGTCTTGCCGGCCCTTGTGTGCTGGCACTTCATCCGAGATGTTGCTGCTGATTAGTTCTCTGTAAACAGATCATAAAACATGCTCAGCATTTTCCTCCTTCAGGTGAAAGATACTTTATAAATGCGCATAGCCAATTTTTAATTTTAATTTTAATAATGTATATTAAGACAGGCTTAGGTTATCACATTGTTAAAAATATTTAAAAATGCTTTTAAAATGTTTTAAAAACCATTTATTGCTGTATGTTTTCAGATTGCTCCTAATTTTATTCAGTTTTACTCTTTATTTTTTTATTTTAGTAAATTCTCTGCATTTTTACCTTGATTTCACAATCACACATTTTAATATTCATTAAGTGATTTATCTGAATTTACAGGAGGGGTAGTGAGAGCGAACTGTTTCTTGTACACTTCTGTGCTGCAGAAAGACTGATTCAAGAAACAGCGTTTTTAGATAAGGCTCAATTTAGCAGCAACATAAATGTTTAAATTTTATTTATTATGTATTTAAATACAACACAAAGAAGCGTTAGTCTGATTCTAGGCACTGTTTTGTAGAAACTAAAACCATAGCACTGAAGTGATGAAAACTCAAAACATTATCACACCTATCACATCACAGACAGCTAAAATACAGAGTGCAAAGCAGAAAATGTTGTACCTTTTGTTCTTGCCCACTGAAAACAAAGACAAATTCTCCATCCCCTGACACAATTGCTTTGTCCTTTCAAAAGCCTGCTTAGGTTTTCCAGCCTATGGGTGAGGTCAATAGCAGAGAAAATGCAGGGAAATCAGTGTCAAAACTGAAGCCTTGGGTCTGGTTGCAAAAAGGAGGGGCTTTTTCTTAAGAAAACTTTTCAGCAAGAAGCTAAACTATACAATTTCAAACCCCAGGAATACCCCAGCATCTTGTGTTATGGTTATACCTCAGTTCTTCATCTATTTTGAGGTCTTGACTTTCTGAGCAGACCACACAATGCACCATGGCTTCTCTTTGTCTGGAGCCATGGCAGAACTGCCTGGGGATGGCTCTGATCGCGCTGCATCACGGGAAGCCTGATCTCATTAGGGAAGTCAGTCCGTGCAGGTCAACAGGGTTATGAAGTGTCTGACAAGGAGTCAGGTATCACAGCAGCATTTCTGCATCAAAACTGCTTTGATTCTGATTTATACTGTGCCTAAGATTTAAAAAAAGAGCAACAAAAAACTTTGGAAATTGAAGTATACAGTGTTTCAATGTAAACTTTAAATAACCAGGGGAAAAAAGATTATTGTAAAAAATCCATTTATGTAAAAAATTCAATTTTCTGCCCAAAAAGCAGCTTTACTGTAGGATTTTGGCAACTGTACAAAGGATCACTAATGGTGAGAATTACTGGGAGCTCTCTGTCTCTTCAACTCTGACAGATCTGGCTTATTCATTTCTTCCTGTGTCAACTAAAACAGGTTGGCATAAGGCAGTGTCAGAGTCATTCCTCTTACAGCAAGAGCCTTGCAGAACAAAAGATCTGCTGCCGTCTGTGTTGTGATTTTTAATATGTCCTCAAGAGATGTCCTGAAGTTCTGGGCAGGTAGTCGCACACAATGTTAGTTGTGAAGTCAATGAAATGGAAAAGGAGAGAATAATAATATTTCACTTAAATTTCTGGAATTTGAAATTTAGATTCCCTCTCCCCCACCCCCTCCTAGAAGGCAATTGAGCCAATTCAGGTGAAATCAATCAAGAAAACAAAGGAGGTGTCAGAGATCTTTTAGTAAATTAACAAAATATTTCTAATTGGCATCTGTGAATGATTCCACGGTGGTTACATTCAGTCCTGGGAAAGACAGGCTGGAATGCCCTCTGTGTTTTTTGGAAGGATGGGGATATTGTCACTAAAGGTGAAAGCCTGCTTTATTTTTTCACCCTTGTCATCTACTCTCTGCTCTGCCAACCTCCACTTCAGTTGCCACAATGCATAAATTACAGTTTAGATAGCACAACCATCCATCATCAAATCACCCCTTGAAAGCGCTACCAAAGTATGTTGCCAGTTCTCCCGGTTGACACTCTTTTTGTGATTGACACATAGCTAACTTACACCATAACTTGTGTCACTGCTGAATTTGGCCCTGAAAACTTCCTTGGGAGCTGTGCACATTAAGTCAATGTGAAAGTTTCATGTCAATCAGCTCCCTTTTGTTGTCCTTTTTGCTTTCTGTTTCTTTTATTTATGGGCAGTTTATTGGCGTCTTTCTAGCTAACTCAGTTCTTGCCTAAGGTAGAAAAACGGTTATACACCTCAAAGTTTGTCTAATTATTATTATAAATACTTATTTACTGCCTATCCCTGCAGCCCCTGGCAGGTAGCCAGTACATTAAATGAACATAAAATGGAGATACCTTGGTAGTTAAGCCAGTGTCCAGAATCCGCAAGCATACGAAAAATTTTTTTATATATATATATACATATACACACACATATATATACACACACACATATATATATATATTTGCCACAGGATCCATGAACAGTATGCATGATTATATATAAAAATCACCAGATTGCTCTTTTGGCTTACAGTTGATGAGTCTGAATGAATAATCATGAGAGCTTTTGATGGGCACATGGCTGTGCCTTTTCCACATGCAAGTGCACCTAAGCCGTGTTAAAACCTGACTTTGAGTTCTCTTCATTTTTTTCGCTAGTGTGCTTCTGAGATGAAATACAAAAAAATAATTTCTGGAACAGATTTTGATGAAACTGCTAAGGGTATGGTGTGTGTGTGTATGTATGTCTGCATATATACATATATAAAAGTAAAAACTAATTAAAATAGATTGAAATTATTGAATTTTCCTAAATGGCATGAGTTGGGTGTGCTGTGTTTGAAATTATATACATTATGTCTGCTTTTCTCTTTCAGTCACTCGGAACTGCTGTAAACTAACTGCTAGGTAAGGTCTGCTAAGTGTGAATCATTTGATTGCTGTTGTTTGTGAAGCATCTGTTCCATAGCATGTTTAATTATTTTTGTGTGTTAAATTCATGTAGGTTACTTGAGAATTGCCTTAACTAAGTGTTAAAATTGCAGCTATTGCAGAACTCATTATCTTGATTATCATTAGAGATGGGCAGAGGAGATTCTTCATACTTATTCTGAAAGCATTAAGTGCAGCTCAGAATTATGCTTTCAGTCTTACATACACCTTGCTGTTCCCTTGCCAATGCCTGCACTGCAGCTGACCTCAGCCTGAGTTCAAGTAAATATCTTGGAATTTACCTGAGCAGGTGTTAGCTTGGGAGAATTGTGTTTAGTTTTCTCTGCTGGTGTCAGACCATCTCAAGTGTGTTCAGTGAACCAAAAAGAACAGAAAATCCCAAGAATGTCCATACCTAGCTGAAGTGTGATAAGCTGGGCTAGCACCTAGCTATCATGTTTGTAGTAAGACAGTGCTTTACATAAACCTATGTTTCAATAAGATATTTAAAAAGCTGAAAGTACCAGCCAACATTATCCTACTTAAAAAAAAAATAAGAAAAAGACTGGTAGGGCTATGAATTTACTTGGCTTTGTACTCAGACTACTGATCTACCCTTTTCTCAGCTTCAGTAGAGTCCAACTTTTATTAGCCTGTGGCTTTAGGTGAGTGAACTGTACTAGCCAGTCCTTGTACATCAGGAACTGGATTTGAATGGAGTTTCCCTTACTTTATTTCAGGTTTTTGATGACTTTGAAGTTGCTCCTGGGAGCTATTTTCAGCATTTTTTACCACTGTATGAGCTAGAAATATTCTTTTAGTTAGAATCAGAGCTTTAAACATTAAAAAGTCACCTGATTCTAGCAAGCGGGAGCTCTTGGTACAGCATAAAAGTGCACTGCTTAAAGTAAGATCTGGCAGTGCTGCTAATGGTCCTGAGCACCGGTCTTTGATGCTGTGTGCATGGGACATAGGTAGGAGTGCATCATGGCAATTTATGCAAGCAGCTCGCACATTTATAAACTTACTTGTCCTGAATGCGATTGTGTTATAAGATAGTGGATATCTTATTTCCTAAAGAGGTATTTAAAAGAGTATCTGCATTTAGAATGCCCTTCAAACTGGAAATGGAAGAAAACGCATGCTATACAAGTACCCCTTATCCTGCAAATATATTATCATGCGCAGATTTTAGGATAGAGATTTAAATGAAAAGCTTATCTGAGTTTTTTAAGAAATTTCTCAACTCTTCTTGGGATTTGAACTGCTATTCTACTGTCAAAATCAATAACAGGATGGCTAGAACTCTGCTTGATCCTTGCAAAATGCACTAAGCACTTTCACAGGCATCTTGAAATACAATTACATTAGAAAGCCAGGTTCAAAAATTAGAATGAGATTTCCAATAGACTGGTTCACTCATTTCAATTAACAGTTCTTTAATTACAGACGTTCATTAATATCATAAAGTTCTACTAGTTGGCATCAGTTGGTATAGGGCATGTAACTAAAGTCTCATTTCCCTGAGGGTGTACATGGCTAGTTTAATTTGCCTGAGGGCTTTTGACTGTAAAATCTCAACCAACATTAAGCAAGTAAAGCTGAGGTACATTGGTGAAATCCCAAATCAGGACAGATGTTTCTTCACAATGATGTGCAAGCCCCGATATTCCCATGGATATAGTTCTGAATTTAATATTTTCATGTAGTGATTTCAGCTACATAACCAAAGTTATATAACGTGCACACGTTCACACACACATGTGGCAGTGGGTGTACGCTAACAAGTTTAGGCAGTTATTCTCATACTAAGGTTGCCTATGTTTTTATGTGCACAGGTGTCTATATATATACACACATATATATCCATTTAATACCATAAGTACATGATGAAGAATTGATATTTCTCTTCTGTTCTTCCATCTGTTTTGTTCCTTGGGAAAGCAGAAAAGGCAAAATCTCGTTTCAGTGACAAATTCTCAAAATAATGTTGAGGTCTTTGAAGGCAGTCCTTGAATTTTTCCAGGTATCAACACCAAAGCCAGAAGCAGAGAGCTTGAACCTGTGCTGGTGGAAAGCCAATGCTGTTGTGCTGAGTACTCCATATACATATGATGGCAGATAAGCACCTCATTGCGGCGAAAGACCTCCACTCTTCTGAACTCTAGTTTCTTTCTCTTTTTACACCAATCCTCTTTTTTACGGGTAAAAGTAATATCCATTTCCCATGCACATACTATCTTTCATTTTCCATGCCCAAACTCAATTCAGTATTTTTATGTTGGCATTTCTAATCTATACAGGATGATTTTCATTATTTCTCTCACCTTAATGGTGATAGTTTTTTAGTTGTATTCTATTCTCTGGATTGCATTTGTTGAGACTGAAACCTTGAAGTGAAAATGAGAGAAAGGAATTGAATCATAGAAGAAGGCAATCCAGAATAACCAAGGCTTGCTGAGAACAGAGAAGGGAGCTAATGATGAAATGTTTTTAACTGCCAAAATTACAGAAAGATTCATCTTGTGAGAATGTTCCTCTGAATGTTACTGTAAGAAAATATTTTATTTATTTCCTTACAGGTAGTTTCCAGTAATCTAAGAAAAAAATTATATTCTAGAAATCAGAACCTGCCTGTTGGATTCCTTTTAAACCAAGAGGAATACCAATTCAACGGGCCTTTGAAAAAATGTATTATGTCCTTCATAACGTAGGATCATCTGACTAAACTCAGCTGGCATTAGACTTCAAGATGTGTGAAAGCTACCATCCAGGTCTCATTTGATCCTAATGTTGTGGGATGTTTGGCTCTGGGATGCAGCTCAATTGATCCCTCTGTGCCTTCAGGTTATGGTAGGTGGTATACAGGGACAAACTTTAGTCAAAAATGTATTGACGATGATTAGATTAGGAGAGGAAGACACAAGAGTCTGATTTAACAAGAATCTTTATTCCATGGGGCTGGAAATATTGAGGATTTAGTATCAAATTGCTTTGATAGAAATGAGCTCATCTGTTCTAGATTGTGTTGAACGTGCCTTCAAAACTCAGCCATCTCCACCGACTTAGATGTGAGCTCCACTGCTTGCAAGCATCATTGGGCATACTCAAATAAGTCAGGAAACTATCTTTAGTGGGCAGACAGGGAGGGATTTTAAGTTTATCATAGACTCTAGGTAACAGCAAAATAAATTAGACTGCCTTGGGGCCTTAGATATTCTCTATTTTTGTCTTTTCATCTGTCATTCAGCTTAGATGTTTCTGTGCATACCTGGGAGATTGATTGAAGGCAATCAGGTCATCCTCCGGAAGTTTTAGGTATCTCCGATTTTAATAAAGTACAGTTTATTTCAGCTTAACCAGGTGTTCTAGTTTGTTTTATTCTCTAGTTTTGTATTAACTCTCTCAAGCAGTATTTATTTACCTGTCTAAAAATTTTCTGTTATTTCCCTCATCTTATTTATAAAAATGTTGAATCACATCATCGCACTCATCACCTTTGAGATCTCACTGTAGGCCTTCTAAATTGGACAGAAATGTTCCTTAACTGTGTTTTTCTGAATTCTGTCATATAGCCAGACTTTAATCCATTTAGTATTTGAAATATTGATGTTGTATGATGCTAATTTTAATCAGAATATTCTTGTGGTACTAAGCTGAAGTGCATTCAGTCTAAATATATTAAGTCAATGCAGCCACTTTTATCAACACATATAGTAATCTCATCAAAAATATAATTAAATGAATTTCACAAGATGTATTTTCCATGAAACCATATTGATTGACATAATTATTTATTATCAACATTTAAATCTGTATTGATTGAGCCTCTCATTTGCTGGTCCATTAATTGGCCTGAGTTTTGATATCACACTAACCAGATTATTGCGCTATTGCTCTAACATGAGGTTCCCTGTAGTCATCTACAATCTTTCCAGTATCCCATACAAAAAATTACACTCAGTGCTCTGATTTTCTTGGCTAGCAGCTTGAAAACACTTGCTAATACGTTATCTGAATTTGTTGATTTAAGAAAGTCTAATTTTTCTAAATGCCTTTTAACATTTCCACCTATGTTTTGAAAAATATTTCAGCACTATGAATTTACTTGATTTTCCACCTAAAATGGGTGTTGAATTTTGTTTCACAGAAAAGACAGGTGAACTCAGTCAGAAGTTAGGAAGTTATCCCTACCAGATTGTCAGTGAGATGTCTGAAATGCAATAAGAAACTCCAGGCAGCAAATGAAGTCTTACATCCCACAGCTCCTACTTTGAATTTATGGCAGGTAGGGTGCATCTCTTCCTTTCTATGCAGTGTTTGCATGAAAACTGGATTTTGGTTTCCAAATTCTTCAAGTACATTTTCTTGTTCTTCCTTTTCAAAAGATAAACTTTATCATACCCTAAAAACAATGGGACATGATGAAGCATGTATTACTTGGCCATTAATGCACTTCTTTTTGGCCTTGTGCCTCACAGTGCTCCAGAGACTTGCATTAATGGCCCAGTAATACGACACACCCTATCGTGTCTTATTGCTTAATTGGACTCCAGACAAATTCAGTTAAACCACATATGCTGTCTTTTATGACTACTGCTGTACAGTTTTTATTTCCTCTGTTCTTGGGCACTTTTGGAGGTCTTTGAGTTGTTTCAAATGTATCTCTTGAGATCACAGATTGTAGAGGCAGAGTTTTAACTCTGCCCTTCAGCCATGTGCCATACACGTAACAAATGTGTATGTGCTCTGACAGGCAAAACATGAACCCTGAGACAGGCAACTGGACAACCCATAAGAGAAAAGTGGAAGACGATATCATAGGTCTATTCTGCATGATCTGTTGACCACAAAACTCGTCTTTAATGGCATGTCAGCCAAGAATGTTATGTTGCTTGTATTCATTTGGCATCCATGGTGTCCTTATATCAGAAAAACATGATAATTTCTGGTGTTTGAGAGATTTCTCCCATACTTTTCCCATTTCTATGTACTATAGCTTGAGTAATCATGAAATATAGGCTTTTCCTTAATGTTCACTGTGCTGCAGGGCAGTACCCATGTGAAGAATGCTGACAGCTGTTGGGATAATTGCAAATAACAAGCCAGAAAATCTCAGTCAGGTTGTGATACCACTCAGCATTTCGCATCACATTCACTGAGCCTGGGAAACTGAGGGTGACAGGACGCCTGCCACTGCTGAGGGTGAAATGGGAGGCATGGAGACACCTGGAAAGTACTGTTAAATACTGGTGTTTGTCACTCTGCCTTATAGTGAAACCAAAGAACGTCCACCAACTTTTGGCTGACTGATCCTGGTCAAAGGAGAGAATGAGACAGAAGACTGAAATTTTTGGTGTTTGTATGGGATTTGTATTCATAGTAGAGTGAATATCTGTCTGAACTGAGTAAATTTCTCGTGGATTTAGTTACTTTTTTTGTGGAGGTCTAAAGTTGGTGACCATAAGTTTCCACACAACTCCACAGGATCCTAGACTAAGAATTATCTTTGAATCTGTAGGATCTCAGATTATTTCAGTCTCTGTGGCTGCTGCTGGGTGTTAGATTAAACTGGGGATGCTTTTCACCATTGAGATTTCATGAGTATCACATGCACTGTATACCATGGATGACAAGGGTTGCTAATGCACACGAAGTATTTAGAGTAGAAATCTTGACATTAGTGAATTAATCAAAACTCTTTGAGCATTAATTTGAGAATAAAATTCTCAAGTGATTATGATTTGTATAAATTTCTTTAAGATATTGGACACAGTTTGAGTGCTTATGCTAATAGAAGAGCATGATCATGCACTTTAGAAAAAAAGAATATCACAACCAAATATGCTTCGGTAAATTGTTATCTACTAGCAGTAAAGAAACCAGGGGTAATGCAGAGGGTTTAACATTAGTCTAAATTAATCCTTATAACAAAAACAAGGCAAAAGCAGCAATGCAATCTAGTCCTACTCTGTATTCCTCCAGCATTTAATACGTCAATTTATGTAAAGAACCAATTGGATTGGACTGCCTACGCAGTCAGCAATTCATGGGTTAAATAGCCAAACCTGTCCTGGGGTTCAGGTGCATGAGCAGCAGCTGCAGGATCTCCTGGACCTTGCGTCTTTCTCTTGCCCCTATGCTACTACTAAAAAGAGACTCCTGGTCACTGGGGCAATAGGTCTTAATTTCCTGATTGATGACAAGATTCTGAAGGGTGCAGTAGTGAATGTGGCTCCTTATGAGTGTGTTTTAAAGTGATGCGACACCTTCCTCTGCTGTGAAGTAGAGTGAAGGGGTAAGAGCGGCTCCCTATATCTCCCAAATCCTTGCTTGTTCCTGCTAAGTCTCCACAGCATTGCTGCAAGGTGTTCTCCTCACGAGCTTACACACAAGCTCTTCTGAGCTCTTTTGAATGGAGCATTTTGTTGAAGGATTAAGTTTTAACATCTTCCTGACAGAAGGAGTTTTTAAGTTTGGTACATAAGATACAGCCACGTATTTGACATTCATTTTCCTCCACTTCTTGAGATTTGTTTTACCGTATCTGCTAGCTGGTCACTGTGTCCTGAGCTAGGTTATCCTGCTTGATACACTGCAATGCCAGGCTGTCTAACAGTCTCATTTCATTTCTTACAGGGTGGCAGCATGCTGTGGTGCTCAGAGCACAGGTCAGGGAGTTTAGCACATGGGACCCTCTTCCCAGTGCTTTCCATAGCCGCGGGCTCATCTTTAAATTATACCAAGCTCCCCAGCTACAGCAGAGGGACAGTGATATTTATTTACATAACTTGTAAAAATGTGCAGTCGGCCTGGCATGACTGTAGAAATTAATTCCTGCTAATGAAATTTTGGGGTTTTTTTAATATTTCATGTGAGCTGTGACTGCGACCTTTCTGTCAGCACATTTTATGTAGATGAATCTGCTCTTATGCCAGCAGTTTTTAGTGGAAACCTAAAAAGGTTTCCACTGCTGCTGCCCCATTATTTGCACTGTGGTAATGACGAGAGGAATTAAGGCTCCACTGTGTCATACACTCAGATTGGAATAATGCCTCTACAATACATAGTCACTCCCCAAATGGAAAGATGTTTTCAAAAGGAATTTACAAAATAAGGCCTTTGCTCTGCAAAGTGCACCAGGCTACCTTGATGGATGAAAGCAGCTTCACTGATTTAAGAGTATGAAAGCTAAGCAAATGAGTATTTCTTTTCAGGAATTGACCACAAAGGGCAAGAATAAGATTTGAAAGATGAAGAGCTAATGATCAGATGCATACATATTTTCTGCTCCAAATTTCATTTATTTAGGCTGTGGTCCAGTGAAACTGAGTCTTCCTGGAAAACTGCACCCAAGAATCAGAGAATTCTGCTTTGACCACCACAAGGCACGTGCAGCTTGGGGTGTCGAGCTCTAGAAGACAGCACAGTTAGAAGGAAGGTGGTGCATTTGGCTGTGGCAGCAAATCTCACTGTTTAGTAACTCTGGTTCATTTAAGAAGCACCAGATGGATTAGCAGGAACAAAGATGAAAGGTTTAACTAGACAGGCAGGAACAGTGGAGAACTGTAGTATGCTGTATAGATGTTGGATGTTCCCATTAGATGGACAACCAGTTCCTAGGTGGCTAATAACTGGAGCTGGTAGCAAAAGTGTCAATAATGTGTTTTTCATGAGAAATTGCTTTTTTTTTTTTTTTTCTGAATAAAGAGTGTTTTACAGACTTAGAAGAAACATGGACTGAGTTCTGGCATTTATGCATCTCAGGAGCCCATCCTGACAATTCAGTTATTGGCTAGTCCCCAGAATCTTTATTTCCCTCTGCAAACCAAGAAGTTTGACAGCTCTCATTTTCATTCTGATGTGGACCAAAATCACATTCTGAAACCTGAACATTTTTCACAGAATGGATTTGTTTACTAGCCAGCCCTATAAATAATATTTCTCAAAGCTGTGTTTGACAAGCATGATATTGCTAATATGGCTCCCGCTGGTGTGTCATCCATGGCCAGGTTTTCAGAGAAATGTCTGGGAAGCAGAGCTATCAGAAAGCTCTGCATATGAGCTGCAGACACCATCCCTTTTGGAAAACTGTCTTGTTTGCAGGGCACTAAAGAACAGTGCCAAGTCAATGTTAAATCATCATATGGGAAATGGTTAACAAGACAGCTTTCCTTTCTACCTCCTATCTAATCTCTGCCAAATCAATCTACCACCTAAGACTGGAAGTTGAAAATCTAATAAACAGGTCTGCAGTGAAGGATGCACTGTGCCTGCGCCTGGAGCAGCTCCCTCTTCATCTCTGTTCACCAGCAGTATGCCCTTCTATTACCCAAGGGAAAAAATAAAATATTCAGATTGTTATTATTTATTTAGAGGACATAAAAAAAATCAACCCAAGTCAATATTTATCCATCTGAAAAAAAGCCCAGTGTATGGCAGATGCTTTATTCAGGGTAAATTAGTAGACATATGTCTTAGAGAAATGCTGTTGTTGTTGATTTATTCTTTTGTCTTTCTTTCAGTTAAGCTTTCCTCAGGTGTTTTTCAAACCCCAGAGCTTCTAAAGCTTCTGTAAAAAGTCTATTTTTTACTAAACCACATCACCTCTTTAAAATATACAGGAAAGATGAACTTGTCTAATAACATCCTTAGAAAATAACTGTAGCTGAATATAAATAAAATTAAATTTGCACAGAGGCAAAAGCCATTTCAAACTATTTTTTCCATATAATCCATACCACAGATATTCAATAATTCAGTGAGCTTTCAGGCAATATAAGTCAATGTCGACTCATTAAATGCATTAGCTACAAAATGTATCTCTAGTAGGAAGGATGAGAAATGGTTTGTGTTCTTCCCTTTTCATCATTATTCCTTAGTGGTTTTAGTTTTAGGCTTGAGCTTATTCTTTTGTTTTTTACATTTCATGCTTTATAAAGGATTCTTTACAGCAACTTCAGGAGCTCCAGTTCATCATAAAAAATAAACATATTTTCTTCCTTACCAGAAACCTGACCAAGAGCAAAATTGTCTTGATTGTACATAACGGAAATGCTGACAGATATTAAATTAATGCTTAATTAATCCTTCAGAGACGGCCAGCCAGATGAAAAAGTGGGAAACAAAACTGATACAACTGGGAATGAGAAACTCTCCCAGCCTGGTAGGGCTGAGTTGTATCGGATTTTTATGGGCATGTGACACAAAGAGCAAAAAATATGAGGGAATAAAAAGTACCAACTGCATTAATTTGAAAACAATGTGGAGTTAATTTCTCCAGGCAATAACTGCATTTATTTAGCATCTTCCAACTGAAGAACTCAGAATACTTTATGAAAATGAATGACATGTCCCAGTAGACTGGTATAAATTACGTGACAGCAAACTAGTTGATCAGAAATGTCATTGGAAGGAGTCTTCCTGGGGAAATACTCTTCCACATAATTCAAGATAGCAGGAGCCTACTGCAAGGTGTGTTGTCTCTGACAGATGTGGGAGTCAATGAGTAGGGTGTTAACCTGACGTGCAGGGACAGCATGTCTGAGGGGAACTGACAGCAAGGGAGCTCCTTTTCTGTGTGAGGTTGAATCAAGTCTGGTTCTTGACACCCCTGCAAGGTACTGCTCTTCATACCAATCTTTTTTTACTTATGGCTTTTCACCATGGATGGTAATTAGGATTCCTCCCATTTTGCTTGGAGCTCACCTCTTCAAAAAAGCGTGGTGAAGGAAAATGGGAAGTGTGCTGAAAAGTCTCAGAGGCGCTCTGGGAATTACTACTGTGAAAATGTATATAATAATAATAACTAGGGGAACATGGATATTGACACTGGGAACTGCATGACTGCAGATGAGGCAGGTAGTCGAAAAAAAGGTCTTTTGACTTGCCATCTCTCTCTCTGCTGTCTTGCAGCCTTCCTTCCTCCAATCATATGTTTCTGCTCTCTTTAGCAGTACTTTTACACTGAGGAGACAAGTCAGCTCCAAAGAGGGTAATGGTCATCTCACCTGTCCTTAGGGACTTTGGAAGCATGGGCAAGGGATATGTTTCTAATACAGAAGAATACAGTTTAGGACCACCAATCCTTTAAACTGATGCATATTAATTTCTCTGCTTGTCCATAAAGCATAACTGAGATCCATCATGCTTGTGCTGTAACTGAAACCAGTACAGGTATGGCAGAGTGAAACCATAGGCACTACCCATGAAATTCTCACTGGCTGACTTTGTGTGACGTAATTGCAGAGGCAGTGCTATCCAAAATCCTGAGGAATCCAGGAACCACACAGATTCAAAAGACTGGACCTTCAACATGATGATGTAAAGGTAAAGTGAACTTTAGCAGAGGTGTTAATGCCCCTCATCTGTGCAAGGGCTGTCACCTGGAGAAATCCTATGTCAGCAACGTGCCAAGTCTTCAGTCTATTAACTGGATATCTGGCATTGACTGACTATGTGTTGTTAGGTTGTTTGAAATTAATGATTCTATGAGTCTATGAACATGATTGTCAAAAGTTAGATGATGTGGGAAATTATGTAAGTTGAAACAATTCAGTAAGTAAATAGTTAAATAAATAAAAGGAAAACAACCCTCAGGCAATACATTTGGCTCTTGGTTTGTAACTCAATGAAAAGAAACTGGATAACACAAGTCCCAGGTGAACTGATTTTCTTGGTTATCCACATGTTTCTCTTCAGTGTCACATATGGAACAAATAAATAATATCATTTTGTCTGGTTAAGTTAGGTGAGTTGGCTAAGCTAAGAATCTGAGATGCTATTACAAGTGCATTGGGTTGGTTAGCCACTCAAAAAGGATTTAAAAACCCCAGCACCCTAATTCCCCTTTGTTCACTCCCCAGTCCCACAAAGCCATTTATTTCTTCCTATAATGCCTGAAGAATTATTTTCACGTTCTTTTTGGTTAGTACTTCAGTGTGAAACCATTGTCTGTAATATGAGTTCAGCTTTTATCTACTCCCTAAAAAAAAATTATTTCCACATTTGCTATGTAACAGGCTGACAAACAAATAACACCTGCAGAGGATCATGCTCAGTAAAGAAAAGGAAGAAAAATAGGTGGAAAGCATGAGAATTCTGCTAATGCTCAATGATTGATCTTGTTAGTACGCGTAGCCTGTCAGAGCACATTGCCCCAGCGCAAGCATCCAGCACTGAAGAACTAGCAGCACGGGAAAGAAAATGCATTTCTATATAGATCACAGTCAGAAACCCTCCCCCAGCTTTCTGAGCAGAGCTTGATTGTCAGCATTATACACACGCTCAGACAATGCTTTCAATAGATGCCTTTTTGGAAGACAATTGCAGAAAGCATGATAACGGGATTTGTCACCCTGATGTGGCTGCTGTTTCAGCAGGCATTATAATAATGAAAGGAAGTTTTACTAATTGAAAATGTGAATGAAATTCAGCTGTCTTTTTATTTTAATTCTTTTGGATGAAAGCCAATTAAGATCATCTGTCTAATGCATCTATTCACCCCTACTGCAACAATGTGTCAATTATAACGGATGTCTAATAAACTCAGACTTCCCAGGACAGAGAGCTGAGCATACAAAACAACTACTGAGAAACATCGAGACATACCTGTGAAATATTTTGGAAGAACTGGCCAAATCATGCAAATGGCTGAGCTTATTTTCCACAGCCTGCCTGAGGGGAGTTAATCTGCATGTACTCGGCAGCGGGTAGTTCGGGCACATTTGTGTCCTCCCCTACTATTCTGCACTAGTGGTCCTCTTCAGGCACATCGTGGGACCTGATCAACAATATTCAAGGCCATTACACATCTACCAATTTAAATAGTACATACTGTTTGTAGGACAAATAAGTCTCAGTACGACATCACCTATGTGTTTCGTTTTGTTTCACCTCTTTACTCAGGTGTTTCTGCAGCGATTTGGTGTCTTGCATCCCACAAGGCATCTAACTCTCTCTTGGGCTCTCTCCCCTCATTGACAAGTGTGCCCCAAAGGGAGGTGGCTTGCTGAGGAAATTAATGATGCTCACCCTATGTCCCTAACATATACCTTTCAGGTCTTTTGCCCTAGAATAGCTCTAGTCTGATAGTGTGGACTGAAAGCCTGCTAGTGGCATTAAATGTGCTTCTAGATCTCATCTTATCTCATAATTCAATTTAATGTATAAATAAGCCAGTTCACATTGTCCAAGACAGTGTGGCAATGCAGAGAAAGTGATGTAAATGAAAGCAACTTGCTTCAAAAGCACACACCCAATGCAGATTGAAGTGCAAAGGCAGAACCAAAGATGCTCAGAGGAGACATGTAGGGAGAGAAGTTAAAAGAATCATAGTAAAGTAAGTTTAAAAATACATCTTAGCACCAATTAAATACAGTATTAGCATTAGGTAAGGTACACAAATATATGTAATCTCAAAATTTAACCCTCTGCTATTATAAGGTCCCTTACAGAAATGAATATTGGATAACTATTGCAAACGTTTACATAAGAGCACTGCCTCTGTAAGATGAACTTTCTTACTATGTAAAGCCATTTTAAAATTAAAGTCCACGTTAAACATTAAAGCTTTTCTGTTGATGTTACCAGTGCTTCTTCTGTGTGTATCTCTGCCACTGCTATGATGATTCTGTTGTATGTGTAGCAGTGTAACATTAGTGGGGAAGTCAGAAACCTGATTAAACCATCTTTCAGGAGTCGGGAGTGAAAAATACAGTAATTTTTTTAAACTTTTGTAAAAATAACTTCACTGCAATCCTTCTGTATATATTTTCCCACAGATATTCCTGACTGTGATTTTACTGGAATAAACTCTTACCTAAAAACCACATACTTTGAAGAATATAGCATACACATGACCTTCCAAATTACCCATAGCAAAACTTTATTCTAAAAGCCTACTAAAAAATTAAGCTTATCCAGTCAGGCAACAGAAATCTTCCCTGCACCTCCCTGTGCAACTAGAACAGACCAGATAGAAAGAATGAAAATCTTGCTCTTCCATATACGAAATTCAGCTCCAAGCCAAGTAGAAATTTGAAATTATTATCCCATCAAGAACCTTTGAGAGTCTCATTGGTCATTTATATACAGTATGTAAACAGAGATGAGACACAATGAATTGAATCTACCTTAATAAGTAATTACATGACCAGCTGTGGGTCCACCAGAAAGCCTTTTTGGCTGCAGGCGGCACCTATGATAGCAGAAGGTGTTTTGGGAATGAGAAGCTCAGAGAGAGGAGCAAAGAGGCCAATAACAGTAACCATACCTCTAGGATTTGTGTTTTACTTGTTAAAGATGTTGTTAACTCAGTCCTTCATGTTGTTATTAACCTTACAATGGTAACGTGTGATTAAATATTTCTCCTTTCAATACCTCTGCATATACTCCCATTGACCTTTCTGTTCTAATCTCCAATTTAATTTAATTGTAAAACCACTATAAAGCTGATATGTATGGTCTCACAGACAAACTTCGTATTTGCTGATGCAATGTAAAAATCAGTTTGGAATCATCAGCTACATCCAGCCTTATCTGAATTGTTAAGCATCTATATCCATATTCCTTTTCCAGGCTTAAAGCTTCACACACCTCTTGAGTCGTTAAGCCATATGGTATCCCATAGTGGAACTTATCTTTGTCTCTTAAAGTTATTTTACCTGCATGACCCTACTAAATACTCATTAGGTCCTAGATGGACAACCTCCACATTCTTACAGACAAAAGATAGTTTACTTAGGTTATCTTGGTGAAGTGCAGCTTTGGCCCTAGGTTTTCTTTATCCAAGCTCATTGACTATGATTTTTCATTCAACCAAAGTAAACTGCCACCAGCTCCTCTTTTTGGTTCGTCTTTATGATGGTCGCAGCACATCAGGTTGTTCAGGTCTGATGAGTGGCAGCATCCCACTGGACTTAAGCATGAGACACTTTGCTCAGCTCTGCTGTGATAAAACATATAAGACAGTGTGACCAGTGGTGTTCATTCCCCCAGGCACCTAGGATGCTGCTTTATGTAGAGAACTCAGGGGAAATTCTGGATCCTTCGGGGTTAAGGAAACATTTTGAAGGATCCACATTTTGCATTTAAGTCCTTCAAGTGGTAATGAATGCCATAAACTTTCGAGTCTAGCCTCAAAACCTTCCTATGGTGATGATTTTTGGTAGAAGCATTACAAGAGAAGATTTTGAAGGAGAACAATGTACATATCTAGTGCTTACTAGAGGGACATCCCTCATCCTTTGTGCTACTTCCCCCCAAACCCTAACTCTGGCATGATAAAAGGTTTGGAGGGTGCTGTTTGATGGTCTAACAAGTGTACAGTGCAGGCTGGTATTACCCGCTGATCAGAAAGGGAAATGCAGAGAGATACAGATGATGTTTTCAGGGCAGTGGGATTGGAGATAACCTTGCAGCAGCATTTTGGGTCAATACAATATTGCATTTCTCAATATCGGTCAAGACACCAAAAACTTCATCATGGTCTGGGCAACAGCTTTAAAAATATGTTTGGATTGGTGTAGCCTGGTCTGAAGGACATTCTACAGGAAGACTCTGTAAGGCTTAAACATAACCCAGATGCTGGTGTCTAGAGGAAAGCTGAGCCAAACATGATTGCTGCATTGCACATGTAAATGACTGGTAGGATAAAGAAGGCTGCAAGGAGGACGTTGCACGAGGGAATGAAAACCTATCTTCTTCTTCCCTGATTGTGACCCTTCACAAGGTTGCATCATAGAAACAACTCAGGACTATAATTTGGACAGGTGGTAGGAGCCTTGAATAGAAAGGCAGAGAAACAGAATTGAGCTTGGAGGAAAAAGAGAAAGAAAGGTAGCCTCTGTGCGACTCATCACCTGCCTCTGCCACTCTGAAACCTCGAAGGAATGTAACACGAGGCTTCTAAAGAATATGGCACATAAACAGAGCTGAGGAAGTTAAGGAAGAAAAGATTTCAAGACCACTAAGACCAACCATGGGCAAGTCTTCACCATTTCTGCTGGTAGGTCTTACCAGCTCAGGCCCTGCTGCACTAACCAAAGACACATGGTTTCTTGCAGTTTCTGAGTGTGGTTACATTAACTTGGAATAGGCTTTGTTCACAAAGGTGGCTGACAAGAATGAGAGTGGTTTGGAAAAGGTTATTCAAGATTTTCACTGGGAACAGTTCACCAAGGCAGTAAAGAGAGATGTCTGGAAATGGAGGAAGGACTCTTCAGACAGAAGTAACACATTGCATCAAAGAAGCTTAGACATAGATAGATGGAGTGGTGGTGAAGTAGGCAAATGTTGTTTGGGTTTTTTTATGGTAAAATAGAGAAAAATATTATTATCTTATAAATGCAAGATGCAAGAAATCAATGAGGCAGCAGATGGAAAGTTTAAGTTTTCACAAGAAAATTAATGATGGGACAGGCAACAGATGCAATGGAAAGCAGGCAAGGAGTTCTTGTTATTCCAGCAAGTGGAAGGTGTGGAGGAGAACTGCAGGTAAGGGAGAAGCCTGCATGTTCTGTGAAAAAAAAAGAAGTGAGAGAAAGGGAAGGAAAATCACACCATCTTATTTGAAAGATTTTCCCCCAGAAGAAATGAATGCAATACACAGTGTGGAGGGAACAGTGGCTGTGGCTGGAAAGAAGCACTGGTGTGGCTTTAGGCACAGGAGTCAAGAGAAGGGGTGGAGCTGAGGAAGAGAGCAATGAATTTGTAATACCAGTGAAAACAGACATGGGACTCAGCACAACAAATTAATATTCACAATTTTATCACTGGAAAAATAAGACACTTATCCTCACCCAAAATTAAAATGTAAAGCCATGTAACTGAGCATTAAATACAACTTCCTCAGGACAGAAAAGTGTCTGGTTATGGATATAACTGCTCAGGAGTCAGTTTCCCTGTTCTCCACAGCCAACAAAATTCCATCAAATAAAAGGTGCATTAGTCACTTTCTAGCTTTCTGAAAATAATGAGTTTGTCCACACAAATCTGTAATTATTATCTGTCACTTAGTCTGTGCTTTTTATCTACTAGGTATGTGAAGTGAAGCCATACATAGTGATAATGCTTGGTGCAAACAAATAATACTGAACCATAAAAGGAAAGGTGAGGCACTACATGTTATCATGCCAATAAGCATGTAGTTTTAACGTTTATATCCTTGCGTATATTTTGCTGAATAACCCATAGCATGGAATTTAATTTCTTGGGAACAGAATTTATCATATTACATCATCAATGTCCAAAGTATTACTATTATTGTATGGAAAAGAGGAGTCGCTCTTTTCCCTTCAGTTTTCCCATCTTATGAAAATACTGTGGAGAGAAAAAATGTGAGGTATGTTATTAGGATGTTTAACAGATTGTCCAGCTGAGGTACATTCACTTGCCTTGTCTACAAATGCTATTCCAAATTATTTCAGGGATCTTTCTCTGCTGCCCTCCTCCTCAGAATTGCTCTAATTCCCCTGTCTATTGCCCACAGAAATGCCCTCAGACTGCACCTGGAAAACTATGCAATAAAAGTGATAACTTTTTAATCTGTACTGCCATGCCAGTGGATTCCCAGCCCCTTTCTCTGTAAGATAACGTGTATGGTGTAAACATGCCTGCATCTCTCCAAAAACTGGGATGTATTATGCCACCTTCCTCTTGGATTTGGAAACGCAGTTCCGAAGTGCAAATTACCTGCAAATTCTGGCAGCACAGTCTGGCTGGTGACTTTTGTGGTGCAAATCCAGCCCAGACAATCCAGATCTTTTTGGACAATTAACCTATTGTTCACCATATAGCACAGATTCCAACTCAGTACATTCTGGCAGAATGTTTAGCTCGTTTCTGCTGGGACGTCAATGCATAATATCAAGTGCTACAGCAACTTCCTCTGCTGCTCCTTCTACAGATGCACCAGTGGTTTCAAACCACAGGAACCACAAATGGGGCAAATCTGAAATGTTGACATTTCTCCACCCCTGTGGAAGGAGAACAGATTTCTAAGTAGGTGTTTGTGCATTTTCCATATTATTCAAGTGTTTCCAGCACCAAAGAGAAATAAACATTCCTGGATCCATCAGTGATAATAGCACAGGTTGCTAGATGAGCCCTATAGGCTTAGGCTACAAAGTGACACCTTGGAGCACCCTTGTCCAGCATCAGGGCTGCATCTGGACATAACACATTCAAATCATTCAGGTCCCAATAAACCAAACCATTCTCTGGGTAGAAGGACTGAAGGAGGTGGTTGCCTAGAAATCTGCACCCCCTCCATCAGTTTAGCGTCCTGCATTCCCCTCATTTGTTCATCTCTTACACACTGGGCTGGGCAAGGCACGTGTGCCTTAGCAGACCCTGAACTGAAGTTACCCAAACGGTCTCCCACTTCCTTAGTAAAGTTTGGATGATGTTTCTTTTCCAGAATCCTAGAAATACAATGACTTCAAACAACAGCCTCTTTGACAAATGCAGCTGAACACGGAAAACAGGTCTAGCAATTGCTGTCAAAGAAAAGGAGGGAAATTCATGGACAGACAGACACGTGCTGCCATTGCAAAAACTTCATGTCTGATAGACACCAGATGGAAAATGACTTGGTCTATGTTAAGGGCAGGTGTGGCTCCTCCACCGTATAGCTCAGTTCCTGGGGTGCAGAGGAAAAGAGAAGGAAAAAGATACATCTTCAAAGTATGGACAAGACAAGGCCATGCTACAAATGCATACCTACTTCTTTGTCTTGCTAGGTCATTTAAGCTGGAGCTTCTGCAGCACCTAAACCAGAGATACCCTCATCTTATCTAGCACTTCTAGATGACACTGTAATACAGGTAAAAAGTAGAAATTCAGCCTCAACAAAACATGTCCCCTTAATATTTATTAATAATTAATATCAGGTTTGCTTTTTATTATTTTAGTGGGTTTGTGAAAATAGAAATAATGGTTGCTGATTATTATTTATTTAAGTGATGACAACATGATTAATAATACTTCAGAATGGGAACGTTTCACACTAAACAACCTAGAATGGGGAGATATTATCTCTGTTGGTGGCAAAGCTCATAATACTCAGACACTGGAAAAATGACAACCCACCTGTAGAGGAAGTATAATTAAAGGCAAAGATGGATATGGCAACACACAGATAAAGGAGAGCAATATTTAGGACATAAAACTACTTAAGAACCTGGATCCATGAACTCACTCTAAGATGAGCAGTCCTTGCTGAAGTGAGGCTGACATGCTTGTTAACTATCTGCCCATGGTGTTGGATTTGGGATCTGCCTGTGGAGACCCAACCACTGATGGACAAATTCTTCCCTAGCAGACCCCCACTGTCATACAAATCTTTACCAAAGCTAAACTCAGACTGTGATTTCTGCATTTAAAGAGTTAATTACAGAAGACATTTATAATAGCAAAGCTTAGGTCTTTTGTCCCCATACATTCTTTCCTGTTATAGCAAACATCTTCCAGTGGCCTGCTTTCTGATGATGGCATAAAATGCTGAAGGCCCAATATTTGTGCTTGGCCCTACAATCTGAAGTTCTCTGCTTCCTGCACCTCATTTCCATCTTGTAATAAGAACAGAAAATTGTAGAGCTGGTCATAACATTTCCTCACGAAAAACTGTTGGATTTTTTTCCCAAAGAAATTGAAATTCCTAAGATTTTCATTATGAAATTTCAATTTTACAGCCAGACATTTGGATACGTTGTGCTTGTACTCTGTCCGTGAACCTCTCATAGCACCTAACATCTTTCTCTGTTTTCAGCAAAGTACACCAAGCAGGAAAGGTCAGCTGTGAGTGAGGCCCATACAGAAAGGCTGAGACATTTACCTATTTTTTTCCCCAAACACCTTGGTTTTCACTTGGAAGATTGCCAGGTTTTGACTGTCTTGCTTGTTTCTTTGCTAAAAGGTAAACATTTTGCAAGTCCAGTTTTACACGCCTGCAGGAAACCACAGCACTCTTATTTAATATCTTAATCAGCAATCAGGATGAGGGGGTTGAGTTCAGTAAGTTTGCAGACAACACCAAATAAGGTGGGAGTGTCAATGTGCTCGAGGGTAGGGAGGCTTTACAGAGGGATCTGGACAGGCTGGATCAATATGCTGAGGCCAACTTCATGTCATTCAACAAGGCCAAGTGATGGGTCCTGCCCTTCGGTCACAACAACCCCATGCAGCGCTACAGGCTTGAGGAAGAGTGGCTGGAAAGCTGCCCAGCAGAAAAAGGGCGTGGGGTGTTTTTCAACAGCTGACTGAATATGAGCCAGCAGCGTGCACCCAGGTAGCCAAGAAGGCCAATGACATCCTGGTTTGTCTGAAATGGTGTGGCCAGCAGGACCAAGGAAATTAAAGCGCCCTTGTACTCAGCATTGGTGAGGCCACACCTTGAATCCTGTGTTCAGTTTTGGGCCTCTCACTGCAAGAAGGACATTGAGGGGCTGGACCGTGTCCAGAGAAGGGCAACAAAGTTGGTGAAGGGTCTGGAGAACAATTCTTATAAGGAGTGGCAGAGGAACTGCGTCTCTTTAATCCTGTGAAAAGGAGACTGAGGAAAGACTTTTTTGATCTCTACAACTACATGAAAGGAGGTTCTAGCGAGGAGGGTGTTGGTCTCTTCTCCCAAGTAACAAGCGATGGGACAAGTGGAAATGGCCTCAAGTTGCATAAGCGGAAGTTTAGATTGGATATTAGGAAAATTTCTTTACTGAAAGAGTCGTGAAGCATTGAAAGAGGCTGCCCAAGGAACTGATCAAGTTAGCATCCCTGGAGGTGTTCAAAAAACACGTAGACATGGTACTTTGGGAGGACACGGTTTAGTAAGCATGGGCGTATTGAGTTGATGGTTGGACTGGATGATCTTAGAGGTCTTTTCCAACCTTAATGATTCTATGATTCTATAAGAAATGCTTTAAGTGAGACATTTTTACATTTTCTATCATACTGCTGTACTGCAAGCTGGGATCCTCAGGAGTGCCTTTGAATAACTCCCTGGTTAAAGGACAGTCACCTCTCCTGCCTCTGTTTCTACTTTTCTTCTCTTGTCCCTTTACCAGAGCCTGCAAAGGTGGTTCTGCCACTGTGCTGGAGCTGAAGCCTAGGTTAAACAAGATGCACTTCATGCTCAGCTGTTAGAAACAAGATGCCCATGAAGAACATAATAGACAGAAAATTTCTTCACAGGCACAAATTCTTCGTCTGTTTTATTTAATTTAATTACACAAGAAAAGATATGGAGTTGAGATAGTGTTTGCATTTTGGTTATGAATGCAGGGATTAGAAATACAGTTTACAACAGTCGTCATGTTAAAAAAATATTTCCCTGTGTTCTCTTTGTGTTTCTTCTGCAAAAGATTTTTGTATGTTCCTTCCATAGATTTTTCATGGTAATTAGGCCTAATTCTTTAATTGCCTCCCTCTCTGTCCCTAAAAATGCTTCTGCTTCCTAGTGATTCTGGATATAACATATGTTGCTGGATATAAACAGGGGGATCTATTAACACGGTAATAAATTTGCACGCTCTATAAATTCTTGCATCATTCATAATCTAAAATAAAAGATGAGAAAAAAAACCTTTGATTTGTTGCCTTTGGACTGACCTTCAACATGTAGATTTATATGGTGGAAAACAGTGTTTTGAAACTCAATTTCTTTAGGCTGGGGGAAAAAAAGCCTCTTTATAATTTTTTTAATGGAGTACAGTTGGTCCATCAAGTTTCAGTTTCATTTTGAATGTGCCCTGGGAGAATGCGCCATAAATGCCAACATATTCAGCAGCATGAACTCAAGATGATATCAGCTTGTAATGGTGTTCTGTTTCCAGTGACTTCTACTAGCTCTGTTTTTTAAAAAAAGGAAAGATAGAAGAAATGGCTTAGAGTTTTGTTTATCACTTGTTACCTCGGAGGAGCAGAATACAAACTACTATCTTCCTTCCTCATCTTTCGTGCCTTCTTTATTGAAAATTCTCAGGCAGAGATTCTGCTGGTGCATTTACTGTTGACCTCAGACAGTAGTAACATGATTTCCTTGCTGACTAAAGAAAATACAAAGCTGCAAAGGACATATATTTTGATTGACAAGCACTAGGTACATATGTCTTCAGACTTCTAGATTCTTAAAGATACTGCTGAATAAACCATGCAGTTGCCATCTTGCAATAAACATAATTCATCCCCCCGAAACACATTCCATTTTAAAAGGAGCTTTGTGTAAAACAACAGCATTAATAAAATGATGACAACATATATTATGGGGCAGATTTGTAGGCAATGTAAAGCAGTACAAATCAGCTGAAAACAGTGGACACATTGCCTGCTGAAGTACCTCCCTTTAATCTTACTTATGTTATGTAATTTGTTAGAATACTTGATAAAATGTGTCTCCATAGTACAGGTAGGTTGGGAACATGATAGTGATTTGACAAAGTAGCCCCTGAGAGAAGGTGCATTTTTCATAACATCAGAAGTTAGTTTCCTTGATGAAGATAACAGATAGATTTGCTCTGTGTAATCCTGTACATAATTATCTTCCACATGGATACCTTACCTAATTTCTTTCTGTTGCTATGCATCATTATCTTAAATATTTTTGTAACCATTTCATTACCATTTCCATCTCACTGCTCATTCTTTTATCTCCATTGTTTTGTCTGACATCATCAAACTGAATATTAATCTTATGCTCTGTACAGCCTTTGATAACTACCCTGGTGTCAGAAATCACATCTGTAATAAAGACACCCCATCTGATGTATTATGAAGTGTTGAGAAGGTGCTCTGCTGCCTGCAGTTTGTGCAGAGAAGTAGAGAAGCCTGCATTGTTTTGAAGAATCACCCAGAAGAATCAGTTACAAGGTTTACTTGCTGACATTTAAAAATAATGGAGTTGTTTACTCAGTGTCTTTTTTTCCCCCTGAGCAAATAAGCATAAAAGATCCTGTTAGGGTTTTGTTTCCAGAGTGACATTCTGGGATTTTTCCCCCTCTCTGTTTTTTTTTTGTTTTGTTTTGTTTTCTGAAAGTGAAAGTTTATTATTTTTATTGATTGGCCAATTAGAAAAACTGGTGGCTGCTTACCTGTTAAAATGGAAAGATTCGATTACAGAGCCTCAGGAGCAAGCTCTGGCTGAGTCCTGCTCTAAAGAGACATGAAAGGGTACAGTGGCAGTTAGGTCTCCTGGCACATGAAGGAGTGTAAACCATTGATCACAATAGAAAATGCTGAAAACTGAAAAGGAATCCAATTTATTCTAAATAAAACTACTCTGTTCTCCAGTGACAGATTCCAGAGTCAGACACCAGAGAGGATCTGACAGCAGATGTTTTAGAGCCAAGACACAGAGAGGCTGAGTAATAGTATAGAAAAGAAATTGCTTTGAACTTCACCCCTGCTTTAAATACTTCAAATCAATAGGGTCACAGAGCTCTTTAATAGAGTGATGAGGTCTTGCCCCAGCAGATCTTCACAGTGACAAGTTGATGTGCTTCCTAGCAGCAGGGTCATAAAAATTTCAGGCTTCCCTCTGAAAGGGGGCTTTGTATTAGCGGGGTCCATTTGGAGTAACTCCCTTGTATGGCCACTCTCAAAAGCTGAGCCCTAATAGTCTACATCTAAATGGGACTGACCTCATGAATTACCTCAAGAAACTTAATCTATAAACTGGCTTCTTCTTATGCAGACTGATGAATTCTTGTTTATTCCTAAATGGCTGTCACAAAACCTATTCATCAAACTCTTAACGGGGGAGAGAGCCTCACATAATCCTGCTTCAAGTGCGGCACCATTAAATAATCATTAGACTTCATTGCTGGTCTTGAGACCCACTCCAAATCCACAAAGCAAGCTTTTTACCATTCATCAGAACTGCATTTAGATGAGATTTCAACCTGATAAAAAAGGGTGTTTTTTGTCACTATCAGTTTCATGGCTATGCTTTTTCTCCTTTCAGAGGCTGTGGTGGGGTTTATTTTTTTTCCCTTTCCTTAACAAAAGTAAAAGAAAATAAAGGCAGATGGCCAACTCTTTCCAATATCCGTTTGCTTTATTTGAGCAGTTTAATGTAGTGAAACAGAGTGAAATGTTGCTATTTGCTAAATGGTAAACAACGCCATTACCCAGAATTCAGCAGCAGACTGATACAAAACAGGGTGCTGGTGATTAATTAAACTGTTGTTGTAATTGTAATGCATGATACATAATAGATAGTGTGCTGTGTATTTTAAAAGCTGCAAATTAGCAAATAATAACTTCCTTACATAGCACATCTCCATTCCACGCTGTTAATGCACAAATAATAAAAAATAAAAGGTCATTACTGCTAACTAATAAAAAGAATGTCTTTTGATTTTCCTTACCCTGTAACCATGTGTTGGAGGATTTGTATAGTGTATAATAAGGGGCAGCAGATCATACATCCCTGCAGAAAAAATGTGAGCCTATTTTCTGTTGTCTGTCTTGGGCACAAATGCACCATATTTATTATTAATCAATAACAATTAGAATTATCAGCCTGAGCTGTGAAATTTCAGGATCTCATTCTGAGCTCTTATAATCCCAGTTATCATCATCTCCCTTAAAGGAGCAAAGTTCCTGTTCTGCAAATAACTGCAAGTGAATGCTGTCATTCATGTGGAAAATTCAAGCATGGCTCCCACAGAGAGGTAGGTTGAGGTTACTTTCCCTATTCTCTGTGATACTGAAGCATGTACCTTACTTCAAGACTGATAGTGTCACTTGTTATATCAGGACAATGCTTGTCTGTAAGTTTAAACGTGTGCCTGAATGCCTAGCCAAACTTGGCCTGAATCCCTGTCATGTATCAGGTTTGAGCTGATAATAAAACAAGCTTAGCCTGCTGATTTTTTTCCCTGTTTACTCAGTATCTGTCAACCAGGGCAGGATTCTCTGCCTTTGAAGGTTTTCTCACTCACCACCAAAGACTCAAGACCTGCTCTTTTGGGAACGTGCATCTCTGCTGGAGGACCTGAGGCTGCTGCAGCCTCTCTTCCATGAGCAGCATCTATGGTACCAGTCTTGCTTATGCAATATAAAGACCAATGTAAACAATGGAGGCGTGACCAGTCATTGCAAAAACATATCAAGGAAAAAGATTTGCTTCCAGACTCTGAGTGCCCGTCTGCCTGGGTAGCCCTGGTTCACCTGCGGGATTGCAGAAGTTGCTCTTCTGTAGTGCTGTGCCTATTGTTGGGAGTCATCCAAGGGCAGAATTGTCCTAAAATGTTGCTACAGTTGCTGACAGGTTAAATGTGAAGGGTAATTAATCAAATTGAATTCTTTCCCATTTCATTTTAATCTCACTGATAAAATAATTACAGATGAAATAGTTATTTTAAAAATTTCCTAAAAATACAAATCAGTCAAACCAAACAGATTGTCTTACACTGCTTTCAGCCTTCTGCATAAATTTTTAATACTCAGATACTTTTAAGTGACTGTCAAGAGTTCAATGCCTCATTTTTTCTCTCTGACCAAGTTTTTCTTCTTTTCCCAGTACACGTCTTCAGGTATCCTATAGGCATACTTACGTGGGCACTTAGTTTCTGCTCAGTTCTCAGTGACTAAGAGGGAGGAGAGAGTTGAGGGGATATTGTGAAGGACAGTGGAGAGAAATAAAGTACAACTGCTGCCTGTGTTTACAGAATCAGGTTCACGGGATTATGTGTCTCAGAAATTTAATAAGATTCTGTGAGTACGTGATGTACTGTACTGTCTTGTGTGCATAAGAGATGCACACAGGTCTTGACATTCACATTTATTCATACAGGATTCTGAAACGGCATGATTTTAAATATAGCATGAAATCCAAGGACAGTAATGAGGATAGAGGATGATGGTGGAGTCTGATGCTTTAACTTATGATTAGCTAACCCTTATTTTTGAGAAACGACAAGTTCTTCTGCCTACGCCCATGTGCTGTGCAGAGAGGTGCGAATTCTTGGCCACGATGCAAAGGAAGAGTGCAGCCTTAGTCTGGCTGCATGCTGTTGTTTGAGGGTAGAATAAACATCCATCTGCTACCTTTTTATTTCCTCCCTGCTGTTTCCCTGATCTAGGGATACTTTGTTTACCCATCCTGTTTAGTTTTCTCTTCCTTCAACTTTCTTTGATTCCCTCAGTGAGGGATGTGGGAATGCCTGTAACATCTTTTGTGAATATTATATGTTCCATCTGCTTTCTGGAGTGCTGTTGCATTGCTTACAGTATTACAAGGGGTTAATTCCAGTGAAGGCTCACAGCTCCTAGCAAAGCAATCAACAGGTTGTAACAGTAGACCTGGCCATCAATTTACTGAACAGGCAATGCAGGCAATTCGTTTACATTTTACCTTACGGTACCCGAAAGTTTTGCTTCAGGTCTGGAGTACTAAGGAGACCAATGTGGTGGAACACAAAGCTGCAGAACAGAAGGAAGAACAATTTCTGGGAGTAGGAAAGGAGAAACAAGTCGAATTCTAGTTTGAAAACTCAGGTGTAAAATTTATCACGATCCATGTCCTCTTCTGCCTTCTACGGTGCAAAGTACCACCTGAGATGCAGCCCATAATTATTTGTAGGTCTCTAACTTGAATTAAAACCAAAGCATCGCCTCATCATCCTTTTTTTCTGCTTTCTGTTTTGACAACTTGCTGTCCTGCTGTTTCTCTTCCTAACACAGTGAGTTTTTTCATGTTTCCAGCACTTTCTACATTCTCAGCTGGCTTCATACTACTCCTCAAAACCAACACTTTCCAGAAGTATTACTTGAATATTTGTCCAATTTCTTGTCTTATCTTTCTCCTTCTGTTTGAGTCTTGTATCACGTTTTAGGTTACACAGTACTTTAAGGAGGAATACCATTAGTTCTGATTTAGTTTATGATAAGCTTATGTTGGTCAGTGTTCCCTCTACATTTTGTTTTCTCAGCCATAGTTTTGATTGACTGTAAATTTTCAGTTTGGCTTTAACATGCTTCTTATACCTTACCCTATAGGTCTCAAGCTTGCTGATTGTTTTAGAAAGTTTAGCTCATCTAGTGCTAAACAGTAAGTCATATGAAATTAAAAAGAAATATTATTTCTTGGTGGCTGAAAAACTATTGAAATAGTCTCTTTTAATCACTTTTATGTTCCACATCTTAAAGATGTACAAAAGCCTGTCTGGAGACACCTATCAAGTTGCATCACGCTTGCTGTGATTAAGTGATTTAAGGAGTTGAAAATCAGACACATCATTTTACTAAAAAGAGCGCTGATTTGCTCAGGTGTTTGTGACAGTTGCAGGTGCACAGTTTGACTCTGAGTATGGAAATCAAACTGGTGCTGACCCCATGAGGCATTATCCGTGCAGGAATTCATAGGCTGTGCTTTGCAGAAAGGCATGAGAATAAAAACATGTTTCCTGGTCCATGAAAAGTGTTTATGAAAATACTTGACTATACAAGTATTTAAGTACAGGAAGAAAAAGGAAATGAATACTGAGCTTTGGTTTGAATTACTGAGAATTTATGCTATCTTTTGACCTCTATTAACCTTAAAAGGTATTTTCAAGGCAATATAGGCCTCTCCAGTACAACAGCCTCATGCTTGTAAGTCTTGATAGATTCCTCACTCACCTATATAGAGGCTTTAGCGTCTCCAGCTTTTCTAACTTCAACCTCTTTCCCTCTCTCTGTTCTATTCTTCTAATTAAGAACTGCTTTGCTCTGATTCCCTCCCACCCCCTTAGCAGTCTATTCCCAACAGCATTAACCTTTGCTTTCCTTTATTTCTTTGAGGGTTTTTTTTCCTTCATAACTGTATTAAGTATGATCCATTTTCAGGAATGTATTGCTGCCTACCCAGGGAGTAATCCTGAATTCTACACCCAGAGTGCTAAATTTGTCTTGGGGATTCTCAGCATCGCTTATCCAAGCTAATGTCCAGCTTGCAGCAGGATGTCAGTTCCACTCTGTGTAAAGATCTGGTGTATTTTTAATGGACATCTCAACGTCACATCATCTCAGATGGATGGGCAGGGAAAGTTCTCTAAAGGTAAGTACATTAAACATAATCTCTCGGGTTTTTTTTTTTTTGTAAAATGCCTATTAAATTGTTGGATATCAGGCATTTGCTAATGTGAACAAATTTTGCATGTGTTATAAACACTTTCTCCAATGTCCCATATTACTCATCAGATAGTAAAAGTAAGGAAATATTAGAGAACAGCTGCACTTTTTTTTTTATAACAATGAGGAAACAAAAAGGAGTTTCATTCATCTTATTTAGTACTTGACTCTCATATCCAGATCAGTGCTACTTATTTAGTTTACATAATCCCAAGAAAAAGGTTTATTAAAGACAAAAATGCTAAAGTGAATACGTGGAAAATTTTGTATTCAATCCCTTGCCAATCTGAAGTAACTAAATTCCCAGATGGTACCAGGATTAGTCAAAGCGTCATGAGAAACACCTGCTTGACCATGCTGATTTCATACTGAGAATTCCTTAGATTCCTGTAGTATTAGAGATTTTCACATAGTATAGTAGCATGACAAGAATCCTGCTTAATTTACCAAGCTGGTAGTTTTGTGATTTACTTGTTATGCTGAGAGAAGTGCAATTCTTTTGTTTCAATCATACCTGGCACCTTGCTCTCTGGATAAAACTCAGCAAAGGCCTAAGTGCCCTAAAAGGCTTCTAATCTAAGAAATCTGAAAGAGGGTGCATGGTCATCACCTTCTCTAGGGAGAATCTGGCGGGTAATTATGGAGACCTTTCCTCCCTCACTGTGGACACAAGGGCATTTAAAGAAGGACCTTTTCTCCTGATTTTGTGCAGCTGTCATGCTGGTTATAGATGAGTCATAAATGATGCCACGGGAGGAAGGAAGCTAAAATTCCTGGCCTGAAAACCTTATGCTCATGGCAAAGTGTGACCATCTAAGCGACAACACAGTTTTGAAGTCTTAGTTTAAGGATGTGTGGGGAAAATTGGCGGGGGAGTGGGAAATGGAGGGGCAGGGAGAGGGACATATTAGCATACTGGCAGAGTCAAATGGAGCACAAATGTTTTTCAAATCAAATAGATTAGGCCATAAGGTCTGATACCTGCAGAAATACAACTGTTTTTTCTTGCTGTGAATACTCTGCTTCACATTCAAATGGCTTCATCATTTGTATTTGGACACCATACGTACCTCTTTCGGAAAAAGACAGCAACATCTATGGGGGAAGTGTGGATTTTGACTCTTTCTGGATGGCTTCATATCTCAGCTTTTGTGTTAGCACTGGAGATTGCCATTGTCCCTGGAAGCAGGGAGACAAGTGGACTCACAGAGGGTCTGGTGAGACCTTTGCTCACATTATTGAATACTGGTGGTTGCAATCTAAATATCTGTTGCCATCAGATCTCTTTTCTGGGATGGAGGGTAGAGAATATTAGGGAGTTGTGTGTCTGGACAGGGGTCAAAAATGGCATCCGTTTTGTTGCTCAGGAATCTGCATAACATCAAGTAAAAACATGCGTAAAATGTGTCCAACATGATTTTACTGGAAATGTCAGGCTTAGCTGATCTTAAAGTTTTTTTTGACAAGCCTATGGTTCTTTGTAGCACTAGCTGGAACTTGCTTTGAAGTGGCTTTGTTGCTTTTTTATACTGCAAAAGCTCAAAGGTCAGTAGATTTATCCATTCCAAGGTCTCTGAGGAGAGGTCAGCTCAAAGCTTCACTCTGTTTTACTGCTCATTCAAAAGAACACGGGGCGACTGCAGAGGTTAGTTAGGAGATAGGATTACAGTGTCTGCAGTGTGGAGAAGGTGACCCTCTCAATGTCCCTATTATGACTAATTCCATGTGAACAAATGACCCAATTCATGAATGACCAGGCTTTGGTGAGAATGCTGTGGTCAAAACAGAAGTAACACAGAATTTTATCTGAACTATTAATCAGTGGTATAAAAGCATTATCTACTGTGAGGTTTTCAGGACTCCAGGGGTCTGAAGTCAGCTAGGTGAGACCTGTACTATCTGAGAAACTGAATGCCTGAGAAGGCATTTGTGTTGAAAATTGTATTTCTGTTACTCTGCTTTTTCATGTGAGTATAGCCCTTTGTTTTGGGCATGAATCCTCTTCTGCTTATCCACGTTACTTTGAGATCAGACAACTGCAATGCGTTCTACTTGCAGCTATTCCTGGAGGGAATTTAAAAGAGCGAGCTATCCACTTATCAAAGGCAGGGAACATTTAACACCACTGTGCCACAAACCATAGCAATTCCCTGTAGTCTCCTGGGTAGAATTCAAGGTGATGGCATTGACCTTTATAAACCTAAATGGTCTGGCCCAGCTTATTAGCGCTTTCTCTCCATGCAATACTCCACAGCTGTAATTGGGAAAGGTTCAAACTGAAAGTGTTTGGGGGTAGTGCTTTGATTGTGCAAAAGCTAGGACTTTTGCTGCAAATTCTTCCAAGAATATCAGGTTTTGGGGGGCATTCTGGAAAGGAGCATAACAGGAGGTTTATGCATTGTTCATCAGTATGGAATAACATGTTGTTAAAATACATTTCTTCATCACTTTGTTGCTGGCAAAGAATTTCACTTGACTTTGATTTTAGTTGAGATCATTAGACCACTGGTTCAGCAATTCATTCAGGAGAATATAAATTTAGTTGCAACACTGGAAGAGCAGCTACGTAAGCACTATCCTGCTATCTTCAAGCCTGAACTGTAAAGGCAGCCTGCCTCGAAACCTGTTTAGTTCCTAACAGGTCCTAATAGGACCTATTTCCCAGACTTGGTGGTAGTGTTTGTATGCCTGAGGCAATGGGTAGTGACAGTAAACTCAGCTGCTGAGATGCACTGATTTTCCCCCTGGAATCCTGGTTGTTAAAGAATGTTATTGTCTGTGCCTTAGTAAGGAGAGGATGTATAAATGCATGGCAGCAATGAGACAAAAAAAGATCATTCTATGGCTGTTGTAGAAGCAAATAATTCAGTTGTTTAAAACAGGTGCTTTAAAAAAGAAAACTAGTTCTTCGATTAGAAATCTATAACTATCGAGTTTTAAATAAAAATTATCTAGACCAGCCCACCAGGAAACTGCATTATTTTCTGTCATCCTCACTGATCACTTTCTTCTGAAGCTGGATGCTCACATAATCTGATGCATCAGTCACAGCATGGAAGGTTTTGGACACAGGCTGGGTGTGGCATGGAATAAGAGAGCGGAGCACAGTGGTTTCCAATAATTATAAAGTTACAGTAGGATGATTTCTCACCATATATAAGTTCTCTTAAAAGAGAGCAGCATAATGTAAAGACACAGCTATGCTTAATATGTAAGTGTTAGGAAGGGATATACATTGGATAACTGATTTTATCATGCTTCACATAGTCTTGATGTAAACTTGAGAGTAGAGAAACCCAGCTATAGGGAAGCATAGGAAAATTTATCTGAGATCTGGAAACCTGGTTAAGGAGTTTTGCTCTGTATGAGCAGGGGCTGTCAGACTCAGTGCCATTCCCAGTGTGTTTATGATGCTGCTTTGTAAAGCAGCCTGCCATAAATTAGAAAAGGGGGGGGAAAGGTAACAGTATTATCGGAATACAATTGCTAATCCCACAGGATTCCTGTCTTGCTGCTGGATATTAAAGGTCTTTGACCTACATAGTAAAAGCCCATGTGCCTAGACAAAAGAAAAATTGCACAAAGCTTTTAAGTTACTCAAGTTTATCTGAGTAGCAACAACTCCTGAAAGAATGACAGAAATGTTTTTTTCCTTCCTCCCTTCCCTGTTTATAGCTCTGACCTGCACTTCTTCAGCACTTCAAACAAAGGCAGAAACTCTGTATTTGCTCTGCCTAGGTTTTGTTATTGTATGTTCCTTGCGTGACAGCAGAATCTTCTCAGATTGCTCTTATCTGTGTTGGTTTGTAGTTATTAAACCTCAGAGCCCTAAGATCCCACACACCATCAGAGCAACTATCATAGCCCACGTTGGGCTCCCAAGATATAAACAAATCTTCCAGTATCCAAAGGTAATAAAACACAGAACATTTTAAGAACTTTTAATAATTTTGTAGTGAATAGCTTCTCTCTGAAGTGTACTAGATGGTGTTCCTCTGAAAGGCACAATATTAACAAAGATTATATGATAATCCTTAAACTTGTTTTAAATAATACATTTTTGACAGTGCAAATAATTTCTAGAGCATTTTCTCTTGTGTATTACACCAGACATACCTGGAAATGTGTCCTACTCTATTAAGTACAGTAATGTTTTACACAATCAATGGGTACGCAAAGAGTGAAGAATTTAAGTCAATGGCTAGAATAAATGGAAAATGTACCATGGACCTGATACCTGTCTATCTTTACTGAGCACCCAGGGACCTTGTTACACAGATGAGCTCAAGGCTCAAATAATGTAAAGCCCTATCTGCTCTGCTATGATTTTCCTTCTCACCTCGCAAGCTGTCTTCACTGTTCAGGTAGAGGGCTGGATTCAATCTGCTGTTAAGCATCTGAAATACAGACCATACTTCTCTGTAATTCCTCTGTAATCAAAGGAGGAAGCTCCAAGGTAATTTCAGTCCACGTAAACATTGAATCACGCTCATGAACTATCTGGCTCTCTTAGGACCACAAGGGAAACCCAGGAAGGCCCTGTTGGCTGGGTGCAATTTTTCCTCCTATACATCAAGGAACTGCACCTCCACCAAATGCAAGCCTTTCTTAACCCCTTTCTCCATCCTCCAGCTTTCCTCTTGCATGATTGCCACAAAACGTAGTTCATGTGATGTACAGAGAGAAACAACATGGACATCATGCTAAGAAGGCGCATGCGTATGCTGTGGAGAATATTGTGTACATGATGGAGTGGAGACGACGTAAAGACATGGGTCTAGGATGCTTTCCCCTACAGAGGGTGGATGCTCCCTGTCATCCTGTGATACCCACTCACATACAGGCAAGTTGTCTTTGTCATCCTGGCCTTGCTGTCCTAGCTCCTGGAATGGAAAGGTGCAAAACCACAATTTCCCATTGCTGTTTTGCTCTTTAAAGAAGAGACAAAAAGGTTACACTGACCTTTAGCAGAAGCAACATTCTCCGCAGGACAAAGCTTTGGTCCTGAGTTGCTCTAAACTATTCAGTTCAGTAATTCAGCCCAGCAAAGGTACTAGCCAGACAGGTACTAGCCAGTGGGCTCCAGTCATCCTGATTCACTGCCCCAGCTGAAGTCTTTCCGCCTAGATGGTGTTAATGTCAAAAATGCTGCATGATTACACCATTCAGTGAAATCTCAGATTTCTTGGGGTCTATCATCAGGGAAATCTCTCTGTTGCTGTAGCATCAATGTTACAGAAAGGCATCAGGATCGCAATTGCCTATAGTTTTAGATGAAACCACCCACCCAAGCATAGTCCTTGCTCCAATAATTTAGAACAAGGAGGGAAACCCACCAAACAACTATACTATGTGCCTGGGAGAGGGAAGCAATAGTCTTTACGACCAACAGGTTTCCTAATGTGGCATATTTGTGAACTCTCAACCCTGGCACCCAAATCTGGGAGTGCAGGGACTCCTGCCTAGTAGCCCATTCCTGCAGGAAGCTTTGCTTTGCCCCTGCCATTTCCCTGCACAGAATAGGTACCTGGGACTTGCCTTTCCCCATTGACCCTTGTAAGGGCTTCTGTCTTGCAGAAAAGCTTTGTGGAGAAGGAGTATTACTTTCTGAGAGTGACTCTGGGCTTGAAGTGTAAGTGCCCCTAATCTCCCTCCCTTCATTCCCCTCTGCTCTGAGAGTTACATGCAATATAGGTTTCTCTGGGAATCAGGTAAAGCTCTGGTCTCCCTTTCACTGATGTAGCTGCATTAGGATAAGAATCAGGCCCACCAGCCTTTTTTTTTTAAGAAGAATTAAATATATATTTCTCCTCTATCATGAGACTTCCTTGAGGAGATTTTGTTATGTTATAACCCAAGTCCTGCTACTTGGCACAGCAAGTAATTATTGTACAGTTACTGATTTTCTGACTCACCCCTTTGCAGATCAGTTCTGCTTCTTCGGATTCATTACAAGCCTCAAGGAGCTGAGCAGAAAAACAGCATGTCCCACCTTCACATGTCAGATAGTAAAGCTTAGTCATGCAGCTTAAAATAAAGTAAGCAAGGGGCAGATGGCAAAAAGGACAAAATGTGGCTTATTTAATCTGCCTGTGTTTGCAAGGAAGTAATTGTCTTCTAGGCTCCAGAAAACAGAGTGCTACCAGAAGACAAACAATGAAGCCTCTCTTTCCAGGGCACATATGACACTATTTGTATAGTTTCCACAGGGCCTGCAGTTAATTCAGGGCTTTCAATAAAATTTACATTCACCATATGTAGAAGATAAAACACCTTCCTTGAATTGGGAAGCTGAATTGACCTGCTTCCCCACCCCCACCATGTGATCAGTTCACCCAGAGAAACTGTAATCCTCTTTTGAGCCTATACAGTAAAAATGTCTTTAACAAAACAGCCTTTCTAACATAAAACTATTACGTGAGGAAACAAGGCACTAAGTGGTACAATAACTTGAAATGTATAATACTGTCAGGAACAATGACTACAGACTTGACAGTTTCCATCAAACTGGTACCAATTTAAAGCTTTTAGTAAGTGCAGTCATTAATGTATGCAGAGCTGTTAAGTAGTGAGTCAGAGTAACTTAGCTACCGTTTGTTTTGTACTGACGAACCATGAAATAACAGCTCAAATACTGGAAGTACAGTTGCTGATTAGGTATTTAGCTTGCAAGTAACCTTGAAGTTCTATTCAGTTATTTTTAAAGTATGAGTGTCTACAGTACAGTTCTGCACAGGGTGGTAGTATCCCTTTCTTGCCTCAGACAAATGGGACACATTTTAAACATGTCATGTCACAGGTGAGAGGACCAGCTCTTGAACCTAAACAAGGACAGAGACAGCCTGTATCAAACTGCATGTAAGAAAAAATCTCTTCTAGATGGTCTGAAAAATTTTAGCTTTTATTAGTAGATGTTTTTGAGTAGGGAGCACCTCCTGAAGATTCCAAAGCCATCAATGTGTTATGTTTAACATCCTCTGGAGAGCTAGAGAGGACCTGGTTAACTCTTGAAGGTGCTGTATATATTCATACCTGCTTGACAAAAATTTTGTAGAAGAGCTGAGCACCACCTTCATTCTTAGCCTCTAGGAAGCAGTTCCATCTCAGTTATATTCTCTACTTATCTCTGTCTTGAAAAAAGACAGACATAAAAGAAAGAGCAGTGGTGCTTACCTACAGGATAAGTTAGGAGTTGATAGACTTGAGAAGGTGGAGTAACCTTCATTTCAGTCATCATATTGAAGCTAAATGTCAGAAAAGATTACTAAGGCACACTCCTAGCCATCCTCAGCACTTTCTTTCTTACATGTTGTTTCAGAATAGCCTTTTGCACCACAGAGATAAAACAAAAAAAAGTCATCTGAAGGCAAAGAAAAAAGAAAATAGGAGCACAAACCCTAGGCATATGTAAGGGTCTGGCTTCTGACTTCATTTGCTGTGCACCTCTTGCATGATTTGTCTAACACTCCCCAGACAGGCACAGAGATGTCTGAGGCTGGTTGTTTGGAAGCTGGGCAATCCCAACCCTTGTCTTTAGCTGAATGTCTTGAAAGTGGCCAAACTTCTTTTCCACCTATGTCAGTGAGTGTTTTGTCTTGACTTTGCTGAATAAGGTAAAAGTGCTCCTGAAAAAAAATGCTTTGGATACCTGCTCATTATTATTTCTGTGTCACATGTACTAAAGTAGGAATCTGCCTAATTTTATTGTGGCTGGTATAAATTGCCAGAATGCAATTTTGTAACCTGTAATATCACCAACACAATGAGTTGTAACAAAAATCCCAATGGTGTAATAATAATGAAACATTATTGAAATATGTTTTAATGAAAGACTAAAAATAAGAGCTTAAGATTTCAAAACTGCTTAGCAGTTTTGCTTACTCTAGGTGCCAAACTGCCTTAAATTAAGAAATTTCTGAGGATATGGTCACAGGAATGGTTCTTACTGCAGGTGTTTCAGGTTGGAGACTACCACACCCATCAAGTTTGCACAGAAAACTCTACAAATAGATTGCAGGCAGAGGTGACGATGGAAATCCAAAACTGTTCCTCAAAGTTCCCTTCCTCTTCACATTTAGAAGTTCCTTTTACTTCAGCATTAACAAAACGAAGAAGGTTTGGGAGCTTGTTGAAAGTCAAGGCAGTGGGGTAGCATGAAAGATGTGCTGCTTCCGTGCCCTGTCCTGGAAGGGTAGGTACCTTTTCTGCAAAGCAGATTTTCTTCATGCAGGAGCTTCTTTTACAAAGGACATGATTGGTTTTGGTCACTACCACCCTTAGTTTGGTCTTCCAGTTCCTCCCGAATGCTGTACCTCCTGGACTAACCTTTCTACTGTCTAATGTACCGGGCTAATTTCTAGAAAATTTTTTGAAGGTATTCATAATAACAACAAAATATGGCCAGTGACACGTAGGAATCTGCATGTTCATTTTATGTCAGACACATTTACCTACAAGTTATCTAAGTCTTTTCAAGGTCTAAAAATCATCCTGGAAATCTAGTAAAACCAGATGCTACTACTTTAGAGTATGGCTATAATGATGAGTAAATGCAAAGGATCATGCTAAGAGAAGAATTATGCTGTAATGTTTCAAAACCACCACCAAAATAAAAAAAAAAAAGGTAACTAAGTCAGACAGATGGGTCAGTTCTGATTTTTTTTCAAAAGCAGTTCATTTTTTCCTTTAAAAGGAATGCAGTAGAAGTGCAAATTTGGCTCGTCATGACCTGCTGGAGCTCTTTGTACTTCACATTGCACACAAATTTTATTTCAATGATGATGGTGTTTGCAGGGTGTCACAAATAGTTGTTATCCTCCTAGCCAGCAAGTTCCTACAAGTACCATGTAATACAGCAAATTCCTTCTATCTAACTTTAAAGTTACTTTAACTCAATTTCTCTCCTCTATGACTTTCCCAGGACTGAAAATAAAAGAACTGTTCAAAAAGCAGAAACAAAACCAGGGAAATATTTGGGCTTATCTTTTTTTAAAAGAAGCCTGGAGAAAAGGCAAGTTCACCCTTCTGATAAAGAAAAGCATGTTAATCTCACCTCAGACAGATTTTCCCAACTCCTCCCTTCTAAATTCAGGCACCTCTGTTAGTAATGTGGTGTCTGATTAGCAAAAGTATTTAGTAAGCTAATGTTCACTGTCCACAGCAGGAGGCTCACACAGCTTGGCTGATGAGAAATGAACTGCCTGAAGCTAGCATTTAATGGCAACTAATTTCCCATATTTGATACTCAGCTCAGCCAACTAATATCTAGTTCAACCGTGACAAGACAATCACAGTTCTTTCTGAAAATCCTTTAATCTGGGATGCAAACCAGTGTGCTCAAGGCTATAATGAACTTCTGAGATTATGGTGGCTATTTTAGAAGGAGGTGTATTTTCTCTTTCCTTTTTTCTTTTCTGTCTCGGAAAGGCTTAAGAATACATACTTTCATAGTTTCTTGCTTTTATGCATTTTGCCTAGTGCAAAGAGATAATCTCCTCCTGAAAGTCATTGGTGAAAAAAGTTTTAAAAGGTCAAGTAAACAGCTCTCCCTTCAGATAACCCATAGTATGTGGCAGTTCACAACAGCCCAATGTTACAAGTGGCTTTTAAATCAATCGAACGTGTTATTCCAAATGTGTTTTAAATATCTAACGCGCTTTATACTGCACTGGCTTGGGTTTTGACAAATCCCATTACTCTCTGTTACTCTCTCATTACACAGTGAATTATTAAATAGAACACTTAACCTAATTAGATATTATTGTCATGATACATACAGACATCCCGAAATGAGTCATTTCTTTTTGCTGTTCTGAATAGCCCCTTAGTTGTTTTCTTCTATAACTCTTATTCTGTGTTATTGGGGGTAGTGGGATATTTTTTTATTTCTTAAGAAGCATCAGATCTTTGGTAAAAGAAACTTTTTCTCTTTCTTTCTAAAATGATTCCTGGATATAGCAATACACAATGTGCAGATGTATGTCTGTACATAGACACGCACAAAAATGACTCTGGGCCACAAACACATTTGTTTTCTCCTCTAGTACTGTACACAGTCTTTCCCTTCCATGAAGTAAGCATGATATGCATAGAAATATTTTGGTTTTAGACTAGACTACAAATTTTCATTCCAAAGACATTCATTCCAGGATGGAGGAAAGTCTTTGACTCTTCTATAATTTACCTGAAACCCCCCAGTTGTACTATGCCGTACGCCTGATACAGCGCAGGACCATACAGACTGCTCTCAAACCCCCACCGACAGCCAAGGCGCGCAACTGTAAAGCTGTATGGGATAATTGCTGGCTATTCATTTCAGAGAATTATCAGATTGACAAAGCCATGCTGGTGCATTTTTTCAGTCTTTTTGAAATATGATGCAGTCATGGATGGCTAATTGGAAAAGATGTTTCCTATCATATAGTATACTTTTAAATTAACAGACTGTCACTTGCAGATCTGTTGCAGATCACTTCATTATTATTCCCGCAAACTTTTAAAATAAAATATTTATTTTTCTCCATCATACTGTGCAAAGTAGGTCACAAATATTACATGACATAGGCAAATCTTGTAAGAGTTGCTTTGGCTATTTACCAAGCTGTCATGTTTATCTTTTCAGTGGCATTTCCCATATTGGGAAACATGACAAATGCTGTAGACAGTGTTATTGTTGTGGGAGGCAGTTATCCCATGTTTAATGATGCTAACTATAGATTATTCATTTTTCAGAAATGGTCTATGTGTATGTCATGTTCAAGTAAAACTCTCCAAGATGTATTAATTTACAATTAATTCATTCCACCTGAACACATGTCTATGCTGAGGATGTCCTGAGGGTGATGCCTTTGACAATCCTTCGCACAACATTCTCCTGGTGAAAGTGGCTTCTCAGGTCTTGGACAGGTGTATACTTCGCTGGGTAAAAACTGTCTAGATAGCGGGGTCCAAGGAGTTGTGGAGTTAAATCCAGTTGGCAACCAGCCACAAAGAGTGTTCTCCAGGGCTGTTAGAGCCAGTTCTGTCTAATATCTTTATCAGCAATCTGGATGAGGTGACTGAGTGCACCCTCAGTAAGTTTGCAGACACCACCAAATTCTATGTGAGTATTAATCTGCTTGAGGGAAAGAAAGCTCGACAGAGGGGCAGACTGGATCAATGGGCTGAGGACAGCTGTATGGCTTTCAACAAGGCTAAGTGCCATGTCCTGCACTTGGGCCACAACAATCCCATGCAACATTACAGGCTTGGAGGCTAGAAAGCTGCCCTGTGGAAAAGGACCTGGGGGTGTTGGTCGACAGCCAGCTGAATATAAACCAGCAGTGTGCTCAGATGGCCAAGAAGGTCAACAGCATCTTAGCTTGGCTCTGAAATGGTGTGGTCAGAAGGAGTAGGGAAGTGATTGTGCCCTTGTACTTGTGAGGCTGCTCCTCAAATCCTGTGTTCAGTTTTGCTTCTCACTACAAGAAGGATATTGGGGAGCTGAAGCACATCCAGGAAAGGGCAACAGAGCTGGAAAAGGGTCTGGAGCAAAAGTCTTACGAGGAGTGGCTGAGGGAACTGGGACTGCTCCATCTGGAGAAGAGAAGGCTGAGGAAAGACCTCAACTACCTGAAAGGAGGTTGTAGAGAGGAGGGTGCTGGTCTCTTCTCCCAAGCAACAAGTGATAGGATGAAAGAAAATGGCCTCAAGTTGCACCAGGGGAGGTTTAGGCTAGATATTAGGAAATATTACTCCACAAAAAGTGTTATCAAATATTGTAACAGGCTGCCCATGGAAGTGTTTGAGTCATGATCTCTGGAGGTATTTAAAAAACATGTAGATGTGGTGCTTTTGGACATAGTTTAATGGTGGACTTGGCAGTGTTAGGTTTACAGTTGGACTTGATGATCTTAAAGGTCTTTTCCAACATAAATGATTCTGTGATTCTGTAGAGGATTTTCTGGTTGTAAAGTGAAATGTTGGAAAATTAGGGGAAATGATATTAGGAGATCAGAGACTAGGAAAAGAGGGATTAGGAGAATGAGGAACCACCTATGAAATCTTAATCAGAGCCCTTGTGAAACAGTATAGTCTGTACTTGTATGATCATCTCGTATTTTCCATTTCCTCAGCTCATTCAGTTCATGGAATGGAGGATGCAGAAATAATGTGTTACGTCTGTGTGGGAGAAGGCTCATTACCTGCGGGGCCTTGGCTTTCTTTGTGGCTGCTGTTAGGATATACTTAGTGCTCGAGGCAAGATATCATGAGAAGAGAAGGGTGATAGTTTCCTGGAAAGGTAGCTTAGAAAAACCCTGGAAAACTGGATTCTTTCCCTTATTTCACCACCAAATTCTAGTGTGATAGTGGGCAGTCCCTTGAACTGGTTCTTTCACAGGTGACCTGTAATTACCCATTCCTCCATTTGAAAGTGCTTAACATAGATTAGGGTTTCATTGTAAAAAGTGCCAAGCACTCATAACTACAGTGAAGTTCTTGAGTGTATACAGCTATATTATGCCAAGTACTCTAAAAAATTAATTCCTAGACATCCTAAAGTGGGCATCTAAAATTAATGGCCATTTTCTTACTGTTTTCATCTTAATCTCTTTAAGTATTAGTTCCTCACTAGTCAAACGAGATAATTATACCTCTCTCCATCACCAGGTTGTTATGTAGGTAAAGTCATTGAAGATTTTGAACCAGTTAAGTGCTACAGTGATGAGTGCTATAAAGAAGTCTTGAAGTAAAATGCCAGCTCTGTATTCAGTAACAGGATTGGGTGGGTTTTATTGGAAAGAATCTGGGGCCATGTGTTTAATGATAGAACTCAAACCCAAAGTGATCCCGCATACAGTGAGCACAGTCCTGTCTGCACACCCAGAGAAATCAGTGGTGTGCCTTAGCACCAGAATCAGTGAAGCCAAGCCTGCTGCAGCTTTGTGTCCTCTGTGTCCAAGCAAAGGTGAAGGCTCACTGGAGATTTTTCTATAGATGAGGCACTGAGACTATTAACTCTCTCTTGCTTCTCTGACAGGTAATAATGAATGAGTTCACAATAAAGTTTTTTTCTAAAGGAGGAAGTAAAAGGGTGTCCAGCTGCCCATTTTCACACATTGTGAGTTCTCAGTCATCTTTGGACAATTTTAATTGAAACTGGCCAGTGCATTCAGCACATCATCACCACCAAAGCCTCGCTGTCAAGGCAAGACAGGCTAAAAATAATTTCTGGTGGTACACAAAACTGTGTTTCTCATGTTTCTTACTGTCTTAAAGTTTCATATTGGATTAATAGACTGTTTTTACATGCAATCCTGCTTTAGAAAGGGAACTGAAATATTAGCTACGTTAAATAGTCTTACAGCCCCACTGCAAAGGGAAACAGTAAGACTGAGATTTTTACATGGATGTCACAGATCTCAGGCTTGAGCCAGCCTTCGGTCAGGAGAATAGGTTGTCACTCTTTCTCTGGATCTGCTCCCACAAGAGGAAGCTCATGACATAAGGATCCCACAGACATGACAACAGACAGGGGAGCCTCACTACCCTTGTCAGAGACATAAGCCTCTGCTCCAGTCTTCTTATTAAACTTTATATTGAACTATTTTCCTAAGTGAGGGGTATTTTGCATGCATGACTGTGTATAGGGCCAGAAACTGGAGTGGTACCACCGGTCATGGAGGCCCTTGGGTTCCAGCAAGAAACGAGGCCAGAGCCCGTGCATACTGTTTGGATCAAACTGGATTTGCAAGTAAGTTGGATAAGAGGTTGGGAAGCCAAGCAGAGACCAGAGCGTCCGCTAGCTCTGCACCAGCAACTGAAGGGGGCTGCAGGCCTTGGGAACCCATGTGTCTGGATGCCAGCTGGGGAGACGGGGGATCTAGGGCCAGTTTTGGGGCAGACGGAGTGTATAGAGCCAGATAGCAAAGGGATCCATATGTGTATATATAGGTATATATTTTCAATAACAAGCTGTCATCCTGACCAGCTATAGAGGGGAACAGGATGAGGCCATGGTGTTGTTTGCAGTGCTGTTTTGTGTTTGCGTTGATCCATGTGGCTGGCCACAGGTATATATGTACATATACTTATGGTGTGTATATGAGCCTACTGGGAATACAGGCTCAGCCCCACTGCCAGCTGGCCCAGGGGCTACAGAGCCACAGCAGCTTCCCCTTCTGCAGGGCTGCTGGGCATGACAAGTCCTAACAGATTGGACCTTTTTTGCCAGAAGGTTTCAAACCGGTCTCCTAAACAACTTAGGAATGCTCAGGAATACTAGATTTGCTTCCAGGATAGAAGGAATTATGGCCTAATGATTACAGAGCTGCTTGTATCTCTTATAACCCATCTCCTGTTGTATCCTCACCCACTGTATAATCACTTCTCCCTTGGCAATGGCTGGCAGCACTCAGCAACTCTGTTTCAATAACACATACACTACACAAAACAATAAAACTGCTGCATGGCATCTTCCCCTTGTGATAACCTGCTTCATACTGTTCCTCCTCCTTCAGTGTTGTTCTTTACATAGTTTTTCTCCCTGAATGCTGTTCCCGGAGGACATTTAGTTGAAAGGAGGTGCTGTTGCTAGGTTATCTTCCCTAGGCTAGCTAGTGAGAGTTTCAAATATCTTCAATGTTCCTGAGCAGAGAGACGTCTCCAGGCACTGATATTTTTGCTGTTTTCCAAAGACAGCAACATTGCCAACTTGAAGGAGGATGTTGTCTCTGCAGGGTTGTAGCACAGTAGTTTGAGGTTGGGTGAAAGGAGCAAGCTGAACATACAGGCACCCAAATTTTGAGATAGAAATAGCATGTGAGGGAGTATCCCGCCAACTGAATAATAACTCATCAGCCCCAGCTGAAAAGGCTTCTGTTTGCTGTGGAGTCTAGAATTAGCACTCCAGTGCCTGCTGCCTGCAGTTTTCTAGTACTCCCCTGTCTTCCTTCAAAGCACACAGGGAATACCTATACATATTTTCACTCACTGAGTCACAATCTCCTTTATCCCTGTTTACCTTGTTATTATTATTAATGATTTGTTAGCATAGATCTATCAAAACTGATGTCTTTCTTTAACTCATAAGGCCTGCCACGACTGGTCCTTGGAACTTGAAGGACTGGAGTCTCATTATATCACTCACACATATTCTAGAAGAGCTTAAAAACTGATCTAATTGAACTATTTACTCTGTAGAAACTATTTACTAGGAGTTAAAAAATAGAGTTTGCAAATATTGACTGTAGGAGACAGAAGAAGAGTGGATCCAGACAAGGAAATAACCAACCAGTAATTCACTGTTCAGGAAAAAAAAGCAAGCGGGCGAAAGATCCAAGTAAAGGAATCAGGGAGATATGAGGAGGAGGTAGCTCAGAATTTTAAAATCCTGCAGTTGAGAATTGAAACATCATATGCCTAAAATTTCTATTTTCTTTTTCTCTCTGTTGTTCTCATATGGAAATGTTGCTTTTGCCCTTTGATTCAGAAAAATTTTTTCTGAATATAAAATAATTTCTCTCAGATTAGATAGCGGTCGGCAGACCTCAGCTGGTCTAAATGGGTCTCACTTCATACCTGCTGAGAAGTTCCTCCAACACTCTTTGTTCTCTGTATATGAAACAGAACTGCTGAAATATGTCAACTGCTCAGTGCTTATCACAGCAATTTTGCTTAGGCTCTCTTCATCTTCTGCTTTTGTATCATATTACTTTGTACCATTTTCTTGCAGTTTTGTCAGAGAGGTAACTACATGTCATTGATGGTGTATGTGCAGCTTGTGTTTTTTGGGAAAAATAATAAAGAAGCAAACTGACATTTATAACATAAATGCCTGGAATTAATTCCAGGAAAGACTAATCTTTCAAAGCCAGGAACACAATGCGGGTGGCAAATTGTCAGCGACTCACAGTTTCTTTCTAAACTGAATTGGCATTTGTTCTAGTATATTTCCTTTCTCTAGCTGCATTAATGCCACTAGACATACCTGCAAGTTTACTATTGCTGGATGCAGCAAAAACGTATCTGCATCCCTGCAGGGGGATGTTCTTATTCTGCAATATTGTGTTGGGCTGGTGAAGAGTAACTTTCTTAAACAGTTGATACCTAGTTTTACTTTAGCTTTTAATTTTCTTTTCCTTCTCCACTATGAAAAATTGACTGTCTCTCAGACCTCAGAAAACAGTGCTGAATTCTCTAATACCAAATTGCATTAATGTAGCTCCACTGGCTTCAAAGTGGATACTCTGATTTACTGGTCTTCATTGAGATCAGAGTTGAGGCAGTAGCACTGCATATATTTCACATTAACTGCCTCCGGTATAGCATCACAAAGGCAGTTTTCTAATGTCTGTGTCTTCCAAACAATTAATCTAGAAGTCAGTATGTCCTGGCTCCAGTCATACCACTCTGCTGATGTTGACCATTATTCGTGGTTTAATGTTAACTTTGATTTTCAGTTAAATAAAAAAGTGTATTTTGTGTGCACCCAAGTCAGATGTTTCTGGGAGAACAGGGGCTTTGTTAACACTGAGGGAAAAGTTTAATTGTACCCCCACCCCCACATCATTTACATAACTCAGATTGATGAGATAGGAAGGAAAGTGTTTACAATGCAAGAAGATAGGAATTTGGGGATTTAAATAGGAAGCAAATCGAAATGAGCTGTCTGAGGTAATTATGAAACACATACTTCATATGTTTTCATTAGATATTGCTATTATACTACACAAGGCAAAGGAGTTTGATTAAACTACAGCTCAGTATATAAATTTATGCATAAATTACCCAGAAATCAGTTAGTTCATTATCTTTCAGGAACTCAGCGGGGGACTGAACAAAAGTTTAGGTGCATTGGGATAAATAATTTGAACAAGAATAAAACCTGTGCTTAGTAGGAACAAAAAACACGGGCAAAGTTGGTGAGATGGAGCATGACAAGGGGTTAAATCAATTCTTGTACAAAGCCCCAGGCAGGAAGAACATTGAGGAGGGTACTGAGGGCTCAGCTTCTTCTGCACTACTGAGAAGCCCAGGGGACAGGTAGAGCTTGGGCTTAGCTGCACACTACATAGACCATGCTAATGCCTAGAGAAGGGAAACTTCTTTCCTGCAGGCACACCCACAGTGCAGGCACCAGCTTTACCCTTTCTGTTTGGAAATGGCACTTCAGGCTGTTTTCACCACTGGTTTGCTCATAGAAGGTGGCTTGGCAAATAGTGGGGAGCTAAACTACTTTCTGATTTAACCTCCAGCCTCTGGCGTGCATCTTCTTATGAAAAGGAAAACATTTTCTGATATGTTTATCCCTTACCTTTTCCAATATACTCATTTTTAGAAGCATATGTGAGACGATCTACGACAGATCTCAAGAAGGATCATAGCTGAAACCCACCATTAGGCTATCTGCAGCTTTGACCCAGCTTTTGCTTGCTGAATGAAGCTGCAAGGGAAGAAACACGGGAAAGGTGACACTGTCAGGAGATCTAAGACAAGCAGCCAGAGTATGATCTCCACTGATCATTCTGGCATTAAAATATATGCTAATTATTACTTAGTGTGTTTTCAGTTGGTTGTTACTCCTCAGTCCAAACTCTGCCATTTAAAGAAACAAGTGTTCATGAAACTGTAATACCAACCATTTGGTGGGAGAAGCCATTGCAAAACATTCTGCACTAACCTTTCTTATAACTGCTTTAGGTCTGTGAATTCACTCCAGGTCTGTACCTCAGTACTTGGTTGATAGAAACTGTGGCTCCCACAAGTACATATATGCTACTTTTCTCTTTCGCTGAAGCAGGCTGGACTAAATTCCTTCAGCTTCTGCTTATATAAAGTGATGCTGTAACATTTTGTTGCTAATGAGGATACAGGTTTAGCATCCATGTTCAGAATTTATGGTATGATCTTGTTGAAATGCCTCTCAGGGATCTCTCTCTCTAGGCTATTTCAACTTTTATGCATTTTTGTTAATAGCTGCTACAACCCCTGTCAAAAGGCTTAGCGTTTAACTTATAGCTCTCTTTCAGCCTCCCCCTCTTGCCCCCTTCTATTCCTGCTGAAGGTGCTTGTTCCCTTTTACTCCTTAATCTCTAAATTTCTTTAAAATCAATTACCAGACACTGATCTGTCTATCTCACTTGCTGTCTGTAGTATATCAGCACCAGCTTCAGCTGTAATCCACTCTGCCTCATTATTGACTGCCTCTCTCCAAGCCTGCTATCATCATCAAATACCACTGCCTGACTATACAATCTTTTAATAAATAAACACAACAAACCTTGGGACTAATAATAAAGCTTCTGACTCTCTGATAATCCGCTTTCCCATTAATTCACTCAGAAGTCCAATATTCTTTCTATATTCCCTGCCAGAATAATCTATTACATCAAGCATTTTTCAAGGAACTGTATTACAAACACTGTTCCTTTCCCACCATGATCTCCTGTCAGCAGATGCCACGTGGTAAGCTTGTTAACTCTTCCAGAAGTTTGACTGGTATTTCATAGATTTATACATTTTCACAACAGAAGGTACATCTCACTCGACACTCGGTGTGATCTGAACTGCAGAGTTTTCTCCAGCAGTTCTTAGGTCAGTGTAGACTAACTGTTGCTGCTCTGCCGTGTGTCTCCTAGGAAGACTTCCAGTCTTGTGATAAAGAGTTCTCCACAGATACTGGTCATTTAACTTGGTGGCTAATTACTGTTGTGGTGAAAACTATACACTTTTGAATCTGATGTTTAAATCCAGCATAAATTTTACTGTTTTCAGCCTTCAACCAATGCATCCCATTATGTTTCTATACACAAGATTAAACACCTTAATGCCCTCAGAAATTTTTCCCCGCAAAGAGAGTATGGAAGGTTCATTTCAGCTTCCAAACAGGCTGGTCACTCACTCCCTCATGCCAATGAATGTTCTCTGCTTCTTACAGCATCCTTACGCCTGCAACCTAAGCCCTCTCCAATCTTCCTGTGTCCCTAGTAAGTTCAGGTGGAGTAAACAGAAACAGCATACATACAGCAATGCTCTTGCCCTTACTGACTACACAGGTAAATTAATATCTATAACCCTATTTTCTATTTCCCTGTTCACCCATGAATGGTTTGTATTATGTCTTTCGGCCATGACATCCTGCTGCGAGATTCGCAGTCTACTGCCTTTATTGAGTCTTTGATGCTTGCTGTAACTGAAGCAAGAACTATCACTATAACTTTCTCTTGCAAGTTTTGCCCAATATTTTCTGCAACAGCACTTTCATCCAATGTTATCTTCACCTGATTACATTTGCCAGTACTGTTTTGAATAAAAGGAATAGTTTCTTGCTGTCAGATCAAATAACTTCTTGAAAGTACAGGAATTAAATTTGAAATCTTCTATTTCATTAAGTTTTTTTCTTTGTATTTTCAAGAGCTTTTAATGTAGTACATTTGCTAATATACGTGCATATATATTTCTCCCTTTTTTTTTTTTCTGAATAGGGCACAAATCTTTGATGCTGGCAGTTAGTTTAAGCCTTCTGATGTCCTCCTTTCATTGACTTCATCTTGTAAGTAGCCTTCATTTATTATGGTATATTTTCTTCTCATGGAAAATAAACATCTGATTATTTCTCCATCACATTTTGTGAACACACTAAAAAAGAAATACTTTTATTTTTTTACAGTGTCAGGCTTTTCAATGGTATATTACCTCTTCTATCTCTCATTCCACCTCTTGTGCCATCTGTTGTTCCTTTATATACACAAAACATGTCTTTCCATTTATCTTACATCTCATTCACACTTCTTTCCATTCTTCACCTTGCTTCTTCTTATCAGTTTTCTACAGTCTCACGATCATTTCTATGGTATTCCTACTCCTCCTCTGTATGGGTGTTTTATACCTGGTGCTAATCTTTATCTCATGCCTGATTACCTTTTGTACTTTTGCTCATTGCACACTGTATGAATTGTTACAAACTTTTAAGTTTGCCTGTTCCAATAGTGCTTAATGCTGTGGATATCTTGATGTGCCTGCCTATAAGGAATCTCTGACTATCTACCTTTTTTCTCCCCAAATCCATTTCCATGCCATTAATTATTTCTCAAAACTAAGCAGACTGACTCCTGCATAAACTGTCTACAGCTAAGTCATGCCCTGCTCTCTTCTTGTTTCATTTGGGCTTTTTTCTTTCTCTTCTTGTTTTGGCCAAGGGGACAAACTTGACCAGAAATAGCAGATGAGAAAAGAGCAGAGTACTGGTGTCTGACAAACTGTGTATTGGGACCAGCTGAAATGATGAGGGGAAGCACAAGGCCTCCCTGTTGTCCCCTCTACCCCTTGAGATCACCCTCTTCTTGCAAATGAGGGTGATGGCAGCAATGCAGTTCTCATGCTGGAGACTCTTGAGCAGGGGAGGAACATCCTCATGTGCCAAGGATGCCTTGGAGACAGTCACTATAAATCCATCACTACTGTCAGTGTCTCTGACCAGGTCTTTGTTCTCCTTTATACCTTCCTTCTGAAAGTTCATACCTTCCCTAAACAGACAATGTGTATGTCAAGATGTGAGACTAGGAAGCTGCTGGAAATAATGAAAAAACCTTCCATTCTGTTGGATGAGACCAAGATATCTTTCCAAGTAGCAAAATGTATCAAGCTCTTCAACAGCAACACATCACTGCCTGTGGGAAACAACACATCTACACCATGCAGCAGAACTTGTTGTAAGACCTTCAAATCGTCAGAGCCTGTATGAGCTCCAAGGAGAATGGGCGAAGCCATGCAGTGCTGTGTGCAAACTAGCAAGATGTGCTGGACTGCATCTGCTGCAATAATAACATCTCCAAGAACAGATTTGGAGCTAGTGGGTCAGTCAGAGACCTCTCTATGGATGAATCTTACTTTTTCTGATACTGGTGTCTGGGAGGCAATGCACTACAACAGAATCAGGATAACAACTACAGGCTATTAAATCTGCTGTTTTGATGATTTACTTTTGCCCTTACATAGCAGCAGGGTGGGCCTGAGATGTTGTTGTCATTGTTGTTATTGTTATTTTTGTTATTATTTTATATGAGAAGACAACAGAAATGTTATGCTTAGACTTCTATGAAATTGGGTCCCAATTAGAAATTTTCTGGATGTTTGCCTCATTCCAGCTCTTTGTCCTTTTCTTACCAGCCTCTGCCTGCACACGCAGTTGCTGCTGCACCATGCGTTGCACACACAGCACTCACGGCGGTAGCTGACTGCAGGGTTTAGACACACCTGTAAAACAACAGCAGGTTTCTTCTACACATGATCTTTTTTTTTTCCCTGTGCTGCTTGTTAATAACAATTTGCAAGTCCCTTTATGCCTTCTGATTATAACCTAACCTGCACTATTCAGATTTTGTGGATTAATTAATTTTTCTGTATTACTTTTCCATTAAACTTTGTAGGCATGTATATTCATGAAAAGAACAGAGGGGAAAAAAATCCCAGAAATTATCACAAGAAAAACCCCTGCTAAAAGCAATAAGTTTGCTGACAGATGGTAGAATCAGTTGAAAATCGAGTACCATATTTACTAAGTCTAACCCATTTAGTAAGCCAGAAAAGTGTTATCTAATTCTATCCCCTGTGTGTTTGTGTTTTGGAATAAACAGATGCCTAATGAGGAATGTGTCTGGTAAGGTTTTTGAAGAACCTGGATGGATCCTGGTTCTGATTCAATACTTGATTTTGACAAAGATGATAAAACACACAGCAGAATCTATTGTTTTGGCTTTCTGAATCACAAATATTCTAGTGCTAGCTAGTGGACAAAAAATGGTTCCAAAGAAAGGTGCCAGAACAGGGCACAAATCGGAAAAAAAAGAAGTGTTCAATGACTTAACCTGCGTTTTACATTTCCTGTTCTATTTATATAACACCTAAAACGCAGTGAAGTAAAGGGCAAACATGCCTGAACCAATTGCAGGCTTGACAGCTACCACAATCAATTCCTGCATGTTTTGCAGTAGGTTTTATAAAATAATAGAGACTGCCTTAGAAAGACATATGCTTGTGTACTTTGTGGCAGATTTGGGTGAGAAGCAAAAATGGGATAAACAGAGAAGGGTAATCTGAGCAATGACGGCTTTAGGGATGATGAGCTTCTTGGGGACCATGCTTGACCTCTAAGGCTATTGCATGGGTCACGCTTGTACAAAGTAAAGTCAGGTTCCTCAAAGGCACTGTCCTAATGCTGCCTTGATGGTTTCTAAAACCTCACCCTTAATTGGAGCCATTGGGAAGTTTACCAAAGAAAATCATCCCTCTGCAAAGTCGATAACAAAGTATGTATAGAACAAGATTTCTCCTATGCAACAGAATACTTTAAAAATATGTTTGCTTTTAGTAATTTTTCAGCAAGTGTGTAAAATGGATAAACACGAGTATCTGGTCTTATGAAAAATAAATAAAATAGCACCTTGACATCAAGCAAGATCAAAGGATTATTTAATAGAAGGGAGATCTGTTGTTGATTTTCTGTAGTATTTAAAAGTACAGTGTTCAGTGATAGATTTCAGTAAAGGGATATTCACCCATATCCACTTGTTATAATTACTCAAGGTTTACCAGAGGCATTTTGCTGAATTTATAACCTATTTTCAATTACATGAATGTGGTCAGCAGTGAGAGATTTTAGTTCTGGAATTATAAAATGTCTTTCTCAAAATAACAGTAAGAGTCAAAGGTTGAAGTAGCAGCCTGAACACTAGAACTCTTAGCCCTCTGTCCAGCATTTGCTATCTACTTGTACTGTAAGCAAAAGAATTCTCTCTTTCTGTATTACTTGTGCATCGAGGAGGTGCACAGTGCTTCTCACCCTATGAAAATCTGAATCTAAACTCACATATGCATTATTCTAAATTGGCCAATGTTCTAACTGTGTCATAGGAATATCTAAGATACAGGTCAAGTCAGCATGTCATCATCTCATTACCACAGAAAATGCCAACTTACCCATCAAAGGAAAGCAGACACTGGTGGTGGTAATAGAGTGTTTTAACACATGGAGATATATGTGATTCTTAAATATTAATATCAAGAATTGCTTTTCACCTCTTATCTAGGCAGTATCTGAAGATGGTTTTCTGTTCACATTACAAGGAAAGCAGATTTTGATGGGGGACCTGAGGGAAAAGAAAAAGTGCTGGCACTATGGTTTTCTTCTGGAGGCTTTTCCACCCCTCAAAGGCAACACAGACAAAAATGCTTGTGGGAAAGATTTTACCCTGTCCTTGGTTTAAAAAGGCAATATAAGTATAGATTTATTTTTGTTTCTAGTTTTATGTGAAAGAAGGAGGGAAACAGGAAAAGATTGTGTATCCTGATTTTGAAGTTTTACATTTTACTTTTCCCTTTCTTGGCTCTAGTTTGTTGCATTTCCAGGGCATTAAAACGGAGACTCAGGGGCCTCGCTAGGCATAATGGTATAAAGTTTCCAGCGCAGTAAGCTGTAACACTCTGTATGCTCTGGAAACTTTGCATTCAGCCTTTTAATAAGTGAAGATGCAACATAATGCTCCTGATAATTTTCAGCACGGACAGATGGTATATGAACAGCCTGGTGGGAGGAGAACCAGCCCAGCTTAGGGTAACAATGTTTGACTAGCTATCAGGGAGGAAACAGACTTCCTCTGCCATTGTCCAGTGCCAAGGAGCTTGTTTTATCTCCTGCTCACCACACTGATCATGCTTTGCTTTCTTCTGTTTTATAGGCATTGGCTTTATGCAGAAAGTGCAGTTCCTTTCTACTGCCAAAATGAAACGGTATTTTAGATTATAACTAGGCTAGAAGTCATTTACAATTAATTCTGCTCAAAAACTCTCATAGCTGGAAATGCAGATTACACTAGTTTGCTGTGAGTTGTTACAAGCTGAAGAAGCCCTTTGCTCCTGCTATTCCACACCGAATTTTCCAACTGGTGTGCTAACGCTGGAGCTGTCTGGGGCAGAAGCCTTAGTGATGAAGCAGGTCACACTAGTAGGAGTAGGGACAGGTTCAGCAGCACTTCGGGAAGCTGCCCTGGGACGGTCGTATCCAAATTAGATTTTGTACATGCTGTGTATGTGGATTTGTTGTTGCTGTTCCCTCTGCAAGAGAATTAAGTAGCAGTGGCAGCAGGAAGAGTCACACTGGAGACGGACAGCATACCATAATGGCTAAGAACATTAGTTCCTTGTAAAATTAGATGAAAACTAGTAAACTAGATGTAAGACTAGTTTCTAGTGAAACATGGGAATTTTGACAATGGTATGGCCTACGTGGCACCAAATGGGAAGCCCCCTTTCTCCAGGGGGAAGGAGGGTCTTTGCTCAGGAGCTTGTAGGGCTTATTGACAGATCTTTAAACTAGATGTGAAGGGGAGTGGGATAACATTAGACTTGCCTATGACAAGATATGGGAGGACACACTATGGTTAGAGGGATGAGGCGTTAGTATGGGCCCTCCATCTGTTGCCCCAGCACATGCTGGGGATGCTACGGCACAGCTGAAGTCTTGCAGAGATGAGCTGTGGGCTCCTGCGGCAGTAGGGACCAACAAGGAAACTTCCGTGGAACATCTTAAGGGAAATAAGGGGTGTTCCACTAAGAAGATGATACGGCTAACAACACACACAGCTTGGGCCACAAAGAGTAGGAGCTGGTAGCTACTGTGCTGCTAGAAAGCTATGACCCAATTGCTGTTACTGAAACTTGGTGGGACGAATCCCATGACTGGACTGTGGCTTTTGATGGCTACAGTCTGTTTGGAAGAGGCAGACCAGGAAGGAGGGGCAGAGGCATTGCCCTCTGTATCAGGAAATGGATAGAGTGTGAAGAGCTGACCCTGAAGAATAGCCACAAACAGGTTGAAAGCTTATGGGTTAGAATAAAAGACCAAGACAACAAAAGGAACCTTGAGGTCGGTGTATACTACAGGCCACCCTGTATCAAGGGAATTCTACTGATGAATTCTTCTTCCTTCAGCTAAAAGACGCTTCATGCTCACAATCTCTTGTCTGACTGGGGGACTACAACTACCCTGATGTATGCTGGAAAAGTAGCATGGCAAGCTGTAGGCATTCCAGGACACTTCTAGAGTGCACCAAAGATTATTTTTTAACCCAGGAAACCCATACACAAGAAGTTACAATACTGGACATGATGGTCACCAGTGCAAGCGAGCTCATCAGTGATCTCAAGATCGGAGGCAGCCTGAGCTGCAGGGATCACGCATTGTTGGAGTTCAAGGCTCTGAGGAATACGGGACAGGTGAGGAGTATTGTCAGGACCATAAATTTTAGGAAAGCAAATTTCCAGCTCTTCAAGGAGTTAGTCAGTAGGACTCCCTGGGAAATGGTCCTCAGAGACAAGGGGGCAGAACAGACCTGGCAAATATTTAAGGATGCTTTCCATAAAGCTCAAGAGTACTCAGTTCCCACATGCAGGAAATTGGACATTGAAGGGAAGAGACTAGCATGGCTGAGTTGGGACCTGCTGATCAAACTGAAGACCAAGAGGGAACTGCATAGGCAGTGCAAACAGGGACAGTTCCTGAATCCCCAAACATAAGAAGTATATGGAACTGTTGGAATGGATCCAGAGGAGGGCTACAAAGATGATCAGAGGGCTGGAGCACCTCTGCTATGAGGACAGGCTGAGAGAGTTGGGGTTGTTCAGCCTGGAGAAGAGAAGACTCTGGGAGACTTTATAGGGGCTACAAGAAACCTGGGGAGGGACTTTTTACAATGGCATGTAGTGATAGGATGAGGGGGAATGGCTTTAAATTAGAAGGAGGAAGATTTAGATTAGACGTTAGGAAGAAATTCTTCATGATGAGGGTGATGAGGCACTGCAACAGGTTGCCCCAGGGAAGCTGTGGATGCCCCATCCCTGGAGGTGTTCAAGGCCAGATTGGATGAGGCCTTGGGCAGCCTGGTCTAGTGGGAGGTGTCCCTGCCCATGGCAGGGAGCTGGAACTAGGTGATCTCTAAGGACCCTGCCAACACAAACTATTCTATGATTCTATGATCATTTTTTTTTTAAATCTACTTCTCCCCTCTTTCAGCTAGATCATTCTCTCAAACCCTAAGCTCTTTGTAATCCTTTGAAGAAAGAGATAGGAATATATTTCTTCATCATTCTCCATTCTCTACATGAATGTGTTAATTGCATAGGTCAAAGTATTTTTCTAGCCCTGGAGTGCTGAATACAGTCAGAAAAATCCTGCCGTGTTCAACCTCTGGACAGATGCTTCATCTCAGCCTAACAGTGAGATGGTTAATAGGTGAAGGAGATTGTTAGTGATGGCAGGATGGATTAAAGATGTGTATTTGCTCCTAATTCTAGGTCTTGGGGGATGGCAGACGCAAGAGTCTTCCACGAGCAATAAATTAATTTTAAGAAGGAAATGAAGAAAAAAAGGATATTACTTCTCTCTGGCCTGTGGTTCTGTTGTTAGCAGGTGACAAAGAGTAAAAAAATTAAGAATGATAAAATATAATCTCTCTCTCACTGTGACTGTCCTTAAAATATTTGATCACTTTTTTGTTTTAATTTCATTTTTTTGCCTCTGCTCTTTTTCATTTTTTTAAATTATTTTTTTATTGCATCTGAATTTAGAACTACCGAAAATAGCACTAAGCAGTTACTGTAAATCTCTCACTGCTCTTTTCATCTCAGAGTGGACAGTGGTTTTTCATTTCATACATTATTGACCATGCAATAGAATGGTGATTCCACGAAGTGAGCAGAAGCTTTAAAAAGTTAATGAGGAGAGACAACACAGGGAGGTTGTTGTTCTTGTTATTGTTACTTTTTAATGTTATGTAGCATTTAGGACTGGGCAGCTGGGCATGCTGGATACTGACTGTCACCGCCATCATTTTTATAGCACTGTACTGCTGACAGATGACGATGTCCCTTGTGGACTCTGCCCTGCCACCGTGGCATCCACAGCAGACAGGGTATCTGACCCACTGCCTTCCCAGCATCGCAGCTTGCTGTGCCTCACTGGCAAATTAGGGGACACACACACTGGCAAATTAGGGGACAGCATGGTGAACTGACACATAACATCTGAAGATAAACACTAGTCTCAGAAAGAAAAAAAGAAATGTAATATATTTTTTATTTCCTAAGGAGTGAAACATCTATCTTCCCTGAAGACATCCACTGAATAAACTCAGTATGTCCTCTGGCTAACATCTGTAGTAAACTTACCTCAAAGACACAAATACTGGGAGGGTTATTACAATGGGTACCTTTGGATATATTATTTTACATGGAGCTACCATCTGTTTCATACAGTAGCACGTATCTGAGCACTCCAACAGCAGCCTCAAGTACCTCTGCAAGGACACTTGAGGCCAGCCAGTATGGTGCTGGAGCTGGGCAATATCATGGGGCTGAGAATATGCTAACATATTCTGGACTGGATCCTGGAACGGCTTCATTGACTTGAAATGGAGCTGAAGATTTTTCTTACTAGTCAAAAAACATGGTCTGATTGACTTAAATTTGTGGAAGGAAGATGCCAGGTAAATATAAGGGAAGAACTACTTTAACAGCAACATAGTGCAATACGGCTATGGGCTGCCTGGAGAAAACCTGGCATCTCTATTGCCAGAAGTCCTCAAGAGTAGGTTAGGCAAACATCTGTCAGGAAGACACAGGCGGTGCTAGGGGGTGGTAAGGTGGGGGAACGAGGCAGGGCTGTTCCCTCACCAACCCCATTGTACACATCCTCTCTGGGCATCCTGCTGGGGAGCAGCGCTGTGCCTGGGAACAGGAGCCAGGTCTCCCAGGCCCTAAAGGTAGTTTGACTGCTGACTTGTTTCCTGGAGGGAAGGTTTGAACTTAATAGTTGTTTTCTTCTTGTTGGTATGCCAGAATTGTTGTCCTTGTTCTTACTAGTCTTCCTTTAAACCTGCTGCCAACTAATAGGGACATGAAAAGCAGCATGTAGCTACTGAACACAATAGCACTGCAAAAAGTTAGTAGCTAAAACTCAGGGTTTGTGCTACTTAAGTAGTGAGACCTTTAAAACTACAGACACAAATGCATGTACAGAAACAGTTATATAGTCACACATATATATGCACACACACGTGTGCATTCTTACATGGATGTCAGGGGTCCAAATGATTTTCTAAGTTCACACAGAATTTCTAAGGCCATAAAGCCATATATCATTATCAGTGATATAGACTTTGACATTAATTATTTTTTACAAATGTCTCTGTCTCACCTGTCTTTTCAAAGCAGCTCTTTTAATGTGCTTTCTTATTTTGTTAGATCTTACAAATTACTGCTGCTTAGAATAGTTTTCCTCCACAACCCTTCCAACTTAGCCCCCATATTGTGGGAGAGAATCAAAGGAATGATGTTCACTGCTGTTTGACTTTGAATCACTGGCAAATGTTTTATGTAACTCATTTTCTTCCACACAATTAGATTCTAAGGACACAGGGACTAGGCTTTTTATTTTTTTTTTTAATTCAAAGGTCTCAGTAAGCAAAGCATAATGTATTCTGCCCAAACTGTGAGAACAGAGCAATACAGAATAATTTACTTCACTAATGCCAAATTAAAATTCATAACACAATTCTTTAATTACCATCTGAATCCAATTCTCAAAGAAGTTTGCCCTAATTGCATTGTTGATATGCATGAATGCAAATAAGATGTTGACTGTTTCCCTTGTAGCAAATGACTCTGTTTCTAATATGCACACATCTTAACAACATGGGGCCAAATTCATCCCTGGTAAAAAGCCATTAGAGACAGCAGAATTATACCAGGGATGAATCTGAACCACTCTTCTCAGGAACGCTGGTCTAGTTATCAGCCACTAAAAAAACACCCCTCCAGTGCCTATGGACAAATGCGTTGTCCCTGCTTTCCCTGAGCAAGACAGTGAAAAGCTCTCAGAATCCCCCTAGCAGTCTGGGAAGACAAAAGTGTGAAACGGACACGTGTGGAACAATGTTTGCCAGAAGGTAGCAGGGATGCATAAGCCCAGATGTTCTTTGGTTTTGTGACAGCACTGAATAGGGATCCTATTCTTAGACCACAGGCACAGGTGTTTCAGAGGAAGAGAGTGAGAATATCAGATTGGAGACACAGGAAATTAAATAATATTCATCAAAGATAGCATGCTATTTGACAATAGCATGGGCATCACTGGGGCATGTTTGTAACTGCTGTATACTTCTCTCAAGTGAGCTAATTAAATGGGAGCACTTTCAAACATTCTTCTTGCTGCACTAATAAAAAATGTTTAAAAGTCATTTTCTAATAAATATCTGGACCAAAGAAAACGTCACTTTTTGTGAAAAAAAGACCCAACAACAACAACAAAAAAAAACCCCAAAACCAAACCCAAGACTCTTAACTTTCTGAAAGCTGTGGTTATGTTCATTTCTCTCTCATTTGAATGTTTTTCTACTATATGAGTGCTAAATAAATTTTTTTTTGAAGTAAAAGCCACACTTTCTCCTCACTACCTGAAAGTGAGCAATAAATAACAGTTTAGTGGTCTGTTGTAGCCCCAGGGATGCTTACAGAGGATAGCAGTGCTGCCTTGCAGTTAGGGTAGGAGGCGAGAGAATACCAAGAGATCCTTTTGCTGAGCGTGTTTTTATTTCATTTTTGCCAGCTACATAGGATGAGCCAAAGTCCTCCTGCTCACTTTCTCAAGGGGTTCTGGTCTAAGAGAAATAATATTCATGGTGTGTTTGTTCAGTTGCCTGACTAAGCCATGTTTTCTTAAAGGAGATCTGCAAAAGGTGAGGAAATGGGCTTGTTGCCCTTCTTTATTCTTCTATGATGTTTAAAAAAAAAGCCTGAAATGTTTGCATTTTTTGTTTATTACATCAGAAATTCAGTCTCGGTCTACTCTGCTGTTTCTGAAAAATTCTATGTACAGTTAGAGAATAAGTTGTTGGAGAAATTAGAAATAGCTATACAAATAAAACTCCACCAAAAGGGGAATTTTTATTGTTCTGATGGTTTAAAAGTCTGAATGTGGTTAATAGCTATGTATCTTAAAGGCCTAAATGGGGTCATTAAAACTCTCCTAAGTGTGCTAAATATCATGTGCAGTTGTGGCACCTGCATGGCCTGAAGGAAGGCATGTTCTTCTTGCTGTGGCCAAAGCTCAGACACCAGTGCAGACCTCTGCATGGCTTGGGAGGCTCTGTCTCAGGTTCAGATGGACAGCTGATGTGGGAGGGTGGTGAGGCTGTGGTGGCTGCTGCAGCCACGGGGTGTCTGAGAAGCCTGTTCTGGTGGTGGTCCTCAACAGAAAGATGAGAGGTCTTGCAGAAAGGCACCAGTCATGGGAAGAGAGCTGAACTGAGTGACAGCAAGGCAAAAAATGCCAAGGATAAGCTGGTGAAGGTGTAGGTAGCATAGAGCTAGAGATCTTGGCTTTTTGTAGTATTGCCTGGCTGCCTCATTAAAATTTGACCCAATTGGTATAGGCTCGTGTCATGGGACCTAGGGTTTCTCCCTCTTCCTGCGAGGAAATGGTTGCAGCAAACAATGGTGAGCTGAACTGCTGATGCAAAGGGAGATGGGTGCTGTGAACTCCAATTCAACTTGCTGTGAATGGACTGAACTTGCACGCTAAAAACCATGAACAGAGATATTTCTCAGTTATTTAGAGGTCAATGGCAGGAAATCAGGTAAGGAGGAAAATAATCAAATGCTGATGGATGAGATAAAATTGCATGTAATTGTCCTTATTGAAGTCTCAGGGCTGAGTCAGTTGGAAGCGATGTTAAAATCGTTATTTCCAAATGTCAAAGTAGTGGAAAGTAAGGGATCTGGAGAATGTTGTAGAGTTTTTCTTTGCAAAAATCAAAATGTCAGCATTACCAGAAGTCCCTGGCTGTCTTCTGAACAGGTCCTTTCCACCTTCACTCCTGGCTGAGCTGCTAAGGTTGGATGCTGCACTCTTGGCTTCTCCTCCTTTCCCTGGTTCTGCCTGTCCAGCTTCCTTGGCTAGGAACCACGGGAAACTGAGCAGGCATTGACTGATGCTTTAATGAGCAAAGCTCAGAGAAGGTGTTGTTTGGGATCCATCACACATCCCATATTCACAACTAGGACACTTGACATCTTAGTACTCATCTTGAAGAAAAAGACATCCAGTGAGTACATACATGGTGGACATCTCACAAACTACAGAATGGCACAAAAAAATTGAGTTTGGGTTTTTTTTTAGCCAATAGGAGCGCTTAGTTCTGAATTTCAGTATGAATAAAATGGATTGCTGGACTATAACCATGGGTCACTTAAATATCAAGTTTCATCTCCTTGGTAGGTTTAATACAGTAAAATGGGCAGCAACCTCAACCAGTAATGTATCTGACATTTCTAAAAAGGCTGCTTTCCCAAATTTAAAGATAATATTGTGTGAAATTGACTGCAGAGAAAGGTTGGTGCAAAACCTAAGTTTTTTCAAGGAAGCTTGTAAGAGAACTAGAAAATTTGTGACTTTCCAGTGAAGAAAGATGACAACTTTGCATGAAGAAGTCCACCTGGCTATGATGGAAAAAGCAAGAATTAGAATTTTTTTTTAAAAAACAATAATTGATCATTAGAAAAGGTGGAAATACTATAGATGAGAAGTTCTGAAGTCAACAAATTCAGTAAGGGAGTGAAAGATGGGGATAATTTCTGTTTACCAGGGAATAATTGAGGAGTAATTTTTAAGTGGCTGCTGTCATTCTAACACCCTTGCCAACAACCCAGAGCACCAGAGGGCAGTGATCGCTAGACCCCGCCAATGTGTTGTTGTGGCCAACAGGTCTAGGCTCAGAACCACTGTTGTTCATCACTGCAGTTCTCATTATTCTGATGCTGTGAGTTTAATTGAGAGCACAGAGAAATTTTAGAGTTTTTGTCTTAATACTAAGTAGTATTTTAATTGCAAAATAAGCCCTGTGAGAGAGCAATTGTAAAGGTCTCAGAGATACTGAGAAGTCACATGCAGAGAATTTGTCAAGTTATTTTCAGTAATCTTGTGCTGTTCAGATCATTCACAAATAATCTGGAAGTAAATACAAAATGAATGCAAACATATATAAAATTGCTGCTAGTCAGTTGGCACATTTAGTTGAAGTTCAATGCTCATTTTATACTCATGAAGTGACTGTTGTCAACCTTTCCAGATAACGGACAAACAGACAGAAAATAAACACTAAAAAGGGCAAGAAATTCAGACAGAGCGTTACATGCAGTTGGCAGACTGGTCAAGCCAAACAAACTGCATTTCAATACAGACAGATAAAAAGGGAATAAGAGTGGTGGTAGACTTTCACAGCAACGGATCTGGCAAGCACTGGCTCCAAAAGTAGTAGTTGTCTTATGGTTAAGCAGTTCAAAATGAGCTCCAAATCCCAAGATGTTGCAAAATAGCTAATATAATCACTGAATCACAAAGTAGGAAGTAGTTACACTACTGGCTTTATGATGGGCATGTGTCTGTTTTTCAAAAAAGATGTTGAAAGATTCAAATGATAGCTAAAAATATTTGTATATGTGTATATTGATATATGTATATACATATTTCCCAAGCTATAGAGAAAATTATTTGCATTTGCAAGTTTCAAGAGATCTAATTTTTTTGTTGAGAAAAAGACTGAAAGTTTACATGAGTGCTCTACATTCACCTTCAGGCTGAGAAAATGTTGGGTGCAAATGGACTCTCAGGAAGGAATCTGACATCTCTAAGCTGTAAGAAGAAAAAAAAGTAAGATAAAAATTATCACTGGAATAAACTGAAAATTGTGAATTTTATGTGTCTGTAAAATATTGATGTCAGAGTGGGAGTAACTGGACATGGGGCAGAGGAAGCAAAGTTCAAAGGAGGTTACCTCCTCCTTTGGGATAAGTGTGGATCTACAGAGGAAGGACGAAAAGAGGGAACGAGTAGGCTGTTATCACCATTAACACAGATGAATGCAGCTCCTGCACCCTGTGTGTTTCAGAAACCATCACAAAGCTGAGTACAGGAGAGAGGTCTCTCCTGCTTGAACTGAAGCAGGAGCTCTATATTAATACTCCTGTGAATTTGTTTCTGTAAAGTATGGCATTCACCTTAAGGAGATGTTTTCACTGTAAATTGGTTCCCTAAGAATACCAGTATGGTCCATTGCTATTCTTTTTTTTCTGTAGAAAATGAAAATACTATGCATTTAATAGGGAAAGTGAGTGGTGTTATATAAATAACTTATAGTCAGGAAAAAAGTACTGTCAAAGGTTTTGTTTCAGCATAGTGTAAAATTGTATCACAAGCATTCCCATCAACGCTTGTCACACAGGAACAGGAACAAGTTATGAGATCTGGGACGGAGAATACAAATTGGTACATATGCCAGCAGTCTCCCTGTCTTTCTTTTGAACAATTTCTGGCTGTTAAATTATATAAAATCTGCTTCAAAAGTCAAGGACTATGGCATGCCAAGAGCAGGACACCTTGATTCTTGTTTAAACTTGCACTGGGAATGCTACATATAATTTTTCAAGGAATATTATTTAATGTTTTAAATTCATCTTTATTCATTTAAGTGGAAGAACACTCACTAAATTTCTAGCATAACACTCTCTCACATGTTAGCTCATAAACTTTAAAACCATAAAGTCTTCCAAATGAAAGAATTTAAAACTGTCAGATATTTTCTCTCACCTGTGGAATGAATTAATTTTTGTACTCTCTTATTTATTTTGTGAAGTTCAGACAGCCCATTTCACTTTGATTTGGAATTACTTTCACGCTTTGCTTTTAGCAAAGCTAGCAATATCTGTTTTACTTACTGAGATCTTCTTGAGCCGTTAAGCCCTAAGCTCACAATAGCTAGAAGGTCATCCTCGCATTAACATCCCTTACTTAAGATTGTCTCCGATATCTCTTTTTGGACCTGGAACCCTCATATACTTTTACTTGATTAAGTACAGTTTTCTATTGAATAAGAAACAATCACATGAGATGTTTTGACAGACTTGCGTACCTGGTTCCTTAAATTATAATTTAGCTCTTCAGTTTGTCAGCAGAGGAGAAAGGGGTATCTTCTGTCACTCCAGAGGCTGTGGTATATAGATAATAGCCCCTTACAACTACTAGTAAAATAATAGCTTGGAGAAGAGAGATCTGCATTACAGAGCTAACCTCAGCTGACAGACCATGTAGGAATCCATCTGTTGCTGTTTTGGTGGAGTGTGATGGAGAAAGGGAAAGGTTTCATTTCACTCTTTTTAAGGAAATAATAAATTTCTGCCAAACAAACATACACAAATTCTCACTGCCAATAAAGACAAATAAAGTCACCTTTTGTCTGGCTCTGTCGGTCTGTTATTATGGTGGAAAATTCAAGTTACAATACATGTATGCCACTTACCCTAAACTGTGGTTATGTTTTGGCTTGGGGTCCATACATCTCCAGATTAAGCTGTAGACTATAATATAAGGTTGCCAAGGGGGTTTTGTGCGTGCATGTGTGGTTTTGTTTTTCCTCAAGGGAGAAGTTTCATTTCTCTTAATGGATACCATTGTGCTCTTTATAAAAAGGTCTGCATGGAAGTGCTGTGATCTGGCTGCCTCTGCATGCCCCAGCCATGAATCAGGGCATAGATATTTAGGATCACAAAGGCAAGTGTGAGGTATGCTGCTATGCAGTAGATGGCATAGAAACTGGTGTAGGGGATTAAAGCCAAAGGGGAAAGTGTTGTTTTAAACCTTTCCAAGTGGAGCTCTTTGATCCTGCTAATTGATAATAATAAAGTGTGAGAGTGAGTAGACATCAGTTTTGGTAAAACATTCCTCTACGAAGACGGCTGGGAAAAAAACATTAAGTTTCAAAGCAACTGTTTAAATCTATACCTGCAACTGGGTTCAGTCTGCAGCGAAACCAACTAGTGCGTCATAGCATTTGTGATTTATTGTAGCATCATGAGGCAAGCATGAGTTGACAAAAGACAAATGCTTCAGACTGCATCAATCAGAGGGATCTTCGAGGTGAAACAGAACTTTTTTTCAGAGAAACTCATTAAGTCACTAAGAGATATTGGCCATTCATAAGTGCAGCAACAAATTTCACAGTGGACCGATAGCAGGAGCTGTTTTTGCAGTTGTCTATTTACAGTGCTGTGCTCAGAGCCAAGGCAGTGCAAGAAATTTATTGCAAGGTGTTCTAAGTCAACAATGCAGTACAAGCAGAAATGAACATCACCTGCTTAGGAGGTGCTTGTTGCTTGTGAGAGCAGCCAGTCTAAAAAATGGACTCTGTAGGGAAACACTGATAGATCAATACATATGATATCTGACCATTATTGACTCATATTGGTGCAAGAACAATGTGTTCAGAAGTTTAGATGTATTTATCTGACATCTTTTCAAGAGGTTCTAATGGTCTTGATTTTTACCAGCCTAAGAGCTTTTACAGGATGTCATATATGCAGTGAGTGATCTCAGTTTTGCTGTTCTGAGGCAGTTTAATATTCTGATTTGTTTTAGGGTCACTTTGAAATATCTGCAGTTGCTGAACAAGGCTTTGGGATGCATGACTGACAGAGAGCATCTTGCCATGAACATGATAAATATGGTCACAGTCTTCCTACATATTTTTAAATTCTAGATTTAAAAGTTTAGTATCTGACACTGTGAAAGGATGTAAGGTGCATGCTAAGAAATACCTAAAGCAAATGCTGAAGCTCTGATTGTAAATGAAAATAATCTCTAGCTTGTTACTGCTCCAAGATACTGGAAGATCATCCTGCTTCATTTTCACTAAGAGATATACAAGGCAGCACCAACAAGTCAGGAAAAATCACTCCATTCTGAATTACTGATAAATTAGCCCACTGGCAGTATATCTTTAAGCTGATCTATTAAGTATTCACTTTGAACCCTCCTGCTATGACTCAGTCTGGGGGAGGCTTGCAGAGAAGTGTGAGCTGACATCATCAGATACAATTTGTTATAGTTTTAATGTTTCAGGCTGGTTCCATTTGGTCTGAGCAAAGGTCACAATAAACTTCTTTCCTGATGGCAAAAATAAAAAGGCTGAAATGCTGGGCAGATTAGATGCAGCTGCAGAAAACCAAAACGCCTTTTGTGAGTGCTGCCTGCCTGTTACTCTATCTATGAGATTTTCAAGTAGCCCATGGATGCCACCGTCTAGCCAGATTATACCGTTGCATGGGTAGAGACACTGGAAAATCGCAGAGAAAGCCAAGATCATCCTAGCAGATCTTGTGCAATCGGCGGGTTTCATGGGTTCGACATACTACCTTGCCAGATGAAGAAAGCCCTTGTTTGCCAATAGGGTGATGTAAGGCACTTTCACAGCTTAGTTTCTCACCCTTGCTGTGGAAGGTGAAGACCAATCCTCCTGCGGTTAATCAGGAGGCCAAGATTTGCCAAGACTGCCTTTGCAGCAAGTCCAGGCATGGGGCCTCAGGTGCCCTCTCCTTCACCTTGCAAGCTGTGGGGGAGCAGCACATGATGCAAATCTCTCCCAGGAGCCTCCACAGCCACTCTACTCCTCCGTACTGCTTTGCAACACGAGTTGCTTTTAACAAGGTAAACACTGTTATGTTTCCAGCAACAGATGTGCTCAGGGAGCTAGAAAGCATCAGGGGTTCTTGAGCAACATAACAGTAATATCCAAGCCTGAGTATGGTCTATCTCAAGTCTCCAGCCACAGTCAAACCATTTCTGCCTCTTTGCTGTAGTGAGCTGGAATAGCAACAGTGATTTGTTGTGCAGAGATATTGAGAAGCAGAGGCAGCATATGGTGAGCTTTTTCTCAGCACCACCAGGAGATGCCTCTTTGGTCAAGCTGCACTTTCACGGCTCTCCTCCTCCCCTCCTGTAACTGAACTTCTCAGGAGGTCAGTCCCCTCCCTTATTCGTGGTCTTATGGTCCCAGAATGCATTTGTAATGCCTTAATTTTCTGGAAAGTATGAAATTTCTCTTGGCAAGGATGTTACGGGTAACAGAAACCTTGGCCTTGGGGAAGGGAGTCAGCCTTGGGCACTGGGGATGTAGTAAGTGCAGCAAGGTGGAGATTCTTTGGCAGTGGTGTGTGTTATTCAGGACACACAACCACACTGGGACTGTAGTGGAACAGATGACTGAGCAGCAGAAAGAGCTTGAGAAGGAAGGAAAATCTGGATGTCTTTTGGGCTGTTCATCTGCTAAGTCGTTTTTTTCTTTAATAATGGACACTTCCCACACTTGGGTGACAATAAAATCAAAAGTGAGACAAGAGAGAGAATGGAAGATAAGGGTTGTAAGAGGACTCGGGAAATTCAGTCAGGAATCCAGCTTTAGGACATCATTATTCTGCACAAGTGACAGGAGATTTATGTGAAATTCTGCCTTGTTTTTTTAATAATAAAAAAAAGGATAAATTCTGAAAAAAAATTAAAAGCCCAAAGCTCTTTGGACTTTAAACCCCAGATTTATTTTGTTATCTGAGAAGATCTTTGAGGTTTTGCATTGGAGTTTGGATGTAGATATTTCCATAAGATCTGGGTACTTCTGGGCACTTCTCCCAATCCTGCCACGAAGGAGCCTTTCCCCACTCCAGGCCTCCTCTTGCTGTGACAGAGGGATCTTCTCCAAGCCACACCATCTATCCTTGTTTTCCTCAAAAGCAAACATAGCATACTTGCAGGTTCAAGTGGAGACAGACATCTTCAAGGACTGAGAAGAGGTGAATCTGTGGTGGAAAAATACATAGTGTCCTTGGAGGATCTTAGGTGTAAACCATAATAAAGCCCAAGGCTATGTTATTTTTCTCATGTAGCCTCCCACTTTGGGGATTATGCTGGCTGCCATAGATAGGGGGTGCCCCCACAATGTTTTTTGGTAGAGTGGAGCTTCCAAGAAGTGTCAGGGCAATCCTGAAGGCTGGCTGCCAGGCACCGAGCCAGGCTGGAGACCTGGCTCCCTATAGATATTCTCAGAGTGAGAAAAGGTGAGACATTTTAAACAAATTAAGTGCTTTTCTGATCAAAATAAAAAAGTTCCTTCTTCCAAATTTTGTTTTATAATGGCACATTTCTGATTTTAGGCCAGCATCTCTCAAGATCCGAAGTATTACATTTTTCACTCATGACTCCCCTGTTCAGACAAGCTTATTTTGTTAGCAATTAAAATTGTAAAATTGTTTTGAATGGGAAAGAGGGAGAAAATTAATCAATTTCAAACCTTTAGAGATGGAAACTACTTTTTTTCTGTGCCCCACCAGATGTGGGGGCTGGTCCCCAGTGGAGAACAAACCTCTCCCTTTGATGGGATCTATTGAGGCCTTGAGGAGGGACTGTGGGATTTTCTGCCTCCGAGCCCCAGCTGTCACTTCTTCTGCTGTGAGGATGAGCTGGGCCGACAGCAGCTTTGCTTTTGCTGTGGATTTCATGTAGGGGATGTTCCAAAAACCTGCTGATAGTAGGAACTTTAAAATCCCTGGATCAATGGATGGAAATGACTGCTGGAACAAACTGAGTCCATTACCCATCTCTTCCTTTCTTTCATGGGAGGAAGCCCCTCATAGTACAATAGTTCTCATTGTTGCCCTGATTATTTACTCAAGACTCCATTTTGTTCTATTTTGTGTCATGTTTATGTTTCATGGTTCAGTACAGGGCATTTCCTTTCCTTCCTAAAATTCAAATCTTGGCATTCACATGCTTATTTGGTGATATGGAAAGCCATATTTCCTTTTTCAAAAAAATGTACGCCTTTGAAAATCCTACTTGAAATCCATTCCATGGATTCAATGGCTCTTTATTAATAGCAGAGAAGCAAGCCTTTAGTGCTTCTTCAGTGTGGGAAAGGTAAGAGCCTTTTGCATTATGGTGCCTCTCCTCTAATTCTTAACACATGTGGAATGTCCTCTCTGAAGTGAGAAGAAGACTTTTTTTTTTAACTTTACTGAGATAAGCAATTTGCAGTGGCACAGACAATCTGCTCTGTTAAGAATCTGGCACCATTTACAGTGGCCGGAGCGGGAGACTCGGCAGTAGATTAGTGTTAATTTCTCTTCACAGAAATAATGGCATTGATGACTCTTGTCCATGTGACAGGTTTGTGAGTGATGAGCCTTGAGACTCCAGTAGTGACACTTCTCTTTCTCCACACTGGTAAATTATTCATTATTGGTGCAGCCCCGGGAAAACATAAAAAGAGAAAACAGGAGAGAGGAGGGATTATGTTGCTAATGATAGAAACTGCTGACAAGTCCGTTGGGGTTGGGGCTAGGGGTGGGAAAAAAGCTTGCAGTATACAGGCAGATTGAGGCATTGTGTTATACCTATTTAAGAATATAACATCCAAGGTTCATTTCAATAATCTTCCTCAGAAATGCAAGAAAGAATAAGTGTAAAATTTGCTATGTAGGGTTACAATAAAAATGCAGGTGCTATTGGTCTGCACCTTGGTCTGACGTTGTTTATTCTAGTTATTTTCACTTTCTATATGTGAAAATACCACTGTACTTTTATTACACTCCTTATTTGTTGTTCTTCTTAATGAACAGTATTAAACATTTTCTTCATTCCAGCCCAGGATTGCCTATATTTGAAGCTGGACAAAGAATTTGTTTGATAGACAGTTTGTGAGAAACTCTGAGACAGGATTTGCTGAAAACTGTCTGAATGAAAGAGCATCATACATGTGAGGTCCCATAGCTGCTCCTGTTGGTGGTATGTGCTGTGCTGCTTGTGAGACACCACAGGTTTGAAGTGTTCCTTCACAGAATAGCTGCTGAAGCACTGAGTAGGCAATACTAGGCTTGTCCAGGTAGCACAATGGGGGATTTTGCCTGTCTTTCATTCCTTGCTTCTAATTTTCCATGTTCTTCCTTTTTTTCTTGGAAGAGTATCCCACTGGGTGTCATTTCCCTCACCAGCCTGCATGCAGTAGTGATTATTTTGAACAAACCCCTACCCGAAGCATGCTTAAGCCACCCAAGATTACTCTGCTCCCATGGACACAAAAACCAAACCAGCAGCACATAAGCAGTGACATCCCAATACCTGGAGCTGCAAAGCTTTTTATATAGGAAAAGAAAACCCCACACTGCAAACAGATTGGAGTGATCTAATAGGAAGAGGATTCCTAACCCACTTGTACAGAGCACCACGCTGGTACTCAAGCCTGTAGTGCTGTAGTAAAGTCAATTCTGAAAAACCACTTTGATAACTGATTTGTGCATAATTTATGGGAAGACAGGTGACGTGCTCCTGCATTCCAAGGATTAGTGAAGGGGCTTCTTCAGGGCTGGTAAGGCAGCAGTACCTGGGGTGCCCTGACAGTAGGAATGAGGACAACCTGAATATGGACATGGAAAAAGCTTACCTAATTTCCAACTGCCCCAGAAGATCCATAGTAGCAAAGGAGATTGGATAAGCAGATTTAGGAGCTCCCAGCCTGGAGAAAACACTTCTTTTCAGGAGGTGCTATGATCTTTTCTCAAGGAAACAGAGTTTTTTTCTATGTTCCCCACCCCCTCACATTGAATCACGGTGGTTTTTACCCCTGTCTCTGTGAAGTGTCCATCTCCAGTGCAGCTCTCTGAATGTCAGGAGCTATTTCAGTCCTCTCTAGGAAGAATTCTTACATCTCCCATCTGTGTCTGCACCTGATGGCTGTCTGTCATGTTGAAGTCTAACCAAGAGAGCACTTGGAGCCCAGAGAGCAGCTTCGCCAACCCTCCACACTGCATATAAATGCACAGCTTCACTTGCCTGCCTATAGGACTGTCGTCTGTGCACAAGAGCTCCTTTCGGATGAATTTATTCTGTTCCCATTCTGCTTCCCATCCCCAGGAGCTGATTCAATGCCAGGTCCCATACTGAAGGTGAAATGGTCTCCTTCCTCCTCTGAGCTCCTGCATGGCAAGATCAGAGAGGAAAAGGCACACTCCTTCAATACCTTCATAGTCTAATTTTGATCAAAGCACCCCGGGGGATATTGCAGTCTCTCAGCATCCCACAGGGTCATTGCTGGCTCTGCCAGGTGATGCAGCAGCATTCAAGGCTAGCACAGCTGCTCTCAGACCTAGAAGGGTTTGAAAGCAGAAGCAAAGCAGGCAATGGGCTGATGAAGGGAAAAACTCTACGAAAATAGATTAGAGCAGGAAGATAGGCAGCAACGAACAGTATAACTGGTGGGATGCCTTCCCTCTGCCTATTCCCATCCTTTGACTCCTCAGCAGTTCCTAAAATCTGACTGTACTTGCAAGGGAAAGGAAGAAATAAAAATCTCAAAATTAACTCCTTGTAAACTAAAGAACACAAAATACCTCCATACTTGAACATATTCTGATGTTAAATACAGCCTTGGTCTTCCTTTCTTTCTTCCTCTCTTCCTTCCTCCCTCCCTCCCTCCCTCCCTCCCTCCCTCCCTTCCTTCCTTCCTTCCTTCCTTCCTTCCTTCCTTCCTTCCTTCCTTCCTTCCTTCCTTCCTTCCTTCCTTCCTTCCTTCCTTCCTTCCTTCCTTCCTTCCTTCCTTCCTTCCTTCCTTCCTTCCTGTTTTTCCCTCCTTCCCTTCTTCTGTTCTTCCCTCCCTTTCCGCTTTCCAGCTTTCTCCCTTCCTCCCTACCTTTCTACCTTCCTCTCTCCCTCCTTCTTTCCTTTTCCTGCAATGAATTCTTTTGAAGTGTTATAACATTCAGATTAATTTGTTTAAATCCTTGTTTAATGATTGTAACTTTAGAAAAATAAATAAGCCTCCATTCCAAACATTGCTTTTTTAATGCAATAGAGGGTAATGACTCAAAATTAAACCTTCCCATTACAATATCTGTAGTAACAGAGAAATAGAAAAACATGAGTACAAGATTTGGCTCCATGTTTGAAAGAGTGGGGCATGCACACTGGAGTCCCCTTTCTGCTGCAGGCTGCCTTTATTGGCCACTTAACTACAGCAGCAATATATAAACCCTCCAAACAGCCCACAACATGATGGGGACATCCAGAAAGGAATCTTGTCCTTCTGCTGCAACTGAATGATCTGCTTCTACTCGTTGCTTTGGGAAAGAGAACACAGTATCACCATAGCCCACATTCCCATCAGATTCCAGAGTATGAAGCAACGAGCTCTGAATCTTTTCTTAGGTTCCTTCTTACCAGCTTGCACAGCTCAAAGCACTTTTTTTTTCATATACTTAATGATAACCACTTGAAAACAGAGGCAGATGAAACAAGCACTTAGAGCTCCTTGCTACTGTATCATCATAACTATGCAAATCTGCAAAAGAATTGATTGCTAAGCAGAGAAAGGGAGAAGTTATATGCATGTTTTTCTGTTTAATCATGCAGGTGGTATTGTATACAAATATTTGCCAGCCAATCCCTGTGAAATCCTTATTCCTTAAGCCCATAAACTAGAAGAAGAAGAAAAAGAAAATGATGACACAGTTCTCAGGCAGTGGAAGCCAGAAGGAACTCCATTTTTCATTTTTACTACAACTGTAAAGGGGTTTTTAGGTTTTCTTTGGGTTTTTGGTGGGGTTTTTTAGGTTCTTCAAGGTGATTCATAGTGTTGGTACTTAAAGAGACATATGAGCTCAAGGCTACCCATTTTAAAAGCCAGAAAAACTAACTTCAAGGAGAGATCTCTGAACAATCCATTTAAGAAGATGTGCTGCTGCATTTGGGTGGGTTTGCTTATTTATTTCTTTTATGATAAAAGTGATATGACAATGCTTCAGGATTAGCTGAGTGCTGCTTAAAGTTTGAGCTGATGTCAGAAAGTGCCAGGCAAAATGACAGGGGAAAGTGCATCCCTTATTCATCTCATGCAATGATGGCTGTTTTGTTTGGAACCACTGAAATGATGCAAATAGAGCTATTTTTTTTAATGTTTCACAGCAGTCTCTTCCCACGCTCTGATGCTTGAAAGGGCACCCCACAGACAAAATCTGATTTATGGTATTTTTGATTTATATATGTGTTTTTGTTTACTTAGCTTATGAAGCATTTTTTAAAAAAAACTTTATGATTCACTTACTCATGCAGTATCTTTGTGCTATTAGCATGTATAACAGACAAATATTTGTCTAGTATTTGAATAGCCATTCTATTTAATTTCAGAAATGTTTAAAACATGTCAAAGTGGTTCAACACGAAAAGCATTTTAAGAAACAACATCAACAAAACATCAAGTTGGTTTGGCCAGGAATACAACAATAGCTGTTTGTTTGCTTTGGATTTTACTTTTCAGTGCGTGTGTGAAAGTAGGAAGAATTGTTTCAGTCACAAAATAATAAGGACAAACTAGGGCTGGAACTCTTTATCCCCTTCTATCCATGACCCAGCATTTACAGCACACATCTGAGATGCTGGAGGGTAATTGCTGTATGAAGCAACCAGACTCCAGATTTCCCTTCTCCCAGGAGGATCAGGTAAAGGGCTGCTGCAAGGTGCGGGGATTGCTTGATCTGCCCTGCTGGCACTGTGCTACTGGGGATAAGCTACAAAATATTTACCTGAATGGGCTCCAAATCCCAGGTATCTCATCTCCCCATTGTTTCTCAAACACCAAGCTTAGGTGCCCTATTTTAAAGGGCAGGATGGGAGTATTTGGTATCTATAGTAGCTGGAACAGCATCAGCAGGAAATATTAAGCAAAATTCTACCTAGGCAAAATCAGTAGCCTGTTGATGCTGATGATTCCCTTGAAAAATGGACTCAGGTAGGCCTCAGGAAAGGAGGGGACTGATCCTGAGTCTGCCAGCTCTCACATACTAAGATCTCAGAGGCAGACCAAAGAGGGAACAAGCGAAGAGGTCGCATTTCTGTGGTTCTTTGGTTTCCTTCCTTTCCTTAGAGGCAGGAAAAGAAAATTTGCATTTTTTTATGGATTTAAGGAAGACCAGTGAAGAGGTAATCTCACATTGAAGTTAATCCAAAGTGATTCGGTGATAGCCAGATTCAGAAGGACATACGATCTGAACAATCACTCAGTTACCCATCCCATCATATAAAATCAGGGTGTCAGAAAGAAAGCAGCAAGGGAAAAAAAAAATCCAAAATGTGTTCAAATTGCCAAGCAGACCAGCAGTGCCATGTCTGTAATCTGCCTTCGAGGGGTAAGAGATCTTCAAAGATGTACTTACAGCAAAGGGGTAAAGCTGGACCCGACTGGCTCCCAGGCAGACCCCAGGAAAGAAGAAAGCAGAGTGTGCCTCCCAAAACCTCAGCTTTAAAATTATATTTCCACGGGGTGGGAAGCAAAAGATATAGTTTGTTCTTTCTCAACATTCTTCATGCCATCATCTGTAGCAGATTAATTATTCTATAGCCACAAGATTACAGGAAAATTGGGGTGGTCGATAAAGAAAGTGTGTTTCAGTTATTGCTCCTTATAGGCTCCTGTTATTTTTCTTTCTTGCCAGTTTGAGGTAATATCTTGATTGCCGCCAGTTTGTCTGATGTCAGGGCCAGCACAGTGCTAGCTTGACATGTGCACTAAACATGCTGACAACAGCTAGTAAGTTCATTGACGCTGGGATGGCAAGAAATGAATGGACTCCAGAAGCAGTAAAATGCACTCTTAGTACATCACAGTGGAGGCTTCACTTTCCCGTGAGATACTGGGCTATTACTTGTCTGTGAGACACACTTCAACACATCGTGTCAAACGGCAGAATCATGAGAAAACTTGCAAAGTATTCCCATTAAAGCTAATTGATTTTTAAATACTCTATTATCCAAAGTTGGCATCTAATTATTTCTTTCAAGATCCTGACATGTTCCTGGTAGTTGCAAGAAGCAATGATTGTTCAGGATATAGTGATGCAGTGGGCAGCAGAGCATCCATCTGAAAGGGAAAAACAAGGCTTTTTATATTTTTTTTCTTACTGACATGTCTGAGGCTGCTGCAAGAGGAATTGCGGTGCAGTGAAAGACGTGTGAGATGAACTGATGAGAAGCTTGGGGATGTAGTCAGGCTCCAGCTGGAGTAAGACTTCTATGCAGAGATCAAACTGTTCTGGCAGATAATTTATTACCTTTCTCAAACAAATCATGTTGGCCTTAGGGTCATTAATGTTTATAGTGAAGCCCTAATTAAGCAAATATAAACCTTATGCTCAGCAGAGATCACATTAAAAAAGAAAATAATCAGACTCTTTCTTGTACTTGCCTCTCCCTCTGATTTCGTGATGACAATATTAATCAACTAACGGCAACAGAAATTAGATCAAATGTTGGATTTACATCAGGGCCAGCCAGGGTCGTTGTCTACAGCAAGCACAGATCAAGTACAGCGAGCCACCGGGCTCAGCTTTCCTCTCACTTGTATTTTGAGCCGTCATTTCTGTCTGTACAAGAATGGTGTGAAATGCCATTAAATGAAGAGGCAGCATTTCATGTGTTCTGCAAATGACTTCCCAAGGTGTCTGTGCTCCAAGACTGGTGACTGGGAGCTGCTTCCTCGCTTCTGCCGCACTCCTCCCTGAAGAAACCAGTGCCTGCTTCTCAAGCAGTTTGCTGCCGACAGCTCCTTTTGGTATTAAGAAAGTGATAAAGGAGAAACAAAAGTATGCAATCTGCGTGATGATTTGTCCCCCATTTGGCCATTTCTGTGAATGCTGCTCCACAAGATAACAGTGCATATGTCGTCTGTAGAGGGAAGGGACAAAAATGGCAGCTTTGTAGCAGACATAAGATTTCTTACCATTAAAAAACACAGAAAAATCAAAATATGCTAGCTACCTAGACCATCACTGTAAAATATAGTTGTATAGCTCTTATTTAATTACAAAAAAAAGACAAACTGAAATGGGTCAGGTTTTAACAATTTGCTCTTTGAGATACAACAATTGCTTCTCAATATCCTGACTTGCCATACTTGTTGCTTCGTACTTAATGTTCACTTATGCAGGCCAGCCAAAAATAAAATATTTCCACAGATTAAAACTGCCTCGAACACATATGGGTTTGGTTTAAAAGAAATAAATGGAGTTTGAAACTATAACTATTTCAGGAAATGAAATACAGTTTTGAGTTTTTTGTAAGGTCTTTAAATATTTTATGAAGTACCAATGTTTGCTTGTATTTTTTTTAAAAAACACCCTCTTATGTGTTTTATTATGTATTTTAGTTGGAAAGACACCAAAAAGAGGGGGAGGAAGAATCTTACACCTACGTACAGAACTAGATTACCAGTCTGCATTACTGTACCAGGGATATAAGGACATAACATACTGTTATTTTTTTGTGTTTATTTGTTACACACATTTATTCGATTAAAAATACACAAATATTTAGTAAAGGAACGTTGCCCTGGGTAAGACGAAGTAACTGTGTAGTCTAGGTTTGAAATAAATGTTCTGTAAAAATGTCATTTAATCTAATTGCCTAATTACCTTTGCTCTTCATCTGGAAAGGCTCATAAGAAGGTGTTCAGGACAAGTGATTGTGCTTGGCTGGTAGGACTCTTTTGGATCATGCGAAGGTGGGTAAATGGGTAAAAGCAGACCTGTTTTGGCATCCACATGCAGAGGCATACACTGTAACTACAAAACAGCATGTTCCGAGTCTGTGTTTTCTCTGGGTAGTAGTAGCAGGAACACTGTGTTCATTTAAATTAAACCAGTTCCTTGGATAATAACAAAGTAATTAAAGAAGCCACCAAGGAAAAAGAGCCAATTTATTTGAATCATGTTCATAAAAACTACAACAAGTGCCTGAAGATAGAAAATAATGTAGTTAAGATGGCAGATTGATGATTTTTAAAAATGCATCTTGATATTAATTTAAATTATTGTCCCTAATCCGAGAATAATAATGGATGTGAATATTTAATTTTAGGATAGGGATGGTTTCTTCAGTTAAATTCAGAGAAAATGATGGCTTATATGTTATAAGTCCACTTATAAGCTGATCTCTAAAACAGTATATTAAAATCTGGTCATTTTAATGTATTCCTATTTTCATAACTCTCACTGTAATTGCAAGAGATGTAGGCACTTCGTTACATGACTCCAAATTAATATTGTTTGATCGTGCAACACGTTTAATGGAGCACAAGAAAAACTGAACTTAAAATAATGGAGAACCTTGTAATCCGTGCGAGGTGCCTGGCATTGAATTTAAGTCTCTCATATCAATCACAACTAAAGACCTAGACAAGGGAAAAAGGAAAGATTTTACATCCTGCACCTCTCCACAGTTTTGCTGATGTCCTCTCATTTAGTTTTGTCATCCACTCATAGAATAACAGACAATAAAACAATATTGTTGGGCAATTCTTAAGTTTGCCTGAAGAACGGGCCACCTACAGTAGCCTGATATCAACACAAATCAGGCTGATTTGTTCATATTGTCTGTCAACAAGACAAGGTGATCTTATAGGTCTGTTTCTTCCATACATGCTACCCAACCTCTTAACATGAAGTTGAGATATTTTTGTTCAGGGAAAGCACTTACCTTGGCAATAGTGGGCTCCACCTCACCAAAGCTTTATAGACTTTGGTAAAATGTTTCTTTGTTATTCTGTATGAACAGTGACAAAATGGAACTGAGGATTGAGAGAATGTGATGGTGCAAAAGAACAACGACAATAATTACAAGTGGTAACCTGCAAGCGACCTCATAACTCTCTCCTATGCCCTTTTGGGGCTCAGTGTGAATTACAACACATAACTAGTTTCTATACATTTAAAAAAAAATTATGAACACGTTACAGAGGTTTCCTGTGCTCATGTGCCTGTGCAGTAACCCCCTATGGAGATTTCCTTGCCTATCCCCAGGCTTGGTGGGGCCCCAATACAACTGTGTGGATTCCCAGGGTCTAGCAGATTAGACAGCTTGCTAATTTATACAAACATCATGTCCATAAAACAGGGAGTCAAAGTCCTGGTGACTCATGTTATCATTATATCTCTGCTTTATCATCTAGGCAGAAATAGCTAATGCTTATTTCTGGGAGGGAATCTCAGTATTTCTAGCACTACCCAACCTCGTTTTTTTCTCCTCAGTAATCTGTCCTGAATACATCGTTTCAGTTCATCTGCCACCTACCATCAAACCTTGTATTCTAAAGCGAGCACATAGAGAACCCACTTACAAGTTTATTCATGTTAATCTAGGGTCACAGGCAGTACAGACACAGGCCAGGGCAGGGAGCTGAATCTATCTCACTGGCACTGATGGATGACTGGCACAGAAGGTCTGTTGCTGTCAATGGATACAAGGGAGAAATCCATTCTTATTCTCCTTAATATCTTTGCAGTATTTGGCACTGTTGACCTTATGTCAAGTCTGGCAGGTGGCATGAATCCAAAGTAAGTCTCCAACTAGACAAAGACCCATTCTTTCTCTAGTCCCTTTCAACGTCTACATGCATCCAGCTACGAAGTGAACTGGTTTAAAAGCCAGTGATATACAGATGGCACAGAACTGTATTTCTCCTTCTTTACACACAAATTCTTTGTTATCACTGAAGTTTCTGAGTGCTTGGATATGATCCAGTGCCTTGCTTTTCTAGAATACTGACAATCTCTGCAGTGAGAACAACTTATAGCCAAGCAAAAGACAAAGCTTATCCATGCAGCACAGACATTTAGCTATGGAAAATTCTTCTAGGGTTCTGGTTATAAAACAAAAAAAGAAAAAAAATGTGTAAAATACTACAAAGCAGTTACTGGAAGGACACACACAGTAATTTTTGAGGACAAAAGGATATAGCTTTACTGTCTTGAATATTCAGGGCAGAAATGGATGCTTCACAATCGCGTTCATCTTTCTTATCAACAGTAGGCAGAAATATCACACACACTCAGAGAAGATAAATACTTTTGCCCTGTTACAAAACATACTCTGATGGACTGCTTTATTGTACTCCACCACTAAGCATTGCATACTGATTGATGATAGATAAAAGCTGGCCCCAAAACCTCATCTGGCTGCCCACAAAAAAAGGCAGCGAACATTTTGTAATAAAGTGCTGTCTTGCATCATAAAGGTTTTAATCCAAAATAGCAAGCAAAGGGGAATACGAAACCGAAGTGCTCTGGGTCACTGCAATGCTGTCTTTATCTTCCTGCTTTTTAAACCATAGGTAGCCTATACAGACAAAACCCAGTGTCCAATCTGGCTCTGTTAAAGCTCAGGATTTGTTTTACAGTTGAACTGAAGTTAAAGAGATGAAGTTCAAAAGATGTTCTTTGTCCTTAAACCCAGCACTTGGTAGGTATGACACAATGCCGATAGAGCTTCTCGTGCAGGGCATAGTCCATACTTCTGCAAAGTTTTGCTCTTTGGCACATAATTAATTCTGGGTTAATTTTGACCTGTAAGGCCCACCCTGCTTTGAATCCTGTATGTATAAATAAGCTCATTGCATTTCAGCTTGGCAGATACAGAATCTAAGGAGACAAGACTTGATGTGTACATCTGGCTGGGGTTGAATACACATGGGATAAGCTTGCAACTGTGCAACTGCCAGCAAACCATCTGGTATGATCTGTAAGCGAGGGTGATGTCAAAGTGCACCCTCCTTGCCTGATCCTCTGGAAATTCACACCTGTGTCTCAGTACAGGATAACCTGAAGAAAAATAGTTTCACTATCTGAAACTGGTTTCTCACCCTTTGCTTAATAGATACCAGGTCTGTTGTTTCTCTAGACCAGTTTTCAGACTAATTTTCTTTCCTTCAGGTGTTATTTTTCCTTTTTCTTCAGTGGAGGATCTTGCGATGGACAAAGGCTTCCTTGCGTTGATGAAGTAGGTTTGGCTCCATGGGCTAACACAGGATTAGCATCTGTCTAGCAACAGGGATGCACTGTGTCATGTCTCAAGGACAGCTGTAGAAAGAGTACTTTGTACACAGATATTATACATCTCTGTCAAAGAGTGTAACCTTATGTATGTGCAGACCATATATACACAGGGTGAATAGTGTCCCTTTGTAAAGTATTTCTGTAACTCTTTCTCTCACCATTGCTACCTATGTTTCTGCTGGTTTTCAGACTCTCTATATCCATCCAAGTGAGACAGGATTTCCTGTAAAACTAACACCTCTGGAGCTGTCTTTTTTGAAAAAAAAAAAAAAGAAAAAAAAATCAGTAGGGTAATTTATTTACTTATTTCAAAATATTCCCTTTGTGGAGATCTTACACAGGGACTATCATTGAAGGTCCTGCTACCTTTGGCAGGAGGTGGGTTTTACAAGTATGAGGAATCCCATGAAAAAGCAGCCTCTTTTCAAAAAAATTGCATCTAACTAAGGATTCCAAGTTTTCTGAAAGCCTTGCTATTCCCTCACACTCTTTGAGCCTTTTCTTCACTACCAGTATCATTTGCAGACTTTCAAGAGAATGATAAGGGTGACTCAGTTACTCAAGGTATCTGGGCTCTGGGGGCACCAGCAGCCCTTCCTGGGCCTCCCAGCTAGGCGCTTACCCCAGTCCTGGCCATAGTCCAGGACTCCAATTCACCAGACCCTGCCCCATGCCATCGTGTGCCCATTCCCTGCCCCATCCTGCCTCCCTTTGTTTTGCCTTACGCCTGTTTTTGTAAGACACACCTTGGCAATCAATCGAGTTTTAACCTTGCTGATACAATGCCCAATGTTCTTGTTATTCATAGGTATTTCCAGTTCTCTTCTAAAAGAAAAAAATCATGCTACTATTTATTTGGGTTTGTACTACTTCTGTTTACAAGATTTGTAGACTAACTGTACTTTGTGATAGGTAAAATCAAGTGAAACACAAGAAAGACTTCAATTTCATGTGCAGATATTAGGATGTTCAAAACAGGATGGAGAACTACGTGGACAATATACTGTAGTACAAATCAAAGTTTCCTTCAGAATGCTTCTTCCCAATATGAGCTTTCTTTTTTTATATGGGGTGCAACAGGCCTAGCATGTACATGGAAAGCACAGATGATACAGATATCACAATTAGCTTCATCTCCAGAGTTAACATCTTTCATGTTGTTCTGTTGCACTGTACCTCTGAAACAATATAAAATCTCAGTATTGGTTTTAAGTTAGCCCTTCATTTTAGGGTGTTGGATAAGAGTTCTGCAGAATAGAGTTTTGCATTCACCTTTTGCAAAGGTTGTTTCGCCTTCATTGCCACCTGTGTGACTGAACAATGCAACTGTACACTTCATTCCATATCCCCTGACACTCACTGGAATCTCACTTCCAGACATACAAGTGTACTGATTTTTTCGGGGTCTTTGATAACAGGAGTACGTGTTTTTTCAGGACAGGAGAAATAAACAGCAAGCATAGAAGGTAACCACAAGAATTATTGTCTTAACCTTTGATTTTTAAGCCTTTGCTACTGTTGTCATTTCCACTTAACTACTATCCAGCTCTGGTGTTAATTTAAGAATGTTCAAATTATTTACTTACAATAATTTATCATTTAAATGTAACAGAAAATTTTGTTTCTATTATTACATACAATTTTGTCATCTTCCATGCCATGATTCAGACTATTCAGATTGCAAAACAGCCATCAATAGCAGACAAAATAATGAATATAACATATAATCATTTGATGTAGTAAATAAATAATAGCTGATAACAACTAATAAAAATAGCAATATAATAAATTGCTAGCCCAGAGTTTATGTAGAGCAAGCTTACATTTCAGCACCAAAAGTCTTGAATTTTGCTTTGATAATTCAGTAACTTTATTTAGCAGTGACCATAATTAAAAATCAGGAAATGTACTGGGCTGCAACTCAGTTCTGCCCATGTTGTGAACCACAGATAGTGTTGTGTGATATGAAACTAGACATCAGTTTCTGGGACAAAGCAGTGGAGTGGTCTTATAAGAAACCTCATTGATAAGGGAGTGCCATAGGATTAAATTCTACCAAACTGTTTCCCATTCCCAGGTATTGTCACTTCCATCTGAAAATACAAAATATACAATGCTTTCCTCTCTGCACACTCTCTCAGAAGACTGATAATTTTGTTTGGTAAAGTTTGAAGCACTAGTTAAGTGAGAATGAGTACCTTTCTGTGCTTATCAAGAGTAAGTGCCTGGGACCCAGATTGGTTGCTAAGATTACCAATATGCATGACTGACAGACACACAGGTTATTTATAGATGCAAGAAAGCAGAATTTTCAGCTTGGAGGTAATTCATACACTTCAAAGCATGTTTCAGCTAAATTCTCTTTTCCCTAGAGAAAAAGAAAAGAAACTTCATAAATTTTCCCTGTGGAAATTTTGATTTTGCAGAAACTGCTTTTCTGTCACAAAACATTTTATTGAAAAAAATCTTGAATTGCTCTCGGAGCTGACATGAAAGTAAGGAAGAGAATATGTATCTATTTAAGTATTTCATACGAATGGACACAAAGCTTTCAATACATTTTCAAGAACAGAACAATTCACTTTCAAGGGCATTTATTTTTTGCATACAAAGTTAGAAAACAATTTAATCTTCTCTATTTTTCACAGAATATTAATTTTTTCAACTCTAAGTCTGAAAGTTGCTTTTAGAAAGCAAATGGTCTGTGAGCTCAGTAATTACAAAAAATGTTCAGCATTGTTCAGTGTAGTAATGTGGGAATGAGGAATTACTGGGGCATAGCTGACAAATTCTGTTGTTGAGTATTTTGCAATAGGGAAAACATATCAAGTTTCCCTTCACATAGGGTTAACACTGTATGAATGAATCCCTAGGATGAAGTGTAGCTGATTTCACTTTATTGCAACATGTTTTAACTTTTGTCATCTGTTGATTTTTCCATTGGCCATGTGCAGTAAGTTTTTTCAGCTGTTTCACCTCCTTCACCAGAACACAAGTTTTTTAAAGGACTGAAAATAGTGGCTTTTCCCTGGGACAGTAAAAACCACATCTATTAATCTGCAGAGACTAAATTACTCTTTCAGAAAATGTGGACAGAATTTAGTAACATGAAGAACCCCTGCCAGGGAAAATTCAATAGAAATATAATGAAAATATCAGATGTTAACAAATATGGACACTTTCACAGTACTCTTTATCTGTTTGGAGAGATTATGTAAGGCAACTGTCTACCCTGACTTTACCATTGACATGACGGACAACCTTGAATCAGGTGCCTTGACCTCACTCCACCTTTGTTTGCTCTGTCAATCTTTGTCTGTCTGGCTTGTTAAAATTATGCACATTTTGTCTTATGTGTTTGTACTGCGTCTTCTACAAAGTCAAGTTCTGCTCACAGGCACAGCTACCTAATGAAACCAACCTATACTTAATGAGGGTAACAGTTGTTCCACAGAGGTTCTAAAAATTTAGTTCCTCCTCTCAATGCAGTCTGTATTGCAGGTGAACCTTAAATATGGCAATTGCCACTATTAAAATGTTAGTCTTCCTTTTGAGTGGGAAAACATGCAGAGGAGAAACAGACCTGTGGGAACTGCTTCGATGTCTACAGACATTATAGCTTGATGTTATGGTCTGTGTTATGGAATTTGCTCCAGGTTGAGTCTAACTTTGCCTTTCTAATTCACTATGCGCATAATTCATCTCCTAAGGCAGGCTGCGCAACCTGAAGTTAAAAGTTTGCAGCCCTTTGTGGAAAGAGTCCAAGGAGATATTGTTCACCTCTGTGTTCTGACTTGTTTGAATACTGAGTCACAGCTGACTGGATGCTTATGAAGCTTATTGGAATGTCGTGTTGGCTACTTATGCCTATTCCTAGATAGCAGCCTAGGAAAGAAGAACAGGTGCCTCCCACCTCTCAGGGGTCAAGGCAAGGTAGAGCACACAGGCAGTGGGCTCCAGTCTTCACTAAGATGTGGAGGTGTCCATTGCCACCACCCAGTTGACACCAGCACAGACTGAAGAGGGCATTTCTTCCACTCCATGTATATCTGCTATCAAGGAGGCTACTTTAGCGCCCTGAAAGAATTGAGCAATGGCAGAGGAGCTCACCTTGCCCAGCTCAGCCTTTCAGGCAATCACTGCCTCTCACCTTTACTACATCTTGCATGTGTGAGTCATTCTCCATTTAAGAGAAACTAAGAGCAGCAGTTTTGGTGAAGGCTTGGTGACTTTTAAGACATGATGCCTCTCAGAGGAGATGAGCAGAGCACATCAGGACTCTTCAAACACAGATTCTGGACTTGGTTGTGGGGTGATCATTTTGAGTGGTTCCTGCTCTGGTGAGACCCATGTTTGAAAATTTGCAGCGTCAAACTTTTACCGACTGAAGAACTGCAGTGCAGCATATGCAGAGGGCATGAACTGCTCCTGCTGTGGTCATAGACTTGCAGAGCTTGGCTCAAGTTTTGCCAGTCTCACGCTCACAGACTCAAATTAAAGATTGGCTCCTTAAGCCTTCTTTCAACTCTTCTTCCTGATAGCAGCACACAAAATAAACTACCTCCATGCTCTGTGGCTTTTCAATGATCTCAGCCTTTCTCCCACCTGAGATGGATTTCTTCAGTCCCTTGCAACAGCACATCATATTACAATGGAATGGAATATTTTTGTGAAACTTTCAATTTTTTTAAAATTGGACATACTATGAAGTAGATTTGTATTTGTTTTCCAATTATAGCATTCTGAATCCTAAATATATAAGAAATTAAAACATTGCTTACCGTTTCAATGCAATGTAAATACTCTGTCTTCATCTGCGACAGAATTGTTCTGCCAGAAAACCTGAGGATCATTATTTCAGGCCTGTAACCCAGGCCACAGGCACAAGGTGACAGAAAATTTACTAATCAACTACACGATGAGACAAGTCCTCTGCAGTGTTTCCATGTGGCTGCTAGCACAAAATTAGCTGGGCCAAATGACATGGTTTAGAGCCAGACTTACTGGATGTTTAGTGAGTCAATGTACCTCTTGGGAATACTCTCCATGAGATACTCAGGGCTGAAAAGCTATTTGCAGTTGCCCTGGAGTGATAGCAGGATATGCATACATGATAATGGAGTTTGCCAACTTGTTAGTAGGCGAAGCTTCAAGCTGTTCTAGATTCTTGCCTTTCTTTCAGTTTTGGTTAGTCTGATGTCTATGGGAAGTGTCACAGCTGACATATGGAAGTGATGAGTGAACAAATTGGGCAGAAACAACAGCAAAATGGGAGTAATGGGAAGACTCTCTGTCCTGAACCAGCCTTCCAAGAGCTTCATTTGAGCTCATCAGGTGTACAGGCCCAAGGAGAATTAGATTATCTCACTGGATTGCTCATATAATATGGTCTATTAACACTTAACTCGGTTACAGTTATACAGAGGGTTGACTAATATTCGTGAAAAGATGGCTAATCAGGCAACTTCCAGGCATTCAGTGTTGTCCAGACTTCCAAGAGACAGAGGCTTTGTCCTGGTAGTTTGATTATTCGCAGTGCTATATGTTAATTTATATTATCAATATGCAAAATTTCAGCCGGTTTTGTCTGTTAGATAAAATGGGGAGTTTGAGGTTCTTTGGCATCCACTATACAGTCATCTCTCCACTCTCCACAGCATTTCTTAGTGTGTCTTAGTAAAGAATCTGAATGAGTCATGTTTCTTTGTAACACATCTTCTCTAGCCATTACATGAAGTTTAAGACTTATTTCAAACCCTAATTTTTCCATTTTAAAATTGCGTGCACAGCGCCTGAACATGTTGTCCCATCATTATTCTTTTCCATCTGGTGAAAGTTAGCACCTCTTTGGCCCACCTAGTTGCAAAGCTGAAACCAGCTTCCTCGTGGCATTGTATTGTAAACTCTTATTGCATTTCTTGTCCTTTCCTACCTTTGAATCCTCTTTTAAGTCCCTAGTATCCAAGGTGTCATTTCTCATCCTGCAGATGTATCCTTTCTGCTTCTTAAATGTAAAGAGGCTGTAAAAGAGTGGATCTGAATAAGCAAGCAGTCTAGATCAAGTTGAGTAACTTATTCTCATCATCAAATGAACTACATAAGAAATACATACTGTGGAGCACCAGAGAAGAGAAAAATCTTCATTGCATTAGTCTACATGTGATTGAAACACTGAAACACAAATATTTATAGATATTTGTACAGGGACCATATCCTCAGCTGGCATCTTTTCTCTTGATTTCCAGGTGGTCCATAAGTATGTGGATCATTGCAAAGCCTGAATAATCAGAAATTTAAAGGATTCTCTGCCCAAAAGCGTAACTCTCTTTTATTTATTGCATAGTTTAGGCACAAAAAAATTAGATAAGATTTTGTTGATTTTCAAGCTACACATTTTCTTCCCACTTCTCCCCCATCCTGATTTGATCAAATTTACTGTAGCAACACATGAACGTTTCCCCATTGTGACAGCCGTGGCTGAAACATGCAAATCCAAGGAGTTGTTCCAGAGAAAGAGAAATGGAACATTACTTTAAAAAAAATCCCAGACATCCCAAAAAGCAGTCAAATATTTATGCAAAATGAGTGTAGCTTTATACACTGGCACTGAACAACACAATGCTCTGTCTCACACAATAGTGCCATTCATGTGCGTACATGCTGCTACAGGCAAAAGTCCCACACAATGTATTTTTATACAATTGCTAGCATATTTCATTACAAGTTTGTTGGTTTTTTTTTTAATTCCCTTATGCAGGGGATTCTCTTGATGGAGGCATTCTATCTCCCTAGAGCTTCCTAAAAGGAAGAAGAGTTGCAGTATAGAATCTAGAGAAAATCATGGAATAAAACATTAAATTTCAGTTGTAAATAGTATTGGCAATGAATATTGTTATAGCAATAACAAAGGAGTGGAAAGAAACTTTATCTTCCCTTAAGAGAATTCAGAGAACACTGAGTTACATTTTGTGTTCTCACAGCTATCACGTAAGCAATTAGAAATACAAACAAAGTAGACAGAATTGCTAGTATTAAATTTATGATATGCAGCACATTAGGACCTTGCAATCTGTTAGTGTAAATAAGAACTGAAGCAAACCTGTGCAACCGAAGTACAGAACAGAATGACCATCAACCCCTCTACCTCAGGAAACAAATACCTGATATCATCCCACCTACCAAAGTAGCAAGTGATAGGAGAGGAAACGGCCTCAATTTGCACCAGGGGAGGTTTAGATTGGGTATTAGGAAAAATTTCTTCACCAACAAGGTTGTTAAGCATTGGAACAGGGAACCGATTGAGTCATTACCCTTGGGGGTATTTAAAAGACATGTAGACATAGCACTTAGGGACATGGTTTAGTGGTGGACTTGACCGTGTTAAGTTAAGGGTTGGATTCAATGATCTTAAAGGTCTTTTCCAACCTAAATGATTCCATAATTCTGTGGTCCTACTTCAACATAATATCAAAAGGTAAATTTCCATAGACTGAAAATTTGGACAAGGCTAAAGGAGAGCATATGAATTTAGATAATTTTAGTGATTTTGCATGTAGTTGTGATGCAGAAACTACGGCTAAAGACATAGTAATGATGCATACAAGTTGAATCCTGGACTGTGGACTTTCTGTGAAACTGTGCACGCTTTTCTTGAGCAGTGGTAGTTTCTGGCCACGTTGCTTCTTGCTCCAGTGCTTGGAAGGAGGCCTGTAACTCAGGAAGGACTCTGATACATCAGAAAATGATACGGCTCTTCCTTTTCTACTACTGCAAACTGGACTGACCCTCTTCACTCAGCATAGGTAAGAAATGGGAAATATGGAAGCATTCCTTTATTCTCTCCAGTACAAATAGACCAATATTTTCCCGGGGGGGGGGGGGGGGAGAAAAAAAAAGAAAAAGGAAATAAATAAAATAAAATAAATCCTCTATGGAAGCATCTAGTGAAGACCCAGCTGTTTCTTCTTCTTTGAGATAACAAAGACAATGAAATGATGAAATCTGCACACAAGACAATCTGCATTATAAATGAATAAAACATTGTGTTAATTCCTCTGGGGGGGCTTTTCTGTGAAATCCAGGTGTCCTTTCCATTGAAGCTCTCAGAAGAAGAAAACATTACACTATTCATTATCCCAGGAACAGCATTTGCATAGAACACCCTTTTACACAGTGGTTCCTGTCAAAATATCCATTGCTCTGCAACGTCAGCATTCTGGCCACCACGCACCACTTGTGACACCTTGACATATGTTTTCTATGTCCACTACACTCTAGCATGGTAAACACCCTATACCACATATTCCTTTCCTCTTTGAAGTGTGGTTAAGATTTTTCTTCCTTCCTCTCCCTGTCAGAACAGCCATCTCATCCTGCTTCAAGCACATAAATCTGTTTGAAAATGTCAGGCCTTTATTAGAAGGGACATTCTGAATTATTTGAAAGTGGGATAACTTTGTAGGAGTTCTTTATCAGATCATTTTCATGTGATGTTTTTCCCAGTGGTTCACAGATACTGTTTTGGGGAGAGCCAGTTTGTTTTGCCAAATTACAGGAGCTTCATAAAATTTTGAGTTCCATTAGGAAGCATGGTGTAGGTAGTGTTTAAACAAGCCTGCTGCTGTAACTTCATGCCATTTCACTTTAATATCCTCTTAAATCATTTATGTATACATCACTATCTAACATACCATAATTTACATTCCACATGTAGCGACACAGGACAATTACAACAATGAGAGCTAATTAAAGCTACAGGGTAAAAACTCTGACCCCACTGAAGTCAAAAGGAGTTGTGCATCCTTCTTCAATAAAGTGAGCCTTTCAACCCGAGTCTTTTTCTGTTCCCCTAAGTTTCCTCGGCTGTTTGTGCAAAGAGTCCTGGAGAATATCAGGTCTCAGAGAGCAAATTAGCTAGACACAGCAGTACAACAAAGCTTCCCCCCACCGATGTGAAGTGGGCAGCCCTTTGCCATCAGGAAACAGGTCCAGGCTGGGGTGGGGCTGTAGCTCCAAGTGGCAGCCCCCTTGGGCATAAGGTCAAGGCGGAAGAGCTGCTCTTTGGATACAAGGATGTAATGGGGTGCAAAGGCAAATGAAAGTAATTGAAGGTGAGGGGAAAGGGCCTGAAGCTGTGTTGCAATGGCAGGTGATCCGACCACTTGAAAGCCAAATGTTTCTCTAACTGCTGTTTAAAATAACTACTCCTGATCAGAGGTGCCCAACCTTCCCCACTGGGTGGGCCACGCAGCTCCCTCCAGTTGCTGCCAAAGGGTGATATGTGGTGGCGCATCCCCTGGGAATGACCAGATGTCTTGAACATGCAGAGCACATGCGACCTTTTGCTTTTTATATTCTGCTTTCCCAGGGGCTCCTCAGCACAAGGCAGACAGTAGAATGCTGTCTGGAGGAATTACTCCACCAGTGGCAACCCATTCCTACTCACTCTGTGTCCCATGGGGGCCTCTCCCATGACATTTGAACAGATGTGCTCTTTCCATGTAACAGGAAACAGGGCTCCAGGCAGGGCTGGGGCCATGAGCTGACTCTTCCCCATCCCTGCCTGCCAGAAATGAGACGCCATGTGAATCTCTAATCACCAACACCACTGGCCCACAGTCTGTGAAGTTTTAATATGTGACTTGAAGAGATAAGTGCTCATATGTTCAAAATGTCCAAAGTGATTGCTTCTTAGAGGATTGCAGAGTGGTTTTAGCAGTCCAGTGGAGTTAGTTGTTCCAAGTGTAAAGTCATTTTTTTTAAGAATGGAAGTCCATTCTTGATCTGAATTATTGAATGAAGACTTCTCTGCATTGGTGGGAGGAAGCTTTGTTGTACTGCTGTCTCTAGCTAATTGGTTCTCTGAGACCTGATATTCTCCAGGACTTTTGCTCAACACATTTTCTTTCAGTGGAAAACAGATTTTGTTGGCCTTAATATTGGACACCACATTTACAGGTCATGAAGATGCTGACAACATGGAAAGATCATAAGATTATTAGAGGCTGTTGAAAGGTACTTCATAAATGAAGATATTCATACTCATAGAATCGTTCACTGAGGCTACTGTTTGTAGATCAAGGTAACACTTACTGTGAAATTGAACCTAGAGAAGGAAAAGGATCCTTGCATTTGGTATTAGGTCAAGGCTTTTTTGGAGATTTTCAAGGTTCTTAAGCCTTACGAAAACCTGAATCAGACATTGTTCACCTTCCAAATGAAAATGCCATTGCCTGAAGGCATCCTTGGTGCCTAAAGTCCCTTGTTATTTCCATACTTCACTTTTTGCTGTGGGAATTGAACGTGAACAAACAGTGTTCATTTCAGGATTCTTGTGTTGCAAAAGGTCAGGTCCAATTCTATAATTCTATGTATTGATCTTTACAAAGGAGTGCTTTGTTCAATCTGGACATAGAAATATAATGAAAGCTCTTTAAACTGGTTAAAGGCAGACACAGATTCATTTATCCAGTCAATTTTGTTGTTTTTTGAAGAATAGTGAAGCATTGCCTTTGAAAAATCTTTGCTGAATTACCTTGACGAATCTTAGTGAAATCACAATCCATCTACTTATGAAGACTTAAAAGAGCTGTTAGTGCCATGATGCCACCATTTTTGTCTCCACACTGCAACCATTGGAGAGGATGACATAGGAAAGGAGCTGCACTGTAGTCTTAAACATTTTGAGTTCTTCTGAAATGCTTTAGTGACATAGAAATATGTTAAGCAGAAATAAGTTCAGAGTCATAAAAAGAAAGTTATGAAAACTATAACAGTCATAGCTTATTTATCCCTGACAGTGTTATTGACAAAATGCTGTGGCACCCAGGAGTGTTGGATAAACTGGAAAGAAATAATTGTATTCAAATCTATACCAAGCATGGAACACTTGATCCCCTTACAAGAACAGACCAAATCATGTGGTTATATAACCATATCTTCTATTAATTATCTTTCTGGTGACTTACCAGTTAGACACAATGATGCACTTTTTTTTTTATGGTGATCTATTTTGGGACATAGGAACTATCTATGAAAAGTAAGAAATAGTTTTTCTTCTAGACAAGCACGTACAGGACATCATCAGGAGATCATGACAGATGGGCAGAGGTCTCTGTCAGATATTACAACCACAGCCTTCATTCCTAGTTTGTTCTTAAAAGGGATTTCAGGTGCATGCTGGTGAAGAGATTTTTAGCTGACAGGGAAGAATATGTCATTGTTTTTCTTGGAAAAGTCACTGATTACTTCTTGATATTCTGAGGCATCTGATATATAGGGCTTGGTGAATCTGCAATCATCATCATCAGCAATGGGGTCAACTGTAGGCAGAAACTATGAGGCCAAACTCCATGACCTTCCAAAAAATATCAAGGACATACAATTTACATCATGAAATAATCTTTTATAATAACAAAGTGTGATGCATTGATTGCATGATTTCTTGCCAATCTTAATTTCTGTCATGTGGATGTTCTGCTTTATGGGTTATAGAACAAGGTATCAAGAGATACTAATTTCCACAAGTCCAGGGACTTGTTGGGCACAGGCTTGGTCAAACTGAGTATCTTCTGAATTGCTGAGACCATGACATTCAGTGTAAATGTAGACCATATTTTACAGCAGCTCCAGCTAAGCGGAATTTAGAGGTGTTCATGGATTAAGCATGGAACCAATCAGAGACATTTTGGAAGAAGAGAACCTTTGACTGAAATGCTTATGCTGGGAGTGTGACTTTCCTAAAGCCTTCCCCTCTGTGGAATGTTTCAGGTTTTTATTCACTGCATTTTGGACAGATGAAAGAATAATCGCACTACTCCCCATGCTGTAAGCAGTATCACTTTTACTGTCAGTGGCGTGGCAGGCATTTTCCATCTGGAATTGTTTTGTGATGGTTTATCTTGTGGCAAATAAGTAGAAGTAGATACGAGGAGGTCTCTCACACCAACCAGGAATAGGGGAGCTTGAAGATGGCAATATGGACTGTGTTTGCTGTAAGTCCCCAAGGCAAGATGGATGGATGCACTGTATTAAAGGGAGGGATAAGGAAAATGTAGTGCAACGGTCAAAACACAAGTCCTTTTATAGAGTCAAAGTCAGTGGATTGGTCTACTGGAGGCATACGGTGAATGAACAGTGCAAACACATACTGTTCATAGCTTGTGATTGTTCTGTCATCACTTTGCACATAGAATCTCATTATTCTTAGTTTTGTTCTAGCTTTCAAAATTACCTTCAAAATAATAGTTATTGAACCCTACTGTTTTGAGGAATTGGTTTGTTAAACAGAATACCCTGTTTCTCTGTTGCCTGGTTGTTGTGAAGTCTGAACTCTTACGTTGAAATATGATCATACTTCTGACATAATCATGGAAACCACTGTTGTTGAAAGGTTGTGAAGCTTTCAAATGTGCGTTTATGTTTTGTCCTTGCAAGATGACAGTTATACAAATATGTATTTTTTTGATCAAGCAATGCTAGAAGCATCTTATGTTGCATGGCATGTTGGTAGGTTTTTTATTGAACAGCCAAAATATAAAAAACAGAGGCTTGTCCTTGGAAACTTAAAATGGTATTTCCTTTCTCACATATTTTATGCTTTTCTAATGAACACCACCCAAACGGTAGTGTTCTTGACTGCTGAAAAGGTTGATTTGCATCATTGGCTAAGGATGCTTCTGATGTCCAGACAGTCAGCTCCAAAAGGCTTGTTCTTTCTACTTTTTCTAGGTATTATAATGAAGTACTCTGGAGTAATACAAATTATGTAAATATTCTTTCCTACCAACTATGTTTCTCATCCATTCCCTTAGAACGTGATTAGAATAGTGTAGGAAGAGTGCTTGATATTCCCTCTAAAATGCTATGCACTTAAACTGTACTTTCTCATGGCTTTTCTACTGGAATGAATTAGGCAAAGCAGAATTAACCTTGCCAGTCACCAAGTCTGCTTCCACAACACAGAGTGCTGTAACTAATACAGAAATAACAGGACAGCCCAAACGCAGTTTGGGGTGCTCCGAGAAGATAGTCCAAATATAAATGTAAAGTATTAATTAGCAAATAAAAGTCTTTTTGCCTGGAAGGAAAAAAAAAGCGTTCTCAGGCAAGCAAAAGGTATTATATCCAAAACCATAGGGGGCAGGGGAAGCTCAGCACTGAATTCAGACACAGAAGGAAAGCATTGAGCTGCTAACTGGATTGTGTGGCCTGAGCAGGAGTTTTGGGGAATGAAATAGGCTGCTTTGGCACAAGGCAGAAGAAAAGTAGATGACCAGAAAAAAAAAAAGAGGTGAATTAGAAGGGAGAGAGCACATGCTGAACAGCTGAGATAAAAATTCAGAAATGCCATCCTGTGGTTGGCTTGGGCATACTGACATGGTGCCAGGACTAGTTTTGCATTTGGCACTAGTTCAGGAACATCTGCATCACAACCCGTTGCATGTTGAAGACAGGACTATAGCCTACTGGTTACTAGTAGCTCTATTAGAAGCTGAACCAGCAGAGTTCAGCAATACATTTGCTTCAGAAACCCAGCTAGAGTTCCTCACTAGTCAGGCTGTTCCTGGAGTAACTTGTTGAAAACTATTCCTGCACCACACTTAAGAGAGAAGACAGAGTTTCTGGAACAAGAGCTGAGGTTTCTGCATTTTTTAAAAGCAAGAAAACATTGATTTCCAAAACTGGGGGGGTTTTAACAATACCAAACTTTCTTCTCCACTCTAGACTTAGCGTTTTTAATTCATTGTGTTCCTGCTTGGCAATTCTAAAAAAAAATGACGCCCCTTACACTTTGCAAAATTCATAGGCTCTTGTCACCTACTATAGAACTCTGCTGTGACAGGGTGTTCCCCAATTTGGAGATACAGTGCAATACTATATCCATTTAGTCCTCAGTAGTAACTAGCCATTTCAGTTTTGTGGTGTTGTTTCCTTTCTGCACCTGGTTAATGGAGAAAGGAAGTCCAGAATACCCTGAATGGGAGCTATGGGGGCAATATCCTTTGTTATAGGAGCTTTTTCTTGCGAGCATTTCAGTACAACTCAAATGAACATCTACTTGTTAGCACAGAGCTGGCTGACAAAACCAAAAAGTGCCTATAGTCAGATGGAGGGTCCAACAAGTCTCCATGTATAATTGCTTCCAAAGAAATAACAGACGACCAGAAGATCTGTCCTATAATTTTACAAATTAAGTAGATATAACTTTTGTTCCAGAAAGAAACTACTCCCCATTAACACTGGAGCACATGATGAATTCAAACGTCTTTGGCAAGCTTTTCTCATTTCTGTCTTTCTAATAAAGACTAAAGCAGTGAAAAACTCCTTTTTACAGTAGGAAAGGAGATGAACTTGAGCAAAGCAGAAGCTTCAACAAGAACATGTCATTTCAAAAGGCCTTGCCTTCTTGAGCTTTAACTGATTAGCCTAATTTTCATGATGCAATGTTGTCAAATAAGAAGAAAAACATTTCTCAAAATACCCTTTGTTCTGTGAATGCCTGTTTGTGTAATAGCAGCAGCATTGTTATTCTGTGTCATCCCTTGCTGACAAGCCTGTTTGAGTTCCAGTAATGGAAAACTATCATGTAGATTTGCTTCAGATTAATCTCATCTTCTTGTCATACCACAGGTATTTTCCATTACAAGAAACAAATATATGGTGATAGGTAAATGATTTTGATAAAGTCTGACAAAGATTTTAAAACAGCTGCATAGCTGCTTATTTTATTTTAGAAGATACAATAGCATCACAAAGATGGCATCTGTCAGATGTCTTTGGTAATTTTATCTTTAGGAGTTGTCATGACTTTCTACATCTGGCTAAAAGCAACAAATGCTTTTTTCTGTGTTATAAATTTAATAACTTAGAACTTCTAAACCAGCCATTTAGAAGAGCTGAAAATAGTGAAAGCACCTGCAAACCTAGCGTTAAGAACAGTAAATAATTGCTCTAACCAATTCTGATATGTTACCTTCAGACTACAATAATTTTGTATCCCAGGCACAGAGTTGCTGATTGCTTCTTTTATATTTTTCCCTTCAGAAGTAGGACTTGGGAAAAGTGAATTATTCTGATCTTGTAATGACAGTGGTGGTGTTACAGTGTAGAAAATCTCAAAGTGTACAGATATATATACTTGGTCTATTCAGAGAATGGTGTTTACTTTATGGTTAGCAACTAAAAGAAGTGACTCAAAGTCAGCACCATTTCTGGCTATAACAAGACTCATCATTTCAAACCCTTCCAATACAACAATAATTTGTGCAACTGAAACTTTAAAATTCTGTTTCAGAAGTTAAGCTCTGTGCTTACTTAAAATGTGTAGATGTTGCAAGCCTGTATATAACCACATATAGGTACTGTGGTGTACACAGTAACTGCCTGTAAGGCATTGAAATATAAACCTACTTGCATTAAATGCTACAAACACAGTACTGTAACTTGAAAGCAGTTTGTTATTTCTCTAAAAATTAGTCCTTTTAACTCCTTTTGTTTACCAAAGGATGGAGAATGCTTGACTAGCAACAAACTCTTGTGCTTCCACCCCTCTAGACTGCAGTGTGTAGCAGAACGTTGCATTGTGTTTGTCTGTGTTGGACAAAGGCATTGAATAAAAATGGGACTATGTGTAAAGCTTTGAGATGGCCTCTACTCCATGATAATAATGACTTCAGAGATGATTTTGGAATCACCAGGAAATGTGAATTATCTTGTTAGGGAATCTGCAGGTCTTCGTCAGGTATGAAAAATTACAGGTGCCCAAATGAGAAATCATGTCTCTGCTCTAGACTTCAAAGAAGCTGGTGGTTCTGTCTGGTGATTTAAAGCAGAGCCTTTTAAATTGGAACCCCTGTTGTTATCTGATACCTACTTGGTCCATGGGAAATAATTTGCTGGTTTCTGTCCAGCTGTGATGAGAGAAATGGTCCAGCTAGAGACTCCAGCATCATGATTAGCACTAATTGACCAACCTCAGAAGACAGGAGAAGGGCTGAACAGCCAGAAAGCAAAGCTGAGCCCTCAATGTTGTACCTCTGAATCAGGATCTTCCTGCCTTGACAGCAAGGAAATTTACTTTTTTTCTCTCTTCTCCATAAGTATCATCATCTAGCAGCACCAAATGACAACTGTTCAGGTTATGCAACTTAAGATTGTCAGAGACCTATTACGGACCATAGCAGCTGAGAATGGGACAATTCCTTTTGTTTCTGCTGTGTCTGCTAGCTCTGGACACTGGACCAAGCTTGCTCCTTCAGCTCAAGAGTGTACTTTCACACATCCAGAATCCCATTCTGCCATCCAGTTACTTGTTCTACCTGTGTGAGGGAAGAACGTGAAACCAAATGAGGGTTTCTATTACCTCCTCCTAGGAAGACTTAGTGCATTTCTAGTGGCATTATCTGACAGTCCATGCACAAAAGTAAGGTCAGATCTATTCCTAGGGCCCTGCTGGCATCTATAACTGCCTGAGTTGTGCTCTAACTGTATGTGACACTCACTGAGTTAATTTATTGTAGCAATCATTTTGAGCACATCTCAAGGATTTCATCATGATATTTTGCTGCTTGCAATGCCAGAGAGAGAACAACAGCATGAAATAAAATGCACGGAACTTCTCTTCCTATGAAAGAGAAATGGAAGAGGAGAAAACAGGCTGAATTTCTCCAGGGAAATTTTATGTAAAAGAAAGACCAGCAACATTCTTTAAGGCCTGAAATGTCAAGCTTGTAAAAATAGTATTCTTGGGAGTTGTGTTTGATCATTTGTTAAATACTGTGATATAAAATGTAGAAATCCATGTGTAATGCTTCAAATCCCTAATCTGGTTTAAAAGGTCAGTTGAAGCCTAAAAGGACTTGACATTTTCCCTTTAAAAATCTGACTTTTTGACTCAAAGCTAACAACATTTGAGCCTGAATGACCTGAAGGATAAATACAAAAGCTGATTTCAATTGAACTATTTAGAAAGCAGGGGATCTTCTAATTTGTAAGATAGCATTCAGGGAGGCTTTTCCATTAAAAACTCAATCGACTGAAAAATGATTTCCTTGGGTATTCCACAATCTTTCAATGCTTGTGTAAATTTTACACAGGAGGGGGCAGTGAGTGAGGCTGAAGATGTATAACACAATGCCAGAAGAGCAAAAAAGCCCTTTATGAATCAGAAGTAACCAGTATTTGCCTCAAAAAAATTCACCTTCTCCACTTCCTCCTTCACTGACTTGGAAGACTTGGTCTGCTTCAAAATCTTTACTGTCCAGTGCAAATGAGGCTTGCACTCAGTACTACATGGTGGTCTGATAGATGCTTTTCTGGAGATTGGGGGGGGGGGGGATGCTTCCTTGCGGAGCCTCAAGCTCTTCTGCTCAGCTCCAGCACTACTAGAGAGCCACTGAGGCAACTGAAGGCATAGCCACTTTTCCTTCCCAAGCCTCTGCTGCTCCCTGACTACCTCCTTTCCTCGTGACCTCCAGCACCAGACCTCCTCCTCCTGGTTGCTTTGCACCTTCCCATCTCTGCCAGGGGAGGTTTAGGCTGGACATTAGGAAAAAGTTCTTCACAGAAAGCGTCATTGGGCACTGGAAAGGGCTACCCAGGGAGGTGGTTGAGTCACCTTCCCTGGAAGTGTTTAAGGCATGGGTGGATGAGGTGCTAAGGGGCATGGTTTAGCGTTTGATAGGAATGGTTGGACTCGATGATCCGGTGGGTCTTTTCCAACCTGGTTATTCTATGATTCTATGATCTATTTTTTCCAGTGCAATGGTGTAGAAACTCTCCTCACCCCACAGGCCTCTCATGCTCATGGGTGTTGGCTCTGCTATACATAATCCTTCAAGGTGCCCAGGAGGCTTGAGCATGGGTCCACACTAAGGGTGAGTCACTGACTTCCCCATCCAGCATCGTCTCTCAGAGGGGCTGTGCCAAGGCCTCAGCCATGGGTGTCTCCAGCCCCCAGATCCCTTCAACCTCTGGCTAATCTGTACTTGGCTCCTTCTACCAACTCTTGCAGTTGAGTAAGCAACGGGGCTTGAGACTACCACCGAGAAGCTAGGAGTGACACCACACACCACCTCAAAGACCCTCCTCATCTGGAGTACTGTGTCCAGTTCTGGAATCCTCAACTTGAGAAGGATATGGAACTGTTGGAACGGGTCCAGAGGAGGGCTACAAAGATGATCCGGGGGCTGGAGCACCTCCCATATGAGGACAGGCTGAGAGAGTTGGGGTTGTTCAGCCTGGAGAACGGAAGGCTCTGAAAAGATCTTCCAGTACCTGAAGGAGGCTACAAGAAAGCTGGAGAAGGACGATTCACAAAGCCTTGTGGTGATAGGATGAGGGGGAATGGGTATAAACTGGAGAAGGGCAGATTTAGACTTGACATTAGGAAAAATTTCTTCACCATAAGAGTGGTGAGACACTGGAACATGTTGCCCAGGGAAGTTGTGGATGCCCCATCCCTGGAGGTGTTTAAGGTCAAGCTTGATGGGGCCTTGGGCAGCCTGATCTAGTGGGATTTCCCTGCCTGTGGGGCAGGGGTCAGAACTAGATGATCTTTAAGGTCCCTTCCAACCCAAACTATTCTATGATTCTATGATTCTATGACCCATGTGGGCTTCTGCTCCCCACAGCTCCCCGTGGTGCAGTCACTGGGACTGTTGTGTCATACCAATGCCCATCAGACAGAATGGTTGCATTGCCATCGGTCACTTGCTGGAACAGACACACCACCCTGGTTCCATGTCCCCCAGCTTGTCCCCCATGTTTATTTTTGATGAATGCCTCAGTTTCAGCTCACATCCAGCCAGCAGCTGGGGACTATTATACAGTGACAAACTTCTATTCTATTGTCACAATGTCAGATGTCTGAAAAGGATAATAGGTAGATATTTCTGCTCTTTGGATGTTAAGAAATAAGTGGCATTCCTATTCCTTATTTAGTTGATTCTTAATTTTAATGAATAGCTTTAGTGATAAGCACCAGATTCCTATATTGATAAAAACTGGCACGTTCTGCATGTTAATAATAGCACAAATTTGATATTTATGAACTGCTGTTCTTTTGCAAATATAGACATTTGGTAATCATCATTATGATGATAAAATTCATTAAAATTTGAGAAACAACCTATTATCCCTTCTGTCCATCATTTTTTAATTAAGTAACAGAGAAAGATTTTATAAGACTTTCCTAGTCACACTGCAGAGTATTGTTTCTGTAAGAAAGTCTGGATGTATCAAAATACCTTCATTTCAGTTTTGATAGACTTAATGTAAAAGACCAAAAGAAGAATGACAGTTTATTTATTCCAAAACGTATTTCAGACATTTAAAACAATTTAGCCATACTTAGTTTAGCACTTATATGAATCTCATTTGAGTGTAGACTGGAGCTGGCGTGTAGACTATAACAGGCTATAACAATATTAGAGCCTATATTAGGATTCAGTAGTTTGCAGTGGGAGAAAGCTTTTGTAGTAAGTTATGCTTCAGAAATTGATAGTAGCATGAGGTCAGTCACTCACATGAAAAGTTCAGTTGTATCTGAAATGATACGTCCCTTTTTAAATTTGAATTTGGCCAAGAACCAAAAATGTATGGGGAAGGGTTACGTTTATACACATTCAAACAGTTCAGGCATTTCAAGAGGTTCAGTCAGAGCTTTTGCTACTTGGCTACTCCTGGTTTGCATTATAACTAAAAAATTCAAGATGTATTTGAATGACATGAAGATACAAGCAGTACGAAAGTTAGTTTTTACTTTGGATCTCTTAGACATTGACATCTGGACAGAAAAGTTTCCTTAATTTCACTTGATGCTACCTTTATACTCACTAGGACTGTCATGAACACGGCTGAGAACTTATTTTAAGAGTCTTTGTGTATTTGCTTTTTATTCCTGATGATATTCGCACTGGAGAATACTCATGTGGGTAGCACTTAGAACAGCAGCAAATGTTTCAGGGAAAGATACAGTCTGTGCATATCCTATCTTTGCCTTTGATTCCTAACTAAGGCTTAATATACTAAGAAATATGGGAAGATTCTCATGCATACTGTGATATATCATCACTGTGTTCAGCCAAGAGTGAAGGAAGCAATTCTGTGAGGTCGTAGGATGGTCAATGCTCTTCTATTAGAGTTTTTCTTGGGTTCATCCAGACAATTTTCATTTCAAAAGGTTGTTCCCCTTCTTTACACAGTTAATTCCTTCCTCTACAAATCTGACATAACTCATTTGAGGAAAGCTACATAGCAGTTCCTTGTTCCAGGCACAGTCTGGTGTCATGCAAAGGCTATGATGACGTGGCCACAGGGAACTCATGGAAAAAAACCTCATGAAGCAGGGGAGCAAAATATTTTTTCTTACTCACTCCAAACTCAGCTTTTACATTTGTTCGGAAATTACTAGCAGTAGTTGGAGAAGTAAAATTCCTATTTAAAAATTAAAACCATACTCAACAACCACACACCATTTTTCACTGAAAAATAAATAAAACCTCAAGAACTGAGATACAATGTCTTAAATGCAAAGATTTAGAGTTGAATATGATGCAGTACTGTCACCTGGGACTTGCTTCCCTTCTGTTCCCATCACTGAAGGTTGACTTTCTCTGGCAAACTGGAGTCTCCAGTGACACATGAGAACCACTTCTATTCTTGAAGAGTGATGGTACTGCACAGAAAATACTGCCCTGCCCACCCACACAGTGAAGCAATTGGCCACAACATCCAAGATATACTACAACTTTACTACAGAACTGGGGAAAGATGAATTCTATGATAATGTGCAAATCAATATGATCCCGCTGAGGAGGGGAGATGGAGTGAAAATATTCCTCTTTCTATGTTTCAGAGTCTAAATTGGGGTTACTTGGAATAATTCTGAATTTATTTGGAAATATTTTACACAACTTTTGGTAAATACACCATTTTGATGCTTTGAAGTGACAGATAAAATGAGCTATTTTAGCACAGACAGTCTGCCAATCCTCTGATCAAGCACTGTCGTTTGCTAATAATAAGAAAAAAGTGATGGAGATACAATTTATATCTCCAGAAATTTCCAAGGGACTGCCAAATGTTGTCTTGAAGGCAGCCACTATAGTGAAAATGTTCCCAACATCCTTCCAACTCAGCAAGCAGGAATAATGTAATACTCTTCCTCCAGATGCATTACATTGTTAAGCACTTAATCTCAAGGACCTTTTTGAAGTTCAGATAGTCCTACTTTATTCATCATCTAGTGTTTAGTTTAAAGTAACAAATGATTGAGTTGAAAGTCTTTCAGGAACAAAATTCCTTTTTTCCCCATACATAAACAGAGTTGCAGCCTTTGCATTTTTCACCATCTGGCCCGCAGTGTGAAATGACATTAGTAGCATGTCAGGTTTATTCTCTTTTCAAAAAAATAAAGAAAGGAAAAAAAAAGAAAAACTATAATCCTAATCTATAGTAGGAAGAGTATTAAAATGAAACATCTGCCTCACTGAAATGAGTGGATGAACTCTGAAGTCTACAAGCTGCTGGAGTTTGTCAAGTATATGTTTACATTGCTGACTTGTAAATTTGCAGGATGATGACAAGAAGTCTACAACTAAAATATCTTATTCAAATGTTTTTAAACATCTGTTTCAAACAGAAAAGGCCAGAACAATTAAGTGGCATGGTGATCACAGGCAGACTGAGGACATGACAATATTATAACTTGGGTTATATAATAAAAGGCGATGGCAACAGAGGTTTATAACTGCAGTTACCAGCTTGTGGTCTGAGGTCGACAGACTGGAGTGCTGACAGGGTTGTGTTTGCAGTCTAACTATATAAATCCATCCAGAGTAAGGGCAAAATATAGTCAAAGCTGCTAAAAAAGCTTGGTTTTACCACAGCACCTGCTGAATACAAAGCCATATAAATTCTGTGCTCCAGAGAGCAGCTTTGAACACTTCCTGGAGTTTAAAAATGGCAGATTTCTCAAGAGCTTTGTACAACCAAGAAGTATGTGAGCAATGAGACCATATTTGTTTAGCACAGTTTCTCCTTGCTATCAAAGTGCTTTTGCTTTGCACGACTTCAGATTCAGTCCTAGGATATAGATTTTTTTTTTAATCACTAATGTGGTCTTGAGATGTTTTCTTATACCAAGTTTCTCACCTTAAAAAAAACCCAACAGAGATGATTAATGAAAAGGTGGTAGACTTTTTTGTCTCTTATTTTTTGAGAGGCAGCCAAGATGAAACATGAACCCCCAGTATCTTCCTGGTTAGTATTGTTTCTACAAATTTTTACTAATAAAACTTAATTTCTCTTTACTTCTCAATTGTCTTTGTGATATAACATTTTCTTCTGAAAAGCACCAAACTCCTTTGGAGTTTGCTGGGACCTAAGGACTTGTGCTATAAAGCAGGGGGAATTCTGGGACTTCTTTAAGTCCTCAGTTCAACGATAAAATATTCCACTGCCTTCAAAATGCCTTTGAGCCCATAAAGCACAGTCCCAGGAAGCTAAACAAGGTTGCCATGGCAAAAGTACAGCCATGGCATAACCATGGCCATGACCATGGCTGTCCATCGTACTGATTTGCTAGCACACTTCCCAGTTCATTTGTGTCACAAGCCCATCAGCAGTTAATACGTAGGTGTGCTGAGAGAGATTGAACGGGACTAGGATTGCTGCCAGTAGGGATGATGTAGGACAAGACTTCTTTTGTTTTTTTGTTGGGGAACTGGAGTATATATGAACTAAATTTAATGATATGCATATGGAATGTGCCACTTCCTTTGAAAAACAGAAAATAGTCCTTGGCCCATTTTATTTCTGAGTATCTGTATGATAATTTATTTCAGCTAGCATTATGACAAGCAATAGAATTTTATTGTGTATTTGATTTGATTGAATGATACAATAATATATTTGCACCACTGCTTTGCAACATTGTCTTGGGAGGATTAATTTCTGGGGACTTAACTTCATGTTTACCATAGAATCATAGAATCATAGAATAACCAGGTTGGAAGAGACCCACCGGATCATCGAGTCCAACCATTCCTATCAAACACTAAACCATGCCCCTTAGCACCTCGTCCACCTGTGCCTTAAACACCTCCAGGGAAGGTGAAGCAACCACCTCCCTGGGCAGCCTGTTCCAGTGCCAAATGACCCTTTCTGTGAAAAATTTTTTCCTAATGTCCAGCCTAAACCTCCCCTGGCGGAGCTTGAGGCCATTCCCTCTTGTCCTGTCCCCTGTCACTCGGGAGAAGAGGCCAGCTCCCTCCTCTCTACAACCTCCTTTCAGGTAGCTGTAGAGAGCAATGAGGTCTCCCCTCAGCCTCCTCTTCTCAAGGATAAACAACCCCAGCTCTCTCAGCCGCTCCTCATAAGGGCTGTTCTCCAGCCCCCTCACCAGCTTTGTTGCTCTTCTCTGGACTCGCTCCAGAGCCTCAACATCCTTCTTGTGGTGAGGGGCCCAGAACTGAACACAGGATTCGAGGAGCGGTCTCACCAGTGCCGAGTACAGAGGGAGAATAACCTCCCTGGATAACAATGCTTGCTTGTGTTTGTAAATTAATGACACTGTTATTGACTGCATCAGATTGGAGTAGGACAAATTGTCTATCTGTAAAGGAAGTACATCCTAAGAGAACTGTTCAGCTACTCTACCAGGAATGTCCAGTATAGGTGCTAATGCATAGAAATTAGTTCCTCAGAACAGTCACACAGCAGCACAGCCTTCAAGGAAAGGAAGTAAGAGGAAAGCATGAAAGGAAAGAAGGGTGATTTATAAGCTAATGATAAAGGAATTAATAAGGCTCCCTCACCTATCACCCTCAATAGGGCAGTATAGGTCTTTGTTCTAGAGGCATAATACAAGATAACATTTTATACCAAAGAATGCAGTTAAGCCTCATAGTTTTGTTCATATGATCTTTACCATAGTTATCTGGTGGGTTTTAGATAGCTTTTAGTATTCTCTTATTAATATTAGTGTGTGATTTAATGTATCTGCATGCTCTCTCAGCCTTGATAAACTTGTAGTCAGTTTTACTGACCCCAAGTCTTATTCTTTATTTATATGCTGGTTGCTCTGGAATTCCTTGCAAGGGGAGGATGCCAGCAGCAAGTCTTCATCAGACATATCTATGTCAAAGGCATCATTTTCTCAGAGACTTTGCATGACTTAAACAAGAACTTGGCATTCTCTTGACTGTACAGATTCTTTCTTCTTCCTTATAGTCCGATCAAAGTCTAAGGGTGTGGCTTCTGAAGCACTTCAGTTCATCTTTCAGGTACCCTACACAAACCTAGGCTATATCACGTAAAGACTGCATATGAAAATAACAATCCATGCAGGAAAGAGCACAAGTTTTATGAGAGTGGTTTAGATAACATATATTTAAAGTAACTTAAATTAAACGATTACTTACGCAAATAATAATAATTACTTCTGTAAAGCACCTTTTTATCTAGGAGGTTCTTAAAGACTTTGTAGACTTTATAGAATTACATGTTCCTATAAATATTTTTTACTCTAAGATGAACAGAGAGGTGGTGGTTATGCATTTTAGTAGGGAATTTTAGTGGAAAGCAAGCTAGGATTTTGACAGGGATGCTGGAATGGGCTGTTTATAAAGGTGTCAAGGTCCAGCAGTCAGTCAGGCAACTTGCTTAAGAGTTGCCAGCAGTGTTAAGAACCATTGGTTAGTACTTACTGAAATAAACGATTGCCATTTTCAATGGTTTTGGTTAGCTGCCACAGGCTCAGGTCTGCTTCTACTGTAATGTCTGGTATCATTGATATCATCAATCTTGAGCACACAGTCCCAATTTAAGGTGTTAGTAAATTTCCTCCACCAAGGTGAAATTTTCTCCATCTTTTTTATTAATGTTTTTAATTTCACTTCAATATAATACCCTCTTTTATCCAATTGTTCATTTATTAGGAACAAAGATTTCTATTGTAAGCCTAGGTACTGGATTTTCTGACTCCTTGGTTGTCATGAGTAGTGTTCCTAATTTAGCCTAGGCTTTAGTTCAGCTAAAAGCAATGGAGTGGAATCTCATAGACTGAAATTTTTAAACCTTTAGGGGTATGTGGAGTCCTCATTCACTTTGTAAATCTATTCCTACTGAAACCATAAAGCTTACACAATTACCAAATGTGTAGGCATGCTGGATGATAGAAGCATGTCTCTTAAACTTAGAAACAAATAATGAAACCATAGCTAATGTTTTAAATGCCATTTAGATGGGAAAGAGAAGCCAAATAACCACAAAGAATTTTCATTTTCTAACTGCTTCTCACAGCTAGTGCAGTCATATAAACATAAAGCAGCCTTTTCACATGGAGCACAAGTTTCTTTAATATGTTTTTTGGGTTCACAGCTCATCCGACTAAAGTTCAAACAGGTGGCCAGGACAATTCCAAAAGTATAGAAAATGTACAATCACAGAGTCTTCTTCAGTGGCCATGATTCCAACCAGTGGTTATGTTTTGCCTCATTCTATATAGAGATACAGTATGTACATGTAAATACATCTTGGCGAGATATGTGAATATGTCATGTGTAGAACAGACTTTAAAAGTTCATTTGTTGGATTGTATTTATACTGAAGGGCAAAGCCACAGGGAAAGAAGAAACAATCCACCTCACAAAAAATGCTTCCAGCACCCTGTCTAGCAGAGGGTATGATAAGCTCCCTCAATGCTGATACATAAAACTGCATTTTGTGGAAGAGCTTTCTGCAGAGCTGCAGCAACACTAAGAAAGAGAGCGCAGATTTGTCATTCTGAGCACTCAGGAGCTGTGTCAGCTTCACACAAATGCAAGCATAGCACAAAGCCCACTGACTCCTCTGTTGAAGTCAGTGGAGTTATAAAAATATATAATTTATTAAAATCTTCATCTAGACACATGCTTTCTGTTGCAGTGAGGATGCCAGAAGTATTGTTACCTTCTCCACTTCACTTTCAAACAAAGTAGAAGGATCAATCAAATACATCACATGCATAGGTTCACGTGCTATTCTGCATGGTTGCAAAAGAAAGAAAAAAATAATTCGTGAGAAGATAACACTGTTGGAGTGTTTGCTCTTCTTTTGGGGGTAGAATAAACATTAAAATAATTAAGGTGATATTTAATGTTAGAGCTGCATTTTCTGTATGTGTACAATAATCTTTGCACACAATTTGAATCAATAGCAGCAAATATTAACACTAACATTTTTCTTGCTGAATATGAAACAGAAAACCTGCATACATGAACTAATAGTTGAAGGAACTGTAAACACCAAGATGAATTAAGTGGAGAAATCTTTACTATTTGCTGTTTTGGTTGGGAATGGAGAAGGCTGAGGAAGGTGTCTATGAAACTCGAACTCCAGACTGCAATTTAAAATCCACAGACTTTTCATCTTCTGAATTTTGACTGAAAGAAAGAAAGTAAGCTAGCAATAGGGCAGCCTTTGTAAAGCATGAGTATTTGTAAAGAATTTGTAAAAGGCAAGGTTACTAAGGCTTCTCTAAATTAGAGTTTTCTGAATGAACTAGAATTTCATACAATGAAAAAAAGCAATAACTAAGTATTTACACTATAGCCAAAACCTGATAATTGACTTATGACTAAAACTTCTGGCAAAGAGTTATTAAATATAAAAATATAACAAAATTTGAATAATACAGTGTACCTTAGTACCTAGGGTGCTGTTGTCAAGGAGAAACCCAACTTGCCAAGCATCTTTTACCGATCATAGCATCCTTCAGCTTGTCTGTAACTTAATAAAACTCTCTGAGTTATCCTACAGAGTGCTTAATACTTCTCTGGTGAATTCCTGAGGTCTTCTCAAATATAAAATATTTCATGAAAGGCCAGACTTTTCTAATCTGGCTGCTTCTGCTTTCCAGTTTATCTAAAAGACATATTATTGAAAACCTTTTCCTTTCGCAAGAATTTTGTCTATTGTTTGTATAGGTATCACAGAGAGATTTGTTTGATACAAATTGTTTCAGTTGGAAAGAGCTCTGCCAAAGAAAACAGACAGGCAGCTGTTTGCATTGCATATAAAAATTTTGTTAAATATGGCTGCACCTGTGTAAACACAAATTTATTTCCAAGAAGTACCCCTGCAGCTGCGAAAGCTTTCAGACGTTGCCAGACAAGTTATTTTTATTAAACCATGTTACAGGCTAAATAGCTTTTTCAATGGTTGTCATGCCTCAAGAACATGTAACATAAAAAATCTTGTCCATTTTTAGGGAAGATATTTTTTGTTTTTATTTTTCAAAAGCTTACACAGCAATGGGGCTACTTTATAATTTAGCAGTATGCTATATTAGTATGAAAATTTAAAGCAATGCATAGATATATATGCTGTATGAACACTATCTGTGTGTGTGTGTGTACATGTATGTAGAGCTTTAGATCTTGTTAGTGCCTTGGTATCTGCCTGACCTAGAGTCTATCAGACATGATAAAGAGATTTTTACTGCCTGCAGCAGACTATGAATCAGAGTTAACTTGAAATGCCTGGATCTGGCGTGATATTTTCTTTTCTATCCTTCACCACCAGAAAGCATAAACAAACAAGACTATTTAAAGACTGGGAGATGCTGGGAAAAATCTGGGGCTGCGCTTTGCTTCTTTGCGAAGCAGGAGCTCTTTGTTTCCTCCCGGCGCACACAGATGTAGAGCAGGCACTGCACAGCCACTGTCATCCTCTTTCCAACGTGAGAAGCTGGGGAAGGCACACAGTCTCTCCTTCCCAGTGTCTGCCAGTGTGTTTACACTCACGCTTCAGCAAGAAGGGAGCAGAGGGGAAAAAGTCTTCTGCGTGTACTGAAAACCTGCTCAGATTGTTAGGAATCTGTAACCGAATCAAATGATCAAAGAAAACAGCACATCCATGCAGCTGACAAGCAGGACTGACCCAAGTCGTCTCTTTCTAGCTGTAAGGCAGAATTTCTTTCCCTGCTTTGGTCACCCTCAAAGACACAAAACCACCTTGTCAAGCTGGGTGCAAACGGGTCTCTAGGGTCTGCCTGTGTGACTCAGGAACGCAGCCCACATTTATGAGTATGCATTCTTCAGCCTTTAGGAGCCTCTTGGGTAGAATTAATCAACATGGTGTGCCTGGGCTCTGGGTTTCCCTATGCAGATGCACATTATGTAATTTGCCTGGTGTATTTGCACTCACTCTGAGGTCCATTCTGCTGCTGTGCCAGACTTGGACTGAAAATACATGTATCATTATTTAAATCTGTATGCACACACATTCAGTCTACGTGCAACATATCAAGAGGTCCACCTCTTCTTAATAAGTTCACAGATCTCCCACTGACATTTATTTTAGTTATTTATATTAAATCATTTTCAAGGAGAATAGAAGCTCTTTTATACACTGTAGGTTGTATGAATGGCTTCTCTAGAAAGCTGAAATCAATAGTGCTTAGTGATTCAATCAGTGTTAGGTGTAGCACCATTCCAAGGGTTAGGGAGCCTCATTGGATGGGGTAATATGGTGCCAATGAGCCTATCTGAGCTTAGCTCTCCTTCCTGCCTCTCCATGAGGATGCAGAGGGCATGGTGCTAGGGGCAATGCTTGAGTTACAAGTATAAGCTGAAATAATAGCCTGTGTTATAATTTGGAAAGTGATCTAGCCATACATAATTTTTTAAGGCATATTTCCAGTGATTAATGAGTAAATGCAAACATACAGAGACCCACACATATGAATATACTTTTTAAAGACATTTCTCAACCATGTCTCTGTGCTTCCAATTCAACAAGGGAATGGATGTTCAGCAAATGCCATGGTGCCTTTCCTCAGCAGCCTGAAACTCACTTCCATGTGAAGGTCTTGAAGGCAAAACTGATTGGAGGTAGGATATCATGAAGCTGCTGCAGCAGCATACAGTGAGAAATGTAAGCATCAGAGCTGGTTCTTACTCACGTTAACAAGAATGCAACCTGAATCAGCAGCACTCTTCTTCATCTTTGCAGGAGAATCAAGCCTGAAATACACAGAGAAGCAGCCTAGATATAGCTGGCATGAACCTGCTTGACGTAAAGCAGCCAGATTTTGCATGCTGTTCTGATTCTGACCTGCAACTCTGAAACTGTGGGGATGTTAGTGATCCTAGTTGGGAGAAGGGAGGAAATGAAGCCTACAGATACAGGAAGGAGAAAAAAGCAAAGCAGGTATGATAAAAAGTGATCACCAATGTTTGCTTGAATTCCAGAGGGATGCTGTTTCTGTTCTTCACCAGAAAGTTGCCACAAACATTTGGAGAATGATTTGTTTGGATGTATCTTCAGTGACAAGCCATTTGGATCTGTCATGCTAGACCAGACAACCACTGGCATGTGGCTAGCACCAGATACATGAGAAAAAAGTATATGGAGGCTATGGGAAGCAAAGTTAGAAATAATTTGATCTTCAGAAGATGTTAGGTAAGTAAAAAAGTAGAAATTCACATAAATTCTGTATACTGGACTTTCAAGTGCCTGCAAGGATGAAGTATTAACACACTGTTATTATGAAGAATCTTGCTATTAAAGTGAGTTGCATATATGCAGAACAACTGAGATGTTTTTGTTCACTACTAAGGAATTATTTATTACTGTTTCATAATTTCATAAGTTGGTAAAGGAGAAGAACTTGTATGAAACTAGTAATGAGAACAATTTTCAAACAAACAAATGCTGAAAATGTTGATGAATTCAGACAGTACTGTGAAATGAATATATACGTGCACATAAGCAAAAAAATAAATAAAACAGTAGGGGAGAGGAAAAGGGAGAAAATTGTTCTTACCCGAAGAAACATCCTCCTACATTCACTTTTCTGCTAGTAGGGGAAAAAATATGAACCTCAGATTGTGTACGCAGCTCTCCTGCCTTGTAACAGATGAGTTCATGTAGTTAAGGGTCCATCCCAGAATCAGACAGTAAATGCACAAGCACAAGACTGGATTATAATGTACCCATGATCACGATGATTGCACAGGAGCTTCTTTCTATGTCATTTGTGTATGAGTGAAACTTTGATCCATGGTCTGAAAGTGGTTTACTCTATATCCACGCTGATGGCTATAATTTGTGATATGGGGACTTTGTGAACAGCATATTCTTTATTAATTTGTATGAGAGCTGTCTAGTTGGGAAAAAAAAGAAAGAAAAAAAACCCAAAACAATAGAAAAATGAAAAGCTGAGGTCAGTCTGTCTCCAGTATTCTTGGTAAGTAAGATGTTCATGTTCACAAGAAGGGAGGGTCGTCTCCACTCAATGGCAAAATATTTGCCTTCAGCAATAAGGATACAGTTCCGTGTCAGAAGGCATCAGTAGGGTACAATGCAGGACATACAGTCCCCACAGTGGGAGTCATGCTGGCATTTGTGATGGAATAAACATGGGCATCAGCCTTCCTGCTGAATGGATATGGAAACTGATGATAGTGATCAATTCCTGTGTTTTCCATCCATACAAGAAAGACAATTTCTTAACTGTGCTGTGTCCAGGATGTACACGAATCATTCTGGGTGCCTTAATCCTGGAAGAAAGCACAGCATGACTGCACAGCCAGCAATGTACAGAGCAATCATGAAATTCATTGTCCATGTAGTAATACATATTTTATTGAAGGAAGCCCTGAAATATAAAGTGTTGGTTGATTATGGGTAACCAAATCATGTTAGATGTCCATAAGCAATTATAATAAAATATTAAATGTTTTATTGTCTAGCAAGAAAAAAAAAGATAAAAATATAGAGCCACATACTTTCAATTTAGTTGCTTCAATTTCCCTTTTCATACATTAAAAATTTATATAGGAGCTGCCATCTCAGTTGCATAGGATATCAGGACACACTATTTTTTGAGAAACACCAACCTAAATGCAGTTGATTTGCAAAGTCACAAAGATTCACCTCAACTAAGCTATATGTAACTGAGTTATGCTCATGATCCCTCCTTAAACAACAAATTTAGAATCCTTACTAGAAAAAGTGTTGCTGTCTAGCACTTGGAGATAAACTATGTTGTAGAAAGTCTCTCGAAAAAGATAGAAATAAGTTGCTTAATAAAGTCTAAATCATTCCTTAGGTTAGCTAATAGAAGCACCCGTGGTTATAAAATTAATCAGTCTCTGCTATTACAGCAAATTGGTGAAGATTGTATTGACACATCTTCATCTGCATGTCTCATCAGAGGTGTCCGTGCCATTTAGCTACAAAACCCTGGAGGCTTTACTCTGCACAGAATCTTATAATACTTCAATTAAGGGACACCAAGCTGCCAGCCAGACAGCAGAGCATTTATTTCTTGATGACTCCTTAAGTTGTGCCACAGGCCTATCATTAAGAGAATATTTTTCACAGCATGTTGCAAAGATCCTCATGCCATTAAAAGGAATTGAAAAAGCATCAATTTGTTGTTTCCACCTAACACAGATATTTTTCATTGCTGGAACGGCCATTAAAAACAATCTGTTTTATTACGTTCTGAAAAGATCACAGGAAGTACGACACTGTGATTAATTTTAAGTATGACATTGGTATTGAAAGCATACTGAATCTGTACTATTTGAAATAAATACTTAAGAAAACAAAGTATTAAATATGCTTTCTTAAAAATTTTGCTGAAAAAAACTTTGCTGCCCACTTTAAGAACTCCAAACAGAGAATTTTAAATGCCCTTGAATGGTTATTTGCTTTTTGAGAGAGAATAAGGCCCTTTTTGGCGATACGATATGCAGAACTAATGAATGTGAGTATTTGTTCTCATTCCTTCTGTGGCTGTGATTTTTCCTCAAGGTGAGATATTACAACCTCTAGGCCAGGGCACAGGAAGCTTTACATGGAATATTACATATATGGAATAAATTACACTTTCTCCAACTATTTAGAAATAATCTGCAAAGGGATGTAGGCATCGCTTAGCCACTTGCAGTACTTCACTTCAATAATAGGAAAAACTGAAGTCCTCAAAAGCATCTAAATCCCCAAGTGCCTACATTTCCTTATACACCAAGGAATTGCCAATACGCCTGCCAATGTGACAGTCCAAGATAACCTTACTGCCTACCCCTTGGGTAATCTGGGAATCAGCAAATCCCCACTGATCACTCCTGAAAACTCTCATCTAGGACTCATTCCCAGACCTGCCTCCTCACCAGGCATGGTTCAAGACATTAGGGTTGATGTGAGTGATATGCTCAGTTTTACTCAACCAGCAGATTAATGGGGCTCTCCTCTTTCTTATCACCACTCTGCCTGCTTTAGAGCAAGAACGTAAGCCCTGGTCTCATACATCTGCCAGGGTGAGCTCTCCTCTGGAGTAGGTCACCTCTCGTGTCTCCTGTGGGAGGTCCTTTGCTTTGCATTGCACTGCAAAGGCAAGTAAGTAAAGCAAGAGGCTTGCTCCCTTCATCCAGTGTGCAGCTTCAATGCTCCAAATCAGGCACCATGGGAATCTAAAGGGAGGTTTCTTGCTTCTCCTGTGACTCCTTCAGCTATTGTGCTATCAATAACCAAGCCACATCTCTTTTTTGATTTTCCCAATTTACCAGGCAATCTCTTAAATTCTTTTAATCCTGACTGTCCCACGTACAGAGTGGCGAATAAGAGCCTCTCAAGAGCCCACATAAACCTTATGTTGCTATTTTCTCCTGAATACCATCAGTCCTTCCTCTGTGTGCTAGGATATCTTTCCTAGGTACATAATTCTGTTCCTGTTTGAAGGAAAACCAACTTGAGTTGTCACTGAATGTTATGGCTTTCCAATGCTTCGGTCCCCAGTGACCTGAGCCCTTGCACACTAATCTCATGGGCAATTTTGATAGAAGTGGTTCCGTCATTTCACAGTTTAAGAGGAGCATCATCCTCTCCCTGGTGCTGGCATAGCTATTTGTGCTGTCATGGACTTCAGGTAGGCAAATAGTAAGAGTTAAAGATAAACTGGCTGAAAAATAGTTGGTTATTTTTCTGCCAGAGAAATCCTTGGCCTGGTAAGTGTGTGGCTCCACAATTGCTTGAGTGGACATAGGCCAGGGTAGGCTGAGAAGCCAGCAACAACCAACATGAAGCAGAACAGAGCAAGAATCCTTTCATAAGGAATAGTGCCAAATTAAATTTTTCTCTCATGGAATTTTACTGCTGGTATGCTGACAAGTTAGACCTGGTAAAGTAAAGAATAACATATTCTGAATCTTGCAAAAAGTTTGCCTCCTGAGCATCTCTAACACACAGGAATGAAAAGCAGCACTGAAAACCAAGTATTTGCCACCCAAATCTGATTCTTCAAGTGGCTGTTTCAGTGCAAAATGTTTCTTTAATATAGACCAAAAAGCAATCTATTATATTATCCACTGGTTTATCTGGCCTTAATCTTAATCCCACAATCATAACTCATGTGAGTAATCTCACTGAATGAAACAAAATTCTTAATATGATTAAAACCTGCCTTCCTAAGTAAAAATTTCTAGGGTTAAGCCCCTTTTTTGTAGTAAGTAGTTTTGGGGTAAGCCATTAACAAGAGACATCTTCATTTCAAATCAGCACTAAACTAACATGTTAATATACTCCTGAGAGAGAGGGATAGAGAGAGAGAGAGAGAGATATTAAATTATTTGGCATCCTACCCTTATTCATAAATGTTAAATTCTGAAAATACATTGAAAAGAGCAGCATTTTCAATTTCATCTCCTCTCCAATTAATTTACATAAAACTAACATGTACGGCGAGTGTCAATTTTGCGGAGGAAAAATATATTATAGAACAAGGGCCAGACTCTACAGCTCTAATTCATGTGAATAGTCTTGCTTGTGTGAATAGTCCCATCGGTTTCAATGCACTATTCACACCAGTTCAATAGGATTATTCACATACATAATACCCTACAGTATTTGGGATGAAAGGCACTATATAAATGTAAACTATTATAAAAATATTAATAATATGCATTTTTAGTTACAGCAAAATATGCATTTATCCTGGTAGTCATTATAGCCGATAAGGTAAATCATACTTGAGCTATGAAACTCCTACTACACACCCAAAACACTTATTTAACTGTGCTGCTAATGAGTAGGTTTTTTGTAAAAAGACAAATACACATTTAAATGAATGGAAATACAACATATATTTATGAAAAAGCTTTTGAGAGCTTTCAGGTAAATACTATGCATGTTTTCTTATTCCATAAAGGCAATTTATTTTCTTCTTTCTTTTTCAGAATAAACAAAATACAAAGGTCCAAATTCATCTCTGCAGTAGTTCTATTGACTTCAGTCAGTTTTTACCAAAACCAGGACGGCAATTTCACACAAAGGGTATCACAAAAACCTCTATTGCCAACCATTCAAAGGGCCAATTTGCAACATGTTGTGTGTAAGCAGTCCCTGCAAACCAGCATGGAACCCTTCAGCAGCTTCAGAGGAGCTGAATTGCACATTAGGCAATATTCACATTTCTAATGCCAAAACCTAGAAATCCATAGTTATCATAGATCCACAGAAATTCATAGATATCATTCATAGATTGCAATAATAATAATAATAATTAGGGGAAAATTGACAGACAAGTTATATCTGAAGAACCTTTTTCCAGCAAAATAGTGTATTAAAAAAACTCTGTGGGGGCACATCCACAGCCACTGTAACTCTGTGGTCTTCAATTCAAAGTCAGCCAACTCTTGAAGAACAAAAATGTGGAGAGAAAGCGTGTGAATGATGAACAGTTTTGTTCTTCCCAAACTAATAGCTGTGCAGTGAATTAACATCACATAGTCTTGGAAATCAGTTACTGTCAGGGAAACAGTCTACAAATCTATTAGTTTGTAATTACTCTATGTATTTATTTATTTATTTATTGCCAGTTCTTCAGTAATGCAGTGAGTATAATGCAGTGCCCCTTTGGACTGAAGAAGCAAGCCTTTTCAGGTAACCAGCATGACAACTTAGAGCAATGGAAGCTAAGTTTGTGCTTCATTGGGCAGCTCCGCATCCCTTCCTCCTCCTTTTCTCACTTCTTTACTGCATGGGAAGGAAAATCAGTCAGACATGGTGGGGGTGGCAGAATCTTCAAACTTGTCCTCTGGGCAAAGAGTTGAGCACTGTTACTTCCACTGGTGACCGCTTGAACTCAGCACTTCTATCAGTGTATCTCAGTGATGTGGGGGGTTTTGTTCCTCTGTGCTGTGTTTTCACTGATGTGGATTTACAAAGACAAGAAACGAGGGGACACTGAGGGCAGGTCTACATTAACAACTGATTTGACATAAAGAAGGAAGGATAGGCGTTTGATTTTCTGGGACCTTGTATGGGTCCAGTACTGTCAGACCACATTGTGACTTCTATGGCGAGGAGGCTTGAATGAGGTACCAGTCCCAGGCACACACCATCTGTACACAAACGACAAACTGGTGGAGGATCCTGCAGCCACACCGTAGGTGGAACACTTGATAGGGCTTCAGTGTGTGCTTTCAACTTTTTTTCCAGTAAGAGCAATGAATGTAATCTATCTGGACTTCCGTAAAGCCTTTGACAAGGCCACCCACAACATATTTCTCTCTAAATTGGAGAAATACGTATTTGATGGCTGCACTGTTTGGTTGGTCACATTCAGAGAATAGTGGTCAATGTCTTGATGTCCAGATGGAGATCTGTGACAAGTGGTGTTTGTCATAGGTCCATATTGGGACCATTGCTGTTTAATATCTTCATCAATAATACAGACAGCAGAATTGAGTGCATCCTCAGCAAGTTTGCGGATGACACCAAGCCGAGTGGTGCAGTTGTGACACCAGAAGGATGAGATGTCATCCAGAGAGAGCTAGACAAGCTGGAGAAGCAGGCCAGTATGAACCTCATGAGGTTCAACAAGGCCAAGTGGCAGGGTCCTAAGCCTGGGCAATCCACAGTTTCAGTACAGGTTACAATACATGACTAAGAGCAGCCCCATGGAGAACTTGGAGGTGCTGACGGACAAGAAGCTTGACATGAGCTGCCAATGTGTGCTCACAGCCTGGAAGGCGAACCATATTCTGGGCTGCATCAAAAGAAGCGTGGCCAGCAGGTCAAGGGAGATGATTCTCACCCTCTACTCCACTTTCATGAGACCCCATCTGGAGTATTGTGTCCAGTTCTGGAATCCTCAACATAAGAAGGATATGGAACTGTTGGAACAGGTCTAGAGAAGGGCTACAAAGATGATCACAGGGAAGAAGCACCTCCCATATGAGGACAGGCTGAGAGAGTTGGGGTTGTTCAACTTGGAAAAGAGAAGGCTCTGGGGAAACTTTATAGTGGCCTTCCAGAAACCTGAAGGAGGCGTACAAAAAAAGCTGTGGAAGGACTTTTTACAAGGGCAAGTAGAGACAGGATTACTCCATCTATAGGCATAAGGTGAACTTGGACCCAAAAAAAGCCCTAGTATTTACTGAATTGACACACTTGATGAAGACTTTAACCTTCTCCCTTCCCTCTTCCCCACTCCCCGTGTTATGGTGATGGCATCAGATGATCTTCACACGTGTTGCTATATTTCTTTTCAAATCCTCCACCCATGTGTCAGTCTTGAGAAGACAGGAGAATGCACAAGCATGAGAAGAGAAAAGCAGAAGCTCTCCCTGGCAGAAGCCCTGCCATGCAGTCCAGTTCCTGTCACATATCTCTCTACGTTTTTCTGTCAAATTATGCTGGGCTTCCCAAACTGAATAACGATGTTGCCCTGAATCAGGATTACGTTGGAGTGACTTCAGTCACAACTGAACCTGAATCAGAAACATGCTGATTCCTATCCCTAGATTTGTCTCCTTTCTTTAGCTCACCTTTGCTTACTTCTTCCTTGGATGAAGTTCTTCATCTGTCCTCTATACCTTTTCTTTCACCTTTCCACTCCATCTCTTCATCTCAGGAACACCCCAAAGAAGTGCATTATTCTAACAAGTATTCTACAGCAAAATTTAGTGGCCTCTAGGACTTTCTTTCTTCCCCTTCCCCATTTTTCAGTGCGGGCATACAATTGATCAACTGAAAATAACACACTTAACTCAAGGACGAAAAATGAATAGAGATGGCGACCAAGAGCTGTCCAGCCTAGGGGAGAGAAAGCAGATCTAACATAGTGGTCTGGATCTCATGCAGAAAAGAGTCCTGGGCTTTGTGACAGGAAAGGCAGCTGGATCCCCAAGTCCCATCAGGCCATGGGAAGATATGAGAGGTTAAAAAGGAACTGTGCTTTATATTCAAAGTCCAGGCAGGCTTCAGTCTCTCAGAAAGGTCAGGCAGACCCATTTCAGTGGTTTCAAAGGGGCCTATGAAAGTCTGGTATTTTCATCAGCATCATATAAAGACAAGTATGTTCATCATCTTTAATGACTCTTTTTGCGTACAACTTAGTGCCTTATATCTGAAAGCAAAGCATTAAGCAGGTGGCAAAGAAAAGAAAATAACCCCCACTATCGTTTAGTAACTTCTTAAGTCAAAGGTTCCTTTGGGTCAGTTATGTTTAGTAGGTACTAATGAACCTGTCTTACATAAAAGTCCAAACTCTTTTTGAAAAACAAAACAAAACAAAATCACTTTTTATCTCCACAGTATCTTTTAGCAAAGAGTTCCACAGTTTAAAGATGTAATTTGTTTTAAATCTTCTGCCTGATCTCCCCCAGGCCCCCTGAAGAATGTGACTTGAGAGTCACTCTCTTACTCTCTTTTGTCTAATCTCATCTTGCTCCTTCCTCTTACTACAAAAACAATTATTTTCCCATCATAAAAAACACTGCCCTTCAACTGTCACCTTATTTGTTTTCTTGTTTCTTCAGAATCTAGAGTTTTCTCTGTTCAAAAATGATTCTGAATCCTCCTTAACCTGAATTCCATGACACTAAGGCTGGCAAATTACACTTGAGTCTCCCATGAGGCTATTCTGTCCACTGCATAAAACAGAAGCAGTGGCAGCAGTTCCTTTTCCAGATGTGTTTTCTCTGGGAACAGCAAATTTTCACAAAGCTGCACCTTATTACTCTCTGCACAGCCAGCCTAGAATTTTCCTTTTCTGTGAAACCTACAGCCAACAATGCTGAGACTGCTCCTTGTTTTAACAGTCCCTTAGACTTCCTTATATCCATTTGACATATCTCCTTTTATCCTCTGAAACTTACTGAAGCATGTCTTTTTGTCCTGTGTTTGTGCTTCTCCTTGTACACAGAACTCTTCTGTGCAGAAGAGATTCCCAGATGCTATCAAGCTCAAGCAGTACTCCACATTCTGCACACATTTTTTTGAATGTGAAACATGTACGCATTCCTCTTCATATGCAATGTGAATAGAATTTTGTCACAGGTAGAATGACACACTTCAAAAAAAAATCCAGGGACCGAATGGTACGATGCAAAGTATATTTCATGGAATTATAGAATAACAGGTTGGAACGGAACTCAAGGGTCATCTGGTTCAACCTTTCTTGGCAAAATCATAGTCTGAACAAGACGGCCCAGTGCCCTGTCCATCTGAAATGGGAATGTCTAATACTGGGGAATGCACCACTCACCTGGAGACATTATTCCAATGGCTGATTGTTCTCATGGTGAAAAATTTTCCTCTTCTGTTCAACTGGAATCTCCTCAGGAGTAACTTGTACTCATTGCCCCTCATCTTGTCCACACGACTCCTTGTAAAAAGGGAGTCTCCATCTTCTTTGTAGCCACCTTTTAAATACTAGAACATGCTGACAAGTTCTCCCCTACGCCTTCTTTTCTCAAGGCTGAACAAATCCAGTTCTCTCAGCCTTTCCTCCCACGCCAGGCTTCCCAGTCCTTTGATCACCCTTGTAGTAAAAGGTCCTTCTCTGGACCCTCCCCAGTCTGTCTACATTTTTTTTTCATATAGGGGGAACCAAATCTGAACAGGGTATTCCAGGTGTGGCTTGACAAGTGCTGAATAGAGTGGGATAATGACTTCTTTATCTCTGCTGGTGATGCCCTTGATGATGCAACCCACTATCCTATTTGGTTTCTTTGCCACAGAAGTACACTGCTCATATTAAGGTTGTTACCCACCAGGACCCTCAGGTCTCTTTCCACTGGTGTGCTCCCCAGCTGAGTAAATCTCAGACTGCACTGCTCTCTTGGATTATATTTTTGTTAGCTCAATCCTTCAGTCTATCTAGCTCATCCTGTGGGGTGGATTTCCCTTCCAAAGTGTCTACTTCGCCACTCAGTTTGATATCATCAGCTAACTTCATTGATCCCATCAGCCACCATAAAGGTCAGCATTCTATGACATCAATTGTTCATTTTACAATATTTTAGCACTCTGTTCACGAAAGGGGAAAAGCTGATTTTTCTTTTCACTCTAATAATAGCTTTGATGAGATCTAAACCCGTTTTTCCAAATATAGAAATACATTTTTTAAACTATGAAGTTTAAGAATCACATTATTCACACACACAAAATGAAACACATCTATTAATATCTGAAGCTCAAATTCTACTAAGCGCAGAACAATAATAATAAATTTATACAATGAATAAATTAGAGAAAAGAAAAAAAAAATACAAATGAGTGTGAGGAAAATTTGACACCAAAAGGAGGAGAAAACGATGAAGATGACCCCAATCCTGCAGATATTGATTTGAGTAACTTAGGTCCTCTGTACAGAGATTTGTTTCAGCATCTGAGTTTGAGGTTCTGAAGTGTGAATTCTCAGCTGATTCTTTCCACTTAAGAAGCCACCATAATTGAGCCATGAAAACATTTTAACCTAAGCAAAAATTTGCTTGTAAGTAGAGTAATACTGTACACATAGATGAATGCTTATTCATGCTGTACCTTTAGCAATAGACTTGCAAGTCACTGTCAGACCATTTGTTTCCATAAGATGCCTCATCTTTCTTACATAATTTAAGCCACTCAAGGCTTGAGCATTATCTTGAACTAAAAGACAAAAAAAAAAAACCAACTCCATATACAGAGTTTTGTTTCACTCTGGCAAAAGTCCCCCATGAAAGAACTGATGTGCTTCAAACACCCCACTAATGGTACAGTAAATTACATTTTCTCATTTGGAACATTATAATAGATTTCTCTGCAGAGTGATTTATCATGCAACAATTAGGAACCCTAGGGAATTAGATGACCATTTTAAATTTTATCAGCTTGTTTCAATAAACTGTTAATGTGACCCTAATGTTTGGGAAGCACTTTAATATAATCAGATTTCAGTTGTTCAATCTACTGACATTAATGGCTACCTCATTAATCATAGGATTCTCACTGAGACCTCAGAGGCTGTGCTAAGTTCAGTGGACCAGTTCTTACAATAATAAAAACAACAGGCAATTTTCAACAGGGAAAAATTCTCACTCTAACTGCAAGACATTGTTTTTGGTTATCCTCCAGGAGTTGAAAAGGTCATTTAATAATCCCCTAAAGCCTGGAAAAACAACATTATTCTGTAGTTCTTCTCTATTCATAAACTGGTCAATTAAAAATGATACAGTCAGAAGAGCTGCAGTCTTTTGCTGTAAACAAATAGTGGCAGCCTAAGATGTAAAATATGAGAAGACGACTATGTAATAGACTACGCAGAATTGGGTGTTGCAGTTCAGAACAGCTACCCCATGTACCCAGGGACAGTGATATTTACTTCCTGAAAGCACTTGTATTCCATGGTGATGGCTCTCACCTTGCTGAATTATTACTAATAAAGCTTACTAATCTGTAGGGCATTGCAAGAATACTGCAGTAGCTTCCCTGCCATCATCAAAAATGTCATTCTATTCTTTCAGATCATTTTGTTTTCCTGAGTAGTTTAACGGAAGACAATATGAATAATACTAAAGGCTTTGTCATCTTACCTTTTAACAAATCAGTAGCAATTCTGCTATCACATGTCCCTTTAGAGAGTGAAGAGATACAGCGTTAAAATTAGTGTCTCAGACTCTAGGCAAATTTTTATGACTGTCCTTATAACGGTCTTGACCTTAGGAAACACACAATCATGTTTCAGTGCAAACCTTGAAGAGGTGTAGGAACAGCTAGAAGGCAAGTTGAGTCTTTTGTACGGGCATATAAACAACCAACCACTTAAATATTTCTTTCCTTTCATTCAGAAAGTTAGAAAGAAGAAAGATGTTGGCATGGGATGCCATGAGGTATTAGAACAGTTTTTGAGAAATTAGAAGAGCAGCAAAAATTACTGGTATCATAAAAAGCTCTAAACTGAATTCAGGAGAAGATTTTCCCTTCTAGTTGCACAAGCTGGCACGTCAGCCTTTGATGGACAGCACAAGGTGGAAACTTCCACTGCCTCCAAAAGATAGCACTTTTTCTAATAAAGTCTGTTCTGGAAATGAAGGAGCCAATAATTGCTATTAGCTCTAGCACACAGCCTGAGAATGCCAAATAGCAGTAAGCATAGAAACAGTTAATTTTAGAAGTTGATTTTAATAGGTCTTGGTTTCTTTATCGATAATGCAATTTAACTTAGGTATATATAATTAATAAGTTATTCACCTGACAGTCAATACAGTTAATGTGTATTTAGTTTATTTGCTGAGTTAATCCATCTGAAAGAGGAAAATGGTAGTAAGCCAAAGAAGATATGTATGGCGTTGACATATTTATTCAATAGATTGTTGGGGCTTCAATAAAATTAGGTTTACCAAATTAGAGAGTTGGTTCTTTAAGGCATTAGCAAGGATCATGCATTTTGAGTCCTATTTGTTAATGAAGATAGCAAAGACTAATACATTTTAAGTCTGTTTTTCTAATACACTTAAAACAGAAAAAGATTACTTTGATCTTATCAGATAGATGTGTTCAGGGGAGGAAATGTAAACAGCATTTTGGATAGACTGGAAGTCAGCAAGGTAAAGCCACACAGCAGAGGTGACTGTTTATATAGCAATCAAGAAAGGGATATAGTATTCCCATCTACGTTTTCAAGGCCAGTGACAAAAAGCAAGGAACAGTAAAGACCCCTGGACGATTAAGTATATATCCTGGCTATAACAAGCACCACATGAAACACTTTCCTTAATGTCTCTCTTAAAAAGGGTTAAATTACTTGCTACAAATACTTCCATTGAAAACTACTCCAGTCCTTCTGCCTCAAAATGGTTAGAAATCTTTATAATCACATAAAAGTCACCATGGTAAGGTCTGTCATTGTATTACTCTTTCATAAAAGTATTGCCATAATCTTCATTATTTGACTAGCATGATCACCTAGCTTGAGTATTTTCATACCAGGAATTCCCATTCCCTTGTCATATATTCCACCAAACTCCAAGTCTCCTAATTCACTGCCATACAAAATAGTTCTTATTTACCTGAGCATCCAAAGCTTTTCATTGTCTGTTCCAGATTGATCTAATTCTTCTGTAATATGGTTCATGAGTCTTGCAGAAGTGGTCTCACCACAAGAGAACATAATTTTGGGGTGCAGAGAGCTATGACAAACACATAATGTTTGGAATTGTATAGAAAGGATACATTAAAAACTGAGAGCTGCTGTTCTGAACACACATGTGCCTATAGCAGAAATTGTAAAAAACCCAATAATTAGAGAAAGCAAACTCCCAAGGTAAGCTATTACATGATAAGTTCTCAAAGCTTATGTTCTAGTTCTGTATAGATTTTTAGCTTATCAGAAAAAAATTCCCCCGGAATGTAATTTAAAAGGTCCTGATGTAATTTAAAAGGTCCAATGTGAAGGAGTTGGTATTAGCAAAAGTACAGAAGTACTGCAGTGGCAGCTATCATTAGAAGCTAGCTAAAAAGCTTGAAAGGTTCTGTAATATAGGACCTCTATATAACATGCAGCAACAAAAGAAATCTGGTGAAGCTGGTGAAGGGGCTGGAGAACAGCCCTTATGAGGAACGGCTGAGAGAGCTGGGGTTGTTTAGCCTGGAGAAGAGGAGGCTGAGGGGAGACCTCATTGCTCGCTGTAACTACCTGAAAGGAGGTTGTAGAGAGGAGGGAGCTGGCCTCTTCTCCCGAGTGACAGGGGACAGGACAAGAGGGAATGGCCTCAAGCTCCACCAGGGAGGTTTAGGCTGGACATTAGGAAAAAATTTTTCACAGAAAGGGTCATTGGGCACTGGAACAGGCTGCCCAGGGAGGTGTTTGATTCACCTTCCCTGGAGGTGTTTAAGGCACGGGTGGACGAGGTGCTAAGGGGCATGGTTTAGTGTTTGATAGGAATGGTTGGACTCGATGATCCGGTGGGTCTCTTCCAACCTGGTTATTCTATGATTCTATGATTCTAAAGGGAAGGAGCTTCAAGGAGGTGAATTAGGTGGGAAAAAAAAAAGAGAGAATTCGCAGAGAATGTAGCACAACTGAAGGTGTGGGAGGTCAGAATGAAGATACAGGAAAATGACTGTCACCACAAGACTGGAGACAATGAGCCATTTTAATTTTTACTAAAATCCGTAAAAAAAGATTCATGCCAAAATCTGTTAGTGATTATATATATGGCCTTGGTTGACAGTCCAGTGCAGGAGTTACCTGATGTATGGCTTTAGTGTGAAATGTGACATTTTTAGTAGGTGTTATCAGCAGTGATCCATCACGACATAATATGTAAGATTACCCACTGGAACCCAGTCTTTTTGCTACAGATGATTTTATTTATAGTTTGTGCAGGTGCAGATGAGGCAGTGAATCCAGGCTAGCATATGAAGAGTCGAACAAACAACCAACCTTCCTTCTGGATTGTGCTTTGAGATAGATGGGGAACTGTCAGTCAAGCATGTCATGTAAAAAAGCTAACAAAGGCTTTAAAAGGACACTTAACTCCAGGACACAGCTTTGGCTGTTTGCTCTGGATTTTGTGAGGGAGGGAGGTTAGTAAAGGTTGGTGTTTCAAGGGAGGATGGTGTTGTTTGCATTTCATTTATTTTGTTCTTTCTGATTGCCATTTGGCAAGGAGTGGCTTTGAACTTTTAATTGTATATTTAGTTTTTATCAGAGCACAGACCCGTTCTGTCCTTTCTCACTCTCCACCCTTTTCTTCTACAGTCTCCACTTTACTGCTTTCTTCCTTCTGTCTTTCCTTTCATCTTCCACCCTGACAATAAACAGTCTGGAGCTGAATCCAGAGAGCAGAAATGGCTCTGATTCCCTCCCCACCCAATAAAACAGCATCCAGATTTTAGCTGTGTGGTATAGGGTCTGTCTGTAGCGATGAAGAAAGTAACACAGAATGATTAGGCAAGGAGGAGGATTTTCCTCAACCAATCTTCAATACTAAAGATGCTCCCACATTAGCAGGAATGTTTTTGTATGAGGAAATGACCACCAAGAAAGGAAGCAGCAGCAGCCTAGGAAGAGGTGGAGCCTGTGCAGAAAGGATGATGAAAATGCAAAGGATTAGGAGCCTGGTTGCCTCTTGATGCACCAGGTATTTATGTCAGTAATTCTCATTAGGTTTAAAGTGAATAACAGTCACAAATGCCCTGGGGACTGAGAGAAGAACGGATTCCTTAATGTTTCCATGAGGAATACTTTGAAACCTTCATAAAACATTCATATTTGATGGAAAGGAAAACCTATTTTAATAAAACATGTTTACCACTATTATACAATCAGCAGTTGGCATTTTATCTACTTGAATATCATGTATAACATACTTGCATTGCCAATATGTATTATAAGGCTAAGATCACTTTACTTCCTATTATTGGTTTAACTAACATTAACAGCTCATTTTACTGTAACCTCAGAATTGACTATTTTAACTAAGCAAGCCAGAATGGACCCAAGTTTACAGAACAGTTTCTTTTTTACTTTCTCTAAGACCCTCTTTCTGTATGTGGCTTCAAAGGCAGACACCTGAACCACGAAAGTGTTGAGTTTAAAGGGATTGCTACTTAAGGTTTACTTTACTGCCTTAAAGAAGACCAGTTAGGTTGGAGATCCTGGTGCTGGATGCTGAAAACAATGCAGCAGACGTTCCAAACTATAGTTTGTTGACCAAAAAGGGGTGTCACTAGACACCCAGCATCCCATAAAGTAGTTTACCAGGCTGCTTCAGAAGGCCAAAGTGTCCTGCAGTCTCTGTGCCTTATGTGCCATTCCTATGGGGAGGCTCTTAAAACACCATGGCATACAAAATGGCATTAGATGCCTGTGTTCAGGCAACTCAATCCCATCTTTAAAACATCCACTGCTTCCAAAATATGTCTAGGGATGTTTTGCTTGTGACTACACCCCGCTAATGTCCTTTGCCTATAGAATGGCACAAGGCATTCATAAAACAATGCACACAGCTACTTAAAATACCCAGGTTTGCACATACACTGGCACTGAAATACATACAAATAATTCATAGGAGAGCAAGAAAAGCAAGCTCTGATCCATAAAAGCCTTTCTCTGTCCTGGTGTAATTATCTTCATATAATAAGAACATTCCAAGTCAAACTAACAAGTATCTGTTGTAGATGAAAATTTAATTATCATAGGTTATTCTTAATTCATGTGCATACATGTTAGAAATCAAGGATAAAATCTGTCCAGGTTCTGGTGCAGCTGTGCAGGTACAGGTGCGTGATCTTCAGTGTTTTATACACCTTTTAATGGTTACTGACATTTCAGCCATTGTGAAACTAAGAGTAGTACGTGCTTAAAGCTCACATATCATGAGTAAAATCTGCCACACTTCTTGAGGAAATGTTAAAATGTTCAACATCCGTGTTCTCAACAAGTAAATAACACATTATAGGGCTACATTATGACCAGATTATATCTATTAGTTACTGCTGTGCACCATGTAAATCTCCAGATTCCCCTGGGAAATGAGAAAATCATTTCAGACTTCAATAACTAACAATCAGTTATTGCTCTGGGCAATAATAAAGCTGAATGCAATTACCTAAAGTGAAGTTAGCAGTGTAACAAATGAAATACAGATTTCTTTCTCTCCTAAAACAAATGTAGCATCTCCTCATCACACACTACTGCATGGTATAATAGGGTCTTCTAAATACTGTATTGTCTAAACAGCCTATTTGAGATTTGAAATATATGTGATTAAAACTTATAAAAGTTACTTTTTATGACATCACTTGCATGATTAGTGCTAGAAAAAGACTAACTGGCTCTGAAACTGGAAAGTAAAGCACTCATTCTAGGAAAACAGATTTCAAAACAAGATTTTCTGCTCCCAGTAGTACTTCTCCTCGCACAGTAAAGATAATTTACCCAAAAGGGAAATAGAAAATTTCTGTTCATAAAACGCCTTTGATCAGATTTTTCTCAAAACACATTAGAGTTGTAAATGCAGCACTTCAGTCTTCATACTTATCCTACCTCCTGTCACATTAATTTATTATTTATTCTGCTAATGTGAAAATGTACAGTCTGTTAAGGAGGCAAAAAAAGTTTTTATTTTAAGCTGATTTTTAAATGAAGTGTTTGAGAACTGAAGTCCCTAGAAGCTAGAACTTTTCTTAACTTAGCAGTGGATTGTATAATATAAAGCATATGCATAAATGTTTGCAGAATGAGGATTTCTGCATGTAACTCTGCAACGACTAATATTTTCAGTAAGAATGAAGAGATTAGATACCAGCTGAAAGAAAAATATGTACAGAAATATTCATAACTAAGAATAATACTGGTTTTCAGCTGTGCTACCTTTTGCCTTGTTATGTAGGGTAAGTATTAATTCTCCATGTTGAATTATTGCTAATTAATTATTTGCATGCACTTCCTCTTTGTCAATACAGAATTCAAGTGTCCAATATTTTGTTGTTGCAGGGCAGCTCATTAATGTTACACAAAGCTCAGTTTTAGAAATTTTCAGGCAAAGAATATTTTTTTATTTCACATTTATATGGTGCATAGTTCAACATATCATTAGCATTACCAGCATTAGTAACAATATATTTACAAACACATCAAAGCAATTGCAGTCAGATCTGGCTGCCCTTCATCTGGGTAAAAGTTTTATTGGAATAAAGATACTGAGTCAGTTATGTTCTAAGCAGATGAAAATGAAAAGATGGCTCATATTGGCTATGCTAACCCTGAAAATAACCATTTAAAGTAATTCTAGCTTATATTTACATAGTTCTGATATAAATCTCATTTAAGAAACAATAGAATCCACACAGTCATTAAAGCAGGGCAGCATCAAGAAGAGCCATGATCTACAGCAGCTATTATAAAACATTACAGTGCAAAGTTACATCATTTAGGGTCAGCATTTTCATAGTTAACTGGAGCAGCGCTTGGCAATTATTTGTAAGGTTTGAGGAGTTCCAGCTTGTTACTACTCAACTCTTATTCCAACCCCTGCAAAACAAGGATAATGGGGATGCTCTCCATGAATACTGTTTGCCATTATGAGTTTAAGATCAAGCATCCAAACTCTGGGTTTGATAACATTTAGATACAATTTTCATTGGGGAGAATGAAATTCACAAAGTTGTATCACAGTCCAGGGGAATTAAGGAACTACTTATGCTACATCTCTCTACTTGTGGCCAGCCCAGAAACATGGGTTATGTCTTTACTTACATAAGCGGTTTGAAGTGCTGACAGAGAAGGCATCCACGTTGTCCTTGAATTCAGGCTATGTAAAAATCCCATCTATTTCTCCTAGCAAGTGATGCCAGGGTCTTTCTAGGAAGGATCCTTCTGGCTTGTGTCAATCATTACCAAAGGAAAAAGGTGCTTGGGAGGCCAGTCCTGCCAGTCATGACATGCCAGCTACAGCAAGGGAGTTGTAACCATCTTCCTCCCCGACAACAAGAAAGGACCAGCAGCAAATGTGGTGCAGAGGGCAGCCTTGACATCGCTCCTGCATTTCAGCGGCCTGCAGCCATGATGCATCCCATCAATGGGGCAAAGGCTGCAGAACTAAAAGACCTGCTTTCAGGTTATTAATTTGTTATTAAGCTAATTAGGAAATTTTGGCTGTCCACTTGTGTCTGTGGGAAGAAATGGCAAAGTGTGACTTTCCTGATAACAAAACAATAGAGCATCTATTAAGAAATAGAAAGTGAACTAAAAAAAAAAAAGTAGCTATTATTGAAAATACACTTCTGCTGAGGTTTTGCAGGGAATGACTGCAAGACACACACATTACAATTTTTGCCAAAGCTCCAGTTAAAATATAAATTCATTTTGATAAAAAATGAGAACAGAAAGGTTGTCAGGTATTAAATAAAATTGAAGATGGAATTAATATCGAGTGATAAGAATCTGTTGCTAATGTGGAACCATTAAGACATTTTTTAACAAAGCCAAACAAACTGTTACAAGTGATACATACAAAGATGGGAGGCTTTATCCTAAAAAAAAAAAAATAAAAAAAATTAGAAACTATTATGGTCACTGATTCCCAATGATTTAATGCAGTTTGCCAAAACAAATCTTTGAAAAAGCATGTACTCAGTTGTTGGATATAAAATAATGTAATAAAGTAATAGTCAGGGTTAATGACATAGTTTAATTCTGAATTTTTCACTGATGGGATCATTTTTGGAATAACTCATGCACTTCTATCTTCTATATTTTCAAAAGCATTTTGAAAAATTAGATAGACCCCAGCAAATAACTGTAAACATTACGTGACAGCTAAAGGTAACTCCTACTAATATGAAATCTCAGTAAAACTTCTTAAAGCTCAATAAATACAGTTTATAAAGGAGAGTTAGACTGGGGTCTGATGATAGTATATAAGCACCTTCACTGTAAAAAGATACTGAAGACTTCTCTACCAGATAAAGACAGAACAAGAGGCAATGGCTGAAAGACAGAATCAAATTAATTCAAAAGAGAAATTAGGAACAACTTTCTTTGGCAGTTATCTGTTGATCTTAACTATGAAAGCTATTAGTTGTGGAAACAAACTGCAGCAGAAAAATGACTAATTCTCCATCTCTGGATTTCCATAATTTCTTTGCAGAGTGTACAACACTCTCATACTCACGTCCCTGTGCTCTGCAAATCTCAGCACAACAGTAAGTGGGCAAGTTTTAAATGAACAGGATATACACACTGTGAATTCAATCACCTAGCCTTCATATCTGACTGCAAACTACTAATCTGGGGAACATGGGCATTGTTGCATTAATGTCCATGATGAACTACACTTTTTCTGAAATACATGCAACCTGTCAAAATGAGTGAGACAAAGCTCTGCAGGAGCCATACTTACTTTGGTCTGAATCATGCATCCATTTAATTGAATAATCTTGTTACCCATCCATAAAATACATAAAATAAATAGAAGTCTGCCCACATGAAAGAGATATTAAATGAGAAGAAATATTTCTAAGCAGCCTTAACAATGATATAAATGCTACTCTGATGGTAGTAACCTTAAAATAACATAAAATATTTTTTTAAGAAGAGGCAAATATCATACTTATCCACTTGAGATGTAAATCTATATGTATACAAAGGCGTTTTGGCTAAATTACAAATTTCCTTTCAGGAAGGGGCAAAAGCAGAGCTCCTCCACAAGAAAGGTTGGTCAGGAGCTGCTGGCAGCTGCAGGGTAGGCACTACCCTCACTGGCAGGACCAAAATCCACAGCATCTGTATGTGATGGGCAGAGCAGGGGAGACACTTGGGTCCGCTGATTACCACAGATAAGGCAAAGCAAAGAAACAGGCAGGGACCTCTGTTTTAAAGTTGCTGCCTGATTTCATGTTTTGTGTACTCTCTTTTTTATTTTTTGGAAATTGCAAATAATTGCTCCTTATTTTCACTCTCTCTGCAAGTAATGACTTTGTGTCCCTCTTCTCACATTACCTTTCTTTTCCAGGATGAAGAGCTTTAATCAATTTAATCTTCTCTTTTACAGCATCCAAATCTGATCATCCTTGTTACCCATCTCTGTAATGTTTTGTGGGTTTGTCTTTCCTGAGACAGCATGACAAGGCATAGTACTCAAGATGCAAACATGTTCTTACATATCGTGGTATAACGATGATTTCTATTTTGTTCTCTGTTTCTTTCTAAACAGCTTTGATTGTTCTGTTTTGATTACTGGATCCCTGCTAAACACTGAGTTGATATTTTAAGAGAACCATCTACAGTGATGCTAGGATTTCTTTCTTGAGCAGTAAAAGCTCCCTAAGACTGTGTCTATAGCAGTACATCGAACCCTGATCCTGGGCACTTAGATTTCATCACCTGTGCTACTAAACAGCTACAACAGTCCCCAACAAAGTATTGTGCTATACTAGCTAGCTCTCTCCCAAACTACTCCCAAGTTTCCAAACCATTCAAACTTCCTGAAGCAGGAGTCATAATCCACCAGGAATCATTACTAGGAGGTAGCCTGTTGGTAGCCACACTGTTCTAGAAGGTTAGAGGGAACACTTTATAATGTTATGGGCATGTGCCATGACCTCAGCATCAAAATCAGCTCTGGGTAAACCTAACATACAAGTGTGTTTCTTAGGAGACAAAAGGAAGACTTGGAAAAATGTGAGCTTATTGCTTAATGAGACAGGGGCCCTGATTACACAGTACATAGTAAACCCTGAGGTACTGAAGGACTTCTTTGCCTCACTCTTTACTAGGAAGATGGGCCTTCATGGATCTCAAGTCCCAAAGACCGGCAGGAAAGGCTATAGCAAAGAAGTTGTTCCCTTGGAGAGAACATAAACTGCTATGATGAAATGACTGGCCTGGTAGACAAGGGGAGAGCAGGGGATATTGCCTACTGGACTTTAGTAGGGTCTTTGACACCATCTCCTGTAAGATTCTAACAGACAAGCTGTTGATATCTGGGCCGGATGAACAGCGAGGTGGGTTGAAAACTGGCTGAATGGCTGGGCCCTGGGGGTGATGACCAGTGGCACAAAGCCTAGTTGGAGGCCAGTAACCAGCAGGGGTCAAGACTGTATCCAGTCCTATTTAACACAGAATCATAGAATGGTTTGGGTTAGAAGGGGCACAGTATACCCTCAGCCAGTCCACTGATGACAGTGTTATTGTCCCTTATTTGTCCTTTATTGTCCTGTATTTGTATTATCCTGTGGTGTATGTGAAGCCCTTATTGCTGTATTTCATAAGCCATTTTAAAATGCAGGCCCTGAACATTATGGGATGTTTCTGCTAATCTTTGAAATTTTACTTTTGATTGCTTTTAATTAATTAGTGTAATCAGAAAATCTTGTTGCTTTACTATTGAGTCATCCCAGACAGATCATTATGAATATGCCACTGCCCCACTGGTACAAAACCACCTGTTATTTCTATCTATTTTTTCTAGGACTTCAACAAGAGAAGTAACTTCTCTTTTATCTCAGTTTTCCAGCTATAATATTTTAACCAGTCACCCTTATGCATGCTTAGGTGACTCTTACAAAGGACTCTAACAGGCACAGGAGGCATAACCCTCATCTACAAAAATCATAAGATATCATAGAATCATAGAATCATAGAATAACCAGGTTGGAAGAGACCCACCGGATCATCGAGTCCAACCATTCCTATCAAACACTATACCATGCCCCTTAGCACCTCGTCCACCCGTGCCTTAAACACCTCCAGGGAAGGTGAATCAACCACCTCCCTGGGCAGCCTGTTCCAGTGCCAAATGACCCTTTCTGTGAAAAATTTTTTCCTAATGTCCAGCCTAAACCTCCCCTGGCGGAGCTTGAGGCCATTCCCTCTTGTCCTGTCCCCTGTCACTTGGCAGAAGAGGCCATCACCCTCCTCTCTACAACCTCCTTTCAGGTAGTTGTAGAGAGCAATGAGGTCTCCCCTCAGCCTCCTCTTCTCCAGGCTAAACAACCCCAGCTCTCTCAGTCGCTCCTCGTAATACCTGCTCTCCAGCCCCCTCACCAGCTTTGTTGCTCTTCTCTGGACTTGCTCCAGAGCCTCAACATCCTTCTTTTGGTGAGGGGCCCAGAACTGAACACAGGATTCGAGGAGCGGTCTCACCAGTGCCGAGTACAGAGGGAGGATAACCTCCCTGGACCTGCTGGTCACGCCATTTCTGATACAAGCCAAGGTGCCATTGGCCTTCTTGCCCCCCTGGGCACACTGCTGGCTCATGTTCAGTCGGCTGTCAACCAACACCCCCAGGTCCCTGTCCTCCAGGCAGCTTTCTAGACAGACTTCTCCTAGTCTGTAGCTCTGCATAGGGTGGTTGTGCCCCAAGTGCAGGACCCAGCACTTGGCCTTGTTAAACCTCATGCCATTGGACTCTGCCCAGCAGTCCAGCCTGTTCAGGTCCCTTTGCAGAGCCTCCCTACCCTCCAGCAGATCAACACTTCCACCCAGCTTAGTGTCGTCTGCAAACTTGCTAAGGGTGCACTCAATGCCTTCATCCAGATCATTGATAAAGACATTGAAAAGGGCTGGACCCAGCACTGAGCCCTGGGGAACCCCACTTGTCACTGGCCTCCAGCTGGAGATAACTCCATTTCCCACCACTCTCTGGGCCCGGCCATCCAACCAGTTTTCCACCCAGAAGAGTGCGCGCCTGTCCAGGCCAGAGGCTGACAGTTTCTCAAGCAGAATGCTGTGAGAAACTGCGTCAAAGGCTTTACTGAAGTCCAGGAAGACCACATGCACAGCCTTTCCCTCATCCAGCAGCCGAGTCACTTTGTCATAGAAGGCAATCAGGTTAGTTTGGCAAGACCTGCCTTATGTGAACCCATGTTGACTGGGCCTGATCACCTGGATCTCTTGCATGTGCTTCATGATAGCACTCAAGATCACCTGCTCCATGACTTTCCCTGGCACTGAGGTCAGACTGACAGGCCTGTAGTTTCCTGGGTCCTCCCTGCGACCCTTCTTGTAGATGGGCACAACATCAGCCAGACTCCATTCCAGTTTTCCAGGACTGTTGGAAGATGATGGAAAGGGGTTTGGCCAGCACATCCACCAGCTCCTTCAATACCCTTGGATGAATCCCATCCAGCCCCATAGACTTGTGGGTGTCTAGTCGGGCTAGCAAGGCTCCTCTTGGATCATGGGAGCCTCATTTTGCTCCTCTAGCTCCTGGGTTTGTACACAGACGGAACGACTTTCTTTACAATTAAAGACTGAGGCAAAGAAGGCATTAAGTACCTAAGTACTAAGAAGTACCTAGGTACCTAAGTACCTAAGAACTAAGAAGTACCTAGGTACCTAAGTACCTAAGAAGGCATTAAGTACGTAAGATATCTTCCTTCATAAGTAATATCCATCCAGTTCTATTTCCTATTGCAGTTTTAACCATTTCCCCTGACACATAAGTCAGATGTGCTGATCCTCCCAGCTGCTCTGTGTCTCACTTCCCACCTGTAAAACTTTGCAGCTACCCTCTTATCTTAGAGGACGGCAATGAAGATTAATTAACTATGTCATGTAAATATGGGTGTTATGAAAGATGATAAGGCATTTAAACTGCTGAGAGAACTCTAGTAAGTAGTTAATAAAAAAGGGAGACCAATAGCAATAAGAAATAAAAAAGTCTTCTCTTCTGCCAGTTAAAAATACACCTATTCAGCAAAACAATGGGGACTCTAGTATAATGCTTAGAAAAAGTATATGCCTCATTTCTACTCTCACTTTGTTGAGACTGAATTCCCAGTGATTAGCTCTTTATATATATATTCTTTCTAGCAGTATCACAGAATCACAGAATAACCAGGTTGAAAGAGACCCACCGGATCATCGAGTCCAACCGTTCCTATCAAACACTAAACCATATCCCTCAGCACCTCGTCCACCCGTGCCTTAAACACCTCCAGGGAAGGTGACTCAACCACCTCCCTGGGCAGCCTGTTCCAGTGCCCAATGACCCTTTCTGTAAAGAATTTTTTCCTAACGTCTAGCCTAAACCTCCCCTGGCGGAGCTTGAGGCCATTCCATCTTGTCCTGTCCCCTGTCACTTGGGAGAAGAGGCCAGCACCCTCCTCTCTACGGAGTTCTTCGTTATTAGATTTTGATTGCTCAGACAGCTCTTCAGAGATGGTAATCAGAGCACCCAGTAAATTTCCACTGTTGTGTTAAATGGACTGAGGTTCATGAGGCTGGGGTCTTACAGAGTATTCTTGGCTGGAGATCCAAAGGGACTTTGGCATCTAATCTTTCAGTTACCTAACTATTACTCCAACATCTAATTGTTCCTTAGATAATAGACTCTCAGAGTCTCATGCTGTATCAGCATGCCACTTTCACTGGCATGACAGCATTAGGTCTGGTGGCACTTCTTAGGTCACACCTTTTACAAGGATTAGACTCTTCATGGAGAAGAAATTCCTGTTTTACTTTGCAGCCCAGAGGAAAGGGTAGTCATCTGGTGGGAATTCTTTTCAGCCCATTCTTCTACTTGATTCAAAAGAAAGACTGGATTTCAGGACGCACACTTGCTAGGAGAAGGCCCTAAGTATTCTGTTCCTGGGTAACTGGCTGTATGAGGAAAACTTCTTTGTTTCTCCTGCTGATGTGTTCAACTCTGTATTAGCTAATGGAATAGTAATGTAGACAGGGAGACATTGCATAATTCAGTTAACACATAGATCTGGGATGGGACAGAAGTGAGATCAACTCCAGAAGTAACGGAATATTCTATTATTCATACAAAATGGAGATTTCTGAGGGAAGGTGAGAAGAACTGTCAACTGAGTTATTTGGGACACTATCCTGCAAGACGGAGAACCTGGCTCCCAAAGTACAATACAAATAATTTATACAATTATAAATAAGTTTTCATTTCCTAGAAGGCCACACTAATATTTGGAGCAGAGCATTTCTTTGGTTAATTTTGGCATGGCAAAGCTCACATTCATTCTTGGATGCCGAGCTTTTTCTTTGATGCTATAACAGATCACTACTATGTCAATACTTAAGAGGTTAGTTTTTGTTAAAAAATGAACCAAAATAGCGTCACAGTGATCTTCAAAATACATGCTTTTTCCTAATATGAAATGTATCATTTATCTAATTAAAACAGTAAATATGAAAATCTTCTCCCACAACACAGATGACAGTTGTTGAGGTGTAAGAACTATATGTGTTACATCGAATCATATTTCCAAGGACTGTTTTAGAAAATACACTATATATTATAATGTTATTATTCTTCAGTTTGAATCAGGATATATACATATATATTTAAAATTATTCAGGTGTCATGAGTCATTAGAATGTTCAAATTAAATTCATAAGACCAGATAATCTCTATTATATAGGAAACCTGTTAATATTGTACAATATAAACAAGGGAGGAGGTATTCTGCAAGATCCCCAAACAAATTACAGTTTACCTCTGTCTTGCAATAGTGCCTGTTCCAAAGACCTCTGAAGTTTTGGATTGACTCAACAGGGTTTGGATATGGCCTTAAAGCAGTAAAACCTTTGTTGAATGTTTACAGAGAACCACTTAGTCAGTGCTGGCTTAAGAAAAGTAAAAGGAAATAAATTAAATGCATATTCCAGTGACATAAACCTCATGAAGAATTAACTAGGATAAGCACTTATTCTAGTTGGTGCACTGTCGATCTGAACAATGCAGACAAAAATAATAATTAAAACATAGCTTCATGCTGAGATGAAACTTCCAAGAGTGTCTACTGTGTTAAGCTTATGATTCTTCTAGTTTTGTATTCGCAAGCATAATTATGTCCCAGAGGCAACAGGAGCTACTGCTTGTCAGTCCCTATTTCCCCCTCCGAAAGGAGATTAATTTCTTTACACAGAAATCCAAAAGTTGATGCCAGAGCAATAATAATAATGTAAACAAGTCCTTTATTCTTTTAATCTGGAATGCATAATTTAATGGCACAGTTGTATAAATAATGAAAATACCACATCTACTTTAGACAATTAAGGATAAACTGAAGGTAACATTTAATGTAGTATTGATTGACTATCAACAAAATGACGGCAGACATCTGTATGGATGATAGCAGTTAGGAAAATGCTACCAAGTCTATCAATACAGATTAAGTAGTAGTGGGATGGAGCAGACTTGATGGCTCAGAGTACTGGTAATGGAATATGGAGCCTTTCACCTCCAGCACACTTACTCCAGCCAGCCTAGGTCAGCCTGTGACTGCAAGTCATTACCATCAGACGGCTCTTCAGTGAAATGAGTTTGTCCTAATGGCAGGCTGTCTGCATCACAAAATGCACCATTTATCATGACTGACACTGTGTGGATATTTTCAGCTGGAAGGCTGGAAGGAGAGGATGGGTTCTGCATTCCTTTGATCCCTGTGGGAGCAGGTGTAAGGGCAGTTCTCCAGGGTTCTCTGCTATGGGCTATGCTGCAGAGGTTTTAGGAATGTCCAGTTTTAGGGACCGTGGTGCTAAATATTAACCAAGCAAAGAGCAAGACGAAGGCACTTGTGCTGAAGAGATTGCAAATGAAATGTAGGACAGGACATGAACTAATGGACAGAAATGGGAAATACAGGAGAAACATGATTAGAGTAAGCTCAGCACACCAGTGTCCTCAAGTTAGAGTAGCCATTCTGCCGTACTTCTGTTTTTGGATGCATTTTAGAGTCATAGTGTTACATGGGAGCAAGCACAACAGGGTTTGTTAAAAAAAAAAAAAACTTGAATAACAGCACAGTGGAACCATTATCCTAGGTCAGTCAGAGGTGAGAAGCAACATTTAATGCTAAGTGAAAACAAAACAGGATAGAAATAAAGGATTTCAAAATGAAGGCAATGTGCATGCAGAGCCAGTGTAGAGCTGGGAAACACTGGAGAGGTGTAAAGTGAGGAGTGACATGGACAAAGGGATGAGCTAAGGGGATTATTTCTTTCAGCAGCAGTTCTGGTTGTATATGAGCAGAGCAAGACTATCTGTCAAAGCCTCCAGAAACGACATTGTTAAGAAGTGACAGGAGCATAAAGAGAGTTTCAGCTTTGTGGTTGGATGGGGAATACTGTATGTTTTAGAAGTTCTGGAGAAAGATATTACCTGAAAGATTTAACAATAGACTGAATAGTAGCATCAATTAAACAGCTGTTTTATTGGCAACGTTCATACTGCAGTCCTGGATGCGAGATGGGGCAAAACTCTTACTCAGTAATAGTGACTCTAAAAAGGATGAAAGAAAAATAATTAAGAACATTTTTTCACATCTTTGAGCCTAACCTGATGGTTAGACATACATGAGGAGACATCAGATTAGACAGTAGACAAGTTGTTGCATTTTGGGGAGTTAGCTTTCTGTATGTTAAATTAATCTGTGTTGTCAACTTGGAACAAAGATGTTGAGCATCATTTGCCAACCTTTTATCTACTGAACTCTAAAAGCTCAGGGACTGCTTCTAGCTCTGCAAAAGATAAATAAGAAAAGGAAGCTTATTTTCAGTAGGCTTAATTTCTATTCAAAAATTTATCACAAATCATTAAGTTGAATTCCACTGCGTAGAAGGAGAACAAAAAAGGGACAGATTCTTGTCAAATTGTCAGAGTAAAGCTGAAGATCTTGTGAAAAAATGAGATGTAGGGAGAAATCCAGCAAAAGACAATCACTGAAAACAACAGGCACTATATTTGGTCCAAAATTTTGTTAAATAAACCCCTGTAAGTTTAAAAAAACACTTTTGGACTTTTAAATCCATCTGCTCAGGGAATATGGCACCAAACTGATGGGTATGGCAAGATCAGTACAATATTCCTATCTGACTGATATACATTTCACGTATACTTACATATTTAGTAATTTAATCCCTTCTGTATTTATACCTGTAACAGATAGGCTATAAATATCTAAACCCCACATATACTCTACCCAGGCTGGTTCTTATTCTACAAAACACAGCAAGCATGTTACTAGTACTTTCTATCATCTAAACGTCAACTGCCCTTCTTCCATTCCACCAATGTGCATGCCTTCCCTGCAGAAGAAACCTCGTAATGGGAAATAAACATTTTTCTCATAAAAGGATTCCTGTTAAGAATGAAGAAATTAAATTCAGTGTGACTAAAAATAGTGAAAATTTCTCAGTGGTTGTAGAGCTTGTTTTCATGAAGTCATAATTCCTTATGACTTCTTCTCTATAGATTCAGTATCGAGGCTGCTGGGCATACACAGGTTTATTACTTAGAATAACTTGGTGGAGAAATGAATATTGTAATCAGGTGAAATTAGGTGAAACTGAACTAGGACTAAATGTATTTTGCTACAAGGATTCACAAGAACAAACTCCTCAGGACTGGTTCAGATAATGCAAAATCAGGTACAACAGCTATTTGAACCTGATTGCTGTTTGTGCAAAATACTATGTTCAAATGTCCATGAGCACAATCATGTATCGGGTTTAACTGAATGATATTAAACCATCTATGAATCAAAATAAATTATTAAAATATTTTACATACTTATGGTTCCACGCTTACTGTTAAGAATATGAATGACATAAAATATTGATGAAAATTCTGAACAGACATAAAACTCAGATGTGGTGTCCACAGTGCATATGAGTGTGACAACCCTCATCCCCCAGGGAACAAGATACCCTGGGAAGACACACCACCAGGTTGTGTCCTGTGAACTGCCATGTTCAAAGAAGCTAAACACCCTTAGTGTGAGATTTCCTGGCAGAAAAGGTACAAATAAGGCTTTGTGCCTCATCATTCAAACCCAGGATTGGCTGTATTTCTAAGAAAGCTGTCTCATTTCAAGCCATCCATCAAGGTTGCCTGCAGAGATGACTGGGGAAAACGCTGTGGTTTGGTATGCATGCCAGGCACAAGCTCTGATTAATCAACTTCTCTGTAGGCTCCTTCTCCACACAGTATGTGTGTCCTCTAGAAACATCGGAAAGTACAGCTGAGTATAGCTTTCACTTCCTAGGCCACAGAGGTAAACAAATGCAAATATTTCTTTTTTTGTGTATTTTTCCTTTCAGAGGAGTGTTACACTTGGTTATCGACTGCTATTTTGCAGGAGGCAAAGCATGCACTTGCAATGCTAATCAGAAAGCTGTTCCAAGAGTCAGTGGCTTACTTCTTACACTGAAGTAAATCCCAAGCATAAATACAGGCTGGGTGGAGAATGGATTGAGAGTAGCTCTGAGAAGGAGGACTTGGCTGAGCTGATGTATGAGTAGCTCAACATGAGCTGGCAATGTGTGCTTGCAGCCCAGAAAGCCAACTGTATCCTGGGCTGCACAAGAAGAAGTGTAACCAGCAGGGTGAAGGAAGGGGTTCTCCTCCTCTACTCCACTCTGGAGTACTACACCTCATCTGGAGTACTGCATTCAGTTCTGGAGTTCGCAGCACAGGAAAGACATTGACCTGTTAAAGTTGAGCCCAGAGGCACATAAAGATAATCAGAAGGCTGGAGCACCTCCCATATGAAGACAGGTTGGGAGAGATGGGCTTTTTTAGCCTAGAGAAGAGATAGCTCTGTGGGGTCCTTATAGCAGCCTTCCAGTACTTCAAATAGCCCTACAGGAAAGCTGGGAAGGGCCTCTTTATCAGGGAGTGTAGTGATATGATGAAGGGTAATGTTTTGAAGTTGAAAGAGGGTGGATTTAGATTAGGTATTAGGAAGAAATTTTTTTACTGTGAGTATGGTGAGGCACTAGAACAGGCTGCCCAGAAAAGGTGTGGACGCCCCATCCCCAGAGGTGTTCAAGGTCAGGCTGGATGAGGCATTGAGCAACCTGATCCAGTGAAGGGTGTGCCTGTTCATGACAGTGGGGTTGGAACTGGATGGGCTTTAAGATCCCTTCCAACTCAAACCGTTCTGTAATTCTATGATTTCCTTGTTGCAAAGGACCTGGCATCATCTCAACGTGGTGAAAGATTACCTGACAGGGTTTATCCCATGTATTATATTTTTAGGACCTTAAAAGTAAGTTCCTCCTGAAGCAGGCTTGTGATGGTGATGATGTGGAAGTGGCTATTTGCTTCTCATTCTATGTTTCTGACATAGGCAGGCAAAAGAGCGGTACAAACCGAGCTGAGGGTGCAAAGGGAGGATGCTAAGAGAGTTGGGGTTGTTCAGCCTGGAGAACAGAAGGCTCTGCAGAGGCCTCATAGAGACCTTCCAGTATCTGAAGGGGGCTACAAGAAAGCTAGGGAGGGACTCTTTGCAACAGCTTGTACTGATAGGACTAGGGGCAATGGGTATAAACTGGAGAAGGGCAGATTTAGACTAGACATAAGGAGAAGACTCCTGGAGTGCATTGAAGATAATTTCTTAACCCAGCTGATAGAGACCCTCAGCTGAGGGGATGCAATACTGGACCTGAGGGTCACTAATACAAGTGAACTTATCAGTAACATTAGGATTGGAGGCAGCCTGGGCTGCAGTGATCATGCACTGGTGGAGTTCAAGGTCCAGAGGGATATGGGACAAGCGAGGAGTATAGTCAGGACTCTAAATTTCAGGAAAGCAGACTTACAGCTCTTTAAGGATTTACTTGGTAGGACCCTCTGGGACATGGTCTGTGGGGACAAGGGAGGAGAACAGAGTTGGGAAATATTTAAGGATGCTTTCCATAAAGTGCAAAAGTGCTCCGTCCCCAGATGTAGGAAATCAGGCAGGAAAGGGAAGAGACCAGTGTGGTTGACTCGAGATCTGCTGGTAAAACTCAAGAACAAGAAGGAACTGTACAGGCAGTGCAAGAAGGGATGGGTAACCTGGGACGTGTATAGGGACGCTGCCTGGTTGTTTAGGGATGAGGTCAGGAAGGCCAGTGTGCAGCTGGAGCTAAACTTGGCAAGGGAAGTGAAGACCAACAAGAAGGGCTTCTACACTTATGTCAATGAGAAGATGAAGGTTAAAGAGAACATACCCCCACTGATGGTTTAAAGTGGTGGCCTCGTATCAACAGACGAGAAAAAACCTGAGGTACTCAACTTTCTTTCCTCAGTCTTCAGTGATAACTGCTCTCCTCACCCCTCCTGGGTCATGGGACATCAAGATGGTAACCAGGGGGGCAAACACCCTCCCATTGTAGAGGAGGATGAGGTTCATGACCACCTGGGGAACCTGAACATGTATAAGTCTATGGGATCTGATAAGATGCGCCCTACAGTCCTGAGGGAATTGACAGATGTGGTTGCCAAGCCACTCTCCATGATATTTGATAAGTCACGGCAAATGGGAAAAGTCCCTTCCAACTCAGAGTATTCTATGATTGTTTGATTCTTCATGATGAGGGTGGTGAGGCACTGGCACAGGTCGCCCAGGGAAGCTGTGGCTGCCCCATCCCTGGAGGTGTTCAGGGCCAGGTTGGATGGGGCCCTGGGCAGCCTGATCCAGTGGGAGGTGTCCCTGTTCAGGGCAGGGGGGTTGGAACTGGATGATCTTTACGGTCCCTTCCAACCCAAAGTATTCTATGATGCCAAAATACCGAGGGCCGAGCTGCCAGCGTGTCCCAAAGCGCGGCCCCCGGCACCCGCCGGGCCGGTTCCCGCCGCACCTGCGGGCGCAGCTGCTGGAGCCTCCGCAGCTGTCGGGGCAGCCCGGGCCCCGCCGGGGCGGGCGGGAGGCGTGGCGGCGGGGGGCGGCCCCGGCGGCAGGAAGCGTCCCCGGCCGAGAGAGGAGGGAGGAGGCGGAGCTGTCGCCGCTCGGCCCGAGGTACCGCGCCGCTTGCCCGGGGGTGGGCGAGGGGCCCGCGGGCGCCGCGGTCGTCACGGCAACCAGGCCCCCCCCCCGCCTCTGCCCCGCCGCCTCGGGGCGCGCGGCCGCGCCGCCGCCATTGGCCTGCGGGCGGGGAGCGCGCGCCGCGCCGGCCGCCGCCGCCATTGGCCGCGGGGAAGCGCTCGCCGCCGCCATTGGCCGCGCCGCCGGAGGGGCCCGCTCGGAGGGGACGAACCCGCGCTCGAGGCCGGGCCCTGGGTGTGAAGGCGCCCCGGGCTGCCCCGCGCCCTGCGGGGGCTCTGGGGGTCGCGGGCGCACGGCCTTCCCCAGCGCTCATCCGACACAGCCCGGGCGTGTTTAGCCGGCGGGGTGGAGTTGGCAGGCGTGTCGTGTTCCGGGTACTGTTGGAATCCTTTGTGTTTTGTGCGCTGGTCGCACTTTAACGCTCGGAAGATCCTGGAGGGAAATATGGGAGCCGCAGTGTGAAGTGTTGGCAGGAATTTCTGCCAGCGTGTTCGTGTGGCCCTCAAAACTGGAGTGCCTGACGTCAGCCTACGTAGTTGTGAGGACAGGGCAGTACCAGAAAGCTCTTTTAAAAGATCTTATGGCATGACCAGGCTGTATGTAAGGCACGCGTGTTCGCACACAGTAAATGACCTACATGTCATACAGGGCTCAAGGTCGTTACAGTTCGGGTCTGGGCTCATTCCTAAAGAGCTAATCTGGATGCAAAGATACTGTTAATAAAGATGTGTTGACTTTCTTCCAGCCTTTGCTACTGATGTGTGACTTCCATAGCGGAAAGCTAGAAAGTGATGCTTAAGGGATACACAAAAATCTACAACTATGGGGAAAACTGAACCATTTCTGAAGTAGTGCTATTTGGCACGTCTTCTTTGGCTGAATCACTTCACCTCTTGGTACAACAGGCACTAGGGACAAGGTTCCTTGTTCAGAAAATGGTTTGTCTGCTCACTAAGGAAAAATTTGCCAGATGGTTTTGTTGGCATGATTATCTTTGATCATGAATTAGTACAATTTACCCATCTAGGACTTGTTTTCTGTCTTCATGGAAGCTGCGAAGAGTAGGCTTGCTTCAGGTCAGTACTCTTCAGTGAGGGCATAGAGAAAACAAAGAACTGTGGACTTTGAAATAAATTAGTCACACCAATAAAAACAGTTGACATATTTTCTTTTGGGGAAAGGGCAATTGCTGGCTTTTTTTCTGTTATTTTTCTTAAATATGTAAATCCCTTTTGTAATTTATCTTGTAATTTATAATCCTGTAATTTATGTACAGTCTTCTAGCTGAACCTGTCTGAGCCAGGAGTAGATGAACCCAACTGTATGACCTCAAGAGGTCCCTTCCAACATCAACAATCCTGTAATTCTGTGGAGCTGATTTATTAATTTAACCAAGCAGAGATTACAACAATGCTCTAGAATTAACTTCTTAGTCTCTCTGAACTAGTAATATGTATCTGCAAAAGCAATGTAGAAAATACTCAGTTGTTGCAACACAGATGAGAGAACTTTTCAAATATCGAGGTTTTGAGGGCGTATTTCAAAGCAAATGATGAAAGCAGAGATTACTGTTAGCACTGGTAAAATTCCTTTTGTAATTAGCTGTAAATCTTGTTCCTACAAACATGAATATGTGTTTCTATTAAGTTCCATAAAAACAGGACTATCTCTTGCATTACAAATGGAAGCAGCTGAGTTCCTGAATTCAGTTAATGCATCGCATTGAATGAAAAGGATTTTTCCATACATCTTCCCTTAAAAACATTGTAGGAAAAGGCCAAATGCAACAAAATACATCCTTTCTTCATAAAATCAAGAGTAAAGGCAGTGCTATTATTACTTTTTTCTTGTTTTATTTTCATAGACTTGAATTTACAGAGTCAGTTTATATGCATTGGAAGATTCTACATGCACTTTTGCTAGTTCTCTAATTTCATAGCTCCTGCCATTACTCTCTGCAACCTCTTCAGAAAAGGAAGTGAGTTTGTGTGCAAGTTTTATAGCAGGTATGGGAAAATCCTCAAAGTCACTACTAGTCACAATTACAAAGCAAAGATTAGTCAAATCAGCTCATTATTAACTTATTATGTAGTCCAGTGTATATCTACGATTTACTTTGTTCAAATATTTCAGCCAAATCCTGCAGCTCAGTCTTAAATAACAACTTAAGCTCAGTTACTTTATGGCAGTAGCTCCAGGAAACATTCAATTTTAGTAGACTTCACATAGAAAAAAAGGCGAGTTGTTTTTTTTTGCAGTGCAATGAAGAGATTTTCCTTGGATTTTTCTGTGATTTTTTTTAGATACCATGAATTACTTTTTGTTTCTTACATAGTTTTAAAAATGTTTTCAAAAAAACCCAAATACCGTGAAGATTAGTTATGGTCAACTGCAATTGGAATTTTAGGGTTCCATGAGATTTTTCTGATAAACAGAAGTTCTTGGATTTATTTCCTTTAGGATACTTATATATTAATCTAAATTTTTCATTAGGCAAGACAAATTGTGAACTATAGGCTAGGATTGGATACTTTGGGAAGTGTTTATATGTTTCTAAAGCAGGCTAATGTTGCAAAATTGGGTTACATGTTAAAAAAACCCTAAACCAAGCTTAATATATCTTGGAGAGGTGAGTCACTACTAAGTGCTTATTCTTCATAAGTAAATTACTATGTTTATGTGTTATGAGATACATAAAGAGAACAAATCATGGTTGTAAGGTGTAGACAAAGAAGCTAATGATGTTCATTTACAGCAGAAGTCTCCCTGAATCCTCCGACCCTCTTATGATACTATTGTTGTAATATGGCTACTACTGAGAAACAGCACTGTGGAAGTGTATGTTTACTGAAAAAAATTCTGCTTTAAATTTTTCTGCTCTTGTAGATTTTTTTCATTTACTTGCAGATTTATGTTTTATTGAGGAAAAAATGCAAAGAGATTTACAGAATGCATCCAAGCTGATCATTTTTTAAAATAAAAAATGAAGTGTATTTCAGTGAATGGCTATCCTCATTTCAAATGAAGTCTGCAATGATTAAATATTAAAATGATTGATTGTTTAAATTACTATAAAAACTTTTGAGGAGATTATTACAAAGATTAACATTTTTCAATGCTTTAGTACTTCCAGAGTTTATCAATCACAGGCACAGTGAAACTGTTCTTAGTTAGCAAGCTAGTGATCTCATATATTATTGCAATTTTTATGCACAACATAATCGGCGTGGTGTTGTTGGTAGAGATGAGGAAACACAGTTTATGTTACAACTCCTTAATAATCAGTTTGAATCTTTTTGACACACAGAATAAGCAGGTAATATTTTTTTTTTTCTCCTTTGAAAAGAAGATAAGAAGGAAACATAGTTTCAGGAAAACTGTGATGTTTGCCATTTAAGAAGAAACTCTGTTCCATGTAATGACAAACATAGTCAGTCACTGGTATTGCTACAGAAGAAGATAAAGCACTTGCATGTGTTTTTCAAAGAAAGACTTGCATTAATGCAGCTTTAATATCCCAAAATTATTTGTCACAGCCTGTGATTCCTGATACATTTTTATTCTGTAGAATTATGTTTGCAGGTCATGGGAAAATGTCAAGGCACCCCAGGTGCTTTTGTATCCCTAGCTGCGCATAGATACCTCTGTAATTCAGTTGGCCGAGTAAACACTTACTTCAGGCATGCTTGGCATGGACAGTGCTAATCCCTTTGTTTCCTATTTCTTCTGCGTTTTTGTAGCAGCAAGGCTAAAATCAGTTAGTGATTTTGCCTGTCTAACTGCATATTGCAATGATACCACAGAGCTTTGTACAATACTGTTTACTATGTCCCAGGACTTTGTGCAGTGTTAAATATGGTAATTTGTATATCAAGAATATATTGCTTATTCATGTATTGTGGTTGTTCTTGGCATTGTCCTTTGTACATTAAGTTTTACTGTCAGAACCAAGACACGATTTGATAAATCAGGCAATGTAGACCCAAGAACAGGTGTAAAGAAGGATGGGAGATAGTCAAGAGAGGAAAGGTGAAGTAGAAATTCAGAAATAGATGTTGAACTGGTGAAGTGAATAAATGGGGAAAGACTGTTCTGACAGCAGAAGCTTACAGTGGAGAAGTCACCTATACCAGAAAGGGCAAGTATGAGAGAGGGAAAGAGCAAAGGTTAGTGCTGGGTTAATACTGAGAATGGTGTTGGGAAGTTAAAATCCAGAGGACAAACTGAAGTGCAACATTTTGTACACAGGTTTGTTGTCGGCTACTAATGCTGTTATTTCTATTATTTAGTAAAACAACACAATAAAAGATGAAGTTACATTGCCTGTAGTTGTTTACCTCTAGCCAGAAAGCCAAATTTGTCCTTGTATATTTCCATTAAAATAAAATAAATAATGGAACAAAATCACCTTTTATGTTGTGAACTGTTTTTTATAGTGGGAAACAGATTGGGTTGGAAATGTAGTAGATTTCAAAGTTTCAATTGTTTTCTCTCCGGCTGTGCTGTGTGGTGTAAATGAAGAAAAGGTTAAGTTTACCCATGATAATTCCCTCTCACATTTACATTATCAATCAGCCTTTGTAGCTTTTTGTGCTTTTATCTATTGTGTTTTCATTGTAATCTTTACATATGAAGTTCTCAATTCTACAAACTCTTATGCTCAAATTTATTCACAAATGGCTCTGACAGATGTGCTCTGGAAGCCTTAGATGCTGTAGTTTAAGATGCTGCCAGCTGGTCGCCTTCTCCCCACCCCTCAGACTGCAGTCTGTATGGAAGAGCCTGCAATACCTGCATCTCTGTTTGCTTCCCTCACCTTAACTTGAATTTCTTTTTGGATGGCTTGTGCTGTTGCATAGGCTGAGAGTGAGATCCTATGTCCTAGGGGAAGAATGTACCTCTTGTTTCCCTTTCTTACAGGCTGCTCATCCCTGGCTAAGAGGTGATTAAACACCTGGGGTCAGCAACATCTTAAAGCCGCTGAGATACCAACAGCTTGTTTATGCGATTCCCCTGTAGTTTCAAGTTGAACATGTTTTAGCCTTTCTAATTTAAACTACCTGTATTTAAAACTTGTTACAGCACCAAGTCAGCATGGAGGACATTTCAGTACTTGGCTTACCATATCACCATCTCTACTTAAACTCTCACCTCATGGGTTTTTTCTACTCCTAGAAGTGATCATGCCTCAAAGCTCACATGAAAATATAGAAATCTTTTATGTAGTACGTACGCCATAGAAGTTGTCCAGTAGGTGGTTTTAGTGTTGCACTTGTGTGTGGAGCTGATTACACTGCCTCCAATTAAGACTGCATCACTTGCTTTACTGCTAGACTAGTTTTGTATTACTTAGTTCTTGCCAAAAAGAAATAGCTAACCTGAAGCAGTGCATTACTTCTTGTGGTTTGGTGTCTTGGCTGTCAAACTGAAAGTATGCTACTTGTATAGCTAGCATTTAGATATGATTAGTTTCTTTATTTACTGTTACTCAACTAAAATTAATTTAAAAATTAGGACTGTGCAGTAACAATAAAATGGATAAAGAGCTGGTGAGCTGCCAGCACTTAGAATGAATGTCTGGAGGCCACTGTCAACAGATGAGAGCCTGTGGGGACTTGTGTTGAGTGTGATGCTTTTCACTGTTTTAGTCAGTTGTCTGAGTATAAATATAAAAGCAGTAGTGGCAAAGTATGGATGGTTCAATGATTACTGGATTGATGAAGAGTGGATGAAATTTAAAGCTTGGCTGAGATCATGGTAACAAAAGTCTGTTAAAACGCAGTTTGTCTGCAAATGAGTCCAGGAAGGAGGAATGCTGGATGTGTGTGCAGAATGGAAGATTCCATCTTGTAAAGCTGTGACTATGGGAAGACTTTGGGTTTGTGAGGAAGTACCTGTAGCCAAAGGGGATTCAAGCACAGGGCAATGGCAAGGAGGTCTGGTGCATCCTAGTAGAAGTGGGGGCAGAGCTAGGGCATTAGTTTAAAGCCCTGCAACATGACCAGTGCTGGAATTGTCTGTCTAATTTTTAATTCTATGAAAAACACATCCTGAAACATTTGAAAGCATAATGGTGGTCCTGGAAGACAGAGACTCCTGTTAATGTTACTACCTTTGGTAGAACAATAGAATAGCTTGGGTTGGAAGGGACCTTTAAATGTCATCTAATCTGCACACCCCTGGTAATAAGCAGGAACATCTACTTGATCAGGTTGCTCAGAGCCCTGTCCCACCTGACCTTTAATGTTTCCGGGGCTGAGGAATCTGCCACCACTCTGGGCAACCTGCTCCAGTGTTTCACCACCCTCCTTGTAAAAAATCTTTTCCTTATATCTAGTCTAAATTTACCCACTTATAGTTTAAAACCATTACTCCTTGTCCTGTCACAGCAGGACCCATTAAAAGTCTGTCTGTCTTTCTTATAAGCCCCCTTTACGTTCTGAAAGGCTGCAATAAGGTCTTCTTGGAGCCTTCTCTTCTCCAGGCTGAACAACCCCAACTTGAGAGGGGGCTCAAGCTTGCCATGATGTTTCTTACCACACAGATACCTTACCTCACCTGTGTTGGACCTCAGCAAGCTCAGCGATCTATCCTACCTGGCTGCTGCAGAGACCCTCCTACACACATAGTATTCTGTGTCCTAGGCAAGGCTGTGCTGCATCTGTGTGAATTTGTCATTTCTTCCCATTACAAGGGGCATCGAAGGCATTGATTCTTTTTTGTTGTAAATATGCATTGTGGAAAGCTTTCTTTAATATATTTTTTTCAACTTTAGATTTTGGTGTGATTAAACATAAATATAGTTTCAATGAAACCACAACAAATTGTAGCACCTAATATTTTTTTTTACTTTATTCTGCAGTTATAAAAATGTTAAAAGCAAGGATGGATACTGCTTTCTTTGGAATTGCTTTGGACATATGTTATTTAATTTATGAATTAATCTTTCCATAAGTTGGAGTTAAAAGGTTAACAAAGCATTCTTAGATTGCTGTTTACCTTTTTATTTTGAAAGATAGGATAATTTGAAAGCCTGGGTATACACAGCAGCAGACCACCAGGCTAAATAACCTAGGAAGAGGGTATTCTGGAAAACTGATTATTATAGAGACAAAACCTATTTAAAAAAACTTCAAACTGTTTTCATTTTAAGTACGCCAGTGGGGTTAAATAATATTAGTAACTTCTGTTAAAGTAACAGATCATAATAATTTAAAACAAAGGTCCCAGTGCAGTTGCTAATATCCTTTATGGCTTCAGTAAAATACATTTGAAATGATTTACAAAGCAAAGCTTCTGGATGAATTCTTCCAGTTATACATGGGAAGAGAGTCTGTTTATCTTCATGCATGTTTATATAGACCCATGGAAATTATGACCTAAATGTGGGTGCTGTACTAAAACATAGCCATATATGCAGAGTAAAGAATTCAAAGCACTTGCAGACTGTCATTTATTGCACAAAATTATTGTATATTGTATAAGCTTGGTACAATTCTGTATCCTGACCATAGAAGGAGTCTAGAATACATACTGTACCTTGGGACTTCAAGGGAAGGGAATGGAGTGTGTAGGAAAAAGCTCAGGGCAATGGTCCTCTGAGCAAGCTTGTCTCTTATCTGTTTTTGAACCTTGAGACTTAAGCTAAGAAATGGAAAAATGTTTTTCCTCTAATACATTGGTGTAGATTTTCATTAACTCTCATTAAAAAAAGCAACAAATCAGAGTGGAAGCAACTGGGATGGCTGTAAACCGGAGTGCATGGGATATTTTGGAAGCTGAAAGCAGAAGCAACTTGCCTCAAGTCCTTTGCAGAATACACCAGCTCTCCCTAAACTTCTTAAGCTGGGTTATGGGACTGTACAGCTTTTGGTACAGTGTTGGCCGGACCGCGTGGTTGTAGCAAGAAGGGAAAAGACCTACGCTTTCTAGTAATGTTGAAGTTGAATCTGTTTGTTCTTAGGAAAATTAGACTGAACTCATTTTACTGTATGGTCTAGCAGTTTTTTTTGTGTTGTATGCAGTCTATAAGGCTAGGTTTCAGGCAGTGTACTCCTGTGCTCGTAATAAAACTTTAATAAAACTTTATAGTGGTGCTGAAGCCTGCTTTCTCCTTTGACTCTAGCCAAGGGTATGTGCAAACCCCCAGTGCTTAGAGAGATGCACTCTAGAAATTGGATCAAATGGAGTGGATTGTTGTCTGCCATTTTATCTCAGGCTAGGGTTTCTGAAGAGATACTTGTGAGCTGATAGCTACTTATTAAATGCTGTCTTTTAGGAGTCTCATAACTATGCCATTCCATTTCTAACTAGTTTGAAGTGTAGGGTTCTCTCGTCAAGGGTATCTTTTAGGCCAGAGAAAGCCTCCCTTTCACATGTCAGAACCCAGGATCTTAAAAAATGTGCCAGCTGCAAAAGCAGCAAGCTGAGAACAAGTGTTCAATTTTGCCTTTCACTAATATTTTTACAGTAAATAAAGTTTCACATGTACTGCGTGACTTGAAATGTCAAAAGGAGTAATTTTTTCCAGTGTGTTGGTCTAGGTGTCATTCTTTCCCTTGGCATTCTCCTAGACAATGGACCCTACGGTAAAATTTCTTCTTCGTGACACAAGCACACTGTTCAGGAGCAATGGAAATAGACGGGAATGCAGCGTCCTCCCATCCTGTGTTCTTACAGAGAAAGCTGTGAAAAACACCCAGGCAGATATTTGCACAAATGGTTGCATCCAGGACCTTCAGGCGTTCATGTGACTTTATGCTATTTCAACTAATACTTTTCTCCTGATTTATGATTGTTCTTTCTGCTGTCTTATCTTCCTTCCACATTTAGCATGCTCTGCCTTAAAATGAGGCAAGTAAACCATTTGCCATATTTTCTGATGACTATCTGATGTTTATTTTTTCATTTGGTGCATAGAAAGGTTTCAGCCTGATTTTGACCCACTCCTTTAATTGTTCAAGATAGAGATTTTTGATAGATATCAATAATCTTATATTCCCTTTTTGCCTAAATAAAACATAAAGCTCCTGAAGAGATGGTATCATGTACAGTATTACTTTATCTTAAAAATCATTGCCTTTTATGGGATCTCTAGGTAGGTTTCAGGAGAGCGAAGTCTTGAACAATTTAGATGTAATCTGCAGAGAGGGTGCTTGGTGTATTTTTTTAGATTATTTTGGAAACTACTGAGCCACTGTTACTAAGTTGTACTAAACCTTTCACCCAATTATGGCCTAATCCTTCAAACCAATAGAGTAGGACTTGGTTTTGAAAATGCTGCTGCTAACTTCAATGAGCTTGTTCACTAAGCCTGACTATTAAGCTCATTATTAAGTGCTGTAAGGTTGAACTTTACATTTGATACATTAATACTGACTTACCTTCTGGTTTATCCAGCGATTTTCACCTGAGACAATTTTAAAGAAAAAATACAAAAAAATTACGTCTCGCGTTAAGGGTAAGGAAATCCACATCAGCTTATTTTCTGATCATTATGAGGACGATTAATATGTTATTCTGTCTTTAATCAGTTATTGAAAAAATAGAAGGAAATATACATGCCAAAATGACCAAATTAAAACTCTTTACACTTAATGTTTCTTTTGCCTGGTGACTAAAAAAGATTATTTTTTTTTAAGATGAGTTGCTTTCCCGAATGCATAATACAGGATGTGAGACAAGAAAAGTGGCATAAACGTATTTTTGTTCATTCATAGATCAGTCTATTTAATACTTACTGAGCTGCAGTAGTTTCGGAGAAAGTTAAAAAACCCACATTCATTCTTAGTGCTGGATTGAAAGATTACCTTTTAAGTCCTTTCAACACCAGGTTTAGTAATAGAACTAATCATTCAGTTTTGGTGAAGTGTTACAATTAGGTCTACGTGTGCTGAAGTGTTATTTGCTGCTGTCGTTTGTAGCTTGGTTTCAAGTTATGCATACTTGTGTAAGGTAAGAAGTGAGGCAATCATTAGTCTATAAACACAGTGACCAGTTTTAGCAATTATTATGACTTGAAGTCATGTATGATGGGACATCGTATTATATTACAGTGAAATATATAACAGAAGGGCACATTTGTCTGCCTCCCGGCTTTGTCCGTGTGTGGCTTATTTGTGGCTGTTTTCTCTTCTGGTTTTCAGTTATTAGGTTTATTGTCAAGCAGGAATGGACTATTTGCAGAGAGCTGGTTTTCTTCTCAATTGATAGACAAATTTCAATGAAAATGAAGTCAAAATAGATTGGATATCAATATTAGAGTTAATGGGGAAAAAATCTGAAACTTAGCCTAACATGCTTTAAGAAAGGATTTTTTAAAAAAAACAGCGTAAGGAGAAAGAAAAAATTCCAGCAGTTTCAAGGTGTCTTGTTTTGATATAGTTCTTCAAAGAAACTATTTCAAGTTTTCAATAATTCACTTAGAAATTTTGTGGTTTTAATGGTCCAAAATAAGGCAAGTGAAAAAAAAAGCGCAACTGAAACAAACAGAAAGACCAATATGGAATTACTTATTGCTCTATTTTTTTTGCGCGTGTGGACAACTTCAAAAGTTACAAGATTTAATCTGACTGAAGGTTGTTATCCCATTTTGCGATATTGAAGTTGTCATGAAACAGACTGTCTGTCCTCTGGATGGCTGTGAATTGTAGTTTAAGATGGATATGCTAAGGGAAAGTATAATTATTCCCTAAATATTTCTTATTAGTTAATGAAGAAATAAGAATTTCTCTTCCATCAGAAATGAGCCTAAGTTTAAAATCCACAAATGTGGAATTAATAAGTGTGTATAGTTAAAGCACCCAAGTTTATAGCAAGCTTGACTTGTGGCAGTCCCAGGAAAGGAGTAACATTTGGAAAAAAATGGAATTTTTGTCATTTCCCAAAACTAAAGTGAGGAAACAGTAGAGGGGTTGTTTAATGATTTAAAGAAGGGAAAGAAGTCTCTTTTCCCTTGTTGTAACACCTAGCAAGGCAAAACTAAGTTTCTGAGGTTTTGGAATAAGATGTCAGTGAAACCGCACGGCGCTCAGTTAAATTAAAAAAATGTAACTTCATAACATATTAGAAGTGAAGTGGTTAGGCAGACTTAGCTGGTTTAGAAATTTAAGGTCTATGACCTCTAGCTTTATACCTGTTTTTTAAATTACTCCCTACTTTATCAAAGGAAATAAGTGCTGAAGGGGTGTGTGGTGGGGATCAAAGAGGGAATAAAACTGCCTGGATTTAACTGAACCACAAAAGATTCGCTGCTGCTGCTTCAATTAATTGTTTCTTATTGTTGCATTTGATTCGATGAACTTTTAATGCATGAGTCGGAGTGTGGAATTCATATCCATCTTATGCAGTCCTGATGGTGGTGGTGGCAGCAGTGTCCTCTATACTCACACCCAGACCACAGAGGTGGCTTTACAACATCTATGGTTGTTACCATGGAATCTGTATCCATCCTTGGTGGGTGTGCCTCTGGACATTGGGGTGGTCTGGATGTCTGTTTTCTTCCCATTTTTTTACCTCTGATTTCTACCACAGTGGCTCCACTCACCCAACCCACCCACCTCCCCACCACCTCCCTGTTATTTTGAAGAATGTTGTTCTGAGATATTGCATATGGTATCATTTATTGTGTCATTTTGCCTTTAGCAGAGCTGACTCTTTCCTCTGAGAAATACTTCATACAACTGCCTGGCAAGGCAGAATTGGACCACATGTACACTTTTTTCCCTTCATAAACTTCTTTAAGGCTATATTCTTGAAACACCAATGCCGTCATATATTCATAAAAATGAAAAAAAAGTTCCTCTTTGAACGTTTGGAATTTTAAGTTTGTTCAGATGAAGATCTGTCTTCATATTAAAATGAATATGTTTCACAGATGGTGTAGCTCTCCTTGTCTCTGAAGTGAGTAGGGAGTTTGGTTCTGAAGACAAAATAAAAAATCCCAATAATGAAAAGTAATGTAAGGTGCATAGAAGCAGTACAAATAGGAATATTCTTCTGCAAAATGTCATACTGTTTTTGTAACAAGTATAGCACCAATTGCTAAATGATGGTTTTATAAATGAGTTTTGGCTTAGTACTTTTTTATTATTCTTCCCGTAGAAGTTGTGACAAACTGTACTCTACTGGGAATGGAAGCAACCTTTGACGTTTCTAATACCATCATTTTGCTTAAAACCCCCAAATTTACATAAGTGTGAAGTCTTCAAAAAAAATCTTACTCAGGTTTTGCAGTCCTTGAAATTTTCACTTTTTCCTGGCTGTCATGAAATTAATGATAATCTTTTCAACTGTTCAGATGTTTAAAAATGTTTTAAGTGTACCAGAAGAGAGAGATGCAAATGCAAATGTTTGGACTTAAATAATCCCACCAAATTTTAGGTACTTAGAGGAGGTTTGAGAGCATAACAAGAAAGCAGGATTGCTGGAGGTAATTTGGTTACTTTACCATTGCATCTCTTTCTTCATTCACTGTAAAGGATCAGAAGTGGCCTCCTGCATAAGTTGGGTGTCTCACTCACCTTCCTAAAATTAGGTGGAACTAATCTGGATTGTTAATGAAATTTATTTTTGGTAATATATTGCCTCAGGATTTTGAAATGGGTCGGAGAATATGCTGGGTATTATTATGGACCTGTATGCTACTTTTGTTAAATAAATTTGGAGCTAATTTCTTAGGGTTCATAACTAACAAACACCAGAGCAGCTCCTTTCCCTAGACTGCAAAGGGGACTTACTGGAAGTAACAATGTGTGTTTTGTTCCTACTGCTTACATGAAACTATGAAACAGCGTGATGCATGTCAGAGTAAAATTTTCAGTTCCTAGGTTATTTTAATCTTGGGATATGGGACAGTGTTTTTTGTCCTTGTGTAGAACTTAAAAGATTATTTTAGCAATATTTGTTCCAATTGGAGTTATGAATCCCACTTTTTTATTCATTTTCCCAAATCTAACAAAATTTAAATCATCTCTGCTGCTTTCAAGGCTAAATAAAGTAAAGATGTTAAATTACCTTTATTAAAAGAAAATGAAATAAATCCCCAGTGAAATTAAGAGCTACGTTCTGCAGGAAGCACTGAGGGCAGATGTGATGACTGCACACCAGAGATGTGTTTAAGACTACTGTAAGACTGATCACTAGAACATGAATGCATTTTTTCTTTTTGTCTTCTTTGGTTTATTTGTATGGTTTTTGAAATAGTGGTAGTAGTGAGGGTTTTTAAATTCTTTCTTTTGGCTAAAGTCTGGTTGAAGTATTCAGCAGCATTATTCTTGCAATTTTTGCTGTAGGTTACTTCCACTGTATTTCTTCCACTGCTGTACAGGCAGATCTTAGTTACTATACTCTGGCAGTCCGCTAAAATAAAGCCATTTAAAATAACACCAGTGGTTTCCAAAATGCCTACATGCAGACAGCTTCCCACTTAAAATGTGTTGTACTGTAAGCTATGGAATTGACTGGTGAAAAACTAATGCTTTCATTGACATCATTAAGCTTTGAATCAAATTAAAAATTATTTGTCTTTTGAGTTCAGATTATCAATCTGCATTGCATTCAACAACAACATAAAAAGATTTTTAAGTGAGATATCCATTTTCAGTTAAGGATAAGGTGCTTCTGTGTGTGTGCAGATTTTCACTGCGCATTCACCTGCATTTTCAATGATCCAGTTCTTTTGCATTCTGTAGTGGTTCTTTTCTGTCCTGAATTTTTAATTGGTTTTCTCTCAACTGACTAGCCATACTTCAGCTGCAAACCCAGTTATTTCATTAATTATTTTTATTTCTTTAACATGCTCTCTATTAATAGCTAGGCAGCTTATTGTTTAAGAATGCAGACATGCTATCAAATGTCACCACTAAGAAAGTTTGTACACATGCACATGTGTGGATCTTTGAGTGTTCACTGGTTCACACTTTTAAGTCTAATCTCTCTTAGTAATAATTTGTATTGCACCACAAATGCACATAGTGCAATCTTTGTGTTACATACTCCCTCTACTTATTTTTTTATTAGTATTTCTGAAGTCATTCATGGTATGTTTCTGTTTCATTAAAGTCATTGCTTTAATTTGCTTTTTTGGTTTTTATAGGCTGTGTATGCATCAAGAATCGTGAGTTGGGATTTGAACACTCCTGTCGCCAGACCTTGAACGGTCATTCAGCATTGCTTTTTATCTCGTGAACCACTATTAACAGTTGGAGGTGATAGTAGGCAATTTATTATCAGTCATTGCTTCTGAGTGAAGGAGGAGAAAAGGAAAAATCATGTATTCTTCTGAGGGTGTAAACCTTCACAGGTGAATTACTAGACAGGAAGAAAAAAGGAGTGAAAAAACAGGGGAGGGATCCACAAAAACAAAGAAGTCTTTTGATCTTGTAGTATCTGAATTAGCAACAAACAAAAAAATCCTTCAGGTGGGCCTTGTTTAATTTTCTTAAAACCATCTTTTGTAAAAACTTGAACATTGAGAATGGCTCATGTTGCCTTTAAATGATCTGAAATTACTCTTGAAGTATTTTTAGTAACTTGTAAAAGAGAATTGACAAGCTCCTTTGTGTGTTTTTTAAATGGGTATGTAGTCATTAAAATTCCAGGGACCTCCCTTAGGTTCGGCAAAGAAATAGAGGAAAAATCAGATCCTCCACTTGCTGATGACTGAGGCAGAGGAGCAGCCGGAGACTGCTGTGGAAAAACTTGAGTGCAAACATCATTTACTGTGAAGTTGAGATGACCAATTTTTGTAGGATAGCCGTTGCTATTTTAAATGGGGAAAAGGCACTTTTCAAATTGTTTTATGACTCATAAAGGTTCCAGGCTTTTCCTTTGTGGAAATGTGATCAGAAAGTTACATTGGAAACCACTCCTACGGAACGATTCATAAATATTAAATATTATATCTTATTAATCCATATTTTAGTTTAACTCTGGCTCATGGCAAGTTGCTTCTCAGGGAACACAGGATTCTTTACAAGAGAAGGTGATGAGCCGCTGTCCCTGAGGAATTAAATTGTGAAAACAATCTCGATTTTGCACATGCTAATATAGATCTGTTATTCCCTTTCCACATCTATCACAACACATTTTAAATTGTGGCTGATCTTTTATGCAAATAGCTGTCTTATTAGACGTTGCGGCTGTATGTGCTAATGTCTCCATGGGTTTCTCGGGGTTTGCTATCTAACCATCAAAGCAGTGGAAATGAATGATGATTACTGCATTGCTTTGAAGAACAAAGAGAGTGGAGGTTCTAGATGTGGGAGTCGGTGACACCGAACCACACCGACAAATGTGAGCATTTCTGCGGCTCATATTAATTTGGGAAGTAAATTTTACCTTCATTTTCTTCTTATGTTTTATTGGCACTGGTAAAACTGCAGAAATGTACAGCTGATGTTTTGTAACTAAACACTAGTAGGCTATTGAAATTGCAAAAGGCAGGTCGAAAAGAGTAGCATAAAATAAGCCAAGAATTAGTTTTGCAATGTAAAATGTATCTGTTATCTCCTTAACTAGCTGAAAGGTCAGGTATTACTTTACTTTCCACTTTCATTATTGTGATGTGAATATTATATGAGAAATCAAACTCAGTCAAGAAAATGGCTGGAAAGCATAGTAGATTGGGAAAAAAATCCCCAGTGGATTACAGTTCACTACTTATGTGTTTTACACAGAATCACAGAATGTCCTGAGTTGGAAGGGAGCCACAAGGATCATTGAGTCCAACTCCTATCCCTGCATAGGACAACACCAAAATCCACACTATGTGTCTGAAGGTGTTGTCCAAACGCTTCTGGAGTATTGGTAGGCTTGGTGCCATGACTGCTTCCCTGGGGAGCCTGTTCCAGTGCTCCACCACCCTCTGAGTGAAGAACTTCTTCCTAATGTCCAACCTAATGTGCGTGTGCTCTGAATTAAACCAAAGTAATATATGGAAACATTAGAACACTAGGACTGAGTTTTGGTTCAGATTAAAAAATAATGGTATTCTTTTATACCGTATTACTCCTGAATACCTTTTAAGAGATCTTGGTGATTTTTGAGCGCCAAAGTTAATTTTATGTGCTGTCCCAAACTTTAAATTAAGGAGCCTTGTTCCATCTGTGTTGTTCTGGTTTTGTCACTTGGCAATAAATGCCAATGTTTCTTGCAGAATAAACACACAAAAAAAGAAGAAACTTTGGAGGTTTAACAGGCACAAATCGCTGATGGGATCATTCCTGCAGCTGTACTTTGAACCTCGTTTGAAGCAATGAAGGAAACAATGGTGGATACGCAGGGTTGTGATGCTGATGGTAGTGCCTTGGCGTGGTTTTGTGCCCACGGTTTGGCATCAGAGTGCTTTCAAGGGTTGCTCTTCCCAGACAGTGTGTCTTGGCAGGGCATGGGGAAGGACAGAAAACTCTTGCAGATACTCCAGGGCCATACGTGCAGATGGTTTGTGGCTACCCAGGGTGGCTCAGCCAGAGTTTGCCCTTGGCACTGTGCTCACCAAAGCCAGCTGGGAAAAGGCAAGTGCTGGCTGTTGTGTGTCTTCTGCACTTGAATGGTAAATATGACTTCTGGAAAATGTTAGTCTTCTTGTGAGCACAGTGGTTGATGTTGGGATGCCTGCGTCATAACAGTGGTCAAATGGTGGGGCTTACCATCACTATGATGAGCGATGTCTTCAGCTCAGCCAAAATGGTCAAGAACTAGTGTGACTATAAAAGCCAGGTATGCTTTGACTGTGGAAAAAGATGTGAAATGAACATGTTTGCGGAATCTTACTGTATCATCTGAGTGGCAGCCCTGCAAGGGCATGAATAGGACATGATAGGGTTTTAAATGGATGTCTTGTGAGTTTGCTAAAATGCGACTCAGATGACGCTCAGTTATGTGGATGCTATGGGAGCACTGGAGTATCAAAAAGAGTTACTTCGGATGAAGAATAGTTCAGTTCTCTGTGCAACTCTAGTGCCGCCTTCTTGCACTGTACAGCATGAGAAGCCCATTTAAGAATTGTGGTGGCTGTTGCCTACATGTATTGAAGGTGATTTAGACTCTCAGTACTTTGGCTGAGAGGTGTAAAATGGGCACAGCCCCAGCTCTTACCTTTTTTCTCCACTTTCTTTTCATTCACAGTTCTCTAGAGCCCATGGCAGGGAGGTAGGAGAGTGTGAGATTGCTGTGTTTTGTTCCTCTCTGCTCAGGGTGGCTGGAGGGCTGCATCTGCAGGTGGGTTTCCTGAGCAGTTACATCTGTGGCTGCACACATGCCCAGTCCTGCCTCGGGCTCCCTGGTGTAAAGTAAATGTGTTTGCCAACAGTACAAGCAGCTCACAATACTACATTCACTCCCTGGTTACTAAAGAAAAAAATCTATAGGAATGTAATTCAAATGATACCAAATGCTGAATTACAGTGCAATCAGTTTAAATCCCTTTTTTTTCCTTTTATTATTCAAACTAACAGGCATTCTGTAATGTTAATAACCCATGCAATAGGGAAAAAGGTATGTTTAGAATTTATCAAGTAGTCTTCAGAATAGTGATGATTAACTCCAGTGTCTCACTGTACTGTGGGAAGGCTTATGTCTTTGTGTATAATCATGTAAATGTTGCTTGTTACAGTTTTTTCTGATGTTATAAGTCGTTGATTTCCTTAGTGACTTATTTAGGAATAATGCTTTTTTTTTTTTTTTATACTAACAGTGATTTTTGGATTGCAAACAATGGGTAGAAAAGATGCTTCTACAGCAAGGACTCCTGTTGACCAGTACAGGAAACAAATAGGTAAGAGATAGGAAGAGATGTTTGTGTGCTTAAAAAAAAGTCTGGGTTTTTTTATTCCTCTTCAAAATCAGTTCACTGTGAGTGGTACAAAATAGTGCATGCTCCAGGAAAACATCTTTTGTGTGCTGTTGATTAATTCATTCAAGAACGCTTTTATACAGGTAGTGTTTGTTGTAACTTGGAAAAAGTCAATGTTTTGTGTTTTGAAATTGTAGTGAAACACTGCAGTACAGTGCAGTGATTACATGATGTTTCTAAACTGTTTGAACTTTCCTGATTTTCCTGTTTGTCTCCTGTGTAAAATATGGGCATTTCTGACAAAATACTGTTGCAGCTTTATAACATTTTTTTGATACGCTGAATGATATGAGCATTACACCATATAGTGACATTTATTCTTACATTAATGGAATACTTTTAATATTGTAATCATTTGTTTTCCTAGTTTTTTTTTCTGTTTTTACCCATTCTAAATCTTGGTAACTTGTTACAAAGTATGCACATGCACTCACACAGGTGCCAACATTGCAGACACAATTCCCTCTTTCTTTGCTTAAGTGAAAAGGTAAGTGAATTATTTTTTGAATCCTTATATGAGGATTCTGTCTCTCTAGGTGTTAAATAATGTTATAAACCAGACACAGTATTTTAAAAGTACATATATAAAATAAAGTACCTTAATCTATACTCAGTTGTTTAAGTACATGACTTTGTTTTACAGTTGCTAAGTACCCACATCTGTGTTTTAATATGCAGAAAAATAGCAAGTGTCTGGGAAAAAAAGACAGTTTATAATGTAAATTCTCATAGTGAAAGAGCTAGGGTGTGTGAACAACTTTACTTTTTATCATCTCTTAATATTTTAGTGCTACCTTACTGTTTTCATATAGGTGTTTTAATGGTCTTTTCTGTATTGAAAGTTAGAATTAAGGGACTATTTTATGTTCTGTTTCTTTTAAATAGTTGCGGAATGCTCGATCTGTCATAATCTTGGGCAGTTAATGTGGCTGGCTTCCTAAATACATTCTCTGGGATAGTTAGAAATGTAGCTGAAAACCTTTAAGTACTTTTATGAATCTGAAGCAGTTATACTGGAAAAATGCTTAAATAGATGGTCTCTCCACTTTTCTGTGATTTAGGTTTCACGTAAAAAACCTCACAAGGGAACTAGTAACTAGCAGAAGATGACACTACAAATATTTCACCCAAATGGGTGTGGTGAGAAGCGGAGCCCTGCAGCTTATCTGCAGAAGAACTCATCATGTGTAACTGGGTGTTTGGGGAGAGGAGGATTGCATCAGCTTTCTGGCATTTTCTCCAAGTGTTTTTCATCATGATCACTTCTTTTTCATCTATCTCCTTTAGGGTTGTCTTTCTTTTGTGAACACCTTCAGGTGACCGTGGTTGGAGTTGTTTTTTTGAAGTCCTCCACAGGGTGAAAGAGCCTGGTGATCTCCAGTGGGATCCCTGGAGAGCAGGCTGGGTCACTGGAAGTCCAGTGAGGTACAAAGCTGCATTGAAGTGTGAGACTCACAAAATTAGCTCCTGCTGTTCCACAGCCTGGGCTACTTTTTGTACATTGCCACTGCCTGGCACCACGGTTGCACATCTGACACCTGTGACATTCCAGGACTCATGAGCTGTGCATGGAGCATGGGAGATGACTTGTGCTGTAGCAAGAGGGCAAGAGGATTTCTGTTGGGGCTCAGCACTCGGAGGGATCCTGCTGTGTAGCTGACTCTGGTTTTGTGATAGCATGTTGTATCAACAATTTGACATCTTCCCCGTTACACGATACAGTGCTGTGATCCATTGGGTACTGCAAAATACAGTGTCTGAAGGGACTCATAATAGGCTCGTTTTCCTTAGAGGCGACACATTGCTCTTAACTTGGCAAAAGCAAGTGTTAGAAGTTATTGTAAGGAAGAATCTCACACAGACAGGCAAATAAACTATATTACCTAGGAGGTGTTTCTGTGATTATAGTATTCCTTAGAGGACAGAGAACAAGAACTAAAATAGACTAGCCACTGCCCTTTGCTCGATGATGGTTATTTCAGCTCCCACTCTGGTCATTCACTAATGTAGCCATGGAGTTTGCCAATGGAAATTAGTTCTGATCTCACCGGTGAACTTAATGAATGTGAGAGGGAGACCTGAGACTTTATGAATATGGTTTTATACTTTAATGTTATGAACATGTTTGAGTTATACATATAAGCATTTTGGGCTAGCTTTGGGCCTGGTAGCTGAGCTTATTGGAGCTATCATTCTACTCTCATTATGCCCTTAGGTGCGGTGTGTGTGCATTGCCTCTGGTCCTGTCACTGGGCACCAGTGAGAAGAGCCTGGCTCCATTTTCTTTTCACCCTTCCTTCAGGTACTTATATACATTGATAAGGTCTCCCCTGAGCTCTCTCTTCTTCTGGGTAAACAGTCCCAGGTCTCTCAGCTTTTCCTCACAGGAGAGATGCTCCAGATCCTAAATTTTAACTCCTCTTGATCCAGTTCTTCATGATCTGATTTCACTCAGATACTTATTGAAAATTATACAGGCAGAATTTAATTTTTCTGTTAAAATCTCTTCAACAAATAAGCCCTAGATTTGGCAGCTTAAGTACTTCTGCAGGGATGCTTTAGTGTTGTTATGACCCAAATAAGGGAAATTAGGGAGTCGTAACAAGTGTGAGGCTGTTCAGTAGAAGACCACACAGAATACAGACTGCTGCCATACTCCGTGACTGTGTGGAGTCCATGGGAGGATCATTCTTGTTTGGGAGAGAACAGAGACGGAAGGCTCGTCTGTTTTCAAGATGGATGTTTTATCTCCCTTTCCCAGATAGGTTATATCTAGAGACAATGGGCAAAGGGAGGCTACACGGGGCATGTATTTAAAAAAAATAATTAATCAAACCCATTTAAATTTTTAAATGTGTGCTTGGAGTGATTGCCATCCTTCCTTTCCAGACATTTGAAATCTATGCATTCCTGAAAATATGATGGATGCTAGCTGAAGAGCTATCTCTTGCTGACTCGTGATATGGAGTTATTTTTGAGCTCATAATTTAATGTTTTCTAGCCATGATGGATAGAAAGCAACCAGATTGAAACATTTTTAATACTTTTTTTTAATGGAAAATGGCAGTCTTCAAGGAACAACATGTCACAAAGTCATGTCAACTTCAACATAATTTTCATCTAGATGTTTAGTGGAGTAATTTGAAATAAAAGCAGATTTTTAATTTCATTTTGTTCCAAGCTTTCTGTTTTGTTCTGAGTTTCCATACGGCATGCCACATGTTTGCCCTGTGCCACAGTTCAGGTTCATGTTGATAAGTTCAGCTGTTTGCTTTTTTCTCTCCTCCATGAGTGCAAGATCACTTGTATCTTATTTGCCACCGTGCTGTTACTGGTTGGTATTTGCTTCAGTAGCATTTTCAGGGGATTCCTTCACCATAGAGATTGATATTGCTCTTCTCTGTTGACTGGCTTTCAGCCATCTCTCCTGCCACTAGCCAAAATTTGTCTGTTGCCTCTTGTTCAGCAAGTGCTCTGGGATCCAACAGTGACACTGCCTTTTCTGTGGGGAGCAGAGGCAGCCTCTTAGTTACAGACAAAACTGGCACCAACTTCATGAAGACTGTCCCCAAGTGGAACATAGAACAGCAGCAGCAGCCTTTTCAAACTGGCTTAGACTGTGCCTGGAGGAGGGAGCATGCTGCCAAGGGAATCTTTCTCCATTCAGTTCCCTTCGAGCAGCCAAGAGTCTGAAGGAGTCATGAGGAAAAGTAATTTCAACGCTCTTTATTCAGCTTGCTCTCACATACCCAAACATATACCTGTAGTGCAGCAACAAATGGGGCAGCTGTTCTGCATAGCATCTCCTTCTCACTGCTGCTGTTTGTGCTGCTGTGTTTAATTTGCTGGGATTGGAGGAAAGGTGTGAGGCAGTATGCATCTTTCTGCCTTTATGCAGCTTTGCTCTGCAAATGCTGTGAAAATAGCAACAGGTTTTGCACCATATTTGCTTTGTTTACTGTTATGTGTGCTTTAAGTTCCCAGAACAATTCCACATTTATATTTTCCATCCTTCTTCATCTGGTGTGTCGCTTGCTCAGCATGGAAGCTGTAGGATTTGTGGGTAGTGTTCATGACTTGTGTGATTGCAGGATCCTAAGCAGGCATACTGAGAGGATTATAGCATAACGAAAACCTGGTCTACAAATACAGAATGTAGACATACTTTTGGCTCCCATTACTATTGTGTTGCTGTAGCATAATTTTTCACGAGGAGAGGTTGTTTGCCAATCATTTGACCTCCTATTTGTAGACTCAGAGGTCTGCGTATTGACTGTTCTCTATCTTTTGTACGCTTGGTCCTTTAGGGGCTGGAGCTTATATAGGTATAGCCCAGGGGATCTTTGGAGTAAACAAGGCTCCATACATGCCCTGGGAAAGAGTAGAAGTTATGAATGAAAATAAATTCTTAAGGTGCTAGGCTGAACATGATAGCTCAGTGGTGGAGATGGTGCTTGTTGATGTAGCACATGCAGAGCAATGGGGCGGTGAAGGGGACTGAGTGTGAGTCCCAAGACCCCAGCTGTTAGCAGTGCAGGAGGGGAGAGAGAACTGCCCACATGAACTGACAAATAAGACTCTGTGGGTAAAGTCACCCCCTTTTTGAAACGTCTCAATTTGGGGAACTGGCGACTCATCCAGAAGAAAGACATCTCATCCTAGTGTCAAGGCTTATGGTCCCACTGCAACCCAATGAGATGGAGAAAAGCTTGTCTTTCAGCATGAGTATGGGCTCTCTTGCCTTGCAGCTTCCTACACAGAGTAGCTCAGCTGTCAACTAGACGACTGCAAAGGAAAGCAGTGTTTGTGGTAGTACGGTTACACTGGCAATGTGAAAAAATAAACCCTGGCGAGGTGGGTGGATGGATGGATGGATGGATGGATGGATGGATGGATGGATGGATGGATGGATGGATAGATGGATGGATGGATGGATAGATGGGAACTGGCAGCAGCCAGAAAGTCTTTGGGTTTCCCATCTCCGGCCATTGGCTCAATTGTGAGCTGGACATGTTGCCACCTTGTCTCCAGAGGGAAGCCTTTCTTGCAGCTGATTGCCATCTGCACTTGCTGTACTGCTAAAAGAAGTATCTTTACCCTGTACCACCTCACTGTTTTCTCTCTTTTCCGTTATTATTCATCTTTTCTATTTTTTTTACAGGGTTAATATCCCTCTGCCTTCCTTATCCTGAGTAGTCCCATTACATACTCAAATCAAACTGGCCCTTAACAGTCTTCCTTTTTAGCCCCAAAAAGGAAAAATGTTACATTTAGATACATTCTTCTGAAATTTATTGCATATTTTGAATTGAAATGTGATTGGTTTGGTTTGAATCAGGAAATGCTTGTTATCAGGATCAAAATTTTAAATTTCATTTCTGAAACAACAGTAACAGCAGCAGCAGCAAAAATAGTTGGACTATATTTGAGCTGAAAATTTCAAAATTATACCATTTGTCACAAAATAGGAATTCCTGTATCTTTGGCCTGTTAAGAAAAGGCACAGGACCAGAAGGCAGCATTTGCATCATTGAGATTGCTCTCCACTGTCGCAGGCAGAACAGTAGCAGGACTGATGTCAATGAATTGAAAATTCTCCAACCAATGTTTTTAATTAGTCATCTTTTTGTTCACCACAAAGTGAACAAAAGTCACCTCCTTACTTGGGGAAAGGTAGTGGAGGAAAAGTGCAGAAACATATACTTGATGTTTTAAGTTGAGATAAATAGGGTAGAGACCTCTCCTACTATGTGTTTAGGATGTAAAACCAGCTCAAGAAATAGGCAATTCCTTTGCATGGTGTGTCTCTTTTTTTACATACGGAACACTACATTTACTATCTTGAATTTTTCTACTAAAAAGGTACTATTAAGCACATAATAAGAAGAAGTAGGGGAAAAAAAATGCCTCCTTTTGCTATTATGTGTGATTGTTGGTAAGTTTTGGAATCTTTTCCTATGCTGATTTGCATACTTTGCAGTGATATGCCATGATAGTTTTTGTGGTCCCTTTTGTTTGGGAGGAAGTTTTATGAAGAATTAATTTCTTGTCACAAAAGTTGATCTAGCAATGATTGCTGCTTTGATTTCAGTTTTGTGCTAGTGTCACCACTTTCTTGCAAATTAGAGCAGGAGTGGCTGAGGAGAACACTGCTGTGATGTAAAGCGTAGTCTGGCTCTACTAATTTAATCCACATTTTTTGTTGATTTGGATGTTTTTAAATATGTTCTCTGAAGGCTGGTGATAGATTTTAAGCACATACAGCATGTGATCACTTATTTTTTAAAGTCCAAAACAGTAAATCTGTGTTGTATTGCTTTGTCTTAGAGCATAAGAAGTGGTGGTACATCTGGATATGCACTCGTGTTTGCAAGCTTATTATTTAACTTTCATTTGCTGGGCAGACGCAGCCACCACCTGAACAGCGATGGAAGGAGTGGCTGCAGAGCCCAGGGATTGTGGGACCATGCACACACTCTGCATAAACGCTAAGGAGGAAGGTGGTATATCTAATCCTTGGTTCTATCCCCTCTCCACAGTAAAACTCTATTGTTTCTTTGAAGTTGTTTGATTATACTAGTTTTACTCTACGTTTATACTGCGCTTGTTCAGTACTTTTATACAGATGGAAGTTTATAGTCTGCTCTTATTTCAATCTCATCGGCAACATCACCATTGCACTCGATGGAGTCACTACGAATTTTTTATAGGTGTAAATGAGAGTGAAATTTGACATGCTGTTTCCAATTGCCAAACTACATTTCAGAATGGTGTTATTTCAAGCACTTGCAATTCTTGTAAGGGCTCTTGCAGTGATACATATTTGTGCTTGTACTTACTCTCAGCTTCTGATCTGTTCTTCAGTGGATTCATTTGTGCAATGAAAAATATCAACCTCGAACAACCTCTTTGCATCCTCTCTGAAATATATAAAAATTTCACTATAGACACCTAAGCATGTATATATTACATTCAGGGGCAGAACAGTTTAACATTTTTAGAAATTCTTGTACCAGGCTTTGAAAATCTTAGCTGATATGCATGAAGGATCGACTTTGAAGTACTCATATCTGAATGTGAATCTGTAAATCTAAGTTTAGACATTCAGTTCTAAAAAATCTCAGATATAATTTTTCTGTGTATAAAATATTCATTTATATGCATTCTTTGTGTGTGGTGCATGTTCTTTTATTTGTAGGTAATATTGTGTCAATATAAATGCAAGGACAGTTAGGCAGTTAACTATAAATTTGCATAATAGTGCACAAAGTATAAGAATGAAATGCCCAGTGCACATGCTTCTATTAAGATGTGCTTTATAGAAGTTTAAGGTGGACATTATTTGTAGCTGCATTTCTTCAGTTACAGTGCTATGAGAATTAGTGCTATTTCCTTGGTGCTTTTAAGTTTTGTCCAGCCCTTGTTCTGCCTTGGAGGGTTAAACTTGCAGTCTGTTAAACTTCTGTTGCTCTTCTACCCTCTGGACTAGCAGAAATAAAGTCAATGTGGAGTCTGCTGAGCATTGCATAGGACACTGGTCTAAGAACTAAGGCATAGAGTACCCTTGGCTCAATTCAAGAGGTTTATCTGAAGGGACTTTTGTATTTCATGTTTCAGGATCTGACCATGTGCATTACGTAGTTCAGCAGGTATTGCACCTATTTATGGCCTTACAAAAAATGCATTAGATGGCTATGTTCAGAATAAGCATGATCACAGAACAGTACTCCGGGTTTTGTAATTAATTTATTCATATTGGTGATTGCTATCATGCAGTTCACTAATTGTACAATGTCAGGGATTTCTGTAACTAGTTTGTACTAAAAACATTTTTTCAGTGGAAGCTTTTGCTTCTATCATGATTTTTTTTGGTAGAAAGTTAGAAAAAGGCTATACGTAGCTTTCAAGTTCTTGAACTATTTATGGGATTGTCTGCTAGGCCTTACATATTACTTGTAGGCTCTAAGTGTTGGATGGGAAATGAAGTAATAGAGCACTGGCAAAGCGATCTTAGTAAGCTGAAACTGCTAGAATGAAAATATAAAATGCCAGTTGCTTAATTTGAATTACAGTTATAGAAATCACAAACATCACACGACTAGCTTTTTCCTCAGTGGTTAAGGCAGATTTAAAATAAACACTATTGGAAGTATTCACACTTCAAAATTATTTTGAGATGTTTCATTTGTGTAGCAGTTGCATCCGTACAGCAAGGCACCATGAAGTGAACAAACAGGTCTACAATAAGAAGTGGAATGTGGGAAATCATACTCCGCCCTGACTGAGTGCTCTGGTTGCAGTTAATAAATTTACAGCTAATATAAGACAATATAATCTGTTGTTTAATCTCTGAAATACTTTACTTGAAATCTGGTTTTTGTCATCGTCTCAGCTACAGGAATAACCTGTTTACCTTGGGACTGACTGAGTTTTGCTCTGCTAAGCTATTGGTACTGTTCTAAAGTAACTCATGTATTAAGTGATAGTTTTTTAAAGAATTTTGACTGCATTTAAAATAGGAAAGGTGGATAAAAGCCTGCCTTTTCCTTTGTTTATTTTCTGTGAATATCTTATTGTTATCATTGAATCTGCATTAGTGCTGTAAAATTTGTAGCAATGCTGGTATCTTCAGTTGTGATATTTGGGTTTTCATTGACAAAGTAACAGTAATTTTAGACTGCATTTTTCTTTGGTAGAGTTAAGTGTCCTATGGTATTTTAACTGAATACCTGTGGGCTTTCTTGTTCATAAGAACTGGGGTTTGAATGATCTAGGGTGTGATAGGTAAGAGGATGTGACACAGCTCGTCACTAAATCACTTGCTCAGGTTCAGCCTAGGTGATAGTCATGGGAAGATGGTAACTGCCTGGCAGATGTTGGGTGGCATTTATGATGTGATGTTTGTGCATTCTGTTCCTAGTGGAGAAGTGTTGAAAAACATCATTATTTGTTGGCAGTCAAAACAGAGAGGAGCTGGATAATGAAGTAGCATATGGAGTGAAACAGTGTCTCAGCATTAGACACGGTCCCTTCAGCTCAAGGTTACAGCATACTGATGAGAACGTGGCCCAGATTCGCTGAAGCTGTTGTGAGTGAGTCTGCACTCCGAGTGTGCGTTAAATCCCTCAGCTTAGTACCTCTGGAGCATAGTGCTTGTGTTAGCCTGCCTCTTAGCAGTATTAACTAACTCAGCCACAATGCTGTATTGTGGCAATGTATCTCCTGATTTGTAGTTGGCCTGCACCTAACCAGTTCACATCACAGGCAGAATGAGTGTGCAACTTTTTGTGTAGACCTGGCCCGAGGGACCTTTGGTCACTGTCACCGAAGATCTGGAGGAAATTTTAAGGTAGAGTAGAATGCAAGTGAAGCCTCCTACGTCTTTTGCAGGCAATAAGCGGGTATGTGTAAGAATCATCTTTGTAGGCATCTGTTCTAACAGGTGAGAATCCTGAGTTTGAGTGGGTGTTTCATATCTGCACTTGTAAGCTAAACAAGCCTGTTACTGCTTTCTGACAGAGAGTCCAACTGGCACTGAATGACCCTGTTAAACCCTTTGTCCCTAAAATGGAGTGGCTGCTTGCAAACTACTTACTGAAAATTGCAGTATGTATTTTTAGAGGTATTTTACGCTGTCTGCAGGGAACAATGATGTTGTCTTCCATACATGTGGAAGGCACACCAAAACCTGAATGCACTTCCTTTTTTTTGGCAAACCCTTTTCCACAATGTTCAGGTATAGTGCAGCATATTTTTGCCTACTGAGCATTAGAAAGAAATGAAGTGAATTGCCTAGTGGGATTATCTCTGAAGAAACATTTTGCCAGAAAAGGTAGGCTGCAGTCCACTGTGTCTTTTCTGGAATAGATGGGGACTGTGCAAACTAGAATGAGCTGCACAGGGAGAAACATTGAATAAATTGCAAATCAAATAGAACTGAAAGTACAATCCTTAACATACTTCATACTGTGAAATGTCTCAAAGTCAACCTGTTAAGTACAATACCAGATGGAAACGGTTGGTAGAGTTACAAGAAAATCAGACTAATGTCTGTAACACAGGAGGCTCCATGTATCTTGATAGGCAGCTTGGAAAACCACAGACCCTGTAGCATATATTCCATGGAAGAGTCTCAGTCCAAATGACTTAACAGGTCATATTTGCTTTTTTCCATTGTGTTTATGCAAAGAAAAGTATCAAATTCTAATGAGCAGTCATCATGAAAAGAACGAAGAGGGAAGTGCTTTCATGTACTGTTCAGAGAGGGAGAATAAAATTTTTGACTGTAGCAAAAGCAGAAAAAATGTAGTCTGAGTCACGGGGGATCGTCTTCCCCATCTTCATTCTACCACTGATGCAAAAAGAGAAATTAAAAAGCATAGTACAGTGTTAACTTTTTTGCTTTATCCAGGTACCTTTCAGGTAATTTTTAATCTGAAGAGAAACTCTTCTTACAGTCAGGCCATGAGGAGGAAGGTTGGGTTTTATGGTGGTGAAGAATTTAACAAAGTTATTGCAGATGCTCATCCTGGTAATTGGAAGCAAAATCCAACCCGTAATTGTGAAGATAAAACTGATAACGTTTAGATACTGGAGAGGATTTGTTTGTTGTCAAAAGACTGTCAAAGGGCTGTGCATGTTGCTAACTTAATAATCGTTGTGGAAAAGTTTCACAATTAAGGAGTGTAAACATCAGTCTGGGTTGCCCAGTACTGGCATTTCCATTTCTGGAATTTTTTTGAAAATAGAGTTGTACAAAGAATTGAGCTACATAGAATCATAGAATAACCAGGTTGGAAGAGACCCACCGGATCATCAAGTCCAACCATTCCTATCAAACACTAAACCATGCCCCTTAGCACCTCGTCCACCCGTGCCTTAAACACCTCCAGGGAAGGTGACTCAACCACCTCCCTGGGCAGCCTGTTCCAGTGCCCAATGACCCTTTCTGTGAAAAACTTTTTCCTAATGTCCAGCCTAAATCTCCCCTGGCAGAGCTTGAGGCCATTCCCTCTTGTCCTGTCCCCTGTCACTTGGGAGAAGAGGCCATCACCCTCCTCTCTACAACCTCCTTTCAGGTAGCTGTAGAGAGCAACAAGGTCTTCTCTCAGCCTCCTCTTCTCCAGGCTAAGCAACCCCAGCTCTCTCAGCTGTTCCTCATAAGGCCTGTTCTCCAGCCCCTTCACCAGCTTTGTTGCTCTTCTCTGGACTCGCTCCAGAGCCTCAACATCCTTCTTGTGGTGAGGGGTCCAGAACTGAACACAGGATTCGAGGAGCGGTCTCACCAGTGCCGAGTACAGAGGGAGAATAACTTCCCTGGACCTGCTGGTCACGCCGTTTCTGATACAAGCCAAGATGCCATTGGCCTTCTTGGCCACCTGGGCACACTGCTGGCTCATGTTCAGTCGTCTGTCAACCAACACCCCCAGGTCCCTCACCTCCAGGCAGCTTTCTAGACAGACTTCTCCTAGTCTGTAGCACTGCATAGGGTTGTTGTGCCCCAAGTGCAGGACCCGGCATTTGGCCTTGTTAAACCTCATGCCATTGGACTCTGCCCAGCAGTCCAGCCTGTTCAGACCCCTTTGCAGAGCCTCCCGACCCTCCAGCAGATCAACACTTCCACCCAGCTTAGTGTCGTCTGCAAACTTGATCTAGCTTTGAAGTTAGCCTGACCTAGCTTCTGGTTAGAATAAGCAACGTCCACAGCTCCCTTCCATCTTGAATGATTCTGATATTATCTGCCATTGTTCTCATTTGTTTCTGAAATGCTGGTAATATTTGCATAGAGTTTTACTGATGAAGAAATGGAAAACTAAGGGTATAGCAATTCTTATACATCACTATGTGGGGGTGTCAGGGTGAGTTGCATCAGCATCTTAAAACATGGCTTATATCTTTACTTTGATGACCATCTATCTCAATACCAATACTGTCAGTACATCAACTGGAAATCTTAGCAGAAAGATCTCCTTCTTTCTGATGATCAACCAAAGTATGGTCATAAAAAAGAAGTGTATCTTATCCTTCTGTGTACTTAAAGCAGAGATAAGAAATATCAAAACCATTAAATACGGCACTGGAGATTGTGTTTGACATACTGAGTGCTGCTTTGCTCATCCATATTTAAGAAAGATGAATTTAAAGTGAGGGAAGTTGAAAGAACTATTAGGATGACCAAGAAGAGCCTTGTTTAGCACGGCTGAACACAAACTAAGACAATTACACTTCCTTTCAGTGGATGCTTTGGGAGTAAACACTTGGGAAGGCAATAGTCCATATATTTACAGTCTGTAACTGTGTATAAATTGTTCATAAAGAAACATAGCTGGAAATTAGAAGTCAGTTTCTTACCAATAGAAGATCGAGCTTTTTGAGTAATGTCCTACTTGTAGTGCTAAAAACAACAAAAAAAAAACCCCGAAGCTCTAACTTGTTTTCCACCTGATCGTTTTCTATGATCAGTTTTGAACAAACTGAATGCTATCGGTGTCTTCACTAACAGAGTGCTGGATTTCAGTAGCTCACCAAGTCCTTCCTAGTTACATGTTCCATATGGACAAAGTTTCACTGTGAAGTGGAGCAGCTTTCTGAGATATTTATAGCTAGAAAATGCATTTGGAAAGATTACCATAACTTTCTAACTGTAGTTTTACTTGTGGAAAAACTAATACTGAGTATTTTCACTAAAATCAAAATTTTTGGAGAATTGAAAACATAATTCTGAATTTCATTGGCTTTTTCCTCTTTGTTGAAAAGAATATGAAATTCATGCTGAAATGACAGGCTGAAAGGAGAGAAATGGAAGGAAAGAGCCGCATTTTGGTCATAACACCAACCATTTTTTTTTCAGTGCCTGTGCTCTCAATATAATGTAGTGAAACTGTCAAAACATTTCCACAATATTGTCTTTTCCTATTTGTTTTGTTTGTTGGGGTTTTTTTTTAATAAACTACTGGGTATCCATTTGGTGTTGCTGCTCTTTTTATTCTTCATATTGTAGAAATGCAATACTTAACAGTCTAGTAGTAAGTATATTATGCAATTTCTCAGAGGATCCCCAGCGGTGAGTCTTTGACAGGACTTATCTATGTTACCCCTTGGCTCTAGCTGTTGTAGCATGTGCCACAGAAAGGGTCATCAGGCACTGGCAAAGGCTGCCCAGGGAGGTGGTTGAGTCACCATCCCTGGAAGTATTTAAAAGATGGATAGACGGGGTGCTCAGGGACATGGTTTAGTGGTAGACAGGAATGATTGGACTCGATGATCCAAGAGGTCTTTTCCGACCTAGTGATTCTATGATTCTATGATTCTATGAGTCTATGATTCTATGATTCTATGATTCTATTTGTTTATTGAATGGCATATGCAAAATCAGTCAGTTGCCAAGAATTATTTTAACTTAGCTTAGCACCTTTTTAAGGAAATAGATGTGGGTGTGCAGCACTAAGCATTACTGAAATCTTCGCCATAAAATTCTTGAGGTTTTGGAAGTGCATACCAGTATAGGGAACATTGAAAGACTTTTGTTCTCAGTAAGTCTTGGGATTGGTAGATATTGGCTAGAGTGAATTATAGTTGGTTAAACACCTGGAGTAGAAAGAGATCAAAGCACATGCATTTATGTAGACTAACATATGTTTATGTCACTAACATATCTCACGGACATATCAACTAAGGCTGATATTTGATCATGGCATGCATTGCTGGCCTCTGAGAAGAATGAGGTAAGACCATTTCTGTATTTTACCTCATCAAATCTCTGCACCTCTCCTAACCCTAAAGAAGGAAGACTTATCTAGAACTGCTTGCATGTTTGATGAATCAAAATGTGCATGTTTTGGTCAAGGTCATACCCAAATCGTGTTGCTGAGGGAGGTAAAGATGTTCTGGTCCTGCTCTGTTACACTGGCCATAAATGCATTTGTCATCTTGCATTGGTCTCTTGCCTCATTTACTGCACTTCATGCAACTTGATCAATGAGTCTTATCATCTGTATTTACTTAGCTGCTGAAAGAGGAAGGGGCTTCTGAGCAGTGTAGATTATCACAGAATGATAAAAATTCCTACAGTTCTGTATTCTGGTACATATGTCAGGAGCAAACAACTTTATATTTATTCCTTGAGTTTTCCATGCCTTCCTTTGAACTTGCTAGTATCCAAACGTGTGTTAAAAATAGAGTGGGTGCCTAAAGATTTTTTTCTATGATATTTTTGTGGAGAAAAACAATAAGAAAATAAAGCACTAGCACACCACAGAGTGAACTGTCAGCGAGTGCTTCTGTCACACTCTGTAGCCCTTTCATTGTAAGAAAAAAAATACTGATTAGAACATGAGCATTAAATTAGCATTGTATTTATGCCATGCCTTTGGATTTTGTATCAAAATAACTAAGAAGTAACTCGATATAAATCTTAATTTCATGCATGTTTCACTCAAATGTTAATTGCAGTAGTTTTGTTTTAATAATTTAGTGTCCTCTGTTCTGCATATGTAAAATCCCTTTGCTAAATTCGTAGAACTTGACACAATCATTTCCACTGGCTTTTTCTTGATCTAAGAAAGTATGTCTGTCATAAAGACTGTGTTGTTGCCAAAAGTGAAGTTGTCTCTCATCTCTTCTGAGGAAACGAACTGTTGAAAAATGGGCCATGGTGAGGGCATGTGACTTGGTTTTGTTCTTTGTTTCTATATCTATCTATCTACAAAATGAGACAGTCAGAAAAACAACACACTCCGAATGCGAGACAAACCTCTGGGTTGTGAGGAACTGAAAAATTACTCTGAAAAAGAAATGCATGGACTGTTTTTCACTCTGCATGCTATGTATAATAGATGTGTCCTTTCTGATATGTTTAAAAAATGGAATCAATCAGAGTGAGAAATGTTAATAGAGAACTGTTCAGGTAGTTTACAAATAACCTCTCTCATCTGTCCTGAGCAATACCTGTCCTGTCTGTTGGGAGCCCACCATGACACAAGGTGGGGGACTTTCTTTGCTGATGCTGCACATCAGGACATTCCTGCAGGAGATGCACTTAAACTAGTACCAAGTCACTGGTTGCTTAATGGTGCATGGCTGAAGTCACGTGTCCTGTATCGTGCTAGAACATACTGGGTGACTCCATACCAGATGCGCTTCTTCAGCAGGGGAGACAGAGTGGAGTAAGGGTTACATGGGACCTTTGTGATCAGAGCAGTGCCGATATAAACACTTTGTAGGGAAACTGGCATAGCTAAAAATTAGTTGTATGTTTAATTCTGTTTAATTTTGTATGCTTTTAATTCCAGAAGCTGAAATTGTTTTGTGCATGAGTTTATAAATATTTAGCACACAGTTTTAATGAATAAGAAATTGACTTGAAAGGTCAGTAGCAGATTTGGTTACTTTTTCAGATACTTTTTTTAGTTGTTTCCCATTATATTTGTAAGCATAATTCTAAAATCTTTAAAAAGAAATTAATATAGGCCATCAGAGAATCATCTCTAATAGATAACACTCATGCATGTTTTTTGATTCTGTTACACCATTAGACCAGGATTTCAGAATTTTTGATGAGTTCCAAAGTCTTGCAAGAAGCGATTTCCCAAGGTCATACAATACATAACTTTATGGAAGATTCAGGAACAGAAAACATTTCTGTGTTTTATCTGCTCTAACTGAATAGTTTTCCAGATGGTAGACTATTTTACTCTTTCCAGTTTTGTATGTTTTCTACAAGAGGAAGCGTACTTAAAAGGTCAACTGTGGAATAAAGTTTTGAAAAAAAATGATTCTGAGAGCAATCCATGTATCTATTAACTGCCTAATACATGTATTTTTCTATTTAAATTGTTTATAATATAATTATGTCCAAAATAAGGCTATTACTAAAGCCTACTAACTTCATTCACAAAAACATCAACAGAGCACTGACTTTGGATGATGAAGTTAAGGTCTCAGATAAATTAATGGTAACAGGGTCTCAGGTAAATTTATTATTGTCACTCTGATGGCAAAGTGATAGGAAAAATACAGCATTTAAGTTACTTTACAAACTTATATGTCTAAAGAGAAGATGTGAAGTAAAGCCTGGCTATTCTTCATAATATATTGAAGACTGCAAAATTAGTGAATGATACTAGACATTCACCTGTAAGGCAGCAAGTCCTGTTGTGAAGTCAGGAGTAAGATGCCATTATTGTGCATGTTTTAATACGCTTCATGGATACAGACATAGTTCCTTTTCTACAAGCCTTCAGAAAGGGAAAAGATAAGAATGGAGTAGTATGTGTGGGAAAATAAAGATAAATTTTAAAGTTAGCCAGGCTCCTTTATCCAATCATCTTAGCACAAATACAGATTTCATCACTGGCTGAAGCCCAGTTTGTCTTTTGAAGCTGAAATTGTGTCTCCTAATATGCCTTCAAGATGTTATTACACCTTTAGTTCTGAGGTCCATAAACTATTACTCTGGGTGCTCATAAATATGCATTTCCTTTACACTTTTAAGTAAGCTGCTGTTGCTGTCATTCACTTTTAGTTAAGACCTGTCAGATGGTGTTTCTGTGGAAGGAAAGAAGTTTAAAGTATGGGCGAACTGAAGATGCGTAGTTCTTACGAGTGCTAAAATTATGAGTGAGTTGGAGAGATTATTCCTCACAAGTAATTTTAGGATCTCGAGGGATAATGGTGATGTGTACAAGAGATGTTCCCTTCTCCACTAATTCCATTAAAAGCCTCTGATTTCTGCAATGCTAGAGTGAGACTCCAAAAACCTGCTTCTCCATCTTACATAATCACTTTCACAGTATCCTGTAACATCCACCTCTGCTAAGACTGTCAGTGCATTGACTTGTGGAGTGACAGTGATATATAGGTCTGACAAAGCATCCTTTGCAATATGTTTCATTGAAGTGAGAACTGCAAGTGCTGACAGTATTACTGGAAACCTTTTACTTAGGCAGAATTAATAAATTACAACTTGTATTTTGGGATGGTCTTGTAATATACAGCTGGTTCGGAATGATATGACTTACTAGTAAGGAATTACTGCATCTTGGCAGACAGCATCCAATTTATTTTCAGTTCTGAGAAATGCATTATCCACTGTATAAGACACTGGATCAGAAGGTAAGGCATGCAGGATCATGGTTGTGCCGTTCTTCTGGACCTGACCTCCAGACTCATGTGGTGCCACAGTCCCACTCTGAAATCCCCTATGGACAGGCCCTGGTCACACATCAGTGGTGTGGGATTAAATACAGCCCAGGGGGGAGAGATCCTCCCCTCCTGAAACACCACTGACCCTTTATGTAGAAGATTTAATATTATATGTAGTACCTTGTGATGTTGTGGGGCTTATTCAGTAACCACTGTTGTGAATGACTTAGTGATGTTGTCTGGCAGTAGCATGATATACACCAGAGTAATTTGGAATAAATTTCAAATTAATGGTATTGAAAACATTCTTCAGGCAGTGGTTGCTTTGGTCCTCTTCACGTGCTTGAGAGGATAAACTTTTGCCAGAGGTGTGGTCTGGAAGAATTTATTGCTGATTCAGATAGGGTAGGACTGCTGAAGGGATTTTCTTCTGTGTGGAAAGAGGGGAGGAAGTATTGCTTTCCTTTTGTTCATGGTCTTAGAATCATTTATGTGTGTGTTGTTTGGTTTTTTTCCTAAAAAAATACTCTAGTAAGGAATCTGATTCTCCTGTGACCTCAGTTGCTCCTGTTCTGTTTAAGGTTAAAAGAAATTTATCACAGAATCATAGAATAACCAGGTTGGAAGAGACCCACCGGATCATCAAGTCCAACCATTCCTATAAAACACTAAACCATGCCCCTTAGCACCTCGTCCACCCGTGCCTTAAACACCTCCAGGAAAGGTGACTCAACCACCTCCCTGGGCAGCCTGTTCCAGTGCCCAATGACCCTTTCTGTGAAGAATTTTTTCCTAATGTCCAGCCTAAATCTCCCCTGGCAGAGCTTGAGGCCATTCCCTCTTGTCCTGTCCCCCGTCACTTGGGAGAAGAGGCCATCACCCTCCTCTCTACAACCTCCTTTCAGGCAGTTATAGAGAGCAATGGGAGATATTTCTGGCTATGTAGTTGCAGGGATCAGAAGAACAGAGAAGGTGTTTTGTGGAACATCTGTTATGTGGATATGCTTTATTGTGGGCGACTGAATTGGATGACCTCGTCATCAGTCTCTGTATTTTCCTTTATTGTCTTTAAATGCTCTCTGTGGAGAACTATTAGTAGTATTTTCCTACTTTCCTGCCTAAGCACAGGCTAGTTTTTATTGGCACTAACCTCTAGTAATTATAAAGCCAACATCACAGTAACAAGTAAACAGATGGGACATATAATATTCATAAATTATTGAATGCAACTTCCTCATCCTTCACAGCAAACTCTTCAGGACAGGGACAGACAGTATTTTGTAAGCACCTACAGTACAACAAGGAGGTAAGCAACAGCCAACATGACCTGTTAAATCAATCCAACTTTCTTCTGACAGAATAGCAAACCTGGGGGAAGAGGAAGAGATGCCATATGCCTTGACCTTGTAAAGGCTTTTTGACAATGCACCCTGGTAAACAAACTAGAGATGCAGGAATATGAAGCTGTGTAAAATGGGTACCAAATTGGTACAAAAGCTGTTCTTGTTATTTATTGTATTGTTTATTATCTGTTTGTTGAAGTTGTAATGAGGGATCCATAGTGGTCCGTCCTCGACCCAGTATTGTAATTACAAGTAGGATGATGGATTTAGTTTGCAAATTATAACAGTGTGGGAGGCAGTAAAGAGGTCATAGTTTAAAATTAAAATTTAAACTGAATTTTAGAAATTTATGAAGTGGCTTGGAAAAACAGAATATGACCCAAAAGGGAAAAAGGCAAGATTCTTAACTTGGGTAGAAATAATCAACCTACAGACTGCATATGGGTAAGAAATGCTTAGGCAATAATTTTAGAGAGTTTGTAACAGTGAGCAGATTCACAGGCAGACTGTGATTGAATGTGTGTGTAAGGAGAGTATATATATAAAAGATGCCAATAAATCATCAGATGAAGTGCTGTTTTCAATTTTGTACAAAGATCGGGAAAAAAAGTCCAGAGAAAAGCAAGAGAAGCTCAGAAAATGAAAAGGACTGATACTGAAGGACTAGTTCAATTTGGAGAGCAGAAGGCCTGAGAGGTTTAATGGCAGTCATTACATATATAAAAGCACTGTGCAAAGAAGAAGGGAATAAACCAACTGTCCTCTAAGGCTATGGTGGATATGACAAAAAGTAGAATCATAGAAAAGTTTGGGTTGGAAGGGGCCTTAAAGATCATCAAGTTCCAACCCCCCTGCCATGAGAGTAATATGCTAAGAGGAGAGTTAAGGGAGATAAGGAAGATTTAATTTAGGTATTGGACATAAGGAAACTTTTCATTATAAACCCAATGAAGCACCATTGGAAAGTTAGTGAGGCTGTGCCATCTCCATTTTTAAGGACCTGATTTCCTGTGGCTGTGTAGTCCCCGTGTGGAACTAGGTTGGTGGGTGTGTCCTCCAGGTCAATATCTGTGACAATGATGTAATCAATGATGTAATCAATGATATAATCATCTCTCTCTCTCTTGTCTTTGCTGCTTAGCTTCTATCTGGCAGATCCTTTTCTGTTCAACTTTTTCCCCTATTAAGAGAGTTACGAGTGTACCTTCAAACAGGATGTATTAAAAATGTCTGAGGCCTCTAGGGACTGAGATGGCAAAGGCCAGAAGAGCACTTGCAGAGTTGCGCAGCTCTGGAATGGTGATGCTGCACACTACCTCCATCTTCCTAGAAAGCTCTGACCATAAGTCTGTTTCCACTTATTTCGGCGTGTAATGCATTTTCCTCTTTCCAGCCAACAAAGTTAAATAACATCAACGTAAGCCAAGTTACAGCTGGACACAGTCTGTCTCAGAAAGGCAGAAAGACTATGTCCTGAATGTCTTTCTTACTCTGCATTGAACTGCCTTTTTCATGCCTCTCATAATCAAAGAAATAGTGTGATATTTTCCATTGTACAAAAATCATCTAATCAAATGTTTGATAAATATATGACTTTTAATTGTATTAATGGTGGGTACTTCACTCCGAAGCAGTAGTATTTTTGTTTTGCTTTTCTCGTTTTCAGCTTTTATACTAAAACATGGTTGTTCATATGAAAGTGCAACTGCTTATAGTTGTTCCATAGCAAAGTAGTAAAAATGTATGCAAAACTACATGTACATGTTAATCCATGTACATATTATCTAGATGGAATCGTGAAACACCCATCCAGTGATCTGTTTCAAATTAATTGTGTTAATTTCTTTTTAAGAAAGGTATTTAATGTTTTCGTACTTGTCTGTTTGAGTATGAAACATTAAAGAGATTGTTGGAAGGGTTAATTGAAGAACTGCCATTGTGTATTGAAGATACTCCTTTTACATAGCGCTGTTACGTTTTAATGACTATAGTCATGCACCTGTTGGACTTGAGCAAAAAAATGTAAAAGATTATTTAGTGTTGAAAGGCGTGAAAAAGGACTGCCCATCAAATAGCATCTGATAAGCATATTTTTAGTGCTGATCTTCTATTATGATCTTGCTGAGTATATTCTATAGGTGTTGAAAACAGTGAAATTACCTGACTGATTTGCTAATTTAAAGTATTTTTGTTATTTTTTATTTTGTACATTATTGATAACTAGTTTTCTGAATTTCTTTTCTTAATTGCTTATATAGATCTGTAAAATATTCCTTAAAAGAAGTACCAGAAACCATGCTAATTTAAATAAATTCTTGCTCATTACAGTCAATGTAAGTCTAATACAAATTTTAACTGTAAAGCATTTCTTTAATGAAATGCTACTTCTCGTGGCCACTTATAATGAATTCTGAGGGATTTTCTAAGGGATTTTGTTTCCAGTCAGAATATTACTTTTAACAAATATTACCAGACCTCGGTTTTGGAATCAGGAAAGACAGCAATAATTAAATGGGTATACCTTGGTATACTTAAGAATGCTTTGGCGGGGGGGGAGCTGTTTTTTTTTAATCTTGCATTCAGCGTAAAAGGAACTTATTCATTTTAATGCATCCTTCCTGTTGGCTTGAAGTTGAAATATAGTTACTTGAAAATTAATTTACCCCTCATGAATGACTGGTTGGATTATCTTTGTAGCATTAAATGTCAACCCTGAGCTCAGAGCACATTGTGTCTGCGGTAAAAAGTTGTCCCTGAGCACTTAATGTTGTGTTAAATGATGATGTGTCCTTGCAAATGTATTATTAGTGTCAAGCTGTTCTGTCTCTCAGAATTGAAAAATGGTCAGTGATTTGAGCTGCCATTAAACCTGAATAAAAAAGAGAGAGGCTATGGGGGGGGGGGGGGGTGTTTCATGCCTTTTTTGAGAATAGACATACTCTTGAGTATGTATAAGACATATGAAAACTTTTTTCTTAACCTAAGACTCCAAAAACTCCATTTGGAATCACAGCAATTAAAAATAAGAAAATCTCACTTCTGCGTCTCAGGAAAAGAGCGGTCATGGAATATGTCTGTATGACACTAAGAGCCCAAAATCAGCAATGTATGCTTGAAAGCTTGGTCTTGTTTCTGGAAAAATGAACTAGAGTTCTGTCACTGGTTCTGAAACATAGATTATAACACTGTTGCTGATATGTGATTTGCTGTTCAATTTTAACTGTTAGGCCTGAAATTCTTGTGGAATTTTGTTTTTTCTTATTTTCCTGTAGCACCCTAGATGAATAGTTATGTCCAGTTTTAGAGTTATAGTGTTGTGGGTATTTAAGATGTGTCATATGTGAGTAGAGTTTCAGAGTTTCACTGGATTGAAATTATGTTTATGAATATACAGTGACTGGTGTAAAATCTCTCAAAGATATTTAATCATATACTTCTGTATACTCACCTTAGAAACCAGGTGCCTAGGTACGTTTATAGTTCTGATCATGTTACAAAGTACTCAAGAAAACACTTCTTTCCTCACGCCAGGCACCTAACTTGTTGGCATTAATAAAGGCACTTAAAGAAAAATTCTTCTACTGTGTGTGATAGAGCCCAGTTTTGAGAGGTCCCAGGGCATGTAGGTAAAAAAATAGCTATATTCCCTTATATTAAAACCCAATTAAAGTTATGAATTGTTGAAAGTGCAAACTGATTTGAAGTTTTTAGTCTATTGACTTGCTGTTTATAGACCCTAGTGAATTCTTTTGGTGCCCTTTAGTTATATTAAGGCAGTGTGATTTTGTGGCCAAGTTCTTACTGAGTTGTCAAGCCATTTAGCTGGTTCCACAGACTGGAAAAAGGCAAATGCTGTCCCCATCTTCAAGAAAACTGGAAGGAGGACGTGGACATATTAACAGTGAGTCTAGTGAAGGACAAAGATGACCATCTGAAGTACAGGATATACCAGGAGAGGCAGAGAGAGCTGGTTTGTTCAGCTTTAAGAAGAGAAGGGTCAGCTGAGAGATTATTGCTGTCTACAAATCTTTAATAGGAGGCTACAGACAGGGTGAAACCTAACATTTCTCAGAGGTGCACAGTGGTAGGACAAGAGGCAAATTAGAATATGGAAATTCTAATTAGGTAGAAGAAAAATGTTTTTACCAGGAGGATGGTTAAATGTTGGAAAAAGTTGCTTTGAGAGGTTATGGAATCTCCACCTTTGGAAATACTCAAAACTCAGCTAGACAAGCTGAACTAGACTAGCTCCCTGAGCAACCGGAGTTAACATTCAATTTGGATGCAGTTTAGAATTTGGCGGTGCTTTGAGTGGCTCTGTTGGACTAGGTGACCTCCAGAAGTCCCTTCTAACCTGAACTATCCTATGAGTCTAAAGCCCCAGCAAACGTAGCTAGCACACGGGAATGGGTTTGAAGGAGCAATATGATAATTCTGTTACATCTTCACAAAAGTGGCTCTGTAGTACAGACACAGCTAACTGGCTTGGAAACTGCCACGGCATAGCTAAGCAAGAGTGGGAACCACCAGCTAAGCTGTGATTTTAAATGCATTTTACAGTCCCTTCATGGCTCTGCAGTGTTCTCTCTGTAGTGCTAGTAATGCTTCACATAATTACTTCAAAAGTAATTTGGCCATGTCCACAAGCGTCCTGAGAGTCCAGATAAAGTCATATAGGAAACCATTTCTCCTTCTGCACCTGTTCTTTATATCTGTCTTCCTTGGCTCAGGTGTACTCTGCTTAACCCAGCCTTCCTGATTTGGGTGATGAACAACTCTAGGCTCTCTCTAAAGCAGGTGCTGCCAGGGAGCACTCTAGGCTCTCCTAAACTGCAACTCACTGTTTACAGGAGTCTCTCTGTGGGAAGTAAAGAGAGACCTAAACAAGCAATCACCTAGATCTGAAGTTGGGTGCAATGCCTGTGACCGTCTACGTTTTGCATGTGAGGATGTTGTAGAGGATAGTGTGACTGAGCCTTCCTACATCTTGGACCTTCTCCCCTGCCAGCAAGATCTAACTTTCCCTTTCTCCCTGTTACAGCGGGGAAATGGAAGAGATGCTTGAAGTCAGACTGGAAGCTCTGAAAAGACCAGTGGACTGTTTTCTTGTTCTGTGTTTATTCTGTGGGATTTTGTGGAGGGTTTCTGGAACCTTCAGTAATTTAGATCAATAATTGTAATAAGAACATTTATTTCAGCTTAACTAGGTGTGTGATTTCACCCTTCCAGTTTGACAGTAAAGCTCACCACATTCTGTCTCTAGTTTCTAATTAACTGTGTACATTTTGATGTGGATTTCACCATCAGTTACATCACTATACTTTAAACTGCTACTTGTAACTAAAATTTACCCAGTAGTTGTAGCTTTATTACACCTTAAGCAATACTTTAATGTATGAAATGGATTGCTACTGTATGGAAAATGTCTTACTAATGTTTTGGTTTTGAGTATAATACCAGCGCAGAAAGATTCAGGACAGCAGTTTGTTGGTTGTTACAAATTATAGTGAAAGTGCTGAAATGAATTTAAAGTCTGTAATGTTGATTAGCAAACTTTACTATCTGTCAGGTTTTTTGGCATGCTGTAAATAACTCATCTTTAAATAATTTGTCTGAGTAATTAAATTTAGATTGCACATTTCTCATTTCAAATATTTTGACTCTTATCTATTTGCTTTTCCATTGTGGCTTAATTGGTGTGGTCTATATAAACGGACAATAAATTTATATACCTTTGTTATAAAGATCAGTCAGTGAATAGAACTTGGTATTCATCCCAGACAGAATTATGATTGAATGTATTTGCAAGATTAAAGCACTGAATTTACTTTTTTCTAATTAAAGGCAATTAAAGATTTGCAGACACAAATAAAAGACAATGAATTGAGGAATAAGTGTAGGAGCAAGTCCATTTGCAGGTGAAAAGAAGTGCCTTTGAAGCAGAACCAGCTGTATTTTTGCTGAAAGAATAACAGTTTAGGAAGCTTTTCTGCATGTGCTTGCTTGATAGCCTAATGTACTCATAAGCAGCTTATGCAGTACAGTATTCAGAAAATAGCAGTGCATTAATTTTTAAAGTAGCAAATGCAGGCAAAGAGCAATGCTGCCATATGATGATAATGAAGGTGGATATTGTAAAGTCTACTGAGAGAAAAGAAAGCAGGGAGCCTCCGAAATGTGAACATTTATAAAACAATAACCAGATATTCATATGATAATAAGCTTGGACAGCAGCATCAACAAAGGCCAAAGATGCAGTCCTATTTCTGCTTAAACCTGATGAATTGAAAAGCAGAGAGCCAGTCTTTATTCTGTTATTCAATTCCAGTAATGAGCTATTGTTAGAATGAAAGAGTAAATGTCTGGAATGGTTGGGAATCTGAATTTTTTTCTCGTGAAGTTATTCTATAGATTTGTTCAGGTCATATCTTAAAACGACAGCATCTTTAAACACAGTCTTAAATCTAGACAGTTTTCTTAAATATAGTGCTCAGCATGTTGCGTTCTCAGTTACATGTATAACAGAGATTGGTATGTATGCAAAAGTACAGTGTAACACATACTACCTGGTAATGTCGCAGTATTTCTCTAGGCTACAAAAAAAATGAGCACCCATAACTTAATGAACTAGTCTAGCTTGTATGTATTCTTTAGTTTAAGTTTTGCATTAATCATGGTGTCATTGGGTGGTTGTTTAAAAGAATGCTGAATATACCAGGTTGGGTGATCTCCAATTTGTTTTTAAATTATTGAATAAAAGATATATGTTATCTCAGTTTGCCTTCTGAATAGAGATAAATCACAAAAATTCTTGTGACATCTGTAGACTTTTAATCCTAGTTACACGAGGAGAGACAAACTCAGGTTGCATATTGTATGAATTCCTCATATTTACTCTGATGGAGACACTTTGGTGTTTTTCACAATACAACTGTGTTTAGTAGGTCAAAAAGTCCTTGTGTTTCACCCTTACTGTCACCTTTTTAGAGTTCTGTAGCTAGTAGCATAGTCTTCATTTCTTCCTGTGGCAAAGTAGGATCTGTAAAAAGGGCACAAATTGGTTCGTCATCTGCTGAGGTCATTTTGCCACCAGAGGGCTGGGAAAAACTGTACAAGTAGGATAGAAGAGAGGGGTTGGATTAAAAGTGAGCTCTGCAAAAATTCCAAGGGGCAAAGGCAACTTCAGACAGTGAGTTGGAAAGGTGGATGGTCTTTGCACTTGGTCTTGGGAGGGATTGGCAGGAGGCAGGACAAGCATGGAGATGATGGCTGTAGTCTGTAAAAAAAGTTACCTTATCATGGACAAGATCTTTGCCTTAAAAATGAAAAGAAAGTGATGGAGAAGAGCTGAGCTGAGCTGAAGAATTGCTAACGATGAGAAGAAGAAGAGGAAAGGATTTTGCTTAAGTAATACAAAAGGTAAGGTTTGGTCAGGAAATTTTCCAATTCTGTCTTTTTAGCATCTTCTTGCCTTCCTGCATTCCCTCAAGAAAACTCAGTGTCTGTCTTAAATAGACATGGTTAAAGCAGAGAAATGGGGCTTTGTCTGATGAGTCCATCTTAACTGGCTTTGACGGTCAGTTCCTGGAAAGAAGAAACAACTTAAGCTGATGACTGACAGATAAAGGTACAAGAAGGCTTGCAGGGTGAGATAAAACATTGGGAGTTGTGAATATACATGTTCCAACTGGCTGAAGTCGCAGACCCAAAAGAACATAGGAAGCCTGTATTATTTATTTTGCTTGTTTTCCAGGTGGTAATGATCAGTATTCATATGGTAGGGGCTTTGCATTTCATAGTTTTTTATAGTCCTGTATTGCAGATGTCTTTCCCAAGGCCTCAGAAAGTTCAGATGTTTTAAGAGTCTTCTAGTACAATTGCTGAATCTGGTTTTCATTACAAAGTACTGCACAGATGCCCTTTTTAAACTTTTGCACTTGGTGGACTCAGACTGTTTCCCTACCATATATTTTTTTCCCCTTTTGCCTATCACACTTAGCAAGGAGTAGTAAATTAATGGCAGGTGCATAGATTTGGAGAACTACCAGCTCTAAAGTCATTGTTAAAATCACCTATTTGTTATATAGGGAGGTTTGGTTGTTCATATCAGATTTAACATAAATCTGGAAGTATTCTGCAGACAAGTAGAATCCAGTCTTAGCCATAGCCATGATACTGGAATAAAAAGTACCAGAGCACTTGAAAGAATACCAACAAGCTTTCTCTGTTCTAGGAGTAGACTTAGTCATACAATTAGATCAAGTTCATAGGCTTAGTCATCTGTGCAATGTTTACCCTTGCTCATATCACCTTCACTGTTGAACCTTGGAGAGGAGGAGGGACAATGGGCCATAGGAGGAAAGAGAGGTTTGTTTCAGTAGACAACTTATTTCCCATTCCTAATGGGCCTTAAAAGGCTTTCTAGTTTTCTTTATCTAATGCTGTTGCGTCACTGGAAGGGAAACCTCTGACTGTCCTCTTTTATTTGACCCAGATGGTAGATCAGCAAACCTGAATTATGAGAACTGAAATTGAACCTTGTCCTTGTTAGTAATATACTTCTAAACGAAGGTAATTTTTCATGCTTAAGACATTTCCAGTGGATAAATTTCTATAGTTTGTTCACAAGTAAGTAAGAACAGCTGCATCACATTATTGAAAGTTGTCTCCCAACAAATAAACAAAATAATTCAGGGCTGGGGTATATCTATTCCAAATTTTGGCCTGGGTTGAATTTTTATGAGTTGTAAACTCCTGCCATTTATAATGGAAATTCTTACTGCACTTTAACTATTCCATTACAAAAATATGACTGCAGTACTTTAAGGAGAAGAAACATGTTCTCTTTCTGGTTGGATTTGTCTCATAGCTTAGCCATTTTGGTGGCTCCTGCAATTCTTTCCCTAACTTTAAAAAAAAAATTACTATACTCCTGTTATGAGATATCATTGACATCTGAAGAATAATGTTGCAATGGTTGTGTCCTGAAAATAAGGTATATTGACTGGATGAACGTATTGAAGCATCAGACATTAATAGTCATTCTTTCATCTCTTCTTCACTCCATCTTCTATGAAGGTTACTTGGGTATATGCTTTTTTTTTTTAATAGACATGTTTTCAGTTATTTTTCCATTTGTCATTGAGTATTTTCTAAGTTATTTCAGATCTTTTATTAATAATATTTGACCAAAGGATGAATATATTATCCCTAGGGTTGAGGAGAGATCACACAATTAAACCAAATGAGTAATACGAGTTCAGAATCCACAGTACTCTAGAGGAGAGCTCTGTTTTGAATATGAGCAGAGTGATAGAAAGGGTAGACAAAGGCTGAGAAGTGTTCCCATGAATCCAGCATATCACTGGAGACAACCTTTGTTTTCCAATTCTGCCACTGCACTATAATATCCCAGAATTTTGAAAGTGACCATAAAATGAGAAAATTGCACTATTGATTTTGAATGTAAGATCACATGTGGTTGAGGAAAAGGAAGTGTTACATACACAAAATGACAGCGCACAGTTTTAGAGAGGTTAAATTATTTAAATGTAACCATAATGAAAGCTAATGTACAACTAGGTAAATATAGTGATTTAAAAATGGCCAAATATTTCTGCTTTAAGCATGGTAGCTAAGCTTTGGAAGTAGACAAAAAGGGCAAAGAATGTGTATGCATTACAAGGGGAGAAAGGGAAAGAACTTTTTTGAAAAGCCAGAGTGGTTGCATTGCAGCTTGTCCCCTCTAAGCAGTTTCTTCACAGATTCCTCTTTTCCCTCTTCTCCTTTTGTGGCTGTGTCTGTAACTTGACTACTGCTGACTTAAAGAAGCATGTTTCTATAAGCAGATGGTGTGAAGCAATGGTTTTATTAGCACTTCCTTGGACTGAGATGCATATCTGAATTCTGATACTTGAAAATAATGTTACGGTTCAGAAGAATAAAAGGTTTACACTTGCAATAATAACCTGTTTTACACATTTATATATGCCTTAGAGGTGACTTACCAAAAAAAATTATAATGAAAATTTTATTTTGATTGAAATGTGAGGGAAAACCATCATCCACCTTTAATATACATATTTTCTGTTTGATGCTTACTAAACAATTAATATCATTGTACTACTGTATGGCTGTCTGTACATGTGTTTTGATGTCCCTCTAGAGTACTGAATTCTATGCTGATTTGTCAGCTCTTGCTTGTTTCTGTCTGTGTTAAGGACTGTTCATCCGAAGATGGAGCCCCTGTTTTACAGACTAGCTACTATTTAAAGTGCTGGACTGTGGGATCTTTTCAAAATGTTAGATCTGACTTTTCAACTGAAATAATTGCTGACATTCTTTATATTCTTTTTGCATAATTTTCATTAAATGTGCTTTTCTACTCTAGGAAAGCAAGATTATAAGAAAACCAGGCCTATGTTAAGAGCTACAAGATTAAAAGCAGAGGCCAAGAAAACTGCACTAGGCGTAAAGGTAGAGATCTGTTTAATAGCTTATACTACCTTTGTGTATATGTTGTTTCTTTTCCCCATAGATATGCTGTGTGAATATTGATTTCTGAGAGATATTGTTTATGACACTTCCAAATCTAAGTGGAATGCCAGAATCTAAAATATTTATGATAGATTGCTTTTGCTTAACCCTAAAATAACTGGAACAGTTGAAAAGCTAGAAGATTTTAAGTAGTCCACATCCTTGTTATGCTGCATAGTTACTTTAAGGTCAATAAAGCACCGTATGCTTGGAAAATTGATCTTTTCAGGGAGCCTTGCTACACACAGAACAAATGCTTTAACGATTTTGTGTAGTTATAAAAATTACAATAAACATCTTCCTTCTTCCTCTTCCTATCATATACCTAGGAGTAATTTAATGACTGGGTTTGTTAAGTGTTGTAAATTATCATCATTATTATCTCAGTCTTCACCCTTGTGTAATGCCTCTGACATGGAAAAGAAGGCTGAAATAACAACAGAACACACAGAAAGGTACTGAACTTTGTTTTGGAAGTGAAACTTTTCAGACAGGCATAAAATATAATAATGGTTACTTAATCATAGCTATGAATGGGTGGAAGGAGGACAATTAGGAATATTTTGTGCTATCTGCTACCCAGTGTGTCATCAAAACAGAATTTATCTGAACATACATTGTTTATTTAAGATGCATCTAGAATTTTTCCCTTAAACTTTTTTTTTAATCAGATTGACATACAGTTAGCTTAGCAGTGAGGGTAAAAACTGAACAAATAAGAAATGGATCAAACATCTGGGTATTCTAGTGAAAGAAACTTTAGAAATGTTAAAAGAACATTTTCTTGTTTCTGGCAGATGAGAAATCAATTTTTTCAAGTTATAGCTTATAGCAAATGCCAAGGTATTACTACCATGCTGTAACAGCTGTTGAGCTGCCAGATGATGTATTTGGTTGTCTTCCAGAATTTGCTATTATAATCACAAAACAGTGCTTTCTTTTTGCTTCTGATTGCTGATCTCGATCAAGCATTACCACGCGATGCAGTATGTTTTCACAACATAATCTCCTCAGTTAGTGCTGTGTGTCAGATTTTAATGAGAAAAAGTAGATTGCCTTTTTTGTTTAAAGGATAGATTATTAACCTTTTGAATTCAATTTTTTTCCCCTTCCTTTCTTATTAAATTTTACTTTTTCTTTTCCTTTTAATTTCAATGACATGACCTTTTGAAACTGGTGTTCTACTTTGAGACTTTTACTGTATATCCTAGTTCTTTTAAAACGTGCAAGTTTTTTGCATGTCTTTCAAAAACTAAGAAAAATATGAACCTTGGTTCCTCAAAACCTGTTCTGTTTCCTTATTTTTTTAAGTAATTCTTATTTAAAAATGAGGGAGAATAGGAAAGCTTATGTGTAATTATATGATAATGAAAAATCAAGTGTTAGTGAGTAAAAAAATAAGAATGGTTTATTTTGTGCAAGTAAGTTCCTGCATGTTGTAGCAGAACACTCATTGACTTCTAGGAAAGAATGAGTTTTGTTATCAAGGTGTACACATGCTCTTCAGGTCATGAGTTGTATTTCTGGGGCAGTTGCAGTGTGCAGTGTCTTAGGTCTACAATTCTGCCTCTGCCTTTTAAAAAAGTAGTCTTTGAAATATTGTCTTTTGGCTGTAGTATTTTTTGCATATACGAACGATAAAATATGGATGTGGATCATCCACAAACAGATCACAGTCATTTTGCTTTGCTTCCTAATTGCTGAGAGAAGCTAACAGAGCCAAAGCAAATGGGAAGGTAAGTTGGGCACCTTTACCTTTGGGTACATGCATGTGCAGGAAGGAAAGTAGGGCCTTTGTATGCATCCTTCTCACTGAGGCTGCTTAATGCCAACAATCTCAGGCTTACTAAATGTTACAATACTTCTACCAGGATATGGACAATCCCTGTAGAATAAAACTGCACTTCTGGCAGACCCTGCAACACTTAGCATGGAAGCGAGGCATATTTAATGTCTTGGGGTAAACTTGCATTTCTTCCCATCTCAGAGTGATGACTATTCACCCTACTCTATCCCTCCAGTTCAGGAGAGCATCATCATGGGCAGTGGATGCACCTGGAGTGTCTGCAGGGAAGTTGCCCTCTCTACCCGAGGAGAGGCTGCTTAGGGACATGGCTTCTTTTTCCCTGTTGTGAGATCCCATAACCATCTCTTGGACAGGGCTTGTTTTGCTCAGTCCACTGTTAAGTTCCTCCAGCTGTCCAAGAGCAGTCGTCATATGTTATCCCAGATACATGTCTATTGTCTTCTGGATAAATTTTGAAATAAGATTTTCTTGAAGTCTTCTCCTCATTCCTCATGTCTGTGGCTGTCAGAAGAGTCAGCAGACTTGAGATCCCATCAGGTTATGTACATTTATGAAACTATTATGAGGCTTAAGTGTGCATTCCTTTAATTGTTTCCTAATATTCAGAGATTTTGAGTGTGCCTGAGCTCTTCCTTTGGGAAGATATCGTCACAGTTGTCACTTCATATTAGCAAAGTTTTCAGATCGTGATAAGCTATATGATGCAGTCCCCAACCTTGTACTATGACAGTTGGCTAACTTCAGTCTGTGTTAAGGAAAAAAAAAAAAAGTGGTGTATCTGCAGTGTAATGCAGAAAATAGGCAACACTTTAAATAGAAATGTCCAAAGTTCTTATAAATCTTGGAGAAAACACATGCATGTGTGTATTTACCATGTATTTTATTTGTTTATCCAGGTTTCAGTGCATGATGCAGTATTTCAAAATATATTAGCTATTTCTTATAAAAACTTAAGTTGCAGTTAATAAAAATAGGAAGGATATCCGTATCATACATGTAAAAGTATAAGCTCTCTGGGAAAGAAAAATGCTTTTGTAATTCTGTGATATACCTAAGACAATATGTACCATACTGCTGCTTAAAACAATAGGATTTTTAGTGCTTATTGATACCCCTAGAGCTGTTTTGCACTATTGTCCTGAAGCCCTTATATTCCTGGCTGTAAAACCTAAGACTTGGTGTAGTATTTAGAGGGGGGGGTGGGGGGGTGGAAGAGAGGGCTAGAAAATAGTGAAGGGATTTTAGCCATTAATTTCTATGAAGATAATGAAATTCAACTTGTGTATTTCACCATAAGAACTGACAACATTCACTTTAAAAAAAGGCCCTATAAATGACATAAAACTTTTCAGAACCAATCCCCTGGAGATCCCTTACATTTCATCGCTGGCATACTAATTAGCTTGTCTTGTCAAACTTTGATTGCCTTGTCATTTTAATGCAAGGTTTAAAGTAACAAAGTTTTTTTCAGTCACTGGCATTTAGTACTTTTTAATTTTCCCAGTGAAAGATTTTATCCATATTGATAATGTCAGAGAGGCAGCTAAACACTAATAGCTATCAAAAGTTAGTTCAAGCAAGGTGACCATTAACTCAGAGTTAATGTTTGCTCTTTAAACTTGTTTTAAAATTAAATATCATAGCAGAGCTATTGTGCTGGCTCTGTTTGTATATATGACACTAATGTAGACCAGTGCCAAAATATATGGTGTCTCTTGGAAAAGAAGGACCCCTGCCTTGAGAAACCACTTGGAGAGAAAACAGTATGCTGTATGTCTCCTGGTGTTTGGATAAGACAAAATTCTTTGTATCAGTGCCAAAAAGAGAACCTCTGACCTTTCTCTGCATGGTTGTTTTGTTGTACCCCTGCAGGATGCTCGTGCTGGTGGAAGCCCACCTGCTCTTCCTTACCAGGTGGAGCAGCAAGAGATCTGCACTGTTAGTGCTAACTCTGTGCTTGGTTGGTGAGGAAGAGATGCCAGCAGGAGGGTAACAAGCAGAAAATGGTTTGAGGAATGTGGAAGCTCAGCTCCAAATAGCTGGGGGTTTGTCTGCAGAGGCTGCAAGTAATGGGAGTTCTTGGGGTGAGATTTTTTTTCACAGGCTACAAGAATGAATCAGTGGTCCATGGGATGGGTGATGAAGTTTTCTCTCCTGTTGAAAGTTAGACAAAAATATGAACAGTAGTATTTTACACCCACTTGCAAAGACATAATCAGCTGCAGAATACTTCTCCATAGAGAATTATCAGAAACATTGATAAAGCTAAGAAAAAAAAATTCCTAATAAAGTGAGAGCTTACTGTCTGTCATTCTTTTGCATAGCTACTTAATCTATTGTTTAGCTAGCTAGTTCACTGTTAAGAGTTTATCTCATCTGGAACAAGTTATGTATGAATAAACAAGACATTCCTAGTGTGTTTTGGCAAAGGATATTCTCTGAATTCACACTGTTCATAATCTGCTAAATTAGTGAACTACATTTGCCAGGATAAGTTGGGAATACAGTTTCATAGCTTTGCAGAAATTAAGGACACAAGGGACTCGTAGATCATTTGATCTGGCCTTTTATATGTTACAGATCATAAAATTTCATCCAGATACTTTCTAGGAAGTCAAAGCACTTTATAACAGCCAAAATACTGGGTCTTTAAACCAAATTATGTGCCTCACATAAAGAGCAAGGCAGCTTAATGTGCCACCAGTGAACAAAGTGTAATATTCTCAGTGATCCCAGTAATCTGACTTTGGTCCCTGACTTTGAAATGAAAGGGAAGTGAAAAATGTGTACAAAGAGAAAAAAAAAAATCATATTGCCGTGTTCTGACCACGGCCAGACTGCTACATTTAAGTGTGGTAATCACAGTGGTTTGACTGTGTGAACAAGATGCATCAAGCAGGAGCATAGGAGGATTTTCTTCACCATGAGGCTGGTGAGGCACTGGCACAGGTTGCCCAGGGAAGCTGTGGCTGCCCCATCCCTGGGGGTGTTTAAGGCCATGTTGGATGGGGCTTTGGGCAGCCTGATTGAGTGGGAGGTGTCCCTGCCCATGGCAGGGGCGTTGGAACTAGAGGATCTTTAAGGTCCCTTCCACCTCAAACCATTCTATGATTCTGTGCCATCTTGGAACAGTAGGCTTTGGTCTTTACTGATGACCAATCTCTAACATTTCAAAGGAGAGCTGACAGCAACAAAACCTCAGATCCCAGGAATGAAATCAATACAACTAGGGGAGAATTTCCTGAAAAAGAAGAAAACTTCTTCCAATCCTATGCAAAAAAAGTCTGAAGCACTGAAGCATGAGCTGCTATTACTTTTAACAATCTGGTACTTCAGGGGTTTAGAATAGAGCGCTGAGCATGTAAGTAACCGCAGTCTGCCCAGGGCTCTGAAGGAGAGCAGTCCGGAGGGCTGAGTTCACAATTTCCAAGGCTGGTAGCCAGAACCTCCTTTTCACACAAGCCCAAGCTGAAGAATTCTTCCCAACAGCTAGATAAAAATACACTTTTTTTTTGAAAGATCTGACTGTAAAAGACTCGCAGCCATGGAAGACCATATTTTCCCTAAGGTAACTGGAATGTTCAGTCATTCTTGCTTCTAGGAAATGGCATCTTATTTCAAGACTGAGCTTATCAAACCGCAGCTGGACCTTGAGAGGTTCTTATAAACAGGATAGAAGGACCCCACAGTGTGAAATGACTTACTTAAATATGGGTTACTTAGTCATGTGCTGTAACCAAACTACCTCTTATTCTTCTCTATGGTCAAATAAATGCTTGTCATCTCCCTGCTGGAAATCCCTCTGCCTTTGCACATCCAGAGATCACACTGAGGGAGTGGTTGCTCCTTAAATCCAAAGACCATTTTAGATTCACAGTCTTTCAAGGCAGAGTCCTCTGCTTTGTAAGTACTATTTATATCTTTGATACCTGTATATATTGTCTTGCATTTAGCTATATTAAACTGAATCCTGTTGCTTTGTGATTATATAGCTGGACCTTTTAGATGACTCTATAATAGTACGTGTTCTCATTATTTGAGACAGTGATGATCTTTGTTGCATCTGAATTTTTTACAGTAAACTTTTATAACATAAACATTACCAATAAAAGGTAATAAATAACTTTTCTGCCTTGTATTATATGTAGAATGTCCTGAATTAAGGAAGTAAACATCCATTTTTTAATTTTCAACAAAAATAATTCTGTTGAAACTCTAAAAAATGGTTACAGTGAATGTCCAGTTAAGTTCTTCCAGTTAGAAATCATATGAGATAAAAAGGTTGACTGTCAAGTCCATGTATATTTGTTTTATTTCCACAGCTATCCTTGGTCAGCATGGTTTTCTTTTCATCTCTTCAGAAATAGCTAGGGATAGTTTAGCATTTAAAAGACAGCAATTTGTGTCATAATAGCCAACATTATTTCTTCAGCCCGATTTTTTCATCTCCTGATTAATCTCATTTAGATGCCAATTCTGCAACTTGCTCCATCAGGGTGAATCTGAGGACATTATCCAGGAATTTTGGTGTGAGAGACCTACAAAAAAAATTTTGTAAGACTGACAAAAAATGTTAGGAAAATTAAATCTACATTATGCTGTAATGGCATGTGTTTCCTTTATGGAAATCTTTCTGAAAAAACTTAACCAAGCTGAAATCAGGAGGGTTCTACAGACCTTATTCTAAATGCAAGTGAGTATAATAGCAAATTCTGTCCTTTTTAAATCCTTCTTTGACTGCACTTTGGGATTTGAGACCAGAGATGTTATTTCTTAGTGTTTTGCACCATGTTATAAAACAAAAAAGGTGAAAAGCCCTGGGATCATTTTAAGTTTATTTCTATAGGACTTTTTTTATATTGGTTAATTATTCATGGTGAAATCCTCTGAGTAAATGGATTTTGCAGAGGGATGATGGGGATGATCCATAAAGTGCTAGAGAAAGGGAGCTATATATGCCAAGCGGGGAGTATTTTAACATTTCATTTCTATGCATGGCTTAAAATACAAATAGCAAAGCCTGATAAGTATAAAACAAATTAAAATGACAATATATACTGTTGTTGCAAAGACAGAATAGTGGTGTAGCATCTCATTTGCTATTTACATTGCAAAAATTATGTTTATAAAAGTCCATAAACTGGGTGCAATTCTTAAGATACTGCATATCCATAGCCGAGAGCCAGGTGTCCTTTGTTAGGACATTAATTTTAGATTTTTGTTACTCTGCCTTCTTCAGTAACTCAAAATTAAAGTTCTTGCATAATTCTCAAACCTGGTATTATTTAATAAGTCTTTTCACTCCCAGGGTTAATAAATACTGATCCAGTCACCCGATTCCTAATGCCTGCGTAAGGGAAGTAGTATTATCATCTCAGTGTTATTCACTGTAAAACTTAGGCAGAGGAATTAAAGAACTACTCCTGTCAGAGCAGTTACTGGGCAGTCTGAGAATAAAAATCAAGATTTTCCCAGTTCCATTTCCTAGAAAACAAATCTTTAGTGTGAACGTTCCCCAAAATTTTGCTGCTGCTACCACAGCATTTCATAAAGGAGACTGGGGAGAAGAGAGATGGAAGGTGAACCTATTATAAAGCAGAAAGCACGGCAACCATGGCATCCAAACAAGGGAAAAGACTTTTTAATACTGGAATGAATTTGCTCTCTGTGTCAAGTGTGAACGGTGCCTGCATTGTATGGTTTTGTTGTCCACTCTCCTGAGCAGATGGAGCTTGCAGTTGTATGTCACTTGTTTATTACATCCTCTTAAGATTAGTAGCTGTGTGGCCAGATGGGTCTGGGAGCACAGCTGTGGATACAAGGAAATAAATGAAACCTGTCTGATGCTGCCATGCCCTTTTGTGAGATACTGACGTGTTGCAACTGCAACAAAGCCAAAACCACTTTTCTTTAATATATTAGTGAATTAGTTGTACTTTCTTTTTTTTAATCAAATTATATGAAATAAGGAGGATGGGGTTCAGAGGATGATGCAGTTGATATTTGTAGCAAACAGCCTCAGCAAATATACAGGAGCAATTTTAATGTGGTAAAATAAGCTACATCTCAATTAATCATCCATATAAAATGTAAAGCAAAGGTTTCTATAGAACAAAGATGCCTATAGAGCATATGCCAACTAGGCAGTAGTATTTCAAAGTTTATTAGATGGCATATGTTGAATTATTGATCCGACATTCTGATAAACTATATAATGCATCCATGTAAACACAAATTCAATGCTGTTCGATAGAAGAACGCCAGATTATGGGCTAGACTTTAAAAAATGAAACTGCACAATTTTAAATCCTTCATGACAGTGGACACTCAAAGTTGGTCACAAAACCACCACTGATCTAGAGAATACTGGATGGAATGCAACCTACAGTGCAGGTTTCCACACCAATTACCAACTCCACTGCCCTTGTAGTTTAAGGAGAGAAATAGGTATTTTTAGGAGGAATTCAGTGGCCTGAAGACACAATGGATCCTACAACAAAGAGAGTCAGATTCTTTCCTTGGATGGTAAAGGGAGTCTGATTTTCTAGGTGCATCTCCTTTCAATTCAACTGGCAGAGTAGATAGGATGTGGTGTCTTCTGTACCAATTCAGATTAGTTGTTATAAAGTCATTGAACTAGTTTTCTTCTCTCCTTTTAAGTGTCCAGCTGGGTTGTTCTGATGGAGATGTTTTGTAGGTGAACATGAAACTGAGATTTGGAGGGAGGTTGTTACTCCTTTGTGTAGAGGAAAAACTGTTTTGGGGGTGTACAACTAACCTGTTCCTTTTAAGCATCTCGGTGTTTGATGTTAAAAAATCTATCATGATTATAAGGAATGAAGCAGTGCATGTTGTTAGCTGTGAAAGTGGCACTTTCTGTGATCTGAAGGAACATGAGGATTTTTCTCAAATTTATATTTCTTCTTTCATTGTCTAGCAAAATGAGAGTCAAGACTATAGAAAGCATGCTGTCCTTTCCAGGAAAATAAAAACTTAAAAATTTGAATTACTGTGACTTCGAAAGAAGTAGGGTTATAAAGAGGATGGTCATACTGTGTTTTATAGTATCTGAGATCTAAAGTTGGAGTTAAACAAAGTCCAGCCATGAGATAGAACATAATAGGCAGTCACATAATCAGTATGACGTGTATTGCAAAAACATTTTTCTGCTTCTGAAAGCTGCTATAAATCATGTATACTTTGGAAGACTCTTTTATGTTAATTAGGAAAGATGCAGCAAGTTGCAATATCTTATGGGAAGAGAGGCAAGTGCAAGTGCAAATTGTTGTGCTTTTTGCCTTATTGCAGAAAAGTTTCGTCCAATTCTGAAGGATTTTGAAGCTCCATATTGTAATGCATGCCAGGAGGTTGGGAGGTAGAGGTAGCAATTTTCATTGACTTCCACCATACTGTGTTTGCTTCATTAAAAAATTACAAATTTGTTGGCAAAAAGCAGTAACATATTGCTAGAAAACATCAAAATTCACAGTGTAAATTCATAACTTAAATTTGTATTCAAAACTGTGGTTTGTGAATTCTGCCTTTTCTTTTAAAAAAGAAGGAATAGTATAATAAAAGGGTGTAAAGCTCCTATTTCTAAGTCAGACTAAAGATTTATAAGCCAAATATCCTACTTCCAGCTGTATATCAGACTCAAAATAAGTATATCAGACTAAAATCTTTATTAAATCAATGGATATTATAGCATTCTGAAATAGTAATCACAAAGAAGAAAACATTAAAGTATCAATGCCTTATGCAATTATATATGCCTGGTGTTATTTTGCTCTGCGTTATAGAATGGAAATAATATTTATTCCTGATTTATCTGAAAACATGGTACAATTTGTAACAAGTTTTAATTTCTTTTTTCTTATTTCTACAGGAAGTTGCCCTTGTCCTTGCAGCTATACTGGTATTTTTGTTTGCTTTCTATGCTTTCTTTTATCTTAACATTTCCAATGAAGTTGACCTTGATCTGGATCCAGATGAAAACTAACAGATGCAAAGAATCTATCGTCAAGATTTCTTCAGCTTGAGCCAGACTATGTAGGAACACACAGTCCATTTGCTGTGAGTCAGTAAATGATGCCATTTCTTGCAGTCCAAAGTTTTGCAATACGTCAGTCACTTCTACATTCCAGGTCAAAATAAGAGAACACTTATGCCTGACAAGTGTCTTTGGTTAACACCAAAGGAGGGGCAGCAGTACAATACATGAAGTTTATTGTTTACATTTTTTTTTCCTCAGGCAGAGAACTTTGATAGCAAAAGACAGGTGCTGTTATTATCTTGGGTATTGATGCTGACTTCATAAGAGGAGAGTCTACCTTGACTAAATTTAGAAATCAAAGCTTCCTAATAGCCAAATTATGTTTCTTTTTATTTTCTCAAAAGAAAGCAGAAATGCCAAATAAAAAGTCTTCTCTTGATTTGTACTTAAAATATATCAAAAAATATTCATCCTTTCTCTCCTTTTTAATCTTTCTTGTGCATGTGTTGACACGCACATGGACAAAGATGGAAGACATTGTAGGAGAAAAATATCTTTTTAGAAGCAGTCTGTCACCTCCTATATGGACTTAATTTTATGTCATCCCAGATTCTGTGTTCCCATATATCTGCAGTAATCTTTTTCATTCTTTTGCCAACTGTTCAGCACACATGTGTTCTGTCAGAAATGGCACCTGGATGACAGAAGCTCTAACATTCGCATATGCCTCTGAAACACAGTTCTTTGCCTCCTGTGCTGTCTGAACTAGTGTAAATAGAAAGTTCAGTCAATGTTGGTTTTAATTAGTGTATTGCTCTATTACTAATATAAAGTCAAAATTGTATTTTAATTATACTCTTCCTGCTGGTTGTGGTATCAACTTGCTCTACCTGTTAGGATGTTGTATAAAAATCGCTTTCCAATTATACAATCTTTTTAATCATCAAACTAATGTAAGAAGTTGTAACTATTAAGAAACTTTTTTTTTTCATGGATGCTAATAATTGGGAAAATCTTGGCCCCATGACATCCTTCAGTTCTTGCAAAGTACTTTTCAGAATATGCACTGTAGATAACATTTCTGATCTCTTTGATAACCGTAAGCCACTTGAAGAAACTCATATGACAAAGCAGCTGCAGGGAGCTGTAAAATTCTGGCTTTATCCAGTTCTGCATTGGCTTTGGCATATAACTGAGCTTGTGGTTTTAAAGATTCAGCTTTGATCCTTTTAAAAAAGGTGGTCAGTCTTTCTCTAGTTTGGATTCACTTTGATACCAAGAAAAGTGTAGAGACATTGATGCTGAATGTGGCAAAGAAGTTAGGCAGATTGACTTCCAGAAAAATTTTAATAGCGAACTAGCTTGGCTTTATCTTTGATAACAATTTCAGGGGTAAATCTTAGGTTTAGTTACAACTGAGATATTTACTGATTTTTCCAGAAATGCATGTCTAAGGTTTCTTATAGTGATTTTGAAGACAAGGGGATATAAATCATAGCAAGTATTATAATGGAAAATATTTTTATTTTAAATTGACATAGTCCCACAATCACCACTTAAGGAACATAGATCAATAAGGTTAATTTTTAAACCATATACATTACGAGTCTCTAAGGATCCACTTCATATCTGTCATACTCCTCATTCACTTTATGCAATGCAAAATAACTCCTCTAGAAATTCAGAGTACATCAGCCTTCTAAGAATATGAAAGAGAAGCATAAATATATATGTACAAATTGTTCTCATTTTCTAATTTTGGCTGTTACAAACACAAAATCTTATGCATTCATATGACATAGTCCACTGATACGGTTTAACGGTTGGACTCGGTGATCCGGTGGGTCTCTTCCAACCTGGTTATTCTGTGATTCTGTGATTCTGTGATTCTGTGATACTTGCACACATGATTAAACACTTAGCAACACGTGACATTTATGATGAAGCATAATCTGACACATGGCCAAACTTTCAGTGGAAAGAAAGGCAGATCACAAGCTGTCTCCTTGGATGTGACATGCCTTTTACTTCAGCAGTGTCACACCACATGTCACAGAAGCTGCAGAACTCTCCTGTTACTTTGCACGAGCAATTTTCTTGTTCCATAAAAAGCTGGAAGGATTGCTTTCTTAATGTCTGCACATAGCTCCCTGGGTGATGTGTGGCCTGAGAATGATGCAGGTTGTCTTGTAGTTTACTTTCTGAACCAGTTATATGAAAAAGAAAGCTATTCTTACTGTCGTGTTTATGAACGTGAAGTTCCTACAACAGGAAGATTGCATTTCCCATAATTATGGCTTATAGACATATTAGAAGCATGTATATGTGTGATTGAAGCAGCTTCCTGCTTTGTGGCTTATCAGTCCATATTGCCTACAAGTACCATAGTTTGCAATTCATCTGTTGGCTTCATTTAGGTTAGGCCTTTTCATTCATAATTAAGATATTCTTATGTAACAAGAAAATTTTCTTTTGCTTACATAAATTGAGTAGACTTCTGTTCAGTGTACACAGAAGTACATGGCAAATATTGCAGCAAATACACTTGTTCTCTTACCAGCACAGTAATTTCTGATGGGAGTATGTCAATAGGTTTCTTAAAGCTAAAAGCTCCCACTTCTTATCAAATTATTCATCCTTGGTTTTCTAAAAGGCACAAACACAACAATATTAGCAATCAGTTTTGTTTCTGAGCTTACAAGTTTATGATTCCCCTGAGTTCACTGAAATTACAACAAATTTACTCCAAGGGAAAATCAGAACCGAACCTGAAGTTATTTCTGCTTTCTGGAGCACTACATTATCCATGCCTGATATTTTAAAGTAGAGACTAATTTTAGTCTTGGAAACGTGGTTTATTTTGCCCTTAATTGTATTTGAGATTAAATGCCTCTTGGTTTTTGGACCACCTATCTTTGTATGAGTTGCTTTGTGTCTATTTTAATAATAAATGTATTTTTACTATTTTTGTGCACTTATTATTGTTGGATGTGTCACACTGAATTATATATACTGAAAGGACATTAAAGCAATCTAAACAGCGCAATGTTCAAATATGAGCAGTGTTACAAATTTTAGAATATCTGGATTATTGTAGGCAGTTCTAGCCCCTAAATTCATATAAAAACTAAGCATAGCCTATGAATACTTAAAAGACAATAAAGAGAACTGTCCTTGTCATCTTACCAAATACCAATAAAGCAGGTTTCTTTCTGCGAAGTTGTTCCATGTAGCTCCTATCAACTTCAGACAGTAAGTAATAATTTTATATACTTTTTTCAAAGAAAGATTGCTGTTCAAACAATTTACACAGTGGCCCTGGCTTAACAGGGCAGTTTTTTCAAGGCTGTTTACCTCTGGGGAAAGGGTAGACATCAGTATTGTTGTTACCTTCTGCTTATGGAGGAAAATGAACTTCTTTCCAGCAGAGGTTGTAGAAGAGATGCCTGTTCTGGGTCCTTCCTCTGTCAGTGGGAGCGGATGTCCCATCTGGAAGATTCTCAGGCTAGGAAGGCGTGACAGTCTTCCAGCAGTAATTTTGATCAGTAAATCTCTCCTCAGTAGTTTTTTTTTTCCCTTTGGTCCTACAAAAGCAGAAGCAACATGTAGACCATCTCAGGACAGAAGCTTCAATGCAGTAATTTTACTACTGCTGCTGGTGAACATTGCCAAGGAAAGGCTTTAACTCTATTTCCTAGAGTCCATAAATACATTCTACTGGAAGCTTAGGAGGCATGTTAAGCATTCCCCTAATGGACCCTAGAGATATATTTAAACTTTTCTTGAAGAACACTGTATTTAATATCACATAGACATGTGATTCAGGATCTGTCATAGCTCATTCCATGCATCAGACCAGCTGTAGCGGGGCCAACACATAGACTACAAGATTATACCACAACATGTAACTGTGAACATACACAACACAAGCAAACTCATCTGTTCATTTAGGTGTCATCTAGAGTGGTTCACCTAACAAGTTGTGTTTGAAAACAAACAGTTTTTAAACAGCCCTACTAAATGAAGGCACAGTGAAAGCCCTATAAAACTGCTTATCCCGTTTCCATGAAAATTGCTGTCATGGAAAAGGCTTTTCTGCTGACCTAGGGCCAAGTTTTGAATGCTGCCCTTTCAGAGAGGAAAATGTTGCTAGCAGCTCACAGTTGAGTGATGATTCATTTTGCTCTGCTACAGGATTGTATCTATAAGGCACAACTGAGGCAGTTGGTGAAGGTCAAATTCTCAGTACAGTAAAGGACTGTACTCGAAATAAGGACTAGACAAGTTGGAGTGCCAGCAAACAGGATACTACAGATCTTGGTTGCATTTCAAGTTTTACTTACAGTAGCATAATTAGTGGTACTTATGACTAAGAAAATAACAATATGGCACATCAATAAGACAGCAGAAATGTGATGTTGGAACTGCTTCTTAAGAGATTTTGTAGTGGATTATGCTTGCACTTTGGGTAATGAATCCATGAGATGAATAAACTGGCAAAGATTGCCTGTGATCTATGCTTACAATATTTTTTCCTGAAAGAGCCAACAGAGATATTTTGCAACACTTTTCCCCATCATCCTCTTAGTTTGCTGTAACACATTCTTTTGTAGATGTATTTCTACACTTCTCTAAAAGTGGAAAAAGGGGTTTTGTAGTTCATCAATGCATTTAAATGTCAGAATTCTCTACTCTTTCTTTTATCCTTCCCTTAATCACAACCAAATTGGTAAGGAGACAGCCAAAATGTTAGGTACCAGTGTCTCTCAAGCAGATGTCACACCACTATTTTTTAGCTTGTTTAAATGAATAAACATGTTAAACTGTGAAGTATTACATTTTAGATTTTTTTCATTAAAAACAGAACAATCTGTTTACTGTTCTTAATTGAGACAACAGTCCTGGTGGTTGCCAGTTTTGGCAGTTGTAATGATGAACTATAAATACTGGGACAAATCAACTAACTGGTGATTGTGAAGGGTAGTTCAAGTAGAAGACTCATTCTGCATGAGTACTTTTTTCAGTGCTATATTTTTTTCAAATTTCTATAATTGTTACACTGGTTTTGCATGTTAAAGCCACAAATAAACACATGCCTAGTCAAACAATAGGCTTGATTCTGTTGTCTTATTCTGAATGATTGAGAAAGCAGATAAAAGCTGATAGCCCTGCAGCACAGTTCAAGACTTGCCCAAATTGTCCCTAAAAGATGTTTGTACAGGTCAGTTATAAATGTGAGTTACGAAGACCTACTCTTTGCTGAACTTAGAAAAATTGAGATCTTTGAGAGTTTTCCATTTCATAAGGAGTCTGTAGGAATTTTAAAGAGCGGGTCTACAGGAGATGAGTATTGAGTTTGATGACAAACTGATGTCATTCTCCTATCACAGTTTCTCCAGGAATTAAATTAGAAGAAAACCAAAGGAAAACGGCCAGTTCTTCCACTAGACAGCCTTCTCACAACTCACTCAAGAAGAAGAGGGTGGAAGTAAAGCTAATTCTGGTATCAAATCAGAGCTGCCTCAACTTGCTGGTTTTTATAGGGAAAAAAAGAAGGTCCAAGAGGAAACAAAGATGTCTGAAATGAAACAGTTCTTCATTGGATCAGTGGTTCATTTGTTAACGTAAGGAATAGATGGGGATTTACACAAAGCATAGGTCAGGCTAAATGCTATTGCCTTCGTGTAAAAAATGTCACATTATATCAAGTCAGGATAGCTTTGTGTGTCTGTTATCGAGTTGAATGTAAATATACTGATATTGGCAATGTCTGCATTTTCACTAGAGAAAGTTTCTTCTCCTGTTGTACTGTCAGCACAGAGGAGGGGCAAGGAGAGAAATGGCAGGGGAGACCTTTTGCTGATTCTGCACTTGTAAAGCATCATCTTTGCTCAATGGGGAGCTGCTGGTCTTTAGAGTAGGGTTGCAGTCCTGGATTTTTTTGGACAGGCTACAAAAAAGAACAGCAGAGCTTAACCTACAGGGTGAGTCTCCTACCATTACTGGTGCTTGATTTGTTACCACAAATAAATAGAAGCTGAGATGTTCAGGCTTTTTACTTTTATTTATTAGGTTCTTAGGGAGGTACCAGAAAAATTGTTTTTTTTTGTTGTTCTTTTGAAAGTTGTTCCTGCATAGTTGTTTCCCCTAATGTCCATGGGACTGCTTTCCAGTCATACAGCACCAGGCTCATGCCTACTGCTTTTGCTAGGAAAGCTGTGATTATCCTTTTGCAAGGAGGGGCTGGTGGGGGTGACCTGCTTTCTCCCCTGCTCTCTCCTGACTGAAGCTGAAGAAGGCTCAAGTAGCTGTTACTGTGTAATATAGTAACATTTGCTTTCATTTGGGAAAGACACAAATTCTGAAGTCAAGACAGCTTTATTTAGCCTTTCCTGCTTGAGGAGTCTTCAGAGCAGCCCACATGGTGAAAGTCAGGTTTTATGTCCTCATTTGCTTCCTTGCCTTTTGATGGCTTCCTTCAGCTTCTCACTTTCAAAGATAAGCTAAGGTGATGTGGTTTTCTACTTAAAGTAGGGCTGTTTTAACAATGGTATCCTGCGTTCTCACTGCCCTAATGAGCTCATGACTGTTCCTTCTTAAAAGGCAGACAATCATTTCTGTTTATCACAGCCATCCTCAAGCTGCTCAGGCAGTACTTTACCTTTGTACCACTGTGTCTCTGCTGCACCAGTAATAATGGGACATGCTGAACAGAGGAGAGAGTAGAGTGACTTCTTCATTGATCATTACCAAAGCCACAAATTCATTTAAAGTTGGGTGATAAAAGTGGGGAAAATTTTCCCAGTGTGCTATATGTATTTTTCTTTTGAAGAGCAGCCCTTTAAAACCTACTCTGTTTTTGTGAATGCAATGTGACCATCTTTGCCCATATATATAAAGGCTTGCAAGTTCTAGTTAAAATAAGGCAAGTTATAAATATTATTATATTACATTATAGAATGATAATTACCTCCCTTTGGCTAAAGGTTGCCTTAAAGCAGGAATTTCTTGTAATATATATGACTTTTTCCAAATACTGTGATGCTGAAATATGGTAAATTTTCCACAGAAATGTCAGATATATGACTCTAACAGGAGCAATGATTTTGAAATTTTTCCTTGTCAACAAGTTTTACTTTACATATTAGGAAATTTTTCAAGCTGATATCATGATGGAGTGGGTAATGCCTGAAGGACAGCTGAAAAGAACAAAATAAATTCTTACGAGACTCTTCACTTGTGTTATTCAATCTCTCATATATACACTGGTATGACTGGACTATGTCAGTGTTACAGGGTGATGGAGAGGCAATGAATCTGAGACAATCTGTTTTGCTTGTGATTGCTGCACCCTCAAACTCACAAACTCACAAACTCACATGGACAAGTGTTTCTGTTGCACTGTTATGCTCCTAAACACAGAAGAGATGTCTCTTACTAAATGAATTCCTACATACAAAAGAAGAAAACTTCTGTTTTGTACATGTAAAATATATGGATAAGAGAAAGAAAACATGCCTTCTGTGAGCAAGGGTATTTTGGAAACAAGAATAATTCCTGCAGACAGGAGATATGCGTAGGCATAAAATGTGTTAAATTGAAAAGATAATATAAATCCAGAAAGGAAGTTTTCACTACACTGCACTCTTATAAAGGACTCCCTTGTCATATATTCATCACTCCTTACAGTACAGATCTCTAGAGTAGTTTCCACGAAGCTATTATTCTTTCTATTCCACCACTAGTTGGGGATCGTCATTGCCAACTTGGAATGAAAAATGATCTTGTATTTCCCAGAAGTTAAAGAAGAAAAGTAAAGTATTCCTGTTAAGTCATGAGTTATTCAGTTGCCTTCAAAGTGTCTACCAGAGGGTATGTACAATAATGTGTGATGTAGAATATCAGAATAAAATTATAGCTTTCAACTGATCAGCTAACTATGGAGCTGTCCTAAGGGTTTTTAGCACTTCCTTGCTGGTTCCTTGCAAAGCCTTGAGGAACAGATCTGGAACATCCACTCGTCAACATTTATCTCAGTTACCATTTTAGTTTTCATGTCCTTTGAAAAGAATTTAAACTTCAAGGTCATCAATCTGGAGCAGGCTGATTTTTATCTTTGCACATAGATCAGGGCTTTCAACTTGCTCAGCTCAAGGTTCTTCAGTAGACTCCTTCTGGAGAGCCATAAGCATAAGAGGCTATATACTCTTCTATCAGGTTAGTAATGAGATCAACATGAAATGAAGAAACTGAAAAAGTGACTTGGCCTTCCTTGGAGAAAGAAATATTTGCTGAGGTTGTCTGGCAGCAGGGTACCAGATATGTCAAACTGTATGAAAGGAAGAGTGAGCCTGGGCAGACAGATCTCAGGATGCCAGCAGGGACTGGATGCAGATGTACTGCCAGATGCTTTTTCTTGTGCACTCCCTCCTCCAGTGGCACAAACCCAAGAAAACTTATGAGGACCCCAGTGCAGTCTTGCTCTTCTGGAGTAAGAGTCAAGATCACGAGAAGTATCTCTCTTGCTAAACATGATGAAAAGGTGATCAGTTTATTAACAACTCGGCATTATAGAAACTGCAAGTGCTAAAATAAACCTTCCTTGACCTAGCAGCAGGGTTCATTTGTAAATGAACCTTTGTGAAAGTCCAGGCACATTACAGATAACCAAATATTTTAATATCTTTAACAGGGAAATCTATGCAGCTGAATATGAGAGAAAAAAAACATTTCAATGAGAAATATGTTAATTCTGTTCCAGAGGAACTGCAGAGGCCTCAGCTTGATGGAATCTGAGGGAGAAGTTATGTCACTAATGATATCTGCCTCCTTTCATTATGTGCTAGTAACAGTGTAGCCCATCTTTCCACCCAGCCAACAGGAATGCTTTAATCAAGTAAAACAGGATTAGGAAACACCAGGCTACCTAACTGCCCCAGTTTAGAGAGCTGCAGAAATAAAGCTCTCCATTCATTAAATCATAGCTTATAAATTACCCACTTTTACGTGCCTCACAGCCAAATATCAAAAGAAGATCCACCAGCAACATGTTCACGTGCTGTCAAGCTCTCTTGTGTCTCGGAAGTCTTGAGAAATACAGAGACTGTCACGTGTGAGAGTTTTTGTCTTATGTTGCACCTCTCACAAGATGTTCCTTGACCTTAGCTTAGGCTGAGAGCTGGAGTTGGCAGGCTAATGAGGAGGAAACAGAAGATATAGTGTAAAACCTCTGCTATATGCTAGTCTTAATCATTTAGAGGCAGGCATCTCGGCTGTCCTTGGAGGTGGAACTGGGATAAAGTACTCTGGGAAAGACACTTGTTCCTCATTGGAAAACACAGTGGAAAAAGCTTTGCACCATCTATGTCCCAGTGGAGATGTAGTCACTGATGCAGAACGCTCAATAGATGGTCCTGAAATAAGGACAGAAACTAGCAAGCAAAGCAGCCCCTTCTTCCAGAGCCTCAAATCCACAGCAGCGCCGTGCCCCTCCGTCTGAAGCCCAAGCCTCTGGGCAGCTTACTCTGCCTGGGAGCGTGGAAAAATAAACCTTGCGTAGCCCTTGAACTGCAATTACATTCTCTCCAAGAATGAAAATTTGCTCACACAGAAGACAAAAAGCTTGAAAGTCTCCATGTAATGATACCACCCACAAACACCTACTATTTGTGAATTACATCACTCGCTTTCATCCCTCTGAAAAACCAAGCTGATTTGACTAATACTGTTAATGTTCCCAATGACTTGGGTTTTGGATATATGACAGCTTGACACCTGCATTTTAAAAAAACAACCAATCAAAACCAACCATACAGATAGTGGTTTGATTCACTGCATCTGGCACAGATCATCTTTGCTCATGGAGAAGAGTGCAGCACCTCTGGCAGGGCAGCTTGCATTGGAGAAGACAGGAATCTGTTGATGGTTATGCCTTCTCCCAGTGGTACTGCCTGCCCTGGGAGTCCTGAGTCCCTGCAGAGCCAGGGCAGTCACCATGCTCGCTGCTGCTGCATCAGCGCTCTGAGCAGTTTAAGTATTGACAAGGGCTTATCTGGGCAGTAGACCTGAGCAAGCAGTATCTTGGGGGCAAAACCAAGGTGGGGAATGCACATGGGAGGATGAGCAGAAGCCCCAGGGGACACAGAACCTATACACTGTGTTGTCAGAAGGACAGTGCCTAAATCCAACTCCAGTTAGAACTTAAGAGCATATAGAGGTTGATTTTGTTTAGGGTTGATTCTTGGATGATCCTGAATGTACAGTGAACAACAGAAGTCTCTGGATAGCAGAAGGTGAAATGGAGTTGCAGGTGTGTGAATATGCCTCTGAAGAGCTGCTGCCCACCTGGCTGGCTGCTCCCTGGCCACAGTGGGACCAGAGGTGACTTCTGCAGCAACCTGTCTGAAGGCACACTGACCCACTTCATGCTGTGGCAATACTAAATACTTATGGGTGTGTTCAGGTTTGTGGGCCCAGGATCTCTGAAGGGTTGTCTCCAGCTGCTCCCAGGCTAGCCCATGTTTGTTATCTCAACAAAAGGGGAATATGCATGAATATTGCAGTTGAAAAAGACTCTATGGGCACATTCAAAGTAGGTCAACTTTTTGTGTAAAGGTTCTAAATTGGCGTTACATTATTTTTCTTTACTACTTGTGACTTGTTTTTTTCTGATGTTTTTCAGACATCTGTATCTCTAACCACCACTCAGATTTTACCAGAACTTTAGGAGACTGTATCACTTTATGTCTCCCACACACGTGTTTTTTCTTGGGCTGCATTAAATAAGATGTTTTGCACTCACTGTATTTTGCAGGAAGCCAGTATAGAAGAGTTGCTACTTCTAAATAGTTCTGAATTGAAAATAGCGGGTAAAGAATAAAGTTAGACCCTCATTTCCAAAAAAATAAATTGAATAGTTGTATACATTATTCAGTCATGGATTAAAATACTTATTTCTAATTATTAAATCATTAATAATTTAAATAGTTTAAATATTTTAATTAAAACCACCACGCTGAATAATAACTAATTCATTAAGATTAAAGTGATAGATCAGGATGAAATTAGGCATCTTAAAAACTGGTTCATTTTGCTCACTGTGTGATCCCCATGGGCTTCATCTTGAGAGTTGCTCAGGACACATTTCGCAGCCATTGGGAAGCTGCAGTACTGGCCCAATCACCATCAGGTTTTTCCTTCCTCCAGTACATTGTTGGGATAGCTGTACAGCTTAAGATTTTGTCATTACTATGAGGCAAATCTCAAAAACCTAATAATTACTGAACACCTCGTAGAACTTTTCTATAGAGTTAAGGGTTTTGAGCTGTGGTTTTCCTACAAACTTCAGCTCAGATATTTTCCCTTTCATTATTGCTTAGTTATTGTACTTTTCCCTTCTCCCAATCCTAGTCTGTCACCCGTATTGGCATTATTCATGCTTAAGCATAGCTTGTGAATCACTCCACTTCAGAAACTGATTAAAGTGGTCCCACTGTATTTTGTAAAGTTTGTAGAATGATTTTACTGGAAACTTTCTATTTAAATGTAAATTATTTCACTATTATTATTATTAGCAGCAGCAACTACCAGCAATGAACAATAAGTGTTTATTTGTCCACATTTGGTATAGAAAGAGGCACACAGAGGAATACAGTAGAAGCATTTGTCTAACTATTGCTTCATGTGAATGGACTCATATTTTACTATCAGCCTTATATTTTTTGCCTTGACTCAGACTGCACTAAATTCAATGAAGGCAGTTTGGAGGTTTGTCTGAATTCAGTAAACAAATCCTTTTAAACAGTTTTGAGCATGAATTTCACATTATGGCTTCATTTTCCTGGCAGGCTTTATTATTCCATTGTAGAACATCATTTCTGTGACTGTGTGAAGCACTGAGATAAATGGTTTACAGGTGCATCTCACCTGTTGCTCTTTGTGACAAGATGCATACTGTTAAGGGAATGGCTGTAAGATGTTCTACATGAACATTCACTACCTGACTATCTAAACATGGTACATACAATTAATTCCTAATAAAATCTGCATCAGTCTCTGTTAACATAGCCTGTTCTCCAAAAGAGGGGGAAAATCCATCCTTTTTACCTCTGAGGCATGGTGCCTGATGGCAGAAAAATATTTGGAGGTTCTTAAATAGAAACCCCAGTGTTTAAGAGGACTCAGGACCAATGAAGGCTTTACCCATCACAACACTCTGCCATTGCAGTATGCTATTTCTCAGTCCTTGATTCTTAGTTGAGTGTCCAGGGTCCCTGAATAGTATATGGAGGTGCCCCAGGGTGGAAAATATTCCCTTACCTTGATTATAGGGCACAGAGAAGTGGAAGTATGGAGCCTGTCTGGAATCCCATGTACTTCCCCACTTTTGAATGGCTTTTAAATAGGCTTTTGAATTTCTGTGCCAACATGAAGACTTGTCCCATTCTTCACCATCTGAATACAATCTTTATGGTAGGTGCCTAAACCACCTCTGTCAAAGCTGGAGCAGACGTCACATCTCTAAATCACAGTCCTGATGGAAATTACCACTCCTTTTCTGTGAGAGGTATGAGAAAATCTTGCACTGACTTCCAGGGAGATGATGTCTCCTTACTAGAGTGTATCACAGAAGGAGTGAGCTCTGACCAGGCAGATTGAGGCACTGAACTGTCTTTCATGTCCCATTCAAATGCTGCAGTAGCTTAGGAAAGGGAAGGACTCCAGTGGCCATATTTCAAAAGCAAATTATAGCTGCCATTGTGTTTTATGAAAAATCAAATTTCAGGGCATTTTGGTAGAAATTTTTAGAGCACTCAAACCAGCCCTTGGGGAAGATAGAGGAACGTATTTTTGGGGTCCCAACTAAGCTAGTGTCTGAACTGGATGTTGAGCAACTAGACTTTTTAAGACTGAAGACCTCTTGGGTTTGACCAGAATTCAAGATGTCTGGAGAGCTTTTTCACTGCCAGCTGAAGCTAGAGAGAGTTTGGAAACCTCCTGAAGCAGACAGCGGGAATCTCTGTTTTGAATGTAACCACATAAATTCCACCTCTGCCAGGTTTTAAGCACCTAAGTCCTTTTCTGAGTATGAGTAAAACTCAGGAAACTTCTATACCCTAATTTATGCTCACTGCATATTGAGGAGGACTTTTATCCAGGGTTTTCCGTCCACCATTTTTTGCTAAACTAACATATGGTGGGTGTGAAAACACATGAGATGTTTCTGTAACAACACTGCAAAATAATAAATACCACAAAGCAACTCTTCAATCTCCAAATAATGTAATTTTTTTTCCATTTAATTACTATCTACATTTCTGTCCAGCTTCAGAATAATACAGCTGCAAAAGCAATTAATTGATATAGGAATGCAGTTTAATAACAGCACTAGAGTTCTGTGTTCATCCGTTGGTTACAGGCACTAGCTAGCATGCTGATAACAGGTTGTTGCCATTGTTGTCACCTCATTAGAAAATTAGCATTTAATTAAGTTAGGAAGATATGGAACAATTTTGATATGGGTAATATTTGTACACATTGTCTATTGGAATTAAAAGCTCCCATCCAGCAAAAAGCACAGCAGCCTCTACAGCTGGTGGCTGTTGGCCCACAGAAACTAAACAGACTTGCCGGTCTGTGCAGCTGCAGTCGCTGCCTTTGATTTGGAGGGGAGAGGGAAGCTGTGAGCCGCACTCATATCTGAGGCATGAGATGAAAAGAGTGATCCAGCAGCGCCAGCAGCGCTTGCCTTGTAGGCACTGTAGCAAGTCCTCAAAAGTCTTAGGGCATGGCCAGTGCTGGTCTATGAAGAGTCAAGTAAAGGTTTTGAAGGAAAGATGGCTCTGCTTCAACCTGGGTCTGATGCAGCCTCCCCTGAAGTCAGTGGGGGTCTTTCCACTGACATCAGTGGGCTTTGGATGGCCTCACTGGGGTATGCTGCCTCGAAAGCCTCAGTGATGCCATCAGCTAGATGCAATCAAAGGCAGATCAAGCTGCACAAAGGTTAACCACCACTGGTCTGGGAGGCAGAGGGTGGGGAAAAGAAGAGGACAGCAAGAAAGGGAAGGGGCTGCTGAATGGTAACTGGATTTTCTTGCTGTTGCTTTCTTGTGTTGACTTTGGCTGAATGGTCTGAGGTTTGATTTAGATGCTCTCATGGATAAAAAGATTCTCTTTAAAATGCAGTGTTGAAAAACAGCCTTAAAACTCCTGCTAGCAAACACAAAATAGAAAAAAAAATATCCCTGGTTCCTGTGGTGATTTGTTATTTGTACCGGATACTTTTATTTAGGTTGATGTAAAATCAGAGGAACATTCAGACGACACTGAGCCCTGCTCCTGTGGGGTGAGGAATTCACACCTATGTGTGCCAGCACCACCATGTGCATCCGTGGGGGATTCCTCCAAGCAGGGGTAAATGGTTATATCACCTCTGTCATCCCTCTGGCTCAGAAGCAGATACTGCAAACCGTCTGCACGTGTTTAATGTTGCACATGCAAAGCCATGGAGTCATGCCAGCATCCCACAAGCTTCTCCCACTGACATCCCAGCAGCTGCAGCTGTGGCAGCAGGATCCATCCTAACCCTGGGCTGAACCAGCCCTCTGCAGCAGCCAGCCCACCTCAGCTGCGCTCACAGCCCAGTTCCCGTGTCTCCAGGTACTTCTGAGAGAGATATCACTGCCCCTGCCAGCAAAAACAGTGCTCCCAGCTCTTTGCTTGCCCTTTCCCCAGCCTCGCTGAGCAGATTACCACCTGCCAGGAGCGTTGCAGCAGGACATTAGGGTCTCACTGAATGGGATGGATGGGCTGCATTGTGTACAGTTGTCTCTCTGGGGGGATCTCACTCCTGTCAGTGCAATGGGCTGACAGGTAGGGACCGACAGCACCCATCAATCACACCTTTAACAGCCTGAAATGCTGCCATTTCTCTTGCAGAGAGCAGCAGCCAAGCCGACAGGCTACATGGGGCTGTCAATGAGGCAAACATCCTCAGTGACAGAGCTGCTCCTGAGGGGATCTCCCTCAGTCGTTCATGTTTATCCTGAGAAACTGCCCCCCATTCTTCCTCCTGGCATGAGGTGAACAAATATCAGAGCTGGAGGGATTAAGAATAATTGCGTTGTGACCGACTCGTATGCTTTTTAAGGCAGACACTGAAGTGCATGATACTGTATGCTGTGTGTCAGGGCATGAGGCGGGCAGATAAAATGCCGTGGTATTCCTTCAGCAAAGGACAGCCAGACCCAATACCATGGGGACAAGTTGTTTATGCTACATGCTTTTAATTGGCAGCAGCAATTAAAGGCTGTTTGTGTGTGTGAAGCAAGTGATGTAGCTGAACTGAGGCTTCACTGTTTCTTCAGAGGGGAATGAACCTGTCCTTGAGCACTGTAGCAGCGTTGTATTAGCCAAAAATCATCCAGTGCATTCAGAGTAAGATGAGCACTGAAGATCAAAGGTGGAAATAATGTAGCTCAAAGTCCTTTCGATGCCCAGCAGCAATGTTTAGACACCTGAAGGGAGAAAAAAATAAATGAAGAATCAAAACAAAAAGTAGTGAATAAAAAAAACTTTTATTAAAATCTCATTCTTCGTGTCAGTCTTGTGTTTTTCCACATTTGGTTCAGAAGAATGGGCTGCTTCTATGCTGTTGTAACTAGCGGAGGTTGAGTCCTCATTAGCAAGTGACTTTTGATGCGTATGAGGCTCCATGGGTAGACATAAGGACAGATTTTTGTCTGATGAGGCCTGATGAGCAGCTGTATAAGACAGGCTGACTTAGGCCAGGACCTTCTGAAGAAAACATCACACAGTCATACAGTTTTACACTGGCTTTTCCATTTAATTTTTTCCTATGTTTACGCATTGCTCACACTGCCAATAATTTATCTTTGGTGAGAGTCAGACCACCTACTTTGGTGCTAAAATCCAAGAATATGATTTAAAACCCCACAGGCTGTCACAGCTTAACCCGAGAGGCGCCTGCATCCATTTCAGACCTCAGAGCTCCTGGAAGCAAACACCTCCTGCTCTCAGAAACATTTAGACATTTAAAGGAAGAACTGGAGCACAAAGTCATTATCTTGTGCTTGCACGCAGCAGTCAAGAGGCAGCCGAAGCATGGTTGGGTTGTCTGACCCATGAGCCTGTGTCAGCTTAGGGCCCAGTGTGAGTGGCAGGGTTGTCACATCTCTGCTCCATGTATTTTGCTCCCCCTAGGTTACCCCACATCCTGGAGGATACCTATGGGACACAATCATACTAGCAAATCACACCGGACTGGAACACGGTTGTGTCTCCTGCAGTCATCTGAACTGTTTCCTTGGCAGGTTTCTCCTAGGCAAAGTTTGTGGCTGAGCCCACCTGCTACTGCCAGTCAGTCTGGTCAAGATCTGTGATGCTGTGTCCATGTCTGCCCATCCTTTCCCTGGGCCATCTCTGGGCACAGACACACACGAGTTGAATCCTTATAGCCCAACCAGTCCCTGCTCTCAGAAAATGTAAGGACAGTTACACTGTTGAATGCTGATGAAATTTCAGTAAGTGCTAGGTTCTCCCCCCTCCATGCTACCTACATTCTGGCATTTCACTAATTTGAATTGCTGATCTATTTAAAATGTAAATTGCTGATCTATTTAAAAGGCTACAGCAGGAGCACAGTTTACATGGAGATCCAGCTGGGATGGAGGGTCAACATTCAAGTTCAGTGTTTTCTTTCTAAATAACTTGGCTGCTAGAACAACACCTCAAGGATTTGAATTTAGTAGATCAAATTTTCTTCTCAGTACATCCCCACTGACACCACTTAGGTCAATGGACCAGCTTGTGATCTCAGTTAAATCAGCATGTATTGGGAGTAACATCACAGAAACTAGTAGAAATATTCCAGATTTATATTGGTGCTAATGACATCAAAATCGGGTCCAATGTACTTGCAGAGACAGAACTAAGAGCAAAACCTTCATTTCAGGCCTCAAATAAAATATACTGCCCTGCGGACTTTTTAAAATCTTTGATCACAAGTCTGTGTGTAACAATAAGAGTAAGCAGAGTGAACACTAAAAGAATAACAGATTAAAATTTGCCCACTGACCTATACCCAAAACTAGTAAAACCTGGGAGTGTTCCTGGGAAGATGCAAAAATGTTTTAATCATGTCAGATAAGCTATATGAATGCTCAAGTTGTGAGTTAGCAATTATATTTAAAGTGTTCTAGCTGAACACAATATTTTGAGATGAGAAGAATAATTCAAAGTTCTTGCCTTGCAAAGACTGGAGTACACTGCTTTTTTTTATTGGCACCAACATCTCATTTAATTTTTGCATCTTTTATTAATCATGTATGTGATTCTTTGTACTTCTGTTCCCAAATACCTGCCAATTCCTGATAGCCAAGTTCCCAATATTAATATGTGTGTGATGTGGTTGTAAAAAAAAAAAAAAAAGAAAAGAAAATAACAGTATTATGAACTGGGGAACAAACAGAAAAGCTCCAGCTCCTCCAGAATTAGCAAAGCTCAGAAGGCCCTGCCCACTTAGGCAGGGGAGCAGGAACCTCTGTAACTGCCTTCTACTGTATTGGCAACTTTTTGCAGGTGTGCAGAATGTTGGTGTGGAAGTGTGGGACAAAAAACAGTAGGAAAGATTTTTCATACAATGGAAAACAGGGGAAAAGAGAGTTATAGCAAAGATACATATATCTAAACTCTCCTGTCTCTCTGCTGTCAAATTAGATGAGAACTGGGAAAGGGTGAGGGGGAAACAAGGGAAGGGGAATATGGGAAAGCTGAAAAAAAAGCTTTTAATTCCTCAGGGATCCCTCTGAAGGAGGATTTTTCCTATCTTACTGCTCTGGAAGCCCCATTTCTTGGGTTTTGCCTTTCTCTTTCTCTCTTTCTTTCTTTCTTTGTTTCTTTCTTTTACTATTACATCTTCATAGACTGGGATTCAGTATAGAAGAAGGTGCATATATACATGCTGGAGTCTCAGCTGTGTAGACTACTACAGGTTTTATGGGAATCAGTGGAGCTGTGCTGATTTACATGACACAAGAGGATCAGGCCATTCTGCTTCCTATTTAAACTGAAATACCAAACTACTGTTGGCATAATTTGTACAAGGTTTGTATTCCTGTTTTAGCCTGTTTCTGATATGGACTAGGGACAAAAATCACAGAGATCTTTATTATCATCTCTTAATAGGAATCTGAGCTCCAAACTTGATAGTATGTGACTATGCATAAAATTAACTAGATGTGTCTGTTAGCAGATCTGGCTGAAGTTGTGTGTGATTATATTCTGCATGCATATTTGTTTTCAGTCGTATTTACAGGGGTGCCTGTATCCTGATGCTTCAGTTAACTGTTACTTTGAGGAAATAAACAGAGGTGAGGGTCCAGTCACCTTCAGCTGTTGGAAGTTAATAAGGTGTTAATGAAACATTGGCAAATAGGAGCAGTTTAGCACTTGCTTGACACTTGATTTTTAAAAGAGACAGAGTGTAAATAAGCTGTGTTTGCAGTGAAAATTAAAAAAAAGTGGGAGGTGGGGGAACAAGTAACACTCTCACAGCTTATTGGCTTTAAGCAAAAACACTTGATAGACCACATCAGGGAGAGTAACTTGCACGCCGCAGTCACTGGCAGCAAACAACGCACGATGGCAAAAGGGTCTGTTTTCATGCAGGCCTTTATAAGACACTTTTCTAATATAAGGCCAGTTGATGCACGTAATTAGTGTAAGAGGAAATTTGGCACCTCTGCCTCCTGCCTCTTGAAGTGTTCTGTGGGAATACTCTCTCTTGTTTCAGGCCACAAATCCTATGAACCCTGGTAATTGTTCATAAGGGATGGGCAACCCCTTTCTGCAGGGCATTTGAAGCTGTCAAAGAGCATGAGCTCTCTTATTCTTGCTGCATTAAGGACAAGGAACCACACCTTGAGAAATGGTAGCACTCTGAAGATTTATTAACTTCTATGTCCTGTAGCAAGCCTGTGGAAGTAATCTCTAGGATGCAGGGAGCAAGTAATTTAGGCTTGATATGTGTCTGGAAGGAGGTCAGCCTCATCCTGAGTGAATCTTATCCTATTATCACCACTCACACTATAGAAGTGGGTCCTAGAGATGGTATAGCCAAGTTAAACCCGGTACCCTGCTTCTAGCTCTGAAGGATGAGGAGGATAGTGATGGAGCAGGAGGTTCCTTGGCGTGGAAGTGGAATTAAAACCAGGTAGCTTGTCAGGCTAGTGCTTCAGAGAGATCTGGGTTAAAACATTAGCAGCTTTGTTTCAGAGTGGCTTCTTGGAACAGGGATCATTGACCTCAACACCTTGAATAGATCTAGGCTTAATAGGAAGATGCAGATTTGTAACTGATACACTGAGGATTTTCTGTTTGTGCAATATATCCAGAAAGCTTCCTTGATAAAATATTCTACAACAGGCAAGGCAATTAAATGCCAAGGCAATTAAAAAAAAAAAAAGGGAGATACTATGGGGGGGCATCACTTTTTCTGCATAGTTACAAAGTTTGTTTTGCAGTCAAGTAGTATGTGACTGATGTTTCCTTGCCAGGCTGGAGAGATTGATGTGTTCTAGCAGATTATCAGCCGCGTCTGAAGTTATTTTAGCAGTGTGGAGTTGTTAAAGTTAGTAAACTGAGTTACTTGATTTATTTTTTTCCTGTGTTCTCATGTGTCACATTCATTCATAGCAGCCCTTACTACGGTGTATCTTACCAGCATAAGGCAGCTCCTTTGGCACACATTGTGTATAATAATAATCTTTTACAGTACATTACAATTGCAAATTAGTATTAGCTTTAATTTGAAATGTAGAATTTTCATTTTCTGAGGTAAGGATTGTCATAGGAATAAACCTGTGGGTGTAATATACCCATGGGCATTAGCAATTCTGAAGTGTTGAATAAATGGAAGACTCAAAGCCTACATTTGTGTATAGGGTAAATAATGCCACACACAAATATTGAACTATTGAACATAAAACATTCTATGCAAAAATATAGACTTTGTTTGTTTGATTCTCTCTGATGTGTTAGAAAAGCTTTAAGCCAAGAGGGACTGTAAATGCAGGCATTGCGTGTTGTCTATAATTTTTTCTGTTGAATTACTGTCTTATTTTCAGTTTGAGGCAATATATTGTTTTGTTTATAAAGACTACAACACACTGTCTATCTTTTTGGTATCAACACCTGAGATATCATCTTGCAGTGTGATTGAAAGAATCTGCAAATTCACACTTCCCAAAAGTGAGTGTCCCGCATTCTTGAATGCATTTCGCAGTAGCACAAGGGTTTGGCTGCAGTCAGGTTCAGGATGTTGGGCAGGGCACAGGGGATGTCCAAAGCTGCCTGTGAAGCAGCTTGGGTACCCAGCTGCTCATTCACTGGAGACTTGGGGTCAGGATTTCCCCTGGTCAGGCTGGCAAAGAGCACTGAGAGCCCTTTTTCTGCCATTGTAGTATATGGTCCATTTCCTAAGATAATCCATTTTTTCACTAGCTGCTATTATGAGGACATAAGACACCAGGAGGTGCACTTTGACCTTTCCTGTTCTCTTCTGTCATACATAGAGTATTTGCAGCTTTTGGCCTTTTGTAACAAAGGTCCAGTTTTGTTGTAAGATGTCAAGGCTCCTTTTGTAAGGGGCACGCAGCATAACTCCGATGATGCTTTTGTCACAACACTGTATTTGTTTTAATGACAACTAAGCCACCTTTAGCAAAAGCAATTGACCCTTGGTGATGGACTGACTTTCTTGCCATCAGAGCATGGAGCATTCACTTTTACATTCATGCAATAACATCGGTACTGCTGTTTTCTCTAAGTATTGTTCTCTGACTATGTCTCCAAAATTAGTGAATGCAAAAAATTGCATGTTCAATAGTTAGAACACAGAAATATGAGTGAAGAATTTTTTGCAAACAGAATTTTCATCCTTTTTCTTCTTGTTTAGCATGTAAAATAAAAAATACAAGGTCTGTTTTCTTCAGAACCAGGTCAGTGCAGCAGAAGATTATGTAACTACTTACAAAAGGAGTCACGTGAGGCTGTGAAACAAGGAAAGACAAAAGATAACATGAAAACGCTATCATTTATGGTACTGTAGGAAGTAAAGAGATGACCAAAATTAATAGAAAGACTTTCTAGAAAGAAATTATTTCCTCTGGGATATTTTAAAGGTTTAACACCTGAGGAAGATCTGCTTTATGACTGTGCTATGAGTTGCTCTTTGCTCATAAAGGTTGAAAATCTGAAAACGATCAATTTGGATTAGTCAGGGGCTAATAAATTACTGCACAGACTTCTACTTAATTACAGATCTTTCAGAAGATTATTCAAGAAGTAGCTTCTTCTCAACCCATGAAGACAATATTTTCCTAGGCTGCGCTATAAGTTCAGGGCAGGATTCATTCTGAGATTGTGACATACATATTCGGGTACCTAGATGTAACCGTATCTAGATGTAAGTGTAATCTAAAACAAGTCTAAACAGTCTGACACTCTATAGCTATTCTAGACTAGTGTTTAATTTCCATTTATGCTCATTGAGTGGGAATAGTCCTCCCCAGAGGACCTGACATCTAAGCCTGTGGTCAAGATTGCAAGCTAGGTGGAACAAACCTCCTAGATATGTTCAAGTGACTAATTTGGATTAGACACCTAAGTAAACTTGATTAAAATTACTTCTGTCTCTAGCCTTTAAGATTCACTTTTCAGCCATTCTAGATTCCTATCAGTACTTGTGGAGGCATCTTTAAAAAAACAGATTTTCCTTTTCTGACATACATGTTTTTCATACTGCAAGGGCACTAGTGGTTTGCAGAACCATTTGATGGGCAGGGTGGCACACTGTTCTAGCAAGAGGTATCAGCCTGTGAACAACAGCGTGCTGGACTTTCCAGAATTTCAGCTCCTGGCCTGAGCAGCATTGGAGGCCTCATCTTGCTGAATTGCTACTAGTTAGTTTTCAGTGTGCAATGGAGAGTGATTGCTTTCCATGTTTTGATCAGGATTTTATTTTTTGGAGCAGTATCTAGAATGTGCTGCTTATTTTACTACCCTTCTAAACGGGCTGCTGAATTAGCTTTTGAGCACTCTTGTGGTGGGGGGTGTTTGTACACCTAGGTCCCTGTTAGCTGTGTGGATTGCAAATATAGCTTGCATCCGGGTTGCAAAATACCCAGGATTCATTATAGGCTACTAGGCTCTTTGGATAACTTGTTTTGGGCTTATAAATGCCTTCCACAGGCCTAACATGCCCATGCATAAATAGTCATCACAAATGAGGAGATGAAGGAAGGCAGATCTGGACAAATCGGCTGAGTTCATTAACAGGCAATGAAGCAAAGTCTGTTGAGACCTTTATCTTGTGTAATATTACCTTGTGATTTCTCTCACTATGGCCAGTTTGAGGTTTACACAGGTGCTTTTCCAATAGATAACTGTCGGAGTGTTCTGGTCCCAAGCAACTGGACCTCTAAATGTTTAACTGCATTCTCCATGTCCAGATCAATAGTCATTCTGTTACAAAGCAACAAGCATGATCGTGCACAAAAGGTTGATTCCTTTTTAATTAGGTGCTTCCATAATGATTATTTTCCTGGTATAGGAAAAAGGAAAATTAACCTATGTGTAGTTTGCCTCCATGCACTCCTCAAGGGTTTCATTTAATCTGCCTGTGATGTAGAAAGAGGAGTAATTTCTTAGTAGATATTTATCTGGAAGGAAAAGGGTGGTAAATAGTTACCCAGGCCTGTGAAGTGCAGGTGTTCATTAAGTGTGCCCTGACATAAATATCTTCCTTTTTTCTTTTGTCTCTTCTGTTTGTTTGCTCTCTCCTGTTTTATTCAGGAGCAGCCGAGTGTTACTCAGCAGGGACATCCACCTGTGGTCACTGGGGTAGCTATGTCATAAATGTTTCTGGAAGTTCATTAAAATAAATCCAACTCCCAAGCAACTTTTGTTTGCTTGTGCATTCTCTTAAGGAATTCTGCAACCAATATTTTATTACATCAAGATATGACTTTTTTTTTCATGGACTTATCTTTTATATCACTTTAAAAAGAACCAGTTGTGCTCCCTTTTAGAATTGGCAGTTATAATGTCATCTATAATTACAGCAAGACCATATTTCCTACTTTGCAACTAGAACCTTAAGGAAGAAAATCCACCTACACCCCACAACTGATCCCCAGAACTTCAGAAAGCCTGAAATTTGCTCTGCAGTTTCCATTACTAATTTCTAGGTCATTCAAAACACTGTCCATAAAAAACACCTATTTCACTTTTTTCTCAGTCTGACTCTCTGGTTGTGTTTTCCTGGGACAAATTTTTTACACTTATACCTCTTAAATCACTGGGAAACATTACAGCAAAAACATGTTCAAGTCAAAAAGGGCTTGAATATGGAGTCATATTCAAAAATAGTTGCACTTTGCATTTTTCTGACCTGTTTCTAGGAGTTAGTTTCACAGCTTCCTCTTCTTTACTTCAAATATTTTACTTCCAAATATCAAAAGTTTTCATTATGGTCACAACAATTTACAGTAAGATTTAGCACATAGAAATGCAGCTACTTTGATGGTTTCTGAGATGAAAGTTGTGTTCCCCAGGGCTCAGTGCTGGGTCCAGTTCTATTCAGTATGTCCAGATCAACGATCTGGATTAAGGGGTTGGGTGTACCCTTAGTAAATTTGCAAATGATGTTAAGTTGGAAGGAAGTGTCGATCTCCTTGAGGGTAGGGAGGCTCTACCGAGGGATCTGAACAGGCTGGATTGATGGGCTGAGGCCAGAGGGATGAGGTTTATCAAGACCAAGTGTGGAGTCCTGTTCTTGGAACACAACAACCCCATGCAGTGCTACAGGCTTGAGAAAGATTGGCTAGAAGGCTGCTTGGCAGAGAAGGGCCTGGGGGTGTTGGTTGACAGCCGACTGAACGTGAGCTAGCGGTGTGCCCAGGTGGCCAAGAAGGCCAATGTATCAGAAACGGCATGACCAGCAGGATGGGGGAAGTGATTCTGCCTCTGTACACTGATGAGACTGCACCTCGAATATTGTGTTCAGTTTTGAGCCCCTCACTACAAGAAAGACACTGAGGTGCTGGAGCATGTCCAGAGAAGAGCAATGAAGCTGGTGAAGTGGCTGGAGAACAAGTCTTACCAGAATGGGCTGAGGGAACTGGGGTAGTTTAGCCTGGAGAAGTCTGAGGGGAGACTTTATCACTATCTACAACTACCTGAAAAGAGATTGAGGAGAGGAGGGTATTGGTCTCTTAGCCCAAATGATAGGTGGTAGGATAAGAGGGAATGGCCTCAAACTTTGCCAAGAGAGGTTCATATTGGACATTAGGAAAAACTTCTTTACTGAAAGGGTTATCAAGCACTGGAACAGGCTGCCCAGGGAGGTGATTGAGTCACCATCCCTGAAGGTGACTTCAGGGTCAGTTAGATGAAGTGTTTACGGATATGATCTAGTAGTGGACAGGTATGGTTCGGCTTGTTGATCTCAAAGGTCTTTTCCAACCTAGTGATTGTATGATTCTATGATTAATGTGACGATGACTTTATATGTTTTCTTCTTCAAAGGTTAGAATCAAGGCACTGACCTCAGGCAGTTAGATTGGGAATTAGATATGGGTTTGGAGCACACATAAATACCAACATTTTGTTGCCTTTCTCTCAGTTAAAACTATTATTTCTGTATTTCTATGCAATTCAAAGTATATTTTAGGATTCCTGATAGATGCATGAAGGTATACAAAAAAGAATTTAATTTTTTTAAATCAAAGATATTATGCAATAAAAAATTAATTTTTCTGTTTTATTAAGATTGTTGTTCTTTACCATGTTCAAATCTGCAGAACGTTGTTATTCCAGGATTAAATGCCATTAAGTTTTAAGCTTTTTTGGCATTTGGTCATTAAAAAATAATGGTGGTCTTGCTTAAATATAGGTGATTGTGTCTATATTTCACTAGAAAATAATATCAAAGAAGCAGTAGGCATTAAAACTCAGTTGTGACCAACTCTGTAAGAAATTGCTCAAGTGGCTTTCAAAAGAAAGAAAAAAGTCCACGGAGACTGAGATGCTGGCAGCAGTTAAGGTTTGGGCATTATGAACTTTATCCAACACAGCTTGGAGATAAGATTCTGCAAGGCCTGGAGCCTTAATGAGGTCTAGAGGTCGACATTGCCCTTCCAGTTAGGCAATGATGCCAAGTGGGAATTAGCTGCTGATGTAGATATGAAGTCTGAAGGGTTCCTGTGCTCAAGCTATGACACAGCATACAACATGTAGTGTAGATCTGGTAGTATGACCAGTCCATACCATAAATTAGACTTCATATTATGTCATTGCTCTTTTCTTCTTATAATAGTCAACTTCCCTAGCTATGCTTAATTCATAATGGAGAGTTTGGTCAGTAAAAAAACATTGGAAAAGCATATTTGTCATTTAGATATTCAAATAATTAATTTTCAGCATATGTTATATTCCAGTGGGGAATAACAGGCTGGTGTGTTTGGGGATGAATGCATAAACCATTCAGGAACTGTTTGGAAATAATTAAGGAAATAAGATGTCTAGTGTATATAAAGTGGGCTTTTAATTATAATAGAAAAGAAATTCTTCAGAAATCATTTGTAAGATAACATTTTTCAAGTGTGTCTCGGCAGGGTTTCAAATAACGTATCAGATAGTGATGGCATATTGTTTGTTAGGATTACAACAAACCCAACACATTATACAGGCCCGGCTACTGCAGCTCAGCTTCCATCCCAATTTAATAGAGTTCTGAGAAGGAATTGGAAGAGTTCAGTCTGTGTTCAAGTACTTTTGTGTGCAAGGTGTTCTGATATTCCATCAGAGGTCGAGAACTGTACTGTTATACTCAACCATAAAAATCCTGACCAAAGCAGGTTGATAGAACGGCCTCCACTGGGAAGGTAAGAAGCACATACTCCCCTTTACAGGAATGTGGTGGCTGTGCTGTATATGATCTGATTTGTGAAGTCCAGATTTCATTTGAATCAAAAATGAGCATGTGAATGTTTCTGTTGAATTAGCTACAGCATGCATTACAGGGTTTAGAGTTCATGTTTTTATGCTAGCTTTATGCTTCCTCTGGCAAGAAAAAGAATTAAGGTTGTCAGAACTTTTGAATGAATTTGGACTGGGAAAATGAAGTAAATAGCTAGATTAGCTGTTTGTGTCACATGGCTACTGCAGTTTTTGCCCCAACAGGATATACAGGAAGAGATTTGTCCATGTCCTCTTTAGTGAGCTCTGATGTGCTGGAAAAGCTCATGCTGTCACCAGTGCTTATGCCTGTGGGGAAAGCTGGTGCTGCTATTTTCTTTATTAAGGGTGTCAACAACTGGAGTATAACCCTAAGGGAAAAGAGTCTTGGGTTTACCTTCCTCTGTGCTCATTTACAAGGGATTTGACACTCTACCAGGGAACTCCCAGGAGACAGCTGTAAGTGCCAGCCCTTATGGAATCTGAAGGTGAGATATTGGCAGTTACTGAGATGAAAGAACAAGGAGGCTCAGTGGTCCTGACATCATTCATGCTTAGTTCTTCCAGTTCCAAACCATGTTGTGATGCATATTCATACAATATCATAACTGCAGCAAAGGCTAATCTTTCTGTGTCTGGGCTTTCTACTGAGCACAGGAAGCCCAAGATCTGTACACCTCTTCTCTTATTATAAATATTACATTAATGCTTACAAAGAAGATGGAAGGAATTCAGAAGATGTCAACTTAGATTACAAGCTGCTGCTTAAAGTATTTTATCAGGAAGATGGAGGTAAAAAAGAAAGATATTTTGGATTTAGTATGAGCTACCACTTACGTGACTGAAAAGGTAAAAGGCTGTGTACCATAACTGGTTTTATATCATAACTGCATGCCCACCACCTGGAACGCTAATCCTACTTATTGGAGAATCACAGAACAGCTGAGGTTGGAAGGTGTCTCTGGAAATCATCTAGTCCACCCCAACCTCAAGACCAATTTTAGGAATATTTTAGAGTGCAGGGAGAGAGACTTTATGCTTTTGAAACCTCTAAATATGTGATAGTCTTGACATGATCTTTGCATATTGAAAGTAAATACTGTAAAATTTACCTCTTGAGGTAGAATCACAGAATGGTTAGAGTTGGAAGAGACCTTAAAGATCACCTGTTTTCAATACCCCTGCCATGGGCAGGGACACTTTCCATTAAATACATGTGTTTCTTTTTACTTCTCTGTCTGGCTTAGAAACTAGCATAATATTTGTGCTTCTGTAAAGTGCCCTTTGCAAACAGCTTTTTTTCTTCAACTATGAATCCCAAGCTGTATACAAAGCCAAAGGTATAGTCCACAGTTTACATTAAGTAGCATTTATTAGGTGGTAATAGCATTAATTGACACCCAGAATCAGTTGCCTGTAGGTGATCTGAAGTGATAATGTACTAGAGCTTCTAACATTCTATTTTAAGTCAAAATGCTCCCTCAGCCTGGGGGAAGATGCAGGTGTTTGGGATCAAAGAGTGTTTTGTAAATGAAGGACTTGAATACTGTGATTCCACTTCATTACTCTTCTGTTATTGCTTAATGTAAAAAGATTATTCTACTACTGCCCTTCTACTGTGTTTTTAAAGTATTAGAAAATTAAACAGCAAACCTTAAACACAAATTCTAACCCAAACAGGATATCTTTTGAAAAAAAAATTCATTTTAAAGCAGAGAAGAAAAAGAACATTGAATAACTATGAAATAATTTAGAAACATTCCTGATTCAAACCCGTGTGTTTATTGCTGAAAGCTCTGATAAGTGTCTAGTTCTTGATTACCTTCCTTGCCTTTGTAATGATGAACCCCTCAAAGCATTGGCCTTCCCTGAAAGATTGTTTCAGCTTTGTAGATTAAGGTCTTCATGGAGAGAATATGTATGCAGCTGGCAGAGCAAGTGTCTCAGTGAATGGTAATTGTTTCCCAGTTCCCACAAGTCCTTTCATAAACTGGAGGCCTCATTCTTTTTTTAGGGACCTCTCTTACATTTCATTAACAACCCACCCATTGCTGACCTACACTTGATATACTCAGGTGTTAGGCTTTAGAAAGATTGTACTCAGCAACAGCAACTGAAAGAGTCTTGGTTCTCTGTTAATTTTGTACCCTTGGGAAAAGTGAAATACATGAGCAAAAATCAATGAAACCTCTAAAACTGGTGTACAATATGTATGGCCATGTAGAAAACAGGCATAAAATATAATTTGACTTTTTTTGTGAAATTACAGGTGTGCATTTCATACCTTATTACCTTCTCTGAATATTTCCTTGCCCTGTGTTTTTCAAGGCCCACAAAAATGAAGCTGTGAGAAATGCCCCGCTTGATAGCATGTGCAGTAACAGAGTCAGAGGAATCCTTGCAAGTCCAGGGAGGTCTTCTGCAATGAGAGACTGCAGCATTTAGTCCCTGCCCCAAGAACATGTCTTCTGTCTTCAGGCAGAGTACAGTGTGGGATGGTCAGGCAGTAAAGCAGAGTAGAATGTAGAGTAGTAGTGCCTCCAACCAGCCTGTGCAGGAGTGGTTTGCAGCTTATGTTGTACCAATGGATAATGCTCCTACTATAGTTTGACAGAGTTGTATGTTCTGTGGGAATGAGTACATTCCTCCTCTTTTAAACATATGTGCTGTATTTTTCTGTGGTTAAAATTATTCCTGTGGATAGTTCTGAGCAAGCCTCTGGTGTCCTCAGTTGTACCCAAGAATAAAATTGGTTTTCTTTATTTTTAATAACAAGGAAGAACAAACATAATTAATGAAGACACATACAGTAATCAAAGCTGTGCACAGAATAACCCAGCATTTAGACATGTAGATCAGTATTTTTTAAGTTGTGCTACTGGAACATCCGTATGGTTTTTATGGGCAAATCATTTATATAAAACACAGAATAGAAATGTGTAGCATAAGCACAACAAAGATCCAATTCTTTTCTTAAAGACTATTATGCAGTTTACATAGCTTGCAATTCCCAAACAAAGAGGGGTTTTGTCAGACAAGGAACAATGTGCATTGCTGCAGGCTTGAGAAAGGAGAGCTGCATTTGGAAAGTATTACAATTATAATGGGAGTAGATTACGAAGCAGATAATTAATGGTAGGGATACAGGATCTTCTTCTTTTCCCACTGGGATTCATTCTCACTCTGCTGGTGTAACTTATAGCCCTGAGGAACACTTTTTTTTTTTTTGTTTCAAGGCTCTCTTTTCTAATCTCTAAGTCTTTTAGTGTTTTATTGCATTGGTCACAAAGGTTCAAGGAGGTCAGTCCAGAATTCTCTCCCAGGGATTAAATTGACTCAGAGGAAGAAAGTAATTTGGAAGAGTTTTTGCAGAAGCCCTCTTCCACCTTGAAATTACAAAAAGTCTCCTTTTCCTGCAAGACATTTTCTGAAGTACTTTGCTCTTCTGACTTGCATCATTCTTCCTCCAGGAAGATCAAAAACTGTACGTAAATCTAAGTTGACTTCACAGTTATATCTAGACAATGGAAATGGTATATTAAGAAATGTACATGCTTGTAGGATTATTCTGAATGTTTAAATCATTTTTATTGCTATTGATTAATATAGCATTGTTATTTGTTCAATAACATTAAATAATATAATTTTCTCTTCTGAAGCATCTTTTGTTATAAAAAAGAAGATTTTGCATGCAGAGAATGATTCTACAGAGGATGGTGCTTCCACTAAGGTTTATTTAAGTCATTCCATTAGAACAGGGTAGATAGAAGGTTAGTGTAAGATACAGTCCTGAATAACTTTGAAAAGTTGTTGTGCGTAATTATTCACAAAGACTTACACAAACAACATAAACATTATGAACAGAGAAATAATTCTTAAATTTTGAATCATTACACTGGCTGGTCAACAACACAAACAATGAATAACAAGCATAAATTAGTATATTCTTTAGATTATCCGATACAGACTGTTGTTTGATTTTAGCGTCTGGCCTGCAAATAGAAATCTTCCAATTCATATGTTAAACACATATAGAAGAACAAGAGAGGATTTGTAAGTGGAATGCTGCACCACCTTGAAGTTTACAGAGTCGTCAAAACAGTAACTCAAAGTACCATCAAAGCCCTAAGCATCATAGTATCCACATAGTAATAGGTAAATAATTAGAGGAGAGCCATCTGTAATGCATTATGAACAAGTGTGTTCTGGATATTGATCTAATAACACACATATATTCCTATATTTAATGTGTTGAGATATGCCATGTTGTATTGCTAAAGTTGCATTTTAATTTGTTCTTTTTTCTTTGTGTACTCAAGTATTTCTACTTTTTTTGTCTTAATAATATAAATTTAGTCTTTATCGGTTACATTTATGTGAAAAGAAGTATATCTTCCAGGAGGCAAGTTGATATAGGTGAAAAAGGCTTTTATGTAGTCACTCAACCCCTTTTGGTTGAACATGCATGGATATTGTTCATTCAATTAATATATTTCACTGTAGAGCCAAAAAAGAAATTGAAAAAGTTTAATAATTGTTGAGGTTGCTGGAAGAAAAGGCATATATAGTCATGAAGTGGGCCCTGTAGTTTGATATTTTGCATAATATAAGCCCTAGAACATCACCAAAAGACAGCCCTGTTTAAAGTGCTAACATTGTTTAATAGGAAAATAAAAAATATTATTTGTCTTATACTAAAATTATATATGCAGACTTATTTAAGGTTGAATCATGTTTAATTTATATTTATTTCTATTTATTTTGCAGTAGGTTTTGCACAGTTCAATATTGCTGAAAAAATAGTACTACAGAGTTAAGCTTAGGGCTCATGATATGGTAAGGCTGAATAGTGTTGAAATATATAGCTAACAACTTAATGTGCATACCATTTGTATTTTATGATTAGCAGATTGATACACTTTCATTGAGTCCTCAGATAGATATTTTTTTCTTTAGCAATAGTAATAGATTTTTGTTGAAACAATATAATTGTAACATTTTGCATTTCAGATTTCCTTAACCTACACCTTAAGGGGCTTGGATTCTTTTATGAAAAAGAAATGAAACTCCGTTTTATAATGATAGAGATAAAAAATCCCTAGTAGCATAGAAACTCTATGTAATAGGCATTTAGGAGAGAGCAGCTGCTGTTCTGGTTCTTCCTGGCTGAAGGTGAGGAAAAAGGGCGGAGAGACAGGAGGAGAAACAAGTGCAAATATCATAATGTCATATGTGGGAAAATGACATGGAAGAGAAATTGGTCAATACGAAATTATTCAGGGAGACTTCAGCACAGGCAAGAAGCAAATCACGTGTCTGGTCCCAAGTCCTATTACAGGTTCTTAACCACAAAACTAGTCTTCTTCAATTGCAAATTAATAGCATAATTCTGAAATTGTAATTTCACTCAGCTTTGTTTCCTGTTGAGCTGGCTGGTGGTTTTCAGTGTGTCTGGTATCTTACCTCTTATTTTTCATTAATTGGTTGGCATTTGATTAGCCACCAGTCTCCTGAACAACAGGGAATTTTGTATTTGAGCAAGCTGAGGTGATAATTGAGTCCAATATAAGTCATCTGAGTGCAGCTGAGCTGGAGATTCAAAGTGTTAAGTACTTCCTGAAGACTGTTCTTATAAATCAGGTCAGTATGTAATCTGAATTAATACACTTATGCATGTTCTATATTTTAATGGAGCTGGACAAAGAAGGAAGGTAAGGAACTAAGTGGCTCTGTGAAAACCTAACTGTCCTAATGCCAATGAGACAAAAATATCTATGCATTTACCTCACTGTATCCAGGCTGCTATTTTTTTTTCTCTACACATTTATTCCCTTTGCACAATTCAGTGTGAAAATGAAGGAGGGAGCTAATGTGGGACACTTGGTTTGTTGCTGATTCTGTTCAGGCAACTTTATATTGCTTCTTTCCTTCAGCCAAAATAGAGTTGAAAATGCCTTGTAAGAAAAGAAGTTCTACAAACATCTGCCCTGTTACCTAAGGAAGTTTTTTTTTTGTTTTGGTGGGGGTTTTTTTGGTTTTTTTTTGTTTTTTTTATTATGTATATGGTAAAGCAAAGTGCCCCAGTTCAGTTCTGCCTAGTGTTAAAAAGAGCTTGTTATGGTCTGTCTCTTTTCTGTGTTTTGCACCCTGTGCAGTGCCCTTTTACCACCTGAAAATTTACTGCATGGCAGAGGAGCACATCCCAAAAATGTGAAACAGAGTTTGCAACATTTTGGAATCCAAATACTTTAGCACAAAAGTTTCCTTTTTTTTCTTGCATTATAGGAATGAGAAGGGGCCATAAATTTGTAAAGTGACTCATTAGCTTAAATGTCATATGTTCTGTACTTGTCAAACAAATTTAAAACTTGATTTACAGGCTTAAAATGTTATCAATTGAGCTAGAGTATGATGTAATACCTGAAGTAACTGCTTATGCTGAATTATTCAGAAGCACATATTTATTAAAGATAAACAAATTGAGCTCAGGATTTTGTGTTAAATTTAAAAAGGGGAGCAAGCTGACGACTAATCACATGTAGCTTGTAAAAATGATTTGTGACTATAAAAGGGAAGGGAGGGAAAAATGAGGAGGGGTGAGAGGTAAACATTATACTGTTTGGATTGTTTGGGCTTTATTCTGGAGCAAACTTGTTCAAAGGAATTATAAACATGGTAGCTCAATAATAAATGGGGAGCAGGGGGGTACAATTAATAAAATTAGGTGAACGCATGGAGCGCTCAGTATTTAAGTTAAGTGGATGGTGTAATGTGGTAATAGACATCTGTCACCTACATACCCTATTTTAATGAACATTGCTTCATTTTACTGCTGTAGTGAATATTTCTCATTTCCAAGAAGATAAGAGGGCATGTTACTTGGGAAAAAGATATACTCATTAAGTTGCAAAGTTGCCAGCATGGCATTCTTAATATACATACACACACACAGAGACACACAAGCATACACACACATATATATGTATATAAAACATGAAATAATTAAAATGTTCCTGAACCCATGCATACAGTTTCATTTTTGCAATATTCATTTTCTCTATTGCAGAGAAATGCTATTTAATTTGGATGAGAATGTGAATTTTGCAAAATGAGGAAGTAATAGCATTTTACTTAAACTTATGGCATCTCTGTTCATATTGAATGGTTCAGGAACAGTTTCTTCATAATTAAAGTGTCAAAAAAACGCACTTCAATCAGGAATGATGAAATTCATTCAGAATGATTTGCTGAATAATAATAACTTTAAACATTCTCTCTTTAAACAGCATTGTTTAGGGTTGTCTCATCAATTGTTCAGGGTCCTCTTATTTCCTTTTGTTGTTACCCTTGGAAATGAACACTATTTCCTTTATTTTCATGTGCTTTGCATATTACATACATTTTATGGGTCAGTTATTGGAGACTGGTACAAGCGTCTTATATGAATATTGGTAAATATTTTTCAAAACTTCACTGAGTCAACAGGAAGATATAAAATATTACATGTCCAGTACAAAGGGCACAGTCACTGGAAGTCCACATTTTTACAGTAATGTGGAGATCTTCAGGAAATCCAAGTTGAGAAATGGTAAGCAGGTTGTCCCCATGTGCCGTAACACAAGCCAGCAAGGGAGAAGACCAGCCTGGATGAACAGAAAGCTTTGACTGGAACTCAGGAAAAAAAGAAAAGAGACTTCATGACCTTTGGAGGAAGGAGGAGGCAACTCAGGAAGATTACAAAGATGTTGTGAGGTCATGCAGGCGGAAAATTAGAAGGGCCAAAGTCCAGCTAGAACTTAATCTGGCTACTGCTGTGAAAGAAAATAAGAAATGTTTCTATAAATGTATCAGCAGCAAAATGGAACAGGCTGCCCAGGGAGGTGGTTGAGTCACCTTCCCTGGAGGTGTTTAAAAGACGGGTGGATGAGGTGCTCAGGGACACGGTTTAGTGATTGATGGGAATGTTTGGACTGGATGATCCAGTGGGTCCTTTCCAACCTAGTGATTCTATGATTCTATATTGGCCTAAGGCCTGGGTCCTGCACTTGGACCTCAGCAATCCCGTGCTGTGCTACAGGCTTAGGAATGAATGGCTGGAAAGCTTTTCAGTGGAAAAGGACCTCAGGTTGTTGGTCAATAGCTGGCTGAATATGAGCCAGCACTGTGCCCAGGAGGCTGGGAGAGCCAACAGTATCCTGGTTTGTATCAGAACTACAGCAGCAGCTGGGAAGTGATTGTCCCCCTGTACTTGGTGCTGGTGAGGCTACACCTCAAATACTGTGTTCAGTTTTAGGCTTCTCATTACAAGAAAGACATTGAGCTGGTGGAGTGCGTGTAAAGAAGGGCAATAAAACTGTGGAAGGGTCTGGAGCAGATGACTTATGAGGAGTGGCTGAGGGAACTGGGATTGTTCAATCTGGAGAAGAGGTGGCTAAGGGGAGACCTTTTCACTCTTTACAGCTACGTGAAAGGAGGTTGTAGTAAGGAGAGTGCTGGTCTTTTCTTCCAAGTAATATGTGGTAGGATGAGAGGAAAGGACCTTAAGTTGTACCAGTAGAGGCTTAGATTGGATATTAGGAAATATTAGTTCACTGGAAGGGTTGTCAATGTTGGAACAGGCCACCCAGGGAACTGGTTGAGACATCATGCCTGGAGGTACTTAAATGACATGTGGGTGTGGCAGCTAAGGAAAAGGTTTAGTGGTGGATTTGACAGTGTTAGGCTTATGGTTGAAAATGATCTTAAAGGTCTTCTCTAACTTAAATGACTCTGTGATTCTCTGAAATAAGTAAGGAGAATTATATGCAAACACAAACAATGTCAAGAAAGAAGATGGACCAAAAAGTCTTACAAGAATGTAACAAAGTTGTTCATTTAGGACACTATTGTCCTAATTTTTTTGTGAGATGGAAAATGTCTTCATTATTTTTCTGGGATTTTTTTTTTTTAATTACTCACTGGGGTCATAAATAACAAAGGTCAGATTTGCTGCACCTTAATGACTATCTGAAAACTGTCTAGTCAGCTTCTTTATGTATTAAGAGACAAGATCTCTCTAGGAGTGGATTTATCCCATCTCGAGGCACATTTGGTAAATTACCCCCAGAGATGCTGCTGTGTGGAAAGAAACTAGTGAACTCTGATGAGATGCAAGTTAAAAATAGGATGAAGATGGTGCTACCTGACTAACTATAAAAAAGGCCTTGTTACACAAGTGTCTATCTTGTCCCTTGCCCAGCAGTATTAAGGCATGAAATGAAAGGAAGAAATTATGTTTGTGATTTAATCTTGTGCGTGCATAAAGTGAGTGTCTGAATACAAGCCAAATAGCCAGCCCTTAGATCCAGCTTACTTTCTAGAGAATGACTGCTGTAGGAAAAGCTCCCAGTGTTCCTCAAATCGACCTAGTTTTCAGTGTTATGTAGTGACTCTGTGCTAATGTGACCCAGTATTTCTGTGCTGTTAGCTGCCTGGTCCTTTTAGGTATTTCCCTTCTTGTTTACCATTGGTGTCTATACCCACCAGGCACATAATCCTGCAAAATGCTGAGTCCCACCCAGAAGGTATGGGCTACTTTCTTTTCTCGTTTAGCAGGAGTCAGTCTGCCTCGTTTCTCCCAGTGTTAAACTGGATAAAAGACAGATAACCATAAACAGCACTGTAGCTGGTTTTAGGATTGTACCCCAGCAAAGGTCAAGCGTAACGGTGCAGTGAAAATAAAGCATTTTGAGTCATTTATTCCTTTAAAAAGGTTTGTATCATCCATGCAGCTGCAAAGCCATAATGCTTTCATTAAAAGTCACATCTGTGCTGAATTAAAACAGGAGCCTTTTCCAGCCAAGGAGTATTTGTCAGGTTGAAAGTTTTTCTCTTAGCTCCTGAAGCTTTTTTTCCAAAATCCAACGGCTAAGACAGAAGGCAGACCTTGTCACGAGCTGGTACTGAGGTTTAAGTACATTCCTGCTATGTTATTCACTGTCTGGCTCCAATTTGGAGGTACATCTCCCTTGTGTTCACTTTATTAACCTACACATGACTGGCTCTTTTGTTTAATGTGGAAATGAAAAAAAAAATAGATGCTAGGACCAAGAAAAAGTAGTCTGAAAACATATTTTTCCAGATTTTCTACTCCTTGTGACATATTAACCACTTGCATGGAAAATTTGGTGAAATATCTTTTAAAAGATGTTTCTTGAGGGTAGGCATTTTTGGCTTTATGTGAAAAGACTTAAACAATCATGAAATCTTAGTCTTTCCCCTTCTATAACTATTTGAGCCCGTTTATCAATTTCTACCAAAACTGTCTTCAAAGATAGTAATGTACCAGTTGTATTAAAAATATCAAACAGCTAAAAGAGGATAGCCTCTTATAGGAAATTAATAGTTCCACTGAGAGTGTATCTGGACTGCGAGCCCAGCAGCTGTGTACTGTGTAGCTGACCAGCCAAATTATAGATGTATTCCTCAACTAATTGCTGGATGCCTATTTCACAAGAAGCCTTCACAGAAGCAACTTCTGGTTCATCCATCTGATGAGTGCAGGACCTGGTAATAAGCAAGAGGTCTTAAATGAAGAACTGGACGTCTTGTGGCAAGGTCTGTGGGGGCTATGAGTGTAAGTGTGAGTTATTGAACATGTACGTTTAGGACAAAAGGCTTCACTAGTTCTGCTGCTCATGGGCCAGTTCACTCAGAGAAATCACTTCAGAAGGGGAAGAAAGCTTCAATATTGATCTTTGTTGTCTCTTCAATTTGACTGCTTTTATTAGTAAAGGACAATAAGCAGCTGTCTATGACAACTGTAAGTTGAGAGCCCAAAAGATTTTGGTTGCTAAAGTGCTGAAAATTAATGAATTTTTTTAATTTAAAGTGAAGAACAGCAAAGCTTGAGAAGTAATTAGGAAGAAGAGGAGGAAGAAGCCTTTATGAAGGCAAAGGACAAGAAAAAGTGCAGCGGAACAAGAAGAGTAAGTTACCTTTTATACCACTGCACTGACCAGGCATCCTTGGTATTATCTAGTACTCCTTGTGCTAAATTTTGTATGAATGAGAAGAGAAATCCTTGTCTTCAAGGATCTTAGTGTAATTTTGCTGGGTAAAATAAACAAACAGCCACAATTACTTAGGCTTTAGATGCCTACCATGCAAAATACATTTGTATAAATCATCTCTCTCTCTCTGTATATGTCTATCTAAACATGTGTATGTATGAAAAAGCTGAGTCCTTCTTCAGTTGTTTTTAAAAAGCCCAATAAGCAGAGGTCAGTTTTTATGTTGGAAACTATTTCCCTTCCCCACTCTGACATCCCATATCACTTCCGTCAAGATCTTTCCCAGTCACAGAATATACATTATATTTTTCCCAGTAAGGACTGTCATCTCAGAGGAAAAGTTGTACTAGGGTTTTCTCCAGGTTTTTGGCTGAGATGGTACATGAGGGAAATATTTTATTTGAAGATACTTGGATGTATTACAAACAGTGTGAAGTGCTTCCCTCCACTGTAGAAGAGGAGGGAGGACCAACTTTTTTTTCATGAGAAATGGCAGATTTTCAGATGTGTTTAACAGTGCTGTGCTGAATCTCATATTCTGGGGAGAAGTTCTGGCTCTGCAGAAGCTCACATCAATGTTCTCACCAGGCCTGCAAAGCCAAGCGGAGGCAGGACTCATGGGAGCCGGGAGGGGCTCATTTCTTCCTCCATGCTCTGGAGTGAGGGGTCGGGGAGGGGGTTGGTATCCCTTCAGAGCCTGCATCAAGCCAGGCTGCAGCTCTCCCTTCCTCTGTGTTGCAAAATAGTTATCTTGTTTCTATTGTATATTTTAATGGAAATTTATTTAAGGAAAGTACACCTGAAGGTAACCTTTGATTTAGGTATTCCCTCAGGGATGATTGCTTAAACTTCTCCTTCCTGCAATTATTTAAAAGGAGAGGAGGCTGGAGATAAATGTGAAGGAAAGTAATATTTTTCTAAGCAAAACCAATGGAACAGAAAAAATGATACTAAAAGAGAATTTCTGACACAGTTTAAGCTATCTTTGCAATCCAGCACTTTCCTGCAAAGTTTCCCTGTAAGGTTTCACTGTCTGCCCTGTGTTGCTTAGGAGCAGGAGAGGAATAGGCAGACTTTGGCAGTGTTTCCTTCAATAGATATTCTTGGAGCAGTGGTGGTGATCAATACTAATGCAAACTTTGATATTTCCAGATTCCAGCAACTAAGAATTTCTACATTTCACTGTGAGGTGCAAACCCCCTAGAGGATGAGGGATTTCATTATTGCCAGGTTGCAATATTGTTCAGAATCCGCTGTCTCTGGAGGGTGTCTGGGCTCTTGTTCCTGATTCCTCACAAATTAAAGGAAAGAGGGCTTCAGTGGTCTTTATTGCTACCTGAATATTGCCAGCTGAGAGCAGGCACATAGAAAATTAAATAGAAGCAACATGAGTTAAACACTGGCATCTGTAAACTCGTAGCAGTGGAAATCTGTATGCTGAAAATCTGCTAAATCAATGTTTGTCAGCCCCAACCCTGGGTGCCAGGCATCTCCCTGGAGAGAGGGACATGCTGAGACTAGGCCAGGCCATGAGTCTTCAAGAGGGCCTGGCTCAACGTTGTCGGGTAGGTCAGGGCTATGGGGAGCTGAAGACCAGCCTTGCTGCAGTGATGTTGAGGCAGGGGTTGACGGTCCTGGGGGACTGATATAGGGTTCTGGGCGATGGGTAGGATAGGGGCAGCCCTGGGGAAGGAAAATCCATCAGTGCCCAGGCCACTGGCAGAGTTTTGGTTAGTTAGCCAGGAGGTCAAACAGAAAGGGGAACCTGTGAGCTTGAACCCTAACTTTCTTTAGCTGCAGATGTTGGTTTAAGTCTCTTTCCTCTGTCAAGTCACCAACTTCTAGGTGGAACTTTATTAGAGACAATTGTTGTCAGTTAAAGCTGATTGAAATTGATCAGGTTGAAACTTACTTAGTAGCAAAGATGGACAGGTGCCACTAGGATGGGGTTCAGTTGCCTTTAGGTGCTGATAGTGCTTGGGCAAAGTTTATGGGATTGCTGTTTTGAACAACAGCATCTAGACTTACTTAGCCAATACCTTCACGGTTTGAATCTGTTGGCGAAATACTTGTTTTTCAAAGTAGTATGTGTTTTCCCTGCATCTCCAAGTACAGGCTGAGATTCCTTTCCTCACACAGAAATGCAACTTGCTTTACAGTTGTCCCTGCTATTTGTATACATGTCAGATGGCTGCATTGCATGATCAAGGTTTGCGTTACTAGACAATACTCAGGATGTAGACAGGTAATATTGTCTGTACATTTCTGTATTTATAGACTGTACTTTACCTACTCTTTTTTTCATAAGAGTGTTTTTGGCCCTCATTCAGTTTTTCTTGCGATGAATTTTTATCTGAAATTACTGTATAACTGTTTACAGTAGCCCACTTTAAAAAAAAAACAAACCCAAAAAACAAAACAGAAAAATCTCAGCCTAACAACAAAGTAACCGCAACAATAATAACAAAAAACTCCCTGTTCTTTCTAGGTTGCAATCTCAAACCAATCCACTTTGACTGTAGCCATGGCAAATTGCTGTCTGAAATGACTGCCCTATTCATCTGTTAATATTGTTAGAATGAAAGCTACAACTGTACCTATCAGTATAACTAAATTAGAGCAGGTTCACATAAGGCAGGCACACATAAAAATGTACTTATGGAACAGATGTATCCCTCAACAGGAAAATGACAGCAATTCTGATAAAACACTTTTATTATTTACTTTCAACAAGTATCTATAGCTGCAGCCTGACTATTGTTAAATCATTTCAATAATCTTGTTATAGGCCTGGCAATAAAAGGAAAAGCACTTCAGTGCAGCGAAATGGCTTAGCTTTTGACATGTTCAGTGGCATGTCAGTGATACGGTGGTATTATTTTAAGCTGTTGAAACAAACAGCAGCATTGTTTATCCTGGCGGTGGGCTTCTTCAAAGCACAGCACATCCCTTGTGTGGAAGACAGAAGCTGACGCAGGTCGAGCCCTGCCACTAGGGATAGATGGCATTGTGTGAGGGAAGCTTCAGTTCTGCTGGGTACAGGAACTGCACTCATGTCTCTTGGAGGTAAATAACGGCAGTGCGAAGGGTTACCCTTGGAAATTAAAAAATAATTTTGACCTTAAACAGAGCAACTGCAGGTATCTCCATCCATCTGCTTATTATGTACTATAAATTTTATGGTCCACTTACAGCATTCTCAAAAACTACTGCCCAGAGCATCTGCTATTTCAAACCTGAAGTTATTTGGACATGGATTGTGGGTGTTTTGCAAATAGATGCAAAAGGAAATAGATAGTTAACATTTTTTTAATTCACTTTCGTTCCAGGTTTCTATAGCTTTCACAGAATCATAGAAACCCCAGGCTGGAAAAGACATTTGAGATCAAGTCCAATCTGACCTGTCTACTACTAAATCGTATCCCTAAGCACTTACATGCACAAAACATTGCAGTTGGCAAGTATAGAAGTAATTTTTGTTATCCATTGGAAAACAAAAAAACTGATTCAGTGACTTGAATGTAGTTGTGTAGGATGTTCATAGCAAAGTAAGGGATATCTTTTGAGTATTCAATTTTAATCTACTACAAAATAACACTGATTCCACTTCAAAATGAGGAAGAAAATATTTTTATTTGTTTCAGAAATATTCATATCTGATCAGAGAATAAAGCTCAGAGCATTTCAGAACAGGAGATGAAAATGCCTGAAAATGTTAAATAGTGAACAGTATCTATGAGAAATGATACGCAATGCAAAATCTAATCCAGTCACAAAACTGGACTGATTCTTCTGGCTGTAGTTCTGGGTGAATATAAAAACTTATTCTTCAACAGAATATAATAAATTACAAGCTCTTGTAATGACAGAGTTAAGGTTTCTGTGATAGCATTTATTTAATCTTATATTGTATGTATTATCTTATATAGTAAAAAGTTTATTTTAAAGTTTCTGAATGTTCAGTGTAAGAACATTCTGTGACTGAAGTCTTAAACTTTTTTTTCCTTTATTTGGGGATCTTACAATGAAATCGCCAACGTGACTGTTGCTTTATATAGTTGCTTAAATTTACAGTTTCTCTGCTGCGTTCATATCACTTTATTTTCAGTAACTATTTCTTTTTACAGTTTGTTTTAGTATCTACTGATTAAGAGACAAATAACTACAGCTGAAAACTATTTCTGTTTAGCATTCATTTTTCTAAAACTTCCTCCCCTTGCTCTGAAACACATTGTGATTAGATTACATCCAAAGGAGAATAATTACCCTGAAAAATCTCATGCTCGTTTTCTTTTTATTTTCTTTTCATTTTGGACAATGGGAAGTGTGAAAGTAGCCCATATGTTAAAAATGTAACATTTAATCTCTGTTATTGTGAGAAACAAGATGAATTTTTGAACGTTGATCTGTTGCCCTAAGTGAGGACCACGTATTTGGGTAGTCAAGCCAAATTTAACGATCACAAATATCTTGGGCAGTTGACTAATCTCTTCCTATGCATGCTCAATGAGTTTCTGCCAAAATATTTCAGGCAGCAAGTGAAATAGCTTCTCTTTTGTGAGCTCCCATTGCCTGGTTGCCCTGCTCAGCCTGAGAGCCCCAAAGGGGTGGTTTGAATAGTGAGATTATAAATATCTCAGCAGAACAGACATAACACTTAGAATAAAAAGATAGTAGTGGAAGGAAGGAGAGAGATGGAATATCAGGGCTTTTGTGGAGAAAGGTGTTTTTCCCATGGGGAATTTCTTCTTAGCAGATGCCTGACTGGTCCTTACTCAGCTTAACCAAGGTTTCCATCTGGATCTTTTTTTCTAAAACACATATAAACTTCATCTTCAACGTTGCCTGACTGATAGTTCACAATACTTTGAGTACTATGAAGATGTTTTCTTTTAGTAGCGTGAAAATTTATTTCTGATCAAACCAAATACTCTGAACTGCCTATCCAAAGCCCATAAATGGAGAAACTGATATTGTGTCGGTGAAGGCTGGTGGGAAAAAAAGGTTTATTCATTCTGCCTACGAGAGCTATGTAAACAAAAACAAAACATTCTTTCAGGAGAGAACATGAAGAACTGGCAAGGAAACAAAAGTGTAATGGAGAAGATTTCTAGGCCACCCAGCTGCCTAATTACTGGCAGCATCTCTGGATTTTTACAGCATGCCTCTCTAGCACAGTTCTTTGGAAAACAAAATGCCATATTATTGCAAAATAGCTACAAATCTAAAGCATTTTGTGTCCTGTAGGCTTCAGCTTTTACCTACAGTGGCATTTTTAAAAGACTTGTTCTGCACATTGAGCTAAATAGAGCAACCTACTGTTATCTTTTCATGACCTATTAAAATTCAATTTACCAAGATACGTGAACTAAAAGTCTAGTTTCATTTTCTAGCTTGATCTGGAGGGCAGTGGTGGCATTATCCACAATTTCCTAGGGACAATAATGAAAATTCTGGGTTTTGTATAGCCTTGCACTTACAGTGTCCATACTCTACTGCTGTGGAATGATTTAGCCATTCCCAGGAGTATTTTAAGCAATATTTTCTATGTGGTTCTTTAACAATGTTATTAAGACTTGACGGTATACAACTAGGCTAGTTTTGAGCTCTGTTAGCAAACTGTACTAAGATAAAATACCCGCATTTAAAACCAAAAAACCTCCAAACCAACAAAAAACAAACCTGCAGGAAGAATAACTCAGTTTTATTCAGTTTCATTAGAATATGGCCCTGCTTAACTTATAGATAGGAAAGACATTTTCTTGTTCTAATAATGCATTCCTAATTATAAGCATCTGTATAAAATAATCCAGATGTATGTAATTATAAAAATATTTAAGTCTTACTTAAGATTTCTGAGTTTGAATCTTTGCAGTCTTTCTGGACTTAGAAAACAAATAAAGAATATATTTCTTTATTAGGAATAGTCTTTTCTTTCCAGATCTGAACAAAAAAGCAGGACTTTATTTTTCCTTAAGTTACTGCTTTCCCATGATGCATCGTTGATGCTGTTAATACTTTTTCTATGTATGAAACTTTGTTATCACAGTATTACTGGGGGAGTAATTGCAATCCATTTAGCACAAGCAAAAAAAAAAAAAGAGGTGAATGAGTTACTGTTGTCTCCAGTGACTAGTGTTAATTAACTCTGGCTTTGTCTGCACTATAAAAATGAACACTTTTTAAATGGTTGTGAAATAATCTTATGCCCCAACTATATTTTTATAAATTATTTCCATTTTTAATCCAGGAAACTATCCAGTAGTTTGGACATCTTGCAGATCAGTTAAGAAAAAAAAAATCATATTAGTCAGATATTTTACACATAATTCTGTTTACAAAAAATTATCACTATCCTGTGTCACAAACACAGGAGGATCAAATTACTGTACACTGTTTTCAGTTTGTTTTCTGTTACTTGTATCTTTAAGCCTTTTCCAGGCAGCAACTTCTGCCCTAGATAGGCTTTTCCACAGAGCCTCACTGCAATTCTAATTCTGTGTCTAACCAAAGCTGCCTCCTCTTCCTCCAAGCATGTTCTCCCTCTCTCTCTCATCCTTATCCATTCCCACATACAGGAATCAGCAAAGCCTTGGCATCCATGTAAGATCTTGAGGGAAATTGCATTTTTCTGTATTTTGCATTAGGAATCGATTTCAGTTATTATCTGTTTGCCCAGGCACACCTCTTGCCTTCTTTCAGACGTTAGGCCAGTAGTAACATATATTAGTGTTAATAGTGCTTAATCGAAACTCTAATGGTATTTTTTTTCTTCATTAATAGCTAAGACCACTTTTATTACTGCTAATAATTCATATTTCAGTTTTTTTAGATGTCTAGTTTCTATGCATAGAAAATACATGTCAGGATTTTCAAAATGGTTGTCATCTGGTCCCATCCAATGCAACGAAATTAGTTCAGCATGGGAAAAAATCTCTTGTAAAGAATGAAAAAGAAAGTAGTCAACTTAATGCACAGTGTATCCTGCTAGTGTGAACTATACTGTTTGTTGTCTATAATTTTAGATTAGTCACAAAACCAGAATACTAGATGTGACCTCTGTGGTGAGCATCCTAGCGTATTGAGAAACTGAACTCTGTCCTGGCAGATTCCATTATCCCCAGCATACCAGAGAGATTTCAGCACACAACCTAATTCCAGCAGGAGGAAAATTTGGTATTGTGGCTGGTGATATTCTTTTTTTTTCCTATGCCTGATTGCCTAAATACATTATTCCATCAAGGTCATGGCATTGTAATCACTGTGTATTTCAGAGAAGACACTCTGAACTCATTGTCTCAAGTGACTAAAAATGTCATTTTACTATGTATGCACATATTGATTATTCTTACCAATTCCAATTGCAATTGTACTGCGGTGCTGGATACCAAGTAAATATATCCTAAGGTGATCCTCAGCCTATAGCCTATTAATCTGAGACCTGGCCCAGTTCAGATGTGACAGATATATAGTTGTTGCCCAGATGTCTAATATGTATGTTCAATTAGATCAAATGTGGATAAGTGCATGGTGAAATATACCAAACCTATGAACTATACTGCTCTGTATACTGCTTATACCTTTGTGATGCTCTAATTCTAGCCTGTAGTTATTCTAATAGTTTAGAATGCTATGGAGAAATGCTTGCTTGCAATAAAAAATATTGTTTTGTTAATTGCTATGCATTGTGTTAAATCTTTGATATGTGTAGATAGCTTGCATGGTGTGGGTAGCTGTATTCTGTCTCATTCAAAATCAAAACCCAGAAAATATTGTGTTGGTGTCCTACAGTAGTTGTATTATCTTGGGTTGCTATGACATTGCCACACATAATGCAACATAATCGCAACAGAAAGCAAAAATTATTCTGGCCTGCGAGAATGTTGATGTAAATAGATAATGAATCTTTCTATTGAATGCCACAATAATAGCACAGGAACAGAAGCAGATATTTATGTGACAGCAGTTTTGAAATATACATTTACTGGGATTTATATAGGAGATTCATCATGATTCTGTGCTCCTGCACAAACACATACATATTCCTTATGCCAAGATATCAGAGCCACTATCTACAGCAAGATATTTTTCACTTTTCCAACCCATTTAGCCACTGAATAGGGTAAAGCTTTTTTAATTGCAAACCTCCACATGATCCAAAACCTTTTGGAATGCTGTCTTTTGGGCCCTTTTTCAGTTAGGCAAGGGGCTAATTTGTTCATGCTCTTTGCAAAGCAAGTACTCTGTCTTTTCAGCTGATGATTATTGGTGGGCACCCTAGAAGCATTGTGGCAGAACTGCTGCAGCTTGCTGCAGCACCGAGAGAGATGCTTTCCTTTGGGACTCAAGTTTGGGTCAATTTGAGAAAATTTTTAATCCCACCAGCCAACCAGCAACAGTCACTCAGACAGCATGAGCTCTGGTTGCAGCATCAATTACATACTGAAGGTTCCATGGATGATAGGAACGTACTGAGAGACAGATGCAATTTTTTTCTGCAGGATGTCGAGAACTGACCTGATCTTCTGGGCTTAGACATGCAAAAGCAATACCACAAGTTCTCCTTCCTTACTTCTGGCAGCTCTGCATCTCTCAACCATCTCTGCTATTCATAAGTCAGTGACATGTAGACTGATTCCTCTAAGCTTCCTATGGCAAGAAAGAACCTGAGTTGTACTTCCAAGTCACCTTTGAGAGTTCAGAATTGCAATGTGGGCAACTTTGCTGAAGGCTATAGGGCATGGTATAGATGGAGTTCTGTGTTAAGGGAGCTGTAAGATTAAACCTATACATTGGAGTAGAAACTGTCTAAGTCTTCCATCAACTGAAGTCAGAGGGGCTTGGCAGTATGTTAAGCCTCCACAGGGAGTAAAAAGGTTGAAATAATTTGAATTGGGAGCCCTCCCCCTCCCTAGCCAGTTACAATCTTAAATAGTTTAAGGCTCAATAGAGCAATAGGAATGCTTTACTTTAGCCTCCAAAACAAACTGTAAGCTGGAGCAACCTGAGAAGCTCTGCTCTGAGTATATTCCCTGGCTGTTGCAGCAAATCAATGTACAAATATTCTGCTCCCAGAATAGGAGTTTCAAATTCAGTAAGAGATCTCCCCACCCCCACACTGCCAAAAATTTTTGAATAATATAGTCAATGAGACAGAGAGAAAAAGTGAACAGCCCCCTCCCACCATGATTCTAAAATTATTCTTTCCATGAACATCCCCTTCTCCTACACTCACTTGGTCCACTGTAGTGGAAATCCATTATTTGAAAAATTCAGGTTAGCCGCAAATTGAAAAGTGTGATATCAGCCATCCGGTGTCTGGGTCTTCAGGAGTGCTGTGACCCTGGGGAACTGAGTTATTAGATGGAGATTATCCAAAAAAATAAGCTAACCCAGGAGCATGGTACAAAAAGGTAGGAGAAGACAGTGATAGCTAGTAATAAAGACACTCAGAAGCCAAAGCTCTCAGTGACATCCAGTTGGATCTTGGCAGTCCTCTTGGACTCTCTTGAGCTGTGAACATGATGGGCACCTCTGTTCTCCTGTGTCACAAAGAAAAAAAATGAATAGGATCACCAGGAGACCTAAGGACAGTTTTACTCCATCAGTCTTCGACAGACTTTAATTACATAGCCTAACAAAAAAACACAGACAGTAAAGGAAATTAGAAAGAGTTAAATCTTACAGGTTTAAAGATGTTAGCATATATATTTCCGGCCACCATAAACAGTCCATATATTATGCATGTTAATATGTAACTTTGAGTGATATTAAAAATAGTATTCTGATCATATGACAAACTAGTTGCTATAGTAACTACATTTTTGCTGTAGAACAGCAAAGTAATAATGTGTAAAATGTGTAAATTATCAGTGTGTAAGAGCAACTGGTGCATTTTTGCTCTGCTATTCTGATTTAAAATGATCTTTCTATGAATATACATATCTCATTCATGTATTCTCTTGACACTCCTGTTGCTGGTTCCATCTCTTCAGCTGGCCACCCTTGTAGCACTTAAGTGAGATGTGACATTTCAGCCAAAAGAAAAAGAAGCAGGAGAAGCAGACATAATGGGCTTGATCCAAAGTTAAAAATGCTTGTACTGATTTCAATGGACTTTGCCTTGGGCTTTATGCAAACAAAGGTGATTTATGAGGGATAGCATTAAAAGGCAGAGTTCACTCTTTTTGCGTGCCTATTACTACATTGTCCTGCCAAAATCTGAAGAGATGATGCACTTGACACTGGGGAGAGGTAGGATCAAGTACTAATGTGTTGGAGATTTCCATAGGAGGCTGAGACTGTCTCAGTGAATGTGGATCCAATTTTCCACAGCTCATCTCCCTTCACACTAAATTCCAAATTTCTAGATTTACATCCTTGTCAAATATTTTTTTGCCATTGAAATTTCCTAGGGTAGATAAGGTAAGTGTTAATAAAATTTAAGAGTGAGGGAAATATGTGGAATGAAGTCCTGGCTTAGCTGAAATCAATAGCAAAACTCTCATTGACAGTATTTTACCTTTTCTGCTTAATGTCACACTGAAGAGGGCAGTGACCTAATGGCCTGCAAGAGATTGTTACCCTGCAAAAAGCAACAGAGATATTTATTTTCAGCTACAGAGAAAGGAACAATGTTTGCAGCAGTGTTGGCTATGGATCAGATGTATTCCCATCCAGGGGGAATTATAGAGTTAACCAGTAAATCATTTGGCTCACTGGCTTTAATTATATTAGGTGACTGTGATATTTTATTTTATTGGGATTTGTACTTTTGCCGCAGTCCACATTTTAAACCAAGTTGGTTGAACCTGAAGTCATTCATAACTTTAAGGCTTTGAAACACTGTGTTTTTCCTACTGCAACCGCAGTATAGATGTAATTATAACATAATCTGCCTTGTAACAGCACCTGCCTAAGTGGAACAGTTATTTACTAACACTCCAGGAGGGACTCCAGATTGAAGGAGATCAGCTGCGTCTCTGAGCTCATGAGTAGCCCAGTACTAAAACATGAGTCCAGACTTACTGTGTCTGAAGATCATGATACGGCCCACCCCCTGTTCTGTGTCACAAGCTGAAGGCTTTTTGTTTAAACCAGTCAAAGCCCATTTTGAAGCAAATACATTTTTCTAAAATAGAAAGTGATATTTTAAAAGCAGAATCTATTTATTATCTTAAGTCATTATCAAGAGCTTGGAATATTCCCTTGGAATATTTGAAAGCAGAACTACTACTGCCTTGAATTCTGCTGTAAAATTATATTAGGGGACTCTGTGAGACTATTCCAACCAAGAGTGGTTGTATTGTAGCCTTTTGAAACAAAGCATTTTATAAAGTCATACTCCAAAATCTACATATGGAAACCAACAGACACTATCAGATGTGGTATGTGCAAAATCTTGTTTTTAGTTTTATGTGACATCAGATTAAGATTTTTCCTGTTTCCTCTGTCATTGCTGTGGTATCAGCTCCATTACTAAATGTCAGATTTTTTTTGTGTCTATAACACCAAAATGTGAAATAAGAATTTTGCTGGAAATTCCTTTTCTTTCTAGTGGAAAATTTCAACTTTTGGCATGTATCAGAAGTTGTTTAGCAGGAAATGATGCTTTGGTACCTTCATCTCTGCTCTTCCTCTGTGGACTTGGTGCACACATGGACTGTCATGAAGCACTGCAGAGGCAGAAAAACTAAGGTGGCCCAGGTTCAAGAAGCAGTATGGGTCTCCCTCTGGATAATATGCTGTAAAGCTTCATTTGCTTGTAAGGTAATATTGCTCAGCTTTTTATATGCTGTCCTACAGTGTATGCCTGCTTTGTTATCTGAAGCATGGTGTACGCTAATGTGAGAGATTCTAGCCTAAACGAGAGTGGAAGCATGAGATGTATGACCACAGTTCTACTATGTGCCCCAGTGGCATTTCAAAAGAGAAAGCCACTGCTTGAAATTTGTGTTTTTTTAGAAGCCTCAGGGTAGGGGGTTTGTTTCACCTGGAAAAGTTCTGCTTTGAAACTTGAGATCTCTAGGAGAGGATCTAGGATTTTCTAAGCAAAGAAAAATGCTTCTTTCTTTCTTTTGTTTTCAAACAAGAACCCCCAAATTGAACAGCCTAAAGAAGTAATGCAAGAAGATATACGTCAATAATCAACAAAATAAATATTTAATAAATTATTTGTGCAGGAAATAATGAGAAAAGCTAAATTCTGTGAAATGGTGACCGAGTGCATTATTGTTCACATTTCTACATTTTTGTCACCTCCTCAGAGACTTCTTTTCCAGTGACAATAAAGGATTAAATAATAAATTTCTTTCTTTGCCTTTTTAAAGCAGAATGGTATTCTGCTGTATGTCTTCCTGCACTTCCTTGATGTTGAAATTACAGCCCTTATTAGCAAGTCACCTTTACCTTGACTCAGATTGTGGAGTCAGAATCGAATGATTTAAACCCCTTCCAGCAGTATGATCATTACTGACAATTATGAAATAAAGTTCATAAATAGAAGCTGGTCAGGAATTTCCTGACAAAATAATTTTGCCAGAAAACAATTAATTGTCTTGAAGTCATGAACTGATTTCTTGGGTTCAATCTGAGATTCCAGAGCAAATCAAAGACGTTTCTAACTATTTCTAAATATTTTAAGTAATCACATTCCTTCCTGCAGTTTTGTCCAGTTGTGAGGGATCACAATTTGACTCTGTGATCAGGGTATTCCCGGTCACTCCCTGTAATATTGTAAGTACATCAGGATTTTTCTTTTTTTTCCCCTTTACAATTTCTTCCTCAAAGCCACATAAACAAATTTTGAGCCATCATAGATTCATGTCACCATGAAAGAGTTAATTTTTAATGGAGAAAATCTTTCTGAGATCAGTGAAACAATCTAAAACTTTTGTTTTGATCCCAAGGTTTGACTATCCGCATAAGTATGGACACTTTATTTTACAAATGGGGAGTTAGGCAGCTCTTGGATGCACCCATTTTTTTATAGACCACTTCACCTTCACATGTGGTTTACATATGGTAGCTTAAGATATGCAAAGCTGTAGAAATCTATAGCAATATTCAGCGAAGAGTTCACAACTCAGTGGAGGTAAAGCAGTAGAATCTAGCAGTCAATTTGCCAAATATTCTGAAGAGAAGCCAGAGGTCAATTTGCATATAAATATATAATTTATAATGTGGAAATGCTTCAAGGCCTTGCATGCAAATGCTTAGGATTTTTCTGAAAAAAAAAAGAAAAAAAAAGTTTCTTTTTATCCTCTTGTCTTTTGTTTCAATTAAATCATATTTCAATGTTGCATGCATTACAATAAATTAAGGGAGCAACCCTTTTTCTCTTTGCATACAATTGGCATATAAATGACACTTCCTACATGACATTAAAACTCCAATAATTGTTTTATAATTAATTTACCTAAATTAATCTAATAAATGAAAAAAGCATGATTTTATTAGAAATGTGTCCAATTCATTTAGAGAAAATAAACAGAATATAGTTTCTAACCCCAGTCTCTTTCTTCAAAACATCATTTCTCCTGAACAGATTAGATGTTGGGATTTTCAGTATTGATTTTTTTTTTCTCATTGTTGTTTCTGAGTGTCAGTGAATTCTGGATGTTGACTGGATCAAAAATGATAAATATATAAATATTGGTTCTGAGAAAATGCTTCTGAAAATATTTTGAATATTTTGAATCTTTTAGCTAAAGCTTTGTTTCTTGTTTACGTTCAGCTGCTGTTCTCATGTATTCAGTTTGCTGGCAATACTAACAACAAATAACTCATCTGAGAAAAAAATTCTGACTTTGGTGCAAGAGCTTTTGATCACTGGAGTTTGTTTTTCAGAGTATGGAACTGAATATCAAATGTGAAGGCAATACATATTATTACAATAAATTGTGTAGTAGTCTTTTACTCAAAGCCAAAAGTCATTTAACAAATACTTTGGTGAATGGATACATAAGAAAACTCTTTTGCTGAGGAAATCATCTCAGCGGGGAAAAAAAATCCCAACAGCTTCCTGACAGTTCTACATATTAAAAGATAAAATCCTTTCTCATGGGCATTTAGGTTTCTTGAATGTACAGATAAAGAATGTAATATTGTATTGACTAGGAAGTTGACAATATTGGCTAGGAAAACATGTGTCTCTTATGAGAAATAAATATCTGACCACAAATGTAGGTACCTGCACAGGAACCTAGGGAAATATATTTTCCTGGCACAGATTGTGAAAGTAGACAGTATAGACATAAAGGAAACCTGGTCAGATCAATCCTAGGCTTGGAATGTGGTAATCCATGGGAGTGGACCAAAAATTGCTCTAGAAAAATTACAAAATAAAACAGAAATAAAGACAGACGAAGGCCTTGAATCCTAACAATGTGTTAAACTGTTAGGAAAGAACAGAACAGAACACATAACACATTTGGAATAAATAAGTTTTTGAGAAGGCTAATAAACACCTTATTTTCCATGTGGCAGTAGTGCAAGAGGTGGTAATCAGCACACTTAGATTCAGAATGGGCAAACAGCTTATTGAAGTGTTGCCAGGAACAGTAGCACTGTGCCATTAAAGGAGGTTTCTGCTACAGCTAAAGGACCCAGTTTAATGTCAGCAAGTTTGTCTGGTACAACTCTTACTAGACGTGGTAGCTTCCTGATTGCCATATAATCACTGGGCCAGCAAGAAGTTATGAACTGGTGTGAGTAATGAGAATGTTACAAAAATAGTGGTCTTAGAGAATAATCTTCTATCCTGATTAGCAGTAGTTTCTTTTAAAATTAAACAGAAGCTAAATAAAAACAGGTCCTTAAGTGTCTTGAATATGGATATTTTAAAGTCAAAATATTCCAGGGCACATCCATATTCAAGCATAATGCAGGAACATGTGTTACCTAGAGGAATGAAATAGTAGAAAAGAGCTGTAATTCAACAGCAAAATATGCAAGCTCAGTCACTTATAGGGGCAACCAGAAAGAAATTTCCTGATAACTTCTATGGCAGGAAATGACAGAGAAGGAGAAGACTCAAGTTACCCTCATCAGTGTCCGGATATGTCTGAGCTATCCAAGAGATGCTTCTGAGAAGGTTGCAAGCCCAGTTCTCAGCTATATCCGCTGAGACTCATGTCTCAGACTAAAGATATTCATAGGAGCATACAGAGAGGTTTTTCAGTTCTGAAAAAAAAGGTGAATTCAAACTGGAATAATTTCTTTTGGGGAAAGAATAGATTGTTTTTATGAGAAGAGATTAGAAGATCTTCATGTGTTAACTTCATGGAGAAAAAGGACTGGGCATGAACATGCTATGTCTACCTAGGAAATGACAAAAACCAAGTGAATTGTTTTTTGGGGAATATGATAAAACTGCTTAAAGGTTGAAAATTATGAACAGAACAGGTCACATGTTAAGGTGTAACTGCAAATGAAAAATTGTCAGGTAATTACAGAATAAAGTCTTGAAATTTCCCAGAATTTGAGAGTCCTCATGGAAACATAAGAGTAAAAAAAGAAATAAAAATAAATAAAGCAAACAAAAAACCTAAATCCAAACCAGTACCTGAAAGGAGCCTAAAAGAAAACTGAAGAGGGACTACTCATAAAGGCTTGTGGTGATAGGATGAGGGGGAACAGGTATAAACTGGAGAGGGGCAGATTTAGGCTTGATATAAGGAAGAATTTCTTCATCAAGAGAGTGACGAGATGCTGGAACAGGTTACCCAGGGAAGCTGTGGCTGCCCCATCCCTGGAGGTGTTCAGGGCCAGGTTGGATGGGGCCTTGGGCAGCCTGATCTAGTGGGAGGTGTCCCTGCCTATGGTGGGGGTGGGAAATGGATGATCTTTAAGGTCCCTTCCAAACCAAACTATTCTATGATTCTATGATTTTATTTTATAAATGTTTTAAAGATTTTAAAATGTTTTGTAGGTTTAAAAATCACTTTATATGGCATGGTTTTCAGTCATAGCAAGGCATTGGTTGGCAAGACCTGATGAGTTGGTAAGATGCCTTACAGACTTGCAGGGGACTCTTTAGCACTCATTCAGTGAAGAGAAGAGAATGATTTGGCTTGATAGTCTGAAGGTCTTGTGCAGAATGAGTATTTGCTAGGGGCTGGTTTTATGGTTTCTTTAAGTTGGACCTCAACCCTGATATCCATTCCTGTTCACTGAAATAGTTGATAATACACTATAATTAATTGTGTGCATAAGCGCTGTGGTCAGTTTGGAGGAGCATGGAGCAGGTGATCTTGAGTGCTATCATGAAGCACATGCTAGAGAACTGGGTGATCAGGCCCAGTCAACACGGGTTCACAAAAGGCAGGTCTTGCCAGACTAACCTGATCGCCTTCTATGACAAAGTGACTCGGCTGCTGGATGAGGGAAAGGCTGTGGATGTATCTTCCTGGACTTCAGCAAAGCCTTTGACACAGTTTCTCACAGCATTCTGCTTGAGAAACTGTCAGCCTCTGGCCTGGACAGGCGCACACTCTCCTGGGTGGAAAACTGGTTGGATGGCCGGGCCCAGAGAGTGGTGGGAAATGGTGTGAAATCCAGCTGGAGACCAGTGACAAGTGGGGTTCCCCAGGGCTCGGTGCTGGGTCCAGCCCTGTTCAATGTCTTCATCAATGATCTGGATGAAGGCATCGAGTGCACCCTTAGCAAGTTTGTGGACGACACTAAGCTGGGTGGAAGTGCCGATCTGCTGGAGGGTAGGGAGGCTCTGCAAAGGGATCTGAACAGGCTGGACCGCTGGGCAGAGTCCAATGGCATGAGGTTTAACAAGGCCAAGTGCTGGGTCCTCCACTTGGGGCACAACAACCCTATGCAGTGCTACAGACTAGGAGAAGTCTGTCTAGAAAGCTGCCTGGAGGAGAGGGACCTGGGGGTGTTGGTTGACAGCCGACTGAATATGAGCCAGCAGTGTGCCCAGGTGGCCGAGAAGGCCAATGGCATCTTGGCTTGTATCAGAAACGGCGTGACCAGCAGGTCCAGGGAGGTTATCCTCCCTCTGTACTCGGCACTGGTGAGACGGCTCCTCGAATACTGTGTTCAGTTCTGGGCCCCTCACCACAAGAAGGATGTTGAGGCTCTGGAACGAGTCCAGAGAAGAGCAACAAAGCTGGTGAAGGGGCTGGAGAACAGGCCTTATGAGGAGCGGCTGAGAGAGCTGGGGTTGTTTAGCCTGGAGAAGAGGAGGCTGAGGGGAGACCTCATTGCTCTCTACAACTACCTGAAAGGAGGTTGTAGAGAGGAGGGTGCTGGCCTCTTCTTCCAAGTGACAGGGGACAGGACAAGAGGGAATGGCCTCAAGCTCCGCCAGGGGAGGTTTAGGCTAGACGTTAGGAAAAAATTCTTTACAGAAAGGGTCATTGGGCACTGGAACAGGCTGCCCAGGGAGGTGGTTGAGTCACCTTCCCTGGAGGTGTTTAAGGCACGGGTGGATGAGGTGCTGAGGGATATGGTTTAGTGTTTGATGGGAACGGTTGGACTCGATGATCCGGTGGGTCTCTTCCAACCTGGTTATTCTGTGATTCTGTGATGAAATAGTTTGCAGAATTAAGACCATAGTGAGGTCTGAAATGCTAGTTTAGTTTTGCATAAGTATCTAGTTTTTTATGATAATTTTTTTCTGACCTATCATTTTAAGCAGCATAGCAAAATATTTCAATGCTGTATTTTTATATGGTGGTTTTGAATTTTCAGTTGGTGTTCTTTACAGAATTCAGCATAAAGTCAGGAAGATATAAGTTCTAATTGAGGTGTGACCATAGTTCTTTTCAGTTTCTGGCAGCACTGGCAAATCAGCTCCTTTAATTATGAGCAGATTAAATAAGTTGGACTTCTGTCTTTGAGTGATAATATGTATTGTTGCTGTGTAATTAGTGAAGGTAAATCATTGTCCACTTTAGATGTATTACTCAGTGGAATTCTGAATTTTTAACACTTCTAGCCTTACAGTGAATGAAGGCCACATGGACTTCCAACTACAGCCAGAAGTAAAAATCCTGTTAACTCAACCGATACAGGAGTAGATCCATACAGCCTTTCAGTAACCTGTAATCTTTAATGTTTGGAAATACACTTTTTTCCTTTCATTTCAAGGTAGTGCCAAAAAATCCTTGATGGCTTCAGCTGAAAATTGTGCAACTGCCATGACAAGTTATATGTGAGATTTGAAGATAGCAAAAATGAAATGCATTTTATATGGTTATTAGCCATAGAGATCTCATAGATAATACAAGATTTCAGTGGGAGGTGTCTGTGCCAAAAGTTGAGGAAGAAGCAAGCAGTTAAATACTTGGAGAATTCAAGGTTTCTCATTATTACCGTAGAACACAATGATAAGTTTCAGAAATTAGAATACTGATACATGAAGATTTAAAAAACAACCCATCTGACGCACTTGATATTGCATATAAACTATAGGTCACGTTGCATAAGGGCTGAGAATGTGGCTTTCAGTAGACAAGAGCAACAAGATTAAAATCATGCAGCAATCCCTAAGTAAAAGTATATAGTAGCCTTCCATGTGAATTACTCTGAAGGTGCAGAGCTGCGTCTGCATCTTAAATAGGTGTAACATAGACCAAGAAGTTACAGTACAACAGGAACTGCAATAAAGGCACAATTTACAACAATAAGTCCTTTGACAGAATGCAATGCTGAAAAGGGATAGGAGGAATTAGCTTTGTTGATGTAGTAAGAGTTATTTTACAAGACCCTTTAACTGGAAAATGTCGCTTTTTGGTGAAAACTGGAGAAGTTGAAAATATGCAGTTGTAGAATTTCAGAGGTTTTGTGCAACTTAATCTCTTCAGTTGTCTAAGTTGGCATTCAGTCTGCTGAATTTAGTTATCAATTGTGCCTAGATTTTGGATGACATGTAGAGCACCACTTCTGAAATAAACACTTAAATTAATGCTAAATTACAGCTACCACATTCAGGGCAGTAAGGAAGCAGTGGACATAGAAAAGACTCCAAACAGAAAGAAATGGATGTCTTTCAAAATCAGTGGAGAAATCTTGCTGGCCTGTCTCATCAAGAGGGTTAGGAAAGTCGGGCTGTCGGAGGATAGCTAAGCTGAAGAGCTTTGGCAATGAGAAGAGGTGAGAAGTGACAAATAGCAGATCTTGGCCTGGCATAAGGCCATTTAGAACAGGACAGAAATGGCAGTGGGCTGGAGTGAAGAGCTCTGGTGCAGTGTGGGTACATTGCAAAGGTACCAGACACTGCCAAGGACTGCTTTCACTCACCCTTCTTCCCAGGACTGCATCTCCTAGCCATCCTAAATCTCTGCTCACACTGTGCCCTCTCTGCTATCAGAAATGGAGCAGCTACACTCTTGTCCATCTGCAAGAAGCATTACACTATGCAGCCTGTGGAGATGCATACCAACTAAAAGTGGGAAACCTTCACTGACCCCATTTTTTTTATGACAAAACGAATATTTACTTTCATTGCCCTCAACACAGAGAAGTATTTTAAGCTTCAATGTGAATAAAGCTATTTTTGCTAAGTGTATGAAGTCTTCACTATTATCCTATGTACTTCATCACATTTAGTGTGTAAAAATACTCTCAGTGGAAATACCTGGATCAAAACCAAGGAGGAAGCTGCACACATACTCCAAACACCTGCATATCACAAAAATTTAACAGTGTCAGCACCAAATAGTTCTGGTTTATCTCAGAAGAATGTTTGCAGCTAATCCTCTCTTGTGGACGTAGATAAACATACTGCAGCTAATACATACTTATCATTATTCAGCAGAGACACTTCAGAATGCACCACTTAACTACTTTTCAATTTCTTTTCCTGTTTCGTCATTATCATCGTTGGCCGTTTGTTGGGTTTATTTTTTAAATCATTTACTATGATAATGGCCCTGTCTTAGAACTACATCCGCAACATACTTCAACATTCTTTTACTCTTGTTGCTACTTCTCTTTGGATAGAAATCTACAGAGCTGTGGGAGAGGTTCATGTATAGCACCTAGCTGCTCTGCAGGTTTCTCAGGCCCTTTGCCAACTATTCTAGAGTCACTTTATGAGCTGAAATTTAAATTGCAGGTATATGCTCTGTACAGTAATATTTTTGTTTCAGTTTTCAGATCCTGAGCATGACATTTTCATTCAAACCAGTGACATACTATTCCTTTCTTTTAGGTATAATATCAAGTTCCAATCTAGAGCTGGCATAGATAAAGGCAGATTTACCAATGTACCTGTTCGCACTAGCTGAGCCTGTACTCTCGTCCGCATGTTCCTGCTGTAACTTCAACCATGCTTTCCATCAGTCCTTCCTCTTAAGATGATATTCTTCTCCTGTGTGGGTCTCCTGAAATTCTGTTCCACAAACTTCAGCTTGTCCAAAATGCTGTTGACTCTCTGCTCATGTATCTTGTGTTCCAGGCTTTTCATCTGCTCAGTTATGCAGTTTCTGAAGCTTCTGCTGTGAAGAACAGATATTTTGTCTCCTGAATTTTCCAAAGAGTATTGTAAGAGGGTTACCTCCAGGCAGGTAGGACAGAAGGCAGAATTTTGATGCCATTCACCTGTGGGCCAAGCAGTGCAATTGCAGATATGGGTGAAAGAGTGTGTTTGCCAACTAGTTTAGCCTACTTGAGTTTCCTCATTGCCTGGAGACTTCTCTGGGGGGAATATTTGTACTACTATGCTTCCACAGTGTCTCTCCTGCTTGCATTGAACAAGTTGTTATGTGCAATGCAGAGACTTTGCTCCCCACAGTTCCAAAGTTGGGAAAAACAAAAGCAGTTAAAAAGGACACTCATTGTTCAGAGTAGCAAACTTCTGGTCTGAGGAGAAAAAGTTCTTGATTCCACTTCCCTAATGTGGAGCTCTCTGGTCTGGTGTGTGTCCACTGCTGTGGTTTGTCTCACATGCTTTGGGATGCATGCAGACTGGGTGTTAGTCGTCTTTGGTTCCATCTTTTGAGTTAAGAGTATATTTGTGTCCTAGAGGTGTGTAAGATGATAGATCATCTAGTCCTTGCCAGCACAGGAGCATTAACACTATGCAGCAGGGGATTTGAAGTTGCAGCAGGATCAATTATCCTGTCACTTACTTCATCAAAAGTCATGAGGCTATAACTTGTAGGAAAGGAGTGATTGTGTTAATTTGCCATTATACTTCAACCATCTACAAAATAACCGTTTCCTCTGCCCAAATTTTTCACTGTTAATACATATCAGAAATTGGTGATTTTCCTTTGTACGAATTCCTTCTACTTGTTGGCCTGACCTTTGCATATTTACTGATGTTCCACTATCTTCAAAGTTTGCTGCACAACCTGGCATGGCATGTGCTGCATGTAAGACCAGGAATTAAATACAAACTTTAGTATGCTCTTCTTCGAAAGATGTGCATTTGGGAGAATGGGAATCCACATACCTTGTATATAAATATGTTCAGCCTGTGTTTTTCAATGATTTTCTATAATAGCTTGGCAGTGCAACTACACTTCAAAACCTCCACTTTCTTTGTGAGATGTATTCCTTACACCAAATAAATATTTTTCTGCTAATTTTTTGTTTCCTAGGGTTTCCGTTCTTCTTTTGAGACAAGGACAGAAAGAATGTCAGTATGAGGCATGGTATGAACTGAAGAAGTGGGGACTGATTTTGCCAAGTAGGAATGATGTAACAGTGTAATCACACACTCTGGTAAGATCACTATATACCTGATTGTCTAAAAATTGACAGTGGGTAAACACCTCATGCTAGGACACTACAGCCTCTCCTGGTTTTCTGGCATTCTTATTTATTGACTCTAAGGGGTTTTTTTGCCATTTGATTTACAATCCTAGTATAAATACTTTGAGAATAGAGATTATAGGTTTCTACAGTGGCTGGCAACTGATCCTATTCAGAGCTGGAATTCTACTCAATAAAAGTAAAGACTATACTTTAGATGCTGGTGGGTATTCCTTCTCACAGATAGGCATAACATGTAATATCTGAGAGAGGGCATGTATGTAAGATTTTGCATATAAAGTGGGTTTGAATCATTCATAGGCTTTAGGGAACTGCCTGTAAGCCTATTTCACCAGCATGGTAGCCCTGGAGCAAATGCAATGCTAATACTCCTGCTTAGTGATTTTAAATAGTTTGTAAGCTGCTGTAAAAATATGTGTTGTCAGACTCTGCAACTAATTTACTTCTTCCAGTCTATAAAACAAGGAAAGGAAACATCTGTTTAAATAGGAATGTGATGGCAGTGGAGAGAATACTTTTCTTGTCTCTGTTGTTCATTGTGTTTAATTGGTTTAAACAGAAAAAAATGAATGTCACTGATTAATACATAGTAATATTTATTAGAGCTTGAGACCTTGTATGGGCCTGTGTAGATGAACATTTTTGTGACACTGCTGGCATTTCTGAAATAAATTAAGCAGATGTGGGAACATTCCAGACATTGCTGAAGACATAGTTCACTCCACATGGATGCAGTTATGGCAGACTTAGCACAGATGACTGGCGCTATCAACACAGCTTCTTTGTCCATACATTCTCTGCTGAAAGGGTTAATGTGTTGCAAAAAAAGCACATCCTGCATGGGAATGTTCATATTTCTCTGTGTGATTAATTTATTTACGTGTGCTCTATGTCTGTCTCTCAGATTATTCAAAGCCTGATACACCACAATAGATGCGTTAGAAAGGTCAGTCCTGCTTGCAAGGAGACAGCCCCACCATCATCCAAACTTGCAAAACCCAGGGAAACATGCATTTCTTGCATGTGCTTTATAATGCCCCTGAACAAAGTGCACTAGAACAGCATTCAGCAGAGTGAAAAACACTAAAGTGTTTTAACCTCACCATTGTTTAGTGCAAAATGCCAGTCTGCCACTCTAGCACAGCTTGGGCCAGGGCATCTTCCCTTGTGTTGCTCTATTCTTCTTAGTTTATATGGTTTGGCTTTTTTCATTTATAACCTAAGACAATCCAAGGATATGTTGTTACAGACAGAGAAGAAATAAATAATTTTACAGGAATGTTTTGACATAATCAAATGCAATGAACAAAAATACTGAGGGCATGTTCTACTGATCATTTCTTACTGTGGAGCAAGTGGCACAGTTACCGAGCCTCAAAGAACCAGAGCAAACCGGTCAACCTGTGAACGTTACTTTACAGGTTTAGATATAGATTAGTATTTGTATGGTGTAGATTTGTATATTTAAAAAAAAATAGTATAAGAAAGCTTTTTTTTTGCTTCAAGTACTTCAGCAGTACGTGTAAGAGTATCCAGAAGAAAGTTCAGGAGAAATTTCAGTAGAACAAAGAATAGAGAAATCTCTCTAGAAATAACAACAGTTTGTCGGTGCCCAAAGTAAGATATACTGGAATGCAAGGAGTGTGGAACACATACTTCAACTAAAACAATAAACAAGTATGTGTAGGGGGAAAATCCCCAAGCATTTAAGATGTCAAACAAATAGCAATAAGCAATCAGTATGAAGAGCTGGCAGCAGTTTGTGTTGGAGCTCCTTGAACATTTGAACCTTGAAGGATTTGAGCACATGAAAAGAAACTTTCACAGCATCTAGTTCTTAGAGTAACATGTATGGCTGGAATCCTCCAGAGACATGTTCTGTCTTAGCTCAGTGTAGAGGTTCTCTACCAGCTGTGCAGTAGGACACATATATTTCATACAGTAATTATTAGAAATAAAAGCAAATTCAGGTACATTCACGATTTTAGTCACCACATAGAAACACATAAGTGGAGATACATAAGCTGGAGAGGGCAAACAGGGCTCTGTAAAAGATGCATAAATGGGCCAAAGTTTGAATGTTTAATCTCTAATTTCCTTATTGATTTTTTGTCTCTAGCTAACATTTTCTCTTCACCAAAACTGTGTTTGATGCTGCCTAGCACTTGGTTTGCAAAATGTTATTCCTTTTCCACAGTGACTGATGGAAAAATGTCAATGGTGAAGCGTGTCTAGTGGGCAGTGAGGTAAAAAATATGCTAACAGTAAACTCTCAGAGAAACTTTAGGACATTACATATAAGACTTAAATCTGCAGAAGGCACACTTAGGAGCTTAATTACCATTTTTGTGAAAAATAAATATGAGCCAAAAGACATGGCTGGATTTTTGCATACTTGGATTTTCTGAATGAGGACTCAGGTGTCACTTCTTTGGGTTAAAATGAGTTTTCTAAAACTAGCACCTCTTTTTGGCTAACCAAAAAAAGGTAGCTTAAAAGCCCTTTAAAACATGGATTATGTGCTTATTTTTTATATTTTAGATATTCTTATGTGATTTAATTAATCTTCTGAAAAATCTAAGGCAGATGTTGTATTGTTAACCTCATAATGTCTAGCAGATACTCTTCGTCAATGGGTGAAATTCAAGGCTGAAAGGATTTACATTAAAAATTATATGGCTTTTTAGATCAATGAAGACATGAAGATGAAAAAAAGGAACTTTACTGCAGTTGTTGTTTTAAACACTGTTTTATTTCCTTGCAAAGCCACCAACCTATGCAATTATAAAATACTGTTTTATCAACTGGGAGAGGAGAAACCAATAAGTTTCTTTAAATATGTCCTCTTCACATGAATAATGAAATGAAATATGAAGTTCAGCATATGCAGTGCCTCATCAGGAGATGAATGAGCCTTTTTTTCACTGTCTCTGAAGGCAACCATCAGTTTTACAAGGCCAAAGAATGAAAGGGCTCAAAAATCTTGTATACAGGCTATTTGTAATACTTGAACAATGCCAGTCGGAAGGATTTGAACCAGTGGGATTTGATTCCATTGGTTTTCTAGCTTTGATCACAAGAGGGAGTATTTGCAAGTAATCTTTCCTTCTAAAAACAAAAGTGCTGCTTAACAGTGCAAGAAGTGGATTTGGACAATTAGCTGCTTTCTGTGATGCACCAGCAGCATCCATATGAAGCTTGCAATATGCACAAATTCAGAAAATATTTTTCCTTGTTTGTCTGTTTCTGGAAGTAGATATTGTGAGGAGATCTTCAGAAATTTCACACAGATTGTCTATCAGTCATGGTAAAGTGTTTTAGAGGAAGAAATTGTAATCTAACGCTCAGAGACAGATTACCATGGGATAAATTACTTGTTCATGTATCAAAGGAATAAATAAATCTTTCTTACACTTGTATCTTTTTGCCTCAAAGAGACCGAGTTTTCCATAAAGGACGTTTTAATTTCTATTAGGTATAATCTTTAATAACTTTTTTTTGAGATAATATGTCAAAGAAATGAACATGTAGAGGGTAAAAGTGAAAAACACAGGTTTGGACTAGTGTGATTTCAAGGTCACTATTTAGTGTTATCTGCAAGTTCATAGCAGCAACAAAAAAGTCCTCATTCATTACCAGTGACATGACTTGCAGCTGGTTTTGGTGCTGATCAGTTATCTTACACCTAATAAAAGGAAGATAAACTGGCTGGTAGAATTAAAATTATAGAAAGTAATATTAGCATACTTTGTTACATGTTCTATCTGAACATTTTGAAACTAAGCCATGAATTACTGAAGGTTCATAACTTTCCTGCAAATGAGACTAATTTTTGCCTCCGCTTTGACCTATAAGCAGAACCTGACCCCGAGGGGTCTATACTGCTCATGCAGTGGGAAGGCAGTTACATGGAGGAAGGAGGAGGGGGGAACTCATGTTATTATAAGAACAGAGGGTTGCTTGAGATTTCAAAGGAAAATGGCAGCGGGCTTCATAATTCTCAAACTGCTGGGTTAACCTTTTCGTTATTTAAAAATGTTACAGAACTATTTGGGTATCGGAGGAACATGTAGCAAGGGAAAAATTATTTGCTTTAAAACCACACTGCCAGATAGAGTTATGCTCTATATAAGTGTGGCATTCTTTTTTTTTTGAAGCCTGCTAGATCAATAGAAAATTTCTGTGAAATCAAATATGAAAAATTATTCTACTGAAAAAAAACCTTTTGTTTATATTTAACCATTCCACCACAGTGCCTGCAATCCAAATAAAGTGGCTTTTTCCAAACTCTTCAGTGCAAATTTTTCTAGCCTTCTGCGGAGGGATTAATCATTTTACAGCAATGATAGCTGCTCTTTATGGTCGACATATATTTTTCCTGACCACACGGAGGTGTTTTGATGATGGCTGGCAGAGCAGCGTGTCAGGATCTTGCTTACTGACATTGGTGATAGGCAGTAGCATATCAGAGCCAGTGGGAATATCTACGTGGCCAAATTATGAAGGAGTGGAAAATGCCACGCCAATGCTCAGAGGTGTGAGCAACAATGGTGCCTTTCTGTTCTTCCTCTCCAAACCATCATACATGCCTGCTGGCTCTGCAAAGCACTTGCAAAGCCTGCACTCTCAAGGATGTGTATCAGCAGTCAGGAGAAAGGAAAGCTGACCATGGCTTCCCCATCCGTGCACTTGGAAAGGGTCATTGCTGCTGTCTAAGAAAGAAAAAATTAAAAGGAGATCTTCAAGTGAGTTCTAATGGCTCTGGGTTTACTAATCTTCACACTTTAATTTATCATTTCATCCTCAGCTCTATGCCAGTAGCCATTCTCCTTAATGCCTGGAATAAGTACCAAAAGAGCTGTTCAGGAGCCAGCCTCTTCCTACCCTGCCTGTCTGACCTCTACTGTTCTTGACGGTATCATCTCATGGAGAAGATTCTTGCCAAATGGCAGTGTCCATGTCTTGGGGTGACTGCTGGGAAATAAACCTGTTTCATAGACCTAGAAGCAAGAGTACAGTGATTTTTTTGCTTTAACTACACCAGGAAAGCTTTCAGGCAATGGGTTAAGAGAGCTCCCACAAAATCATCATTTTTTTCTCAACTGTTACTTGACTTCTCCTGGTTCCCATGCCTGATTTCTGAACTGCTTCCTCTTTAAAAACTATATGTTCCTTTCATCCCAGACCTACCCTTAAGAACAGGAACACAAAGGACTAGAATATCCCTTCAGTTTGATGTGAATTGCAAAGCAGGGCTCTCTCTTTCCATTCTTAAACATGAAAAGTGGTATGAGTAGCAATGCTGACAGTGTACATTTGCAGATGCCACCATATGGGTCTTGAAAAACTAGTTGCACCGATGATTCCCTGCACATGTAGGAGACAGTTTGCATTGTTGGCATCGTCCCTGCACAGAAACAAGCACAGCTTAGCAAAGCTAAGCAGATGGCACTAGATCTGGTGCCAGGGAAGCACTGAATTAAAGGTTATACCCACCAGGTTTGATGCGGTGCCAGTTTGAATTGGTACAGAAGCTTCGGCCCACCTGCTTATTGGCCCCGTGACATCTGGCATCTTCCCCCCTCCCCCTCCCCTTGGACTAAGCTAAATGCAGCAAAGACAAATGTCATTTTAAAAGCTAGTTACCCATAAATGGGATTAAAATTCTCAAAGAATTAAAAAAAAGAAAGTTATACAAATAGATTGTGTTTAACGCTGTTGTATTTGAGGTTTGGGGATAGCTTTGGGAAGATTGTACGGTGGAAAATAAGGTCTGTGTAAAACCACATTTTACGGAACCACTTAATCATCAGGGTGGCATACTAATGAACACTCATAGCTGTTAAGAGTTTATGGCTATCAGCAGCCTGCACATAGCAGCTCACTGTCTCAGACTGTCACTGTACATATGTTGTCACTCAGAGCAGGAGAGATATTTTTTGCTGCGCCACCTGAGTGTGTTTGGTTTAGGTGCCTAATGAACAGCAATGCACCCTGCTAAACTTACTGCCCAGCTCCGCTTAGGGTTTCTCCCTGACTCATTTCTGTTGTCCTACATGTTGCATTCGCTTTGTGAAGATTATTATTATTTTTTTAAACCAGTCCCTCCTTCCTCTCCACACGTTCACATGCTGTATACACAAATATGCTGCCATGGGGACCGTGCTTGTTGCACAGGCTAAAACTGTTTATATGTCTTCTCTATTAGGGATTTAATACTTTCTCCCTTGGTGTGAAATGAAAGCATGCAGCTGTATGGCACTCTGGAGATGATTACCGTTAGAGCTAAGCTTGAGTTTATACACACTATAAGCCAGATTAATCAACAATTTATTGACTCAAAATTGAATCCATATAGCATTGGTTTTGACTCTTTTTTCCTTTTTTTTTTTTTTTATAAAGAGGGACTCAAGCTGCCTGAATAATTTTGGTGGAGAATTGACAGAAAATCATTGAACCAGATTTATTAAATATCTGGAAAATAGTGACAGGCATTGTGTGATTTCTAAGGCTCCATCACAGAATGGCAGGGAAGTCGATTTGCTTATAAACCGTAGACATACATTTTTTAAATCATCAGAGCCAGTTTGGATTCTTCAGTACAAAAAGAAAGAAAAAATGATCAGCTTTGGAAACTGCCTTGAATTTTCTTGGCTTCCTTATAGTCAGCACCAATGTTTAGGAAAAAAACAAATGAAAAGCTGATAGGAATGGATAAATAAGGCAATATATACCTGAAAAGATAGATGTATTGTGGAACCAGCTATGATGCAGGTGCATTTAACAGCGTAAAGTTATTGGTCTCCTTCACACAGCAACAAGAAAAGAACTGTATGCTTGGAAATCTTTAGCTCAAGAATACCAAAAAAGTAATAATATTTAACATCCATGTTTTCCACTGTTTACCTTTGAGACTGGAAGCATTTTCAAGGACCTGATCCAAAACCCATTGAAGTCAGAGAAAAGACTTTGTTGGCTCATGCCTGTCTTTTCTTGACCTTGGTGGTGGTATCTCTGCTGCTTGGCTTTCTCCGGAGCAGAAAACATCTCTCTGCTGCAGGAGGCTGCTGCACAAGTCCTATACCAGCACAGATATGCATTGACTTTCAAGTTGGCCACTGACTTCTTAAACTTTCCTACAGCACAGCTCTGGGATATGCCTTGGCTATTGATTTCCAGGGGCAGGAGTTCATGGCTTTCATCTCTAATCTTCTAGATTTGCTGCTTTTAGCCAGCAACCTCAACACACTAAGTGAAGAGGTAAGGGCTGGAACTCTTCAGGTAAGGTACCAGTGAGGATCAAAGCCCTGGAAGTAACTGCCTTCTCCAGCTGCCTCTGCAGCAGCCTATTCTGTGAACATAGAATCATAGAATCATAGAATTCTGTGATTTTCCCAGTATTCAGACTTTTAGAGATGGAGGCGTGCAAGAGTAGCTCTGTTGATTTTGGGGTTAACTGGGGAGAGCCAGGCTAGCTTGTTTTTATTGTGTCTCACTTGAAGTGTTGCCAAAACAATATTTGGGCTATTTTCTTGGGCATTGCTGAATGTCAACACTGAAATAAAAGCTATGGGCCAGATTTTAAACTATTATTCACAACAGATCTTTCTTCTTGTCTTCTGTCAACTGGGAGAATTTACCATTAACTCCAGTAGCAGTACCAATTGAAAACTGGTTTGTTTGTTGTTGGCTTTTTTTTTTTTAATAATTTGACAAATGTTGTATTTACATAACAGATTGGTAAATAGTTTGGAGAGAAATTGCTTTCCCTAGCTCTTCAAATTTCCTCATCTAGTACTGCTTTCTCAAAATATAGTCTATTAAAATTATTCCCGTGCACTTTCAAGTTATAGACTATATCTCATATTACCCAGGGACAATGATGCTGAATTTAAAAAAAATCCCTAAAACCAAAAGTTAAAAACAAAGAACTTTATTGCATATCTGTTGCCAAATTGCAATAAGGATATAAAGTTTTCACTAATATATTTTCTGAATTTAGTCTGTTTTCTTCTCTTATGGTTTATTACTACTGTAGTTTAGATTTTTCACTGTCACCCTTCACCATCTTAAACTTCTTCCCCACTTTTAGTGCCTTTACCACACATCTTCTTTGAACTGAAATCATCATTGGTTCCTCTCATGGCATTTGAAATACAGTATTTCCTAAACCCTTCAGTGATAACTTCTGAATTTATCTGATCCCATGCTGTTTTAATCCAATGACAATGCAGTGCTGTTCTAGGACTTCTTTATCTTCCCTGTAGGAGCTACAACAGGTTCCCCTGCTAAGAAACATCAGGACTACAGACGCTCTTTAAAGGGCTTGTTCTCTATTACATCAGGCACCTACAGTTGAAATGTTCCTCTTGATGTGACTGCAAGTGTGGCATTAATTTCTCCAATAATATTTGTTGTTGCTGGTGTTAGATACCCTTTGAATGTACCTAGGATAAGCATTCTCCTTTTGTGTACAAGCACACCTGGTCTACTGTTCCAAATTATGTTCAGCCAATCCTTCATTAAGTCTGTAGACATCCATCCTTGATTTTGACACCTAACAATTATTCCAGTAGGCAGCTGGTCCTTCAGCATTGTTTTCCGCTTCAAGATCACATACGGTGGCAATTTTATACCATCTGCTAGCACTGCCAGCATTACTTTAATGCACATTTTTTCATTCCACAAAGTTTTGATGATGACGGATTTGTGCCTATTTCTTCAATGATATTATTGGATGGCTCATCAAAGGAAATGGGTGCCTCATCTGCATTTCCCATTTGGCTCAGCAGACAATCATGACCTTCATGCTATCCAATCATGTATTGTCAGAATACAACAAATTTTTTGGTGAAGTTGAAAGGTAGATATTGGCAAAGTGAAGTTCTTCTCTGGAGGCAAAAACCATCATGATCCATCAGCTGCATGCACAAGCCATTACTGGTCTTGAATACTTGTCATGTTATTAATCTTGCTTGTGATATTTCTTGAGATTTCAGTTTAATGATTTCCTGTATGACAAAGTTTCTATCAGTTTTGGAGATTTTGTTAGTGCACACATTCTGCATCTTATTGTTCTGCTTGAGCAGGAGGTCTGGACTCGATGACCTCCAGAAGTTCCTTCCAACCTCAGCTATTCTGTATTTCAGTGATTCTATGATAGTTCATGGAAGTTCTGGTTTTCAAGCACTGAATGATTTCTGCATTGAGCTAGTGCATAACAGCTTCTGTTTTGATTATTTCCATCTTGGCACATTTGCCTTGGTAACATTATATTTCCTCTTGGACTCACAATTGTTAGGGTTTTTTTCTGCATACATTACCATCATGAGTTTAAAATTTGCATTGTAACTCCTGCTTGTGCCTTTTGATTTATTCCCTCTTGCACTGGTCCCTCTCATCCCCAGATGTTTTACTTATTCATAATTCACCTAAAACTATATCACAGTGGAATTCTCCGACCTACCTCACAATTTTTCTCTAGTGAGAGAAAAAAACATTTAAATCACTGTGTTGTCTTGCTCAAATTTTGAACTGCTTTAGACATATTTGTGCAGTTAACTAAGAAACATCCCACAGTGCACAGTCATGGTATCATAATAACACAAAGGTAAAACAAGTTCCAATTTGTAAATTAATTTTTTGGACAAATCCCCCTAATCTTGCTTTTGGGTAAATAGAGTGTTGTTTGGTGTTACTGGACTTGTGTCCAGATTTAATCAGCAGTTTTTAGTGGTCAGGAAGCCATTCACACTGTCTGTGTATCCACTCAAGGGTAGCTAATTTTATTTATTAGACTACTAAAACCAGATTTGCACAGCACATAGCATATGACCTGTGAAATCATCGCTTTTTAGACAGCTAGTCCCACAGACACAGCGTGTGTTCTCTGGAATGGGCTGAGGCAGGCTTAGCAATGACCCTCAGCTACAGCCAGACCGGATGCCCCATCGGTGCATACATATCTCAGTCTAACAGCCACCCAGCTAAAGTTTGTGCACTGAGAGAGGTATCAGGTTCCTTGCCCGCTAGTTCCTTGCTGTAGACTATACAACAGGTATACTGGCCCTCTCCATAGACGTTTCACTTGACCCATATATAATGAATACTGGATACCTAAATCATGTAATGATGGTAAGTAAAATACTGCTCATAACAACTCAAATACAAGGTAGCTTAAACGCATAAAGGAAACCATTCAGAATCATAGAATCATAGAATAACCAGGTTGGAAGAGACCCACCGGATCATCAAGTCCAACCATTCCTATCAAACACTAAACCATGCCCCTTAGCACCTCGTCCACCTGTGCCTTAGACACCTCCAGGGAAGGTGACTCAACCACCTTCCTGGGCAGCCTGTTCCAGTGCCCAATGACCCTTTCTGTGAAAATTTTTTTCCTAATGTCCAGCCTAAAGTGATTTGAAATATTTTACTATATTTTTGTATTTTGAAATACATAAAAGAAATATGATTAAATTATATGTATTAACACAAAAAAAAATCCAAGCAAGCAATGCCTTGTCTTTGACTGTAATTGCTTAAAACTAATCACTAGCATGGTTTAAAAATAACAACTAAATAAATTGCTAGCATCCTACACTTCTGCTACCTTAATCCATAACAGTAAACATTTAACTTAAGAATTTTTTTCACCCAAGTACTAATTCTGGAAAATAAATTGTGAGTTGCTGTGAAGTGCCTCACAGCAATGGAATGTGCCTAACTTTTTTAATTAAGCTACAACTGGACCTATTTTTATAAGAACATTGTTCCTTCATTATTTTTGTGAGCTGGATTTAACTTCACAAGTTACAGAGTAGAACTATTTTATAGACTTTCTTTATTATTTGAATGGTAGGCAAATAAAAGAGGACATAAAAAAGGTCATTTGTTTTTGAAAGTTTTATTGCTCCAGTTACAGATAGTACATAGAAGTGTAAAAAGACTGTGGTCCATATTAGTTCCGCTATATATTTCTGGGATTGCTTTTTAAATTAAAGAAGTGTGATGGCATGAAAAACAGATGCTTTCAACCCATTTTCCTTCAAAGTGAGAAAAAAAAATGTTTTGAGGTGCTAGGAAAATTGTATATAGGGATGGATCATTCTGAAAAGGTTCTCTACTTCCTGAACAATTTCTTTGGAGTTGGCATAGAACACGCTGCAGTTCACAGGTTCAGGACTGAATTTTGGAGACAAGTGTTTGATGCCTAAGAAAACATAGGTTTTGTTTGCTGCAAAATCTGCCCCACAATGTAAAGCCTCAAAGCAAGACTGTATATGCATCTGTTGCGTCTTGATTTCTGGGAGAAATCTTGAAGCTAGAGGCCACTGAACGACTGCAGATCTGCTCCATGCTGAGTACTTCTGTGGTATAAGAATGCAATGTGCTGTGAAGAAGGAAATGACTGGAAGCCTTCACTTGGCAGATCTGCATGATCTGGCTGCTTATTATTTTAGTCATAGAGCAATAGAAGTAGATTTTAGATTTCTGTGTTCATTTTTCATCAGATGTTATCTGTATATTCATAATAATGAAAGAAACCAAGGACAGCTACAAACTCCTGTGTGGGTGTTCAGATTTCTCTTCTTGATTAGCTTTGTATTTGTTTGTATTAATATAATATATTTTCTGTGTGATAATTTGCTAGGTTTTCCATGTTTTTTTCTTAAAATGTTAATACTTACTGATTTTTTTCTAATTTGACTTTGCACTAAGATTTATTATTTTATTTCATTTTCGATTTTATTTCATTTTTTATTTTATTTCAAGAGATTTTAGTAATGAAGTGCTGAAAAAGAGTGTAAGTGTTAAGGGTATCAACTACAGTAAAAGATTATCAGCAGAACATCAGGCTTCTTGTTCAATGTGGCTTTGTACTGGCACATCATGTACATATGTCAGTTTTAAGCACTGGCACAAGAAGATAGTCTATAAGGCATCCAGATACAAAACCTGTTAGATTTGTGATGGATTTGCATGTGAAAATGGGAATTTGCCTGTAAAAATACCCTAGTTTTCATACAACTGACATTGCCATACTCAAGTCTAATCCCTGTCAAAATCAGAGAGCACATAATTTTAAAATTTGAGCTTAAAGGTCAAGTTCAGCAAGCTCCATATTATCTCCGCTGACATCAGTGGTGGTGTTTCTGAGGACATACATTGCCTTTGCGTTTTATAAAGCTTTAATATCACAGAAAGCCACTAGGTTGGTCATACAGGATTTGCCCCTGGTGAAGCCATGCTGGCTGCCATTAATCACCTCCCTATCCTTCATGTGTTTTAGCATAGCTTCTATGAGAATCTGCTCCATGATCTTCCCTGGCACAGAGGTGAGGCTGACAGGTCGGTAGTTCCCAGGGTCGTCTTTTCTATCCTTTTCAAAAATGGGCAGACTGTTATCCTTCTTCCAATCACCAGGGACTTCTCCTGACTGCCATCACTTTTCAAATAACATGATATTGGCTTGGCAACCACATCTGCCAATACCCTCAGGACTCTGGGATGCATCTCATCAGGTCCCATAGACTTATATATGTTCAGGTTCCTCAGGTGGTCATGAACCTTCTCCTCCTCCACAGTGGGAGGGGGGTTTACCCCCCTAATCAACATCTTGTTGTCTCATGTACCAGGAGAGGTGAGGAGAGCAGTTATCAGTGAAGACTGAGGCAAGAAAGTTGTTGAGTACCACAGCCTTCTCGTCATTTGTTGATACGAGGCCACCATTTTCAACCATCAGTGGGGGAACGTTCCTCTTTTGACTGATGTACCTGTAGAAGCCCTTCTTGTTGGTCTTCACTTCCCTTGCCAAGTTCAGCTCCAGCTGTGTCTTGGCCTTCCTGACCTCATCTCTAAACAACCAGGCAGTGGCCCTGTACACGTTGCAGGTTACCCATCCCTGCTTGCACTGCCTGTGCAGTTCCCTCTTGTTCTTGAGTTTTACCAGCAGGTCTCAACTCAGCCGCACTGGTCCCTTCCCATTCCTGCCTGATTTTCTATATATGGGGACTGAGTGCTCTTGTGCAAACCTTCTTAATTATTTGCCGGTTCTGCTCCGCACCCTTTTTCCCAAGGACTATGTCCCAGGGGTCCTACTGAGAACTCCTTGCAGAGCTGGAAGTCTGCTTTCCTGCAATTTAGGGTCCTGACTATATGCCTCACTTGCCCCATATCCCTCAGAACCTCGAATTCCACCAGTGCATGATCACTGTATCCCAGGCTGCCTCCAATCCTAATGTCATTGATGAGTTCACTTTTATTAGTGACCATCAGGTCCAGTATTGCATCCCCTTGGGTGGGGGTCTCCATCAGATGGACTAAGAAATTACCTTCAATGCACTCCAGGAGTCTCCTGGGTTGCCTACAGCTTGCCATGCTACTTTTACAGCATATGTCAGCGTGCTTGAAGTCCGTGAGTAGGATGAGAGCTTACGAGCACGAAGTTCCTGTAGCTAGAAGAAGGCGGCTTCATCGGTTGGCTCTCCTTGATTAGGTGGCCTGTAGTATACAACAAACACAAGGTTCCCATTGGTTCCTCAGTCTTTTATTCTGACCCACAAATTTTCAACCTGTTCTTGACCACTCTTCAATGACAGCTCTTTGCATTCTCTCCCTTTCCTGACATAGAGGGCAACACCACCCCTCCTTCCTGGTCTGTCCCTTCTGAACATCCAGTAGCCATTGATAGCCACTCCAGTCATGGGATTCGTCCCACGACATTTCCCTGATGGCAAACAGATCATAGCTTTGTAATAGCATGGTAACTTCCAGCTCCTCCTGCTTGTTACCCGAGCTTTGTGTGTTTGTATAGAGGCACTTCAGCTAGGCTGCCGGTCACATCAACTTCTTAGTGGACCCTTTATTACATATGAGGTGTTTCAGAGAAGACCTTCCACTAGATCAGGTTGAGAGAATCAATGTAGGCAGCCTGTACTAAAAATCAGTAACCCTCCTGGAACAGTCATAAGATGGTATGAGATCCACTGTGGTGAGCTTCTGCTTTCAGTATTCAGAAACAACCCCTGAGGGGGAACAGCACTTGTCTTTGAGGTGATTTAAAGCAAATGTCTGGGTTTGACATAAAGATGGAAAAAAATACTAGAATTAATGAGATTCAAATAAAGGGCTAGCTATAGTTATGTTTTACAAGAAAGTTGTCAGAAGACCTAAAATTTTTTTTTTTCCTCAAGTCTTACAATTCAGTAACATAAAATTGTCTTGAGCAAAGTTTGCCTACAGCTAAGAAGAAATTATTCAGATACATCCAACTCAACACTTGAAGGGAAATACCAGCCCCTACAGTGTGTAGTATCTGTAATGTTGTCCAACTGTAGAACTGGGAGGCTGGGCCAAGGGCCAGTCTTCGTATAATGAGTCCCAAGATAATTTGGACAGGAATATAGAACACTTGCTCATAGAATCAATAATTCATTACAGTATCAAAGACAAAATGTTGTGGACAAAATGGAGAGGGTCCAGAGAAGGGCCACTAAGATGGTCGGAGGACTGGGAAACTCTCCATATGAAGTAAGTCTGAGAGAACTGTGTTTGATCAGCCCTGAGAAGAGAGGGCTTAGGGGGAGACATTCTTGCCGTATACCAGTACATAAAGGATGTCTATCAAGAGGATGGAGAATGACTTTTTAGGAGGAAACACATGGAAAAGGCAAGGGGTATAAGTTCTGATTGGATTCCAGAAAATAATTTTTCACCTTAGTAAAAGTTAAACATTGGAATAATGTTTTCAGGAAGTCGTGGATTTCTCTACACTAGAAAATTTTAAGGTTCAGCTTGACTGGGGTTTGTGTCATCTTATTTAAACTATATATTATCTAAAATGTTGGACCAGATGACTCCTGAGGACCCTTCCAAACTTAGCATTCTGTGATTCTGTGAAAATCGAGGTAGGATTCTTTTTTATTATTGTTTTTTTCTTCACTAGGACATTTTATGTAACTAGAGAAAGGGCTTGCATTGATTACCAGGTCCTGGAGTGAAATTATTTCAAAGTGTTCAAGTTTTCATGGAGATTTGAATTAAGACAGAATTTCATTACTAGTGTGTAGTTATGGAGATGTAGTGGTTAAAAAAACGTTTTGTAATATTCATATAAATATGCAGTAATAGCAATACTGCAAAATCTCCATTTATACAAATGTTTAAACTTTCTCACATGGACCATGTTTAAGCGCTATCCATCTCTTAAATAAGATCTAAAGCTGGAAAAAGAGTACTTTTTAAAAGCAGTTTCAATTTCCAGTGTAACATGTTGCTCTAAAAAAAGGAAGTAACATTAACAGCAGAGATGGTTGCTGTTTGGACTCATCAGTCAATGAATGAACAGAAATACATCATCTGAACTACATTGACACATAACTTACAAGTTGCTCACTCAATACATGCAACATGGTACCTACAAAGATACAAAATTATATAAGTAAATTATATGACCAATGATTTTGAAAAAAAAAGGATTATTTGTGAAAGTATGTAACAAGAATTATATGTTTTACTATTCACATAGCTGTGATAAAGGTAACAATTTAAAATCCAGAGGAAGTGCCTACAATATTTAAAGAGTAAGATTAAAAAACATCTATGAAATATGGAATTTGCTGAAAAATTAATTAGCTCCTACTTAATTTTGACATTAAAACGGATATAAGGACTCGAGACTTGGTCTGTAGTAAGCAACAGCAACTTTTCTGCTTTTGTGTTGTTTGTATGACAGTCAAAACACCTTGTGGAAGTGACCATCACAAGCTTTGTCATAGCTACAGGTAAGAGATAACTAAGCAGTGACTGCTGTTATCAGTTTTCCATGCAAAAGTCTCAGTGTGCTCTGAAAAAAGTATCTGTCGTGTGACTACAGTGTCACTAAGTTATGACAAGGAAATATCTGTGATATGACAGTGGCATCGTTCAACTGTCAATATAAAGTAAGTGTGGTGGGATTGCTCTGTACTCTAAAGAAACTGTCATGTAATGGGGGCTGTGACTAGGCTGTAATAGCAATGTGACTGCAATGTGCCAGCTGAGTGACTGATAAGTAACTCCTAGAAGAGACGAATCCCAAGTAGAATTGGCTCTAATAGTTTTGAAGTGCTGTGGACCCTATTTGCAGTGACAGCACTGCTCATCAGCTTTGGTGGGATTGTACTCAGTGCCCCATGAGAGGCCAAGGCAGCTTACGGCTGTGTGCCTGGCAGCCTTTGAAGCCATCCTGGATAAAATATTTTGATACCTTGTCAAATTCATGGGATAAGGGAGCTAAATCCAGGTATAGCCTCACAAGGAAATGCCAAAGGCGACCAGCACTGGTAGGTGGTCAAAACAAGGGGTAAGACTGGGCTTCCTGGATGTCATGATGAGAGGTCTCACCCTGAGGACTCTCAGGGATGGCCTTACCCCATGGTAAGCAGTACAGAGATATCACCCTTGAAGAAATTCCTGCTGTTATTGATTAGGATTAGACCTCTGTCAGTAGGTGCATGGCCTCTCTGCTGGTCAGCCCTTTTGGCTCGCTGAAACAGTGATGAATGCTATGGGCACTTGGCAAGTAAGGAGAGAGAATATTACAAATTAATTAGGAAAAATGGAAGAATTATTATATTCATATCACAGATGGAGATATTGATGTTCAGATTAATTGATTTGCCCTGAAGCCATTCAGCATGTCATTAGCAGCCTTGTGATTACAGCAGTGTTGGTTGAAAAATGGTTTTCATGGATAGTCTTCAATTTTCTATTACATCAATGGAGAAACCTAGTTCTCTGAAGGAGAAAAGTATTTTTTTGCAGAAAGTAAGCTGTTAGGGATTTTCCAATATTTCTAGCTCTTGAGATTCCATGTCTCCTCCTCTCCCCTCTTTCATATTTCCCTATCTTTTGGGTTGCCTCAAATAATATTTGGAACATTACAAATAAAATGAAGGGGGAAAAAAAACCCCAAAACAGAAGAAAGGTTAAGAATATTTTTCATTTTCTTTTATCTTTTGGAAATGCAATGGTCATCTTTGCTTTGGAAGAAGTTCCAGATGGAAAATTAAAAGCTGTTTTAGAACATCATGTTTGCATTTTTTAAGATGAAGACAGGGACATTTTTACTTCAGTGAGACTGAAGAAAAGTGCAATGGTGCCAGATGACTAATTTGAATCCTCCTCTTGCTAGTTATTGTTTAACATATAAGGATCAAGTTTATGCTTGTTTTATGTTGTAGTAATTAAGAAAATAAAATTTATCTATGTTAAAGGTAATAGTCATTACCCCAAAATAATCTTTTAAGGTGAATTATGAATTATATTCTATATGTCATTTACCTCAGGTTTGCCCAATTTCTCAAGAAAATAATTCTTTTAAATTTGCATAACACTGTATTTAGTGTTCTGACAACGTATTTTCAAGCCTATTATTTACAGGCTTCTATTCTATGTTCTATCTATATTCTGGTTTGCTTAATACTCACAGGATGGACCCCAACAGCTCTACGGGAGTATGCTTTGCAGCTGAGCAGGTATTTTAAAAAACACGTTAATTTGAAAAATATTCTCTGCTTGCGAAATTGAGCAAAATAGACTTTGGACCCAGCAGACTGTAAAGGCTCGGGAGAAAATGTTACAGTCTGTCATGCTAATCCTTTTTACAGCCTTTTGGGTCAATAATCTGAGCACTAATGTTTCCTTAGATCTATTGTGTCAGTCCATCAGCCCTGCATTCATACTAAATTTATGCGCTTAATATCTTTATGAGATTTTAGTGAAGAAAAAATAAAAAAGTATGTGCAATTTATGCCAAAATTCAAAGAAATAATGTAGTCAGATTTCTGTCCCTTTGCACTCCTACCTTCAAGAATCCCAAATATGTTAGTTCATGTAATGGATCATTGGTATGTATGTCATTGTATTCAGGTCACAAATCAAACCAACTGTGTTGGAAAGGAATGCGAACATCACTCAAGTGGAGAATAATATTTCATACTAAACAAAGGAGTATGGGAATAGAAGTTTATCCTATCTGAAAATGGTTCTGTATCTGCATAGCAATGCCTCCTATCAGCAGAAACACCTGCAGCCAACATAAGGTCCACATTTCAAATGGAACATTTTCATCTTTTCCCTTTTTCTTTAGTATAAAGGAGCAAAGTAAGTATACTGATGTGCAATTAATTGTAAAGGCTCACTGCTGAAAAGATTTACTTGTGGTTCAGCAGTGTAATCATCTGTTGGCCATTTGCTATAAATCATGGTTATCTGCTGTTGTCTCCACTAATTAGTACACTAACATATTACTAAGTTCCTTAAACATTATACAAGATCTGGGCTGTGCACAGAATTACTTGCGGAATGAGAACACTTGAAGTTTTATAGCACAGCTACAAAGTGTACAGTAAACGTCTGGGTGGTGGACAGTTGTAATGCATAAGACAAGATGGAATATATATCCTATAGTAACTGCTCTACTCATTCATAATTATAAAAGCCCTTTATTTTGCAGCCTTCCGTGTGCCAGTTCAGTCACTCAAGCAGCAAATAAAGGTCTCAAGCACAATAATTCATAGCAACTGGTACAGTAGTAAGTGGAGTTTTAAACAACAGTAGACAAGTTGATTAGAGCCTTTGGAGATGCATGCTCTGAATAAAGGTTAACCTTTGTGAACTTTCAATACAAAGCTTTCAGATGAAGTTTATATGAAATCTGGTGACAAAGAAAAGCACTGTTCAGCAAGGGCTGATTAATTGAGTTACACTTCATTGAAAACCCCTGACAATGATGGAAAATAAATTTAGCAATGCTCTTTGTAGCCATACAAGTTGACGAGATCTCACTGTAAAGCAAGAATCAGACCACATAAAGGCCCTGTTGAATACCTCTGTAGACAGTTGGGTGAGTGAAATGTAAAGCCAGGATTTACAAATATTACATAAGTGAACACGGTTACTGCACTCAGGCTGAAAAATCCTGTTCAAATCCAATAAGTGGTTTAAGATGTGCAAATAGAGGTTTCTGCAGGGAGTCAGGCATTAGAAGCCACCTGGAGCATGTGGTAAAGATTGTATCCATCAATACAGCAGCTGGGCTGAAATTATAAAGAGAGCTGCTTTCCATCATGCTTGTTTTAATGCATACATTTCTCCTGTCACTAGCACCCCAGGAAAACTACTAACTACAAAAATGAATGGTACCCATTACCTGATATTCATACTTGTGACAACAGGGACAACAATCACAACACAACAGTAAGCAAAAAAACTGATATCCAAATTATTTTTAAGTTGTTGCAGTGGAAAGATCTTGAGAACCAGTTGGTAATATTTTAATAACACTGTAAGTTAGAGGAATGAAGCAGGCATCACTTTCCATCAAATCATGCACCAAAGGAGTTTAAACAAAGCAAGATGAATAAAAAATTGCTCCAGGAGGGGGGACCCGACATAATGGTCAGCTGCATGCCAGTGCTGAAGAAATCTGACAGTGATTTTCGTTGTGATTGTTTAAAAATAGCATTGATTTACCATAAACTGTTCCTTATGCATAAAGGATGCTTTTTAACCTCATGTTGGTGTAGGCTGGACTGTAGATGTAGGTAAAGTAGGCAGGTGCTTGCCTGAGGTAGTAGCTCAGGGCAGCAAAAATGTTCTCTGGGGTTTCCTTCACAAACTGGCAAGAGTGATGGGTCAGGGAAATGTGGGTCTCAAAAAGCTACCATGAAAACAAAGTACAAATGCCAGTCACAAGCAGGAAAGGAAACTGTTAAATTACTCACTGTAAAGTCATGTTAAAAAATAATAATAAAACCCAAGCAAACCATATTGCATATGTAGGGACAGACTGTGCCACTAAGTCACAGGCCCAAGCCGTGGGTGGAGTGGAATAGCATTGTTCCCCAGCAATTAAAATGAACATGCTTGCCACACAAAACTGCAGTGTGTTCCTTCCTTTGCAAGTTGTGCAATCCTTCTGCCTGCATTTCTGCTCTCTGACATGACCAGCCATGACAGTGAAACAGGAGCACTTAGAGGTGTTTCAAGGGATTTGGGGAACTGCAAGTGTCATTGAGGTCTCTTTGCAAAAAAAGCTGAACTGGGTTGCCTGTGTGCTTTCTGCCCCTTCTTTTGTGCATCAGTTCAAGTTTCAGGAACTCACTGTCCTATATTTAGGTTATTATTTTATTCTGTGTGAGTATTGAAGGAATGACGATGGATGTTGGTCAAGAAGCAGGTTGTGCAGCTGGATGAATGAGACGTAGGTTGCATAATAATTCCTATGCAGACCTGATGCACGGGGTCTGGACCATCAGCCCTCCACCCCGTGTCTCACACAAGTGAGCAGCAGCTGCCTAGGGAGAGAGCACCACATCAATTCTATACCTTCTTTATTGTCTGACTTCTGAATATTTAGTTTTCTTCAGTTGTCTATGAAAAGAACAGCAGGTCTGCATTGGATCTTCACCAGAGTGTAGCTTTTCTATAAATTCATACTTCATTGAGTATGAGGAGAGCTGATAACAGCCCAAATTCTTTCACTGTTTGCTTTGCTGCAGCTTATTTCCTCAGTAGCCAGCCTGATTTAAATGTATTAATGAGTGTGCCACAACCTTGCCCTGAATGATTAGTGGACCAAACCAGTAGAGATGTTTTAGCTGTTCTCCAATGTACCTGAGCTAATAAGGACAACAGGGATCTCAGGCAGTAAGTAGCTCTGCCACATCCAGTGTGTGCACACAGGTACTGATTAACCTCCCCTGGGCTCCCTCCAAGCCCAATGCCTTTGTTACCCCAAACGCAGTGATACGGCTTTCAGTCTCCTGTTATTTTCTAGGACTGCTTTTTGAAGTATTGACATAGGAGAAAGGAGAAGAGGGGTTCTTTTTTTCCCTGTGTCCTTGCCTCCAGTCTGTGGATCCTTTCACTCAGAGGAAATCTGTATCTCTTTCTGCTGCCATGGTGATTCAATGAGTTTGAGATTATTTTGCTAAACCTGCCTCTCCCAAGAGACAGCGGTTTGATTCTTGGCGTTCTTAGACAGGTCAACAATCGCATTAGCTGGGGTCAAAAATGCTCACAGTACAAGGAGGTGAGTTTCAAGATCTTGGCAGAGCAGCAAAAAGGACTTGCTCTCGATTCTTGTGATATACACTATGTTGCTGCCATATAAAAGCAATTTTGCTGAAAGAAAACTCACAGAGGTACCACTGCAGTCAGAGACAAACTAGAAGTGGTGCAAACAGTTCACCCACACAGAAGGATTAGGAAGATTGTGATATGATAGCACCGGTCATGGCAGAGATGGCAAGTGAATGACATGCTTATTTCACATCTTTGAAGCCATTTAATTTGAGACAAATTGTTGTGTGATAGCTGCTCAGTAGCCCAAAGGCAGAAGCACATTTATGCTTTGCATATCTGTGACCTGTGTTGTATGAGCAGCAGTATAAAAGACCACTGTTCTTGGTTTGCATGTGCACATGATTAGGTCCATTCACAAATCCACTTTATTCTGCACTTTTATTTATGTATACACCAGTCAGCAACACAATGCAGCACATGGCTCTTTCTGAGTCTGCAGTCTGGAAGTCTTAACCTTCTTATCTTGCAATAGAACTGGGTAAAAAGCAGCATTTTTAACCACATTATTCTAAAATAATTGTTCTATTTCAAAATGTAAATTATTAGAAAGCAACCATAAATTCAATCATATTCCTGAAAATGATTAAAGGAGACTTTGTAATAATTATGTGATAGTTATTTCTAATGCTGGGAATAGTCTATATATCTTTTCAAGATGATGACATATTTCTTTTTAGGAAAGATTTGCTAAGTGGAAGATTCCACAGAACTGATGCTTTTGATTTTTGTTTCTCACCATCAAAAGTTCAGTAAACACTGTTTTACTCATATCCATCTTGAAGTGCTCTCAAGATGCAAACTTTATGTTGTGGTTCATTTATATTTTAGTATGTTACACATAAAATTTTATCTTAAAATTTCAAAACATTCTGAAAGCATAGATTTTGCTACAGTCTACTAGTAATTATTACCAAATCAATTTTATAGAGAGTAGGAGGAACACAGGTCATATCAACTGAGTTCTAAACCTCTTCTAAATCTCATTGAACACATGTAATAAATCTTGGCTTATTCAGAAGCTCATCTGGGTGGTTTCATTTATGAATAACAGTGGTTTTCTACAGCTTTAGCAGTATCTTCAAATTCTGCCACCAGTCCCAAGTAAATCCATGACCCTCTTGCAACAACTGGAATACAGTAAAAACTGTTCACCTAATCAGATGCTCAGCTTTACTTACACTGTCATACCTGCATGCTACTGTGAATATAATATTTTGTGGTAAGCAGCATTTCAATTTACAGCAGTAGTTGGTCTACTGCATTGGACTGCTTACAGGCTTTTTCCTCTGTGGCCAAGAACTTCAACTTTTTCTGTATGAGTGCAGAATATTGCAAAGAATTTATTTCTTAATGTTTCTGTCATGTCCTGACTTGTTCCACATGACTTCTTCATGCATTGTTTTTAGCTAGCAGCCTTGTAAATGTAGACTTGCCAGTAAGTGGAGTTCAATTTCAGTCTCCAAAAACACCCAAGGCTTTTAAAAAATAAATAGGTTGTCTAAATATTCATTTCAGGAAAGAAAACATTCTCACATGAAGCAATGTCAGAGCTTTTGATTTCTGTGATTTAGAAGAAGCAGGGAAGGGAAAGAAATAAGTTGAAATCTTTCCATGGAAGTTTGCAATTTTGTTAAAACTTTTAAAGTCATTTACTTGTGAGTCACTCAGAGCTGCAAACCAGGTCTACCCATAAACGACAATATACCTGAACTCTCAAAGGTAACAATGCTGTTGTTTGTCTTGGAAAGACTTCTTTTTTGGTCATAATTTTTACTGTGTGGATATATTTTTACAGGATTTTTTTTTTTTCTGTTTCTGCTGTTCTCAAAGAAGGCTAACAGGGAAAAACTGGCACTGCTGTCTAGCCCTGTGAAAGTTATTAAGAGATTAGATTCCCTTGTCCAGGAGCATGAACCAACTTTCACTCTGCAGTCAAGACTGGGGTGGTGTATTCTGCTACAGAGAGTCCATCATGGGTCCATTCTCCTGTAAATCTGCTGCCCAGCAGTGACCATGGTTGATATCTACTGCTACACAGCTTGACAAGGGGGAAACCACAAATGCACAGTAGAACTGACAATTCAGAAGCCCATAAAAAGTGGTTGATGGCTCCAGCTTATCCACAGGGAGGACCCCAAGCAACCAGGTCCAGATGTGAGTGTTTAGATTCACAGTCCCAGCTTCCATAAACTCTGCCAAAGTGGGAGTAAAATATGAAAAGGTAAAACTTTAGTCTAAAGATGAAGATTTGTGACTGGAATTTTTACTACACTTAAAAGTCATCTTTCATCATACAAATTATAGTAATATACCAAACTTTGTGGGAAAAATATTATCACAGAGAATACTTATTTTCCATTGTACGAATAGCCCTTTAGTTGAAAATTGAATGCAACCAGTCATTTCCTTTCATCATTCACTTTGCACTGTTCCTTTTCCTCCCTCTCTTGTGTAAGTGCCTAGATTAGGCTATATGTGAGCAATTGATGGATAACTCAAAAGGCTGGCCAGAAATAAATCTTTTCTATGGACTTCTTGTCATCTTTTCCCTGTGTCTCTATTTTAGTAAGCCATTTGGATGGGAGAGAACAACAGAAAAAAGAAAAACTTCCTAAATCTGTAGGTCTCCCTCTTCTTAGAAAGGTCCTCTTCTCCTGTCTTGTTGGAATGGGATTGGCCTGAATTTCTATTATTCTTCAGTAAGAAGTTGAAGCTGGATAAGCATAATTGTCACTATTGTAGGGGAATTTGTGTAAAACTTGCTGTGCCTGGACAAGTTCGAAAGTTGTTATCTATGGATTAATGGTCCCACCTGAGCTGAACACAGGGTTTATCATGCCAGTAACAAAGAATCAACGCGAACAGTAACATCAATAGTCCGACATCACCACATCTGCAAGTTGCAGCAGACACTTTAACACTTTTACCTTGCCTTTTTTATGAAAGTGCTGGTCAAGAACGTGAATCATCAGTTTGATGTACATTTTAACTCAGAAGGCATTTCGTAGCCGAAGACCTGATTCTACTCAGGACAAAAAAAAAAATATGAGCCTTCCTACTAACTTCAGTAACAACAGGAATTTGATTACCTTTATTTTTAGTTTTAAGTTTTCAGCTTGTTTTAGTGTGAGCATAGTCGATGTGCATATGTGCCTTCTAAAATCTGTAGTATATGCAAGAATGCATATTTTTATGTGTCAGGGGTTCTGGGCTTTTTTTGACAACCATGTGTGTTAACTCCATTAAAAGGCTGAAATTGAGTTTGGACACTGTTGTTGAAAGTCCACAGATGTATTTGAACCATGCTTAGATTGATGGAATTCTTATTTTTCAAAACTGCTATTTTTTCTTACTCTATGAATATGTCACCATTCCAGATAGAGTCACTAAGAGTGGACTTCCTATTCTAACATTAAAAACTCACAGTCTATTTGATCACACTTTGCTATTGAAGGATTTTACACAAGTTTCCATATGTTGAATTAACTAGAAATGTAATTCTCCCTGCTTTTATATATGTTTCAACTGAACCAATATCCTCTCTGCACCCCAAAGTTCAAGATATTTATAAGCCTTACTTTGTTAGTATGAACTTTCCCTTCTCCCTCATCTCCCTAATCAATCATAAATAATACAGACCATGGTACATTCCAGTTTTTCCAACAATATCTCCTTTTTGCGTTTATCTATTTCTTTTAATTCACAGCAAATTAGTAAAGTTAAAACTAAAATAAATACTGCCTTTAATGAGGAAAAAAAAACTTTTAGGAAAAAAGGGAACTAGGACTGAATAATATGAAGTAAGGTTGCATATTTGATCCATATGTATGGGTTCTATACTAAAATGACAGCTTAATTAGCAGTTATGGGTAGATCTAGTTAAATCTAATAAGGAAGATGGGCCTTTTCAGGCTGGCATGTAGATCCAAGAAGTTACATGTGTATGTCACTGTATTATGTATCTTGCAGCAGAGGAAATATAAACAAGTCTTCACTGTCTATATGGTACTAATGTACTAAAACAATATCTTAAAACATTGAAAATATGAAGAAAAAGTTAAAATTTTCATTATATGTATAAATTAAATTTTATTGGCTAAATATTAGCTTCTGAATTTCAAATGGATCTCAGCCAATCTTACATATTTAAAAGACAAAACAAAACCAAAAACTATTCTAAACAGATGAGGACTAAAAGTTAGAATCATAGAATTGTTTTTATTGGAAAAGACCTTTAAGATTGTTGAGCCCAACCATAACCCTGACACTGCCAAGTCCACTACTTTGCCTCCATCAAGGAAGATTCTGACAGGGTTATGCCTGGAAGCCCCTGAAATAACACATTTTCTGTCTGTAGCACTGAATCCATTGAGGTTATCCATGTGTTTACATTTGTTTTCTGTTTGCTTATTTATCTGAGAAAAATGCAGACCTTATTCACTGATCATAAGTACTGCAAAGAGCTTGTTGCTATCTATTGTTGAATTTGTTTCTTCCTCCATCTAATCTGATCCTTTTGTTCACTTATCCGTTCACGGGATATGTCTGCCTCAAGGAGGATAAAGCAATACTGACATGTTAAAAGAAACAGATTAGGAATCAGGGAAAGCACAATTACAGGCTGAACAGAGAATGGATTGAGAGTAGCCCTGAAGAGAAGGACTTGGGGGAGCTGGTGGATGGGATCCTCAATCTGAGCCAGCAACGTGTGCTTCCAGCCCAGAAGGCCAACCATATCCTAGGCTGCATCAAAAGAAGCGTGGTCAGCAGGTCAAGGGTGGCGATTCTGCCCCTCTGCTCTGGTGAGACAACACCCTGAATACTGAATCCAGCCGTAGTGTTCAAAGCACAGGGAGGCCATGGATCTGTTAGAGTGGGTCTAGAGGAGAGACACAAACATGATCAAAGGCCAGGAACACCTCTCCTGTGAAGACAGGCTGAGAGAATTGGGGTTGTTCATCTTGGAAAAGACTCCTAGGAAACCTTATTGTGGCCTTCCAATTCTTAAAGGGGGCTTATAAAAAAGATGAGGAAAAGCTTTTTAGCAGGGCCTGTAGCAATAGGACAAGGGGTAATGGTTTTAAGCTAAAAGAGGAGAAGTTTACGCTAGGTATTAGGAAGAAATTTTTTACACTGAGGGTAGTGAAAGGCTGGAAAAAGTTGCCCAGAGACGTGGTAAATACTTCATCCATGAAAACTTTCAATGTCATGTTGGATGGGGCTCTGAGCAACCTGATCTAGTTGAATACGTCCCTGCTCTTTACAGGGAAGGTTGGACTAAATGATCTTCATGGTCCAACACAAACTATTCTATGATTCTATCAAAAAATTAATAATTTAAAATTAGTCCAAAGAAAGAGTGAGTTATACCAGACTTCATGTGTCTTGCCATCCTTGTTTGCTATTATTCCATACTTATTATTTAATAACAGTGTAATTTATCTCCTTCATTGTAAAAAATCAGTTGATAAATAAAATTAATGAGTGTGCATATATATATTTGTGTATATATATATGTATATATCAATGCACTATTACCTACATACCTACAGAAAGAAGCAGATTCTATTCTTGCCTCTACAACAAATCCCCAGGTGATCCTGGACAAGAAATACTAAGCAGAACTTCTACAGTAATTCGCCTTTTAAGGGGTTTGATCAGAGATATATTTTTAATCTACACTCAGAAATCAGTACTCCAACTAACATCAATGATAGTTTTGTTTTGAATGTACAAAGAGCAAGATAGTGCTAACTAATCAAAAAAAGGGTGTCTCAAGTATCAGATTGGGTACCCAGCATCAGTAGACACTTTCAAGATTACTGTCTGTGCCGGTCCGTCATTTCACAAGGTTGTTATGAAGATAAGTGTGATTAAACAAGATTTGGATAAGGTTCTGATGAGCACTAGAGAAACATTAATCATTCTGATTTTAGAAGGTTGTTTGAATAGTATGCATCAGGGGGCTGCAAATAGGACAGGAGAAAGAAGAATGGATAGTTGTTCATTAACTGATTAAGCACAGTCTACTCTGTATCCTAAGTGAAATCAGAATACCATGCAAAAATGGCTTGTGATGAGGTTATCAGAGACTGGATTACTAAACTTATTTATAAAATTTTGCATTTTCTAACTTTTAAGTGCTTGGCTTTTTAACCAAAATTATGATCTTCATCTATTCTGTTGGGGTTTTTTTTTAATATTTTGCTTGTGTTAGAGACAGGCAATTAAATCACAATTTCTCTTTTGTAGCTTTATGATTTCTATGTGAGTCATTAAACATTGCCATAAGTATCCTGTCAGCTGCTCTTGATAATGTTTTGCTCAGCACCAGCTCTGCCCTTTATGTTTGCTAAGGTATCCCAGTCAGGAACTTCTTGCCTCATATATTAACACAGGGCAAATTCTTGAAGTCGATTCCTTCTTTTTCAAGGCTGTAGCAAGGTTTGTTTCCCAAAGTTTGTCTCTCCAAAGAATCAGCAAAGTTGTTAATAGAAACTCAGTCCCCCTACAAATACTTCCTTACTACCTTAGACCATCACTGCTATGGCACTGCCTCTTCCCTCACCCACCACAGGATGCAGGCTTGCTGCTCTGGTCAATGACTCTGCATGCACACCATCTCTCTTACAGTTTATGGTGTCTTTGAGAAATAAGTAGTATGCCCTGGTGAAACTGCTTGGCCTACTTTCTTTCTGACTCAGCCTGAGATTGAGCAAAAGGCTATCTAGCTACACATTAAAGAGGACATAGAACAATCGGTTTCTCTTTGCAGGACATTTCATGCAAATGAGATAATGAAAGCAAGATCCATTATAGCTTTATCGTTAGGTAGAAACTCATCCAATGTGACTAAAGCTCTATTCCAGCCTGGGGTGTTTTCCCCTGACCTTGTTTTACCAGTGCTGTACTTGGAATTCTGACAGGTAGTAATGGGTACACACTATAGACTACAGCTCTTCTAGCATGTTTAGTAAAGTGCACACCACCACAGGAAAAACTGGGCCAGAAATCATAGTCTGGAGGCAAAGAGATTTCCCTTTCATTAAACTAACAGCAGAAGCTCTACTGAGCTTTTCTCTGCAAGCTGTCATTCTTGGATGTTTCTATAGACTTCCCAAATTGCTATGTTGCAGTAAATAGCAAATAAAATAATTTGGCCCAGTCACCACTTGGATCTATGAATCTTTACATCTCAGAAAGCTCCCATCAGATAAACTCAACAGATTTTTAAGAAAGTATAATCAAAAACTTGGAGGATGTGTTAGAAGTCTGAGTTCTGCCTGACTCTGCTAGTGAAGATGAAGACAACTGACAGTGCATTATAAAACATATATGTCTCTGCAGTGATGCCTTTCATGGAAGAACGCTTGATACTTTCTGATGATGAGAAAAGGGATTGAACAGTGTGGTTTTAGTATTACAGTTATGCATTCCAAAATATGTAAGCTGAACTCAGAGAGGTAATGGACATCTGAAATACTTGACTGATTTTTGATGATTGCTGTCAGATCAGTAATTTTTTGATGTTAGCAGCTTATTTTTCTAAACAGACAGGTCGTAAGAATTGGTGAATCATTTGCTAATAAGTTTTTTTCTCTAAAGATAAATGTTTTTCATGGTATATTTTTATTCTTTTTAATTTTCTTTTCTTGAAGCACGGTATAAAGCAATAATATGGACTTGTACTGTAAATGACGTGTTATTCCAGGGATAAATCTGCATGAGTCAATGCTGATCCTGTAGAGCATGTTTTAAAACTGTTCAGTTGGACTTGCTATAAGAGAAGGCAGAGTTGCTGCGTGGCAAGAATGTCTTTGCTGTGTTGCATATAGTTCCAAAATCACAGCTTGCTTTTTGGATGATCCAGAAAGACAGAGGGAGAGAAACTGCTGGGTATATAGACTGTGATTGCTTATTTTAACTCAATATAAAACATAAGAATACAAGACTTCTGACAGCTTTAAAGCTCAGCAATCTCCAATATGTTGATTCTGCTATTCTACACATTTAATTTTCTTTTGAAAATGTATCATATTTCTCCAAGCAGTGATTTGCTTTTCAAATTATCGTTGCCTAGCTAAGACTTGTGTACCAGGTGCCATGTAAAAGCATGTTAAAAGTAGATAAAAGCAATTTATCCTGCCCTCTAATTAGAGATGTCTTGTCTTTACCACTGACAATAGCAGTATGCAGCTGTGGCAGAGGAGAGATAATAGAACCAGAGCAGAGAGAAATTAAAGATAGGTTATCGTATGTTGGCTGATGTAGAGTGTCATCTCTCCATTGCATAGCTAAGATGGTCCTTAGGAAGAATACTTGGCCTGACTCAAGCAGATTTATTTTAGTTATTAAATCCAAGGTAGGATTTTATTATAATGAGGCAAAGGGGGCAGAATAATTAAATATAAAGAAAGAGAATGTGACTTGCCATGACTACTGTATCAATAAATACATGCACACCACATCTCAGGATGTGCTAGATCTTTATGAGTGTGGGACTGAGATTCGTTTTTGCCCTATATAGAGCTCTTCTTCAGATGAAGTGAATGAGTGTCGGGGGTGTCATATAGTGGGACAGATGACTCAGTGGCATGTCTCCTGCATGATTTAAAGTGTACATTTAGTTCAGCAAGAGGCTCAATATTAATGGGAAAAAGGTGACATAAACCTCTACAGATTTTTCTCTTTTTAAATCCTGACACCTCAATACATTACAGACAGGGTGTCTACACTGGAAACAAGATGTAAAAGGAGATCACCAGTATTAGGACTGAGGAGTCTCAGGATCTACAAATAGTCTTGATGTGGGGTATCCAGTGGCAGAAAAAAGGAGTGAGAATGGAGCTGGATAGATGATCTGTGTTGGCTTTTGAAAACCAATTTCATCATGCTATGTCAATACTTGTGGTGTAAGACACCTATGTCCCTGCCACAAAAACGGTTTGCCACACTGTTTAGGAGTTAGAGAAGTTTTCCTTTGTTTTCAGAAAGATGCTAACATGGGAGTCATCATCTGTGTGCTTTGCCCAGGTCAGAAGGGATAATAGAATCATAGAGTGGGTTGGGTTAGAAGGAACAATAACGATCATCTAGTTCCACCCCTCTGCAATGGGCAGGGACACCTTCCACTAGATCAGGTTGCTCATAGCATCATGTAGCCTGATCTTGAACACCTCCATGTATGGGGCATCCATGACTTCTCTGGGCAACCTGTTCAAGTACCTCACCACTCTCACAGTAAAAGATTTCTTTCTACTATCTAATCTAAATCCCCCCCTCTTTCAGATTAAAATCATTACCTCTCTACCTATCACTACAATCCCTGACAAAAAGACCCTCCCTAGCTTTCCTGTAAGCCCTCATTAAGTACTGGAAGGTCTCCCTGTAGCTTTCTCTTCTCTAGGCTGAACAATCCCAACTCTCTCATCTAAGACCAAAGCCAAAACTCATTTTGGAGGGAAAGTGTGCTGATGAGGAGAGATTGTGTTCAAGGCCACAGTGGGCATGAGATTATGACCAGGAAATGGCTGGATCACACCACAGTACTCTGTGCCTACACTCTGTGCTTCAGAGTTAAGTCATAGACAGATATCCAGGACTGTATGACATGGAACATTGTGTTGACCAAGCTTTTCATGTCCTAGATCCCGATTGAATAAAATAGCACATTATGCATCTTTCCAGTGCTCCAGATATATGTGCAGACATAATAAAACTGAAAGAATGCATATCAAGGCACCAGAAGAAAATCAATTTTAGTCTATAGCATACAGAATCAACAATAACTTCTGCAAGTCTAAACAGACTTCCAAAATAAGTAATGTTTGCATGGGAAATAAAACATTTGTTTAGAACATAGTAAAGTCACCAGTCTCCATCTATTGCTTTTGCAGTGGGATGCCTGAATCCAGTACTTCTCACTCACTTTCTCATACTGTGGTATCACACACAGTCTAGATTGAGAAGCAGATTTTTTTTAAAACTGGCCTCTCTAGCCCCTCATTTCAGAAGGAAGAAATCAAGATATACTCCTATGCTTCTCTTGTTGCATCAGACACAGACATAACATAAGGTTTATTGATGTTTGATTCTCTTAACATATTCTAGTAATAGCCCTTGCAGTACTTGGATTTTTTTTTCCAAAGATCTGATGAGTAACATTTAAGTACTACTAGGTAAAGTTGGAAGGGAAGGTGCAGAGAAAAATCAGTATAACTGGTCTGAAACAGATAGGTATGTTTCTCCAGATCTTTCACCTCACTGGGTTCCATCACAAATCGACAGAGGTCAGATTCATAAGTAAAATGTTGATGTTACCTGTAAGTGTAAGCAATTCATGTATCTCTAGGGATTTTGTCACTGAAAAGGTCTGGAGATTAATCTAGTATACGCTCTCTGAACTGTGATACTCACAGCAACAGAGAGTGATCTCCTCAGATTAAATCTGAGCTTTGTTATCTGTTCTCAGAGAATGTGAATTTAAACAGTGAAATCAGTGAGTTAATCCATTCCTATATCATCAGGGTAATGCAGAGAGTAGGTTCAAAGGTCCTAAAGTTGCATTTATGTAGTACCTGAAGTACTGCAAAATTTCACCCTATAATTTTAGATTTATATCCTGTGATTCTAAGATTTTCAAATCCTTTTCTGACTTTATAAAAATAATTTGATATGATTCCTAATGTGATTACAATGTGTACTGCTGGACCATTACCAGCATTTCAATTAATGGCCTCATACTGCTCCTCACTGTTGCTGGAGAGTTCTTTTTCCAGGACAACAGCATCTTCATGATTTAAGTAGCAGAGTCAGGTCACTGATACTGCTATACCTGTTAGGTTACATTGCTTAATGGCTGCTGTTATTTCCTTTTTATTTGCTGAGTAAATTTGTGTTTGTAAAAGTTTATGATGCTGGTAGCATTGTGAATAAAAGTATCTGTGAATTGTTGTGAGTCTCTGAGATACAGTGCTGTCAGTAAGAACCCTAACTCCTAAAATTAGTTGAGTATATGAGATACTTGTAATTCATCCTCTCACCCAACCAATTAAATGACTGCTGGTGTCACCATGTTTCCTCTTGCAGCCACCATTTCTCTATAACGCAGGTCAAATTCTGCAGTAACAGAGGAAGAAGGAGGAAAGAGGTGCGAGAGATATCACATGAACTAAGTGAATGGCAACACATACAATTGCCTCTAGCACAGAGGTGGCATACAGAAAATGTCTCTGCCATTGAGCTTTCAGGGAGAAGATGAAAGTGGAAACTGAAGTCATGGGAAAGATAGCAGCAACAGAGAAAGCAGACAAGACAAACACAAGCCTGTAGCCAAGCAGAAAAGCCAAGCAAGCAAAGCCTGCAAGAGGCTCAATGCTTACCACCTTGGTGAGTTGAACTCCCATGAAGCAGACAGAGAGCGGGTGACTGGGCTTGTAGAGCACTGAGGGACAGAAGCTAGAGGCAGGGAGGTGATGTGGAGTCTTAGCTGGAGAGCAAATACATGGAGGTGGAGAAGAGAGGAATTTTACCTGTTACAGAGTGGTGGTAGAGCAAATGCAGAAAGCTAAAAGACAGTAAAGAATGTAATGAGAGTATCCAATCAACTTAGTGGCTGAGAAAGGGAAAGGAATCTGAATCAGGCTATATTCCTGAGCTGGGACAAATGACTGTTAGTGCACAACATAAACACTGGAATTTTGTTGCCGCCTTAACCTTCCCTGAAGTGGCAGCATGTTATTCAAACACAAACCAGCTTCTGAAGGTGAGGTCAGCAGATGTGCATCTGAGCTGCATTGACCTTATGTTCACATCAAACTTGCCAAAGGAACACAGTAAGCAACTGCCTACTGTAAGTGACTGCTAAGGTAATAAAATATCTGCGGCCTTCCTGAGTCCCCTTCTAGATCTGCCATGGGTGCTGCCATCAGAAAAGGGTCTGGATGTCTGGGCTATAGTGACTACTGAAAGGGCTTAAGGTGAGTGGATCCTCCTGCTACTACCAGTCCCTACCCCTACTCTCCCCTTGCTCATTGTAATGACAGGAACGGCAAATTTTCTTTCACTTTGACCCCTTTGTGCTTCTTCCAGCCCTAGGACCCTTAGTTAGTGCCAAGGACCATCAGAATAGAAAACCCAGCTTCTCCTACATTCAGAAGACATAATCCAGCTTTGGCCCACTTAGGTGTTTCTTACAAGTGCTGGGAGAAGATGCTTCTCAGAGTGGGAGAGGAAACTTCCCTGAGCAGTGATGCTATCTTTGCAGTTACTCCATGTCACTGAAGTGACACAAATAAAAGGAGTTGAGATAGTTCAAAGGGGCCATCATCAATAAATAGAGTCCATCAGAGCTTGTAATTGCCAGCAATTTCCTTTCTGCTGCCTAGAATTCGAAAGGAGATCATTTTGGATGTGAGAGAAGATGACACCGCCAGTATCACGTCTATATTTACACTTTTAATTTTTATATTGAATCTGGCAACAGGGAATCCAAACTGGTGACTCCAGATCCAGCCTTGGACCATGTTGTGAGTTTGCACTAGTGTCTGAAGTCTGGTCATTTAGAGTGGACTTTTGCAGGGCTAGTTGGGTGTAGAAATGGGGTAACGGCTGACCAGAGATATGTCTGAGCTGATTGGCTTCATGCACAAGTAGCTAACTTCCATTTGCTGTTCCAGCAACTGCACGCTTATCAGTTTTAAGACTTCATTTTTCATAAGTGGGAGGCATGACTTTCAAAATTGGATGCTTAATACCATGGATTAAAAGTACTAAGAAAATAAGGTAGCAAGTGATTTGATGCAGTGGTTGGCTTTGAGGTTAAAATAATTCATATTCATAAAATATTTTAGACCTTTGCATAGAAGTGTAAATTTTACAAAGCAAATATATATATGTAATCAGTGAAGTGCAGTATTTTTGTGCACAGAATGTTTTATTTGTGGACTCTAATGGACTAGGTAAGTGGATTGACCCGTAAAAACTTTACAAAGGCAATAAAAAGATCAAAGACATTTTTCACATTGCATTTCAAAATATCTAAGCGGTTGAAGTTTAAGAGTTGTAATGTGACCTTCCAGCCTTGGAAAACTTGTTACAATGACTAATTATCCTACTTTGCAGTTTCAAAAGGTGACAACTGTATAGAAGGTGAGTTCTAAAGAATAAGAGTGAAGTGTATATGTGGGAGAGAGGCAGAAAACCAATACTGTAAACAGACAAAGAAAGAAACTTATAGACACAGGCTATAATTAAGGCTTAATGAAAGAAGAATGGGCATGATATGAACAAAGGGCAGAAGAGTTGATTATAACAGAGGAACGGAGAGCATGGAAATACAAGACAATGTCCTAATACAAATAGAATAGAGAGCACATATAGAACAACGGAAGAAGCAGAATATTGTAAAGAAAGCAGAATATGTGTGCAGCTCATTTACTTTGCAGGAATTGTAAACCTCACTTGCTTGAGATGGCATATATATTTTGCTCATGGCTTCATCATCTAAGAGATAAACAGGCATGCCAACTTCTAGCCAATAAAGTTTTTATCGTATACATCAGAGCATTACTTTGTCCTCCCCAGGTCTGTTACATGTCTATATAAAGTAAGTATACGAGCTGACATTACATACAGTAAAGGAAAGAACTGCGTAGCCTTACAAAGGAACACAGCCTTGGGCTGGGCCAGCTCAGGGATCAGTGATTTTCCTCTGCCATGTCTTAGGAAGAAAGCCACCTATGTCAAGATGATCCATGATCAGTCCACTTTCCTCGTATACAGCGAGCATGGTCATACACAGGACATTGACAGATGCTGTGGGGCTGCTAAGAAGAAACTTGTGACAGATCAACCTGATGACTGGGACTCATTGGCAGAAGGGAGAAGATCACTGCACACCACTGACCTGATGACACCACAGAGCGAGCTCATGCAGTTGTTCTCGTCTGGCTCTGTTTTTCCTCCACAGCAAGGAGCCAACCAGCAGCATGGGCAAAGAAGTGTGTTAAAGCTGCTCCTGGACAGCATGGGAAAAGTGAAATAATTTTTCCTGAGGAAGATATTGACATCACCCAAGTCCATAGTTCCCAGAGTTGTGAAATGCTGAACTTCTGCAAGCTCTATGCACCATCTGCAAGTGTGGAGCCTCATCAGCTCCCCAGGGTTTCAGTGAGACCCAAGAGTGCTCAGTGCTTCTTCACAAAAAGCACCCCAAAAAGTCAGATTTCTGGATGTAGTAAGTACCTCTTGGGCAGTCATAGGTGTTCCTTCTGGCTGCTCAAGCATTCTTCTGTGTTCAACAATTCATACATAATCATGTCAAATTATTAATATCTTGTGAAATTTCTGGAGCACTTTGGGAATATTTTCCTAACGTTTTATGCAAACTACTTTGCTTGTTTCTTTCAGAGCCCTTGATTGCTTATTGAATCACCGATCATTCTCAGGACAAAATTAACCTATTTAGTATATAAAATCTATTAGTCCATGCAGCAGGAGTTGTAATTTTTTTTAAAAAAATGAAGTGTATTTCTTTGTCCTGGAGGAAAGACCACACAGGCTTTAGCCAAGTGAAAACAGCTGTGTACAGTCTCTGGTACTTGCTTTGCAAGATCACATCTGTGTGGTCAGCATGTGCTGCAACACTAAGAGCAGACTATTTATAGATCAGCTGTTTAAATGTGATGCTCTGTCTAAAAATGTCAGTAGCTGCTCTCTTTGTTCACTTGATCATCACATTACATTTTTTTAAAACAGCTTGAAGTGCAGATATGTTTTTGTTTATCCTCTGCCTTTCAGTGTTCACTAACTGCCAGTCAGTCAGAATATTTTCCAAATTTCCAGTCCTACTCTGGGAGTGAAGGGTGTGCACTCTGCTCTACTTGTGAAATTCAGTATGCTAGAAGGTCTGTATGACACCGGCTTCCTACTTAATTTCCATTTAGACTATATGTGTAAGTTTTGTGTTGCACAGGCTTGGTATTCCAGCAGAGACTAATGCTTAGCATGTGTATACAAGGTGAGTTTCCATTGTATTCTATCACATTGCATCAGACTTTCAAATAAATTCAGTTCTGGAACTGAGTATTTCCAGAGCTTTGGCTGCCTTCTTGTATCTAATGAGAATACCTGATGTACTTTATTAGATAACTGCCTTGAGAAATACATAATTTTGCCAGATCTCATTTTTGAATAGGCATTATACTGCTGAGGTTGTGCGATAAAAAGTTTTAAATAGATAATGGATAGCATAGACTTGTGAAATTGCCCCTGAAAAAGCATTACTTTTTTCAGATCCACTCAGTGTAGAAATATTGCATATAAAGACATATGATTTTCTGTCCTCATTTTAACAAAGATGAGAAAAAGCTGAGTGGAAGAGTTGCACCATTACTATAGTTTGCAAATTGATGTTTTCACTGTTATTTCCATGCCGTGGTTTGGAGGTGAACACACAGAGGAATGTCACACAAGATGAGGGAAGTCACACATCAAGAATGTGCAGAGATGTGTTGAGGAGTAACTTGAGTGTTTCTTCATTAATTGATAGACCAATTTTAACATGAGGATGAAATGATGAAAGTATCCTAGCAACTGTATTTTCTTAACAACCATGGCCTGTAATATTGCAATGAATGCCAGACACATTTTATTAATTCAAGAGAGTGAAAGCACATAATTTTAATTAATGAAACTTAGCCGCCAACTCCTAATGCAGAAATTTGATAAGCCCTCTATTATGGGCACCCTCACTACAGTTTCACAGAGCGTTTAGAATTTCCTAAATCTGAATTTATGAACTAGCCCTAAGCATGTTAATGTAATTCTTAGAATGTTCTTGTTTTGTAGCATAAGGATGTTTTAGACCAGGACTTCTTGTCCTCACTGCTAATAGCAGAAAAAACTGACAGGAGGAAACGTTTCCTGTCCAGGAGACGTCTTCCATGACACCTGACCCTGTAATCTCCTGAGTCTCCCACAGGCAAAGCAAGGTACAAGGACAGGGCACAGGCTGACCAAGAGCGAGCAGGGCAGCACAGACATGGGGATTTCTGCTGCTGTGACAATAGCATGCACGTGTTGCACAATGGCAACCTAACTTGCTCCCGGGCCAAGCAGCTGTCATTTAAAGAGCAACAAATGATTTGCTGTAGAGCAGATGGAACAGAAAATTGACCCTTTAATTTAATTGCATGTCTGTGTGTATGAAGACAAGATTCATACAAAAATAAAAAGTGGAAAAAAAACAAGAAAGGCTTAAGATACTCTGCACTCCATGTGCACAATGGCAGAAAAAGTAAACTGAGTCTTTCAGATGGCATAATTCAGGTTAATTTTACGAAACTTGAGTTTCCACAGTGGATTTCTGCCAACTTATACCAGCTGATGATCTGGTTGATTATGTCTGTTAATTTGTTTGTGACATCTATAATGCCTTCTTAGATGTTTTAACTCTGGACATGATTTGTTGGATTCCACATGGTCTGGGGTGATTATGAATTTTTATGTTCTGAGTAAGCCAGGTCAAACCACTGCAGCAGACTTTTCTGGTCAGTGTGTTCCATCAAGATGGTTCCAGTTACAGTTCAGCCAGTGTGTAGTGGCATGCAAGTGCCAGCCAAACTCAGGGGAAACATCTCTCAAGTCTCTGGAAAAAAATTTTCCTGGGATGAAACCCAGCATTGTGTTCTGATGTAGGTCCCTTAGATACATTCATCAGCACAGACAGGGGAACTGGTTTATGTGGGAGAGGAGTGGTGGAGGGATCCCAGAACCATGCCACAACCACATCTTTCCCATGAACTGCCATGCACCCTTATCATTGTTATTTATTTAAAGACATGACAAATGTGGTATCACTCTGTGGACCAGATCATCAGGTGTGACTGACTGAATTGTAGACTTATCTACCTATTTACTTAGAACCAGTGGAAAGTTGGTGAGCTGACTGCAGGGCATGTTTTCTCTATTGGTTCCTCTCAGAATCTGCATGTTCTGTAAATAATTAGCAAAGATTATTTAATTGTGGGAGATACAAATGGGCCATCATGTTTGAAACTGGTTTGTAGATGAGGAAGATATGTGGAGACATCCCACAGTCTCCATGCTCAGGAGATAAGTTCAGTTGGTGAGAGGGATCCAAGTTATGGTGTTCACATGGTGGGAGGCTGCATCCCCAGAAGGGACGGTCATCTCAGACTGAGCTCCCAGGAAAACATGCAGCCATCCAGGTCTCTGGCTGCAGGGAGTGCCACCAGCTTGCACTGGAAACAGAGGGCAGCAGGAGCAACAGTTGTGAGAGGTGTGAGCAGGTGGACTAGCTCCTCAGCCTGGTGGCAGAGCGGCCAGAGGAACTAGATAGGTTAAGGAGCATCAAGGAGTCCGAGCAAGGGATAGACTGATGGAACCACACCTTGAAGTTCCTGAAACAAGAACAGAGACAACCACTGCAAAAAAACACTAATCAAAGGGATTCGATGTGGTGTTTCTTTCAGTCTTTTCTCAGGCAGGAGTAAGAAACATTGGGGAGAATAGCTGGTTTGTCTCTTTCTTCCTAAAGTAATCTTTAGAAGTCCTTGGACCTAATTCAAATGTAATTGTTTAAAATTTGCTGATCTCCAGTAATAGTCAAATACATATTTTATAATCCAAAAATTATCAACACAAGGCATCACTTCTCAAACTGGTGTTGCAATTAAGTAACCCTGCAGTTTGTTTTCTTGTGAGAAAGCTTCTAGCCTTAATAATGGGGATGAAATGTTTGTTAAAGAATAGAATTTATTATTTATTTTTATTATGTAGAAATAAAGCAACATTTATTTGGAAATTAATTATGGTAGAAATACGTAACGTGCTTAATGCTTACAAGGTTGTGTTTTGTGGTTGTTAAATTGTTTCCTAAACATAATTGTTAATGCCGTACCAACTGACCAAATTTTTTTGTGAGGCTGAACATCCTCATATCTTAATCTGAAAGTTTTTATAAGCCATTTTTATTATGTTGATTTACAAAATGGAAGAAAGTTATTAGCACTCAAAAATGTGAATGGAATAATAATATTGATCTGTTTACAATACGTTTTATTACAAAGTGCTTAACAGAGAGAAAAAATAAGTTAGTGAGAAGAATTGTGCATATTCTAAGAAGAATAACTTATTCCTTCTTTTTTAATCAAATCTGTTTTTAAAAGTTCCATATATTTGGGTTTTTAATAACATTACTTAAATGTTTAACAGGTCCATTCCCAAAGTACTGTGTAGGTTTTGGGACGAAATTCCAGCCAATATCAGTCCTTGCTAAGACTGTAGTCAATGAAGATGCTTCATTTGCTGAGAGATGTTGTCTCTCCTGAAAACCAGTCTTAGCAGAAAAAGAAAATTGCTAAAAATAAAACAAAAATCACAGAGATTAAATTATTTGCTTACAGCAGTTAAGACATCAGCTGAGTCATAAAGCAAAAGCTGATCTGCCCCCTGACTTTAACACAGTGACCTATGCAATTTTTTCTCTTTACAGATCGTTCAGAGAAACCCATGGCACCCAGTTAGAGATGGTTGAGGAGCTGGCAGGTTAATACCTGCAGCAAAGCTGTGAATTAAGTGATTCTTGCTTCAGAAGTCTACAGGTTGCCAAAGGACTGATCCACGCAGGCCCTTCTGAGTATAACCGTGTAAGAACATGGTCTTGCTAGTTTGTTGATTTGTGGCTAAACATAGGAACTGGAAAAATACTTCTGGAGACAGTAGTGCTTTCTCACCTCTGTCTGTCTGCACTATGAATATAGTTTCCAATATCATTGTGGACAGAGAGACACAGGGACCTTGTGACGTGGCTGCACTTGCTATAGCAACTATATTTATTTCTCAATGAAAGGTCTTCCGGAAGGGATGCTGGGTGTTGAGACCAGACCCAGAAAGGACAGGGAAATGAACCCGAGGCTCCTATGCTGCCTCGAGCCATCACTGTCATGGGCAGCTGCACAGAGAGAACATACCAGAGCTGCTACAGCCTGCTGTAACATGGATGAGGTCTCTGCTAAACAAACAAACATTATTGGTGATAAGTCATCAGGAAATAAGACAAAATGCTGCTATGGTTTTATCTGTTCCTAAATCCCCCATGTCTGTCTGGTGTAGGCTCTATGCTTGCTATTTCTTCTGAAGAGGCATCTGGCCTGTTTGGACCATGGAAGTGTAATAATTAACACACGAAGTCTTAATATCCACGTATAGCTCAGTTGCTGGTGAATGTCCCTTTGTAAATTGTCCAGATCATGAGGCTTTGAAATTAATTTATATTTTGAGCTGTAACTGCTGTGTAACATGATACACTTTAGCTGGCAGATGCAGAAGATGCTGGTGTGCTTCTCAGTAACATCTAAATATGCAGAGAAAGACCAAATTGAGTTGTCATCATTACAGTGCTCATGAGTTTTAAAAGGGCCTCTGCTTTTCTGTGTTGCTTTTAGTGATACAAGCTATGTCTCAGAGGTGTACTTCTCCCTTCCTCCTTCCATAATCTTCCTGTGTGATATAAAGCATATTTCTGGGTGGCTAGGATAGTGTTTCCCTCACTTCATTCTTTGTAATTGCCATGTTTTGCAATGTTTTATGCTGAGAGGAAAGGGGAAAAAAAAGACAGAGCAAAACTGGAAACGACTGATCAGCTTCCAAACTAGGAAACAATCTGGCAGCTGGTAAATCTAATCTTTTTTTTTTCTTTTTTACTTTTTTTCCCCTTGTATTTTTCTCTAGTCTTTACTTTAGATCCAGTATTAATAATATAATGATAAAAAATCCCCAAATCTGGAGCTTTTGATTGCATTCAACTTTTTTCAATGCCCACTGACTCTATAATGATCTTTGGACTTCTAACTTGGGGATAAACTTTCTCGGATATAATATCTTTGCCCTTTTGTATTTTAATCTACACCATATTATAAAGTCTTTCAAGAGGCACCAAGACAGAAGGTTTAGTGGATAGACTGGTGTCTTTTTTTCAGCTGTTTATGATATTGCAAAATCCAGTGTGCTGTCAGAATGCTCACACTGGGAATAAACATTTGACTAAGTGTAATGGTTGTTTTTTTTTTAAATACCAAGACCATATGCTACTAATGCAAAGAATAGTGACAAAGATTTCCAAACAATCTTGGAAAAATTCTGAATTTTTTCATGCTGGATCTGCAAGCGTGTTTAATACTCATGTTTAACATTTAATACTGGTCTATATTATGCTAAATACAATAGTGAAGCAATCTGTTTTAGCCTCAAATCCCATCAGTGTATTTCTGCTGTCTGTGGGTTTTGATGTAAACTTGATCTTCAAATTTAGGTTTTGATTTTTTGCAGTACCAGAAGAGAAGAGTCACAGGTGAGTTTCCTGCTGAGCCCTAGCAGGACCTTGTAAGACTCCAGTGAAGTTCTTGAGAAAACTTTCTGTCACAAAGATCTAAGAGCTTTCGCTTATGAATTCACAAAACATGAGAATTTATATTGTCAATGATAAGATTTCTTTACTTGCTGTTAGTACCTCTCCAAATTTACTGCCTCTGCCAATCTCTGCCAAAATGTCTCTCCAGCAATACAACAAGGAATTTTTTTTTTCACTTGGCATACTTAGTTTTACACTGCAACCCAGATCTTCTTCTGTCTGCCACCAACTGCATTGTCTTTGCAGTTTTTTCTCTGGAGGTGTGAAACATGAACAAGAAAATTAGGAAGACATTAGAGGAAAACAGGACACATTCTAGTGAAATTATAGGTGTAATTTCATGTACCCTTAGAATAAAAAGGATTGGTATCAGTGTCATGGCTGGCAAAAAGATGCATACCAATCATCTGACATAAAGCCTAGTTCCAAGAATACATTAAAACATCTGCCAATTTGAAGATGGAAAGGTATTGCATTAAAAAATCAAAAATATATACAGCAGCATGGCATAATTTGTCAAGTGTTCTGCTGCTGTATAGTAGAGCTTTGGCTTGGTTTGCAGAAACTGTGATTGGTACCATTTTTGAGGAGCACCTAACCATGTGAGCTGCCTCATTTTCTTATGGTTACATTTATCATGCACCAAAATTATAATCATAAGTACTTTCTTTAAACAAAGTATAAATACTGCTAAAGGAAGTATGTTAGTAGTCACAATTAGAATTCTGGAATAAGTGTTTTGCGCTCAGTGGGTTTATGTAAATCAATATTGGAAATCATGCCATCCTTTGAAGTTTATTTGTTTTTCTTTGTGGCAAGATACTCCAGTTTTCCAAATTATTAGAAATCCTAGCAAGTCCTAGCTTTTCCCAGTGTTTTATTCCAGGAGACAGTAACTTAGTCTTGAAGAAAACTTCTCTCTCAGAGTGAATTCAGACAACTGTCTTGCTCTTTAAGACAACTATAATTGTCTACTGAACAGTTAGCTGCAGTAATTCCTTAGGCAAAATCAATTAATTAACACTTGGAACATGAAAAATCCTATAGCAATGCCAAGTATTACTCAGTTTTCTGACACTAAATGGCAGTGCATCTACCTAGCTAAAAACTAACTTAAGATTCTCTACGTTATGCTGCAAGCACTGCCAAAGAGGCTATGCACAACTTTAGAACCAAATTCTAGGTAGTCATATGCCTTCTTGAGATCCTACACCAAGGAAACCTCCTTTAGATCCATCACCAAAGTGATATTTATGTCTTCTGTCCTCAAGAAGAACCCTCCTACTTGGGATCCTTTTACTAAACCTAGTGAGATCTCATGTGGCTGGAAATGATGGAGTAAAAAGAAGCCAGGTCTTAATACGAACGCCAACTAAGAAAGTTTGCTTCTGAAGTTCATTGAAGATAATAGAAAAAAGCTCCCATTTGCTACAGTACGCATTTCTTTCCCCAAGACTCTCAGCTTTTTTCTCTTGATTTTACTTTATAACAGTAAGAAAATTCAGTGACTAACTGAAATAAATCGTGACAGATTTTCTTGCATTATAAAAGTGTGTTGCATAATGTCAATTCTGACAACCAACTTTATATTTTTACAATCTTTTGGTTTCAGAGTTTCTTGGGAGGAAAGACATAGGAACCACAAAAAAGGCCCCTGATCAAAGGGATTTGGTATCCTCCCCCCATCAGGATGTAGGTGGGGACTTAAGGAAAATAGTAAGTGAAAGCAAGACCACCAACCGGGCACTTGCCTTCTTGCTCACACATCCCCAGGTGCTTCTGCACAACAGATACGAGGCTCTAGCTGTGGAAGACTAACCAGAGGAAAATATGGGTGATGACTCATCTGTATCAGAGGAAGGGCCCGGGTAAGGGATATAACTAGGAAACTCCTCAGTATGGTAAGTCCCTCAGACAACTGCCCATTACTGCTGTTCCACGTGAGAGGTGATGAAGATGCAGTACGTCGCCCAGGAGTGATCAAAAGGTATTTTAGGGCCTTGGGATGGTTAATGAGGGAATCTGGGGCCCAGGTGATTTTTTTCCTCCCTTCTCCCAGTTATGGGCAGTGACATTGTAATGATCAGATGTGCCCAGCCTCTTAATACATGTCTCCGCATCTGGTGTCGCCGTTAATAACTTTGGGATTCTTGACAACGGGATGGCCTGCATGGCACCAAGTTTACAGGTATCAGATAGGAGACACCTTTCTTATGGGTAAGAATAAAAGACCAAGGCAGCAAGAGGAACCTTGTGGCTGTTGTATACCACAGGGCATCAGGTCAAGGAGAGCCTACTGATGAAGACTTCTTCCTTCAGCTACAGGAGGCTTCATGCTCACAAGCTCTCATCATACCTGGGGACTTCAACTCCAGTAAGACATTGGAAGATATTGTCCAGGGGAGTTGTGGATGCCTTCTTCCTGGAGGTGTTCAAGGCCAGGTTGGATGGGGCCTTGGGCAGCCTGATCTAGTAGGTGATATCCCTGCCCATGGCGGATCTAGATGATTTTTAAGGTCCCTTCCAACCCAAACCGTTTTATGATTTCTATGGTTCTATGAAATAAAAAAATGTTAATTTCCATTTCACAAATATTTAAAAGCATTATTATGAAGTATCTTACTTTCAGTAATTTTTCTCCTTTAATGTTCCATAGTACTGTTTAAAAATTATCCTGTTCATCTGTTCTGTTCACTGTACATAAACTTTTCTTTGTAGTAATTCCATGACAGAATATATTTACCCTTATTCAATCAGCTGGACGGTTAGAATAGTGCCTGCGTAAATCACTCTATATTTGTGACCATTTCCTATGAAATCATCAAATACTTATAGTTCAGAGTTACAACACTATCAAGGGATTTACAACCATCGCAAGACTGCAGACAACCAAAAGGAGTCAAGGATGACGGTCCTGCTTAGGTGATGAAGCATAAAAAATTTCTTGATGCCGTAGACTTATAAATCATGAAAAACACTTCCTAAATCAGATGTTTTTGAAGATGAGGAAAAAATGTTTTGTTCTCTCATAGTGCCCAGTTTAATAAAAATAAACACGTTTTGAATCCTGTCTTGTGTACTGTAGTTGAATTGCAAGTCCTGACCCAAGTAACTTGAACAAATCATGTGTAAAGATCGTCATCTGGCGAATTCTGTCAGTCTCCAAAAGATCTGGAATGTTGGCTATATTTAAAGAATATGGATGTTAAATGTATGCTATGTTCTAAATCTATTTAAATAATACATGTACTGTACTTAAATAATAGATGTACACACATATTAAATTCTTCCCAGCAGCAACAAAAACATAAAAGAAAATATAAACCTCATTTTTACTTCTGCATAAAATTATACAGTGCTAATGAAAAGTCAATATCAGCTTATTATAACAATAGTTTCAATTAATCTCCTAATATAAGTCTATTCATTTTATCTCAGTCTAGTATCTTTCCCTGTTTGGCACATTTAGTTTCTTTTATTTGCATTTCATTTACTGTCAAAAAGGTAAACAGTGTGACCTGGGAAATTTTGATCTAGGTGATCCAGTTTAAAAACAAAACAAAAAGGAAAGAAAGTCTGATGGAGTTATTAATGTCATTCAGCAAGGTTTCAATGAAACTAAAACTATCAAAAATTGGATTGATAAATCCACAATTTGGATTGATAAGGAAAATGTGTTGAAATATAATAGCAAGTAACTTTAAAGAATCTGGCTTAGTTTTCCATAATATTTTGGTATAATATAGTATATACAATACATACAGCAAGTATTATACAGACTAAGCCTAACTATCAGCAGAATCTAAAATGCAATCTTAAATTGAAATCATTGTCTGACAGGAGGTTTCTAGTAGATTCTCTGGGATCTCTTGTGTCTGCATACATGATCCTTGGTGGTGGTAAGAAAAAAAACATTAAATCATTGTTGGTAACATTAGCAAACGATTAAAAGGTAAAACGTAAAGAGAAAATAATGACAGGGACTGATAAGATATGCCAGGCTGAATTGCTTGGGAAAATGAGCTCATTGTAACACCACTAAATTTCGGATCGGGCTTCTGTGAAGAAAGAATACACTCTTAAATTAGAATTTCATCCTGGAAACCAGTGACTTTCTTTGGACTAGGAAAAATGGAGGAGATCTTAGTATAAAATGCCAGCTCTTCAGGAATGTTACATCTACACGATATAAAGCCATTTTGTGTTATATGAACTGCAGAGAAGACATTACCATATTGATGGCCATACTGTGATTATTACTAGACCCAACATTCCAGTATTGTTGACTGTATTTCAAAAAAGAAACTCGCAAATTTGAAAAAATTCAGAGAACAGTATAAAATTAGCCTGTTAGCTGCAATAGTTCTGTACTGTAGCGATAGTTAGGAATCCAGAACTTTGTGGCATAGTTAAGGCAAGTTTAAGTTGTGACTTGTTATTTTAAACTAACAATGACAAATATGAATTAACATTAAAAAATGGTGTAATTATTGTAATCTGCTGGATACTGGCTAAGTCATAAGTACAGCTTTTATGTAACAAAAACCATTATGGAATTCAAGGTGGGTTTTATCATTGCATTTTCATTTACCTGCATGTTTTTAAACTAGCTTTAAAAAGTGTGTTTATCAATGTGCCTGAAAGAAAAAGGGGATAGCTGACCCAATTCTTCACCAGTAGGACTGTTTACCTCTTGCTAGGTTTCCTCTGACTGCAGAATCAATAGTTGCTTGTTCAAGGAGCTCAAGAGCAGGGCTGTGCCAATGCAGTGCTTAGAATGTCTTCCCATTCACTGGTCTTGCTGCATTAATACTTGACTCTCTTAGCTCCTTAGTTTTGCTCTCTTAGCTCCTTGGAGACTACACTGTATTGCTGGGTTCAGTGTCTGTCTTAGAAGGGACAGCAATTCAAACACATCCTGTCTTAAAGCCCTAGAAATTAATTAAGACTAGAATAATGTATTTTCGTGTGTGTGTGTGTCTATATTTTAAGTCTTTTTTCTTTGATTTGGTTTTGCTGTTCGGGGTTGTTTTGGTTTTTGGGTTGTTTTTTTTTTTGGTTTGATTTTTTTTGTGTGCGTCTTTAATATTCAGTGAGACTGATAGAAGCCTAATTCATTTTTCAGTCCGTGTGGAACATATACTTTGAAGACCTAATTATAGAAAGGCTTAGGACAGCAGGGACTGGAAAGATAATTTTTTGACTGGTGAATTGGGTGACTGTACATGAAGACATGGAAATAAAACCAAGAAACATATGTATGCATATGCGTAAGTCCCTAGGGTGTTTTCACAACAGGACCATTCTGTAAAAGGCTTTTCAATATATTTCTTCACAATTCTGTCTTCAAATGCCATCTGACCTTAATAAAACTGCCCTGGCTGCTTTAAAGGGCATAATGTACTGTTCCTAGTGGTCTCCTACAAGCAGCAGTATTTTTATAGTGTTCTCTGATAATCTTTCAGAGCTGAGTCCAGTTCCTGATAAACTGGTGTTATTCTCCCAGGCTGATTGTGTGCAGTTATTATACGTGTAACATGGTGTAAATCTTGAACAGGAGTTTATGTGTGGAAAACTTTAGACAAAGTGTGAAAGTTTATCTTTGAGCAGAGAAAAATGTTTCTTCCTTCACACAGGTTTGGGGTGGTTTTTTTAATAGGAGCCACTAAAGATAAGGAGGAGAAAATCTTGTGTGTGTTCTAGATATTCTGCTTTTTAGATGTACTGTTTGTATGTAAATTTTTGCAATAATCACGATTATAAGTTTGGTGTCATGAATTATAAGAGGCATTTGTCCTATTTTTATGTTTTCCTGGAATGTTTCTTCTGTTGTGTGTTGTTTCTTTCAGAATTTTCTGGTTTAAATAATAATATGCTTTATAAAATAAAGTGGTATTGTATAGCTCCATGTTTTCCTAAGAAAACTTCCTAAGAAGTTTCATTAAAAACAATACTTAAATTTCACTTCCAAATACTATGATAATGTTCACCTCTAGGGAAATAGTTTTAGCCCAATATAGTTGCTCAAATTAAAATTAGTAGTGTAACAGCCATGCAGTGCTTCTGTTTGCAGGACCAAGGGACTGTATTTATGACTTTATTATTTGTATGCATGTCAGTATTTTCCTCTCCCATGTTTGCTGAGTGTTTTACTCTGTAATGAAGAAGGGCATGTTGTATGAAAATTTAGTCCTAAATTCTGTTTCTTCTGTATGGCCTTTACATTTGTTTTTGCAGAGGTATCTGAGACAAGGCTTATGTAGGTACTTAGAAATCTTTCTGCCAAAATGATACAGAACCTACTAGTCAGCAATTTCTGACTTGCTTATACTTAAGTAAAACTCTGCTTACACACTTCACAGATCATCTGCTTTAAGGTTTTTTTTTCTGCCAGCTTATAATGGAAAAGGTTTACTAACTCCTTAGCTCATGAGGTAAGGTCTGTGAATATATACCACTTCATTTGGCTTTATGTTGTTGCTGCTTTTTCCTGTTGCAAATGTGTATCTAATATTCTGCTCAACCTCAGCCCTCTTGTATTATTGCTTTTTTCCTGCCACTAAATCTCTCGATGGAGTGTTTTCTCACAGGTATAATATCTTGCATTTTTCCAGCTTTAATCTTATTTTCTTGCTTCTCTTCCTAACCACTTGATGTAATTTTAAATATTTTTTCCTCACTAGCATTAACAGTTCCTCCCACCTCAGTAAAATCTTTGATTTTCATTTATATTCTACATTAAGAATAATAACATCAGATATGCCTAGACTGAGAACTTACCCCTGCAGTACCCCAGATGAAACTTCTCCCTCTCCTGAACTGATACGTGGCCATTTATCATTCCCCTCTGTAATTCTCCTGGAAAGGTTAGATCTAATGGGTTTCTAAGCAAACACATAAAATCTTAACTTCTCTATCAGAAGTGAAGTGGTAGAAGACAGAGTTAGGACTGTCTTTCATCAACATAATATTTATAGCCAAGCAAATGAACACTTCAGCTCTGCAAATCCTAAATTTGTTACCAGACAGTATCTGGAGATTGTTTTGTGTGTTTTGATTAAATGCAGATTCCTTAAACTTTTTTTTTTTAACAAAGTCAGAGTTCCTGTTTTAGTTCTTATTCTTTGTTTTCTCTGTTAAGGGTCTGTTGAATGAGATGTCCAATTAATGACTCACGTCAATGACTGTAAAAAGTCTCTTTGTTCATGAATATAGCAATTCACTTAAATCAACTTTTTACAACACTTCTGAGGTAAAATCTAAACCTCTGCTCAAACAAGGCATCTGGGGAGACATGAAAAAATAATAATTCTAAAGCTTTAAAACAATTTGGCTTTTTTATTTATTTTATGTTTCAGTTTTTGTAAAAGCTGGACCCAAGAAAAGAAGTAATCTACTTTAAGAAAGAAGATCTATCATATAGTATGTCTAGATTCACTTGCTGCTGATGTCTGTTTACATGATACTTGAAAAGAATGTACTTGATTCACAGCATGTGAAAAAGGAAAAGCTGGCCTTTTGCAATATGAATGCAGTTGTATCCTCAAAATTTCAAGTGAAAACTCATTACTGGTATGATCAGTATTTTTGAAGAAGTTGCAGTTGTGCTCTTACTGCTCACTGAAATGTTTTTCTTGTGGTCTGTGTGACAGTCATATAGACAAAAAGAAGTCTTCATCATGAAAAGGGGCTAAACTGAATCAACTGCAGTTTTCTTTTCAAGCTGAAAACTGAGTTGTGGTCACCCGTTGGAGCTTCTCAGGGGCCCCTGGGACACATGTGGCCCATGGGAAGGTGCCTTGTGCTCACCTGAAGCAGCACTTGGCTTGTGCAAGGGAGCCAGTAGTGAACCTTGAATAGAACCACAGGTTGTATCAAGGTTAAAAAGCAGAAATAATTGCAGGATTCAATTGCACTCATCACTGTAGCTGTTGATTTCCAGTAACCCTTTCATATCCGCCTTGCAATCAAAAGCTTAATAACAGTGAAGACATTTGCCCTGTCATACTGGAGCTTTATGAACTCCATCAGTGTTCTGTGGTGTTGTAGTGTTTAGTCAAAAGCAAATCACCACCAATTTTTGGTTGTGACTTGCTACAAAAAAGGTCTTATGTTAAAGAAGAAACACACATTTTAATTTTTCATGGAATGTCCCATGGATCAGGTTAGTGCTGGAGAACAAACAGGCTCAGGTCTCTTTAGGAGTGGTTTTGCCTGCATCAGTCCTGTCTGGCTGTGAAGGGCTTTGCTCATTTGTGCCTAAATTGGACCTCCCCATGTCTAAACAGCAAGCCCCCATCAGACATCTTTCAAGGCTTGTCCTGAATTGTCATCTATGCTCTAGCCAAAAAGAGTAATTTGGCCCCAAACAGCTCCCACCAGCCTCATGGTTTCGGGGCACAAGACAGGTGCCTCTATTAGCCCCTAGGTGGGTGGGCTGAAGCAATGTTGAGGTCCTGATGATACTCAGAAGAGTTTCTTTTTTGTATGGCAGCAGAACATAGAATAAAATGCATAATGTAGCCCCAGAGTAAGACTAAAGTCTGGTCTTATGACTGAATTTGAAAGGATTTAATGATTAATTTGGATACTTGGAGAACAAAATCTGAATCTTATCCTTGACTGCTGATTTCATCTTCCCAAATGCATCCTCATGCTTAACACCTATTACAAATAAGAGGTATTTATTATATGACTTTATGATAATACTTCAATAATTACTTAAGATCCATTACGTTTTTAACACTAATTAGAGCAGGCACTGTATCACAGTTGTTCATCTTGCAGCAGAGTACTGTAATCAGTGCGATAAACAAGCATTTTCATTCCCTGCTCCTCCTCCTCTTCCTCCTCTTCCTCCTCTTCCTCCTCTTCCTCCTCTTCCTCCTCTTCCTCCTCTTCCTCCTCCTCTTCCTCTTCCTCTTCCTCTTCCTCTTCCTCTTCCTCGTTCAATCTCCTCCTCCTTCAGCGTTTCCTAAACAGGTCTCCCCTGAAAAAACCTGGATTAGCACATCCTTTCTTGGTTGAGCACAATCCTTTAAAGAGAGCATGATCTGAACTTGGGTTTCACAGATTTGCTTCCATGTTTTATTTGTTCTAGACCAGACTGAATCCTTTCTTCTATCTAACAAGCAAAAGTCATGTGCCACCATGCTAAGTGGCAGTGCTCGAATAATTTGATCAGTCTTGCTTATTCCTTGCTATAAAACCTAAGAACATTCTGAAAACCTTTAAAAGGGTTCACAAACTTGTATTCCTCCTGTGTTGCATATATTATTTTTGCAGTTGCATTAGCAGGAGATGAGCTTCTGTGAAAAAATTGCTGCACATTACCTGTTAAGTCTAAGCAAAAGCTAAAAGGCAATACAGAAAACAACAACGGAATATACATGTGGTTGCATTTTCTTAAACAGCAGTACACAGAGAGGAATATCAAATCTAATAAAAGTATACAAGCTTAGAGTGTGAGATGGTTGAAGAATAAATATTTATATTCCAGATATTGGCTTTGACATAATTCTGATACTATTCCACACATCATGTTGCAGAGCAACAGATAAGCATGAAGGTTAAGTAGATGGAAAATGAAGACACCCCAGAGGTCACTGTTACAGGTGGTTCTAGATAGTGCTGTTACCAGAAGGAGCAGTACGAGTAATCTTGTTACCTCATCCACACCATGTTCATTTTCTGTATGGCTGGTTGGTTGTGTCTTCCTTCATAAAGCTTTATTTAATCCATTTTCCCAGGTTGTGAGCAACAAAACAGCATTTAAATCTGAATCTTGCTAGCAAATTTCTGACTGTAGTATTCTAGTTCATGTAGGTAGGCATGGACAGTGTCATAAAGTGTTCTTGACAAATAATATAATGCTATACTAATAAACTCTATATTAGCCACAGGAAAGTTTTTTAGTAACTTGAGAAACCTGCTAGCTACGACTGCTTGAAATATGATGACAATTGCTCTAAAAGTTGTTTTGGTCTGCTTCCCATAAGACATTTCCTACCCATAGGAGTCACTGGAAGGGTGAAATATCAAAATGTTCGTAATAACTTTCATCAAATATCAAAAGCTCCATATTTCCCTAGAGAAGCTATTTCCCTATCAAAGGATATGAGAAATTGTCCAGAATCAGTGTAGCCAGAGTAGCCCCGCCTGCTTCCTCCTCTCTCACTGCCCTTGTCCTCCCAGCTCCCTCTGAGGCTGCTGCATTCAGCAGCTTTTTTTCTGCATCCAAGTACAAGAGTTGAGGTGAACAACAACAGGCCATCTGAACTCAGCTAGGTCTGTCTTTCCCCCTCAGCATGTTCCCATCATCACCTTTAAAACTTTGCTGCTATTTTATTTACTCTGCCTTTTTTAACAATTCCTTTCTCTGAGGGTAATACTGGGGTAATCTAACAGCTCACTGCTGCCAAGAGGGAGGTAGTTCTTCTTTTGCCTGCTCCTTTCTCAGCCAGACAATCCCTCTTCTTTCTTTGCATCAGTTCTGGTGTTCTTCTGGCCTTTCACTGAACTGATTCAACTTACAAAACCTGTCACTTTTTTTTGGCCACCTTAGCTATCTCCAGGCCAGTGAACTAAACTGGCTCTGCACAGGGCTGAATTTCAGAGCTGGTGCAAAGAAAAGGAGAGAAAAAGTGGAGAGAAGGAGAGAGAAAGCAGGAAATGATCATTCTGCACTGGTCTGCCTTTAGCTTATTTTAGGTAACTGTCCTGGATTTGGCTGGGATAGAGTTAATTTTCACAAGAAGTTGGGAGGGGATGTAGCCAGGACAACTGACCTAGACTGGCCAAAGGGCTACCCAGTCCCATGACATCAAGCTCAGTATATAAGGGAGGTAGCTGGACGGGAGGGACAGGGCTATGTGGCACAATGCATGGCTCCACTTCATGGCACTGTTTGCTGCTCTGTTTGTGGCTTGCTATTCATGTCCACAGCTTGGGTAAAGGGCTTGGGAGCACAGCTCAGCACTACATTGCGCATCAGTTCATCAAGCAGTGAACAATTCCCATTCTGTATAATCCATTTTGTATTTTCTTTTATAGTTGTTGTTGTATTTTCTCTTCCTTTACTGCTCTGAAACTGTTTATATCTCAACTCATAATTTTTAATTTTTTCTAGGTCTCCTCACCATCCCACGGTGGGTAGGTGGTGCAGGTGAGTGAGTATATATGTGGTTCTTTGTTGCTGACTGGGGCTAAACCACAATAGGGTGAGTTGTAACTTTACCCTAAAATTTATCGTTAACTTGCTCAGCTTTGACAACTGTTGACATAAGACCTGAGACTGTGGCAGAGAGGGACATGGCATTCTGAGCCAAAGTATTTAACATAGCTAGTGGGGACTGCTCCTACCCTCCACCCCCATAGAGCTGGCCTCAAATTAAATAGAAAATTAAAAGTGGCTTTCCACTGTATAGTTAAGAGAAATAGAAAAAATATGTGGTGAAATATGAGAGGTGTCATTACTATAATTTTGAAGTTCTAAAACCCTATAGACAGTAGTGATGAACGCCTGGAAATCTGTTTGCCATTATAGCATGGTCCTCTCGTTCTGAATAACATGCAGTCACCCAGCTCCCAAGAGACCTAAACTCAAATATGTTAACTGATGAGTTGCAAAACCCACTGTGCTTATTTGTGACTTCGAGAACTGCTGACTGTGACTGTCACATATAGAGAAGTCTTTAAATTCAAAATAGTGGATTGGCTCTGCCTTTCCTCCCAGCTTAACCTGGAGTTTCTGACAGTATGGAAGTCAGCTGTGAAATGAGGGTGCAAATCACTTGTTTGCTGGTTTTGAACAAGTGCAAATCTCTGTTCGGCTCCTCGGCTGGAACTTAACAGTGAATGTTAGAAAGCAGGATACCACTTTATTGCTCGTGAGAGGTCCCACAGTCATGGATGCTCCACCCCACAAATCCTTAGGGCAGCCTTAGGGTAGCTTCTGTTTTCACTGGCTTCTCCTGGTAGACCCTCAGCCTCCTGGGTTCATATCCTGAAATAACAGCTCCTTTTGCAGGCAAGAGAGAAATAAAATTATCTAGTGTCCCACTAAATTCTGTTCTGGACAGACTAACTTGAACAGATAGTAATAAGCAGCTTTGTCCCATAGCAGAACCTAACAGAGATGGGTGATATTCATCTAAGTTGAAGAACTATTTAGATATCCGTCTGTGTAAAAAATCAAAGGCATCCACAGTCCATGGCCACTTTTGCACGTGAAGTCTCCGTAAATTGTATTGCTGGAGATGAATTCAGGCTGTTGTGGAAGGGTGCAATCTTAAACAGTTGAATAGCATGCATGTTGGCTGTCATTTCTCCAGTAAATAAATGATGTCTCATTCTCATTGAACAAAGTCCTCAACTGACAGTCTACAAGCAAAAGCTTTGGGATGTTGTGCAAAAGCTTTGAGATGTTGTATAAAAGCTGAAACAGGGCTGTTATTTGGTGGTGACATGTCACTACTCACAGTAGACATTTTATCTGCTTCCCTGTCTCTCCTTCCCTGAACGTTTTCCATTTCATGTTACAAGGAAGCTTCCAGGAAGAATGGTTTAGGTTCTAGTCCTTGTCAGTCATGTCTGAAATGCTGTTAAAAACAATATAGCAAATCAACGGAGTTCCTCACTGGGATTTGAGTTACTCATCCCCTCTGAGTGCCCTTCCCTGGGGCCACGTGCAGCTCATTGCTGAGTAATGAGAGCCTGGTCTGCTAAACTCACTTAAAGCACTGTCATGGAGAAGGCATTTAGCCTTCTTCCCAAGGATGATGGTCCCTGAAGGAAGAAAATGAAGACAAAGCAGCTGGGAGGAGGGCTGTTTGACACTGCAGGTGGGGTACAGCTTTGGGGGAAGAGGTAGTATTTCCACAGGTGTCCCTGAAGATGTTTTTAGGGAAAGCAAATAACTTTTCAGCTGGTCAGTGAAACGAAGGGAAGTGTTCAGGTTTAGTTCCATAGCTAGCCTGAATGGAAATTGAATAACATTACCTTTCGGTGGACTTCCCAAACCATAGGACAACAATAAATCCACAATCAGAAACCGCAAAGATCTTCTTTAGTGTTCTCTTTAGTTCTTTTTTAGTGTACCCTTCTCAGATTTGGCTTAGCAGGACTTCAGAATTACACAGTATTTTTGCTGCTTTAGGCTTGTGTTGCTTTGATACAGATATTCTCTTAAGCTGTAAAAATAGTCTGTGATTCACAGTAATGCCAAAGCAGCATATAAAGGCAGATACCCACATCTAGGTAGGCCTGAGTATTATTTTCCTGTAGCTTGTTTCATACCTAGAGACCAAACAGGTCTATAGAACATTAGAAAACTGTGAAAGCAATGTGAACTCCTAGGGGTGATAATGGTATATAAACTAAACAGGATGAAAGCAATCCTGGTAAGTATACAGGCTTGGCTATATCAGTTACAATGGTACAGATATAATTGCTTACAATTCTAGCCTCAAACATGAAAAAGGCCTGCCATTCGGTCATTCCACATTAAATAAACTAGAGATAATGCTTTGATCTACTGATCTCCTTTTCCTTTGAGGGTACCTATTTAAATCTTGTAACACCTTGACTGTAATGATGAACAGTGAGGGTCTGAGTCTGCTTTCAGGTTGTTGAGCAAGGTCAGATCGTAATCCCAGCACTAATGAAGTTGCAAGAAGCCTTAGGGCTCTTCACTTCAGAGAGAAAAAACATGCAGCTCTGCCTAGCACTGGCTCACAGCTCCTGAAGTCTGCTTTGTTTCACCTGAAGTTATCTCAACTTCCCCTTGCCCCTCCCCAAATGATCCTCTGCTCTGCACAGGACAGATCTGCTCTTAACAGCTTTTGTTAATACAGTTGTGTGAGCTGGTAGTGTAATTTATTTTTTATGGCACTTTTACACAGGCAGATTCCCTAACATACCCTTAGTTGAAACATCAAATCCTTCTGCCAGCACAGTTTGTTTCATTCGAGGGATGGGTGAGGCATGCTTGTCAATATCACATTTGCACTGGAAGGATATCTCACAGAGCTTCAGCAGCGAATCTTTTGATTTCCTAAGAGCGGGTCCTAAGCCAGGTTTGCATTTAGAGGGCTTTGTGAGGATAGCAATTTTAACATGACCCGTTGACAACCCAGCAGATAGATTACGTATCTGCAAAGGTGAACTCTTTAGTTGGTAAAAATCCTTTAACTGAAAATGACTGTCCATGACTGAATCAAGGGAGAGGAACTGCTGTTCTAAAGTCTGGGCATCACTCCATCAAGGTACTTCTGAAAAATATATTTGTGAGGGCTCGCGTCAGAGAAAATATAGTCAGGGCAGCATTTCTACAAGATGCCTTAAGAGTGAAGCCTTCATATCTGTGAATAATGATTTCCACAGTGTCCAAGTGTTTTTTTAACGTTACTTTATTGCTTCTGTCTACATAAATTCTTTCATATACATAAATTACTAGCTAGAGATAAGAAATTATGTTTAGGGGGTTCTGTTTTTTAATTTTAATTTGATAATAAATCTGAAAATTTAGTGTCAATACTTTGGCTTAGATCAAGAAAAAGGAAAACTTAAGTGTTTCAGCAGATGAAAATAATTATATCAGTAAAACCTACTACCGATACCATCCAAAACCACAAAGCTGATGATTCTTTCAAAGTTTCAATTGATTTCATTTTTTTCATCATATTCTTTTTTAGAATGACATTTAAATTCACAAATAATTCCAGAGTTTGTTTTTTTTTAATGGTTATTATATTACTTACCAGTAAACTTGTTTAGTATGGTTAGCCAGTTCTTGATTTTTCATCTGGTTTTCAAGATAGAATTAAGATAGGATTTTCAAGATAGAATTAAAGTAGCTCAACCAGAAATAATGCCCGAGATTTTTTTGATGGTTTTTCATTGTGGTTTTCAAAATTAAGATCTTTTTAAGGTATCTAATGTGTGATATGTATCTAATTAACAGAAAAGAAGAGCAATGACATTCTAATTCTTTTGACTTTATGAAGCCTCATGAACAAATCTTTTGTTGCTGATTTTTCTTGCAGAAATGCATTCACAAAGCCTGAGTTGCCATTTTACTCCTCCAGATAAGAGCGCTGTGCTATTTATTGGTCTAGATATTAACTTTAATAACAATTAATTTCACTATTTGACAAGGCAATAGTGTGATTTACTTCATGTGCCTATGCAAGCAGAATATTTCTAGTACATCTGAAAGGTAGATAGCAATGAATTTTTTTTAATAGTCTGTGTTATTTTATTTAACAATCATTGGGATAAGGCACTTGGTGCAGTGTTCGACTCCATTGCATTTAGCCATTGGAAATATTGCCTGTCACTGCAAAGTGAATATTGATTGTGTATTGATTTTAGTGGGACTGACTTCAGATTCATTGATCTCAGTAGGATTTGGGCATTTCTGAAAATGCTACTTGTCATCTACCTACAAAGTTAAATGTCAAATTGGCTTAGAAAACTCTGCCTTTTGAACACTAATCTCATATTCTTAAAATTCAATGTAAGTTCCTGTGATTTAGGCAGTTTTGGAAGTCCAGTGCATCTGTCAGCTCATTTAGGGGGAGGACATACCTTTCCTGCTTTCCTAGACCTTGAACCCACGTAGCATAGGACCATACTTCTTCCATCTTCCACCAACAGAAATTATCTAGTATAGAACATGTTCTTTAGCCTATTATCTCGTCTACATACATAGTTTAAAAATCAGGTTTGGAAAACAGAGTTGTTATCACAGCACAAGTACCTACAAGTCAGTAGAAGCAGGCAAGCTTTCTATGTACATGCATGTAGGCCACTGGAAGTATGAAGTTTTAGCAATTATTTTAAACCTCTTCAAACTCTTTCGCATTTGGGGAAGAAAGAATGTACACCAGCAGCTTCACTTTGTTGGTATGTAGTGCTTTGGTAACTCACAGTAATCTGAGAATGTATTAGATCTTAAGGTAAAGAATCAAATCTAGATTCCAAATACTTTCAAAAGGTTTGCTTTGATCTAGAATTTGACCCAGTAATGATTTAAGGGTGTTTGGGAAAATTTAGAGGAATTTGTGAGTTCCAACTTCTAACATCCTAGAATCTGAAAATGTTTGAATCTTGCATCTCTACCCATCTTTACCCATTTGCAGGATTCCTTTTTAAGATGCATTATTTATTTATGTCACATAAAGCTAGCAGTCTGATGAAGAATGGAAAACAGCTGTGATATCTGGTTACTTTCTATGTTCTTTTATTTGTATGATAATATCAGAACAATAACATGTGCATGTGTTTGGTTTTGGATGTTAAGCATGTCTGTGTGCTAACATGCAATGAATTTTTGTTGCATTTCACAGCTCTGGTTGTGCGCAAATTGCAGCACAATATTGACAGATCAGCTAGTACTAGATCTAGACTGCACATCAGTTCAATAGTGAGGATGAGAAAACATCAGTAGTCCAGCTGGACTGTATTCACCATTTCAAAGTATTCGTATTTGATCAAACACTACAGAAGAAAGCACATCATATATACATGTCTTATTCTTGAGCTTTCACAATAAGAATTTTATGTTAATCTTTTCATTCTTGAGAAGTGAGCTCCAAGGGTCCCATACATGCAATTTTTCTCAGCAGGAAAGGAAAAGAGAGAGGGAACAATAATGAGGATACAAGCTGGTAAAAATGTTAAAAAGAAAATAAAGGGGTAGAGGGAAGGAGTTCACATTTCCGGGTTTCCGTGTTTCCTTTGGTAACACATGATAACTAAAATTCCCCCTGTGTCTTGATGGCTTCTCATGACCACAGTAGCCAATTGCTTGAAAAAACAAAAAAAAAACACAAATAAAAAAACTTCATAAAAAGAAATTAGCACATTTATTTATCTTTTTTCCTCTTCTTTTGCTGCCACTGAAGCCAACTTTCCTTTCCACTTGCCTGGAAGCAGCTGCACTTCCACTTTTTAATTGGAGAAGCAGTGCTGCTTCATATGAGTAGCATTGGCTTTTGGCAGCTTGAGATGTGTTAAATTCAGTCAAAATACCCATGAGCAGCAGTGAAATCAGACATTTTTTTTCTTCCCACTCATTACTTGTGAAACCTGAATCTTTTTCCAGGTAGCTAGTCCTTCAATTTTTAATTAACTTTTTAATATTTTTGCATTTAACAAAGTTAAGTTGAAGAAAAGTAGCATTTTATGTATAATATGAATTTGTGTAGATGAATGAGATTATTTTGAGAAAACTTCTTATTTCCAACCTATCATCTTCCAGGCTGGTATGTCATTGTTATGAAATGTCATGTCTCTTTCTAGACTGTCTGAAACTGATTGACATAACTGGAGAGGATGCCTTGGAACTATTTCATGGGAGTTGAGGGCATTTGGAAAAAAACCTCACTTGTCTAAAAAATCACAGTTTGAAAGGGGGAAGGGAAATCATGTTTTTAGGCATGTAAGTCTTAAAAAACCTGTTTCATTTCCAATTCAAGATGATATTTCAAATTAGAGGAGGAAGCAGAATGCCCTTATTTCTCATTTTGATACTGCTTTCATGAATAAAATAGTGGATAAGTCTAGTCATTTGCTAAATTGAAAAATATTTAAATTGCCTAGAGAAAACAGGTTGCAAGATTTTGTCAAAGGCCTTGTGTCTGCTTTTATGAGCAACATCTCTGTACATCAATCTAAATATTCTACTCTGTAACCATTTAAGTTCGCAAGTCTTATATCTCTAACTAATGTTGAATAATGGAAAAGGGACTAGGAGAAAGAAGAAAAATCTCTGTCATGGATTTGGATGTTAAAAAAAAAACAACTGAAAAAGCAACATTAAATCATAAAACCTGTCTTGTTCATCTGATGTCAGAGGAACACGAGACTGGAATGGACAATGGAAGGGATGTAGTTTAAAGAGACATGGCTTTTTAATGATTTTTTTTAAAGTGTTGTCTGCTGCAACATCCTGCACTCAGCTTGGATGGCTCTTCTGTGATATATATCATAACTGTACAATCTTACCAATAGAATGTGTTGACAACCAGAAAGATTTAATTCTCAGAAAAAAATACTTTAAAATAGTGTGGAGAGATTGGGACACATGAATGGAAAGGGATTCTCACAGTGCCATCAAGCACAATGAGAAGGCATAGTAACGCACACAACTCGATAAGTGAGATGTAGTCAGATATCCTGTCACAAAGTGAAAGGGAAAATACAGATTGTGGTCAGCATGGAGTGCCTTGACTTAACACAGGGCAACCTCAAGCTTGAGTAGCTTTGAAGCTGCCTGTCTTTGGGAGAGGATGTGGAGTGATGAAGCTTGCATCTCCAGTCTGCTAGAACATCACTTGGCAAAATCAGTGTTGCTTTCTTCTGCAGATTAGGACTTCCATCCATGCATCAGAAAAGTACTCTTAGTGCTGTTCAGATCCTCTACATAAATACACACTTAAATAATTTATTGAAAAATATATTATGTACTTGTTATACAGGAACACTTTGGTTTGTCATTGAATATGTATAAGGCAAACATTTTCTCTTAAATGATTGCCTGTGGGTCTGCTTTGCTTTGTTGTACCAATTTGTATTTAGGACATGCTCCCCCGGAAAAAAAAAAAAAAGTCCAAGCTACAAAAACTAACAGACAAACAAAAAACTTTTATGGAAATGTATAGGAAGAGTGATTTCCTGGTAAAATACAAATTTGTACATTTTTCATTTTTTAATTTGCAATGCTAAAATTAATTAGTTGAATAGGACAGTGCTAGCGTGATTTTCATGTGTATGTATTTAAAGAGTCTCAGACCAGAATGCAAGGACAAGGTAGAACAGGGAAAAGGCAGAAGGGAAAAGATGTAGTTGTAGTCTTTATGACTAATATGTTAAATTCTTTTCTATTATAGCTGTAATAGCTCATGAGATCCAATGCATCTGCTATGGATATAAAGGATGTGAGGACTTTATCCACATACTTTTCAAACTGATGAAGGGAACTTTTGGGATTGTGTACATCAGTGTGCCTATTCCAGAGGACAAAGATAGATTTAGATTTCTGTACTAGAATAAGAGAACCTGGTTCCTTCTAGAATCAATAGCAGACTGTCATTATAAGGATGTAACATCAATGTTGTGTTTACCTCTCATTGAGTGTTTAAGGGGTCATAGGCTAACTGGTCCATCAGACCTTGAACTAATTGCTCAGGCTTATTTGATGCTTTCTTAAATTTCAAGTTAAGTACCCACTATTCATTCATCTTAGATAACACAGATGTCACAGGAGATAATCTCTCTATGTATATTTTTAGTACCTTTAAGCATATTCTTTAAAGGGAAGAACATTCAAGTTACAAGAGAAGACAGCTGGAGTGAGGCGCTTGGACTTATTTGTTCTTGGTGTAGCTGTGTCTTCAGCAAAATCTGTAAAACTCACTTTTGCTTCAGTGGGAATAGAGGCTGCCAAGCCAGAATGCTTGTCTGAAATCTGTTTTTTATGTCCGCCTTCAAGCGTCTCAGTTGAATTATAAAACAAAAACACCTCAATGCCCAACAGAAATGAACATAAAATGAGCAGAGTAACTCCGTGAGCCAGGATCTATTATTTATGAAGACATCTTTGATCAGGACAGCATATGCTAAAGGGAAGTGAGTTGAGGCTGAGGGTGAACTGGTGAGGCTTATAAGCACTTTTGCACTGATTTTCCCACCCAAGGTGGAAATTGCTGAGGGTGCAAATTTCTAAGCTAAGGCCAGCACACTCAGGCTCTGCAGACCTTAAAGAAATGAAGAAGTGCTTCAACTAGCATTACAGTAATTTCTCAGGCACAGTATTTTTAATTTCTGGCAACCGCATCTCCACTCAGAAATTCATAGGCAGCCAGTATAGGTTACTGAGCTCCCCAGTATTTGAAATCCTGCTGAAGCATTGGGTGGTATGTCAGAACATAGACGCCTTGTCCACTTGGATATCCAGATGATCCATAACTGGCCTTATATGGAGGGCTTAAGATAGTGTTGGTGCTGCATATAAAAAATAAATTTTGATGAAAATGTGCGGCCACAAAGCAGAGAATAGAATGAAACTTTTGGCAAATCAGAGAGGCCTCTAGAAATATCAGTCCACCACTTGCCTACAGAACAAGAAAATAAGTATGTGTGAAAGATTTGATGGCTGTTCTGCAACTGGCTTCTCCAGCATTTTCCACCAGGTGAAAAACCTGACTGTGAGACATTTCTCAGGTGCTCAATAAAACCTTTAAGAATCTTGTTTTGGAAGAACCGAAGCAGGAGTGAACTTGATTTTTTCCAGATGCTTGTCCAGACCTTTTGCCTTTTCTTTTGGTATACCCATATGCTGTTCACTTTTATACATTAATCTCAGATGTTAATTTCTTGCTCAGAAACAGTCTAAAAGAGCAAAAGATTTCTTGTGGTGGTGATGATCATGAAGTAGACTTAAATCAAGAGTGTTGTTTCCTCAAACTGATATTATTAATTTATATTCTTATGGTGTGGATTGGGTGTTAGCGGAATGCTTAAATACTGTTTTCTAAATCAGAGGCATGAGTTCATATCTTACTCTAGATCTGTGCCAAGGGTTGTTTCCGGTCAATGGACCTGTAAGCAATATTTGACTGCATCGTTCAGTCTGGTGAACCACATGCCTTCAGATGTTGACATCTACCTGTCACTCTTTTCTCTACTTTGGTTAGAGGAATTAGCATGCCTCAGCTACACTGTTGGACAAACTGCACTCATACCAGCCATATACTGTATCAAACTTTGAAATTTATACTTTTTTTCTGTAGGTATTTTAGCTTTCAAACAAGTATTTTTTTGTAGTTTAGTTACCAGTGAAGGAAAAGAAAAACAAAACCCCAGAATATGTGAAAAGGCAGCTTGGACTTGCCAGGGAGAGAGCATTCAGGGAAATGGCAAAAGTAACAGACTGCTAAGTCTCTGACATGCTTTCTATGTTGCATGTTTGTGCTGTAAGTCAAAGGAAAACCCCTTCAGTTTTCTTTACAATAAGTTCTCCACTACAAATCTATGCAGTAAGGAGGCAAATGCATCTCTTCATTGACATTTGGTAAATATGAGGCCCAACACAAAAAACAAAGAGATAGTTACAGAACATATTCTCTTTCGCACTGAGAAAAGGCTCAATTCAATCACTTCACTCAATATAAGTAGACATGTTCAAATGTAGATATTTTCTTACTCTTGGTCAGAAAATGTCAGTGTGGAAGACTGAACAGCGACTTAACATCGAGTTTCTTATGAAACTGAAGTAATCCATGACAGAAACTGTTCAGCTGTTGACTGAGGTTTACAAGAGGTCTGGTAGATCAAAGGAAACCATTTTTAGTTAGTAGAAGAGATAAAAGCAAAAATGACAAAGATCTTCAACAACCTTTCAGAAAATGATCTGCAGAATTTTTTTGAATGTTGGCAGCATCATATGAAGCTGTGCATTAACTTGGAAGGGAACTATTTTGAAGGTGATCATAGTTTATTTTCATATTTTTTTAAATAAAAAGAATTATAGGCATGGTCTCACTTTTTGTGTCAGACCTCATATACCTACCTGTATGCTGCTGAAAATCTGTCTTTAAACTCTTTATAGAAGCCAGTAGAAACCCATATTGTGGTTTGAAAGCTTCCCTGGTGTCCTAAGTGTTCTAACAAGCTGTACTCTAGACTCAACACTGAGCCTTTAGAAGGGTCCCACAACAATCTGATGCAAGCATTTCAAATGAAATACAGACTTACATTCTGTCCACATCCAAACTACTAGAAAATAACTTCACCGCTTCCTCCTGAGGTGTTTTTCCATTTCGGAATTTTCTATACTATTCATTGCCACCATGCCTGATCTTAATCTACAGCTGTTTACTGCGAAATGGAGGCATAGATAAGTGGCTTATTCAAGGTTGCACGGAAGTTCAAAGCAGCACTTTGAAACAAATTCAAGTCTTGGGAATTTTATGTGTTACTCATTAGGTTTTCCTCCCTCCCCTTACCTCTGAAAATGGAAACAGACCACAAACCCCATGCTTCTTAGAGCAAATTACCTGTTTTGTTATTCTGTCTTTCAACCTTTGCCATAAATTCCACTTCATTAACAGCTGCCAAAACACCTTGGTGAGCTGCACTGCTTGGGCTATAAAATGTGTCAGGTGAGTAAGCAGAAGAATCTTTTTATCCACAGCTATGCAAAAGAGCAGGATCAGGCGACATGAATTGTCATGAATCCTAATGAATGCAAGTTTTTGGTTCATTGTTTTATGGGGCTTTTTTTCTTATCTGCTTACCACTGTATCAAAGTGGCAGTAGTCTCTCACTACATACTGTGGCAAAGGGTTTTGCACTCTCTGCTAGTGGATGATGATTTCAGATGGACAGCCTGTGTAGCATAACAGGTTAAATCCCATCTGGATTAAGTTTTTTGTCTCAGCCCATCTGCAGATCATTATTGCTGAGTGTGACAAAGGAAACACCTGAGCAGGAAAGCAGAGCAGTGTGCAGAGTTCACAGGCAGGTGTTGTGGTCTAGGGAACAGGTTGAGTTCTGGAGGACACTTGGAAATCCTCAACCACTAACCTTTTTAGCAAAGTTTGGCTATGGACCTTCTGTGCTGTACTCTGATAACCTAAGTGTCAAATGCAGCAAGAGGGGAGAGAAGTTGAACTTCCAAGGAGAATACAAGAAAATGAAAGAATCCTCCTGTTTTGAAAGGGTATATGATAGTTAGATCCTGAAGTATTTGAAATGGAGTTGAAGATACTCATTTGGAGAATGAAGTTTGTCCTGTTTTGATATCTCAAAAGTAGTAAGGTACTACAACTGTGTTCAAGTGATGTTTGTTCTGGTCTTTTGGTGGTCCAGTTTCACAGAATTGGGGCTAATAAAGACCTTTTTAAAAGAATACTTGCAGCTTTCCATAGGAATATGAAGAGATGCTGAGAAATGAACATTCACCAGTTCCACACAGCTGTTATTTACAAAAAGAGATAAACACCTTCCTTCATTGAGAGGTTATATTTGCAACTTTTTTTATCAAGACACTTGCGAGAAAATGCAGTTTGTGGCTGAATGCATCAGAGAGAGCTGAAAGGGCAGATGAGAGAGCAGAAATTTAGAAGGCAGCAGGCAACAGGCATAGCTGAAGAACAAGATCATGGCTTCTGTTCATGCTGAGAGGTGAGCTAAGCAGAGCCCTGGCAGGCTGTGCACTTCTTTTGCACCTGGGTTCAGATATTTTGCACTGTTATTGTTTTGGGAAAGTTTGACTTCTCAGAAAGCTGTATATAAAAAGAGGTATGATAGGATTCATAGTCACAGGCTTGGAGGAATGGTATTAGTTCAAAGCACCTTCAAGCAAATGGGAAAGTTTAAGCCACAGTTTACCATTTTCTTTTTAAATTTTATTTTACTTGCTTGAATTTTTCAGGGTTCACAACATCTAAAATCCAGTGCAAGAAAACCACTCTCCTTCCAAAACACTGTGGCTTTGTTGAGGTCACAACAGGTCTCTCTTCTTTTGTTTCATTCATCTCTGTACACTGTAATAAGAATACATCCATGTTTTTATTCCTCTCCTAGTGAGGCGGGGGAAACAAGACAAATAAAGGCATTACCACGGGCAATAGATAATGGAACACTGACCTAGGTGTATGTTTAGCTAAATTAAAGAAAGGGAATGTGAGTGAGATAAACAAACATCTGGCAAGACGGCTACTGATTTTCCCCACCAGTAACATCTCTTGAAAGCTACTATCAGCAGCACTCAAAGCTCTTTGATCTGAGAAAAGACAAGGCAGAGTGCATTGCTTCTTCATGCTCATAAGCAGTTTTCCCTCAGAGGCTACTGTGTGATCTACTGTTCATAAAGCTGTTTGAATATGAACAGCAGGAATTGGGTGAAGTAACATTTCTACTAAAGCACCTCAAATACCTTGGGTTCAAAATATTAAATTGTGCTTGACTATTGCTGAACTACTCTTCCACTTATCAGTGTTAGAAAAGGGACAGCAGGAGAGAACTGAAGGAGAAAATAGGCTGGGACAGAATAAGTACTGTGAGGAAAGAGATGAACAAATAAACAGTGACAAGAAGAGGAAAGAATTGAAACCTAATATAGAAAAAAATAACACAAGGGGAATGTGGTCTTCAAGACTATCTGGAGCAGGCTAGCTATTATTTCAAAATATTCTGCTACTCCTGAAAGCACAAACTTCAGAATTATCTTTTAAATAAAAGTGAAAAAGAAAAAAAAGTATGATAAATCATTTTCACTTTTACAAATAAATAAACAAATGTGGACTCATGGAATTAAAAGTCAGTGAGATTCACTTCCTCTACAGAAAAAATACAAACATCCAACAGCCTCCTGTGAGTATCTACAAGAGAGCAGAGCAATAAAGAACAGAGTGGAGGTGAAAAAACATGGTAAATAACCCATTACAGAAGTAAATTACGGTTAATAGGCCTTCTGGATAACGCAAAGAAATAGGTATCATGGATCTTGACTTTAGTAAGGTTTTTGAGACTGTCTGACATGATATTCGACAAAAATAAGTGAAGAATACATTACCAGAATGTAACTGCTTGGGAAACTGTACAGAAAAACTAGTTATCACTGTCTGACTAGAAGGATGGATTCTTCAAGTTCTTTCTTGGGTCCACTGTTATTAATTAATTTAATTAAAATCTTAGATGGTAGAACAATAAACCTGCAGATGATACCAAGCCAAGAAGAGTGGCAAAGACTTTGGAGGACAACAATTCCAGAGGATCTTGACAAAATGGGGAAATGTTCTAAAGCAAAGAGGGTGCCACTCAGTGTGGAGAGCAAGGTGGCATGCTCAGGGCTGAGATGTGAGCTGCAAGACGGCAGGGTGGATGGCGAATCAGCCGTTCTTCACAAAAGGAGCTGGAGGCCAGAGCAAGCATAAAACAAACATCAGTTGGGAACTTCAGGCTGTTGCCACAAACCCAAACATCATATTGGTTTGTATAAATGATGTTGCCACATGTAGGAAACATGAAATAGTCCTACTTTCTCACCACAGCTTGGACCACTGTGTCCAGTCTGGGGCACTGCATTTTAAGAAAGATGCAAATCAGCTGGAAAGAATCCGAGGAGAAGAGCAAGAGTGGTTGAGGGTCTGGAAAACATGACCTGTGTGGAAAGACTGAAAGCAATGGTGTTGTTTAGTCTGGAGAGGCAAACTGAAGGGATGTATGATAAGTCTTCAGATGTTTAAAAGGTAGCTGCAAAGAAGAGAGTGATAAACTAGTGTAGATGTCCAAAGAAGTAATGGGCTTAACTTCCAGGAAAAGAGATTAAAGGTAGACACTAGGAAATGTTTTCTGTGATAGTAATAGTATTGATTGGTTAGGAAGCCTATACTAACTCCACCGTATGAAGGTTGATAAACAGGATGGATAAACATCTATCAAGAATAATTTAGGAACAGCTGATCCTGACTTGGTGGAGGGGATGGCCTAAATGATCCCTTGAGATGCCTTCCAGGCCTTTTTCTACAACATTATGATCAATGGGTAGAAGAAAGCTATAGGTTTAAATGAACTAGTGCAGGTGGTACAGAAAAGAATCTGAAACTAAAATATTCAATCACAGAATTTACAAAATTTCAATCTGTGCACTACCTTCCATTCCTTAAAATAAGATGTTTTCATAGGATAGGGACAGATCTCATACCCACTTAACATTTCAGGCACAGTAGAATTTGGGGATGTAACTCCTATGTTGGACTGCATAAACTAACTTCTGTGCAAAGTTAGGAGGTCTTAGGTCCTCCAAATGGGATATTCCTTAACAACTCTTCTCTTTTTTTCTTTTTTCCTTTCCTTGGTAGTGAGATAGTTGTGTTGAATGAAATATACTTCTGGAAAAGTCAGGACTGATATGAATGAGGTTACTTACCAATATGTAGATCTTCAAATTTGATTCCAAAGCAGGATTTGTTTCAAATTATAGGTCTAAACATAGTTGGAACACTTTTCATTTGATCCACCTTCTTAACAAAGATAGTTTGTAATAGTTATTTTATCAAAAAGCCCTCTAGATATGTGACCATCATTCTGTATCTTTACCTGTCCTTCTGATTCTTTATTTCCTTGGCATGTCCTGAAAGCTTTAAATAAGCTCCACATTGTGTATGCTAGTAATCATCTGACCAACGTAAATGGTTTTTTGTGAATATTATGCAAGCTTTTTCAGAATTTTCATAAGTCTACTAGTTGGCATTGACTCAAAGTCGTTTGATCCTTAGAAAAAATCCTAGATCCATAAATTTACTGAAATTTGTAGAAATGCAACACACATAGTTCCAGCAAATTCAAATCCCTGCAAATGACTGCATGCTACAGATCTCAACGTATGGCTCATGTTGGGTGCTTGTGAAATACATCTATCAGCAACAGACAGTTACCTTAAAAGAGATCTACATCCAGGTAGATGGTTTATAGACTGTCAGACCACACTGCTGGTTTAGATTTGAGGAATTACTTTGGAAGAACAAGGTGGGTTCTATTTTTGACATTTCAGCAATGAGACCACTTGTACATTATGACCCAATTTGATTTACTGTAAGAAAATAAGAGTGCTGTAATTTGTAAAAGACATTTATTACATGAGTCAAAAAAAGAAAAAAAAGGGGAGGGAAGGGGGAGAGAAAGCAGCTTAACGTCTCTGTCCATCCCCATCTGGTTTTATTTTAATCTCACTCTAGTCACATATGAAATTTTGCTTAGCTGTCTTCATTTTCTTAGTCAATCTTGATTAATGGCCTTCAAAGTAAAAATAATTGGCCTGCATCAGGCTTGTTTTATAACTCTTGTTCACAAAGAATGTGAAAGGCTGGAAAATGAGCCTAAACAGAAGGAATGCATTACGTTAGCCTTTGAGAAAGAGCAGTCCTCCAGTTGTGTTTCAATGTGTATTTTTATAACAGGCGCCTCCTTGACTGTCCATGATATTGCAGATACACAGTGCCAAAAGCTTTTGTATACTTCATCAGGCTGACCATGTCACCTCGCAATCTCCCAGCAGCCAGAGGCAGAGCCGACCCCCACTGAACAGAGCGCCTTGACACGCACTCATGGAGCCAATGTGGGCTGTACAACGTGCAGTGGGTGCTCTGAGAAACTGAAGGGATGTTTTTGTACAAGTCAAGTGCTCTTTGACTGCTCTGCCCCTGCTTTTAAACTCTAAGAGAGTTACCATGCAATTTAGGGAGCGTGAGGTCTCATTGGAGCACAGGAGAACAGCCACATATTGATTTTAACTGGGATGAATGTGGCCCTCCAGTGAATGCAGTCCTAGTAGAGCAACCCACCAAAATGATTATAAATGTGATATTTTAAAAATCTTTTATGTGATAAAAGATTGCACCAATTTACTGAGCCTAATTTATATTTAAATATACAGGATATACGCTCATTTTTAAGGAAAAACCCCACCCTTTTTCTTTGGCATATCAGGAAAGGACCTGATGTGGGAAGTTTGTTTCTGTTGGGACAAGTATTGTTTCAAACTTCTTTTCTTGCTGTCAACAAGTTAAGGAGATTCCTTTGTGTAATGCACAAAATGGGTGCATATTTACAGCAAGATTCAGTATTATGTACCACTTACCAAAATGAAATCAGCTTACTGCTACACGTCTTATGGGTGAAAACAATTAGATGTTAACCAAAGAGAAAGAAAAGTTCTTCATTTGAATTATTTATGTTAATTTAGGAATATGTGAGCAACCCATGACAGTTCTGTGAAATTGGCATACCATATACTTATTTCCTTGTACAGTTTTGAAATAGGAACGGTTTATGCTTTTCCTGATGCTTTTCATGTAACAGCCTCAACATATGAACTGAACTTCCATTAAGCTTCCTAAGATTTCTCTGGAGTATGCATGTGATATACTTACGATACTTTTGCCAGATATGGCTGGATCTAAACTTGGTCTGGAGATGAACACTTTTCCCAGAGTAGCTAAGACCAGCTGCTGAGTCCTGTATCTTCTCCCAGAAAGGCAAGCCGGGGTTGCACAGATGGTATTTTCATGTCAGTGCAGATCAAACCGAACATTAACCTCATGGCATGGACAAAAATCAATCTGCAGGGCTGCCTGTATTCAACAGGAGAGGAATGCATATGTTCTTCTTTTCAGAAAGTGGCATACAAAATACAGATATCAAGAGATCCCATTTCCTGCACTCCAGCATTTTCTGTGCTGTTCTTTTAAGTAGTTACTGACGTATTGTTAGCCAGACATCTGACCTTCACCAAAGCACAGCCTCACTGTGATGCTCCTCCTTGTTGATGCCTCACTGGCTTTTGGAAATTTGGTTTTACAGTGCCTCCTTTTAGACCCAGGCCATGTAGCCTACATTGATGTAAGGTCCATGAAGAGCAGAGAGAAATCCACCATGTTCCTTCCCCTTACTGGAATGTGTCTGATTCTTCAGCTGTAGCGTCTGCTCAATCCCTGAAATCTTTTCTTCAAGAGACTTTTGAATCTACCTGAGAACTGGAGGAGACCTTTGCCAGGAATACACTTGAGAAAATGTCACCAGCTGGAGAAACAATAATATAAACTCCATAATGTTTAAAGCTTTAAAATTAGGGCAGTGACCTCTTATTCCATGGGCATATTTTTCAAGGGTTGATCACTCACACTGTCAAAAGCTTTAGTTTATACCTTATTCAGCTTTGTCTTAGGCTATATTATGCCACCGTTCCATTAGGACATTATTAGGATGCATATATCTAGATGAATCTTCTGTGGCAAGCTCTTATAGCAGCTGTATTTTCCACATAGGAGAGATGAGAAACTGCAGACCTGAGATAGGTACTGGCAGCCTTAAAGTGACAATCTGTGTAATTGATCCCTTCCTTGCACTCCATTAAGTCTTCTTAGTGTCCACCATGGAACCTCCTCTGTTCATTCCTGTGATGTATGTGTGGTTGCATGCTGTGCAGGAACACTTTGCAGACTCATATGCTAAGCACAAGTGTCTTGTAAGGTTTGAAATAAGAAGGGAATAGAAATGCCAGAGAAAAGTAACGTGTCATTTGCTATGTCTGCACAATATTTATCTGAAGATGCAAAATAAATATCTAATTATTGATGTGGAAAAAGAGGAATTGCCATGCAAAAATCTCTGGGAGAGTGCTCAAAGGCTATTCCAGTTCTTTATTTTTATTCTCCGAATGAGAGCTTCCCAGGAAAGGCTATCTGAAGGAAGCTGGTGCATAATGAGGAATTTTGAGATTCATATGCATATTTTCACATAATTTCACAAATCCAATGTGGTACATGAAGCTGCGATAGAAGTGGGCAAGAGAACAGTGAAAATATGGCCATTAAGTATTGTACAGTTTATAAATTAAATTTGTTTCTTTTTCACTTTTTTTTTCCATTCTAATTGGCATATCTTCCTTTCTGGAAATTGATTTTTCAGTTCAAAGCAGCGTTCAAAGGAAAACAAAAGAAGAAGCTGAAGACATTTTGAACCCATTTACATACTTCTAAAGAAATAATCTACTTTTTCAGAGAAAACAAGAAACAAGTATTTACATTTCCTTACCTCGAAAGAAATTGTAAAAAATTTAACACTTTCATCCAGTTTTACTTAAGGCAACATTTCTTTTTTTGCTGTAAGAAGTCAGCACTTTTTTGCATCTGTCTTATAGGACATATGCATCTAAAATTCACAGATAAGTGCATGAGATGTGTAGGTATGTACTTCGTATACTTTCAGCTGTTTGACTTAGGAGTTGGCCCTGCCCTTCTCTTTGATGACCAAAACTTTTTGAATTATTAAAACCTAAGGATTTCAGTTTTGTAGTGCTGATATACTTACCTATGAGTGAGCATTGGACTATGTAAACATTGTACCGTTGCCAAACAGCCTGTGACATGCAGTCATTTCTAGTTCATTTAAGGTTCAGAAATGAAATCTCCTTCATGCTAACAGTATATAATTCACCTCATACAATTTAAATTGTTAGTATTGCAGCTTATGGTGTTGTTGATGTAAAACGTCATAGCATGATGCCCACCTTGGACAGGAACAAATATTAATCTGAAACTGTTTCTGTTAGTTGCTCAGGCTGAACCCTGCCATGCGAAACGCATTTGTTTGTTTGTCGTCTAAGATTTAGGATTGCACATTGTCTTTATCCATAATAAACATTTTGTTATATACAGTATACCAATTATTGTTGAACTGAAGTGTTTTTCTAGCCCCAGTGGCATACTGGAAATTATACTTGAAACTACATAATATTCTTGGAAAGGGAATATAGACTTAGTAAAGAACATCATCATTTTGCTATAATGATAACGTACCTATTTACATAATGATAATGTACATATTTACTGCCAAACATGTTTGTTCTGCATTAGTGCTGATAGCGTGGCAGGGAAAATTGCAAAATGGAACTTTGATTTGTGCCTGGTGGCTGTTGTCTTGCAAGGGAGTGAAGAAGGACGAACAGGCAATGGGGTATTTCTGAAACAAAAACGAGTAACACTAGGCTCGCATTGTGTATAAGATCAAATCTGCACATGCCCATTTGCTTTCCTTTCTTCTTTTTTTCTGGGGGACCTTGTCTCTTAAATAAGTGAAAATCCTTTGTGAGATTCCTGGCAGCAGGCATCAAAAAGATGCTAAAAGTCTATGTTAGCAGCGTGCTTTCTCTTTGAACACATTCTCAAGTAATGCCACTGTTGGAATCATTTAATCTGAGAGATGAAAAAAAAAAATCTACATTTTTGGTTTCATTTCAAAACCTGTAAATCTCTGTATACATCTAAAGAAGCGGGAAATCTTACACTTGGAGGAGACAGAAAAAAAGTTGGGAGACACTTTTTGGTGAGCTGTCATATGTTTTCTGAACTTTTTGTAATAGGAAGAAGTCTCTAAAGAGCCCTTTTCTTCACTCTTCTAACAAAGGCATGTCCCAGTTTATTAAAAAATCATACACAACAATGCTGCCTGCCAGGTTTTATAGCCCTAATGAAAATTTGGTCCAGAGCACAAAAAATATCTGGAAAAATGCCTGAAATTTCCCTGTCGCAGATGTTTCAACAGAAGGTGCTTGCATGCCATTCGTTAATATAATGCCATACGGGACTCGGTATGACCACTGCAATAACCAGTAAGTAACACACGCAGTGTGCGCATCGCTGCGCCAAATTCTCCGTCTGTTGTGTGGGGCTTGTATCCTGTGGATTGAGACGTACCTTGATGAAACTGTATTGTCATTGAATGATAATATTTGTGGATCACTCTGCTAGAAAACATCCTATCAAGAATGTGGGAGGTCTGTGTAAAGAGTCGGTGCAGCTTATTGGCATTGCAGTCAGTTAGGAAGGATGGAAATATCACTACTTATGCACCTTTTTTAGCCTGTCTTTCAGATGCCAATTTACAGGAGCAGCACTCCAGATATTAAAGCACTTTCTCTTTGAGAGAGGTTGTTGAATTTTAATCTCAGGCATTATGTAATTAAAAGGGGCATGTGAAATACAGTAATTATCAATACAGTGGAAAAAAATTAAACAGACATAATGTTCTCCCAAGATAATTATTTTTTATTTGGTAAGTTTAAAAGAGGAATGGACTGAAAGGAAACAGGAAAACAAAATCCTGAAGTACACTGCACTCCATCAGCCCAAATTTTGCATCCTGAAAGGCAGAGAAGCATCTAAATAACCAACTACAAAAATTCTTCTGTGTACACTGGTGAATACTGTCTTCTGCTCTTGGGAGGGAAGCTGTGGAGTGCACTGCTTTGATTTGTGTATGTCTGAGGGGAGTGATGTGGACTTTTCCTACTAGTAAAGGTGGGAATTATGTGTACAAATCATTCACACTGTGCTAAGAATGTATGAGTGCTTCTCATGGATCAAACCAACATCCTTAGGAACACTTCACCAAGAGTTAAATCTGCTAATGACAAAGGATTTGAGAGGTTTTTATTATTTATTTTCTTCCTCTCTGTTCGACCCTTAGCAAGTTTGCAGACAACACTAAGCTGGGTGGAAGTGTCGATCTGCTGGAGGGTAGGGAGGCTCTGCAAAGGGATCTCAACAGGCTGGACCGCTGGGCTGAGACCAGTGGCATGAGCTTTAACAAGGCCAAGTGCCAGGTCCTGCACTTGGGGCACAACAACCCTATGCAGTGCTACAGACTAGGAGAAGTCTGTCTAGAAAGCTGCCTGGAGGAGAGGGACCTGGGAGTGTTGTTTAACAGCCGACTGAACATGAGCGAGCAGTGTGCCCAGGTGGCCAAGAAGGCCAATGGCATCTTGGCTTGTATCAGAAACGGTGTGACCAGCAGGTCCAGGGAGGTTATTCTCCCTCTGTACTCGACACTGGTGAGACCGCTCCTTGAACACTGTGTTCAGTTCTGGGCCCCTCACCACAAGAAGGATGTTGAGGCTCTGGTGCGAGTCCAGAGAAGAGCAACAAAGCTGGTGAAGGGGCTGGAGAACAGGCCTTACGAGGAACGGCTGAGAGAGCTGGGGTTGTTTAGCCTGGAGAAGAGGAGGCTGAGGGGTGACCTCATTGCTCTCTACAACTACCTGAAAGGACGTTGTAGAGAGGAGGGTGCTGGCCTCTTCTCCCAAGTGACAGGGGACAGGACAAGAGGGAATGGCCTCAAGCTCTGCCAGGGGAGGTTTAGGCTGGACATTAGGAAAAAATTCTTCACAGAAAGGGTCATTGGGCACTGGAACAGGCTGCCCAGGGAGGTGGTTGAATCCCCTTCCCTGGAGGTGTTTAAGGCACGGGTGGAGGAGGTGCTAAGGGGCATGGTTTAGTGTTTGATAGGAATGGTTGGACTCGATGATCCTGTGGGTCTCTTCCAACCTGCTTATTCTGTGATTCTGTGATTTCCTGGACAGTTTGCCATTTCTTTTATGCAATAATGATCAAAGCAGGAAAAAGTGTTGAGTCTGACTTGCCTAGAATTTGAATTTGGGTTCAAGGTTGAATAAGGGCTAACATTCAACAGAAATAAGGCTTTTCCCATTGGCTAAGAGAATCACTAAGGTACCATAAGGTTATGTTAACCGTGTTTCTCAGAGAATTCAATGATCTGGAAATGATCCGGAAAATCTTCATGGCTTTGACACAGAAGCAAAATCACTGAAACAAATACAGGGCCTGGGTTGAGAAGCTACATTCAGAGGACTTCAGTTTACACTTTATATGAAAGGCAAGGCTTTGCTCTGTAGTGGTCCTACTAAAGTAATATCCCACTCCAGTAAATTCACTTAGGCTATTTATGCTTTTTCATTTCCATCATTTTAAGAACTACTTCTTTTCTAAGATAGAGCTAAATATAGATATTTCCTTGAATGTGTAAACCATCATGAGTAGGAGTAGAAGTGATATCTCCAGACAAATGGAGATCACTATCTCATAATAAAGATTGTACATTTTGTTTGCTAAGCACTATTTAAAGGGCAGTGCTATTGTTTCTTTATCATTTTATTTTATATGTGATTTCATACATAACTTTTCATTCATAATCCAAACCTTAGACCCTCAGATTATGTTTCTGCCAGTGGGCTTTCATGATGTTATGGATTCAGAATACCCAGGACATTCCTACTTAGGAGATTCCTATTCAATCTACCTTTAACTTTGCCATAGCCAAGATCACAGTTGGATTCACTGCTGCTGCCAGGGAAGGAAGAGTTAGGGTGCATCCGGTTTTGGCTCCTCACAAAGTCACCAGCTGCCCCTGCTGTGATCTTGGCAGCAGAAAGGACCAGGCAGCCCAACTCTGTTACTGGTCTCCATTCCCAGTTCTGTTCCTTTGAACCATTCTTCCTGTGACAAGAGTGCCCCAATTCTTCTCAAGTTTGTGCCATGCTAATGTTCAAAGACCTTGAGTCTGCTTTGCAATAAGGTTTCTAGAGTTTCAGGTATATCAAATTCAGAGTGTTCCTGGTACATCTGCATGAAAATTACATAAAAGGCAACATACTGTCATCACTTGGACAGTTTGCCTGATGTTGTCTCAGTAATAGTGGGCAAGCAAGGCACAGGGAATTGCCTGTAAAGCCTCTGCAAACTGAACCTCAAGAAACTTGCAAACAAAACGTAATTGTATGAATGGAAAAAATTATCTAGGTTTCCTTTGATCTGGGAAGAGATCGGCATTATTAGAATGGGCTAGCTGCAGTAAGGCAATGGTATCTCTTGGCTGTAAAATCATTATTATCTATTTTCCCCTGATATAGAACTGATTGAATTTGCAAATCAAGTTTCCCTGCATTGCATAAACTTTTTTCTGGAAGTTAAAGTATGGGGAGTTGGAATAGGAGGAGGAAAAGAGAAGAAAAGAATGGGAAGCATCTTTATTAATGCCTACCAAACTGAATAATGCTGAGGGCTGTGTTCTATCCTAGTGTCTCAGAAAATAGGTCTGCTGTTTTTTCCCATAAGCATGTATTTATTTGTAATTTGTTTTGCTTTTTGCAAGATTTCTTTTTGCCTTTGTAAGCGCACACCTGCTCTATTTTCTCACTGGTTTCAACAGTCCTTTCTATATTGCCTCTGGAAGTAAGTACTTTTCTTCAGGTGTTTTAATGAACTTGGATGGTATTAAAAGATCAGAGGAATCAGAGCTAGACACCCCAGCCCCTAGGGAATTCCTTGCCAAGCAGGATGATATTCCTACCCAAACCTGTGGAGCCACTAAAGGCATCCTCAGTTTCTAACACTGTTTGCAACTAAACTGGTCAAGAACCTGGAAATGATCCACTATGAAATTAAGTCCCCTTTGTGGCAGAATACAAACACCCCAAGGTGACAAATCTGGCAGCTACAAGAATTGGAAAATGCTGTTGCAGGAGCCCTGCCCAACTTGGGCTTTTTTCCCCAGGTGTGTAAGGGCAAGGGCAGAACCATGCCCAGGATGTCCCTGTCCTTTGAGAGCTGGCAGCTATCATATACCACCTTGTGAATGCACTTTGGAGGATAACTCCAAATATGTTGGATGAGTAAGAGTAAGCTCGGGTGGGAGGAGGTCTCATTGCTCTTTCATTCTTCCTTCTGCCCTGGCTGGCTCTTGTAGTGTGACCCACCAGGAAGAGGCAAAATCTTCACATAAAGTACGACATTTCCAACCTGACTGAGAAAAAGAAGACCCAGACACCTCCCAAAGAAGCTTTCTGTGATCAGAGATGTTAAGGTCACACACCAAACCATAGTCTTTACTCTCTTCTCAAATTCAGGTTACAGAGGTTGAGAACATTTCTGATTTGTTGATTGTTTTTCTCTCTGGAATTAATTTCCCCCCTAGTGTCTCTTCCACTCATTTAAATTTTTTTATTATCATACACAGCTTTTAATTGGGATAAGGCAGTGCAGTTCTCAAGATGTTCCTTACTGTGCCTGGCTTGGCTTTGCTGTTTCTAGGGTGAATGAGTCTCCTAAATCTTCTATGCTTTTCTTTGGTACTTTTGTATTGCTGATATGTAGATTTTCATGGATGTTTCTTATTGGAGTCTTTTGCACACACTTGGTGTGCATTTGTGCTTGTGTAAGAGAGCAAGACAAGGAAAGAGTAAGGGGGGGCTGGTTCCATTCATTAACCCTGAGATTACCATTAGATTTGTAAAGTCACAGGTTACTGTTAATCCACAAAACAAAATATTTACTCTGTGGAAGCAGTTTTCTCAGATATACTGTGGCAAAATCCCTGAGTCATTTTGACACATCATAATTCATTTGCTGGAAGTCCATTTTGTACATAAGAATTATCAAATACACACTGCAAATTTCCAGTTTTATAAGACACTCATCTTCAAGTGTACAAAGAATCTCATCCATCTCTTTGCTAGTGCAAGACTGTTCATTTTAGGGTAATCAATAGGGTCCTACAGCATTCAAGATACAACAATTTCACTATTTATTATGAAACTGGAGATGAGAACATTTATAATTTTTTTTATTCCATTTCATCTACCCAGTACTCAAAAAGTCCACAAAATTTTTTTTTGTGCTTGTATCTTGCCTACTTCATTCATTGCACCCCCCAAAAAATTTTTTAGAGCTCTACATCATAGTTCAGAACTTCCATCTGCAAGAATGTCTTATTTTTCTACCTACAGGTGGCCAACATTTCTAATTTAGTTCTAGCCAAACTAAACATTTGAGGCTGTTATTCTTTGAAAATAATCTTGAATGCAAAGGGTTTACTTTTTGGAAAAGAAATGACTGGCAAGGAAACTGAATAGCAAAAATGAAATTTGTTTTACCTTGTCAAATCACCAAAAACATTCTAGATTGGTACTGATCAGCCTTGTTTTTGTTCTGTGTATGACAATAGTAAAATCTTATTGGTATTGGTTATTATAAAATGGCCTTAAGGAAAAAGCACATCTTTAGGACTAGCTGATAATGATGTCATAACAAATTGTGTAATCAATTGCCATTAACCTTTATGTGTATTTTTCTTCCACTAGTTCATTTTATGTAATTTCTATTTCATAACTTCACTTCAGAGAATCTCAGTCCAGGCAGAAACTCTTTGGGAACTATATATTACTTATGTGCTATAGATCCAAGACCTTGGAGAGCATCAATTTTAGGTCATTATTCCTGAAATCATCTTGAAATGTCTTCTTTATTGCTCAAATCCTGGTACTGAAAGACTGACAACTGAGTGGTATGTATGGTGCAGCATGAGGATAAAAGCAATGGAAAAATAAACCTTTTGAATACAGTATATATGTATGTATAAGGTAGAAATATGAATAAATTCTGGCCCACAGGATAGTAAACAAGGACAGTGAAAGGTCGTATGCACTGTCCTAACAGTCAAGGGTTTTCATTTGCAGTTTTCCAGAAGATACTGTCGATCTGATCTAACAGTATTTACGTTATCCACTGACCATTTCATGTCTGGAAGGCAACAGATCTAAATTTCTCTGTTCATTTGTCTTTCCAAACATACAGTAATACAGCACATACAACTGCACAGCATATTTACCCCATCTGTATATTGTATTCCAACTTGCTGGCTAACAAATGGTATATACCACATATGATTTCAGAGTTAAAAAAGAATAGGAAAATCACACTTGTTAAAGAAATTTGTGCAGAACACTAAGAGTAATTTCTTAGTATTTCTGGACCTAGTGTAAGGTTGTACAGCTGTGTAAGCAAATCAAACATTTTTAAAAGTTTAATACTGTTTGATTGGTGGTGCTATAACTTAGCTAGCCTTAATTTATTTGCGAACGTTACTCCTCACTGACAAGAGCAGTTGATTTTGCATATATCTCCTAGAAGTGTGAGTTATATTCCACTGGAAAGAAACTTCAAGGCCTCAAGTCCAAGGCTTTTTTGTTGCAAGCCAGCAATGGACCATTGGAGCAAACCTTCTGTTTACCCTTCTTATTTACCTTCTTGAGGCAGCCATGCACCAACTTATCAGAGAGATCTTTTCGGTACACGTGCATTAACACTTCCCCTGCTGAAAACACGATAATGACTTCATACCATATTTATATCTTTTTTGTTTGTTTGTTTGTTTTTCTTCAGTGTCATCTTGTTATCTTGCAGTCATCCTGTGACCTGCTGACACCGCCAAGTCCCTCTCTTCTGTCGCTTCCTGCCTACAACTTCATATGTCCTAGCAAGATGTTGTCAGAAGCAGATGAGCTGCTCTGCATTCCAGGTCAAACTTACAGGATTCAAATCTGCATGAACGTTTTGGTTGTTGCTATGTGCATGCCTGCTTCCAGCTAGCTTCAAAGCTCACTAACCTTTCCCCACCATTTAGTTCCTGTGACTGTGTCCTAAAGAAGCACAAAAAGAGACGCCTTGAAGTATCTCTGTCCTCATATAAAAATGGAGGATGAGACTTTCTTGAAGAGGTGGAGAAGGTGTGCTTCACTTACTCCTGAGGAGTACTGTACCATAACTGACAATGTTTACCAGTGGAAACCAGCCACCCAGCACTGGCGAAGTCCCAAACTGTTCCTACTCCAACCAGCCACATGGCTTACTTGTCACTGACGGATTCGCAGTGTGTGTGCAGTGGATGACTAGTGGTGGCTTTGTGTTGCCAGGGCACGACGCCACAGAGCAGCATTTCCCCTCCGCATGGCCCCCATTTGCCTTTTTCCACATGATTATCACCCATCTGTTGCCCTCTGCCACGTGTGGGAGGGCAGCAGATGGGCCAGGAAACTGGAACACCAGAAAGCAAGTTCTTCAAAGAGGGAAGGAGAGAAAGCGTAAGGTTAGAAGAGTGATTTTCAGTCTAGCTTCAGGCAAAGGAGCACTCCATGAGTGGGTAACTCACCATCCATGGAAACCCCAAAAAGAGCAATTAGACCAAAAAGACACCAGTCAGAAGACGACGTTTAGTAAAAAATAAGGAAAAGGCTGGAGTCAGGAAGTTCTCTTTGAAGGTGTCAATCTGATTATTTATTCTTCCTGAAAGACAGAGAGAAGGCTTTCTCTTACTATGCCATGATTTTATAAAAAACAATCAGGCAAAGAATTAGTGCCTTTTGTTTCTTGCCTGCAGAACCATCAGTTTCATTGTTTGTTGCCTAACCTGTAAGGACCATGGTATTTATTTACATAACATATCATTGCAAACCCATGGCATAGGTTATCTGTAAAAAACACAGCTATTTCTCTGTATCTCCTCCAGTCTCCAGCTTTTGCTCTTTAGTTTAGAGGCTACATGATGTAGGGCAGAGAGCAAGGTGATCTCTACAAGTCATCACAGTGCCCTGGGCATTCAAAGTCTCTGATAGACTGGTAAGGAAAGTAACAGAGTGAAAGTTAAGTAAGCATTTCCTAACTAATACTTTCTTTATGTGCAGGAAAATGTCAATAACACAAATGTGTGTTGCTGATGTAACAGAGATCCTATGTGTAGTAACCAAGGCATTTTTCTTCATCAGTAATCCCACTGGATCCTACTGGATCAGATAATTGTTGACGTTCCCATAGCTCATAAATATCCTCTTAAAAATGTGTAGGCTTTCTCTTTTTGTTTATTTATTTTTTAGCTGACAGTATTAAGAATTATTTTGAAGGAATTTATGTTTTTAGCAGGGACAGCTTGTGAATCTGTATCCCTTTTATTTGTAGTTTTCAGTGTCATTCCATTTGATTCCAGTGAGAAATTAAAATTTATGATCTGATATATGCTGATGTTAGATGCTGATTAAATGAATATTTCAATGTCCTTCCAGCATCAGGTAGGAATAATGTATGCAACTCCCATACCTCCTCAGAAAGGAGTCTCATGAAGTTTTTCTCTGAGAAAAAGCAAACACTGTGCTCATCTTTGCCTTCACCTCTTTCACTTGCCCAGCCAAAATGATGATAGAGGTATAAAAAACTCATGGCTTTGACTAGTGTTTGTGAGTTTTCTTCCTAACTATCATGATTTCCTGAATTCCAGAATTTCCATAACTCTCTGGAGCTGAGCGTCACTGAGTTATGAAGAACTGAGTACTCATGAAGTGCTCAGACCATATGCAGTATTTCAGAAAATCAAATCTTCACTCAAGGGAAAGTAAATGTAAGGGGAAATTTTAATTATATTAGAGGGTGACTTAAGATACAGGTGCTAGAAATCTAATGACGAGTAAAAAGGAGTATTCAGTAGAAGAAAAGAAAGCAAAATTTTAATATGTTTGGAAACATCCCATTAAAATTAGTGATATTTTCTTGAATGGCTGTATGTGTGTGTTTATGATATTTGTATTTAATATTGATTAATGCCTAACACTTACTTGTGATTAGGGGCTGAGGATGCATCATGCATTTTCAGGTGCAAATGAACTGCATGTTACTTTCAAATAATATCAAGTGCTAAACTCGAAGTTTTCCCAGATTTACTCCTAAAAATCTGAGCAATAAGCTTTGTTCCTTCATGATTAGGAGTAAGCATAATGGAGCAATGCTGAATTACAACAGAGCTCTCTGGATGTGCCACTTGTCTAGGTGTTTTAGGGAGAGGGGAACAACAGGGAAGTCCTACATACAAGAGTAGAGTCTCTGAGTAGCCTGAATCTGGCAGAATAGTATTTAGAATTTGGGTCTTCCTTGTTCATGGCTAGTGGAAAACCAGTGTTCCAGTTCCAGCTGGAAAGCCTGGGTAGGAGCCAAAAGGAACATTTTCAGTGAAGTGCTGTTTCCAAATGTGTTGGCATTGGACCTGGAGGCTCCAGGGATAAGAAGTGGAGAAAGACATGAAGCAAACACTGGCAGTTGGCTGGGCTGGGGCCCTCATTTCTGATCTGTGGTCACTACAACTTGTTGACACAAACCAATTTTATAATGTTTTTGAAAAGTTTATCTTTTCCTCACCATATTCCACTGCAAAGAAAAATATTTTGAAACTCTGAAGGCCATGAGAAAGTAGAACTGCTGTCTTCTTCTCAGCTTCTCGAGTGATTTCTGGATCACATGGAAAGTCAGCCATGCTTCAGGCCATCTCACAACACAAGCCTGTGAGGTAACAAGAAAGTGTCCTGTCTCTTATCAGTGCTATGAAGAAAAAGAGAAATCTCTGGCTCCTTCCCATGCTTTGTAGTTAATAGAAATCTGTTCAGATGTTTGAATTTCGATGTAAATAATCCCCTCAGCTGCAATAGTCAAAAGAGTGGAAAATACAGGAGACTCTTTGGAGAGTTAACACCCAGTCCCTGTGAACATGAAGATGATTATTTTCCTCTACAAGGCTTTTTCACATGTGATAAGCTTGGCATGTTGCCTTGGTTAAGTGTCAAGCCCTGAATGTTTTTGCTTTTGCCCTGGTGGTCCTGAAGAGTTACTGGAATACTTGTTGGACCTGTTTTATATCACTCTGTGCACTGATAGTGACATTGAGAAGAAACAGGTAGAGGAGTGGAAGGGGGATCTGGATTTTCTCTTGTTCAATTCTGATAGCAGTCTCCCTGTCTACCCAGGCAGCCCTACAGCTTCTTTCAGTCTTTCTTTGGCTCCTTGACTGTGCTTTTTGCATTATTACATTGTAATCTCTTCTTGCTTTTTTTTCCCCTCTTGCTCCCAAGAGAGTTGTCAAAGCTCCTTATCTGTTGATGAATGAAAGGAATTTTTGTCTCCACTGCCTGGAACTGGTTAATGCAATTCTGGACAATACTGCTGGGTCACTGAGTCAAGTGAACGGCGAAAGTTTAAATACATAGAAAGATTTTGTATGGTGCCAGCTTGTACCGTCATCTGCAGATATTTTCTGCCATGCAAGGAAGTGAAAAAGACAAGAGTGAAGAGAGTTGTAAAGAGCTTCTAGAACTGAAGAATAAACATTACCAAATTCTGCAACTTAAATGTTGGCAGTGGGAATCTAAAAAGATATGCTTTAACATTTGCACTAAAAGGCATTTTCATTCTGTTGTTGGAACAATTTTTCTCATTACCGTTCATTAGAGTTTGATGCTAATCTTGTTGTTGTGTGTCTGGTGTGAGAAATGGTACTTCTGGCCAAATCCTGCTTCTCTGAATAAAGACAATAGACATTGTCTGTGAACAATACAAGACTGATTAGCAGCTATGCCCTTTGGCAGTGGCCCAGGTGTATAAGGTCCTGTGAGTTGAACGTCCATTGAAATGACACCTTTCAGAACTGAAATTTAAAGAAATCAGGAAATACTTACAAACTCTGAAACCTGAAGCCCAAGTTAATTTCTATTTTCAACACTTTTTGTAAGCTACAGTGTTGAAAACAATCCTGATCCTACCTTTGTTGAAGTTAGCTGGAAATGGGCTGTTGACTTCAGGAGGACAAATTCTACTTGTTTGCTATAGATACAGTACTGCTGCCTCCTAATCTTGGACTGACAGCTCTGTTTGGGACATAAAAATTTTTGTTTGAAGAAGTAGATAAAATGCATGTGTCAATGACTCCTGAACTCTGTAGTTCGTTGCTGTATCCATTATTAATAATGATTACTCATAGATTCTTGTGTTGACAACACTTCCACATGACCATATGTAGTCATAGAAAAATTCATGTATTTGTGCAGGAATGCGCATTACTCTGAGCAGTAGCTTCTTCCCAGCATTTGTACAAGGAAAGCTCTGCCTGGATAAACAAGAACAATGGGCAACCAGCAAGCAAGACCTCCTTTGAATGGAAAGTCTTGGCTTGCAGCTTTAGCCAGACTCCTTGAAGCCAGCAGTAGTCATCCCATAGATTGCAATGAGCTTTGTATCATGCCCTTTATTCAAGGGAGTGTTTGCAAATTGTCTTTTGCAGTATTCACCCAGCTGAAATCATACTGCAAGCATATTCATATGGTATATTCGCATAAATATGTGCTGTGATTCATAAACAAATTACATTTGCATCTGTTAGCTATGGCTGAGGAAATGACAATAAAGTAAATAACAAAACAAAAAGAGAGAAAAAAAAGTGACTATTGTGTGACAGTGAAAGGAAGAAATTCAACTACATTTCTTTATTTTCCCAGGTATTAGGTATCAAAGGATTAAAAGGTTCCCTTAGGCCTTTCAAAAGCATTCTACACAGAACAAACTGTTTAAATCCTGTAGACTTAAAATGACATTGTTTATTTTAGACCATCTCAGAAAAATGTTTCACATTAAGTCTTGCACTTCCAATCCCATCTTGTTTTTTCTCTAAAGCCTTTTTTGTAATTCTGAACTTCAGCTTGATAAACCAATATGAATAACAGCAGGATCCAACCCCAAATTTCAGGTTCTCCAATGACAGTTGAGGCATTGCAGTAAAAAATGCTCAAAAAGAAAGAGAAAAATCTTTCTTTGGTGTGTGCATGCACACACTCTGGAAAGGCCAATTTTAGCTTGAAGACAATAATTTTTATTTCTGTTTCCTTAGGAGTGTATCATTGTTTTTGTTTGGGTTTTTTAATTGTTAATTTATTTTTAATACTTTCTCCTTAGCTGAGAAAATGCCACCACTGGCATGTGAAAAACTGGCAGTAGATGTGACTAACGAAACACCATTAAATCATCCTCCTAGGTATGCCTATGCCAGGGCTTGTAGAGAACCAAGGAAGATCCTTGTAATCCACCCACCCAGGCAGGGTATGTCAATGCAATTCACTGAGCTGGCTTATGTGTGGTGTTGTAATGTTTTCTTCCCAAGCCATGAGCCAGGCTTTGAAATGCATTACATATTTTCCCTTGTTCTTGTTCTGAATCCTGTCCCCTCTGTACAGAGTATCTGTAAAAGCAGGAATTAGCATTCTCAAAGAAGGCTAATTATTTTGGATGCCCAATTAAAGACAAATCAAATGGACCTGATTTTTAGAAGGTGTTGATGTTGAGTGGATGCTAGGACATATTAAGACATCTCAGTTTAGGTTTCCAAAACCAGTCTTCGTTTCTTATAATTATATTCCAGGTTTATATAAGCCTTTGGTAGTAAGGGCAGAAGAAGCCTTCACCGTAATACGGATTCTCACAATGTAGTCAGAATCTGTGTGAAACCTCACGATGCCTGCCTTTGGTTCAAGAAATAAATGAAGTAATCATAAAAGCACATATCTGGGGAGTTTCAAACTATAGAATCATGCAGGCTTTGTACAGCTGGGTGCTCATAATCATTTATAGCACAAAACCCAGAAAGGTCCTTATTACTTTCCATATAATTTTTTATTTCTCTCCAAATATCAATGTTATATTGACTGTTAATCTGAAAAACCTCATTTAATGTCAGCTTGCTCACAGTTATGAAAATTCAGGTAATGTATTCCTGCTACTAATTGTATTTGAGAAAGTGTTATTAATTTCATATATCAAGTTCGTAGTGGCCATCTGTTCCCTCCGAACTGCTGCGTCTCCCTCCATCTGCCCTGTTTTTCTTCTGCTAATCGGGTGGCAAGGGCTCAGATGATTGGGAAGTTTCACTCTGACTTTTGATTTGTCACTCATCATCAAGCCAGCTGTGCATTTTTAAACAGACTCTTGCAACGGGTGGTGCTGAATTTAAATCTTAGTGTCTGAGTTTTTAAAAAACAAAAACTTTGTTTTTATAAAAAAATCAAAAAGAAGACAGATTGTATTTTCTACAGTGTAAAATGTGCTTTGCCGCCACTAATTCAGCTGCATCTGCACTCTCATGAATATAGATGAAGGTACATGTCCAGGATATTATTAGGGACTGTGGAGAGTGGGGAAGAATTTCAAGTGCCGTAAGACACCACAAGTTTCTAGCACTCAGGGCAGTGAGCAAGCATGTGTGATTCTTCTGGCTTCAGCTTACACTACACTGAAGTTATGATGTTAGTGCAGACCTTTAAGGCCAGACCTCAAAAGAAGTAAATGTTCACATGTCTAAATGGTGAAAATTATTAAAGAAAGTTAGAATGGCCTTTAAAAGTTTTTCCCTCTTTTCTTCCCCCTGAATCTAGCCACAGCAGTCAAGGGTTACTGATGATTGCTGAAAAATCTATAGAATCTATGTTTCCCATTGCAGTGAAATTCCTGTTTCACTGTCAGAAGAATTTGTGAACTATCAGACAGGAGCAGGATTTGAAGTCCTTGTGGATTCAAAATTCACAGAATACTCCAAGCACTCCATCTCAGGGGGTGGCTCATACATAGATGGTGCTGGGAACAGCGAGAGCTGAAGAATGTTAAAGCAGTCAGGCAAGACCCAGGCTGCACTGAGGAAGGTCGCTTTATAATTTTTGGAAGTAAAAGTAGTTAAAATTCTGAAGCAAAGCTTTTATCTCCTTTCCAAGATCCACACTGTCCTTAGCTATAATTATTCTAGATATCTCTGTTATCCATGCAAATGCTCAATTTGTTTTGACTCTTGTTGAGACCATTCAAACCTAAACTGAAAGGTTAAGTATTTATGCCTGGTACAGAGGGGTTATTTCAATAAATGATTGGATGAAATTAAAACAAAGGAGCTTAAAGCTGTACAAGAAGAAGAAATTCTCAGAAATGAGATGCATTAAATGAAGGAATAAAATTGTCATGGATATTATTGAAGCCTCACCACTTGGCCTATTTGAAACAAGAGCTGACAAAACACCCAAAAACATGTGGCAGTGGAAATGAGGTGAACTGCACAGTGTATTGGGCTCCTTCTATGTCAATCTTCTATTCTGCAATCTGATTTATGAAATCCAGACAGCACAAGGACATTTGCAACTAGGAATTCATCATAGTACCTGAGGCATATGATACTGTTTTACAACTCAGAGATGACATTTGATGGTTTCTCTTTGCAGAGGTTCATGAGAACATTTCCTCTTCTCTGTATTTATGAGAGGTCTGAAATAAAGTTCATGTGTGAGATCCTGTTTGTGTTAGGCAGAGACAAAAGAGATTTGCCAAATATACCACCTATTCTTTCAAGTGTATTCTCCACACAGAGACATACTTACCTTGGAGGTTTGGGGCAGTTCTCTACGGGAATAAGAACATTTTCTTTACTGGAAAGCATTTCTGTCAAAGACGCTTCTACATAAAGTTACATAAAATTTTATATATATCTATTGCAATATTAAAAATATTTCATTTGTGTTTGATTTTCCCATTTGAACAGTCCCAGGGCTCTGATAAAATTTAATCAAAATTGTCATGTTTCATCTGATTCTTAGACACTGCCAAGAGATACCATAATTATTACCTGATCCTGCAGTGAAAAATATAAGTACTGAGACACATGCTCAGAAGGTTTGAGAATCTAATCAAACATTTCACTTAGCTTGATAGCACAATCTGATAGGTAACTACTTCTACCTGGTTTCTATGGGTGGGAGCAGAAGAAGACAGGAGGAGGACGAAGACTGTCACAATGTCCTCTGTCTGACAATAGTACCAGGATTTTTGCAACTCTGTACGCATTCTTTCATTTAATATTATTCATGGTAAGTAAAGGTTTTATATGTCATTATCATGTGTTGTATTCACAAGTCACAGCATTTCTACATGCAGATGAACAGATAAACTTGTGTCATGTCATTTCCAGATAGACTTAATACACTTGTGGGTGTAACTGTGGAAACCATGTGCCATTTTGGGGAACTTTTCCAAGGTTATGTACCCACATTCTATATTGGCTGTGCGAGTTGAATCATTAATTAATTGAAAAATGAACCTAGTCACAGTTAAAGATTTGCAAGTTAGCAAGAACTCCTTTTAGGTTTCAACTCTTGCAAAAAGGGTACTGTAAGCTAAAACTTAAACTTGATTCTCTCTTATCAAATTGTTATATTACTAAGGACTATAAAAATATTTTGAAAGAAAATTCAGAAGCCAAAACAGAGTAAGAAGCTACCCAATTTTAGTAAGGATCATAATGCTGCTCCTTTAATAACCTTGTATTTTTCTGTTTGTCAAACTATACAGCTTTTCAATGCATCCAATGAACAGGTTTTATGTTTATGTATCTTAATGTTGATATAAAACCATGGAGGAAAGTCGTATGTTGTTTCCTGACTCATCTACAAGATGACATCTAACTTGTTCTTGGTCTTGAATTTTTCAGATTGTAATGTGTCTTTTGGAAGGACTTACATGTGTTCTTTTCTGCTGAAGTGGACTCCGTAATTGCCATTTTTAATAGCAGTGACAAAATATTTACCTGGCATCATTACTTTGACTGCAGTTCATGTGTAATCTTATTCTTCTGTTTATCACACAAACAACCCTAAATCATTTCAGTGTCATAGTAAGTAAAATAAAAGCTGGAGCAAGAACAATATCTCTTGTAAATGTTCCCAGCTCATTACACTCCAACACAGCAATACCTAGTTGTGCAAAAGAGGATTCTGTCTGTGTTTCAAAATCCAGCTAGAAGTGGCAGATACAATGATTACACAACATACTTACCGAACAAGTGAGATACAAAAGTAGACAGAAGCAGGAGTTGAAAGACCTCAGGCAAGAACATTTGCAATAAGATAAGCCATTATAGAGCACACTAACTCAAGCAAATCTTGTGGAAATTTTCAAAATAGGAAAGATGTACCATGGAGACACCCACATGTAAGCTATGACAGAGAAGGCAGTTTTGCTTTTTGTGCTTGACTTAGAATCTTCCAACAAAGGGGTTGCAGTACTCATCAAAGCATATTTGAAGGTGATTTGAATATAGATGGTGCCCAAGTAAAGAAGTTTAAAAAACAACGTATTTATTTTACTGCCAGATCCCGTATCAACCACACAATTGGTGCAATTATCCTAGCTAATTATTCTAAGTGGAACAGCACTCTAGATGAGAGGAGGCCAGTGTGTCACTGGTCTACCCTGAGGAGGTTTTGCTGCAACAGAAGAGGCATGCCGACATTCAGTGATGTCTTCTTGTCTTTGGGTCACTGAAAAATACCCAATAGGAAAGGATTCAGATTTTCACTGTGAGAAAAAGAAAACTGTGCAGAATTAACCAAACATTTCTAGCTCAACTGTGACTTTTCATTGTTCTTATCTATGATTTTTTGTTTCTGAATCTCCAAGGAACATGCTCAAGTGGAGATGGGGACTGGACAAGATCAAGCTACACCCTAACCCTTTCATAGTTACGTGGATAGGAGTTAGAATTTTAAAGAGATGTATCTAAATTCATTGAAGTCATAGAATCATAGAATAGTGTGGGTTGCAAGGGACCTTAAAATTCATCTAGTTCCAACCATTGGTATTCCCATGTCCCTTCCCCTGCTGCCAGGACCAATGCAGAAGATCAATAAGAATGCGGTCCTGGCACTCCTTTCCCTGACCAGCCTGGCTTTCCTCCTCTTCCAGTATTACTGTTTCAAGTTCTACCTATTGCAGAAGAATGGAGCAATATTTTCCAAAAGTCAGAGGAAGCCAATCAGGCCAGGACAGCACTAGATGCAGAAGTCAGTTAGTATTAGATGTCTAAATACCTTTTAAATATCCAGTTTCGAAGGACTAGCCTAGAGATCATTTTTCTGTAAAGAATATATTTGCCACAGAAATAAACTGATGTATCCAGTACATGGTCTTGATTAATCTAGTTCCATACTTCCCAAATGGGAATAGCACTAGTCTCCTTTTCAGTGTCTATGATTGAGAACAACTGATTAATTTGGCACCATCAATAGTCCGTTATACAATTTGTAAGGTTCTTATCTAGAAGAAATAGAGACTCTCAATGACTCTTTCATCGCTTTCTTACCAACATACAGTTCAGCTGCCTTTGCTACTGTAGACTACTATATAAAACAAGTGTAGGAGTCTGAGATGAAGAGACAATCTGATCTAGGCAAGAGGCCTCTATAATTAACAAGTGATTAGAGCTATCAATGGGCTGAACATTCAGACTCCTCTTAATAAAGCTCGCCTGTGGAAAAGAGACTGCACACTGGCTATAGAGCAAAGTCAGAAGGTTATGAAGCCTTTATACAAATTTCTTTATCCCTTTTTTTTAAGAAAATTATTCATGAGGAAGAATTCTCCATTTTCTAGGCAGAAACACTGAAGTACAATACATGCAAGATTAAGTTGTACACCAAAGTAATTGTACAGTTTATTTTAACACCAAAAATAGAAATAGAAGTTGAGCTCTGGCTGTGTACAAACCAGCACAGCAATAATTTCTCTTTTCCAAATCCAGACCTATGCTTTTTCAAATCAATTTTTAAGCTACCAGATTAGATCATCGATGACTAACAATAAAACATATTTTCCTCCTCTAATCTCTTTCTTATCGTGACCGAAAAGTTATGTTATGCTTTGGGAATTTATATGTACATTTGACAATAAAAGCAGACTTAAGTAAAAAAGTCATGTCCTGGAGCTAAAATACCACTATCCTCTCTCTGCGTGGGTAATGGAACAGATTCACCTTCACCATAACATTGGACTGAACTACATGTTATAGTCCTTGACATGCTTTGACGTGACTAATGTGACCCAGCTGGACTCGGCGGCAGAAAAATGTGAATGTAGAATGTGTGGGTTTTGAGATACACATATGCGTTGACAACAAAAAATACCCATGATTGTGTTTGTGTGATTAAACCAAAAATAAAAATGAGAAGAGAGAAATCCATGAGCTTACAAAGGTCTGTAAATATGCAAGCTGTCATATTTCAGTATTTACATGTATTGAAAGGTAGTGGGTGACTGTGTGTTTATAGACAGTGGGTTTCCAAGTATACGTGTGTAAACTGTTCCCTCTGTTGTTTAGAGGATGACCATATAGCCAGGTTTTCTTACTGCAGTGTTTAAGCAGGAACCATATGATACTATGTTTTATTTAAAATTGGGCTTGTACCACTGAGGCTGGAAACTTGTATCTTTAGAAGAATTTCATATTGCACAGTGCTACCATATGTTGCCTACTTTAGTGTTTTTAAGGAGATGCCTACTGCCTAAAGGTAGCATGTCTCAAATTTACAAATCACATATTGCTTGAGGGCAGAAGTGAAACCATTGATTTAAGAGAATGCAATATGCTTAGTTTAAGGGTGTTAATTCAACTCTATCATCCTTCAGCATTCCTTACATTGAAATATATTTTAGTGCAGGGCGGGGGAACTGAAAAGACTGGAACTACAGGTTCTGTAATTGCATTTCAGTCTTAAAAGGAGAAAAGAAACTAGCTGATTAGCTAGGCAGACACATCTAGTGTAAGTGTTCTTGGAACCTCTCAAAATGAACACTCTGAATTATGAAGCCGGCCTTTTATGTTTCTCATCATTAGTGTAAATGGAGAAGTAGCCACTAGTACCTTGCAACTAATTTAGCAGACGGACTTGTTCTAACATTTGCTCTGAATTACCTTGTGCATATTTTAGAGGGAAAACTTGTAATTTATTTATATATTTTAATATTTAACTTTCTTAAAAAAATTGATTGCTCACAGTAATTTAATACCTTTCTATTCAGTGTTTGCCTTCAGATAGCTTCTGCAAATTTAGAGGTAGAGAATTCCTAATCTCTCCAGATGTAAGGTCATTACACTATTCTCCATTGCTTTATCAATTCTAAATTAAAATATTTCAAATGATAAAACTTCCAGTATTTTCCTCAAAAAAAATATTCCATAGTGAAATAATTCTCCCCAGCTTCAGAGCCTAAGGGTGATGAGCAGCTCTTACAATATCGTCATTATTAATGCTTGCTGTATTTCTATTAATGTACCTGATGGAAAGGTTAAAAAAAATAATTGGAATCACATTGTAGCACAGTGACCTATAACAAAGATATGTCTCCCTCTCAGAGAGCTCTCCATGTAGCCCCTGGGCATAAATGCACAGGTGAACAAAAAAAGGAAACAAACATTACAGGGTGCTGATGTAACTAAGTAGCTGTGCTGAAGGTCTCAGAGACAGGTGGATCTTGTTTTCAGATTGCCTGTTAATACAGGGCTTGAGTGAAAGCCAGATTTCCCCTCAGTTTTCTCTATTTCATTCCCCCCAGTTGCATCATCTGTGCAGATTTGGGTCAGCAATTCTGTCCAGAACAGCGTAAGCCAATGTGTCGGTGGTAGGGAAGATTGGCAGGTTTGTGCCCTTACAGTTTTAAGTACCAAATTACTGTGAAAATAAGGGATAGTTTAAGGGAGAGCTTCTATATTTAATGGGGATGACTTTCTATATTTAATGGGGAAAAACACTAGGAAAAAGCTAAAATGTACCTGATGAAACCTGATGAAGAGTTGAGATGTTAAGGCTGCTGTTACTACAGCCTGACAAAACTGAGAGCAGTCCACTTGAAGGGCTCAAGGCAAGGTTCAGTGTTAATAGTTTGGCTTCATATCCATCTTATTGCCTCACTGTTAAACTCAATGCTGGGAAACATGGCAAAAATGAACACTAAAGCAGAACCTGAATAGGCCATGAAATTATACATCCTAGTTTCTGCAGTATTTTGTTGTGGGTAACTTAGAGATCGGAATGGGAAGTTTCTGAAATAAATTTTTCATAAATCCTGTGTTTCGTATATTTCTGACCTTCTTATAAATTCAGTAATAAAGGCATTTTTAAATGCTTTGGTGACAGGTTCCACAGAGCATGTATTTTTTGGAAAGTGCTAACATTGACTTCTGGGGCTGATACAAGCAGGTTGGGTAATTCTTTGTAGAAAACGGCTGTGGCATATGCTGAGCTGAGTCTCCAGTTTCCAAAGCAAGTGTTCAAGTCAGGCAGCTTACAAGTCATCCCTATTATCTCAGACACCAGAATCTACAATGCTCCCACATCACTAAATAGTCTTCAAAAATACCGCTGTGGCTTAATTTACTTAATATTAGTATCCATGTTAAACTAATACCTTTCTTTCTTTTAAAAACACGGGCAGTTTATGCAGTGCTTTCTTGTCAGGTAATAGCTCTCCAGATTTATTTAAAGAGCCCTTTCTTGCCAGCACAAGAAGCAGCCTCCCCCCTCCACCCCTCGCCCCGGTGATGATGGGAGATTAGGTGCCCCCAGAGACCAAGCTGGCTTTGTGCGGGGCACCCCTTTGTGCAGGCTGTGCCGTGGCTCCTGTTCTAAAGCCTGTGGGGAAGAGATTAAGCTCTCCCCAGCCGGCCGGCCTGGGTGAGGCTTTTTACCATTTTGGCTAGCAGATGGTGGCAAGCCAACAGGTGCACCCCGATGGCAGCACCGAGCCCGGCACATCTGCTCGCCAGGCAAGCAGGAGGCTGCACCCTGGCCCCATGCCAGCTGTAACGTGTGCTTTTACCAGGCATGGCAGAAGACAAGGAGTTGAGAGATGGAGGCTGGTGACCTTCAACTATTAACCTTTTTACACTATGCTCTGAAAAGGGGTGGTATGGCAAGAATGTTTTTGTCTGACTATTGTGGGATAAAATATGAAGGGAGACCAGGAGGGGATTGAGTAACACATGTAGGAAGTGGTGGGCAGTTTTGGGTTAGGTTTCGTAGTGAGTGAAGAGGTCTCTCAGTCACAAGTCCAGCTCCTCATTTATATCCATTATTTTGTAGGGCATTGGTGGATACTGTACTGACTCTGGATTTTTAGTTTTTCTGCTCAGAAATAAAAAAGCACTTCGACTGGAATTTCTGGAACCCTCCATGTTCATATCTCCTTCTGTCCCAGAAAAAATCCCAGCCTGTTTTATGCAAAGAATACATTCTCTGCACTTGAGCAACATCATGTATCAATCTGTTAGTGCAATTCTAAACACCACAGGAAAGAGTGGACTCAAAATGACAATTAATACTCATACTCATACTGTCAAAGTTTCTAAAGTCTATATTCTGTACTACCTTCTCACTTTAAATATCTGTATATTCAGCCCTTTTCCTTCCCAACTTGACCAGATCCTTCCATAGTGTCCTGCTTCATTTTTCACAGAATCACAGAATCATTAGGTTGGAAAAGACCTCCAGGATCATTGAGACCAACCATTCTTATCAACCACTAAACCATGCCCCTAAGCACCTCATCCACCTATCTTTAAAATACCTCCAGGGATGATGACTCAAGCACCTTCCTGGGCAGCCTGTTCCAGTGCCCAATCACCCTTTCTGTGAAAAACTTTTTCCTTATGTCCAGCTTAAATGTCCCCTGGCACAGCTTGAAGCCATTTCCCATTGTCCTGTCCCCTGTCACTGGGGAGAAGAGGCCAGCACCCTTCTCTCCGCAACCTCTTTTCAGGTAGTTGTAGAGAGCAATAAGATCTCCCCTCAGCCTCCTCTTCTCCAGGCTAAACAACCCCAATTCCCTCATCCACTCCTCATAAGACTTGTTCTCCAGCCCCTTCACCAGCTTCATTGCTCTTCTCTGGACACACTCCAGCACCTCAATGTCTTTCTTGTAGCAAGGGGCCCAGAACTGAAAACAATATTCGAGTCTCACCGGTGCTGAATATGGGGGCAGAATAACCTCCCTGGACAACCTGGCCATGCCGTTTCTGATACAAGCCAAGATGCCATTGGCCTTCTTGGCCACCTGGGCACACTGCTGGCTCATGTTCAGTCAGCTGTCAACCAACACCCCCAGGTCCTTCTCCTCCAGGCAGCTCTTTAGACAGTCCTCTCCTAGTCAGTAGCACTGCACAGGGTTCTTGTGCCCCAAGTGCAGGACCCGGCACTTGGCCTTGTTAAAGCTCATGCCACTGGTCTCAGCCCAGCGGTCCAGCCTGTTGAGATCCCTTTGCAGAGCCTCCCTACTCTCCAGCAGACCAACACTTCCACCCAGCTTAGTGTCATTCACAAATTTACTTAGGGTGCATTCGGTCCTTTCATCCAGGTCATTGATAAAGACATTGAACAGGGCTGGACCCAGCGCTGAGCCCTGGGGAACACCACTTGTCACTGGCCTCCAGCTGGAGTTAACTCCATTACCCACCACTCTCTGGGCCCGGCCATCCAACCGGTTTTCCACCCAGGAGAGTGTGCGCCTGTCCAGGCCAGAGGCTGACAGTTTCTGAAGCAGAATGCTGTGAGAAACTGTGTCAAAGGCTTTACTGAAGTCCAAGAAGATACATCCACAGCCTTTCTCTCATCCAGTAGGCAGGTGATTTTTTCATAGAAGGCGATCAGGTTAGTTTGGCAAGACCTGCCTTTCACAAACCCATGTTGACTGGGCCTGATCACCCGGAATCAGGGTGCTTCAGTCCAGCCCTTATCCACTTCAGCTATCAACCTGCACAAACAAGCAGCTCTCCAGCTGATCTTCCTGGCTCAGTTAGACTTTTTAGCTGTTATCTTCTCACTTTAACTTTTCTTCCTCCCTGCTTCCCCCTTAGCTCTCCTTTCAGTCTGACTTGAGTTAAGGTCTGTTTCTCCCTCAGGACCCTTTACTTCTGCTGATGTAAAGATGTGATGTTCCCAGGGTCAGAAGCACATCACAAAGCAATGAATTTCTTTACTCCTATGTGGAAAATTATTGGCTCAAATGAAGTTAGAAGAAACCTTCTGGTTCAGAGGGTATTAAGCTAGACCACTGGAGCCCCAAAAAAGGAGCTGATAAAATGTGGCCAAAGATAGGAAAGCCCGCTAGATGCACTTGAGGTGAGGTGGAGTGGTGGGTTATTGCTTTACTCCATCTGAATATTCACAGTCTTAGTAGCTGGGCTAAGCTATGTGTGGTTTTGTCTTTCTTTTGGACAGCCTCAGTTCCTCCCAGGGCTGGAGAAAGGAGGTGCAGATGCATTCAGAAGAATTTCCATCACAGTGAAAACTGAACTACATAATGTTTGGAAAGATGGGTGGTGGCATCCAGGCTTGTCTGGGTACCTGTTCAGAGGGCTGAAGAACAGCCCTAGTTGCAGTTACATGAGTCTCAAGTGTCCTTAAGATAGTTCACTTGGAAGACTATATAACTGCTATTAAGCAGACTGTGGTCTCACACCAGAATTGCCAGGAAAGGGTACAACAGTCTTCCAAAGGAGAAATTCTTTGGTGGGAGTAAGAGCTGACAGATACAGTGAGAAATAACTTCATCAATTGAAACCAACCTGAAGGACTGGGAGACAACAGGTTACTGGATCTATAATCTTAGTAAATTCATAAGTTCATTCTTTCAGCTTTGTTATCCCTTTTTAATCTTCCTAAGCTATCAATGATTGCTCTGCACTTAGAGATATCAAAAAACCACTTTATTTCTAAAGGTGGAAACCCCCTCTGCAAATACTTTTTATTCAAACACCTTTACTCCTAATTTCAAATGATTATTCAGTTTATACTGGTGAAAAAAAACAGCCAATGTAAATTTTTAGAAGATATTCCTACTGCAAGCGTAGCTGAGTTCATATACAGACATACTCAACAACACTGTTAATAGAATCATAGAATCATAGAATCACCAGGTTGGAAGAGACCCACCGGATCATCGAGTCCAACCATTCCTATCAAACACTAAACCATGTCCCTCAGCACCTCATCCACCCGTCCCTTAAACACCTCCAGGGAAGGTGGATCAACCACCTCCCTGGGCAGCCTCTGCCAGTGCCCAATCACCCTTTCCGTGATAATTTTCTTCCTAATGTCCAGCCTAAACCTCCCCTGGCGGAGCTTGAGGCCATTCCCTCTCGTCCTGTCCCCTGTCACTTGGGAGAAGAGACCAGCTCCCTCCTCTCCACAACCTCCTTATGAGGTCTCCCCTCAGCCTCCTCTTCTCCAGGCTAAACACCCCAATGTTTAATTTTTGTGATTTTCTCCAGCAGGTACTAAATGCTGCAAAATGATACAATATTGACCTCATGTTTCTGAGGATTACACTAGCTGTAAGAGTAAAACTTTCTGAATATGGACCCTGGTCCTCCCTGGAAAGCCTGGAAGATTTTCATACAGGTGCATAATCTATCTAAATACTTTTTAACCACTACACAGCATGCTTAAAGAGTGACCACATGACAGAAGAGTATTTTACAAAATAAATAAGGTAGTTACAGAGCAGAGATCATTCCACTTTAAACTCAACAAGTTAGAAAATAATGTCAAAAAATCCTTAATACCTTTGTGCCTGACTTCTTATTTCCAAGTTTGCTTAACTCTCAAACATCCTTGTCTCTAAGCTCTATGAAGAGTTATGCTTACTAAACAAAATAAAAATATTTTCAGACTGTGGCAATGTTTTCCCCTCAATTTAAAACAGGTACTGTCTTTGCTGGTAGGGATGGTCCTACTACAAGCCTCAGTAGGCTCCTGGAAAGTTGACAACCCTGTTTTCTTTTGCAGGGATGAGAAACCAGCTTAGAAGGGGTTAAATGGCTGAGGATCAGATGCAGCTGGGCTCTGTTAATCTGCAGGGACCAGCTGCTTTGTATAAAAAGGAAGACAAGAAAGAGGAGTGGCCAATGCTAAGGGAAAGTTAAGAGTATTGGGTAACTGATAGAAGGGGGAGTGAGCACTTGTGTGTCAGCTTTTGGTGTGCTGGAAAAGGAAGAAGAGTTCTGTAGGTCTTTTGGTTTGGTTGGGTAGCTGCTATTGCTAAAGGTGATTGACGGCCCACACAGGATACTGGATTTAAGTTCTCAGGCACTCCTAGAAAGATGGCCCTGTGGGGTGAAAGCTGGTAACTGAACAAACCAGGTGTAAAAAGCCACAAACTGGTTTTGATTTCATTTGAATGCTTTTGAAAGGTGGAAAAAGAGCAGTGAAGGCTTTTGGTGTTTTCTAGAGTCTTAATGTAAGAGCCAGAATGACCTCTTTTTTGGCTGCCTCAGCAAGTTGTGAGACAAAAGCAATGTGTATTTCTAAAAAGTGACAAAGACTTTCAACTGTCCTAATGACTGTACTCTCCTAACTGTAACCCACTGTAACATCTGCCTGTGACAAGCAAGCTGTAGAAGGAAAATCCCTGAATGATTTTTACTAATTCTGTTCTTTAAATATTAACTCTGAGAGACTTTATTGTTAATCTTACTGTAGGTTCTTTGAATGAAAAAACTCTGTAAGCAGAAGTTGAATTGCATAATACTATGTACAGAGCTATTAAAATATATTTAGCAGTTCCATTAGAAATCTGCTGTTGAGCAAGGCAGAGCATATGGAGAGAAGTTGGTGAAAACCTGATTAAACCTTTATATGGAGCATATTTTGATTTAACTTGCATAAATAATTCATTATTTTTGTTTTCTTTCTTTCAAAACCACCCCTTTCTACACCTGCTGTGCTAAAAATAATGCTACTGTATCTGCACTGAAGAAGTAGTAAGAGTGTGTAGATCATACTTATCTGTCAGCACCAGAGGCTACTCTGTCTCAGGTTTAATAGATCTGTACATTTTTGAGAAACAAAAGCTATTCCTATAAAATTTGCAGTAGTTTTCTTTTGTCCTTACAAATAGTAAAGTAGTGATGTTCCAAAGGCAGTAATTATTATGCAGAAGTTAAGTTGTTCTGGGAGTCCAGATCAATAGGAGAATTTCCCCAAAGCTAATGGAAGCTGTAGCTCACACATCAGATGACTGATCTATTTTCTAAACTGAGTAACAGTTTTAAAAGAGGATTCATTTCTGAACTTTGCCAAAGTCTGGGTTTGATATTCTAGTTCAGCTTCAGTTTTTGTACTCTGTTGGGATTCGAAGTCCTATTTGCGATAACACTAAAGGTCTTTTATGGCTTCTTGATGTTAATAATATGGCATAAAGTGGGTCTAAATCCTGCTTTAAGGCTCCCTCTCACCACTAGATATATGAGGGAATTCAAGCTTCTTCTTTAAGAGCTGATCTGAGTGAGCGTTCAGGTGCCCCGAAGCATGGATTTCTCTCTGAAACTCCCTAGAACAAGGTATTTCACAAAAACTGCTTCTCTTTTCCCTCCCACTGAGTTTCAGAGTTCAAACACCGGCAATTTCTAGTACCATCTTTTCTTGTCTCCTCATTACAAGTAAGGTTTCATTACCCACTAAACAACCAGTGCCTGCTTTCTGGTGTCAGCATTGTCCAAAGATCCTTTCTCCAACTGCCGTTACTCATTATGGCAACGTGCTGCTCTTTCATGGTGGCCCAGCAGATCACAGAAATGTGGGGCTCTGGATCATTACCAGAGAACAGAGTTACTTTGGGGTCATTATCAGACGAAAGAGCCACTTTTTAAATTTTTTTTTTTTTTTTTTACAAATTGCCTTTCCTCTCCAGCTCTGTGTGGCAAAGGTTGTCTTCTGAATACTGTGTAACTTCTGCAACCCAGCAGCTTCAGCTGATGTGGTTCAGCAGGGAATTGAATTATGAAATTTTTTTTGGAAAAAAGCTGCTTGAAGTCTTTTGAAACAGAAATAATATCTCCTGGATGGGACATGCTGTGTTGAATCCTGAAGGGCCTTGTGAAGCTGGTCAGATAAAAGCTTCTGATAGTGTTTGTTTGCCAATGTATTAATCATAATGCGGTAAAGCAAAAAACCACCCCAAACTCTGAGCAGCTGTGCAGAGTAATTCTTCTGATATTTTAGCTAGTTTATGGACTGATGCTTTTGGCTTATGAAAGTAGCCTGCCTATTAGACAGCAAAAGTGATCTCTAATGATACTGTGGGCCTGTGGCTTTGACAGTTGTATCTCATTTCTGCGCACTTTTCAGCCCAGTAAGGAGAGTTTAGTGTTACAGACGTGTACTTGAGCAGTCTTTGTAGTGTGCTTTTTGCAGGGAGAGCACGCAGGTAGCGCTCAGCCAGGTTCACGCACACTGAGCTGCTGATGCCGTAGTAGCGGCGAGCATGTGGGGGAAGCTATGCTGGTTTGTGAATTTCATTAAAAATCTGAGTTGTCTATGCACACAGCCTTATTCACAGTTTTTTCTGTATTGTGATTTTAGGATATAACAAGGTGTTAACAAGAAAAACATGTTTTCATTAAAGCTGTATACAAAATGTATCTTTGCCCTGAGCCCTTCTGTGTGTTTATTTTTCTGAAACAGTCTGTTACTTAAAGAAACAAACAAAAACTGAAGCAGGGGAAGAAACTTTTTTCCTTTCTGAGTGAAGAAGGTCCATTTCCACCATCCAGCCACTGAGGATGGTGAGCTGCCAGGTGGGCCCAGCTGGCCCAGGTGAGCATCACACCTCACCTGTTGAGCCTGTTTAGTTAAGCTGCTCTAAACATTTGCTCTGTTTTCTTTCTCAAAGTCAAAACACTGTAAAAATAATGGCTGCCATAAAGACTGCATTAAACACTTTCTAAAAGGTTATAGTTCGCAGCTGTGAGGTCACTGCCCTCTTATTATAGAGCAGCAGTGAAGCAGGATGCCTTTCCACCATGCACCCTCTGTGGAGCAGGGGAAAGCATTGCTCTGCCTGCTGTGCTGCAGGCTTGTGGGCTTCAGGGTGTTAAGCAGTGTCTGGGGGGTCGTGGAAGGGGTAAGAACTGGGTTGCAGAGGCCTATTGCCAGCCTGCTTCTCTTGCTGTGTGCAACGGGGTTCTCTGTGCATCCCATCAATGCCTGTTCATGGCCCTGGGAGCAGCAGCAGGGAAGGGAAACATATTCAGCAGGGTGAGTGGAAAAGCAACAGGGAACAGCAGAAGGTGACATGCAGAACTCTACAGAAACTGGAATTCCTGTAAGAGCCCACAACAAGGAGTGTTCTGCTGATGCGCAGTAGAGAGAAAAGGGAATGAAAACTGGAATCTTCAGTAAGTTTAATAATGAATTAATTAATAAGGGCTGGGGTACAGCTACAGATCTAGGTAAGAAAAAAACATTTGCTGGACCAAGCTGGAGTTCATGAGTCATTACATAAACACCTGTCACTGGGGAATGGGGTTTTGCCTTCTGCTGAGCACACAGCCTATGACAGGTAAACTCTTAACCCTACTTTCTTGAGGAGTATCCCTTGGCCACCTCCTTCCTCATCTCCTCATGTGTACAGGTGAAACTGCAACTAAACTTGATCCCTGATCCAAGGCGTTTTGGGACTTGAAATGGGAGCTATGGGCTTATGGAGAAGAGGAATAAACTTGCACCTAAGGGTATGATGATTTTTGCTATTCTTATTTGTATGTTTGTACCTACAACTGTGCACAAAATCAGTTTTACAATGTGACAGCAGATAGGACAGCCTGTTTTGTCCCATACTCCCAAAGCATTAAGGATTCTTCTGGCATACATGCTGCATTCAGGCTGCTACAGGAACAACTTTCTCCTTTTTAGTTATTTTTTTTTTAGAAGTCCATTAAGCCTTTTTGCTGTTGTAAGCAAGCATGGGGAGGGAGTGGTCGTTTTACATTGCAGTACTTCTCAGATTTTAAAAGCAGGCAGCTAAAATTATGCCTGTTTTTTTAAAAAATAAACAAACATTAACTCTCTCTTACTGAAAGCATGAGGATTGACCAATGAAACCAAGCAGGTGCATTGGGACAGATCCCCAGCTAGGAGTGTTATCATGTCAGACCCAAGGGAGCTACAGCCTCACAGGGGAGCTTGCCCATCATTTGGAGAGCATAAGTGGAGCTGTGTGCTTTTGTCATGTAATGGGTCTGTAATGGATCTCCTGTTCCACCAAAATAAAGTCCAATCTGTTAGAAAGAAAAGAGAGAACAGGAAGTTACATGCTGGGATCAGTCTGATTAAGGACTACAATCATTGAACTTGTTCTCTAAACTAACAGGAGCTTAGGTTGTTCCTGATCACTTATCCTTCTGCCTTCTATCCATCATGTTTTTTATTCCGATACCAGAGATTCATAACATGGGAGAGGCATTGAGGACTGTATGGTCCTTGTGGAACTGGCTGGAGTCAGAGGAATCACATTTTCTGTCACAGCCAAGAAATTAATTCCGGCAGGAGATTTACATTGAATTTGGAAATTAATTTAGTACTCATATTTTTGCCTGTACTACCAGTGTGGGAAGAAAAAGAAAAGGAATATTTATTGCCCGGTAACTATTGTAACTGGGCAAGGGAAAAGTAGTTTTAATCCATACTTAGTGTAGCTGGCAACCGTCCTTGTCATCTGCTTCAAAAGTGCTTCATGAATACAAGGGAAAGAGCAGCCCCTTGTACCTGCTGCATGCAAGGAAACAGGGAACTGAAGGGTACGTTACTGCTCTTATCTGAAATATATGGGGTAAAACTACATAAAATTTAAAGTGGTCTGTGAGCATGATGTTCCTTGCAGTTGAGGAGAAGTTCTGCTAGATTGTGCTTATTTTGTCAGATCCATTAGGGCTGCACTTTCTTGGAATGTTTTATTCAAGAACTGAGGCATCATTTTCCCTTTGCGTTGTATTCATTACTTAACTGTGCTATTCAGAACCTTTATTGCTTAGCCTTAGGAAACTAGATTGGTTATACCTTCTACAAGTAGTTAGCCGCAATCTGGGGCACACACAGCTGTCGTCAGTTTGTCTGCACAGGACTCTAGCACTATTAAAGCACTCAGACCTTTCCTCCCATGCCAGCTCTGCACAGGGGTAATGAGAGGTGTGAGGTGATGCTGCTCGTCCTTTGCCCTGTACCAGAAAGCGCAGACTGACTAAGCTTTGCTCAGGACAACTGAACCAGTGGTTTGGCCTTTGACCTCTCCTTCCCCAACAGAGTGTGCATAAATAAATCTTTACAGAGTAATAGCTGGCGTTCTTTGAGCCCAGATATTGCTTTACTATTATTTATAAGACTGCAGATGTCTTTTTGCACCTGCAGTAATCATTGCAACAACAAGAGAAGAGTCCACTCTTGCCAACATCTGTAAGAGCTCTGTCATGATGTCAGGAGAAGTTGGATTAGACTGATAGAAGCACATTTTCTACCTGACTTAACTTATTTTGTGCCCAATGTATCTGTTCCCTTTCCCTCTTTATGCACAAGTTCATACTGCATAAATTATGTCAGCCAGAGAGTGGGAGAGCCAGTGCACGGTACCATGAACCCCATGCGCTGTCAGCTGGCACTGGCTCTGGGAACCACTGGCAGCTGGTATGTGGTGGAGCAGTACAGAGCCTGTTCCACGCTGTGCCTGCAGCGTGTCCCACAGATGAGCACCTATTTCAGTTGGATAGATAGGCAGTATGGCCTATGGTCCTTAAAACTTCAGATAAAAGGACTCATGTAAGGGTTTACTGCAAATGAGAGGCTTCATTGCTTTTGTAGTATGTTTGTTCTCTAGGGATAAACTTTAACTTGAGAGTGCAGTTTCTCTTGCCTAATACCAGCCAAATAAAATCACAGTGTTAAGCATGTAGGTACATAGTCTGACTCCTATTTACTCTCTTCCCATAAACCTTGGAAAGACATAGACAACTTCATCAGTAATTCATTCCTTAAAACAGATGATATCCCTGAAGGTGCCTGAAAGAGCGTCCACTCAGTAGACAGGAGTGAATGGCCCATACCTTCAGACAGCTGGAGTGAGCTGATCTGAATCCTGCTTTTAGAGCTTACCTTGGTACAAAATCTGTCCAATGCAGTTATAATCTCTTCTCCTGGCTTTCTTCTTTGTCACTGACTTTAACTTGGACTATTTTGAGAACAAAATTGCTTATAAAAAAAAGCACGTAAAATGTTGAGATTGAGACATTAGGGGTTGGGTAGGGGATTTCTTTGCAGAGCTACCCATATGTGCATCCAGTAACTCCCACACAGATCCAAGTATCACTTCTGAGCTTGGTCCATCAGCATCTATTAGTGACATTCAAAACAGTGCTGGCTGCTTTCACCCGGCTGGGAAGGAATAATTCATTCATTCCCTGTGAGGTTTCTCTTATCCAAATGCCTGAAAATGAGCATCTTCTTATTTCCCCTCTTAAAATATGCCTTGTTTACACAAAAAGCCAGTGGTTTGTATTGAAAAATCTGGCCATTTCAAGTCAACCTGCTTTTTTAATTGATGTCATCTTTTTCATAGATTTTTCATGAGATGACACCAAAATGAAACATAAATCCTTCCCATGGTCTGTTTTTTCCATTGTCTTTGAGAGTTTTTTGACTATATGTCCTTTCTTTAGATAGAGTACTAATGACAAATAGTATTCAATACATGTCTAAAAATAAAACTTTTTATTGTCCTCTTCTGTAAGTATAACCAACATGTCTTTGTAATCAACTAAAGAAATGACATTTGTTGCAGAAATTATTACAAGCGCAGGTTCTGCACGGTGCTTGTTACCAATAGACTTACCCACTGCCTACAATTAAAATAAATCAAGCCAGCCGAGAAAGTTCACATATATGACACAAACTTGACTAAACAGCAACACGGCATAAAGGGATGCTGTAATGCCTCCATGATAATAGTTGCAAAGGCGTCTGTATGCAAAATGTAAAAGACCGCTTTTCTGTATGCTGCCATATGTCCACTGCAATTTGCGGACATATGGATGTAGGACTCTCTCATGTGTAATGTATATCACACAGACAAAAATAAAACAGGAGCAAAGGGCTAATATCATGAACAGTGTTCAGAGGACAAATTAAAATGTTTGTTGTGGCAAAAACATGGATGTACTAATTAATAGCTCTAGATTGCTTACTGGCACTGGCTGCAACAGCCTCAGATTTTTGATAGGTTTCTAGAAAAGACAAAGCTGCATAACACTAAATCTGTGACTTTAAACATAATTGCTTAGATAAGGTCTTCTTTCAGGGGAAATGCTCTGCCTGGTCTTTTAAATTGCAGTTTACATTGTGAGTTAATGTATCTGCAAATTTACTTACAATGCTACTCTCCCTTATTGTTTTCTACCGTTCCTCCCTGGATGTGAAAGCAGGGTTTAAAACAAACAGGAGGAATAAGAAAGCTCAGAAGAAGTTGATGGAAACATTTGGAACATAATTTTTATTTTCTAGCCAACAAGAAAGTGATAATGTATATCAAGTGATACGTGCTTGTTGTGCTTTCATTTCTCTGGAAGACAGAAACTGCCTGTTAAATATTGCCTTGCCAGCAATCAAAGTGGTATAGGTTTAACTCTCATCTCTTTGATAATCAGGGGAAGTGATCTATATCAAAACAGATGCCTTCTTCACTTCATGAAGCCAGCTATTTGTATCCTTTTGCTAAAAGCTGTGGCTAAAGGACAGGGTGAGTAAGACTACCTGGCATCTAGTAACAATTGCAAAGAGGCTTACAAGTTAAAAATAAGTAGTATCATTGAGTATGCTACTTCAATTAACTATATTAAAGGTTAATTCTAATTTTTCCCTTTTGCTTTGCAAGCAGGACTTGAGAATGACACTAAGTTGGGTAAGAACAAAAGGATTTTTATGGCAGATAGAAGCTGTACCCTGAATATTAAGAACGCAAGTAAGATCAGCAGCTAATGTGTGCATAGCAACTTGCTTCCAGAGGAGAGACACTGATTTCTCCCCCAGAGAGATTAATCTCCTCATAGATGAGTCATTCGAGCATGAAGAAATATTCTTTGGACATGGTGCACCAAATGGAAGCCCATACATCAGACAATGATGGTGTATTGTATTGTGACGTTTATAGGATTGGAACATGCCGGCTGGGATCTGCAGCTTTAAGGGGAAAAAAAAATAGGATTTAAGGTGGATTTGCAGAGAAAATCAGTCAGCCATTGCTGGAAAAAGGAGTACGTTCACTTCTCCCCTTATATTTATTTTCACAGAAGGGAGAAGGAAGAATCTGTTCTAATGGAAAATATTTACTCAACTTTGTATCTTGGCTTTTTTCATCTACCTGTCCCAGTCTTCATGACAAAATGATAGGATTGCTGTTCCTTGCAAGACCTACACAAGTGGGAGTAAGCTCTTGCCTGGACTCTTATCTGTGTTATGGCTCAGACTCTTTCTGATATTGTTATGTTAAAACTGGCCATACTGATGGGTTTGCTAATTCCTTCAAAGGCTGAGAACAATGGCAATCTGTTAAAATTTCTTGAATAGGTTTTAGGAAGTGGGTTCACAAGTGTTTAGAAACATGAACTGTTAACTTTTAAACTGGAGATGGCAAGAGAAATAACTGTTGGTTTTCCTCCTTCCACTGGGACTTTTCCTCTGCATGCGGCTGAGCAAATGCTGCTGGGCTCCCTCCAACACACAGCCTGCCTGACTTCTGTCAAGTAACTTAAGCCTATGTGTTTATTACTAAAACACAATTGACTTGTAAATCTTCACCTACAAATCAATGAAGGCAATACTGCCCAGTGACCATATTTTTTCTATTTGACAAAATTCCCCTGATCAGACCTTCCCTGGATTGACAGCTTAGGAAAGAAGAGCACTGGTTACAGCACCCTCTCTCTCAAACCAATGGGAGCACTTCAAGTGCACTTCCTATTTCTGCAAGTAAGTATGTAGATGCACTAAGTAAATTGCTATTAATTATTCTGTGCATAATTAACTTCCTCCACGCTTGTGCAGATTTATTCTTTATGTAGGCATACACAAGTCTTGATAAGCAGCGTGGTGTGTTTCACAAAACATGATGCTTAAAGGCTTTCCCAAACCCACAGAGGGCAATGTGCTCTGGATTTATGGATCCATCATCAAGGAGTTCACTCTAAGAATGGTCAGGCAGGTGGCTGGGTGCTTACACATCTAAAACAATACTGGAGCAGGGACTGAAAAGCACAGGTAACCTCAGGAATTCACCTGCACTGTGGTCTGGGTAAGGACAGCTGTAGGACTGGAAGGGGCAAATAGGAGAAAATGTAATTATCTGTTCCTTGTTTCTGCAGTTCACTGGCTGTCACTTCAATTATTCCTATTTCTATTTTTTTCTGACTAATTTCTGGGTTTGTTTTTTTTCTGTGTATGCCTCCTGCACTACAGAGATACACAGTGGAGCCTTCTCATAACAAGAGTCTTTCCAAGAGTATTTGTGCTTGCATTTGGGGTACAGCTCCTCCTATGGCAAATTCTCTATATGAGGGATTGGCTTAGATTTTGTTTTCCAACCTTATGATAGGCACAGAACTCCTTTTGCAGCACTTGAATCTGTTTATACCAAGTGCCAGCACGGCCCTCAGGATAAAATACAGCAGCTGAGGCATTATCCTGTGCTCACTCATGGCTCTGTCATCTCCCTGCAGCCAGTGGTCCAGCCCAGCTTCCACCATGATTTCTGCCCTTGTGTTGCCTGAAGACATAGCATGAGGTCAGCGTGCACTAATCCTACTTATGGCTGGAGTAACTGCTCTCTTCCCATGGTTCCTGGCAGAGTACAATCAGAACAAAACAAAAAAAAAAACCTCACAATCACAAAACATTGATCAAACTTTTCCAAGACTGTGCACTTTTCAATTCCCATGATCCTCTGTCTTGCAGACTTGTCCTTGTGTGCAAAAAAAAAATATATATACTGGTGGCTTTTTGCATGCTGTCTGCAATCTTCCAGACTTGAGGCTGCGAGTGTTTACCTTGCAAAGTATCATCCTTTCACGTCATAAAAATTTCTAGTGGTAAATAGTGTTTAACAGGCAATCTTCCTGCTTAGTATATTTAACTCTACTTCATTTCCCTGGCAGGAAATCTGGATTCTAAGAATATTTCAAAGCATGCTTTAATGGATGGTTGTTAAACATTTTCATTTTTAAATTCCACTTACCTATATCATGAAAACTGTGTGTTTTTTTCAATAAAATATTTCATTTTAAATTCATTTGTGCCTCAGAAACACATTATATTCTGGTAGATGATATACAGTAAGAAGAAATCATACATATTTTATGTGCAACACATATTGAATTTGTAATATGTGTCTGATAATGACTTTGTACTAAGCTCCTATTACTCTACAGTTGCAGAGTTATTGCTGTCCTGAGCTAGACAGAGTCTGCTTTAGTGCTACTTACTTGCTTATACAGTTGTGGGAAACCTATCAATCTGATTTGAATCTCTGATGAGATTTTCATACACCAAGGAGAAAAATGATTCATTGTGATAAAATAGAATCCAAGACTTCTTCTGGATGGTTCTTGTCTTTTAGCAGTTTGAGATTTTATTCAGGCTTAAGTACTTTTTGTGTATGTTTTGTTTTATATATATTGTGAAAAGTTTTTGACTAAACACAGCTTCACTTGGCAAAGCAACTTTTTTAATTATTTCAGCAGACTGAGTTTGAACAAGTGCTCATGTTGCCAAAAAGAGAACTAATTATTAGATTTGGGGGTTTATGTATGTATATTGATATACGTATCCATAAAAACATAAGGGAATAAATGTAATGGATGCCTGATAGTATAAGCAAGTCCTGCATGGCATAAAATCTGAGCAAGAGTGTGGAGGTAGGACAAAGAAATGTACAGCTTCAGGAAAAACAAAACTGAGAGCTAGGAGTTATTTATCTTCCCACAAGATAGTTCTGACTTCCCAGCAGAAGGTCAGCATCTGATGAAGTATTTTACACTAATACCTTTCTTTTTTCCATGATCCTTAGGAAAGTGAAGCATGTGGCCTTAAGCTGGTAGAGAGCAGCCATAGACTTCAATTTCATCAAAGCTCCACTCAGTGAGCAGCAGATAGCTAATATTTTCACCTATTAAATAATAGACATAAAGACTTTGTTAATGCTTTGCAATAAATAGTGGTGTCATTTTTCTGTCACATTTTAGAATGAAAAACGTAATCACCTTATTTCAAAATTCAATATCAAAACATGATCTTATTAACATTTTTAGAGAGAGAGGCAGTATCTCCTCTCCCCCTTTTCCCTCTCCTCTTCTTCTCAGTTCTCAGCTGTTACCCAACAAAATGCAGCTCTTTTTAGGAAACATTTCTCTTCCCTCACAGATATCCACCACAGCTGGGCTATGTTCCTGACACACAGGACAAGATGTCACTGTATATTAGTTTTCTCTCTATTACTAAAAGCACGTATTTAAGCATTTCCCATAATCAGAGCCTGTGGTCTGGAACACAGGCACGATTTTTACTGGCATCTCTTCCTTCTGAGACTTAGCTAAGTATTTAGGGACTGGCAGGAGCATGGGACCTCCTCCAAACCACTTGCTTAGGAAATGGGAGAGTACGTATCCTGAGTGATCTGAGAAGAGTCCCCTTGTGATTCAGTTGCGTCCTCAGTTGAGGGTTCCCCAAGTCTAGCCTTGAAGGTGCTCCAGGCAAATAAAAGAGTCAATAAATCAGTGCAGAACAGGAGGCTGACATGACTGATTATCTGCACCATTCCTGGGCAGTCACCCTTCCTTCTGGGTGGCTTTTCTCTAGCTACCTTCATCCTTCCAATTGCCAGGGGGGAAAAAGGAAATATTTAGAAAGCAAGGACCTGTGATTTCACTGCTTTTCTGTGACTGAATGAGGTAGACATGTTTCTCTCTATAGACACAAGCAGCAGAAGAACCATAGAATCATAGAATACTTTGGGTTGGAAAAGACCTTAAAGATCATCTAGTTCCAACCTCCCTGCCATGGGCAGGGATACCTCCTACTAGATCAGGCTGCCCAAGGCCCCATCCAGCCTGGTCTTGAACACCTCCAGAGACGGGCCACCCAAAACTTCCCTGGGTAACTTGTTCCAGTGCCTCACCACTCTCATCATGAAGAAATGTCTAGTCTAAATCTCCAGTTTATACCCATTGCCCCTCGTCCTATCACTAGAAGCCTTTGTAAACAGTCCTTCCCCAGCTTTCTTGTAGCCCCCTGCAGGTACTGGAAGGTCGCTATAAGATGTTCTCAGAGCCTTCTATTCTCCAGATTGAACAAGGCCAGCTCTCTCAGCCTGTCCTCATACGAGAGGTGCTCCAGGCCTCTGATCATCCTTGTAGCCCTCCTCTGAAACCTTTCCAACAGCTCAAGAAAATTCTTGCATGAATATATCAAAGCAGGACCTTGCCTGGAAAGTAAACTAATTCTTTCTGCTTCCTTTGTAACTAGTGTCAGAGCAATCAGAAGTTGAGATTGGAGGGGAACTGTCAGATCGCCATAATGCTATGTTAACATGAAGACTATCATCAGGCTATAGTGAGTGCTCACATGAGACCTTGACCTCAAACTAAACCCCAGCTGTGGTAGAGGTGATGGTAGTTGGCATTATTCCATGTCTAAGCTGGAACCTCACCTGTAGCCACAAGTTCCCATGTTGGAACTTCACACAAGCACCAGCTGAGATTCTTTTATCCTGGCCAGAGTTGCTGGATGGGAAGTGTAAATTGGGTGTTTCACGTTTTCTGAGTGGAAGTAACTTTTAAATAACTCTGAGCTCTGCCAACTGATGAGTACATGAACAGCAATGTCTTTGCCCATGTAATTTTATTTTTTCCAAACAAATTAATTGATGTATGTCAGAGCTGGCATAATTTGGTTTCTTACAGATGTACAACCATCGGAGATGTCTCTGGTGTCTAATCGGGAGTTGCTTGTGGCAATGCTTTGTCCATGTGTGAATTTGGTGTCAATTCTTTGTGTGAAAAAGACAGAGCTCTTCCTGCAGCCTCTCATGTAGTGGAGTATAAATTGGGTCTCCCTTTCCTACCTGACCACCTAATTCCCTGGAAGCTGTTGGAACACCACTTGGTTGGAACACAACTCCATCCAATTCAGCTGAAAACGGCCAAATAGTTCAATGGTTACAAGCAAGAAGAAATTCATCCCAACTGTGAGAACAAGCAAATATAATTTGTTTAGAAAATCAGGACAAGAAAGGACTTTGGTATCTTGATCCAGCCATCAGGTACCAGTCAATCAGACAAACTAACGATGGAAAAACAACCTCAAGAAAAATGCAAATAATTAATAAATTATTTAAAATTTCATTCTTCCTCAGTTTGAAAAGGTGAATTAATTAATGCATCAATCAAACCCCTGAAATTCTGAAAACCTTCAATTTACTCTTATTGCAATTGCATGGCAGAAAAATAGCCTTCAGTTGGAGATACTCACTAAAATGTAATTAACCTTTTGTTTGTAGAAGAACTTTCTTGGGGAATTTCAGATGCTTATTTGGAGCTCTCAAGGGGTATTGAATCTTTAACAAAGACATCATTTCTCATCAGTGTTCATTTGTTACCAGAGTTAAATGGGTGTTAAGAAAAGTAAAGAATCTAGCGAATATAGCTAAAAACATCTGTTTTCTGAGTTGCTCAGTTTTCTTCATTCTCTTGGGATGTAACTAGCTGACTAGTTCTGTAGCTAACATTCTGTCCTCCAGGGTAGACAAGAACTGGTTTTTTTAACATTAAACCCCTTTAAAACAGGCAAAAACCCCATCCCTGCCTTGATTTGTTAAGGAAGTGTTTTGGCTTAGGAAAGTTGTCAAGGCTTTCATGTGCATCTGTTGTAATCATGCACACAAATGCACAGCAACAACAAAGGCAAAACCTTATTTTCTTCTTTCTAGAAGACTTTTAAAAGTTCTTTAGCTCCAAAAATCCATATAACCTTGACTGTGACCAATTCTCTGTATCTGAGAACAAAAGGAAGCTCTGAGAAAATTACACAGAAATATGACATGAATTCATGGTGCAACAGGCATTCATGAAGTACCTACACTAGTCTTCATAGATTTGTGAGCTAACATGAGTTACCTGAAAATCAATTAACTTGAGTTAAGAATTCTAATATTGACGAATCTGTAAGAAATTTCAAAGGAAGTAAATCAGCAGAGCCCTAGTCTCCAATGTATTAGAACCATACTGCATGCGCTAAGCAAGAAATGTTCTCATGCATACTAATGTAATTTGATTTTAGTTATGGGATATATAAAATGGTGATAATGTCATGTACATATCTTTATAAAAAGATCTACAGGTGAAAACAAGAAGTGTGTTAATAGCTCTACTTTATAATGAGTAGAACAGATTCTTAGCTGAATGTCTTTAAGGAGTCAGCAGAGATATGCTTTGAATAACATACAGGAGGCCATGCCCAGAGATCTGAAAGCATTTCTTATTGAATTTTTATTGTAGTAATAACAGTGCAAACTGGGACTGATTTTGTTATAGTATTTTGGGCATATATTTATAGAAGTCCAATATTTGCATTCTATTTGCATTATAGCATCATATTATGCATTGTTAGATTATACTTTGTTATGATGGAACATTAAGTACTATAATTAAAATATAATGTAGATATATCAATGTTCATGTTTCTGGAATCAAACTGTATCACTGGTATCTTGCAAGAGAAGAAAAGAACGCTTTTTTTACTGCCACCCGCTTCAGCTGGCCAACCAAGGGCCTTACCTGGATGCAAAGAATAAAGGAGTGTGTGTTATAAACAAAGCCAGGAATGACACTCATACACCACCCCTGGTGCAAGAGAAACATACAAGGAGATCTGTGCTTGAAAGTATGCAGTCTGTGCCTACATGGGCAGCAGGAGTGGGCCACTGATGATCTCCACTAAACTTTCCACTGAGTGTTAGCAACCAGCTCTAACCTTGAGCCTGCCTAAATTATTCCTGAAAAAGCTTGGCTTTGTTTAAGAGGGATCAATATACACAGGATATGACAAAGATGCAAAGCACCAGGGCCAGCTGTTAGTGACCTCTTGGTCAACATTTCAGTGTTAGACCAGATGTACTCATTTCCACTTTTGCTTCTCATTTGGGGATGTTGTGATCAACACACCATCACACACTTAGTGTTGTCACTGCTGGTTGTAACTATACCTTGGTTTTGCATTGCCTGGGTTGGAGAGACATTTGACCTTAGTTGTCAGAAGAAAACACTGCTAGTAATAATTTAGGACGTAATTTTGCAAAATTCCCACCCAGTGAAGGCTAACTGTATAAGGAAAGATTTACAGGATTAGTCCTCTATGATACAGCAATGTAAAACATCCACTTGTATCCATAGTTTAATCATTTCCCAGAGACCTGCTAAACCACACTTTGCAATTCATCTTGTTAAATCAGTGTCATGCTGCATTATCTAAGCAATAGCATCAAGTGTGTGTCCAGAAGGCGATAGTTAAAGTATGCTAGTATAACAGGGTATCCTGTGGAGCAGAGCAGCTTTGGGTATCTAGGGCAAGAGAACTGCCATAGAGTAGCTATATGTTCTTAAATCTCTGCAAAAACATATATACCACTTTATAATGCAGTCCTTTTACACTGTTTCATGCATTCCTAAATGCATCAAACCCCTTCTCTGTTCAGCCACACAGATACCTCATTTTTGAAACAAGACCTGCAGTGTATGGGTGAGATGGAATTGGGCTGTTTTTATTCACAGTTCCAGGTAGATTTTATACCAGGAATTAGGGGATTAGCAAGATGCCAGCATATGTGGATAACAAATTCTCTAACAGCATATTGCATGACTGGTTTCATTTCCCAGTTTTAAGACAAGAATATTTTTTATTTTTTATTTCTCTGGGTGCTATTAGAAGTCTTCAAATAATGTTTTGTTCTGTTTAATTTTAAATGAAGTAATCCCCTTTGATGAAAAGAAAACTCGTTTTCATTAGACGGTGAGAAGTGTGGTTGCATTAGTAGTCAAGTCCCATTCTCCTCTACACTGATAGAAAACCGGTTAGCTCAGCTGAAAGCAAAGTTCAGCCTAATGTAGACAAGGTACAGTATGTTTTTGAGAAACCATTTTTCCTAAAACAGAGCACAATTCATACAGGCCTTCTTCCCATCTTTAAACAGCATTCACTTATCATTCAGATTCCTGCTATTCCTTTGTCATTTTGCTGTACTTGGTGTAACAACAGCTGCATATACCTGACTTTGGATGGATTTATATCTTTAGGTTTTTTTTACAGCTGAGATTGTTTTCCTCACACTTGAAGCTGAGAGACGCTCGGCTTGTAGCCTGTACTCATGTTTTAGGGTCGCTCTGTAGCCATTTGAGAGAAGCTGGTAAGAAATCACTCTGGGCTGGTTTTGGCCAACGTAGCGAGTCCAGGCGAGCATTTTTGACTAACTGCCTGGTTTTACGTGGCTTAAATAAGGAGCAATGACTACCTCCACACTTGACTTAGAAGCGCTCCTAAACCACTGCTTCATCTCAACACGGCATTCATACTTTTCTTTCTCAGGAAACAAGCAGAATTCATCCTGGCATTACAATCAGCTGCTCTTTCATTCACTGTCTCCCTTTCCTCTAGCATACAAAGTTGGTAGCATGTGCTATATAGAAAGAGGCGTTTAATAAACCACACAAAAGCACTATTTGCTGCTTCATATTTTTCAAATAAACTCTTCAGAAAACTTGAGTAAACAGGCTTTACTTCCCACCTCTACCTCTCACCCCCAAATCAGGTCCTTGTGTACAGGAAAATGAAATATTCCTTGAAAATTAGTGATAAATAATAAATCTTGCTCCTTGCTCCAGGTGTATGACCTTCGAACATTCATTTCATTAGCTGCTTATGCCTCATTTTACTTTGTTTTTTGACCTGTCTGTGGAGAGGCTTTTATTGTATTTTGTATACTTTTGAAAGAAATGGTGTTTGTGTGCACACTTAATAAAAAACTGCTGTCATTCTACCCAATATACATTCAGATTTTACTAAGACAAAACAGATGAGGGTCTCTTTTCTTGATATGGCAATTATTTTTTAGATTAGCATGTTGTATTTTTAACCTTCAGAATTTTCTTCATACAAAAGTAAATCTTAAGTTTTGTCATACCTTATAATTGCTCTGACAAAAATGTTCACAGTGGCATGAGTGGTGACTTTGGCTACCAAGACAGATTTTCATAATAATGAGTTTTTTCCTGTAGGGGGCTGTGAACTGCTAATTAGCATCTATGACCCAATATTCTCAGCAAATAAGAGTAATAGCAGTAATTTCTAGCTTTATGCAGGGTGCAAGTCTAATATTACCAGCACTTCTGTTTCATTTGTAATTAACTGCAAGCAATTATTATAGAGTCAAGGAAGTATATCCTAATGCTCATAGGTAATAAAAAAAATTGAAATTATGTTTGTAAAACTCATATGTTTCATGCTGGGTGCACTGATTTCTTCCAGAGAACTGCAATTATGTGCCTATCAATTAAAAATTCTTATTTAATATTTCTTTACATTGATATCCTTTTGAATGTTACTGTATAAGTATCTTGTCCCTGGTTTAATTCTATGTTTTTTTAAAAAATGATATCCTTGAAATTTCAATTAATATTTTGACCACAAGACCTTAGTGAATACTTAATCTGGCTACTTGATCTCAACATAAGATTTAGATGATATTGAAAGAAGTTGTTTACACTCTGTTTTATGAGGTCTGTAGCTTAGTCCTATTAGAACCGTGACCCACAAGGCTGATGACAGAGCAGTGTGTGCTCCTGTAGCATAGCTTACTTTCCCAAACAAGAAACATATCTAGTGTTTGTTTTACTCAGCAAAATAACACTTAAGGCTTTCTGCAAATTAGCTTACTTTCCACTTTTCCATTCATTTCTATGACAGTGAAACCGCTATGAAATAGTAGCTTTCAGTGGCAATTTCATAGTTACTATAATGGTACTTTGCTTTCTTAGCATAACAGGCCTTGGTTATTTACTCAGAAATATGATTTTATTTGAATACTGAGCTCCGCATAGAGGTGCAGGTGTGATTACTTTTTTCCGAAGTTTTAATGAAGCTTCAAATTTTGAGATGTCTTCTCCTTTCCAAAATGCCCTTCCCTTTTAGGATCAATGATGTTTAGACAACTTGAAACATACGTGGATATAAAGCATTCCTGAACCATGGAAGCAGTGGTCCAGGTTTGGAAGGGCTTGGCATGACCTCTGCTGTGCTTCGATTCAGTGGAGTTTCCCCAGCTTCTCTCAAGACTGTAATTCAAGAGATTTGGAGGGCAAGCAGCTGACATCTTTACAGAAGCTACAAATTGTGAACAAAGTTTCTCAAGCAATCATAGGCTTAAAAGCCACCCTTTGATCATACATTGAGTGTGATAATGGCTTTATTGTGCAGCTGATTGACAATGAGGCTGATTCTTTTCTCATGTTATTTGTTTCTTTCTTCTAGGCTCTGTCTATCTTACTGACCACCATCAGTATTGCATTAATCTACCTTTAGACATATACCTGGACATTATTATGAATTGATCCAAAGTCTATCCTGCCAACTACCCCTAGGATCCCTAACTGACTCTCTTCCTTTTAATCACTGAATCAATTCAGACCAAATTTGTCAGGCAGATTAATTTATTTGGTCAGCGTGGCAGATAGAAAATATAATATAAGGTACTGATTGCATAACAGCCCATGCTGACATCCATTTATTCAGCATCCTATCTCTAAACAGCAGCTTTGCATCATCCTTTAATATACATTTGGACAGTTCTTTGTATGTCACACAGTTTCCTAAGGATTATTGTCTTCTAGGTTATATGCCCATTGTTTATCTTTAATTGAGCAATCAATTTGCTCAGACCCATAATATTCACAAAATTTTGTCTACCGTGGGTGTTTATATCAGGAGCTATATTTTGGATTTGCAAGGCATGCATCTTCAGCATGCAGTCACAGACATGTCTGATTTAAATCTTTGCTATTTCCTTGTGTAGCCGTGATTTTATTTTATTTTCCAGATCTGTATCAGTCACTTTGTAAAGAAAATAACTTTTTCATGTCTACTGCACTGTTTTTCAGAGCTCTCTGGCATTGTTTCAAACTCAAATGAGGGGGCACATTGCTTAGTATTACAGTCTCAAAACTGTTGGTGCTACTTCTGCATATCGACAGCCCAAGAGGAGCAGCTATTTCCTACAGTAAATCTTTGATAATTATACCTTTCTTCCATTTCAGTTGGCTTTAAAGCCATGAAGACTGCAAATATAGGCTTCATAGTTTACTTTTTTTAGTTTAATTTTTCACAGTTTGTCTGATTTCTCTTTTAGGGCTTGGTCATAAGTGCAGGAGAAGACAGTCTTGGTGTTGATTTTTTTGAAGCTTATTGCACAAATCAATTCAACTGCAGAAGTCACACAGCCACAGCAGGTGAGAAATAGGTCAAATAACCCAGAACACATCACCATGTAACTGGTGCAACTGATTATAACAACTTTATCTATCCAGGCAGAGTTGGCCTGTGCAGAAATATTTTATTGCTGCACATACCTTTGGAGATATCTCCAAAATTGTTCCATCACCATTATGCAGAGTGTTATCGCTACACCTAGAAAACATTTACAAAAGCCACGAATATTCATTTTTTCTGCTGATCTCCACTGCAGGCAGTATCCTTCTAACAGAATAAGTCTGTATTGAGAGACATTATGGTAAATCAGGTCTAGCCCAGGATATTAATCTGTGAATATGAGAGATTCATAGTTGAATATAACATCTTCATATGTAAATGTAATATATTTTAATAACTTTGGTGTGTTAACACATATTGGAAAATGTCACCTCAAAATTCATTTGAAGTTCAGTGAGTTTCACGGGGACATTTTCTTGCCCCTAATGTACTTAACATTTTTATTTATGACCTGGAAACAAATATAAACTTTTTACTACTGGAACTGTTATATTGTCAAATAACTTGGAAGAGAGGAGTCAAGAAGAATCCTGCCATACAACTGTACTTGGTTTCAGCATAACATAAGTATGTAAAGGCAATCAAATGTAGCTCCACATACCTAAGAACAAAGCAAGTGCCAATATTTCCATGACAGTGAGCTCTTGTTTCTTTGAGAAAGCCTACAAGGAGAAGAAGAGATCATCATATGACATCTAAGTCTGGATGTCACTACTCAATACTGTTGAAAGAGCGATAAGGAATTTGTGTATCTGTAAGAAAATGGTTGCACTAGTCCAAAGGATATATTTTCGCTCAAATCAGAGTTAAGGAAGTTCTATGACCTGTACGTATCTATATATTTATTCTCTGTAGTCCAAATGGATTCGCAATATGTAAATTGAGTGATGGAATATTTTGTTTTGTTTAGAAATCACAACAAAAAGTTGATTTAAAGCACACAGGAATAGGCAGAACTATTCAAATTTGGTGTAAGTAGTAGAGAATCTGGGAAGAGATGAGTTCATGAAAAAGACCAGGGAAACAATCCTACATATATTTCAGGAGCAGAAGAAAAATCACACTAGAATTTTAACATACCAAAAAAAAGAATATTTTAATGGGATATCTTCTCTTAGAGTGAGAAAATTAACTTTCAAGTTTAAAATTATATAGTTATTTCTATCTTTTGATTCTTAAAAATATCCTCTCACAACACAGTGGACTATTCAAATATCTATTTCTGAGTGGATCTACATTATGGACCATTTCTATTGTTGATCCTTAATCCTGTGCTAAGTAAATTGAACTATATTATCTTGACTATATACAGGGATGATCGCACTTAATGTAAACATGTTTTTCTCTTGAATGAGGATTCCTTCAGTGCAGCAAGAACTGCATCCAACATCAGGCATCGGAAAATTATGTTTATGGTTCAGGACATTTGCTATGGCTGATGAAAAGAACAAGCACCTCAGGAAGGTGATTCTTTCCATTCCTCTGCAAAGGAGTTTGAGCATAAGGTGATCCAGCTTGTGATAGCATCTCTTTCCTGTCTCTAAAGCACAGAGAGACCCTGAAGATTAACCTACATTTGTGTTTTAGCATCTAGGTGAGTCAGATGAAGTAAGTTCCATTCTAAGTCTGCTTACATCTATTTCAGTTTTAATTTGCAGCAGAAAGCTAGTAATTCTTTCCATTTTCAATATTTTATGATTTGCCCCATTTTATAATGTAGATAAAACACATGATTAACCCTGTTATTGTGTAGCACAGCTACATCTCTCATCCAAATATATTTTTGACAATGTATTATTCATTTCATACTTATTTACTTTGTAAGTGCACATAATAGTGTTTTTCTATGTGCTGTTACATGAGAAAATATTACTAAATTTCAGTAAACAATTCAGTGCTGTTATTTTCCATCTTCCCAAAATTTCTTTTGTTAGAAGGGAAACTCATGCTTCCATGCTTTTAATTTTCCCAGAATCTAAATCTTCCCACATATCTAAATCTGTAGGAAGATCTGTTCAAATGAAAAGGCAGAATATAAATATAGTTATTTATAAATAGCCCTTGGAGAAGTCCATAAAAGTCATGTAGCATTGGTGTGTTTAGTAAAAAGCATTTGCCATTAGAATCATAGAATTATAGAATGGTTTGGTTTGGAAGGGGCCTTAAAGATCATCTAGTTCCAACCCCCCCTGCCATGACCAGGGACACCTCCCACTAGACAAGGCTGCTCAAGGCCTCATCCAGCCTGACCTTTTCAGGAGGGAGCACCCACATCTTCCTTGGGCAACCATCAGCTATACTCTGCCTAAGAAAATCTAAGTTGTTGTACTGGTATTTGTAATAGTAACCCTTTTCATTTATTTATGTATACAGACCAATGTAGAATCTCTAAGAAGTTAAAATCTTGTTACACTCACCACACTCACGTAGATGACCAGAGAAGCAATAATAGTGATGACACTGAAAGATACAAAATGCTGCCTTTTTCTACCATATGAAATTGGGTGCCTCTGTCTTCCTTTATAAGTATAAGGAAATATAATTAAACCATGAATTATTAAAACCAAAAAATATTCTGGGGTAAGAGTTCTTTGAATTGCCAAGGAAAACTTTTGGAGAAAATAAGCACCACAAAGCCTCTCACTGCTGTAGGGCAGGATGAGCAGTGTTGCATTCTGTTTGAGATGTCACATTTCTCCAGGAAGAGAGACTCCTTCTCCTTTTGTATTCACCAATCTAGAGCATAAATGTGTCTAGTGCAGTGAGATGAAAGCAGAATCTGTCCTATGACCCAGGCAGAATCGATATGTCACTGTTTCATATTCCTGCAGATGTCTTGGATGAAACAGTCATTAGGTCAGAGCTTGTCTTCATGTCATCGACATACTGGTTAGCAGGATTTTGCAAAGTATGTTTTTGAACAGTAATTCAAAACAGAAGTTGACAGTCACCCTTCTTTTTGCGCCAGCATTCTTACTTGTGTTTATCAAAGGATGGTAATAATGTTTCTTAAACTGCTGTTCAGACATATGTTCTATTACATTGGCGACGTGCATTTCCTTGTCATCTTTCTCCTCGTGTGGCCTCTTCCGTCACCTTTATACTCTGTCTTCATGACTTCCTTTATTGTACCCGTGCTTTCCTTCCCCCTTCCTTCTCCTTAGATTTCTTTCATCTTTCCATCCCTGGGAAACCGTTTTCAGCTTCCAAGTTACCTGTTTCCTGATGTTTGGAGGTTTAACTCTGACATTTGGTCATTTGTATGGAACTTCTTAGGTTTTTCTTAATGAAGGAGAGGTACAGGGAAGGAAATTTTAAAACACGACTTCTCTTTCTCCTGAACATGACATTAGATGTTAACAATGGATGCAATTTCTGTAATCGATTAAAATAAATGGCCAACAGATTATATTTGCTCAAGTTCTATGAACTTCAGAAAAGTGACGTTCAGTATAGTGGCAGTGAAAGCATTTTTCTCTCCACGAAAAATATTCAACCTAAGGAGAAAGAAACCACCCAGAAGAGGTTATGTTGAAACACTGGCAAATAAGGAAGCTGCATATTCTACACTTGTCCTTTGCAAGAGTAATTTCTGGAGATGCATTTATTTACATATTTATCTCTCTGCAATATCTAAGAGTGCCACCACATTATATCTATGACAGCATTTTATTTGATTCATCCATTTTACACATGCAGCCTCTTTGTACTGCACAGTAGATGATACATATATAAATTCTGAGGTCTGATGCTTGCATTTAGTATTACCTTATAGACACTCTCATTGATTTCAGCTGGCCTTTTCATACAGGCCTCTGTCCTATGCTGCAACATTAAATGTCTCCATTTCCTTTGAAATCCCATCCTTTACACGACTGAATTCCAATGACAGTAGCACTCAAGTAATAACAAAGGAGCAGCCAGTATAGCTACCGAAGGATACATTTCCATTACTAGAGTCAGGTTGTTCTCAGTGTAAGAATACATTGCGCTGTCTTCAAGCGCATGGTTGTGGATGCTTGTGAATGAGAAAAGTACACTCCCTTAGTGTGATTGAGTTCCCATAAGAGATAAAGGGTAGCTCTCCATTGACTTTAATGGGACATAGGATCAGAATGACAGTGCTTTGAAAATAAGAAATGGTTAAAAAAGTATTCATTTTGAAGAGAGTGACACAATAGGGAAGAAATATCCCCTGCAGCCTGGAAATGCTTTCTGCAAACATAGTCTTCTTGCTGTTTAGCTTCATAATAACTGAGCTAATCAGGGCTTCTGTTTAATTTGAAATACACATTCACTTTCCAGATGACATGGGAAATAAGAGTGCATTTATTATGCTTTGGGCAACCTTGTAGGGATTCCTTTGAGTGGATAAGAACCTGCTTTTTTTTCCAGGTAATTTGGACCATCTCCACTCATTTGATTTTTCACTATCACCAAAAAGCGATCCACGTAGGAGTTCCATAAAGCTGCAAATTACAGTTAAGTTCAAATCCTTAAAGGCATTTCGAGTGCACATTGTAACAGAGACTCATAGTAATCAAGTTGCAGAAAGGCTCTTATAACAGCCATCTCTCTCTTTCTGAATTGCTGGGGAACAGGCAGATGTGGAAATTATGAGTAATGTAATTGATGATCTTAAGGCTTTTAAATACCCAAGCTCTCAACAATCAAGATCTATTTGAGTTCAGAATCTAATAAGTAGTAAATACAATAGGTTTCAGTAGAATGTTTTATCAGGTTCTCTGCAGTGCTTCCCCCCTGCCCTTGCTTTTATGGGCAGCATTACCATCTAATCAGCAACGATTTGGAAAATTTTATTGTGACGCATAATCACTTCAGTTTATCATATCACTCTTCCCTTGATATGCACGTACTGTGAGTTTTTTTATAAGGCACACATTTTCAGAGGCTTTGTCCCTATTTTTTAAACAGGTGAGAAAGAGAGTACTGTTATGCCAGACTGTTTATTGACAACTTATTTATTGTGTACCAAGATAGAAAAATGCCTATACAATATTCCCCAAAATATCCATGAATTAATGTCCTACAGATTTCCCAGATGCCTTAATGTATAAAAACCTTTTTTATTAATAAGGACTGCTGCAATATTTTTTCTGTATTCTAGAAGTACTTTTTCAACTCAGTGGAAAAGCTGTGTATAGTGAGGAGTTAATTTCAATCTGTTTTCCTATAATCTACAGACCAGACTGAATGAATAAAAAATTCTACATTATGTTTCATTTAAAAAATAAGAAAACATTTGTCAGTGAAGAACTCAACTCATGCTATTACCGTAGGTATAGAGCCTAACACCCTTGCTTACGTGTTAATTTATCCACACAAAAAAACCCATGTTAGTGTGAGGCGAGTAAAAAATATTTGCACCACTGGAAAAACTGCTAAATCACATTTCTCCAGTTTCTCTGAAAAGCAAAACATGTTGCAGCATTTCTTTTGATATTTCCTAGTTTGGTAGAATGAAAACAGAGGAGTTTTTTTCCAAGAAAGAATATATTTTCACCACAAAAGGGGTTTCTCTTTCAAAACAAGAGAATGAAAACTGAGAAAGTCTGCACAGGCATCAAAAAGTGCAATTTTTTCAAAAGAGCCCCTATTGTTTTTACTACAGGAATTAAAAAGAACTCATTTTCTCTTGGATATAAAATCAGAATTTTTGCCATTAACTGAAGTTTTCACAGGTGTCCCTTCCTTCTTGAAATATGAAGCAATCTATTACCATTGAACTGTTCTCTTGGGATGTGTCTTCACTGCCAAGTGTGGAACCAAATTCAGGTAATATACAAAAACCTGAAGCCATGTGAAATGGTGATGTGGGCAGTTGAGACAGAAGTTAAAATGTGATGTTCTGTTTTTACTGAGGTTGTTATCCCACTTGGTAATGAGTCACAAAGCAATGAGCACTCTCAGACACTGATAGTCTTCCAGTGCAAGTAGCTGGCTTGTCTTACTGCAAGCAAAGAACTGTGGCATATGTGTCCTGGAAGTCCTAACAATGTGAAGAGTGCCTGTTAGGACACAATAACTTGGATATCCTTTTGCAATATGTTCCTAGCTGTACTAATGGTACAATGAAAGTATAACACTTGAAAGAAACACTCACAATGCTGCAGCAAATGCTTCCTGTCCAAAAAGGTGAATGTGCCCCATTGACGCAGTATAATGCAATCAGTAAAAGGCAGCTCCTACCCAGTTCTAATAATTTGCAGGTGGACTGTTGTTCTACCCGGACTGCTCCACAGCACCACTGATGTCTACTCCTATAGAGCCATTCAGGCACACCCTAAAACTCTTCCAAATTCTGCAAAGTTTTGAGAAAATTTAGAAAAAAACCAAAGCAAAACAGCAACTGTTAGGCTTTTTTACATTCAAAACCTAGAAGATGTTACTATTTCTCAGAAAATCATCTGAGGTCCTGATGAGAGAAAACACAGGGTAGCGGTCCTTGCTCTGCACTCAGGTTCTGATTTCTTTTCGGGGGGGAGTACTGTAGGACAAGCACATGCCCCAGCCACTGCCTTGATGGGCAGTTATTGGAGGGAAGTACATTATCTCCACCTGCACGTGTTTGCAGGAGGTAATAGAGGGGGAAGCTCTCTGTCAACTGCCTTCCTGCCATGGAGTATAAAACTGTTTAGTAAACACCATTCTGTCTCTATAACCTTTGTTTCTGATGAATCAGCATCTTCTGTTGAAAAAAACACAAAAGCTGTGTCATAATATTTTCAATCCATTCTACTATCAATTGCAGAATTATGGCTATTGCTATAAATGGTTCATGTTGGAAATAAATAGGAGAGTCAGGCCAAATTGAATAGGACTTGTATTAGGGAAAACACTCTGTATTATTTTAAGTCTCCCAGAATACATACAATTTCTATGGGTTCCCTTGTTCTGAGTATTAGCCCTGAAATTTAAGTCTGGCAGATTAGGAAGTATGATACTAATGCATGCATTGATTATGAATATCCAAGTTAAATGGACAATTATTAATTAGTGAATGAGATAGTTAAAGAATGTCTTAGTTTACTGTTACCATATTTCCCAGTGACAAGAATGAAAGCAAGCTAAAGAATCTTTTGGATGCAGGATTGTTTTTCTACGGATGAGGGATTACAGATTGGCTTTTTAACTTCAGCTTTTCCAAATAGTTTTTCAGTTATTTAATTTACTCTACATGGAGTCTATTGATTATTCAAGTTGGCAGTCAATTTTATAGGGCACCCCGCTGTTTCTTTGCTTAATGTAGTCAATGATTGTAATTGCTTGATCAGTGCAGCCCATGAAATAGGTTTTGTGTCTTTTTTACAATGCATTGATGGCTTTATCTGATACAGCCTTGGCAAGGTCTAGGTTTTACAGCACAATCCTGAACTCCCAGAGGTCTCTAGATTAATGGCTATGGCTTTCTGTTGGAGCTGCTGATACTGCTCTCCAGAATGTATTCACACATCTGGCATGCCACACTTGGCAGTTGTGCCAGCTTTTTGTTGCGCAGTTACAGAATATCTCACCAGTGCCTAGTTAACTGTTTTCACTAAGGGAATGAGATAAAAAGCCATCCACAGAGTTGTTGGCACAAGCTCTGTGTCATTGTAATCACAAATTTTTAATTTTTCTATTACACTTTTTATACGGCCAATTGATGTTTTGAAACAACAAAATACGCATAATATTTATTGTATGAACTCTGATTTGATTCTGCAAAAGATTCCAAGCTCATTGTGATTTCTATTAATGCTTTCTTTCCAAAAAAAGAAACAAGCTCTCCATTGTATTGTCAGTAAGTAAATGGATTAAAATTGCATCTCTCCAGCTCAAATTTTTTTGCAAGCAGAAAGAAAGGAAATGTGGGTGGAAGAGCAGCAAGAAGAACCTTGTGACCTTACTGTGGGTGAAGTAATTCTTTTGTCTTCCTTTGGTTCATGTTAGATTACTTAAGCTTCATTTAGCTCTGCTTGAAAGTCAGTGTTTCATATTTGGTAGAATTTGAATCGTATTATTAGACATGTAAAATGTAGTCCTAATAAGCAGGCCAAGAAAATGTAATGAAATATGCAACACAGGTGCATAAATCCATGGACAATATAATTATATAGCACACATACACCATTTACAGTGCCTAAGGTGACATACTGCCAAAAATGTAAAAGTGTGATAGATTTTTGACCAGCTGTAGTATGAACTGATTTCCTCAGCTGAGCTTAACATAGAAGCTGGACATGTGCAACACTTATATTAATTCTTTTCTCTCCAGGTAGTAAACTTTAAATGCATAATGCATCTTTGTGTAGTAAAGGTCTACTGAGAAGACATCTGGAATTCAATATTTAAAATTCCAAGTCTGTCTTTCCACTGAAATCTCAGTTATGTTGGGCAATAACACCAGAATCATATATATCTATATGCAATATTAATAACGCACGAACCCATGTGTTAACAATAAATAGTCTTAATAAAATCTGTCACGATGAAAAATAATGAGAATAACATGGCAAACACTTTCAGTGTTACGGTCATTGTCCTGACATCACTGCTGGAATATTTTATGATTTCTGCTGATTTTAGTGCAGTGAAATCCAGTCACGTTCTGCAGGCCCATCTCTAAACCTTTTAAGTACTTAAGTAACTGCTCATGTGAACTGTTCCACTGAATTTGTTTGTCCCTGTGTTATCAGTGTCAAAGCTTTAAACAGATGGCTTCTCTCTTTCAAATATTACAACTGCTTCCTTGCATGTTCTTTTCCATTATGAAAAACTGTGTTACTTTTAATTCAATATTATCTTGAATCCTTGGCTTGAAGGATTAAGGATCTTAAATATGTAAGATGTAAACAATTCACAGATGTGAAGAGCCAAATATCAGCATCAAAAATATTACCAAAGGACTATCAAAAGTAGCTACATACTCTCCCTTTGGACACAGAAATGATGCCATCACCCTTTCAATGTTTCCAGATTTTCTTAGAATTTGTGGTGCCTTAAAATGTCAAAAAACCAAAACTGAATAGAAGTTCACATTAAACTTCAGCCTTTTCCTGTACACTATTTATTTATAGGTCTGTGCTTTAAATGATGTTTTATTACTCCTGATGGCACAATAAATAATAATAGCATAAGCTCTTTAAGAAAAGGCAAGCCAATCAAGGGGAATCTGAGAAATATAGACAGTGGGAAAAAAGGGAAAATTACAACCCTGTAAACTTGTATTTATGTTGTACCTTCCAGAGCAGTAAGTACTGCCTTTTCTTTTCCACATACCGTTTTGCCACTGAAGATGAAAGGAAAAGAAGAAGCAGGTTGACAAACACTGGTAGATTAAAACACTGAAACAGATAGGTGAAAATCTTCTGCAATATGTTTTCCCTTAAAATTCAGTTGCAAAACCACTCTGGTTTGCAATTACTTACTTTTCCCGATGTCACTAAATAGATAATGCTATTAATATTGCTAGTCTCTTCTCTGACTAACTCAGGATAACCTGATACATCTCAGTGGAAAGTGCTGTACCTATTGCGGCCTTAACTTCATATGTTTATTTAGACAATGAACAGATTTTTTCTACAGTGAGCAGAATCTACAATATGACAGAAATCAAAGCTGTACTTACATGCAGGATCTTACGTAAGATATCTGTGAAGATGAATATCAGGTCCAGTCCTGTCCCATAAATAAAATGGTTATCTTGCTATAGATTTAAAGGAGATATCTATACTTCTTTACTACATGCTGTACTGTTTGGTCATCTTGAAGCACTGAAATGACCTTGAGTTTTGTAAATCTGATTCAAAATATTATTCCCCAACTCATCATCTCTTTCACATTCACAATTAATTCTGCACATGACATCTGGCTCTTTCAACAATGTCTCTCTGTCATTCCCAGAAACTAAAAAGTAAATGTCGCTCTTTCTTTTTGTTAAGCAATTTGTGAAATTCCAGATGTGCCTTCATGGACTGATGAGGTCTGGGATGAAGATTTGGCTTTTCTTGTGAGCGTTGGGTGGCAGCTATTTGATGTCAGTTTTGACCTGTAAATGTAAAATATCACATGGCTCAGAACAGAAGTGTCATGGTTATCTAAATTTGCTTAAGTAAGCTTAGAATTCTTTTGTTATTCTTTAGTTTCAGCATAACTAATAACATAGTTGAGAAATATATGAATGTTTCTCTCTGCAAAGTAATCTCCTGAAGCAAACTATTCATATCATCATATTCTGCATGCTATAGATAATAACAATAATAATAACTGTTCTTAACATAAGTTGTTTGTTCAATCTGTGTGCTAAATCTGTTTTTATACATATGGGTCCAAGACACAAAATCAACATCTTGAATGTGGTCAGATTTTGTTCTGCACCACAGTTTATTTAAAAGACATGCAGGCAGCACACAAAGTACAAGGTTATTGATGTCTTCCTTGGGACAGATCTCATTCCTTGTGAATCCAGGGTAAATTAAAATTAGTAAAATGGTTTAGATCAAGTAGATCAAAAGCAGATCCTTTTATTTAACTTTAAGTTCTGCATGTAAAAGGGGGCACACGATAGGAAGAGACCTGCTTTTGCCTTGAAACTCGGACTACCTTAAGCCAAATTTTTAAGCCTCTGAAATAGGGGTCACCTCTGTCAAAAAGACCATAAAAATGTTGTCTTCTTTCTTTGTCTCTGGCCTAAATAATATCAATGGTACTGGGAGCTTCTAAATGAGCATCGCTTGATTTCCAAACCCATTTTGAGACTTGGGGTGTAAATCTGACCTACCCTTGGATCTGATCAAGAAGTAATCTGCTAAGTCAAGGGACAGATGCAAAACTGAAAGTGAAAACCTTGATCTTCCAGAAGTTCAGTATAAGTTTTTCTACTTTGTTTCCCTGTTTTATATACATAACTGGAAGCCAAACTGAGTTAAGCGGACTTTGTTGAGAACTGCTCTGTTCTTATGCTTTGGAATGGGATACTGCCAATACAAAAAAAAGATTTTTCGATCTTTCATATTTCTGTAGCCTCACTACCATGTACTGAGTCCTTCTCATGAGGGCACAGAAACTACAGCCTCTGTTTGCTGGGAAGCTGAGAAGGATGATTCACTGAATTCTTGTCCCAAGTATTACTTTTGTAAGTGTAAATATTATAACGCATCACTTGAGAGCTCAAAAATAGTCTTTATTCTTGAAATATTTACACATAAAGAACATTGCAGAAATAGGAGTTCATGATCACTTGGATTGAGTCGTATGATTGTGACACACTTATTTTTAATCCTTAAGCTGAATGGTAAGAAGAGACAGAGATTTAAAAAAGATGAATATGGAGGATAGAATCATTGCTGGTGAATGTTAACTGTTAAACAACTTGTGTGTTTCTGCTTACGGCTCATGGCATTATTTTGGTTTCAAATATCTGGTCCATCTTGAATTTGCTTGTAATTGAAAGTTTATACTGTGAAATAAACAGCACAAAGTCACTATATGTGGACACATTATTCCCTTGCCATGTAAAGGTAGTGCAGATGTACTGAAATGGGACAGAGACTCAGTAGAAAAAGTAAAGAAGAGGAACAAGCAAAAAGCCACCTCTGCCTCAATTGTCGTTGCATCGAGCTGCCTCTCAGCAGGAAGAACAAGGGCAATTTTCAGAGCACTTCAATATCTGCCCCATTCCTATCTGACCGTATAGCATAGTCACTATCCCAGGTAATTACGTTACTGGCACACGTTGGAGTTTTTCCATCTGAGCTGCTTCCTGCAGGTACATTGCCATCAATCAGGCTTGTCCTTGAAGGCTTAATGATGTAGGATTGCTGGGCATTTGTGGGATATATACATGCCATTATCAGACAAGTTATCTAAACTGTTGCTTTTAGTCAGATCATTCCACATTGATCCATCTTTCTAACAATATTTCAGCTGTTAATTGAATATGGGTAGTAATGTTTTCCATGTTTCTTAATTATTTTACTCTTCTGAGCCAAGTTCTTTTAGTGGATATTTATTTATTCAACCACAATGATACACACACTTACTGGCTGCAGCCGTATGAGCTCTAAAATACTATATGTCTCTGCAGAAAGCATAGCCCTACTCGTGAAGGAGCCTTCAAGCACTGCACAGCACAGATCCAAATCTCTTGCAACAGTTATCTTTATATCATATTTGTTTAGTTTGCAAATTAAAAGTGATTTCTCTAACTGCAAGTCCTCATTCCATCCTACCTATAGTAACCACCAGCAACAATGGTTTCTTGGGCTCAGCTGACTCTTCAATGGGCTCAGACAGCTGGGAGGGATAGGGACTGGTAGTCATTCTTTAGGTAATGCGTGAATAATGCAGTCTACAGACCTCCCTTCTCAACTCAGGGTGAATTGCAAAAGAAAAGAGTAGAAATGGCTTTTTCTGTCACGTGTATAAGCAGATTGTTCCAAGTTCACAGAAGGAATAAATCTGGCCCCCTCTCTGGAGAAGATAATGCATTTTCAGGAAATCAGAATACCTCCCATATACTACTGTCATGTAGCTTTGTGGAAGGGTGTTTACAATGCGGCATCAGCATTCTGATGACACTAGAGCCTTCCCTCCAGATTTAAACAAACAGGTACAGGCTTTGCAGTGGCACAAGGAGGAGCCAAGCAAACCTCTTTTTTGTTTGTTTAGTTTTGAAAGTCTTGCCTGAAGGTTTATTGGCGTTCCTACTGCAGGCAGTTTGTGCCCAGGTTTTCTCACAGAGAAAAAAAAGGGAGGGATTTTCCAGGCACGTCAATATGTCCTTGGCTACAGAGATATCTCTCATATATAAGAGACAGTTACAGTTTCTCCCACTTCACAAACAGTTGCTCCTTATGTACGTGCACTGGCACAGCTTCAGCCTGTGATGTTTAACTGGTTCTGTTTATAATAGTTATATTCTTAGCAATTTCTCTGATGTACTCTTACCTTGTCAATACTGTCACGCAGTTCTCTAGCAAGAGGTTTATCAAGATTTTCTCTCTCTCTATCTGCTTTTACCCCATCACTTCACAATCAGTCTTTTTCTGCCTGCCCATCACCAATAATTTTGGACTCATCGGCCAAGAGTAGCCCAAGAGAGTAATGTCTTTCTCAAAGGGAAGACGCCTCATATATTTTCTGAAATTTAATGGCTAGGGAAGAAGCAAGACTTGGACAGGAGCCATGCAGAGAGGAGAGGCTGCAGAGAGAGCCCAACTCATACTTCTGCCTGGTCACAGCCCTGTGCGCTGTGTGCTGGGAATGGAAGACAGCACATGGCATAGGCTCAGCTCTGGGGAAAGGCAGGACAACATTAAGGCATCCTGGGTTTTGCAGGGAGCTCTGGAGAACATACGGAGGAGTAGGTTTATTGCAAAAAGGGGTAATAGTTGGATTATGGTCATGATACTTCAGGGGTTTTCTCACTTGTTTTTTCCTACTGCTACTACACAGTCTTTTGCTTTTCACATAATAGGAACAAGGAGTTTGTTGGAGGAACCTGCCCCAGCTCTTGACCTTCTAAAAATTCAGTTAATTTCTCTCCTTGTGTGCTCAAGGAATTGCAGCGAACAGCTACACACTGGCACACCAGTCATCCTCTGGCACCCATGCACGAGGCCCCATGGCAGACATACAGTGAAACCCACCCCATTCGGCAGCCTGTGGCCCAATGGAGACCTGCATGGAAGAGAACCTGTGGCATGTAACCATGCATCTCAACCAGTTGTGAATCCCTGCCGAAGTGTGCCTGCAGAGGCTGCCACCCCTTCTCTAATTCAAGACCAGCAGTGTGTCCCTGTTCCATCCTCAGCACAGAGATCAGCCTGCCTCTCAGCTGCTCCCAGCCTCCTCCTGAATGCCCATACGCAAGGCTTACAGAAGCAGGGATGAACATTGCACACTCATGAATAAGTGTAATTGAAATTCTGTTCATAGCTATTTGGCGGGAAAAAAATGCCACTGTAATTAAAATGCACAGGGGAAAGAGAAGTAGCCTATATAGACACATTATGTTATTCAGCACCCACCCAGATAAAGGTCTTTGTCTATAAAAAGCTCAAATATATCTGAGATAATTGCTGTTCATTGATTGTGCCTCTGAAGTGGAGTCATTCTAGCATATTACACCTTGAGGCCAACTTATATGTTTCTTTGAAAGGGAAAAATTGAAAAGCTCATGTAAAGACAAAAGTTCAGTCAAATATATGGCAGTAAAAGCCTGATGTACAGCATTAAGGTTACTTTCAGCTGACCTAGCTCTGAATGGAGTTGGGCAGTTTTGTCTGATCTTGTGTTAATTCTGTTAGCCTGTGTTTACTAAATGATTTAGCACTGAAACGTTGGGAGTTGCCAAATATTTGTCTTCTGTCCCTTATGAATATTTGAACAGCTCTTTCCCCAGCTCATTCTGAATGCAGAAAAGGGTGTTAAAAGTATCATACTTTGGCAGTGTTACTTTGTGGAGACTGAAGACCTACAACACTCCTGCACCAGTGATGCCTTTGGCTCTCTACTAAATAAAACAAAGGTATGAACACAAAATAGCGTGCTTGAATTTTGCATCTTATGTCCTACAGAAATTCACATTTGAAAATAAAAAGTTCTTTAGTAGGTCTATAATTTTTTTGCTGTCTTTCATTTTAAATTTAATGACTTTAAATTACCCTTAAATGAACCAGTTTTAAGCTGAAGGCAACGACTTCCAAAAAGAATGGTAACCTGAGTTCAAATCCAGACTCCATCACAGATGTGTAAAATGAACTTGAACGTGTCACCATGGCACTTTGTTTTCCTATCATAGAAGTGTGAAATTTTAAATCAATAGTGAGTATACAAATATACTAAGATTTCACAAAAGAACACGTATCAGAGATGTGGCTTACAATTTTTGCATGTAGCCTGCATTACTGCAGAACCAGATTTCCTTTTGTCGCATCATTTTTTCACTCACTTTTTGGGCTTGCAGACCACAGTGTAAGCAAACACACCACTCTTCATGAACCCAGAAGTGCAACTCATTTTCACTTTTAAATGTGATTGTGTAGGGACACAGAGGTACTACACCAGATATGATTGCACCCAGCAATGATAGTTTGCAATTTTTTCTGCACGGGTATAAAGCTGAGATTAATTTTCCTGAAAAAAATTGACCCATAAAGCAGAAAATTTTAAATGCCAACCTAGCCAGAAAAGCTGTAACTTTTCACCCTCTGTGACTTATTCTCAAGCATCATGGATAGGAAGCAATACACTTTTAGCATGAAAGGACCATCCCTATTTTGATAGAGCTGCTGGATTTAATAGATCAGGACTTGATTACAATACATGTAGCTATCTCTTGTAGGTCAGGGTGTATAACACTTTCTTTTCCTTACATTCTAATACAAAGATAAACTAATTTCTTCTGAATTTATTGGTGATCATTTACATTCAGTGTGTCTGGAAGAAGCCAAGAGTAATGAAAGGAGACACCTTCTCATTCATTATTTGGTTTTAAATATTTCTCTTTTTTTTCTTCCTTTTTTTCCCCCCCTTCCACATGCTGATATTGCATGCATGGGTTGCTCTCAGCTTGCTATGAAACAAGCTGGGGCAAGCCTTGTAATATGATTCAAATTGTAAATCTTATGTCTTGCATCCCCCAAACACCTCATCTTATATGCAGTCTGGAACTTTCATTCCAGTACCAATTAGACTAATATATCCACCCAGCTCCGATTGGGGTGATGGATCGGCTGGTGGGGGAAATGGAGGCGATTTTCTCAGCTCCTCTGCATTCCCATAGGCATGCAGCATTTGACAGATTGGGCAGAACTGCCACGAAAGAGTCTGACACAGATGGTGTAATTAGAAAATGCGAAGTGCGAGTGTGAAATTTATCTTTGATCAGCACCTCCTTGCCAGATTGTCATCTATGTTAATATGATGATGGCTTCTTGGAGATGGATAGAAGAAAACAGCAGCCTTGAGGAAGAAACGGAGACAGTTCACAATGTAGAGAAGATATTTTGTTTAACTCTGAAACTCAATCAATTTCACCATGAGTGAAATGCAATTTAATGTATTTAATTCATAGGAAAACAAATTGAATCTAAATCTAATACTTTACTTTGTAAGGCCTATAATCAATATGGTGAAATCTTATTTTTTGTTGGAAGAAGACAAAGATTAATTTTTTATGAACAGTTAAATAAAAAAAAAATCAATCTATAGCTATAGGCAGACTTGAACCTACTACATCACTCTTTGTAGAGACCTAATGTAATTTAAATATAAACAAAAAAATCATTTTAGAGTTGCCTGGATGAGTTTACAGAATTAGAAGATATTTTTGTTCTCTAAGCTTTGTATTTTTGATGTCACCCTCTGTAACCAAAGCGTGGAGTATATTAAGGTTTATTATAGAGCACAGAAATATTAAACTTTCTCATCTTCTGCCTTTATTCCAAAGGAAGAATTTAACTGTTGGGATTTTTTTTTCTTTAAAAACTGACAAATATTCTTTGCTTGAGCAAAGTGTTTGAATTGTTTATATGACATCTCCAGCTTTCCCAGAAATCTGATGTGTAATGTTCTGCAGCAGAAAGCGTCATTGTCTTTTCAGTGCTCGTGAATCATATTGTGCTGTTCAAACATGAGCAGATTTGGCCTATGTGATGCAGGTATAATTTTCCACAGGGAGAAACTGAGGCATGGAGCAGCAAAGTGCAGCCTGTCCAAGGTCACAGAGCAGCGGGTGAGGGGGGCAGCACTGCTGGCAGGGTGCCTTGCCTGGCAGCCTGGTCTCCCTTCCATACCAAGTCTTGCAGCCACTGCAATCTTGTATTTGGGTAGTTCAAAAGGTTTAAGTTTACAAACCGCTATGCCATAGTTCATTTTGCTAAAAACTGCTCAAATGTTCACATGAATGGTGCTAATTTTCAGGAAGGTAAATTAGCATAATTAATGACCAGCCAAATTTGGGGGTAATACAGTATGTAATTAACATTAGAGAGTTCTGTTGTACCACCTGCCCCCACATTTCATTGTTGCAGTGTACGAACTGTACAGGAGGCTATTTTCCCCTTTGCTGCACTGAGCAGAAAGCAGCTTTCTTCATCAGAATAAGCCATTAGCTGTAATGGCATGTAGGTGTAATGGAATGTGCTCGAAACATCTGTGCTGAGAGCAGGGGAGAAATTGCTGCATACAGTCGTAGGCCTTTGGGGAGCTTGATTAAGGATTGCTTCAGAGAACTTGAGATCTGGCTTGGGATGCAAAAAAGAGAAGAAAGGAAAATAACACTAATAGATTTACGGATGTACTGCAGGGAGAACAAAGGATTTTTAATTTTTTTTACTTCCCTTTATTGCTCTTATATTGCATCTGTTCTCTGTTGGGCTTTCACTTATTGAATTGATCTGGAAAAAAAAAATGTAGCTCAAAATGCAGTTTAGCAAAAGACATCCTTGCTGGATAAACATGAAAATAGCTTGATTTTTTTTCCTTTGTTTGCTAATGAAGACCTCATTGAAACCACAAATAATTCTAACAATAAATATTTATTGCACATGACATTTGCCTAAATTTGTTTTGAAGTGATATCTCCTCTATCTAGAAATCCTGTAAACACACATATTAAAAAACCCCGTCCTGCCTTGTGTTATTTACATTTCTGGAGTATTCATCTGCTCCTTCTTGTGCTGATTTTTTTCAAAATTTCTTTTTAAATGATTTTCTAGTTTGGTTTTCTTCAACTCCATTTGTTTGCACACATTTTTAATAACCACTGGAATATAAACTCTCAGTACACAATAAGAGTAATTGCAGAACCACTGGGCTATGTCAGTTCTGGCTATTGACCCATCAAACTGTGAAAAATCTGAAATGCGGTTTACAGAATCTTAAGCAAGGTGATAGGGAGGAGAAAAGCAACATTATAAAAGATGATTTTGATGCCATACAAAGAGAAAGGTTAAATGTTTGATAAAAACATATTGTAGAAAAGGGAATTAATGTACTTCATGGGACAGATGTGGATGCATTGCACAGAAAATGAGAAACAAACCCATAAATATTGGGTGGTTTGATGATTAAGTAAATCTTACACTATCTAATTATAAATGACAACAAAGCACTGTATTCACTGGTATCCATCTTCCTTATGAAATAAAGAAGCTTTCTGAGTTGGTGCCAAAAATGCCTTGCAATGAAGTTTAAAATATGTAGGGAGGCAAAAATGTAATAAAAATGCAAAAGCTAATAATATTATGGCGCTGGCATTGTTTACAATGTAGAACACCTGCTGTTTTCAAAAAAAAAAAAAAGGAGAGAGAGAGAAAGAAAAGTGAAATCATCAAACTGTTCTTAAATGGAAAATCTGGGCTCTTTGCCAATTACACAATGTGTTTCAGGTGCACTGTAAACAGGAACAATAAAAGGTGCAGAGGAAAGAATCTGAAATGTTAAATCTCAGATACACAAGAATATTATTTGATGATGTTATTTTGAAAGGAAATCTTGGGTACCTTCCAAATTTCTTCAATGTGTAATTAGGTTTAAATTTCTGCCTCTGTAAAAAAGTTGTAAAAATCTATTTATCCCTTTAAAAACCTTGATTAAATTAACCCCGAAATGGGGAAGAGCCAAAAAATCCAGGAAACCCACTAAGGTATTCCCTTTTACCAGTCTATTCTACCTGGGAGATGCTTGGAGACTATAGTGAAATATAATAACACCAAATTCTATGATATGATCATAAAATGCTAAACCCACCCCCAGGGTTATAATTTTGGATTCCAGGACAGTGGTGAGGTCCTGCACACTGAAGTCAGGGTAGGAATTAGATATTCATTTAAGAAGGAAAATCATACTGTCCCAGGACCTTGATCTGTGTCCCAGAGAAGAAGTGGTAGCCAAATGCAGTTCAGGCACTAGAGCTGAAGCAGGGGAAATTGGCACTGGCTGGCTAAGGACCAAATCTGAGTGCATTTGCCTTGTGGCTGTAGGACTTCGGTTGTAGATAAGAGTTTTCTTCTAAGTGCCAGGGCTTGGATGGAAATTGGTCACTCATCCATATAATCAGAAGGACAATGGGAAATTCTTTAAGTATGTGCTTGCTTTCTTTGGAAAAAATACTTTGGTTATTTGTTTTATTTCAATAGAAAGTGAGATAGTGGATGAGATCCCTAATGCATGGCCTGAAACCAGTCGTCTGGGGGCTCTTTCTGTCTTTATGCAAATAAATAGAGTGAATGGTGGCCCATCCTCTGACCCCAAGCTCTAAACAGCTCAGCTCACGCTGCTGCTCATGGGTCACCTTCCCCTCCCCTAGGACAAGGTGGGCTCATCCCCACTGTCTCTGGGGAGCAGCTGCTGATGTGCACACCTGAACAGTGCTGCTTGGCAAGGGCCACACTCCAGAGACAGAGGTAAGGGTTAAACAGTATGGATCTCATGGAGCAGTGCTTAAACATGTCCTAAGCCTGTTTAGTTTACTAGTATAGATGTAGCCTTGGAGACCAGAGACCAGATGCTGTGCATCTGCTGCTCTCCCTGTAAGATCAGCCCTGATTATTTCCACACCCCATATCTACAGGGAAGGCCTGTAATAAAGCAGTAATCACTTTCCTCCCTTCCTCACCTGAAGCATGAGCCAGATCTTCATTTCAGTAACCCGTGGATAAATCAATAATCCTTCTATGTGACTGAAATCAGACATAAGATCTTTGTATTAGTGTTTCTTTTGGGTCTGATCCTGCCAGTTTTCTTTGCTGTTAGCAGGAATACGATCGTGTCTGCTATCAACAGCAGTTTGTTTTCCATTTGAAGCTGGCAATTATCAAGCTATCTGAACAATGTTTGTGAGAGGCAATTCCTTTTAATAGAAGGAGAAAGCGGGGACACTCTTGGTGCTATCATTTTACCAGGATATAGAATATCAGCCTCCTTCCATGTGACATCCCTTCACCGTAATTGTTTCTATTTTTGCTTCTGTGCCTAAATTGGCAGTAGTCCATGGTGAAGAAACAAGAAAGTACAAATCACACTCTTCTTCCACTTTTATAATGTGTTTTTAGTGTTCGCATGTACTGTGGCAGTGTAAAATGGACAAAGTTAAAGTGATTCTAGAAAACAGCTGCAGGGCTGAAGCTAGAGCAGGGATACGTAGGACTTTGGCTGCTATTGCCACTGTACTGAAACCCTGGTTTTCTGGTACAGATCTGACTGCCAGAAACAGAAACTTCAGGTCTGTCATGACGGTAGAAGAAGAGGGAAAATCATCTGAATAGAGTCCAAGGAAACAGCAAAGTTAAAACACCAGTTGGGCAAGAGAAAAGGCACTAAATCAGTTCCACAAACTAGACCTGTTAAGGATTTTACCCCACCTTCCAAATTAAGGGAGTTCATTATCTAGGCTGAACACTGGTGAATCTAGTATAGGCTGAATACATAGTCTTGTGCAATGGGTTCTAGATGACCTTGTTTGAGCAGGGAGATTGCACCAGAAAACCTCCAAAGGTCCCTTCCAAACTCAATCATTCAGTGATTCCGTGATTCTGTGTATCCCCAACAGAATCTATTCAAGGGGATTTGTAAGATCTTTAATACCACTATGAAACAAGAGCAAAAGAAGCATTTTTGAATATACATCTCTCCTCTGATGGATGGGTCTGAAGTTTCTTTCATCTCTGACCTCTCTAGTTAGGTGGGACTGGTTTTACTGCTCTTTGTGTAATTCCAGCTTCTCCAGTGACTCAAACTGTGTGAAAACGCAACTGAAATTAATGGGTGATGATGACTCCACTAAATTCTGCAACCAGACTTGGTAATTTCACTAGGACTCAAATTTTATTCTTTGCTGAATTAATGACTTTTCATCCAATACTGATTCTTGCATTTAGGACACATATAAACAGGTATGCAGGAAGCCTTTCCTGACATCCAAAACCGTTGTGCTTTAGAATGGCTTTGAAGAAAATTTCTTACAGCAGACTCTGTTGTTTGTTGGAGGTGAATCCAATAGCACAAAGAGTATATGGATTGATAAATATATATTATGCTTCCTATACTTTCTTGTAAGTGCCAGGTAGTTTTCTACAATCCAAACCTAATTCTCAATAAAGTTTCCCAAAATCGTAAAATCTTAGAATCACTAGGTTGGAAAATGCCTTTGAGATCACCAAGTCCAACTGTACCTGTCCACTACTAAATCATATCCCCAAGCACTTAATCTACCCAGCTTTTAAATACCTCCAGGGATGGTGACTCAACCACCTCCCTGGGCAGCCTGTTCCAGTGCTTGATAACCCTTTCAGTGAAGAAATCTTTCCTAATGTCCAATCTAAACCTCCCCTGGCACAACCTGAGGCTGTTGTCTATCGTCCTATCACCTGTCACTTGGTTGAAGAGACCAACAGTTCTCCACAACCTCCTTTCAAGTAGTGGACAGTGATAAGGTCTCCCCTCAGTCTCCTCTTCTCCAGGCTAAACAACATCTGTTCCCTTAGCTGCTCCCCATAAGACTTGTTCTCCAGCCCCTTCACCAGCTTCATTCCTCTTCTCAGGACACAGTCCAGCACCTCAATGTCCTTCTTGTAGTGAGGGGCCCAGAACTGAACACAGGATCTAAGTTGCAGCCTCACCAATGCTGAGTACAGGGGCAGAATAATCTCCCTGGACCTGCTGGTCACGCGGTTTCTGATACAAGCCAAGATGCCATTGGCCTTCTTGGCCACCTGGGCACACTGCTGGCTCATGTTCAGCTGGCCGTCAGCCAACATTCCCAGGTCCCTCTCTGCCAGGCAATTTTCCAGCCACCCTTCCACAAGCCTGTAGCACTGCATGGGGTTTTTGTGTCCCAAGTGCAGGACTCTACACGTGACCTTGTTAAACCTTATCCTGCTGGCCTCAGCCCATTGATCCAGCCTGTTCAGAGCCTCCCTACTCTCAAGCAGATCGACACTCCCTTCCACCCCAGTGTCATCCATAAACTTACTAAGGGTACATTCAAACCCTTCATCCGTGTCATTGATAAGATATTGAACAGAACTAGAGTCAGCACCGAGCCCTGGGGAACACCACTTGTGACCAGCCTCCAGGTGGAGTTAACTCCATTTACCACAACTCTTTGGTCCCAGCCATCCAGCCAGTTTTTTATCTGGTAGAGTGTACACCTGTCCAGGCCAGAGGCAGCCAGTTTCTCAATCAGAATACTGTGAGAAACAATGCCAAGTCTTTACTAAAGTCCCAGTACAGTACATCCACAGCTTTTCCCCCATCCATTAAGCGGGTCATAGAAAGCAACCAGATTAGTTTCACAGGACCTGCCTTTCCCATGCTGGCTGGGCCTGATCACTCAGCTGTCTTGCACGTGTTGTGTGATAGCACTCAAGATGACCCATTCCATGACCTGCCTCAGCATCAAGGTCAGACTGACTGGCCTGATTTGAATAGAACTAGCCACAAGAAACATGGCAAACTTAGATCTTAAATAATTTGTGTTGGAAGACACATATAACCAAAGATCAGACTTTTTATAAACATCCAAAGCTATGGCTTAGGTAAAAAACAGACAAAAAATGTTTATAAACATGTTGCAGTTAATTTCTCTTTAGTAGAAACCATGTGAGCAGCAATGTACTTTATTCATTCTAGAGTCATTCTAATGGCACCATCCTTCTTATTTATTATTTCCAAAGCCTTCTTCCCGAAGTTGTGAATAAGAACATGGGACAGTCAATTTGATCTCCAGCTGGTGAAATTCTTATCCTAGTGATTTCAGGTTTCAGATCTGCCTAACTTAGAAGCAGCAAAACACCATGATATCAAGCAAACAAAGGATAGCTCGAGGAAGAGTGGCCCTTATTGCCTAGGAAAGAAAGCCACATTGAAAAAAAAAACAGAAGCAAGCAGCAGATCATCTATCCTGGATGACTACTGAGGTCTGAAAAACAGATATCGCTATTCTGGGCTATGTAAATACAGCCAAAAAAACTATAAGTTTGTTAAAATCTGTCTTATTCTTAAATCTGGACACAGAGATATATCTAAATTCCACAGTTAATTTCTTATGACCTGGATTTCTTTTGTTTTTAGCAAACCAAATCATCTTGCTGCTATAAAGAAAAAAGGGAGTTGGGAAAAATCCAAAGTGCAACACTGTCCTCCCAGATATTGCAGTAAGCTATAACAGCTTAACTTCAGGTTCAAAACAGATAAGACAAAGTAATGGAAAGAAAACTACTGGGAGATTCCGGTGATGGTGCCTTTCTGTAACCACTGAATGGCTTACTGTCATCCTTCATCATCCTTCATTAGAAATCTTCAAGAAAGCCTGATTTTTTTGTTAAGCTTTTAAAACTCATATGTTCTTCACAGAAAGATTTGTTCTTTACCATGTGTCCTTGAGACTAGCTCAGGGGGGCACTTACTTTCTTGAAACAACTAAAATAAAAACACTGTTGGGCTGACGTGGATGGTGTTGTTATTCAATCCACTAATTTGCAGCCTAATTCATAGATTTTAGAGTCAGTGGACTAATTGTGATCTAATCAGCCAACTGCTCAGTTATATGGCCATCACATTATCTGATAAAACAGAATATGCATAAAACTGGGCATTATTAATGAGGAAAGGTAAAAGCAGCCCTAAAAGAACCTGTGCCTTTTTATCATTGCATATGTTTGCATTAACATAGAACATAAAATTTCACCAGACATTTCTTACATCAATCCCGCAGCTTTCAAAGGAGCTACGGCATCTTCTCTAGAAAGCTATCCATCCTTCTTTTCAAAATTTGGATTTAAAGAATATTCATTTCTTGATGCCTTATTTCAAAGGTTAATTATTCTTATTGCTAAAAACTGTGTCTTCTTTATTTAATGTTTAATTAAATACCCTTGTTCTTCAGGTAACCTCCTGCCCAAAACCACGTTTACACACACTGATCAAGTCACCTTTACCCTTCACTTTGGAAAGCTACCCAGACTAGGCTTCTCTGCAACAACCACCTCCCTCCAATGGATCCAAATTACCTTGTGTTCACTCTTTGTTTTTTTAACATGAGTTGACAAAAGAAATAGTACTCCAAAGACAATTGTTATCATGGGTATTCCACAGTATTTATGTCCAGTGATTTTTTTTTGCTTTTTGCACTGTAAACATATGCTCATCCAATTATCCATAGTGACTCTCCCTTTCCTTTTGTAGATCTGCTCGTATTATTTTTTATGCTACTGATTTTTTAGGTACAGGAAAAACAGTGTCTCTTCATCCAGATCAGTTTGAGTATACCGGGTCAGATGGCAAGACATTGCAAGTGGAAGTCCTGAAACTCTGCAGTATGCTTCTTACCCTAGACTGACAGATCTTGATCTTGACTTTCAAGACCCCTGCACTCTTCTTGAGCTTTTGCCTGAGGGCTGCTGTGGGCAGCAGTTATACTTTAGTATGTATATGAATCTACTAATGAGGTTACACCCATGCTGTACAGATTTTGTTGCCAATTCCACACACCTCAACCTCAACCCCTCGGAGTTACTGGCTGGGTTGCCACAACTCCCTGCCTGGCCAGACCTTCAGGGTTTGCATCCACTGTGTGGACAAATACCTCCTGGAAATGAGGGACAGTCACAGTGGGGAAGAACAAAAAAACTCATCATATATGTTGGTGTCTAGCATTTTATGGCATAGCTTGTCACATTTTACTGCTTATATATGAACATCCTCACCACATCACTTCAACAAAACAAGATATATTTACTTCCGCGTATCCTACATAAATAACCCTCTGGCTAAAATATGCACTCATCCCCCCAAATATGTTGCAAACTACATCTGATTTCCTTTAGAAATTCTTCTTTGGAAGTCTGATTTTTGACACAGCTTGTTTCACTGACGTAAACATGTTAATAGAGAGAATGTCAAAAAGTTTATTGATTTTAATTATTAAGATGGAAAAAATATATAAAAGTTCTGGTTTGTGCTCTAGGTAAATAAATCTGCATTATGTTTCTACTTTGCAGCCAGTGAACCGTGCTTTATGTTAAACTCTTACTACAATACAGGAACATGAACAAAGCTTAACAGTGGAGAGAATAAGCAAATTACCTCCAGCCTTTTTGAGGCACGGTAGAGGCTTCAAACACTGGAAGATACATGATTAATGCATCCAGAAAACTCTGTTCCAAAAAAAAAATATCCCAAGCTTTGTGTTAACTAGTGTAACACTAGACAATATTCTTTGAATCATAACAGGATAAAACACTGTTTGTTCATGTTACTTCTGCAGGAAACAAGCTTATTTCATACTTACACTCTAAACTGGGGGCACATACATAGGGGCGCATGTGTGTGAACACACACATGCATGCTCACTTATATATGTGTGTATATAGATACATATATATATATGTATATATTAAAATAGATGTTTTTGCAAACAAAACAAAAAAATTACTGGATATATGGCCCTTACCTTCCTCACACTGTGAATGGTTTTTTCGTGAGTCCACTGAATAATCATTTGTCATGGGCTTTACTGTACCATGAAGTTATGATTAATATTATGTCTCATGTACAGCGGGTTGAAAGACCACATTCATTTTCAAAGTCACGTTGCATTGATTAGAATTCACTGCAGGTTATTCAAATAACGATCCTCTATGTTCCCAGGAGAATCTCCGTCTGATTTTTCTTTATCCTCATTAAAGATCCCAGGTGCAGACAAAGCTTTACATACTTCTAATTTGCATTATCCTTGCGAAGGAGGTAATTCACATGCCTTCAGTATATAGCACTTGTTTTTGTAGTTTGCTTTTTCCTATCTGTCTATTTAAATAAATCAAGAAATTTAGCCTTTATAAACCCTCTGACAATAGAAAATGCCAAATTTTATTATGCCTAGTAATGAGCACATGTATTCTGAAATATGAGTTATAATTCAGATTAAGTGAAACATTTTTTTTCATTGCTCCTTACCATGGTTTGCTTAAAATACAATCGCTGCTCACTCTCTCAGTGGTGGGAGAAGGTGAATTTTTAAAGCAAAGATATAGATTTCATATCACCTTTTGACTGATGTAAGAATATCCCTCAGCAAATAGTCTGTGAGAAATCATTGACAGGATTTAATAGTCTTTTTATTTTTCCTTTTTCTGGTCATATATAGAACAGTGAAAGTATCTATAATTGCCTGGTGGAACTTAACAGTTCCACTAACCCCCAAAATGCAGCACTTGCATGGATGTCACATCTGGTTTCTGAGGCATAAATTGTGTGGGCCTATGTTTTGCAACAAAATAATCTGTCTTGGACTATTTTTATGGTGAGCCTTTGTGTAATGAGTTTAGCCTGAAGCAGACTGACAGCATTGTTGACATTTCATTGAGTTTCCATCCTCAAGAGAGAGGAAATTTTAGCTAATTAAATAATGTTATAGTGTCTTAGAAACTACAAAGGCAATGGGAAACCACACAGCAGTCATACTGTATTTGTTAAGATCATTTGTGTATTCCTGAGGTTTTATTATGCAGAAGTCATTCTTCTAACAGTCTTTAAAGCAAGTCATACATTAGATAAGATTTTCATAACTCAGCCTTGATAATAATGTTTGTATACTGGTTTAAGTGTATACAAAATGAAGCCAAATATGGAAAAAAACTACTGGAGAAGTACTGGAACAATTGTTACTTCTCATCCTTTCATAACAAATGGCCAGACAGCTTTGCCCATGTGTGCTGAGGGCAGAGAGATGGCAAAAAACATTTCTCTGTTCCTTTGTGTTTGCCCAGGAAGCAAACTCCTCCTCCACACGAAAGGGATGAGAAAAAGGACAAGGGAAAGATGAGGCCAGGCTTATTGAAAGGTTGGTAGTGTGACATAGATCTCTTTGTAGTCACAAGCAGTGGAATCAATAGGTTTCTCTTGCCCCTGGATCACATGCTCTGGTGCTCATCCCAGCAGAAGGAAGGAGGTGCTCCCTGTCTCCTTCCAACACCTCAAGCAGTTTCTCTAAATGAGGGGCTAATAGTATGAAAACCTTGAGGCCCAATCGAGTGTGCCTTCCTTGTTTTTTTCAGCAACTCCTCCTCCCTCTGACTCCAGAGCCATTCCCAAAAACTGATGTTAGCTCTGATGTCCTCAGAACTTGTGGCAGTGGCAGGCTGGGCACAGCAACAGCAGGAATGCACTGGCACCTCATCCACAGCTCCCAGCTGTCAGAGGAAGAAGAGAAAAGGAGTAAAACCAATGCTAAGGTCAGTGATTAGATCTGATTTACCCAGGTATGCTCTGACACTGTGGTCAGAAAATTGCAGAGAATTTGAGCAGTTCAGGCTAATCAGGACAGCAGGAGAAATCGCTCCCCTCAGATCCGTCCCAAGTGTGTGACACAGCAGACGAGCTACTGGCCACTAGTTCAGCTCACCATTTCTACTGAAAACATAATACATTAATTGCACTCTTCTCTATGTGGAGGAGAGTGAGTCCTTTGCTTTAAACAGCTTCTGGAGTGCAGAAGCCCCTAACCTTCAATCTCTTGTCTTGTTGCGCACCCAGCATCTGTGATTACCTTGGATGATGTGACAGTGATGGGTGCTCAAGAAGAGTGTTTGTATTGTAACACTCTCAGGCTGCCTGTCATATTGGGGAGAAAATAATGTATTTATGAGGTAATTATTTAGTTTCTTTTTTAAGACATCAGTGTTTCCCTGATAAGCGACTATTTACATATCTTGTTTCATGACTTAAAATGATTCATGGTACTATGGACTGAAGTACAATATATAGGAAATACCATTGCTGAAGAAATGAATGGTCGTCTTTGTGTTTTCTTTTCAGACACAGGGTGTTATTTGCTGGTAATTTAACTAGTGGCCACTACAGCGTGTCCTTCTAAGTCCGCAGTTCATGATAAGGAGATTTTATATTTGCATAACACTTTTCATCCTGGAAGAGCAAAGCACTTAAAAAAATTAATTTAGCATTATAATCTCCCAGCAGTGGTGATTCACCCACTGAGCTGGCAGGGAAGAGCAACTCAAAAATTATCCCTGTGAATCAAAGACAACAGCCAGCGCTAAAATACTCTGACACTCAGAAGGGATGCTAAGTTCCCTGATGGGGTTTGCGTGTGTGACCATGTCTGTGCATGTGGGTGGCTGTGGGCTGAGAAGGGATCCCCATGTTGCTGTCTCCTTCTGGATAGATATTGGGTCTTTTCCTGCACGTGGCAGCAAGCTAAGGTTTCTGCTGCACAGAGGCAGAGACGTGAGTTCAGGAGCACACAGTGAGCACCCCCCCAAAATCTTTATTCTCCCATTAAGCCTCAGGAGGTCTGAAAAATTTTATTAGCCTTAATTATGTTTTGCCTAGGATCATGAGGTTGGTGAGCTCATCATGCTTTTGTTTTTAAGAACCTAACTTGCTTGCCAGGCGAGTTTTCTCAAGCTCTCATTTTATTGTGGTTTCCAGTGGGGGATCTTGTTTCAAGGGATATGATCAAAGTAAAGGACATGTCTTTGGGGACTTATTTTACATAGATTATATCTCATTATGCAACTTGCTTTTTAGTCTATATTCTTTTTATAAGCTTCTGGCTATATGAATGAATTTTACATAGTAAAGTGTGAATTTATTATAATGAATACACTTTCTGAGTGAAGGGGAGGCAAAATATAGCATAGTGTGATACATTTAAGCTTCCTTATCAAAAAAATTTTCAGCATTGTAGCAGTTTAATCTGTTCTCAAACAAGGTTGCTGCCCACTAATTTCCATGCAATTTCTCAGCTGCCTTTGTTTTGTTTTAAATCGTAAAAAAAAATTACCTGCTGGAATTGTCTCAGATTTTACATTTCCTTCCTACATAGATTTTTTAAACCTTCTTTCAAAGGCATGCGTGAATTTTTTAAGGTTTTAAGATCTGCACTTGATTAAGTCGTTACAACTTGACACCTTGAGAGTTCCACTGAGGTGGGAATTTGTGATAAGGTCCAGCAGCTCTTTCTGAGTACAAAATGCTCTGGATTACTCCTGTTAGACAATCTCTAATAACTGAACACTGGAGAAATTAAAAGCTAATGCAAAACAGATCTGAGCATGCACAGAACTTCCCTTCCAGTGTTGCTAAAATTTAGGGACTAGCAGAAGTGGGAATCTTTGTTAAAAACCTCATTCTCATAGCATGTAATTAAAACCAAATTTTTCAGTTTTATACTTTTGTATTGTGCACCTATCTACTGTTCAATTTAATCTGAAGTTTGGGTCAATGCATGAAAATATACCTGTGCTCATTCAATGTTTATGTAAATAACTTGGTTTTACTTGCTGAATTTCTCATGAATTAACAGTTGTGATTTTATTACCCATTAATTTCACCTGATTTAATGCTAAAATTACAAAGTGGCTGAGAATTTAATTGTCAGATGGAACAGTTGTGTGGATTTGGCTGTTGGCTGAGTTTAACAGCAACATACCTTCCCCTTCCAAGTCATTTATTTGTCAAGCTTTTTCAATGTTCAATGAAACACATTCAGTCATTCATAGTCCTTCTCCACTATGTTACATAAGTGAAAAGAAAAATAAAAATACTGATTTTTTTCTTCTTTTTTCTCATGAGCAAAATGTAGTTGAACTTGCTCCTGTCAAGCCAATAAAATTAGTCACTGAGATAGAAGAGGTGTAAGCCGTCTCAAGTCCTCTCCTTAAAACTGTGTGTAGAACTGGCCGCAGCTATAAGTCTTGCTTCATTTTAGGCTGAAATGCTGAGGACAAGTCAGAGCGGAATATCTGGAGGGTTTGCAGTCCCGTTAATACTGTAGTCAAGAAGCTGTCTGTGTGGGGAATGGGATTTTCACTATTGTTCGACTTCCATCTCCCATTGAACCCACTGCATTCCCTGCATGGTATAGCCACCATGAAACCTTCTGAAAAAACAACATATTTTTATACGGACTACTGCCCTGTAGCGAATATCTGCACCTGAGATTTGCTAGTTGTATGCAGTAGGTATCCACTACTTCTTCTTTAAGCCTGGTTAATTCTACTGTGAAACCCATGCAAAAGCCTGTGTACAAAGGGGTTAAATTCATATCAACATACTGAATCGCAATCTTATTTACAGCCCATAAGCAGCTATTATATGTTTTTCCTAGGTTATGATTCACAGCTTATGCATCTTTAGTTTATCAAAGCAGAAGGCAGAGTCTCAGGAAAGGCATGTTTTTCAGTTAAATGGTTAATTAAGACTTGGAAATTTTTTTTTTTGTCTGATCAATGCAAGTCAAATTCTCAGTGCAAGTGGTTGAATCATCTTCAGAACTCTGATCATAATTAAACCACAAGGAGGCTGTTATGATTAAACGTGGGAAGCTGAAAATACGTGAACCATAACAAAGGACCTGAATTCACTTCAAGCTTTGCATAAAATGCAGTTTCAGATTTTTTATCTTAGTATAAAAAAAGCTTTCATCCTATACCTTCCTTTTTTTTCATAATTTCTTCCAAATTCAGTCATGTTTCTCATTAGGAATAATTAATAATAAATCTTGCACATGTAAATACTATCTGTTTTTTGCAATTTGTAGAAATTCCCTATGTCCTTTTTATTTGTTCAGACAATAGTCTTCTTTTTATTATTTATTAAAAATTCAGAATTCTAGTAGAAACTTCTAACCTTCAAAAGTTACAGTTACTATATTGGTAAGTGCATAGTTCTCCAAATGACTTCCTCACAGCTGTATAATCCATACACAGTGTTGGTAGTCTACAATAAATTTCTAAAATCTATATCCTTTATTGTGCTCTAATTCTTTATTGCTATAATAATTTCTGTTTCTGTCTTTCTAATTAGACTAGATAGCTTTTACAGAATAGCTTTTACACAGTATATTTTTTTTTCTGTTCGTGTAATTTAATCCTGAATACTTGTAATCACAGTACATGTGTACCTAAAAAGGATCGAATTCTCTTGTCTTGCCTTGGCAAAATTCTGTTTTTAAAACAATGAATTGGATTGTGTGAAAAACTGTTAGAAACAATGTTTATTTCTAAACAAAAACAAACAAACAAAAAAAACCCCAAAAAAACCCCAAAGATACTAAATCCCTATGTTTAGACAAACCTCTCTAACTCTGGGAAAACCAGAACTGGAGATTGTTTGAGATGAAATTGCACCAAGGCTGAAGCTCGACTACAATATCTCCAAAGCAGGAGTGAAATAACCTGTACAGGATTTTGGTATTCACATCTCTCTTTGCCAACACCAGCACCAAATAAAGCAGACGTGAAGACATCCTGTCTGCGTGCTCAGGGAGAAGTGAAAAGATCCTCTGTTTCCCATCCCAGCTGGAGGGGCAGGGATGTGCATAATCTCTGCTGACTGTGATAACCAGTGAAATACAGAATGAGGCACATCTGTGCTGGCCTAAGAGCTCTGCACAGTGACTTCCATTTGGAGCACTAGAAGCAGAAGAAGTAGACAGAGGGTGGAATATGTTAGATAAAAGAAAATGCTGCAGAGAGAGACATGTAGAAACCCTATCTACTTTTTTGAGTCAGGTGCTTCATTTCAGTTCTTTATTACATACCTGAGTAAGACTCACCACTCATGGACAAGAATCTCCTTCAGGAAAATGATGTTTGAGCCATTCTTTAGAGGTAGACTGTAGCACATGCTTTGCCTGGAGAAATGACTGCCAAAGGAGGACTGCAGAAGGGCCTCCTGATGCTCAGTGCACTAACCTGAGGAACGGGTGACTTAGGTTTAAGGTTTTCTTTTTGCTGTTTATACCTCCATTGCAGAAGCTCCCTTTTGTTAAAGCTAAATGAATAAAATTTCCTTGACTCATAATAAGGACCAAGAGAAGATAAGCCACAACTGTGTAAGAGCATCTACCTGCAGAAAGGTATGTGTTTCCACAGCCAGAGAGATGGGAAATGGATGACTTGCTCATATACTTCCCAGCCGTCATCCTGAAACTAACTAGGTGTCCTAAATCCTCCCTCAAATCTGGCTTTTGGTACATCCATCAAGTATGATCAGATCATTCAGTCTCAACTTGCTGAATCCAGCCCTGTACTTCTCATGCAAGGAAAATGGCCACTAATTTAGGGGGGTTTGCCTACATGATCCTGCCTGTGATGGGATGGCAGTCTTCATGCCATGGAAGCCTCTGAGCCCACCATCACCTTCTTAAGAGCTGAGCAATGTGCAACTAAAGTGCAACTGGCTTTCCCCAGTTCAGATTCAGGAAGCAGTTCTCTACAAGCCAGACTAGTAGGGTTTGTTTATTGTACTGTATAGCATAATGGACAATATAACAAAAGGAAATGTATTTTTTTCCTGCTAAGCAGGAAAGAAAAGGAAAAAATTCCAGAGGGTGATTAAATGAAAATTACTTCATTGCAAGAATATAGTGGCTAGGAGGTTTTTTCACATTTTAATGAGTAAATGACATTTCCATCCACTAAAAATAAAAAGTGCATAGGTAGTATTTACCTACAGATCATAGCATAGCATCAAATTCCTCCTTTGTAAGAATCCTGACACAGGGACCGCATTTTGCAGGAAATCTTTAATTACGTTCAGGGCTGCTTACCTTTAACAATGAGAGCCAGATCTTTTTCCAGTTAAGCTGGCTACAAACCTTCTGTTTTTTTCTGCCATCAGAAAGAGTAAGTCTCTAATCCATATCACAAACATGCATCCTCATTTAGCTGGGCCTAGACGTAAAACTGGTTACTGTCACAGTGAGTGCTCATGGTCAAGGTTCAAGTAATGGCTAATGCTCTAAGGGAGGCTACACATAAGTGCATTTTAGTTCCAAATGCATAGTCCTAGTTGGTGAACACAAAACAGCTCCCTAGGCATTTAATTATCTGAGATTATAATGATCTTAACTTTGAATAGGATTTTCTACCCCACCTTCTGGTTTGTGAAAAGCAGTGCCCTGAAGCAAAACCAAATTTGTCCTCTTTGCTTCTCCTGTACTTTTTATATTTCTAATTTAATCCCCTTTTTAAAGGTTTGTTAAGGTGTTTTATATCTTCTGCTTCTTCACAATGCTGGTTGATAGTTAATTTCCTTTTTGGAAGCATTAAACATGAAAATACGGTGCACACACATGAGGGGATGCTTACTCATACAAATAATCCAATCGAACTCGATGAACTTCCTGCAGACAGCATTACTCATGCAAGTAAGTGATTACAGGACTGTATCACACAGTGAACAATGTGGGCCTGATTGTCTTCTCACCTACACCAGTTTTACAGCAGTACAGTTCCACCAGCTCTAACATAATTACTCTTGATTTTTCTCAATGTAGGAAAACTGAGATTCACACAACTGATATAAAAGCTACCTTGAAAATAATAATGACCATTAAATGAATCATTTAGGTACAATTCAACAGAAGTAGATCTGTAAGTGCAATTCTGCTAGGATCTTGCTGTTATCCAAATCCATCATTGAGACTGACTAGAGTTGCAGTGGGCTTAAAGTTTGACATGAAGTGCTTGTTCTTAATTTACTTAACGTCCCAAGAGAAAGGTGAAACAAATGTTACTGCGTCCACCTTGTGCATAACATACCACAAGTATAAATGGAATTAATTTAAAATATTTTCAGATGTTATAAGATACATGAGTCCTGCAAACACTTTGGCCAAGACCAAAAATCCTTGCGAGAATTATCAGCTGAATTATGGAAAATGTGCAGAGATAGCACACAAGCTTCTTTCAAGACAGTTAAAGTATCCTAAAGAACAGCAGTTAAATGTTACAATCCACCAGAGAGCTTACTCTCATCAGTTTTCCTCAGTGAGTATCTCCATGGAAAGTGTTTCTCCTCCTTCTTCCAGGCAGTGTTGTACATGAAAAAGAATGGGCATTTCCCAAAAACCTTGCTGAGCTGATTCTGATTCTCCATTCACTTCTCAGAATTCTTCATTTTAATAACTTAAAAATTCAACTTCATGTACTTGCCAAATTAAAAACTCCCTGACTCTCCAGCATGATTGCTTTGATGAATTGAGCCCTTCTAGTCCATTTAACATGAAATAACAGACTTGTGTTGATGGTGCTTTTGTTCTTGAGAGTAGGAGAACTTGTTACTGAAAAATTAGCTACTCACCCTTAAGCAATCACTAACATTACAGTTCCTGAATATAAAAATTAAGAAAGAGCAGATGGAAACAAACAAAAATTGTATTAATAATACATAACAAAGCGATGCCTACAAATTATATTTCAATAGGGAAAAAAATAGAAAAACTACAGTTTCATTGGATCTTAATGTATGTATACCTCTCTAATGCTTCCATCTTCAAGCAGTTCTGTTTTATTGACACAACAACACAAATTGCAGAAGTAAATTGAATCACGGGCTCAGAATGTAAAAATCAATGAGAAATAATTTTGTAGCACTGAAGTGAACAGTGTAATGCTAGGTATTCATTTAATTAACCATGAGCCTTTCCACATAATGCACAATCATTGCCAGCTTTTCAGCTCACGGTTATTCCAGGAATAATGGGTTTGGGATTCATCTTTAGAAAACCTGCATTAATATTTGAAAGCATTTAAATCCATTAGTGGGTCATCTGAACACTGCAGGTCACTTTTACATTGCTAATTGAAACAATAGTAATGGGTTATAATCTACTATCTAATAATGCCTGGAGTGTTTTACCGCTTTTATATCTGCAAATTCCAGGAAATATGTAAATTTGTTGCTGAACTGTTATAAAATATGGAAATTTAAACTGCAAACATGAAACTATTTCTTTTTATAAATTAAATAAAAAACCTCACACACAGCATTAATAAACTGAAGAGTTACACCATATTTTGATGTCAGGATAAATTCTTTTCTATAGAACTTCCAGTGTTCATCACTTCTGCGCTATAGGCTCAACATCTGGCATTCACATTTTCAACATTGCCATTAGGAGAAAGTGAATATCGTTAAACCAGTAAGTAAACAATCATGTCATTGTTTCCATATGCAAGCTATACATTGACTCAGTCTGCTGTGTTCTGACAGCACTGTATTTTGTAGGGCTTTCCCCCTCCATGAATTGATGCAATAATTTTGTTTTTCATGGGCTTTTCTGTAATATATCAACATTCCTCTTTCATGTGGAAGTAACCATGCCATATGGAAGTATGAATTTAGGGTGGGTTAGGATTAGTTTTGTGCTTTTTTTTTTCTTTTTAAATTAAAACGCACCGAAAGGTAAGGTTGCTTTACGAATCTTGCAGATAATTGAATAGAACACAAATTGATACTTAAACCCTCATTTTCGTTTTTAATTAAACAGGCATCTTGCACATTTACCTGCATCTTCATAGGCTTAATTACAGTCTGATTGGGCAAAAAGATCCAGAGAAGAGCATCTCATTACGTCTAGGTAGGCTGCACTGGCAGGAATGTGTGGTGTGTGTATAAGAGGAAGCGTGTGTATAAGTGAATATGTTTAAATAATTTACTTGGTTAATAAAATACAGATAGCATGTTAAAGGGAAAATTGTGGATCATTACATCACCTTTGCCCTCCCCAGTGGAGAAAAAAAAAATCAGTCTGTAATTTGGTTTTTGGGAAAGGATAAAAAAATACATATTGTGGGCAATATTTTAACACAAATCCATTAGACAGGAAAAAATTCTATATTCAGCAAGATAAACAAACTTCCTGCTTCCTAGTGATGTGTGTGTTTCCCTAACATGTGCCATTCTGTCTGCAAAATTATGGGGTTTGTGGATGAGTAAACCCCACAGCTTTTACTACTAATTCCACAGAGGTGCGATATTTGGTCCTCTAAGAATACAAAGCATCCAAACCTCCCTTCTCGCTTTTTTTTACAGTGGGGGAGGGGGCTGCAGACAGGATCTTATTCTGTAGGTTCTGGTTTGAAGAGATGGTGTTGGTGCAAGAAAGCTCTAATAATTTAATTAGCAAATTTTTTAAACAATAGCTATTGATTGGGGTTGTCACTTGCTGTCAGAGACAGAATCCCTCCTATTCAATATCTCTCTTGACATGCGAGGAGGGGGAGAAGGAGGAAGAGAAGAACATGTAGTGTTGCTCCCCAGCTGACTGGTATGCATCTCCCCAGTAACTGCTCTGTGATGTAGTCCACCAGGTAAGGCTGTCAGAGGCAGGAGAGTTTCAGGAGACAGAAAACCTCCTTCAACCCCAGCAAAAAATAATGCATGGGCAGGCACATCAGTACTGTGGAGTGAGATCCTGTGATTTGGAAGGGCTGCTCTGCCGTGGAGATATGGCTACAGTGAGAGCTGGGCTAGCCCATCAGGATAAAAAGAATATCACCTCTGATTTTCATCGCTATGAAGTCTTACGAGGAGCAGCTGAGAGAGCTGGGGTTGTTAAGCCTGGAGAAGAGGAGGCTGAGGGGAGACCTCATTGCTCTCTACAACTACCTGAAAGGAGTTTGTAGAGAGGAAGGTTCTGGCCTCTTCTCCCAAGTGACAGGGGACAGGACAAGAGGGAATGGCCTCAAGCTCCACCAGGGGAGGTTCAAGCTGGACATAAGGAAAACATTTTTTAGGAAACAATCATTGGGCACTGGAACAGGCTGCCCAGGGAGGTGGTTGAGTCACCATCCCTGGAGGTTTCTAAAGGATGGGTAGATGAGGTGCTGAGGGGCATGGTTTAGTGATTGATAGGAATGGTTGGACTCGATGATCTAGTGGGTCCTTTCCAGTCTAGTGATTCAATGATTCTGTGAAGCAAATGAGTTAAAATAAACTCCTCTGGTCAGTGATAAAGATATTTAAAGGGCAGTTGTTACTTGAATTTCAAAAAACCAGAAGGGTTTAATTAAATAGAAGGAGATGCTCATGAGAAGTTAGTCTCAGCTCTAGCTGGCCATATTCTAGAGTGGCATTGGGAAGTGGAAACTCTGAGCCAAGAAGAAAGGTATCCATAGAGAATATCCATACAGAAAATGCAAAATTCCCAAGATATAACGTGTCATCCTCTATTTGAAGGATTTTATGATATTTATGACTCTGTAGTCCTATGGGGAAGCGGGGAACCTGTGCTATCACTGTGCCTAGCACATACCTTCTCTAAGACCACCTTGGATTAGCCAGATAAAATCCCAGAACCTGGAATACAGTAATTGTGAATAACAGGTAGATGCTTTGGCTATGAATACGTATGTTTCCCCTTGATTTTCAATATATCCTGTAAGGCATTGTAAGACATGTATGCAAGACATGCGTATATGCAGGAACTGAGTGCTCATGGTGGTTGATAGAAGCATTCCAGGTCATACAGAAAACTACCCCTTATCACCAATCCAGTGTGCTAGAGAACAAGCTGCCAGTGAACGGAGTGTTTTCAGCCTATTCTGAAATTTGTGCTTGGTTGAGGTTTTATTTAACATGGGAAACCCTAAACAGATGACTCTTCTGGATAACATGGTTTGTGCTGTTGGCAAGCATGGAAAGAGCACTTATTAAACAAACAGTTTTTATTGTTTTTAAAAGCTTTAATAAGGCCTTTTTCCCTTGGAAAGAAGTAAGATACATAATTTCATGACATGGAAATAACATTGCACATTTAATGAGGGCTTTTTCTCTTAAAAGTAAGTATTCTCCACTGATCGGATAACCAGAACCTTTCATCACACCTTATATATCACAGATTTAAATGCAGATGCAACTATGTACCACCATGTCTGGCCACTTGGCCTTGAGAAAAAGAAGGGATTTTTCTTCGAGACAGGAGTCTGCATCAAAAGAACAGACACCAGTGGCAACCTTGGCAGAGGGGCAACTGGCAAAATGTGGAGACAAATGTTGTCTTTCCACCTTAGAACACTTTTCCACATGCTGCAATGGAAGTTGTTGAGATAAACAGTGCATTCAAATACTGTGGCCCTTTCACCAGCAAAATCCCCCGTTGAACTAAGTTTTGCTTGAGTGATGACAGTGTTTGTTGTATAATAAGGTCTTTAATTTGCTGCAATGTCAATAAGGCACCTTGTCAAGGATATTGCACTTAATTAAACAATAAATAAACCAGATCCACCCTATTACAATCAGATAAAATTTGCCGAGCCGCACAGGTTTGGAGGCTGACAGGATTCAGGGACTGTTTAGGTGACTCTGAAATGATGTAGGGAGTTGAGGCTTGCCAGGCTGTAATGTGGAGAGGATGACGGTGATAGTCTTGGCGAAACATGTGTCCTGCCTTCGGGGAAGGGTAGAAATGGATAGCTGAGGCTAAACAGAACTGCACAAGCAGCACACAGAGTCTCAAGGAGAACATGTCCCTGTTGAGACATTTTCCCTTGGTCAAATTAGCAAGTTCAGCTTCAGCTGTGCACCATGTTGGCTGAAATTTCAAGAAACCCTGGAACCAATTTATTCCATCTGGAAATTAGTTACAGCTTTTATTGCTTTTGATTTTTGTTCCTGAGCAGATTCCGTTTCCAAAGGGAGGTCCCTGGTCCTATGTCCTCCTCAGGATTTTTTTGTATTTCCAAAGTGTATTAACTGAAACGTTTTGAGAAATCAAAAGAAGAAGGAGGGAGAAGAAAAAGGAACAGCTTACTTTTCTTGTCATTAATTTTCTATATAATAAGATGTTTCTAGGGAAGCTCCTTTGCAGGTACCTCTCAAATATTAGCATTTGATATCAGATCCTGATGCAAAACTAAATAATTTCTTCTATGAAACAGGTAGTTCTACCTGGGTTTTCTATCAGTCATTTATTATAATAGAGCTGCAGACGAGCAGTTTATTTAACCTCTTGTCAATAACAGGCAAAAAGAAAAGGTGCAGGAGTGGAAAAGTACCCAGTATCTATTAAAAACAATATGTATGTATTCATTGCCAAAGCAGTTAAATATTCCTAAATCATATCTGAACATCTGCTTCTGGTTTAGTGCTTTAATTGAAATTATTTTAAATGTGCTTCTACCTGAAAATAATTTCTCTTAAAAGGTGAAGGCTGGTGGTGATTTTCTCACTAAGAATGACAGCACTTCATCAGCAGAGCATCTCTGACTCTCAGGAAATCCACCATCTGCTTACTTCTCCACACTTAAAGGAACAGAACATTTGAAAACCAAAGAGTATCAAGTTAAAAAAAAAAAACCCGTAAGTGAACAATCCTAATGGTTATCACATGCAATGTGTTTCTCTACACAGTTCACCAATTTTCATAGCAACTCATTCTTCTAAACTGGTAACCTTGAGTAATCTGCTAAAAGTTTCCTATCCAGAGATGCAGCCTGTTTCTGATGAATGTTGACAAAAAAAGTAGAAAATTTATGAATGAAGTCTGCCATCCAGAGCTAACTTGTTCATAACTCAGAAGTAGTTATTAACAGAGATTTTGAGTGCATGACAAAGGGAAAATAGAAACAGCATACAAATCTATATTCATTCATGAGCATAAGATTGAAAGACATCCCTAAGACTACAAAATCCAGTCCCTTTTACTATAGGCAATGATACAAGCACTTGTGTAAGTGGTGTAAACATATCAATGTTATCTGAAAGCAAGCTCTTACTACTCCTTATTCCATATCTTCCTTTATCTACTTCTAATGTCTAATGTCCTTCTAATTTCCAAATATATTTACTCATGGACACTGTTCAACTTTCAACAACATCCTTCAGCTGAAACCACTTGTTCTATGTACTGTCCTTCATCTGCCACCTCCAAGAATATGTAAAGCAATCCTGTTCCTCTGAGCTTTTTGTTTGCTAGATTGTAAGAAAGCGGAAGAAACTTGTTTCTGCTCATACAACACACTTTCTGTTCTCACTCATCCTATTTCCTCATTATTATCCTCATGCTCTTTCTCTTCACCTTTCCACTTTGAATTCAGGTCCCCAGCATGAAGGTGATCAGGTGGACATATGAATCTCCCTGATGCCTTGTATGGAGATACTTACTGCTTCCATACCTTTCCTGAACACGCCAGGTCTGAGGAGTTCTATGTATCTGCCTTAAACGAGGCCAATGGTGTCAGTGGAATGACTCACATCACATGCTTGTACATTTAAGTGAGTATAGTCCACTCCTGGGAGCTGCAGTAGACCTTTAAACAATGTCAATGAATCTGCATGTGTAAACTTGTGTGCTCACCCCAAACCCCAGTGATTCCAAAACAGCTGAGCTGCAGTCTCTGCTTCATACTCTGCAGGAACATAACCTCACTCGCATGTGCTCATCTTCACACTTGTTGGGAATTTCCCACTGAGAAGCAGGTTGTACATCCTTCACTTGCAAAAGTCTGCTATTTCAGACTTGCTCTGAAAAAATCAATCCTAGATACTTGCCAAAATCCTCTGGAACTGAAGATGTGTCTGAAACCTCTGAATAACAGGTAGATATCAACAGACATCTCCTCCATAAACAATTCTTCTTAGTTCCCCAGTCAAACCAAATTTGATAAAATATGTTAAAAAAAAGGATATGAAATAGAGGAAAGAAAGAGAGAAAAGCAAGCTGCTATTCAGCTAAATCCTCCAATCTCTAATAAACTGTGTATTATAGCAAAATTAAAAAGGAAACATGTGATGGCAATATTGAGACCAAAGGCCATTAGTAAAAATAGTCACTGCCAAAGCTCACATTCAGTGATATCTTTGTGCTAATGGACATAACATTCATTAGCACACCGAAGCCCATTCTGGCTGCTGTTAATGGTACACTGTTTGCTTTATGCCTCTGCAAGTTGTCTTTCCTTTCCTGTTTTCCCCATCACTAAACTGAAAGCTATTTGACGGTTTCTGGCATCTCTATTAAATTGAGGGAAACATGGAAATTACTAACTTTTGAGCCACAAAACTAAAAACATTCTTGCACATACTGAAGCCCAAGCATGTCATGCACAAGGTAGCTTCTTCTGTTAGGGCTCAGAGAGGCAGCAAGACAGTGAGGGGAGAAAGGAGAGAGGAAAGCTCGTCCCATTGCCTGAGATTTGGGTTTTGGTTTTGTCATTACAGATCAAAAGGCTGTGATCACCTTTCTGGTTGCTCCTTCCCTAGTAAACAACCTCGAAGTGAGTTCATTAAATATTAAAAAGCCCTGATATCTATTAATGTTATTGGACACATGAAATATGCCTGATGGATTTATTCTGCTGTAAAGGAACCATATCCCAGTGTCCCTCCTGGGACCGTGCTCCAGCTGTTTAAACTATAATTCCATCACTAGGAGGAATGGTTGAGGCTGACCTCCACGAAATGTACTCATTGTTGCTCAGCCTGTGAATTGTAAATGAAACCTTTTGTAATAATGTTAAAATATGCATGCAGAGGAATTAAAGCATCAGAGGTCAGCAGCAAAGCCTCGCAGTGGGGTCGCTGTCGGCTCAGAGCAGCTGGTGGCTGCACTCCAACAGAAATGATACCAAAAGGTTGTTTATGGGGCTGGCTGCGTGCATGACTTGGCTTGACGGATCTATTGCTGCATCTCTGTGAATCTCAGTCTGGTTTTGATTGTCTTCCACTTCAGTGCCAGTTGTTTTGAGTACTTTGCTTTTTTGGAAGAGCAAAGTTTCTGCTTACCTTGTCCCATATTCAGTGCCAGAGCTCTTTATTGCCCTATGTGGGATCATTAAAACATTATACTGTGTTTTAAGCCTTAGCTTTCCATATATTGATTTTGCGTCTGCTTTCTAGTTATTTATGACATGAACACTATACAGATGGCCATGGAAGAAGGAGTGTATGTATAAATTCCAGCTAGTAAAAACAATGGAGTCTGGGACATCCTTTCAGTCTGGAGTCAGAAGGAGGAAATACTAGCTACTACCAGGCTGAACCTTGCAAGTTTTTGAAGGGGTTATATCTTTGCTGAAGAGCAGTAAGATGTCCCTATGTTCTTAGTTCTTAAGTTTGGGGAAACGTAAGTCAAACTACACAGTGAGTCTCTAACATTACTGCTGGGGTCCTGCTCCCATGGCACTGCTTTTTCTTCACGCTTAACATGCTGTGAAAGTCCTCAAATACATGAAGTGTTTTAAAAGCTTTACAAAACTTAAATGCTAAAAAAAAATATATGATAAAGTTTAGTACGGAAAGATAAGTGGTAGCTTCTCTGCTGGGTTTACTTTTAGTTAACTGATGCCACATCTCCAGTGTTAGCAGACAATTGAATTGTATCTCCCAAAAGCAGGGAAGAGTCTTCACCTTGATATTGCCTAGGCAAGGGTTTCACCAATTTAGCACCTTTGTTTTCATGCTCTTCAAAATTCTCAGGTCACCTCTGACACCCTGGTGAAATAACTGAGTGTGCAGGTTTTATGTCAAGGTTTTCTATGCTAAGGCTTTATTTCTAGGGCTAAGGACGAAGTATTGGAAAGAGGTTTTGAAGGATTAACCTTAATCTTTTTCTTTTGGAGATCTAAATTTAAATTATGAAATTGAATTTTCCAGTCTTGTTTGAGTTATGAATTTCTACAGAAAAAAAGTCATAATACATGGCTTGACATGGTGTTTCCACTAAGATAAAGTGGAAAAATTGCTGGCCCAGACTAGTTACTGCTGAAGAACTATGGGAACTAGTTTGGACTAACATCAGCTCGTATGATACCTGGTTTCTATTTTAACTCTGCACCTGTCTGTACACTGTAGGAAGAAAAGAAAAAAACTAAAAAAAAAACCTCTACTGCCTGAATAGATTTTACTGCAATAAATGTAGGAAATTATTAATTTAGACCCACTACTGCTGTTTTTAAATGAATCAAAACTTTCACTGACTTCTGCTAACCCAGTTCTTTGACAGGAATAGAGGAAGGTTTAGTCATATTATTCATATAAGAAAAATTAGATAATTTTGTCAGATCCTAATCAGATGCTGACCATAGACATAGGCGGAAAAATGGACCAAGCAGCTTATCTTTAAAGCACTGGCTTTGTTCTCCACAGAGATAATACTACTGTACAATCTTCCAGTTACATTTTTAAGATTAGTTTAAAAATAACAGGCATTGAAGGTACTAAGAAGACACACAGACATTATTCATAGCAATGGAGAGGAGCCCATTCATCTAGTGAATTTTATGACCTGTTTTGCCTTCAGTTACACCAGGTCAGGCCTAAAGCAATTGGCACTGAAAACAGTGTGTCTGTGCCCATTGTGCAGCTTCCAGCATCAGTCCACTGCCTGTGAACAATGCCATGAACAGCCTATAGACATGTGGACAGCATGCCATACCATAGCATGGGCAGCCCTAAGAGCACCCCAGGACACAGTGTGCTGTTACCTTCTGAGTCTGTTGCTGACTTTTATAAGAAAAGTAAGGAGCTGGAACCCAGCAGAATTCTCTCTTCTACCTTAAAGTCTTTAGACTACAAGAAACAATATAGGAGGAAAAATGGATTTTCACTTGGATTTTCTTTAAGCAAAACATTTGAAAATAGAATCTTTAGGAAAAAAAAAAAGGAGAGAGAAAGATATTCTTGATAGTTATTAGCCCTCTGTTTAGCTTTATCCATTCCCAGATGTTTTTTCCCTGGGGAACTCTAGCAGACAGACTACAGATCATCATCACAGCTGGCATCTGAACAATGCTGCACAGTTAACAATGATTCACAGCCACTGCACCCAATCCCACTGGCATTTGCCTCTGTTAGGACAGAGCACAAATGTGTTTGCAATTAGAAAGGAAGGAAGAATGTAACAGAAATGCTATTTCTCTTTAAACAAGTGTAATTTTTCATGTAGGCTTGGGACTGTGTCCGCAAGTAATTTGCTTTTGTCAAATGGAACATGAAAACCATGCACCCAGTCCTTTAAATGATTACTCGTAAGCACAGCCTTTGCTAGCATAAGCGCTGGCACTGAAGTCAACAGCAGTCTAGTGTGGGTAAGGATTACTCGTATGAGGAAGAGCTTTCAGGATTGGCCCCAAGAGAGGTATGTGAATACTCCTTCATGGGACATAAGCTTCAGGGAACTCAAAATAGGTTAATTCCATGCCTGATTCATTCCATGGACCATTTAACGAGAGCCACTGGAATTGTGCAGTCAGTAATGAACTGCCAAGAAGTAAAAGTAATCACTGCTGCAATTATTAAAATTTACACTTGGATTCTGTTACCTTTGCGGCAGATATGGGTCTTGAATTAAGTGGTCCAGAAATCCAAGGACTTCCCACAAACAGTTCATCAGCCCTTTCAAAACCACAATCCTTTTACTTGCTTATTACCAGAGTTGCTGCAGCACAAATGTGCTGAAATACTAGTTTGCTTCCTCGCCTTTTTAACAGGGTCTTTGCATCATGGAGATGCAAGAAAAGACTGCTATATCAGTAGTGATTCTGGGGTGATAGATCATGTAGAGACTTTTTTTTCTTTCTAAAAATAGTGGCCTGATCGTTCCTCTTGATCTGAAAATAGCTTCACATTTCCCTTAGAGAAGTGCGATGCGCTGCTATATATGTTCTTACACTGTGCCTGAACCATGTAAGATGTAGACACATCCTCTTTAGGTAGTCTTGTATTTCCTGTATTATTACCATTGTCAATCATGAAAACTTATAGCAGCTTCATTCTGTAAAGTGCTGAGCTTTCTGGCCCTGGTCCAGCAAAGCACTTGAGTACAGGTTTAACTTTGAGCACATGCATCTCATTGGAGGTGATGAGACTACTTATTAGATCCTTTCATATCAGCTGAGTCTGATGGGCTTCACCTTAGGATACTTGAAAATCTGGATAAAAAACACAAACTCTGCTTTATAGCTTTAGAAATGGGTATGCTGTCAAAATGACAGCAAATGGGTGTAGCTGGTGCCTGCTGCTAAGTGTAGACCATCATCTCAACTTCAGTTCTCACAAAACACCATAACAAGCAGTCAGATGAATGGTTTCAATAGACTGGGGAGCAAACAGAAGTACAAGAAAGAGTTCATGTGGATTTGTCATGAACAGCTGATTCTAACTAGTTTTGCAGGAAATGCTCTGGGGATGACACTGGCTTATAAACAGAATGTGAGTCAACAATGTTCAGCTCCTGAAGAAAAAGCAAACATGTCTCACTGAGTTTTACAAATAAAAGTATATGTGTGGGGAGACAGCTGAAGTGATCTTTCTGTCACCTTTGCTGCTGGAATAGTATCTGCTGGAGTAGTATGGCTGCTCTTGAGCTTCTTGATGTAGGACCTTAACCTACATGGAGAACAAAAATGAGAGTGATGAAAATTATAAAAACTTTGAAAAACATGACTTCAGAGGAAAGGCTGAAAAGATATTGGTCTATTTTGCTGAGGGAAGTTTGAGGGGAGTGCTGGTACTCAAGTATGGGACAGAGACAGCTGGGATAAAAAAGTAAACAGCAACAAGAATGATTCAGATTAGACATTAGGAAGAATTTTCCAGTGCTAATACTAGAGGAGGAGTGTGAGGAGACAGAGGTGCTCTGTAATCACTAGGTTTTGGGGGCAGGTTAGATAAATACCTGCTAGGGATACTCTAGGTAGAATTGCTCCTGCTCTGGGACTGAATGAGCAACTGGGCAAGTTCTGAGGTCCTTTCCAACCACAACTTGCTTTGGATCTGCGTGCTTACTGTGTCTGTTTTCTTACTCTCTGATCGTCACACATGTAGCCATTATACAGAACAAAAATGTGAGGTCCCATAGCAACAAAGCACTCAAATATGAATATTCTTATAGAAAAAGATGTCCTCTTAGATTTTTGAGGCAAGTATGTATTAAGAGACTGATTATGATGGAAGCTTACAGGCAGGTTATTAGGAATGCAAAGGTACCTAAGGATGGTACTACTAGTTGTATAGTCTGAACTACCATACTTCAATTGTTTTTTGAAAGTAGTAACATGAATTTAGACACATACACCTACCTGTGCTTTTATGCCCTTTTATGCCCTCCCTGTTATGCCCTTTACTTGACTGCTGGGAGTCTCATGCATGCACTTTTGAAGGGGGTGAGTTTCCTGGAGGCAGGGAACAGACCACTGGAGTTGTGGAGCAGAAAAGAACAGCAGAAAACTCCAAGGCTGAACCAGGGCTTCAGGGTGTGGGGTCAGGCCTGCTTTCTCATGTGTTTCTGTGGCAAAGATGGAGGAAAACATGATCAAAACATCAGAGAACACCTATATCTGGTGTATTCCAAGAGAAGTTTTCAAGGTGGTGATGAACCCTCTATGAGAAATCCAAAATTTCAATTTTTCTCAGTGCTATTTGTGCAGACAACAGAAGGCAACTTTGTTATCCAGTCACAGGTGAATGGATGTATGTATGTTTGAGTATTTATTAAAGATGAGTTTTGGTTAAAACTTCTATAATTTCACACTTTAAATAGCAAACATTTGAAATGTATAATGAGACAACCAGGAAAAAAAGAATATGTAATTTGTTTATTGTTTCAGTTATGTGTTAGACCAAATATGACCAAATTGACAAGCAAAATAACTTAAGATGTTGAAGATATCCTCCAACACAGAAGTCTCATGTTTGTACTTCTAGCCCCACAAGCATATTTTTCATACCATTCTATTTAAAACAATATGCATGATATATATATTCTCGAAGTAAATATTACCACAAGGGAATTCCGCTTTGATATTCAACCATACTGATTGAAAGGCATTAATTCTTTGAGAAAGAAAAGTCCATTTCATACAATAGTATGTTTCAGATTGAGTAGTAGAGTCCAGTTCAGAAAATGCTCATCTGCTGCTACCTGCACCCTTGTCTGCCTGTTGGATAACTTCTAGGACTGTGACCACCACTCTCAGTCTTCTTGGAGAATGAAACTAACATAATATGTCATAATATGTAGACATTGCATTATTCCAATGTCCAAAAATTTAGGGTTTTTTTCCAGATATATAGACCGCAGATCTCTTGGGGAGGAGCTCAAGTCTGTCCTGATAGGCAATTTTGCTGTGGTCTATTGATTGCATTGGATTTCTGTAGAAGAGACATGCTTTTGCAGCAGAATATGTGAAAATCTAAGCATAATTTGATGATAGTTTCATGTGAACCACACTGTAGAAGGTTATGAATCTGAAGCCATGCTTTTTCATAGGCTCATATAGTACCGTTCCCAGTGTAATAAATATAATGTCTGCATGGATCAAACTGGTTTGCCCCAGGTATGTGGAAATGTGGACAAAAAGATATGAGTTAATTTGACAATTTTGCTTTTTACAGATGCCTTGTATTAAAACACACTGCTGATAACCTGTTGCTTCATTGATCTTTCTTACCCTTCCCAGGATGGCCCCAGCTTCTGGCAAAGCCCTGTCTCCCTACATAACCCTGCTGTAAAAGCTGTCTCTCCACTCCCCTGGGCTATTTTACCTGGGATTATTAAAGATTCCCCATCACATCTTTGTCAATAGGGCTTGAAAACCAGAAAAACCCTTTGGCATGAACCTGTGCTGGGCTCCTGCCATCAGCTGAGCTGCAACTGTTTGGCATAACCTTCTTTACACATCTGGGTCCCAGGCTAGCTTTGGCCAAACCAAAAAAAATAAAGCTGGAAAATGCTTCCCATTGTTTAAAGAAAAGATGATAGACTGCAGCATCCCTGGAATTATAAAACTTAAGCTGGATTGTTTGGTGAGTTGGGACTGTTATTTATAGGGATGCGTGTACCACTCTGTTTTTGCGCACAGGCATCAGCCCCAGGTGGGCTTTCCTTAGGACCCAGGCTAAAGGATGATTTCCTTGGGAGGGCAGGTGATCTTGGATTTCTGTTGTTCTGCTTTTCCCTCCTAGCAGGGGGGAATTCTGCCCTCAGACTACAGCCAGACTCAGATGACTGTATTAACAAAAATGACTGGGAAAGTTTTAAAAGGATAAGAGAAAACAAAACCTTTAATACCTGTGAGCTTGTGGGCCTCATGTGGAAAGAAGATTTGAGGGAATTCTGGACCAGGATCTATGCAATCATAGAGCTTCTCTCTTGGCATGGGTAGGATCAGTGGCTGGTCTGTTATGCTGTTATGTTGTTGATATAGATAAGGTTGTTAATGTAGGTAAAGTGGTGAAGAGATTACCATTTTTTTTCTCTCATTGCCTTTGTTCTGATTGAAAGACCAGATTCGTCAGAGATTAATAATTTTCAGGTGATTCAGTTAACATGGTATTCCTAGCTAGATATTCGCATTGTCTTATTTTTTCACTATATTTAGGATTTTTTTCTGGGTGTTGCTTTGTGGATATTTTTTTATCCATAGCTCCCCTATTTTTGTACATTCAACGTACCTATTTACTACAGATAGAGAACAAGTCTCTCATTGCTGCCACAAATTCTTATTTACTTGCTAACCTTTGCGATGAGAGTGCCCTGAATTACCTTGTCTACCAAAACACATTGTTTGGGGGATTCTGAAAGACTGGTTTATTCCTTTTTTGTTGTTGTTATAAGAGATCTAAATGCCTTGTGACTTTCTCCTGGCTGACATAGGAAATACAATATCTTTAATACACAAATTTAATGGAAAAGATTGTCCTTTTCCCTGTAAGAAGGTGGACTCTTGCTTGCTTATTTGGACCAGCATGTCCTGTTTTTAAAAGATTTACTGTGGAGGCTGCACTCTTGTATAGGCAGTAGATTGCAACAGATGTGAATCTTCAGAGTACATCTCAGGCAGTGTTTCATTGTTAATATTAAAAGTCTGTATGTTAAAATAAGAAAAACAGACAGGAATAACATCTATTGTGTATTACTAACGTACAGCAGACGATGTATGCTGACAAGCATTATGTCTTCATTTATTGTTCACCAACTAAAGCTACCTCGTAACATCCCAATAAATTCTTACCATGAAATTTTGTATATGTCATTGTGCTGCCAAGACTGGGAGTATTTATTATCAATGGGGTTTGCTGTACGCAAGTAAGATGGTCTAGAGGGCCAAATCCAGCTGGGCTGCTGGCATGCATTATACAGACTGTTCATTATATCGTTAATCTCTTAATTCAGGGCCCAGGGTTGTTTGATTTTGTTTGTCTGATGTAGTATTACCTTGTAGAAATGGCACTAAAAAGTAGTTGTTAAGCTATATGACATGAAATTTTCTACAATCATGAATATGAAGAAGCAGAAGCACTTCAGTTGACTGGAGAAATAAGTGGGGGGTTGCATTGATTCCAGAAAGATTCTACGTAAGAATCACAGAATCACAGAATCACAGAATAACCAGGTTGGAAGAGACCCACCGGATCACCGAGTCCAACCGTTCCTACCAAACACTAAACCATGCCCCTTAGCACCTCGTCCACCCGTGCCTTAAACACCTCCAGGGAAGGTGAATCAACCACCTCCCTGGGCAGCCTGAAGAAATTCAGTTCATCCTCTTTAGCTGGAAAAGAGTTTTTGACAGTATGTATATATATTTTAATTCTTTACATTATGTATCACAAGATATTATTTTAATTGTTGTTTCCTCTGAAAATATTTCTAGGAATACATGCCTTGCTAAGAAATAAATTTGATGTTCTTGTGACCTTACAGGTTCCACTTTGTATAAAAATTCAAGAGCTTTACTAGCTATGACATGAACTTTGAAAATGAAATTATAAACCACAGCTTCTAACGATTTCATCCAATTTAATTTCAAGTAATGTTCTGAGTCTTATTCAAAATTTGAAATTCAGTCTGTGAGTTCCAAGATAGACCAATCAACAAAGAAACAAAATACTTGACTTGTGAAAGTAACAAATTAAATTGAGATCTCAGGTTTCAAGTACTGGGTGTTCTAAGAGGTTCTAAAAGTTTATAAGGAAGAGTAATTCATAAAGCAATATATAAATAATGCAAATAATGAATTCATTTGAGATTTTCTTGGTTGAAATACAAACATTTAATGATCACATGTGCTAGTGCTGCAAAAAATGTATTATGCTTGTACCTCTCTATATATGGTTGCCCCACAAATTGTTCCTTGCTCTCCCCCATCACCACTGGTTTCCATGATGCTGTATTCTGTGCTGGTAGAACAGTACTGTTGGAGTTCTGCCCTTGACATAAGGCTGACCCTGACCATCAGGTGAAAACCTGATTAACAATCGAATCCCTAATATTTATAATCATAGTAAAGATACTATCTTAAATAAATATTAAATAAATTGGGAGATGTAATCCTCTTTAAAACTGATTAAGCAAGATAGTAATTCTGTATCCATAATATCGGGACCTCTACATAAATCTCCTGAGAGTTAATGTTTCCAGCCATTCTGAAAGCTTCACTTGAACTTGCAGTCTGTGCACCTCATTCCTAAATTAAGTCTCAAAATTACAGCAAACATCTGATTTTACATTAAACACATCCAATTACTGTCTAGGTCAACATCAAATCAGATTCAGCTAGCTCACTCTCGAGCCCTTAATGATTTGCCCCAGATCCAATTTTCAGCTAAAATAAAAAAAAGGAGCCTAGGAGATGGATCTGCTTGGTGTTGACAATTCCAATGGAAGAAGCAGATAGCAAGTCAAATTGCTAAATAGAGACCAAAGGGGAAGCTAGAGCCTCCCAAGGATGGAAGGATTACAGACATCAGCGGTAGATTTTACCACTGGGGAGGAGCTGCTGCAGGCCAAATGGTGGCAGAGAAGTGACACAGTCTTTACTTATGAAGGTATGTGGGAAGACAAAGGATGGGGATACAGAATGGATTTGCTTCTGGAGGCTGCTTTTTTAGGGCAAATTAGTCATAACCCACATATCTAATTTATTTGGGAATACATTCAGCTAATGTTCACCCCAACAGAAATAAAGGATGCCAAAGAGCATCGCTACCATGCCAGGCTGCCTCTCCTCCTGCAGCACTATGTCTTGTGGGTACCTTATGCCAGCAGCTCCGTTTCCTGACACACTGCTGCAGGTGGAGGTGCCCCAAGGTCTGCTCACCCTGGCATGGGTGAGCCCTTTGGCTTCGTGCTTTACCCCAGCCCAGGAGGATGAAACCCCTCGCTAAGCAACGGGCTGTCAGTGAAAATTGTCCGTTTTTCCTCCCAAGTGACAAATACACTTCTCAGGCACCATGTGATGAGACAGTAGTAAGTAACTGTGCTTCAGACCAGACGAAGGCACAAACATTCATGATTTTCCGGTTTTTGTCACATTAATTTGGGGGGGGAGGGGAAGTTGGGCAGAGAAAAGGCTTTGAATCCAGACAGACATGTGTGCTTTAAATTATGTTTTGTGAATTGAAGCAAGGCAGATGCTTCCAACAAGCACACATTTTGCTACTGTTTGCAAAGCAGACACACACTGGCACATGGTTGTAGGACATGAATTATACTTCTGTGCTTCTGATTTGTAACCACACCTGTATACCCTTAGAAATGCTAATAGAAAAAATATGAATTTAGGCACAAAGGAGAATCTAATAAGAGGAACATTTGAATGGGTAAGGAAACATCTATTCCCTCTCATACCCCCCCAGTCATTAGGACTGGAGGAACATGCTTATAGTAATTAGGTAAGATTGATTTAGAGGCCGAACACCACCCACAATTTGTGTAGTCTGGGGTCAGGCAGGCAGCTGCAGAAACCGCTCAGCTAATTATGAGAATTCACTGTTCGTTAATAGAATCTCTCTCCACAAACAGCAGCTGTGTGTTTGCTCACGCAGATTATTAATTCTGGCCTTGCCTCAGCTGCAAGTTTCTGCTGCGTCGAAAGGAATCCTCTGATAGAAGTGTCAGTTATCACCCAAGCGATGCCAGGGGAGAAAGGAAAAGCACGAAGAAAGGAGAGTATCTTCTAATCGCAGGTGGATAAAGATTTTTTGCAGATACCTGCCTTTTCTCTCTCTTCCTCCCAAACAATTAAACGCCAATTTTGGAACTCATTAATCTGTAGGCAACCTGGCGAGATCTAATTTATACCTGTCAGGAGCAATGGGCAGCAGCTAATAGGAAAATAATTGCAATATAGGTCTGCTTTCTCACTTCATATTATGCTTGCTTTTAATGATAAACCTTTTGGTATGGCAGCATCACAACATCACAAAAGATATCATCTACCTTGGATCTACAACTAGGTGCATCATCATTTTAGTGACATGTTTGACAAAAAAAGTGCACATTTGGGTTTTTTTCAAAAAATAAACAGAAGAAACTAAACAAATGTGGAATATGATCATTTGCAGGTAGAAACTTTGGCTTTTTACCAAATAAGAAAATAAGGTCAAATTTATGTGTAAGATACAATTTTGCACTACATAGATAGATATAAAATATGCATAAAAATTATTTGCTGTATGATCAAGATTTGACTAAATCTTGGCTCAGTCAAAGTAAATGCTGAAACTCATCCTCTTGTTAATAAGGACAGCAATGCTTCCTATGTTCTTGAATCTGATAACTGTAAAGAATATTAACGCTTTTTTTGAGAGCTGAATTTTCTTTTTGTGTTGTACCCGTGACATAGGACAAGTTATCTGGTATGCAGGTAGGGCCCCATCCTGCAAAATTCAGAAACAGTCTCAGAAATGTTGACATATCTGTGAACAGAAGGCTCCTGTTGTGAAAGATAAAACATCCATATTGTGCATTTGGATGGAGATGTGTGGGAGGCAAGCAAAATACACCCATCTGCACAAGTAAAGGGGGGAAAGAGCCCCATATTTACATTACATTGCTTTGTGAAATAGGTACGTCACATTTGCTTAGATCATTTACCTAGGCCAGGATATAAAGATTTTCTTTGTGAGGTTGCAGAGGTCTTTTTAATGATGAGTGACCATCAGTATAGAGAAGCACAACTGAGGCAACAACTTAGTAAGAGCTATATTCTGGTAATAAATATAGCATAATGTTGACCTTTTGCAAAGCTGAACTGTTGGGCTAGTGGTAGGCAGTCCAGACTCGGTTATTCCCCAGTGTATCTCTGTTTATTTCAGCATTGCAGCAAAGTTGTCCCAAATACAAACTTGGTCCAATGTGTTTTCCTGCTTTAAATGTTGATGCTCAGCAAAAGGACAGTATGGGTCAGTGGGCTGTGATAACATGATATTAAGCCCTCTAACAAATGCTTTTTTAAAAATTACTTTTTCCTTTAAAAGTATAATGAAAAAAATCCTCTGTGTAAACTGTTTGGGGGTTTATTCACTAAAATGAATACTTCTATATTTTATTTAGGGTATTTTGAGAACCTCTCAAAGTTTCCATGAAAGCAAACGAACGTGCTCATGTTCAGTAATCTTTTTTTGTGACAGAACACATCATTTTTTGGCCAGCTTTTTCTTCTGGAGGTCTTAATTTCTAATTTTTCAAATACAAACACCACCTAAACTGGCAGTTGAATTGTTCCAATTTTTACTCAAGTTAGTAATGTAAGTATTTCATAATAAGATTTGTAACTACATCGAGGTGACTGCACAAGGAAATACCAAATATCTCCAGACATCTTGAGCATTCGTATGAATCTGGTCCTTATTAGCAAAGACCTATTAACAAAAAAGGTTACGATAACTTTTTCATTTGAAATAAACTTTTTGTATTATTCAACTTGTACCAACTTGCACGTTTAAGCCATTCTTTCTCATCTTCTAAAGTAAAAGGTACTGTACCTTATTACTAGCAATGAGGCATCAATCCTATGAAAGACAAACTGTAATTAATTTTTTGTAATGCTTACGCACATCAGTGTGATCACTGTTAGGAAGTATTAAGGGATCAGTAATGACCGCTCTGAACTTGTGAAAGTAATTTGTGAGTAAAGGAATAGCCACAATAGATTTGGATGCTTTTTCTCTTACTGAATCTTTGTTGTTCATATTACACTATGCAAGATTCTTTAGGAGACTTGGAGGTGTTTAAAATGTCAAAGTTAGGTCTGGCTGTGAATTTAAAGTGTATCAGAACACTTACCGTCTGGGATAAACCATAGGTTTGGGGTAATGAACTCATTTAGTTACATTAAGACTGGAAAAGAGAATGTAGGACTTGAGTAAGTAGAAACAAAGCAAAATACCAGCAAATTTTGTGATTTTTCCCTGTGTTGAGATGAATTGTAAACTTAAACCATAATGATTTGCAAGCTGATTTTTTTTCAAGGCAACATTTAATGGGGGTCTGTGTGGAAACTAGTTTTACATATTTAAAGGACTCAGAATCTTGCACAGTTTTGTCACTTTACTGTGAACTGACAGATATAAGTGTGCAGTTAAAAATGCTTGTACTGCCAATCAGTTGTTTCAGAATCCCCACAAAAAAGTTAAAACATCAAGATTTGAAAAAAAAAAAAAGGTTACTTAGGTCTAACACTGGAACAGAATGGTGAAGTCATTTAACTTGTAGACTGCCATTCCTGGGAGGTTTTTCTTTATCACAGGTCAGAAGTCCAGCTGCTCTTCCCGGTTCATGAAGATTGTCGACATCTTAAACCTCAACTTTCCATTTTCCAATTTTTCTTCTGTATTTATAATTTCATCCCTTGAATTTCATTCACCATCTACTTAACAATCAGATTTGACAAGAAGATCAGGTTAATTTTAGTTAATGAATATACTTATTTCTCTATTAGAGTCCTAGTGAATGAAACGACATCTTGCTTTGCCCCTCATGGTCGAACCACTCAACATATATCACTATTTAGCAGTTTTTAAAGGATTTCTAAGCATCACGGTGGAGTGGGAACAGCCTTGAGCTATTTAGGAGAAAGAGCAGGTAACCAAGAGTTCCTCTTTCAGCTCACATTTATGAGACTTTGAAGGAAAGAGTTTAATGACTTCTTTTTCTGCAGCCTTGAAATGTTCCAACAACATATCACTAAGTTTTATCATTATCACTCCTATTTGGATGGCCAGGCATTTGAAATGGCTGCTATTACATGCTTTGCAGTTTTCATGCCAGATTTTAAACATTGAAATATCTGTTTGTGCAGTAGTTACTATATATCATTAATAACTTGGCTTAAAATGTACATGAGCTATTTTTCCCAACAGAAACTTAAGTAAACAAATATAAGGATATATCATACTTGTAAAAAGGAGTAAAATACTGCTGAATTATGATGCTCTGGTTTTCCTATTATGTCAATATTTTTATCATGTACTCAAAATCAAAACATTTGCAGAAAAACTAAGCCTTTCTATGATTAATGTGTTACAAAATTTCAATATAATTAATTTCTATTGAAAAAACACTGTGAAATAGAAACTGTGTTTATCACTTCACCAGGCAGTGCTGCTGCAACTTTGTTAAAGTTACTCTTTTCTTAGTTTCATTTACACTTACAAGTATTTTTACTTAGTGTGGGTTTTCTAATACCAACATTTGTTGTTTGTGCATCAGGTTGCCAAGCCCTTTATACAGTGGGAATAATTCAAGATTATAATGATATCCCCTGAAATAAATTATTTAATATATTTCTTGAAAAAGGAAGTAAAGGAACTCTTCTGGGTAATTGGTGTGCAGCAATCCACAGCACCAGTTGTATATTCATTTTTCTCCAATGTATGCAATTATCCACTCAGCCTGTATCCATTAATATTATTTTTCTTCCTAAGCTGGAAGTACATAAAACCATTAGAAAATAATCCAAAGAATTCTATTTGCTGAATAAATTTTAATTTGCATGGCACCAGGAATTTTTTATTAATGGGAAATAAATTATTGCAATCTTATGGAAGGCGACAAGTTAATAGCTTTGCAAAAAGTAATGGAGAGAAAATGATCTTGAAAAGGTCAGGTCTCCTGTCACAATGTCTTTATGCACAATTAAAACAAGTCAAGAAAGTGGCTATATAATCAGGACCATGAATATGCATTATATCCTAATGAGAGTGTGAAGATGGAGATGGGTTAGTGCTAAAGTCATGGTGAGGTGGTGACATAAAAATGGTAATTTGTGATGTAGTATTTAACTATGTACTCCTGCTTCCTTTGGGAGAATTAACTCATTGCTACCTGACTATTCATTATTTTACCTTTATCAGTGCACTAAGTGAGAGAAGACTTCTCTGTCAGGAGCACATAGGATCTGATTTACCCTTATATAAGTATGGACCCTATAGTTATGATTGTAAATTACAAAGTACCTCTTTGATATCACTGCAAGATCTCCAGAACATTTGTTATCCTTGCATTTTTAATTATGGAATCTGAAAGGCATTTTCACACAGTAGATTTAATACAGCATGACTTGATATTTCTAAAACCATTTTATTTCCTAAGAGGCTGCTGTGCCAGGGAGGCACCCACCTTTGAGTGGAACTATTGTAAACCTCAATGGCTCTGGCAGCATCTGTGCAATGAGGAAGCTCTGCCCTCCCACATGCATGTTTGATGCCAGTCCCCTCTACCTCCTTTCGAAAAGAAGAGATGGGACTTTGCAGAAGCAGAAAAGGAGAGTCATGCCTTTGCTTGTGAATGCACCACAGTTCCCCTTAGGAAATCTGTTTTGAAATATGCCTGGCTAGAAATTTGCATCTACAAAAATAAATTAACTTCCCTGGTAAGCACTGCATTTCCTCTTGGTAATGGCTGTTTCAGTGGTCCCAGTGTTGCTAATGGGTGCTATTGAGTCATGGTGACTATTCTACACTGTAATTGAAAATCAGTATGAACATTTTGATTCAGTGGTCATTTAATAAAAGTTAATGATCACTGAACAATGAATCTGATTAGCTAATGGCAATTTAAAGGTTTATAACACCTCTCACAGTGCTGCTTATTTGGGTATGCTATTAGAAGTTACTCTCTAAAAGCTTGGTTTATGCTCAAAAATAGAAATAACTTGGCGGGAGGGGGGGAGGGGCAGAGGGGACAGATGCAGCTGCCATCCTATAATGCTCTGTTTGGGTGGCAGAGTCATATTCTGTGCTGATTAGATTTCCATAGACGGGCACTTAGCCATAGCTCTTCACACATCTTGGCTTACTTAGTCACTACTTTTCGTGGTTGATGCTTGCTACTTTGCCCATCATAGTATAGGTTTCTTAACTATAATATCATCAGATGTTATAAATGAGAAGACAATGCTTATCAGGATTTCTTTATACTTTTGCTGTTATAAGATTAAGCTCCAAAACTTACACAATGAGCAGAAAACAGGCTACATATACAATTTACAGTTTCATGTCCTGTTTGGTCATTGCAGGTGAGTAAATTAATCATCTGGACCTGTCACTAACACCCTCTTTCGCCTTGAGCAGACTTCACTGTCTCCTTGTTTCCAGCTCTCCCTTTTGTAAGACACCATTTAGAATGTTCCTTATCTGGGATGAACAAATTTCAGCTTGACTGTGCCCAGAGCAGATGTAGTACAGCACCTCTTGCCACAAATATGAGAGATTTTCTTCCCTGGATTCAGACTTGGAAGCATTTGTGGGTATATAAAATTTTGAGGCAGCAGGTGCAGAGCTCTAAACAAAGTACCTGTAGCACTGGAGGGGTTTGTCCCTCAGCAGGTGTTTCATTGTCCACATAGATGATTTTCCATCATCTTCCAACAGTCCTGGAAGACTGGGGAAGTCCCACTGGACTGGAGGCTGGCTGATGTTGTGCCCATCTACAACAAGGGTCGCAGGGAGGACCCAGGAAACTACAGGCCTGTCAGTCTGACCTCAGCACCAGGGAAAGTCATGGAACAGGTCATCTTGAGTGCTATCCTGAAAAATAATGCAAGATAACTGGGTGATCAGGCCCAGTCAGCATGGGTTCACAAAAGGCAGGTCTTGCCAAACTAACCTGATTGCCTTCTATGACAAAGTGACTCGGCTACTGGATGAGGGAAAGGCTGTGGATGTATCTTCCTGGACTTCAGTAAAGCCTTTGACACAGTTTCTCACAGCATTCTGCTTGAGAAGCTGTCAGCCTCTGGCCTGGACAGGCGCACACTCTCCTGGGTGGAAAACTGGTTGGATGGCCGGGCCCAGAGAGTGGTGGGAAATGGTGTGAAATCCAGCTGGAGGCCAGTGACAAGTGGGGTTCCCCAGGGCTCAGTGCTGTGTCCAGCCCTGTTCAATGTCTTTATCAATGACCTGGATGAAGGCATCGAGTGCACCCTTAGCAAGTTTGCGGAATACACTAAGCTGGGTGGAAGTGTTGATCTGCTGGAGGGTAGGGAGGTTCTGCAAAGGGATCTGAACAGGCTGGACCGCTGGGCTGAGACCAATGGCATGAGGTTTAACAAGGCCAAATGCCGGGTCCTGCACTTGGGGCACAACAACCCTATGCAGTGCTACAGACTAGGAGAAGTCTGTCTAGAAAGCTGCCTGGAGGAGAGGGACCTGGGGGTGTTGGTTGACAGCCAACTGAATATGAGCCAGCAGTGTGCCCAGGTGGCCAAGAAGGCCAATGGCATCTTGGCTTGTATCAGAAACGGTGTGACCAGCAGGTCCAGGGAGGTTATCCTCCCTCTGGACTCACCACTGGTGAGGCCGCTCCTCGAATACTGTGTTCAGTTCTGGGCCCCTCACCACAAGAAGGATGTTGAGGCTCTGGAACGAGTCCAGAGAAAAGCAACAAAGCTGGTGAGGGAGCTGGAGAACAGGCCTTATGAGGAGTGGCTGAGAGAGCTGGGGTTGTTAAGCCTGGAGAAGAGGAGGCTGAGGGGAGACCTCATTGCTCTCTACAACTACCTGAAAGGAGGTTGTAGAGAGGAGGGTGCTGGCCTCTTCTCCCAAGTGACAGGGGACAGGACAAGAGGGAATGGCCTCAAGCTCCGCCAGGGGAGATTTAGGCTGGACATTAGGAAAAAATTTTTCACAGAAAGGGTCATTGGGCACTGGAACAGGCTGCCCAGGGAGGTGGTTGATTCACCTTCCCTGGAGGTGTTTAAGGCACGGGTGGACGAGGTGCTAAGGGGCATGGTTTAGTGTTTGATAGGAATGGTTGGACTCGATGATCCGGTGGGTCTCTTCCAACCTGGTTATTCTATGATTCTATGATTCTATAGCTGTGTGTTTTAATTTTTATATTGTCTCATAAATGTGTGGTTGGTCATAGAGACTGCAGCCTCAGTCCATATCATCAGACCCGGTTGCAGTTTCCAGCCTTTGAGGTTTCCAAACAGATAGATGCAGCTCAACCTACCAGTTTAATGTGTGCTTTGAAGGAAATGCTCAGTCAAGGAAACCTGCAAAAGTGAAGTGCACGAACTTGGAGTGTGAATGCTATTTACTTGTCTCGGCACTCTTCCAGAGGTCTGCGAGATTATCTGATCTCCAACCTCAGAAGGACATTCTGTGGAGTATGTCTCCATGTTAGAATTTAGCTGCAGAGGTCCTTGAGCAAGTAAATCTTCAAGATACTGATTCTAACCATTTTACTCAGATCTGGAAGTATGATGGTCACAGTCAGAGAAGCAGGTTTTATTAACTAGGACTGAGAGCCAGGCAAAAGATGTCTTGCAAATTCTTGACCCAAGCTGGTGTAGATGCAGACACACAGGCATTGTGGGTGGCTCAGCACCCCATGCACATAGGCATCCTGCTCCCAGCTTGGCCTCTGCTCTCTCATTCTTGCTACAATGGTCCTTGTCTTTGGCTTGATCTACTGATGTGCTTCAGCAGGTGACTGGGGAGGAATGGTTGCCTACACCGCCAGCCCCTGCCTACATCCAACAGGGCAGGGCAAAGTACTCATTGGGTCCCTGTCACATTATCCCAGCTTGAAAAATCAAGCCAATACCCTAAGGTTTGATGGACAGATTTTCTAAACTTTGACCAGTCACTTCATCAGTGGGTCAGAATTTGTTTGGAGGTATCTCCACTGTATGAAATAGTATATCAGTATGCTGATGAAGGTCACCTGCATTTCTCATTTTCTACTGACCCTGTATATTTGGTTTATGTGCTGTTGAAATACTTCAATGGTATTTCCAGGTACCTTAGTTTTATTGTGGAGGAATAGGAGTCTCACCAAGTTATGCATGTGAGAAGAAATCATCTGCATTACTCACATGGCTGGTTTTGAAATTAGCTGTTGTGACTCAGGGGAAAATATCCAAATGTTTAAATGGATAGTTCAAGGAAAACTTTCGGGTTTGGTACAGTTATGGAAGGGGAAAAAAAATACTGGATGCATACAGAAAGCTGCAAAATAGACCTTTTTTCTTTGCAGGTATGATGGACTTCCCTTATATTAAATCTCATTTTGAATTCTTGCCATCCTAACCAGAAGAAGTGATAGAAAGAATCCAGAGGTGGCCAGTGACTCTGTCCAGGATGGAGAGGCTTCTGTAAATGCTGCAATTGTTTGCTGTTGTTTCTGTGAGTGCTAGAAACAACATTAACATGCACAGCCCTGGTGCTTAAGAATTACAGTCATGCACCAGGACCCTGAGCCTGAACAGCACTGTACAAATACTCAGTCCTGAGGAGACATGTACAAAAGTGGTTATGAGCTGTGCACAGAAAATGAGTGGTTTATGAAAGACACATAGAATGCTTTGAAGGGGGAATTGAAAAATAAATTAAAATATCATCTTACAAAAAGAATCAGGAAATAGTTTAAAAAGTTGTAGGGATAAAACTTCTAATCTAAAACAAAAAGACAAGAGCTATGCAATATGTGCTGACCTTGTGAAACTCATTGCCTCAAGATATAGTTCACATAAAGGGTTTAATAGGATGTTAAAAATGAAGATTAAACCTATGTATAGGTAAAAGAGAACATGTGTGTCCCTTAAATGAGTACAAGAGAATCAGAAAAGAATCTCCTATTAGAGTATCTTCCACAAAACTTCATGCCAGTAACCACTGCCACGAGGAATGTGACTGTGAGCTATTTCACAATGTCAGCACCTATGCTTCTATACAGGAGAATTGTTCCTCACACCCTGCTTTCTCTTTAACTTTGCCAAGAGCCCCTCCTCAACTTTCCGAGCACATCATTTTCCCTAGTGATGTAGTTAATTTTTTTTAATGTACGTGAGGGGGTATAAGGTGAGCTGATAACAAAGAGGGGATTGAAACCAGGAAAAGGCTGCTTTCAGGCTTGAAATAGTAACTTGCCCTAGCTCTATTTCATTTACCATTGAACTTCTGACATACTGCCCTGCAATTTCCACTCATCGTTTTTTTCCACATGCAAGTATAAAACAACTGTACTCAAGTCCTGTCTTTTCCCTGTAGATGAATGCTTTTCATGTTATTTCTAAAACACTTCTCTTTCAAGGTGAAAGTGTGCCAGTTAAGCAAAGTTAGACAAAACAAAGTGCCACACCACTACGGAGAGATCTCAAGGAAATACTGTGACTAACAGGGCATCCTTTCCATGAGTTTCAGCTGTCACCTATGACAACAGCTCTCTGTGACAGGAACTCAGATATATTCTTTGGTATAAAATAAAGTCTAGATTTTTTTCAGACTAAGAAATAACTTTAGATTTTTAATGCTTGCCAAAAATTTGTTAATATTTCTATATTAAATGTATTAATTACTTATCTATTAATTAATATATATTAATATGTTGTCAAATATTTTCTAGTGTTGAGGTCTTGAGAACTGCCTGCAAAAAGGATGTATGACAGTAGCATGCATAAGCTAAAAAGGAGAATGTGTGTGCGTCTGTGTGTATATATACATATATACGTCTGTGTATATATATATGTGTGTGAGTGTGACAGTGTGTGTGTATGTACAAATATAAATTTCCAGTTCCTGGCTCTTTGTGAAGAACTAGTGCAATCTAATAGATGAAGTGTTTGAAATCTGAAAACAATGTTTTGATGGTCAGAGCAGCGAAAGGGGAAGGTGTTAAATATGGCTTATTAGCATTTTATGGAGAAAAAGAAATTCAGAATCCTCATGAGACCAATAGAGAGAGGGAAAAATACAGTACACATGTAAATTAACAGCCAGCAATCCTCGTACCTAAGGAAATATCCGCAGGACATCTTAAATCATCTAGAATTTGGGTATAGTCATTAACCCATGGGAGTTAACCATCTGGCAAATAGAATACAATGCCCTAACTAGTGTTGTTGTGGTGTTGTTTTATAAATCAGGCTGAATGCAACAGTATCGCTTACTGAATGGAAGGTGTATAATCATTAACATTGTGTCCAGTGCCAGATCACAACACATAAAAATTATATCCAACACAAACAAAGAAGACATCCTCAAACCATTATCACAGCGTCCATAGCTTTGATAGATGTGATGCAATAACTTTGTGTTTAGATACATTCCTGTAAAGATTTCCCCTTTTAAAAAGCAATGACAGAATTTACCAACACATGTGCACGGATTTATATCTGGTATCTAACATTGCAAATATAAAACAAATGCAAATGAAAGCCATACAATGCCTCCTCTTTCTAGATTGTATTTTGACTGAAAATTAATCATATAGTAAATACACTTGAATTAATTAATCTTATGGAAATGTTATACTGACATAGACACAGAAAAGCCGACTGTTGTTGACAGGAAGAAGCAGCAACCATTTTCCATTTATGTGCATGAAATATCAATGTATCCTTATGAACAATGTTTGCTGACACTTTGGGGCAGCTGAAAAACAAATTGAGAGTATCCACTGTGCTTCTCCATGAACCATCATGGGCTTGGAGGAGGCTAGCATGAAGGCTGGTCACAGACCTGAGACCTATTTCTAATCAAGTACGAGGTAACTGAAATCATGTTCCATTGTTTCCAAACATCTTGGCAAAGAATTCAGAGAATTCAGGTTTAATTTGTGTGTGTGTGTCCATCCACATGTAGGTGGGATCAGAGCCACAGGAGAGTGAGACAGCCCTAAACAGGGGTAAACATGCTGTCGGCTTCTGTCCTGCTCCAGGAAGAGGGACTGAAAGGCCATGATAAACAGAGTCTTCAGCAGGAGGTGAAACAAGCCTGGTGGAGCAGGGTCTGCCTCAAGAACCAGTGAATCTTGTTATGGTTTTGCTTCTTGTCATGCCCTGTCTGATCCCACGGTCCACCTGGTGCCACACAAACATTGGACAACATGAGCATCCTGACCCCAAAGAGCTCAGACTCTAAGAGAGGATGGAGAATTTCAATCCAGACAAACAGACAAAAGAACACACAAAAGTAAGGGGAAAACATTGATCTGAACGATGCACTGTAAGCATAACATACCAGCTACCAGAAACAAAGGGAAAAGCTGAATACAGAAAGTGCTACAGTACAACATGAAGAACTTTGTCCTATGGTGACCATACAGAGTAACCGCGTGACTAGAATTTCATACCTGACACTGTACTCTTGATTGGATTAAATTTATTTTTAAAGACTTAACAGATTTTTCCTTTCCCCATTTCCTTTCCCTTGTGATGTTGACACTCTATTAATAGCCTCCCTAGTGAGATCCTAGGACAAGAAGTGAAGAAAAATATTGAGCCGGATCCTCATTGGTATAAATTAATATAATTCCACTGACAAGTTATTCCACTGGAGTATCCTAGTGTATCTAATTATAAAGATAGGTTAACTTTAACTAAGCAGCAAATATATTATCCAAATTGGGATTTGTCCAGGATTTGGGTTTGGATACTTAAGTCATTAGTAAAGCTCCACAGTGTCTTCAGTTAAAATTTATTGTCTAAAACTAAATCCCAGTTTATCAGAAAAGTGTCACATTCGGTAGGAATATCTCTTGGAGCACAATGCAAGGACACCCATTTATTATTAAGTGAGAGAACAAATGTACCTTGGAAAATCCTGAGAACTTCCTGTTCAAGCATTGTTCCAACATTCCCAGATTTACCCAGTTAATGCAGAAATTGCAGACAACTCACAAAAGTAGATAAAAGCAAACAAGTGCAAACTGTCTGATTTTGTGAAGTGTGACTTCATAACATGCAACTTACTTGTTATAAAGCTGTGGCCTTGCTAACAGGATCGTCACTCCAAACTGCACTTACTAGAAATCTCTCTTTCCATATGTCAAAGCCCTCACGACTATCCAACAAAGGACTCACATGCTTTACTTGTTTCATAAAGGTAGTTTTATGGGCCCTCTTTAGTATGTGACACTAAGATCTGAAACACTCAGATGATCATCTAAACAAGCACACATTTTTGAGAAGTATTTATCATAAGCTTTAAGGAAGAGAATTAAAAATGCTAGTGTTGCTGACTGGGATTTTAAGATTTGTCATTGATCTATTTGTGTAAAGAAGGATCTTTTAATATTCACTGCCTGCACAAATATCAGTCTCCTGTTCTTATTTTAATCTGCAAAATGTATGATTGAGAAGACAAATAGAAGCCATAAAATGGCAAATCAGTTTTCCACTGAATCTATAAAATTAAAGTTATTACAATGTAAAACCATTCTCAGGAAAATAGTCCTAGGATTTGAATGTCATAAAATATCAAGTGCATTCCGCCTTGCCCAAAATAGCAGGTCTAAGATTCCCTTGAGTTTTTTAATCTATCAAAGTCCTCATTCGATTCCCAGAGTACCATGACCTGAATGCTTTTGGGTGCCATCATTCTTCTTACACCACTCCGTAACCGTCTGTAGTCAAGCAGATGTACCTTCCTCTAAAGAGAAGATAATATGCTTGCTTCATCTCATACTGAGGAGGCAATGCTCCAACAAGCTGTGGGTTTTAGACCAAACACTGATTTTGAACCACTTCAGGCTGTGACAAATGTGATAGGGCATACTATAGCTGGGACTGCAGTGCACAGCACAGCTAATGGTAAAAAAAAAAGCTCACAGTTGTGGTATTGACTGACTTAACTTTTTTAAGGGTTTGTTATCTCCATGGATGAATAAGATCATTTTACAGCAGATACCATTTCTGTAATCTGTACAATTAAGTGTATGCACTAAGAGATGAATCCACCTGAATTCCTCAATGAATAAAGCCTGTCAAGCAAATGTACGAAGAAGGTTAAGCAAAAGGTTTTATAGAAATCTCCTTTAAACCCACCAGGGCCAAGAACTTTCCCTTGAGGTAGATTTTAAATTAGTTCATCTTTTCTCTTTTTCTCTCGTAACTGCAGGGAGATTCAAGAAACCTCCCATCTCCCATGCAGATCACTGAGAGAAGTTGAGAGAATAGAGAAATGTCTGTTCATCTGTGCATAATGCCTGACTCTAATTTTCTATACAACTGCTCATAGCATTTCTGATCTATTAAGCTTAATAAGGTCTCATGGGTCTGTATGTGTGTGAATGTTTTACCCCACTGAGCTCCTCTAACTGCTATTATGACTGTAGGCTTATACTGAGAAATCAGCAACCAAACACGCAACCTCCTCATCTTACCCCCCTGCTGGTACAGGCACTACCTAGTAAAAGTGATGGATATCTGTGTTTTATAGATTATGAGTGAGTTTGCAATGGTCTGTAAAGTGGCTCCTTCAGGCAAAGAGAAGGGTCAGCTAAGTCTATTATCTATTTGCCTAATCTTCTAACTTTGCCCTTAAGATCAATCCATTTGCTATAGCACTCATTGTTTCTGAGAATGGCAGAAAGACAAGGCTCCAGATAAAGATCTTTTCAGAAGCTTATCAAAAGCTAAGGAGAGAAGAAATTCTGGGAATATATTAGTTTCCACATTAATGGATATGGAATTCAATGTACTGATCTTATATTTGATCTTTAGTTTCTAACTTCCATTGTTAGAATTTAGCTGTAAGCTTTAAAAAAAGACAAGATCTGCCAAGGCCTGGATATTTACTTAACAAAATAAAATATAAATAAAACAAAATCCAACAAGAATTATGGCAGAGCTGTTTAGTAATATTTGTATAAATGCTTATCCAGTGTAAAATTGAATATGCACAGGAATGGTTTCTAAAAGAAAATTTCAGTTCTATCAAAACATTTCAGTTTTTCTACTTAGAAAAAGCAAACTACTTCACTGCAGATTGAATCAACCTAAATCAAAACACGTGCTTCTGAACACATTGACACATTTCATGAAAGACTGGTTCAAAATTAAGTTTCAGCTTGCAGAATTGAGCTGCTGCTGCTGTCTAGGCACCTTTTTTCCGCTCCTGTTAAAGTAGAAGACTGCTGCTGTTTTTCTTTTAGGGCCAATGTTGATTTGATGATAGGAAGCACAGAACACATTCTACTGGTGGAGATGTTTATAACTCTGACTAAAAAAAAATAAAATAAAATTCCCCTAATTGTCTAATGAGTTTTCTGATTGCAAAGTAGAAATTTACTCTGTTAGCACAGACTTAGCAAATTGTCTCGATCTCATAGCAACAAGGAGGGGTTACGGTACTGTAAATCAGTTTGAGTAGTGGATCCAGAAATGTTTAGTCATTCCAGGTTGAGACAAAAGCAGACAAAATGCCAAGGGGCAAACTTACAGTAGAAAGATATATGTTTTTTCCCCATATACATTTCAGTAAAAGGATAGTCTAAAGTCTTTGATGAGCAAGTATCTCCCTTTTGGAGGATTCGAAAGATAACATGACAAGAGCTTAGTCCAAGCCACACATTAATACTGGTGAAATCTCTCCATATAGATGTTAATTGGTGTCATATTATGTAATCCTGTTCCTTGGATAGTTCCCTGGTAACTATGTAAAAGAAATATTTATATGCCCATTTCACAGGTTTGAAAATTTACTAAAATACTCCCAGATCTCTGTACACTGTAAAAAGTATGTTTGCATGAAGTATGAGATGACTTCTTTTCATCAGCCACATAATATCACATATGAATTATCTGTTGTCTTTATTAGCAAAGTAATCTCTCACTGTCTCTAATGCCAAAATATTTTGAAGTATCATTTCCCATCTTTATCTTTTCTGTTCAAGAGGGTTTTCTACTTTTTGAATCTTCAGATCCACCTATACACTTGCCAATCAAACACAAGATATTTTAATTTCAGTTATTAAAGAAATTTAACTCTCCTTCCCATTGAAACAACTGTTCAAAATCAAAACTGTTCCTGATTTCAGAGAAAAAATAAGTTTATTTATGCATTTAAGTATTGAGAGCATTTGTACTTGTCTTGATGGTTTACCAACTGTAATTTTCATAACAATCCACACAGTAAATGCCCTGCAGAACAGGCTCCACTGAAAAGCAAAGGTAAAGCCAAAAATTCCTTGCAACTGGAACTTGACCACTACTTAAGGAATTTTGCTTAATTTACTGAAATAAATACATAAAACATTGCCATCCTCAATGTTCGTTCAAGCTTCAATGAGAAGGATTTTCTTATAAGTATCTATTGGAACTCATTTTAACATGACTTAGTAAAGATGGCTTCTTTTTCTGTTAAACCCATCAACCTTTTACTGTATCAATGAGAATATCAGCTGAGAGAGAGTGACCATCTCTGTATGTCTGAGTTGCATTTCAGAATATGCTTTGTTGATTCACTTCCTCCGTGTAGCTAACAAATATACTACCAGTTTTCCTTAAAACCAGTTTGATCATATTTCATTCCACTTTTATATGATTGAAAATGGTGTATTTCTTTCATACCTGTTTGCAAGGTTGGAGGCACAGGCAATTTTATAAATAAGACTTACTTTACTGTTCTTGAAGTCATTGATACTTTCTGAAAGATTCAGAAGTAAAATGACCCAAAAATTTATGGAGAAAATAGTTTCAAATATTTAAGATATTGTAAAAACTTGTCCAGATTTCACTCCTACAAGTGATTTCTCTCTTGATAAGGAATCAAGAAATATCTGGATGCAGATCCTATCTTCTGTTTGTAGCCTGAACATCACACCATTCAAACCCTTGACGGGACCATGACTTGAGCACAAGATTTTTAGGCAATTTACTCTTTGTATAATTTTACTTTATTTCAAGGTACTTCTTCACACTTTTTCATTCTTTTAAGTAAAATCTGCACAGAATGTGAACTGGCACTTCCCATACTCCAAGTGAGTTAGTGACACTGCAATCTGGGTGCCATTATCATTCTCCAGTATCCTTTGCAAACAACTAACTGCATGGAAGTCAAGATCTGTGCCAGTAAAGAGCACGAAAATATAAAATCAGCATGGTTTTGGAGACTCAGGTGTTTGATCCACATCATTTCTTTTGAAAAAAAATAAAAAGAAAGCGTTAACATAACCATCAAACCCGACTGTCACCTAGTGATTGCTGAATTATTCTCTGTGCCATTCTAATCCACAGACACCAGGAAGGAAGAAAAAGAACAACCCCCTCCTTGTTCCTCTTACAAAGGCAAATTAGCCAGATTGAAGTCAGCCACTGAAGGAGGGGGAATATGCTTTTGCCATGTCTTCTTTGCTCCTAGGTATGGGTCCTGGCAAAGATCGCATCAACACAATTGGTCCTTCCTAGGGTGCTGAATTTTTGAGTAGTAACACAGAGGAGTTGGTATAAGGAGGGCAGTGGTCACATATGCCTGGCTAGCTCGCAAGAGGAAGCATATGGCTACCATTTGTTCCACTAACAGTGGTGTGCACACACCGCGAGCCCGCAGAAGGAATGCATTTCACTCAGCCAGACTTCCTCGTGGCTCTTCCAAGGCACCCGTTTCTGTACGCCTCCTGGGAAGTGAGGCACACGCTGGGCCAAAACACTCCTAAGAAGAAAGGTTTCTTAACAGCACTGAAGCCTTTCTCTCTTGTCCTTTACTAAGTGCTTTGCGCTACATTGCACAGATGGCTTGATGCTGCATGTGCCCAAGTACAGCTGTTAGATTTGGGGTGGGTTGCACGGCGCTGGCAACTCCACGTTTCAGTTGATATCTATGAAATTAACCAGCAGGCAGGTTTTTATGGAAAGGAGAGGGATTGCTGTACAATATTTAAAAGATAAGATAGACACTCACATCTTTGGCACTAGATGCAAGATAACAGTCTTCCCCTCTAACAGATATCAGTCCTTGAGGCAAAGACCCTATTTTTTCTCTTTCGTTTATTTTCCTGACTCTGTTAGTCACATACTGCAATTGGGCATCAGATTGTTTAGCCCAGAACTGGGACGGCACAAGTGCTCTCATGTAGAGACTCTATTTCTGGTTTAATGTAGATCAAGTTTTGGTCTTTTTAGGTCAGCACAAAGTGAGCTGTTCTGCTTGGTGTATGTCTTTATTCCAACTAATCCAGGAAAGCATTTGTGTGCTGCCTCCAGTCTACACCTTAGTACATCCAGTTTGTCACGCCAGCTGAGCACTGATTTCACCTGCAGGAAAGTGAGATCATCTTGAGTGAATGAACTGTGAATTGCAGAGAGAATACTAAGACACTTGAGTGCCATTAGTCCTTCATTGCCATCCCAAACCCCCTCCTTGTCAAGAGGACCAAGTTTCCCTCACCTACTGAGAAAGAATCAGAGAGTTGTTCACCATACCTCAGACACCAAACATAAAGGCATGTGCCTTCAGCTGTTTTAGCGTGGCAGTTCATCAGTACATCATCTTTCAAACTTGCAATGTGTCTGCCCTCACTTGGAGTCAACTAACGCAGGTGGTCAGGATTCACACTAACTGAGTTGTTAAAAGATATGTGTGTTAGCATGTTTTATCCCACAGAGTCTTGTACTGTTTCACTGCAGCAACTTTGTAACAATAGATCACAATAGCAGTTTTTTTAAAAATTTATGTTTTAATGGACCTTTATCATTGCTCTATAGCAAACCTACTTTTTTCCATGTATCTGTATGCTGTATACTGTTTTTATCAAAACTAGATTCTTTTTACTATGTTGTTTTGTTACTTATTAACTTGATACAGTTAACACATTCTTTATAGGCTCTCCTGTGTTCTTGATCCTCATTCTGCTAATTCTTGATCCTCATTCTGCATTTCTTGTAAAGGCATTACCTACTTCAAGCAAATGACAATTTTATTTGGGTAAAAATACTTCCCACCAATCTTCCTTCAGAAACGTAGCACTGAAACTGTTAATTCAAAGTATGTGTGGCCAAGGTTACAGCAAAGCTTCTGAACTTCACAATATCATTCCCAAACCTCAGTAAAAAAAACCAACTGAAGAAGCATACCCGCAGGGCTGAACATCAGTAAGTAGACATAGAGAGAAGATTGGCATCTACAGAATATAAAACAAGATTTAGTACATAAGGTGAAAGAGGTATCTAAGGTTCTCAGGGGACAGACCATTTCAGTCTTTTGAAATAAGTGGTTTAAGTCTTCAGCTTGGCTTCCTTTGTAATAGAAAGCCTATGTGTCCTCTTTGAGTTAGTCAGTACAGTATTAGAATCTGAGTACATCTGACTGATATGGATTTTCCACTACATATGAGGTTCATTTGTATATATCTTGTATGCTTTTATTTTTAGAAATATATTCTAAATTACGTCTATTTTAATGGTGGCATTGAAATTATACAATAGTAGAGGAAATAAATAGGTAAATAGTAAGTAAAAAAATGTAAATAAAATATATAATCGCAACAATCTCTTCAATTCTACAGATAGTAATAAAATCAGAGGGTTTACTTTCTCCTTGCCTGTACCTTGAATATGCATTATCATGCACAGCTGTATGTTGGTGCCTTTCTGACTTTACTTTGCACAGGCAAAATTGCAAAGTGACTGGTCTCTACTAAAACTGAAAAGAAAATCATTGGCTTTGGTTGGCTTTGGTCCGTGTCTTTGGTATCTTAATTGCAGTTGTGACTCAGACAAAATCCCTCTGTAGAGAGCATGAAATACGTGTTCAGCTGGGTTCATGAATATTGCATTTGAAGCTTTTAGCCACTTGTATTTGTTAACACCTCATGCAGGGGCTGAAAGTTTTAGATCTGATGTATAAGTGAAAGTTTCAGATTCTCTTGTATCTTAAGGGAGGGGAAGAATAAAGTGGACAATGCAATTTGCAAGAGCTATGTTTTTGATCGGACTCTTTATGAAGGCCAGAAAAAGCACTGTTTCTGCACTCTTGAAGAAATGATGGAAAATACACCTGCATCTCCATAGCAGTCATGATGTGACTCATTTGTATGTCGAAAAAGCATTATACACTAAGAAACTCAGCTACCACGAGGATCACACTTGGACCTGAATCAATAAAGATGACAGGTCTGTTCATAGGATGAGTGAGTTCAGGATGACACCCTTCCAATATAGAGTGAAAAGGAGACATTTGTTTTAGCTGACAGGAAGGCCTAATTAAAATAGCCTCTGTCTTTCCAACACTTAGCTGTGGGAAGTCATTAGTCATCCCAGATTTTAAATCTGACAGTCAGACAATACCAGGTTTACTAAGGAGCATGTTACATAGGTTGAACTAATAAATATAGTGCAAGTATATGTACCACTGGCATCCATATGAAACCCAGTATGGATCCAAAAATAACAGCAATTATCAGAGGCACTAAGATCAAAAGAAATATTGACTGTTGGTGAAATCCCTGTTATCCCCAGACATGGACTTAGAGGATGCTGATAGATGGCTATTACCATTACGTGTTAGCTTTTCTGAGGACAAGTTACTTTTAAATCTCGTGTAGGGTAACCAGTCTCACTGATACGAAGGGTAGCTTGAGACATAAAATGTCAAATCATCACAGTTTCCAGCAAGATGTCTAATGACAAATTCCCTCTATCACAAGTTCGAAGGTACAACAGCGCTGTTTGCAGCATGTCCCATCCATCTGAACCGCATTGGTAGTCAACCCAGAAACACCAACACCATGACTGAACACTTTGTGTGGTTTGCACTGGAAGTGCTTCAGGTATTAAAAAAGAAAACTGTCAATACTTCAGCAGGTTTCAGTGATATAGAGAATAAGGGAGGTCTGGGCTTTTGTTTTGTTTACAAACTGAGGATGAGAGAATTGCTGAGACGATCCCTGAAGCTTTTCCAGGAATTTTAATCTAAACATACAAAATTAGGTATTTTGCTGCTAGGTCTGTAACATTCAGAAAGTGCAAGTAGGATGCAAGAAAGCAGGAGACAATGTTCTGCTACGATCCAAGAGAGTCACAACACAGTTTGCGGCTGTTACATAGGAAAGAGACAACCCTGATGAATTTTGAGTCATAAGGGCCAGCCTGTAACAAGAAAGGGAAAAGAACAAACCAGCTTTCTTCTCTGCCCAAAAGCAACTCACTCCTGCTGCTCATCTGGAATTTAGGAAGCAGTCTGTGCCTCAAGGCTAGCTCAGAGAGACTCCCAGCTCCCAGTTTTTATTTTCTATGTTTTCTCCTCTGATAGTTTGTTACAAAGTATTCTTGTACTGCCAGTCCTTTTTCCATGGGGATTTTATCTGTTGCTAGTTTTAGTTTATAGTAGTGAATATATATTTTATAAACTTAGGAAATATAAAAATTAAAATGTAGATAGTTTATTTTGTTAGAGACTTTTTCAAATATTCCCTTTCTCATTATATTAAAACTTGTTACGGGAATACATGTGACAATAAAACTGTACTTTGTAATAACTGGCAAAAGGAGGTGACTGATTCTGAAGATACTGAAACAATGTTTTCCCAGGGTTAGCCCAGAAAAAAAATTAGAAAAAAAAATCAAATCATAAATGATTTAAGGGATGTCTAACACAAATATTATTTTTCCTATTTTATCACACAGGTTCTTTGGTGCTCTAAGTCCCTTTCTAGATCATATTACTTATGTGCAGGTATCTGGTAAAGGCTCACTGAGATCTGCTCCATTTCTTTAGCTGGTGTTTAATGTCACCAAAGGGATTTTTGCAACAGAGAAAAAAACAGAACTCCCACAAGAAAATTCTGGCTGTGGCAGTAATTCTCTGGGGGAATATTGCAAAGTGAAATGGGCATTAGGTTTACTATCAATGAACTGGGTTTTACATAAGATCCAGACTGAATTCCTTTCTGATATGTTTCTATTTATTCCTCCTGTAACACACATCTATTTAAAGACTTCTGTGAAAGTTAATTTGCATTTTAGCTACTATTTAAGTAATAGTCTGGCAGGTGTATTAAGAATGGACAGAGAAGAAAGTTTAGGCAGTTCAAAATATACTGAACAAATTCATTCAAAGTATAAATAAACAGAAGCAGGATTCAAACTGAATAAATTGTTGTAATTAGTTATTAAATTTCCAATTAATGCTGAGGTCCTCTTAATAGATCATAAAAGTCAAAAAAGTTAAGGTTCTTTTTGTCTTTAATTTTTAGACTATTAAAATAAATAAATAAAAATGAACTGCCTCAGATACACAATAAGTTACTGTATCTTAATGTTTTTTTCAGGTTCTGTGAGCCATGGTACCTGACTCTGTCTGTGGTGTCAACTCGTGGCAAATGTGAGGTAAAAAATGTCAGTCCTAACTTCTATAATGGATGGTGAAATTCAGCTTTGGAAAGAGAAGGTGACAGACTGACAGACTAAGCCAGCAGAAGGAGTAGAATACTGGATTGTAAGGTGTACGTGGTGAAAGACAAAAATGGTAGGTAGGAAGTCCCAAAGCTGGTGAGGTCTTAAAGGGTGGGTAGATTCCCTCTGACATCCATTACATAAGAAAGTCAAAAAATGCTTTATTTTCCATCTCAGTTAATAAGGAATTGCACAGTCTCTCTATATATATGTGTGTGAATTACCATTCATTTATACAATATTTTACATATAATTCATGTTGGCTAAATGCCTGCAGGTCAGCAGTGTTTAATACCTTTGGCTGTTTAAGTTGCTTTTCTTTTACAAACTCTCAACTTTCAAGTGCAAGCACGACCTCACACATGTGTAAAGTAAAGCCTGTACTTAAGTTTTTATGGGATCAGGTTTTTCTGTAATCTTTAATATTTATTATTTATGAAGCAGAAGTCTCATAGCCAAGCAAATTCATTTTGCATTCTCCACATATTTTAATGTAGAAATACCATCAAATTGAAGCTTTAAAAAATATCCTCAGACTTAGAGGAAATATTTCCTTTCTAGATCGATATTGACCTAACAGCTTTATTAATTTATCAAGAGAAGAGCTATAAACCTATTGTAACTTGCCTGACAATAAATACTATGGTAATTTCCAAGGACAAGTATTTTTTTCTTGATCATTAAATACTAAATTTTTTAGTCACTTCTCCCTCTGGATTAAAGAAATGCTATTAGTTTTTCAGCTGTGTACAGTAAATATGGATTTCAAGAGTAGTTTGTCTGCATTTCTTAAAACATTTATGAACATTGAACAGATGAATTTGTTTTAAGCATATTTTTCATTTGAACACTTTTCCCTCTGGTTTTTAATATGGATACCATTCATCACATATTGAATAAAGCAACTTTTACTTTATTTAATGCCTTGACCCAAATCACATTGTCTCCATAAATATTTCACAGTCTGTGTGCAACAAAAGCCCAATTACCAAACTCATGTCTGCACTTGTAGGTAACATACTGTAAAAAATTTATCATTTTCCCTTCTCCTGTTTTTTAATGTAGAATTGATGTTAGTAACTGTCCAAATGAAGGGAGAGGTTGCATGTGTATATATGGGTGTATACATATTCCAGCATATATAAATGTGTGTATCTGTGAATGTACACACATACATTTTAACACTTAGTCTACAGGGATAGGATGCTGGAAATGTGGAGCAGGTTCTTTTGCCAAATTTCTGTCTATATTAAATCCATCCATACACAAAACATAAAATATTACCCATTGGATGTCTCTCCAGCAGATTTTTTGTGAGTCTGGAAATTCATTTCCAGACTTGAATCACGGCTGCAAGTACAGCTGCATGTCTGGCAGAGACAGTCTTTGCTGGTGGTTGAATTGAATGGGCAGATGTAGCTTAAGAGCTACTTTAGAAATTGAAGAAATTATCTTCTTTTTTTTTATTTGTCCTGAATTTTGCTAAGCAAGCACAATAATGCCAGATGGATGCTCAGAAAGAAGTAAACTGAACAGTAAGGAGAAAAATGGGAGAAGTTGTGAATCTCAGCCTGTCATCTTTGGCAGGACAAGAGGTGGAGAATCTTACTGGCATAGGGCTTAGGTCATTACTCAGATGCATTATAGGTTCCACTCTTCAGAGATGTGATTGACTGCATTAAGTGAAATAGCAGACTTTTTCTCATTCTGAATGCAATGAATGAGATCTGAATAAAGCTGGAAGGTGTATATGTAAATCCTGATTTGATTACCTTTACTAAGCATTTAATTTTGGATTATAAATGCACAAAAGAAGGCAATGTAAAAAAAAAAAAAAACCAACAACAAACTGGAAAAGAGATAATTTCAGCTTAATCCTGCTGTCATCCATGAGAGGTGGAGCGTCACGGTTCATGGCTCAGCCTTCCACCACAAGTGCTGCCTTCACACCTCAGTTCTCTCTGCTTTCCTAAGGAAAAGCATATTTACTGGAAACTGTTGGTGTCAGTGCACACAAGGGAAGTACATCAAACATTTTATTTTGAAACTGAGTATTTAGTATTCCTGACCCTCTCCTAACAATCCATCCTTGCAAAGTTGACTACATCAATTCAAAGTGATAGGAGTTTCCCATGCATCGATATAGAAATGGCACTTTGCAGTGAAGTAATTCTGATATAGAAATATATATTAGCATTTTTTGTAGCTATAAACCTGACTTGATCTTACACTACCTGAAGCCAGTAGAGGTTTTCCACTGACTTATTTGAGGTTGAATCAGGACAGAGCTGAACCTCAACAGTCTGTTAAGGACTTGCATTTAGTAACTCTTCTGGCTATTTGCTGCAACATATATTCAGGTACTTGCACAAATGTGGTCTTATTGCAGCCTGGAAGTGTTCACATCAGGTATTATTCCTCTGAAGCTGTTGTAGCTGGCTCTGTTGGTGTCGCATAGGTAAATGCCTGAGTCTACAAGGAACTGTGCAGTCTATTTGCCATGGTAAATGCAAGTGACAGTGTCCACTATAGTAAGTCTGGCATTTGATGATTGTTTTCTGCAATTTTTTTTTACTAATAAATTATTAGTAAAAATTAATTTCTTTCCTAAGTGTTTAATACCTAAAAAGGTATTAAAAGGGGAGGGGAAAAAAAACCTAAGCCACATTTAATCCCATTATACACAGTAGCAGACTAATGCTAATGCTTTCTTGTGAATTCAGATTTCTCTCTGTCCTTCTCCTGCTCTATTCCTGATCCAAACAACAGCCAGCCTTCATCTGTTTCTAATAAAAGGTAAAAATCCTTCTTCCTTCCCTCACTATACAGCACTGCTAGGTCCACCACCAGCTTTTCCACAGGGGAAAGGCATGTAATCTTTTCTTCTTCACTTCCTTATCTCAGCCACTTCTACTAACGGGGCAAGCCAAATCTCTTTTCATAACCTAAGTCTCGTAGGAAAATGCCACACGGGAAAGCACTTCTTGAGCCTCTGGAAAGCACACAAACAAATCCAAACACAAACTGAGACTCATCCTGGTTTAGATACAGACCACAGAGAGAAATTACTTTGAAAAATAGGATTCAGCCACCTCAGATAAATATAACTCTGTTTCTGTGACTGATGTGAGCTGAATAATCAGGCTATTTGTAGCAATGCATTTCAGAGGTATCTTTGTTAATAAAACTAAAGTGAATGTGAGTTATAAATTGCATTTGAGCTGTGGTAAACATTTCCCAAACACTGAGTAAATGTACTTAATTCTTTTGCAGAACTTGAAACTCTTCCTTTGAGTTACGTTCTCTAATTATTAAAAATAAGCAAAACTGAATAGACACTTGTTAGATAAGCATGATTAAAAATCTTAGAGATCCTAAAATGAGGGCAATATTGTAAAGAAATACAAAGTATAGTGGTAATTATTGCATTGGACACTGCATAATAATTAGTGTGTATGGACCAGGGTTTAAATATGAGAAAAGAGTGTCTGAATGTTATTCCTAAGATTTTAACAATTTGTAGTCATCACAGTACTTTTATAAACTATTACTTAAATTTCACAGTGAGTTTGGTAAAAAATACCAACCGTTCTTAGCTGCTTGTCTGCAGAATTCTGTTCTATAAAAACCCATTATTAACAGAGGTGGTGTGAGTAAGGAAGACAAGGGAAGGACAGAGTCCCTACAAATGGCTCTCATGTTTGTGCCTGGTTTGTTTATCTTCTCTTTCACTTTCACTTTGAGCTGTAGAGCTGGGGGGGTGGGGGCGGGGGGGGGCTGGCAGCTGGCAGCTCATCATTATAGGCACACACTGTCCCATCTGCACTGCCTATAGTGGTGAGGTCACATGGGGTTTTACCCAAACAGGCTCCCAGGGGTACAATAACATACCTCTTGATTTGGCTGTGAAGTTATACTTATTATTAATAGACAAGATAAGAGGCTGGGGCTCTATTCATCCACTTTAGTGCTAATTATTCAGTTTGATCTGAGCCGATTATGATACTGATAGATAACCACACTACATTTATAGCTGTAGCAAGCAGTGGCCAAGAACTTTGGCTCATGCTGCTGTTTGGTTTATCTGATAGGAAAGGAGGGGAAAAAAAGAAGCTGCTCTAGTTGATTAGCAATGTGTTGCATGGGACCATTTATAATGAAGCATATCATTTAAATTTTCCTTTACAAATGAGTCCAACTCTCTTTGCAGGCTGCAGGCTCTGTTAATTGTCACAAGCATTGCTTTTTTTTTTTTTAAACATTATTAGCTCTTTGGCAGGATCTCCATTGTTGACTAAAAACTTGGCATGATCAGGGCTTGCTGAATAATTTAGGTTGTTGGCAGCTGGAGTAGGAGAACACACACATCTAGGCAGGCAGACATGCTGCTTGAGCTCTTTATATAATAGCATTGTATACAAAGCAGAGTATAGTCAGCAATGACTTCTGTGTCTGTTTATAGGTAAACACTGATGTTAGTTTTACAGAAAAAAAAATGAGGGATACTTCAAACCACATATAATATGTGAGACAGATGCACTGCTGATTGTCCAGATGACTCCCTTAATCTCTGACTTTTTCAGAGTGTGATTATTGTAGATTCTGAGGAACAGCACTTCAAGTATGTTTCTGTGCACTTTGGCACTTCGGGTCTTGTGTATAAACACCACTGCACATAATAATGATGCTGTGAGTTTAGCCAGAAAAAGAACTCCTCACACTTTTCCTTTGTGTAGCAAATGGCTTCCAATTGTACTGTCAGTCACAGAGGAAATGCGCAGCTTGAGAGATGCCCATTTTGGAATTACATTCATGTGCTGTATACACTCTCACTTTTATCGAAGCATCTCAAAGAGAAGTAAAATACATAAAACCTGCTGCATGCATCCTGATGCAAGGCACCCAAAGCATTAATCATGTGCACTGGGTAGGTTTTTCCAAAACAGTTATCTCCTACAAAAATTCCTATTCCTCCTATAAATTGTGTGTAAGTGACATCTGTCAATGTGGAATTCTCGTCTTGTTCATGTACCTTTATGTTGTACTTAACGGTCATATCACCATACCAACGAGATGGAGGCTGGACATGTTCATTTCAAAGTTTGAGCAGTATTCAATGAACAGAAATGAAAATAAAGATAAATAAAATGTGAGGGTCCAGTACTGGATGTTTATTATCCTTTTGTTTCATAAGCACATTTATGCATTGTCTCTCTTTTTCTGAGCTGCCATTCTCTTCCCAGGAAAGTCTTCTTCCTTCCGTACTCCTTACTCCTTAATTCTGCATTAAATCCCTTGAGGCTTTCTGCTTCCCAGGCCTTTTTCTTTCTGCCCTCAAGCCTTCATCCCTGGAGAGGGAGGACTCCACTAGAAAATGTCTCATGGATTTCTGTGACAGCCACTTGACAGGTATGATAGAACATAATGAGAAATGAATAAAACACTCACAGCAGTCTCAACAGAGGGAGAATAACTGAGTTAGGCTGAGGATGAATGGGCTCTCTTCCTCCCCCACATGCATCCTGGTCCTGTAATCGGTGCTGGAGTGCGAGGTGGGAAAGGTGGCTGCAAGGAGGCAGTGTGTTCTCTTGACAATTTTCATGGTTATTAGCTAAAAGCATTGTTAAAACTGGAATTTTCCCCAATTATGCTGTGACACTTCTATGCTTAACAAGTAGGAATAACAGAGTGGATATTGCCTAAGCACTATAATACCGACTCAATGTACAGATGCACAGATCTACGTGTTACCCAGACCAAGCATCTGATAGCTGTCAGAGTAGCCTTCCTGCAACATGGCCACCTTTATGATGATATGTGGGAAGCACTTCTGAATTGTACCTAGTGTATGGCATTCTGATTATTATTTACTATATATACCTCACTACATAACAATAGCCAGCACAAATCCAAGTATAAATGTACTATGCTGCTTGGAGGACTGCTGATGAATCCATCCATCATCATAAAGAATCTATTTTATTAGACCATGTTATGATTGCATACTTAAAAGATCATAAATAATTACTTCACCAATACCTTTTTATATTCCTAGAAAACTTCACAGACATCCCCATCATTTGTTAACAGATTTCTAAGAATTTCTTCTGTTTCATCGATATGATTTTTGTGCAGGAACAGATTATGTTTGCCACTGGCTTGTTAAGGTATATTCCAGCAATGTCTATATGTCGGTAAGGGAACATATGTGAAATGCCCAGTCCATCTCAATACTAAAGTATGAACTTTACTCCAGGTATATGGAAAGTCCCAGTGACTTTAATCTGAATACTCACCTTGACAAAGCTTAGCACACACAAAAGTGCTTTGCTGAGCTGAAACCGTATTTAACAGCTGGTTATAGTTAGTTGTGTTGCAGCATAGGAAGTCAGTGGGCTCAGCAGCTGATAGACTGTTAGCACCTGATAGCAACTGATAGACTCTCTTCACAAACAGTTTAGTGAGGGGTCTCTTATCATGAGAATAAACCGAGGAAAATTTCCTTCCATAAGTTCAGAATTTTTGCAGCAAAATTTATGGTTTAGGTTATAATAAAATGAATGTATGTGAACTAAGTCCTATGCTATCTCTACATTAGTTTCTTAAAATGAATGTTTACCCAGACCTTTCTTCCCATGAGTTTCAAATACAGAACATTTCTTAATACAATTACTTATCACCATCATGCTTCTCCAGACAAAAAATGAGACTCTGCACCCACAGTTTGAATTTTTCAACACATGACCTATTCAATGTGCTGTCAGAAATACCTGAGTTTTCAGTCCTGAAAATATTTGGAAGTACTGAGATGCATAAGATTTGCACTGGAAGTTATAAGATCAGGGCATCAGATAATGCTGAAAATGTTACCCGCTATATTTTATAACAACATAATCTTGATATTTTCAAGAACAAATGAGTGACAAATACTAAAATAATGACACAAATTACATTGGGCTGAATTGCACAGTAAAGTAATTGTGCATTTCTCAAGTTCAAAAACTTTACTGGTAAAACTAAGAACATAGTTTTGTACAAACTAATCTCTGGAGAAGAGAAAGAAAGAAAATCATGGAAAGCCACTGAATGATACACTTGCCCTAGTTCCTTTTGTTCCAGTGAAAAGCATATTTCTTCTAACAACTGTAGCAGCTCTTATCTGAGTACAAGAGCCTCTAGAGCATGAGAACCTTTTAATGAAGAAGACTATTCTTTTGTTACAAATCATTCATTGGGTAAGAAGAGACTCTTACAGGATTAGCAGTATCATTTAGTTTGATGAATCTCATAATATTAGAGTTTTAACAACAGACCCATAAAAAGGTTGCTGCTCATACTTCAGCCCAAAGTGTGGCAGCTATATACAGGCACATGGCTACAAAATGTCCAACATCAAGGATTAAAAAAGCTGGGGTTGAAAAACATTTACAAGAAACTTAACAACTAAAGGCTCTGTAATATGTGTTAGAGTAACACATTGTTGAGCTGATATTCTATTTCTATTCCTAGTGTCACTGTGACTGAGATGTTTGATGTTGGGATGAAATACACTGAAAGCATCATTGGCTGTCTGCTCTTTCATGTGTCCCTGCCACAGGAATGGGATATAGAATTCCTTAAAATTAACTTTGCAGTGCATGTGAAGCAACAGAGAATCATTTCTTAAATAGATTTCACTGAGGTACAAATGAAGGACATGTCTACATTACCCTGAATTGTTTTATTGACAAAAATATAGACAGCCTACACAAGTAAATCTATTGGGTTTGGGCTTTCTGAGAAGTTAGTTGGAGTTGGAGTTTTTACCTAATGACTATATAGATTAAGCCACTCCAGCACAAACATCCACATCTGACACCAGCACCAGGTGGCTATATATAAAAGTCAGTGGACCAGAGCTGGTCAAGAAAAGTATATCCTCACAGAAAACTTTGACTTGACATCAAAAGCGAGGAGAGATGTTTAAATCTATGTGCCTTGTACAGAGGCAAATAGAAAATTTTCTGTCAGCAAGAAAAAGGCATAAGCACAAATCCTTTAAACGGGTCCTTTCTGAGCTAAAAAACACAAGTACAAAATATATATTTCCTTTCCTTTGAAATAAATGTCAGACTGTAAGGATTGCTGTAAGCTGCACTGCTAATATTTTAATTAATGGACTGGAGAAAGACATTTGCATATCTGTAAGAGACTTCAGGCTGTGAAGGTGGAGAACAAAGACAGATTTCACTGGAGAATAAGGTTAGATTTTCTCTCACCTGTCAATCCCTAGGAGTCTAATGTCTCATTAGGATCCACAGATATCTAGCCAGCATCATCAAGAGGTTCTAGAGAGCTGCTCAGGCAGTCAGCCAGAAACTCAGCTGAGCTGAACTACTGCTCCAGGTTCTACTGACTGCAACCATATCCTGGGCTGGATAGAAAGAAGCATGACCAGCTTGTAGAGGGAGGTGATTCTGCCCCTCTAATCCAATCAGATGAGACACTGCCTGGAGTACTGTGTTCAGCTCTGGAGCCCTATGTTCAGGAAAGACATGGACCTGTTGGAGTGGGTCCAGAGGAGGGACATAAAATGATCAGACGCGCAACACCTTTCCTATGAAGAGAGGCTGAGAGGGATGGAGTTGTTCAGCCTGGAGAAGAGAAGGCTCTGCGGAGATCATATTGTGGTCTTTCAGTAATTAAAGGGGGCTTATAAGAAATATCATAGAATCATAGTTGGGTTGGAAAGGATCTTAAAGATCACCTAGTTCCAAGCCCCCTGCTATGGGGAATGAGGTTGCTCAAAGCCTCACCTAACCTGGCCTTGAACACTTTCAGGGATGGGGTATCCACAACTTCTCTGGGCAACCTGTTCCAGTGCCTTACCACCCTAACAGAAAAAAAATTTCTTCCTAATATCAAATCTAAATCTATTTTATTTCAGCTGATGGGGACAAAGCTTTTAACAGAGCCTGTTGTAATAGGACAAGGGGTAATGTTTTTAAAATATACGTAGTGAAATCTTTGATGTGCAGACCAGAGTGGTATTTCAGGGAATAACTGCAGCCTTGGCCAACAAGTGAAGTCCCCTGTTCAGATGAACATTTTAAGAGTTGGTTGTATTTGTGTATGAGGTGAAGGGCAGGAGAAGGGTTTATTACTAATTTATGGTCTGGATTAGTCAAAAATGGAAATATTTTGGATTTTTAAATGAAAAGGGAATCACAGGGGTCTGAACACTGATGTGCAGCATGTACAGTAGTAGTTTCCCAGAAGTGGTAATTAGGTCTAGAGCCAGAGCTGTGAATGTGTAATATAATTAACTCTAATAAAAGACACTAACAATTGCAAACGCACAAAAAAACCAAAACCCAACCAAAACAAAATAAGACAACTCCTTGTTTTCATTGTGCTGGATAGAGTCCAGTATCACAAAACAGCAGGATGATCTCAAACACCAGTCTGCTGCAGGAAAACTGCAAACTGTTCTCTTCTATTCATAGATAAGATATTTCTAGCAGTTCAAAAGCTATTTTTTATTTGTTTAGTGTTATTATTTTCCCTTTTACATCATTTCATGAAGGAATTCAACACACAACTCAGGCTAAAGTTAATGTAAGGGTGAGGATTCTGGGTAGTTAATAGGTTCAAGAGCTAGTTAAATAAAATATGCTTTTCATATCATTTTTCCCTCTCTTTGATAATAATTCTTAAATAGATAATCTGTTATGACACAAATGTTACCTATAAAAAAAGTCACACTACATCAACACACAGTTAACACTGTTAGTTAATTCTCTCATATATAAGGGAAAGCTCTAGAAGCTATAGTACTAGAAAGTTTGGTTCAAGATGAAGATAGAGAACATGCTTTTGAGAAAACACCCTCCTTCATGCCTTCCTGTTTTCTCGTAACAAATGGCATGTACAAAGGCTGAGATAATAATAAGTCTTGTGTGTAAGCAGTATGCTTGCTAAACCTTGCTAAAACCTCAGCAAATACATGGCTACTGTCCGGTTGAAACTGGCAATCAGATATTTAGTTTGTGTTGATCTTAACTGTCATATTACTGCTTTCTCCCTTGCCTCTTGCCTCTGTGTTATTAACTTGTAGAATCATTGTAGGGTTTAAGTGCTCAGGAGCTGACAAAATATTGTACCAGCAATCTTAGACAGCACTGGCCTGTATTTACGTGCATACCACCCTCTATCTACTGTAGACAACTGTAGCTCCAATTTCAAGTTTTCTTGGCCACTAAAGAGGAGATGATTCTCTGTACGTCAAAGCATCAGCCAAAATATGTACCATGATGATGAGCTGAAGATTGTACCAGATTTCTGGAAAATAACCAGTGCTGTATGTCAAATATATACGCAATTGTCGAGGAAGGCAAATCACACCATTAATTATGAGAATGGTCACACTAACCACCCAGAGAAGAAAGTTTCTGCTTGTGCTTTAGATTCTTCTTGCTTTTATTCACTAACTCCTCCACTTCCTGCCTCTAAGCATGGTAGTTTTTCCTTATATGTAGCAGACAAACCTTACTTTAAACAAAAGGCTGCACTGACTCTGACTGGACGTGCTGCTTAGATTAATTGGGACAGAATCAAAACCCACCCAGTCTGGATTCTGTGATTAATTTTGTCCCATCTTTGAAATGAAGATTGCCTTTCCTTTCTGTTATTCTCCATAAAATACCAGATGGGGGGAGGAGAATAAAGAAGTGAGTGGGGATGAGGGGAGGACACGCCCTTTTGCTCATCTTACCCTTGCAATATTTTAGTCTTTCTACTTTTAAAGTCTTCTCCCCTATGCGCCTACACACTTTGGTCTCCACTTTCTTTACTCAGAACTAAATCACTAGGCAGTCTACAGCATATCCTGGCGATGGGTAGTCTTTCTGCTGGTCTTGGGCACTGATTTCAGAGCAGAGGAAATTGCTATCAGCAAAATGTTTGAATTCCTGGGTTTTGAAGTTCCTTCCTTCCTTCCTTCCTTCCTTCCTTCCTTCCTTCCTTCCTTCCTTCCTTCCTTCCTTCCTTCCTTCCTTCCTTCCTTCCTTCCTTCCTTCCTTCTGCCCTTCCTTCCTTCCGCCCTTCCTTCCTTCTGCCCTTCCTTCCTTCTGCCCTTCCTCCCTTCCTTCTTTCCTAACAGATTACAATACTGAGTAAAGTTAAATCATGGATCTGATTTGTATTTTTCTGCCATGCTATAGCAACTCAAAAGTAACTCTTGAAAGTCCATGGGCAATTATTCATTCAAATCTTTATAACTATGATCAGCTTCTGGACCAATCAAATTGTCTAAAAAATAAACTATAAACTTTTTCTGTGTAAGTGTCAGAAAGAGATCTCTGCTTTGCAGCTTCGCTAGCAGAACTTTTTAGAGTCAAATTTGTACCTGTTTGTCATAAACCTATTATTTGCTACAGATCTGCAGAATTAACTACAATACATGAAAAATAGTGAGCCTTGTTTGTAGTTTGGCTCAAAAAGGTTTGAAAAATCTCTCCTGTGTAATTGTTCGGTTTTATCTTGGTACACCAGAAGGAATCAAGCTAATATCCCTGGTTTTATCACAGAAAAATTGCTATATTGTGAGTTTTATCAGTATGCTTTCTGAAGTACCCAGGTGTTATGGCATTTTGCCCAATTAACCTATTATAGTACCAAAGAAAATCAGAACTATTTAGGACTTTACCTTGTGTCATTAACATAAGTCCTGGGTATTTGAGTCTTTGGGAAGTTTTTGTCGCCTTTTTACATCATTTTTATGAATGATAATGAAATCTCTTCCCACCAGTTATAATGGAAAAACCAGGTTAGCTTCTGATCACCATTACAGCAAGCCATCCTAGGAGCTATTTCTATTGGTCAGCAGGTCATCAATAAAATGTCTAAATCCAAACCTTTATGATTTTAAAGGGAAATACGGAAAACCTGGCTCAAGTGTCATGCGTGTAAATGGTCCTATGTTGTGCCTGCTCCGGTTTTAGTTCTTAGCTTTCAAGTCAAAAAGAAAGTTGAAATTTCATGGAAGAATTTGCCATGCTCCATAGAAAACAAGTGTCAGGTGAATTCCAGAATGTCACAGCAGTAAATGTGTCCACTAAAGGAAAATAAACTATGGAAAGTTATTTTAAAGCAGCATTTAAGCCTTTCCAACTTCAATATGCATTGAACAAGCAAGTGCATCAGGCTGCAGAGTATTAATAAACTTCTGATACTCCTGCCCGAGCCTGAGTCACTCTGGCCTTTTGCATTTGAATGCATTATGTTTATGATGCTGCTGTAAACACTGGACCTCAATTACTACATGACAACAGGTCTTTATTGCATTACCCTTTCCAGATCCAAGAGCCTGGATTTCCCTGCACTTAGGCACTGGGACAGAGCTGGAAGATGGTCTGCATAACCAATTAGTAGATTAGTTCTGAAAATACATATTCTTCACCTCTGAGGCCTAAAAATAACCCATCAGCTCTAGCTACCTGCTGCTGCCACATTAGAGGAGGGAAGGGGAGAAAAATATTTGGCTACATCTATATAAGTGCATAAACAATGCATTATTCGCTTGACAAACTATATTAATAGCACCCTAGAGGGCATGCTCTGAACATGCAAAATGTTGCAAAGCACTTGTATTTTATGGCAAATCTTTTTAATTTTTCAGTTAAAATAATAATAAATATTGATTTTCTATGCACTATTACTGTGTCTAAGAACATTTCCTGGCAGTGTCTGTGGCACTTTTTAAGGCATTTGGTTTGAGGTTTTAGGCATCAACTGTATCATATCAAAACACAAAGATGTTTTCTCAGAATCCTGGCTTGTGTATTGTACTCAGGATTCCTAAGGTAATGCTTTATTTTTCCCTCCGTTGTTGCTCAGTTTTATGAAGCAGCTCTGATTTAGGGATAGCTGTGGAAAAGAAACCACTAGGGATCTATCAGCAGAGATTTCTTATATTAAAGGATAAAAGGATCTCCTGCATAAGGAAGTTTTTGGAACAGAAGAGGCACGGGAAACAGTAAGAGTGTGATCAAATGTATGGCACTTTGGATGGGATTATGGAGACTTTATCTAGCTAGGTGACACCTCTGGAAAAAATTGATTTGTACTGCCTCTCTTCCCCAATCTTCAAATTGTGAATAATAAAGCTTACTCACTTGTAAACTCCTTGGAGACCAGGGGTTCATAAGCACTAAAGCCGAGAGCCCATGTTTCTTGTAGGTATTTAATGCTCAGTTGGTTTCAATATCACCTGAAATCCTTCTGGCACTGAGGCCTAGTAGTTATTACTAATAATGATTATCACATGAGACAAACCAATTCTGAGAGGAAGCGAGGGAGAGAATTAGCCCAAATATTGTGCAACACCACACCTCTGCCCAGATCTGAAGAGCTGTGATGGAAGTCCCTGAGCTTTTGCCTTCCCCAACACGTTAATTTTGTTGTGTTCCAAGAGTATCAGAAAAAGGCATGAATCCTCAAATTTCTGTTGCTCTAGGCAGAGAGAGGCAAGGAAACAGAGTAAAGGACAGGGACTGAAAAGTCCAGAAGTTGAATGAAAGGAAGAAATTAGGTTGTACAACACCATGTCACATTTAGGAAGGCAGCACTGCATATGTGCACAAAATCAGCCCCACAGGCTGGGATACAATGGCAATGGAGAGCAGAGAAGAAACAGAGAAACATAGACATAGGAAGGGAATGGGACAAATGGGAAGTACAAAATTTCAGCAAAGAATGAACAAAATTTGGACAAGAAATCAAAAACTTTGGATCTAAACCAAACCTTAAATTTAAACTTAAAGAGATTATATCAGTAGCATGAAGGCCCAAATAAACCAGCTCAGAAAGTAGTGGAAATAGCCAGATAAGAAATCAAGCACCATCTGTGTATGTTTTTATTTGAAAAAAACATATAGGAGCAAATTAAAGCATAAAAATTGCAGATGGTCAATATTACATCACCAGAAGGAAAAGCAATATTTCTTCCTTATAGAATCGTAGAATAACCAGGTTGGAAGAGACCCACTGGATCATCGAGTCCAACCTTCCTTCTTTCCTTCCTTCCTTCCTTCCACTGAACCAGAGTTTCACCTCCCACATCTTAATGTGTAAACTTTACTGTCGGAGAAGCTGGCTGAACTAGCAGAAGCCAAGGATTTCCACAAATAATTAAAGCATAAAAAATAAATAATAAATGATAGCTGCCAGAGAATATTCTCTCTTCTGCAGATATGGAGAGAAGGTACACAGGAGACCTCAGATAATCAAACATGCTCTTTTTTCAAGTCACAAACTCATTTTGCTGTCTCCAGTCCCACTCCCATATATTCATCACATTTCACTGATTCTATAACTACTTAGAGCTGGACCCCAGGAGGGTCCAACTCTGCCTTCCTTTTGCTAAGCAATGCTTATGTGAACAATGACAGTGTCTATAGTGGGATGATTCTCACAAGTAAATTACTAGCCAGTGTCAGGGAAAAAAATGCAGAATCCTTTGATGTGTGCATTGTTTCTGCTGAAGAAATAAGCCATGTGAATGCTAAATTAGGAAGAACTTGAAATCCTCACATTTTCTTTTTATGGGGATGTGCAAATAAGGCAGAAAAATCTTTCAATTACTCTTTTTTTTATTTTGGTTTGTGTGTGGTTTTGGTTTTAGGTTCAACATAAACCTACAAGGTGGGAAAGTCCTAAAGAGAAGTCATTTGCAGACCTTTATAAATAATTAGGAGGAAAAGTCAATCTCCAGAACTGAGTCACTCCGTTTTCCTTGGGAAAGACACTGACAGCCTTCTTTTACTTCAGAACATATTTGCAACACTTGATTTAAAGCATGCCTGCACTTGAATATGATACGGTCCCATATAACATGTTATGATGTTGTTTTTTTTCTGCTGGACTCCTGCCTTATTCAGCACTTAGGATAGATAATGTGCTGGGGGGACATCAGCTGCAAAGGTCATTATTTTCAATAAATTCCCTAAATCATTTGGAGCAAAAATAAGATGTCTAGTGAATAAAACAGATGACTTCAGAAAAAAATTACTTGAAGTCCAACATTTCCTATTGTTTAAGTGCTATATAGTGAAATTTTCACTTTTTAGATCAGCTTGCATGTGTGTCGTATTATTTCTGACTTTTGTAACAAAGCATATTAAAAATCAGAAACTCCATTTTTGACATGCAGCATAACATCTTGGCGCTGCTACACAGCACCAGGACTGGGAATCTCACTGACCTCTGCATGAAGGAAGTAACTTACAGACATGATAGGTCTCTGAGAAACAGTATTGTCAGGGAAGCAACCCTTAACAAGTGGGTTGCACTGATACTGGTGGTAGATGAATAGTGAGATTCAGGGCTCTTGCCTTCTGTTTAGGATTTTTGGATGCGATCTGCTCAAAAAGACAGGGACCTGATTGCTGACACTCCCAAGTGATACTTCATGCCCACTCCAGCACTTCCAGATTGTCCTTGGCTCCATTTTCCTCTTTTCCCCTCCCAGCTCTTTTTTTCACTCCCATTTTCGTCACTTGTACTTTCCCAGATTCTCTCTGTAGACATTTGAATCATATGTATTTCCTTATGACATCTGGTTTTACCCATCAGACATTTTCCATGACCTCTACTAGTCTTCCCAAACTCCAGTCACCTAGCCAGTTCCCAATTGAATTTTCATTCTACTTAGCATGCTTCTTTAGTATGGTTTCAGGTGTTCTTTCCCCTCCACAACCTTAGCCCCAGTAACTCTCAGTCCCCGTATGCCTCCTTTTTTCCACAACTACACTACTTTTCTTCTTCTACCCCCACCCCAAGTACTCCATTTGCCAGCTAGTTGAGTTTCTTTTTAGCCTTCTCTTTGCTGCCCCAACCCACTCTCTGTTTCTCTCTTCAAATACACTCCTTATCTTCAGATCCTTCTGCCTAACTTCAACACCCGCCATCAGGTCCTAGTCTGCATTTCTTGACACATCAAGAAAAGATATAACTTGTCTTCTTTCAGTTTGAATAAGGCAGTAGTCGGGCTCTCCACTTGGCACCAGTATGGGAGGACTGTTCCCTGTGTGTACATACCCAGGGGCTTGAGGAGCAGAACAAAGCTCCCATGATCCAAGAGGAGGTGATTAGAGACTTGCTTGCCCAATTAGACACTTACAAGTCTATGGGGCTGTATGGGATCCACCCAAGAGTATTGAGGGAGCTGGTGGATGTACTGGCCAAACCCCTTTCCATCATCTACCAGCAGTCCTAGCTGACTGGGAAAGTCCCACTGGACTGGAGGCTGGCTGATGCAGTGCCTATCTACAGGAAGGGCCCGAGGGAGGATCCAGGGAACTACAGGCCTGTCAGTCTGCCCTCAGTGCCAGGGAAAGTCATGGAACAGGTCATCTTGAGTGCTATCATGAAAAATAATGCAAGATAACTGGGTGATCAGGCCCAGTCAACACGGGCTCACGAAAGGCAAGTCCTGCCAAACTAACATGATCACCTTCTATGACAAGGTGACCTGACTACTGGATGTGGGAAAGGCTGTGGATGTATCTTCTGGGACTTCAGTAAAGCCTTTGACACAGTTTCTCACAGCATTCTGCTTCAGAAACTGTCAGCCTCTGGCCTGGACAGGTGCACTCTCTCCTGAGTGAAAAATGGATTGGGTGGCTGGGCCCAAAGAGTTGTGGAAAATGGAGTTAAGTCCAGCTGGAGGCTGGTCACAAGTGGTGTCCCTCAGGGCTCAGTGCTGTGTCCAGCCCTGTTCAATGTCTTTATCAATGACCTGGATGAGGGGATCAAATGCACCCTAAGTAAATTTGCAGATGACACTAAACTGGGTGGAAGTGTAAATCTGTTGGAAGGTAGGGAGGCTCTGCAAAGGGATCTGAACAGGCTGAACCGCTGGGCTGAGACCAATGGCATGAGGTTTAACAAGGCCAAATGCCGGGTCCTGCACTTGGGGCACAACAACCCTATGCAGTGCTACAGACTAGGAGAAGTCTGTCTAGAAAGCTGCCTGGAGGAGAGGGACCTGGGGGTGTTGGTTGACAGCCGACTGAACATGAGCCAGCAGTGTGCCCAGGTGACCAAGAAGGCCAATGGCATCTTGGCTTGTATCAGAAACGGTGTGACCAGCAGGTCCAGGGAGGTTATTCTCCCTCTGTACTCGGCACTGGTGAGACCGCTCCTCAAATACTGTGTTCAGTTCTGGGCCCCTCACCACAAGAAGGATGTTGAGGCTCTGGAGTGAGTCCAGAGAAGAGCGATGAAGCTGGTGAAGGGGCTGGAGAACAAGTCTTATGGGGAGAAGCTGAGGGAACAGGTGTTGTTTAGCCTGGAGAAGAGGAGGCTGAGAGAAGACCTTGTTGCTCTCTACAGCTACCTGAAAGGAGGTTGTACAGAGGAGGGAGCTGGCTTCTTCTCCCAAGTGACAGGTGACAGGACAAGGGGGAATGGCCTCAAGCTGCACCAGAGGAGATTCAGGCTGGACATCAGAAAAAAATTTGCCACAGAAAGGGTCATTGGACACTGGAACAGGCTGCCCAGGAAGGTGGTTGAGTCACCATCCCTGGAGGTATTTAAAAGATGGGTGGATGAGGTGTTCAGGGGCATGGTTTAGTGGTTGATAGGAACAGTTGGACTCGGTGATCCTGTGGGTCTTTTCCAACCTAGTGATTCTGAGTCTGTGTGACCAGCACTGAAAGGACAAAGAAGAAAATCTGGTTTTGTTGGTACTTCTCTCGGGTCAAAATCAACATAACACATCCCAGTTCTGAGCCACAGGAAAGGGTCTTTTCACCCTGGGATGGGCTCATCTGGACAGACATTTCAGCTGTTGAAATGTTAGTCCTGAAATGTCTGCTGATAATGAGGAAACTGACCTCTTCTCAAAGGTTTGTGCAGCTGGAGAGTCATTGGCAAATCTTATTTAGGAACAATAGAAAGTATTGTCCAAAGCACATTCATTTCCCCAGTTTGTAAGTGCTAGCAGGAGCATTCTAGAAGACACCAAAGAAAAAGCTGAAAAATGTTATTCAGCAAGTTCAACATTTTCAACAAATGTCAATTCTACTTAACTTCCAGTTTTAAGGAGATAATTATTCCAAAAGTGATAGGAAAACAGTCATCCAGGGCTACCAAGGGCTACTTCTTTCTCTAGAAAGAAGCTTTCATTTTTTAACCAAGCCTCTTCAGAGCTGCGTATGTAGGAGCATTAGCACCACACATGCACCCATACAAATATGTGCTCTGGAGTGGGCCTTAATTTCCCAGCATTACTTTATAGGTTTCAGGGCTTTACTCGATTTAGAGAAGATGGATGTACATGAGCTAACTTTAGCTGTTTAATATCAAGTCTGCAAGACCATTATCTGTGTTTTCTATGTGGTTTAAAGGACAGAGAGACAGGAGCTTGTTCCATCAGCAATTTATCCCATCTTAAGACAGATGCCCAAGAGCTAGTTGAAATGGTGGGATCATCCCTGCTATCAGTCATCTGCATTGATGTTGGCTTCAGGTGACCACGGAACTGAAATGCAAGCATCAGAAGATCAGTGGGGTGACAAAGCGGTCTGCCAGAATCCCTGTGGACTGCATGGAGAATGCAGATGTAGCCTAGACTTGAAAACTCAACTTTTGACAGCTGAAACTCACAAAGCACCATGTTATTGAAAGTGATCAGAAGCCTCAACATGGAAAAAGGTGAGATTTTTCCTACTTACCATCTGTCTCATACCTGGGTACCTTGGAAAATGTGGTGTTGAGAGCCTGATTCAAGAGCCCATTAAATCAGTGATAAAAAAAAATCCTCTAGCTTTAAATGGACTCTGGTCCTCCATTATCAAAGGAAATCATGCTTGCTTCAAGGGCTAAAAAAAAAAAAAGTATTTTCATACCATAATTTTCAGAGTTCAGTCCCAGATGGTTAATTAATGAAAAAAATTAATGTCTCTATTACTTCTTCTCTCCTTCCTTCCAGGAGGCACAAGTACAGTTTAAATTCCACGGAAAGAAAAAAAATAATTAAAAATTAAAATATGTCTCAAACTGGCTTGACTATTAGCTGCTTGTTGTGAGCAAACTGCCTCTGTTCTGCTTTCTGTCAGCTGCAAAGACCATCTGATCTACTCAAGCAGCAATTTAAATATCCAGGCTGCAGCAAGCACCTCCACCATCAAAGGTCCACTGGTCTGAAATCCATTCCTCATTTCCATTCAAAGGAAGTCTGAGTCAGTTGACCTTCAGAGCACAATGTAGAGCTTAGTAAATAGATGAACTTTAGATAGACTCAAATGGATAGACTCTGGAGAAGGCGTTTTGCAGTGGTAGGTTGTGTCAGTACGAGATGGCTCAAGGCACTTGCAGGGAAGTGCAGACTGAAAAGCAGTCCATGAAGGCTGGGGAGGGTATGTGGCTGGGAAGGTAATACTGTCTCTACCAGCATAGACCTTATGCAGTCATGGCTGTACATATATATACATTCTGCTCCATGCACAGAAAGGCCAGCAAATGTGACTCTAACTGGCTTTCTGTATAAGCCCTGGGACTCTATTCATTGTCTTGCACATTCTATTGCTTCGGAGGCAGAGTCTTATTTTCCCACTTGTACATCATCCTCATTTGCTATGCAGTACAACTATTTCTGCTTAAAGAGGGAATTCTCCTTCTTTCTTATCCGCCTTTCAGTTAATCAGCAACTTCTCTTTTTGTAGTTTTGCTTCATCTGGCTCTTTAGATATGGCTAGAAAGACCACTCCCTTCTTAGGTATCCATCCTTACTGGGGTTATTTAAGAGAGGTTGAAGTGCATAGCAGGGTCTCAGCTGTTTATCATTCATCTTCCTGTTTAAGCAACATGTTATTTCACCCATGGGATTCTGCAGAAGTATAATTCAGAAATGACTCACCAGCGAAATACTTCCCCATTCACTTTCTCAGTGGATGAACATTGTCTTAAAGATCTCTGGTCTGATACAAACGAGTAATCCCAGGTGATCCAAAGTTAATGAAGCTGATTTCTGCATGGTGCTTGTGTGCAGGGTAGCAACCAGTATTTACTGTATTATTATAGTACTGTATTTACAGTATTATTTAAATTGGACACAAAGACCAATTTAAGCTTCTCCTAGGTTTTATAGTATCTCCATGTAAATTCTTTGATATCAAGTACAGGTGAGTTCACCCTGCAACTTTTCCTTTACCAGAGGCACTGATATGCCCTTTTTCTTCAACCTGGCTACTGTATCTATATTTGATTTATATACATATGTAAAAGTTTTAATGAAACTTGTTAGTTCTTACTGTACTAGAGACCTCTAGCTGTTTATCAGATTTGTCTGAAATTGAGTCTGTGGAGCCAGCAGTTAGAAAGGTGGACCTGCATGCAGCATGACTCTGTAAGCAGCATTTCTTAGGAAATCCACCAGAAAATAGCAGGTAACAGCAATATCTGGCATGATACCAAAAGCTTTCTGACTAGTGCTGTCTTCTTTCTTCTGCCACTGGGATGGTTTTCCCCTTGTAGAGGAAAATCTTTCACCCTCCTCCATAAATCTGTATGTTGTAACGAGATCAGCTGTAATGGGAGCTCCAAATCCTACAACGTCCCAGTTTGGTCAAAGTGAGGTGGTTTCTGATAACCTTGCTCTTGTCCACATTGCTATATTCTTCCTAGGACTTAATGTCCATACACTGTAAAAGTAATAATCACTGATAATATTGTTCTGATATCACATGACAGAAAATACCTCTAGAGTCTTTCTTTTAATGTGCGCCCTGTCCTAGTTTCATCATATGATAACCAGCACTGTCATACTTAGATAAGCAAAATTACTATCAGGTTTTTTTCCTACACAAACAGGATGTGTAGTAAATGTATGGAATTACTTTTATTTTGTACTTCTGCTGATGTTTGCATGGCTAGCTACCCATGGTAGCACGAATACTGAAAGGATTTATGGTTCTCTCATTGCGTCCAGAAGCTGTCACTGCTCCTCCTTCCAGATTTTGCATGAGATCAGGAGGTAAATGGTAGACTCTTGAGTGTAGCAGCAAAGGAAATGGCTGGTCGTCTTCTTCCCAGGACTGCATAGTTGTGCCTCTTCTGTTTTGCTGGCTTCAGCATGCAATGGCAGAGATTCATCCAGCTGAAAAATAACCTTTTTTCCTCTAGTTAAGTCTTAAACTGGATGAGCTTATTGATGCCTGTACCCAAGCATATATATGAGGGGAGCCCCAGGACCTGTGGCAAAGGGTGTGGGGTGAGATCTCAGATGAGGCTGCAAAGGCAATACACAATTGACGTCTATTAATGCTCTCATCACCTAAGAGTAACCTTTTCAATTTTGTTTAATGTAACTGTCCATGTGCACTCAAATTTTAACCACTGCTGTCTTTCTTGTGCAATACCATGTGCAGTTAATTACAGGACATTTAATTCAGCCTTCTTCATCCTCAGGAGGAAGATATGGCAGTCATAGTCATTGGAGGGGTCATGGAGTCAGGCTTCTCTGGCTGTTAGAGGGCCAATGGACGTGCGTCATGAGACCCTTCAGCAAAGCGACAGGACATTAGACATCTCATTTGGAAAAGCCTGTGAGGAAGAATAACTTTTTGTAACAATCACAAAGGTGTCCACCTAGACGTTATGAACGAATAGGCTGATTTTTTTTATTTTCAAAGAAGCATGTGTAGTAATGATTGTCAGGACAAGAGCTGACAAGCATCTGAAAAGTCTCTGCATGTACTAACAGGAGAAAACACAACACTTTCACTGACAGAGTGGTAAGGAAAGTATCATTTCAGTCACTGCATTCAGACATTCATTCCGTAAGGCACTGAAACTCACTGGAGTGGCATACACCAGCAAAGTGACCTTTTTTATATTTTTTTTTCTGCATTGTTTGCACTTTGTTGACTTGGCTGAGCACCTGCTGTAAACTGCAAATATGTTCCTGTCATGCTGGCTGAAAAAAAGAACAGTGAATAGCATAGTTCTTTGGTGGACTGAAGCAAAAGTACCTGTGCAAAATGCTGAGGTAAATCTTCCTGTCCCATAACCTTTCCCAGCTTTGACCGTGGCCCATGAGCAATTTCCAGTCATCTATATGGGGTCACTGTTATTTTTTCCTTCTAAGCGATTGTTTCTGAATACACAGAACAGAAGATTTCTCTGCTAGCTGATCTCTTAGCATTTTGTACTGCATGATACCAAATTCACACACTCCTAGAGCAGACGAGTACCTGTGTATAGGCTCATTTATGCCCTGTGCTTCACTTCTAGTGTTTGTGACATTCTCCAAAACCATTAGTTGTTATTTAAAAGTGTTGCTGCAGTGTTTTCAGTGCAAATGTGTACTCTGTGTCAGCCTCTGAAGCTACAGCTGGGTGAGTATACAGTAAATCCTTTGTCTTTCTACCCTTAAGTAATGCAATAAAACAGCTTTCTTGTCTCTCAGTTAAATATTCATCTCCTCTGGTAGCTGCGCAAGAAAGGCTGAAAAACCTTTTGCTATTACCTACACAGCTTTGCAGAGGCAGAAGCCCCTGGTACAAAATAATTATTTCTTTGGGTTTGGAGAGGAGTATCTTTTGGAGGAAAAATAAAGATCTTTGATCCTGAAACAAATGTCTTCCATCTTTCATTAAAGTATGTGCCAGGAATATACCTAACCTAAAGGGAAAAAAAAGACTGCTTTATCAGAATTATTATAGGAATACCCTTACAAACAGAAAGCAGAGTTCTCTGCTGCTGGTATTTTTGCATTCAGAGATCACAATCTGAGACTAGCTTTGTGTTTATAGGTGAGAAAATCTGTATTTCAAACAGTTTCTTTAGAGCAGGGTGCTAGTACAGCACTTGGGTGCTTAGCATATCTCAGATTTGCCGTAAAAACCATCATGTAGAGCATGTGTACAATTATCTTGAGGATCCAAAGGGCCACAGTAAATCCTTTTAAAACACTGAAAATTTAAGAACTTATTACAAAAGTATGAAAAATTAAACAACCCTTCATTTATTTAAAGGACGGAGACCCCAAATCCATTCTGATAACATTTTTCAGTGTTTGAAAAATCTGCAATTAGTGTTTTATGAAAACGAATCCAACCCTGCAGAACAAAAGCATTGGCATCTTTAATTTTTCTCGAAAATAGTATTCCCATTTTTGACCAGCTCCATACGCATTTCACATTTTCAGTTAGGGAAAGCATCTCCCTTCCAGAAAGCATCTCACAGGAAGCCAAGTGCTTTCTTAAAGCCAGGAGACGCTCATGATTAGATCCCGTCCTAGATCAGATCCCTGCTTTATAAACAGTGTTTAAATGTAGTGTGTTTTTAAGTTCAAACTAGCTAATTATATCTAAGGACTTAATTTAAAACTGACCAGTGTTCAAAATTGAGATCTGTATTGAGATTTGTTTTAAAAAAGTTTTAGTTTAATATTCTCACTTGGGTTTTGCTAAAAGGTATGTTTTGTGGTTTGCACAAGTCTCATCAAAGGATCAGAGTACTGTTTTTTGAAGAACAGTAAAATCTCATATTAAAAAGTTTGATTTCTGACCGTATCAGCTTATACTTGATACAGCAAACACTGTCTGGTTAAACAAATAGGGGAGAGAATGCAGTGAGATTTTGCTCTGGCTGTTATTCAGTGATAAGAGCACATCTACACCTGTGACAATGTGAACTTTTGACAGAAAGAGTTAAACTAGACTGGACTGCATCTAGAACTAGTTTCTCTGAAATGTAGCAATATTTGGGTCGATATCATCTCGAGAAGACTTTGTTGACAGCCTGTCATAGTAGGCAGCACTGTACCAAGGGTACCTGTGTGCGAAAGGAAATCGTATCATTTCCTAAAGAAGAAAGAAGTTAAAAATGAACAAATGAAAGGGTTTATTTTTCATTTCAGTGTAAGGTTCTATGATTCTAGACTAGTTTTCCTGCTACACTCTGGAGTTCATCAGCTGAAACAAAAACAAAGGAAGAAGAGGAACTGCTTTTATGACCCAACAAGATGCTGTACTTCGCAAAATTCAAGTGTGATCCGGCACGTGTCAGGTGAAGTGTTTCCACTGGAGATAGATAGGGAATCATTCATGTCTTTGTGTAAGACACCAGCAAGACCTCATCTGAAATATAGCATGTCCATACTGGTTATCTATGTAAAAGATAGATGTGACCTGGCTGGAAGTGTCTCAGAAAACAGCTATGAGGATAGTAAGGAGAAAGAAGAGCCTATTGCAAAGAAGAGAAACTAAAATATTTTGTTTGTCAGACTATCAAAACACTGCCTGAAAGGAGATGCGAGTGCAGTTTACCATGGAATAAACATCAGGCAGGGATAAGAACTGTGTTAGGCCAAAATCAGTTCGATATAATCTAGCCAAGGATAAATTTAGACTGCAAATAGGAAAAATTCTAACCGTAAGACCAATGAGATTTTGAAGCTACTTTCCATGGGAAACAGGATCAGAAAAAATTGAAATAAATATTAAGATGCAGTTGTTCAGTAAGTTTGACAGAATTATCCATTCAGTAATCCAGTCCTAAATTCCTCTGTTTCTAATATTTTAGAGACTTGCCAAGCTCATTAACACACAAAGCATTAGTATCGAGAGATGACATCCAATATTCGCCACAAGAAAAATCCCTGGCAATGTCAACATTGTATCATTGTCTATTTATTGACTTCAAGGTGGAGCCTCTTTGTGTCTAAGTCTCCCAGGTTCAGAGCTATGTCTAACCATAAGAACGTGAATGAAGAATTAAAATGAATTAAAAAGAAAGTTATTTAGTTTAAAAGCATCATGTCGCTTTTTCACACTGAGAATCTGAGCCTCACATCAGAAATGTGCCCTTTAGAGTGCATACATTGAAATGTGCTTTCTCTCTTTTAATAGTATATAAGAATGAATTCTTCTACATAAACACTGATAAGTCCTGGAACCCAAGAAGAACTGAAGCAGTATCTCATTTTAAATCTTTTCATTCTCTCCGGTTTCTTCTCCTTCCATATCTTTCTTGGCACCCTTAGATGCAGGAAATAAACACACACTGGATTGTCTAGAATCCTTATTGTGGGATCGCAGCAGGAACACAGTGGCAGGCTGCTGGGGGGATGCTCCTTGTGCCCTCCCCTTGCCTCCCAGCTCTGCAGCCAAAGGGAGGGCTCCAGGAGCTGCAGTGCCTCAGCTCTTACTGCTCTCATTTTCTCATCTTATTGTCATCCATCATCGGTCCCAAGAAACGCATGCCCTGCTGTCTGAAAAACTTTTGTCACTTTGAAAGCTATTCATAAGCTTTTTTTTTTTCCTCTTCTAAGAGCCTTGGAAACATCATGATGTCTTTTATTATTAATCTGTCTGCAGGAGCCAATTTCTATACATCTTTGTATATGCTTTAATTCTCTCATGAACTTGGGAAAGAGCTGCACTGAAATCTTTGCCCAAAATTTAAATCCGAAACTTGTTGGTTCAGTGGAACCTCTGTCAGCAGGAAGGCGATGTTTGCACCATGCTGTCTTTATGGTAGAGCCTTCGACACAAGGGCGGAGGACAAACAAAACAAAAACAATACTAAAAGGTATTGAGCGAGGTCAAAGGAAGAACTAAAAGAGCACTTTATTTTCTTTATTAAAATTGCTACAAGTCTTGGGGAAAAGCCAGAGAAGCTGAAAATTGGAGAAAGATACCTGGCTTGAAGGTCAAAAAGTTTAATGATTCACTGCTGTATCCCCTGGCAAGGTTTCAGCACAGGCTGCTCACCATCTCTTGACTCTGCAAACTCAGACATTACTGAACTAGGGCAAGCCACAGCCTTGCTCTGTGTTTGGGGCTGTCTACCTGTGCTATTTCCAAGGTGCAGTCTCTCCCTGGTATCCCCCACAGAAATGGGACCACCTAGCTCTCCTTTCCCCATCAAGACCATCAGCGATAATCTGGAAGTTCCTGTAACCTTAATGGTCCTTCTCAGAAATCCAGCCATAGGTTTCCCTCCAGAGCATGCCTGGTGAACCAGGCTCAGAAGAGGAGCTCGTTCGCACCATCACAGCCAGATGGCTCCCCACGTGCTTTCGATGCTGTGTCTGTTTTGGACCTCCCTGCCCAGAGCCCTGTGATGCCTCAGTGGAGACTATGCTTGGAAAGATGTTTTGGCTTGGTCACCAGCCAACGTATTGTCCCAGAGGACCTCAATATCGCCAAACTCTAGCAGCTCTTCCACACAATATTTTACCACTCCCTCGACATTTTATTCCAGTGTCAATGTAACTCTCAGGGTACAATGAAGCCCCTTTTTTAGAAAGGAAGATGCCCTGGAGATGCACAAAGCATCACAGTGTGAAAAACTGGCTGCAAACCGCACATAGGCAGTGTCAAACTAGTTATAGGGTCATTCAAAACTGTGGGAAGACAAGAAACGTATGAGGCGAACTGAGGGATCCTAAGTATTTCAGGCCTTTCTGTTCTTTAAAAGTGGGGCTGACTATTTGGCAGGTTTCAAAAAGCTGTCACACAGCTATATTTAGGACTGGAGAGCAGCCAGGTCTCCATTGTTCAAGTTCACATTTTTTCAGAGTTGATGGAAATTCACACTTTATGAACAAGGTCGCTCAAGCAACTGGACCTCAGCTCAGAGCTTTGGAAATAAAGGCCATAAGGCACAGGAGAGTTCAGAAAAGAGAAAATGTTCAAATAGAACAAGCACTTTTACCAAGCAGCTTCAAATTGTTTAAGGTTCCTGAGGTTTGGAAACTCTATTTTTTTAAATGGACAAATTGTAAAGCTCATTTGCTGTATATTCCTACTCCTATTTCTTGCTGGAGACAACAGGAGACAAGGATGCTCAGCAACAAAAAATAATACTAAAAAAATAAAGTAGGTGTACACAAGGCTTTTCATGTTCCTGGAAAATATCTGTAGGAATTGTGAGCAAGGGCATACACCATGGGATCTTAAAATATATGGTTCAGCCTTGAAGTACAGGTATCACTCTGAGAAGTTTTGTTTGGCTTTCTATTAGTGTATGCAGCATCTAAAGCAGGTAAGGTGAGAATGGACAGTGGTCAGGAAAGGCAAAATGTGTTCTTTTATGCCAAGCAGGCACAATCTCTCCATGAATGTTCCTTGTACATGCAACCTCCTCCAATTCCAAGCCACCAGAAGCATTCAAGCAACCAGGAGAGAAGACAGGAATTCTCAGGCACTTTTTCCCCCTCTCAAGCATCTCAGCCAAAGCATCCGAGTCCATGTGTAATGTGAAACCCCAGAAATTTCCAATATTTGGATTTGGGTTCATTTCAAGTGATTATTCTCATACTGGTTCACTAACTTATTATTGTTTTGCACATTTATTCCAAGCTGCATGAGGCCTTTTATGGAGGTATTGGATATGTTCTCCCAAGCCTCTATTAACACTAATGGGTATTATGCAGGTGCTTTAGCACAGCCTTCACCTTACAGCGTTTTTGTTACCTTAACTATTGGAAAGTGCATTGCTGTGTGCACTGGGTGCCAATTGTGTTTGCGAGAGGTAGGAAATTACCAAATACAGAATTAGCCTCCGTCTGAGACGCATATATGAGTTATTTGGAAAATATTTGTTTAGTTGCCTTGGAAATAAATAGCTCAAACTTCAGAACGGATTTTTAAAAGCATTCGATAGCATTTTCCTAGATGTCCCCTATGAAAGCCTGGTAAGAGCAAAATGGTTTTTTCCCAATCTGCTGTCTGGTACGATTTGAAGTGAGTGTGTAAAATTTCCCAGCACATCATTTTGTTGAGGATATTTTTACTAAAGCTCATTAGCTTTTTAAATATATTTTCTTGCTCTAATTTTACTGTAGCAAGCTGAACTATGAGTCAGTCCAAATGAGATTTAAAATAGGTCTCAATTTTCTATGCATGCTCTTAATTGCACAGAACAAGTTTAGACTGGCTCTGTCCAATTAAGACAAAAGGAGAAAAGGATAATTAAAAATAAATCATAACAATCAAAAGTTGCATTTGCAATTTTGCTTTAGATGCTCCCTCCTCCCACATTTTTGAAGCAGTGCTTAAAAGAAATGGCACAGTATCTTAAAGATGCATTGTCACAGATCTGGCAAAGGAAATGTACCCATCTTTGTCAGGCTAAAAGTACCTATTTCCATTATCTGATCAAACTCAATTGTGTGTAGAATTTAAATATTTTTTAATTATAACTTCGTTCTCAATTTTTTTCTTCTTTATGACCTTGGTCATGCTTTTCTTATTTAAATACGCTTTACAGAGACTGTCTTCAGGAATAACTCATGGATACTCAATTGGCTTTTTCAAGTTTAGGGAGGAAGGAAAGAGAAATTTCTGAAATACTTACAGTATGCTTCCAAAAGACAAAAATGTTTTGCATTATAGTTTCTTCAGAAGAATTAGTTGACAAAAGAAGTCCTATGATCTCACAGCTGTGATAAGAAGTACTTTTGGAATAATGTATATTTATATGCATGAATGCTGTGTCTAAACACATCTAGAACAAATCAAAAGCTACAGGCTAGCATGCAAGGTACCGAGCTTATTTTAAAAGAGCAGCTTACAATTCAGCATCGTACTGTCCTTGTGAGATTTGTTGCAAAATATTCATCAGGTTGCACTACCACAGTGCAAACCAAGGAATGAATTTTACTGAGGGAAACCACTTGTTCTTCATTGTCGATGTGTCATTGCTATTGAGAGAGCCAGAATGAATCAGTTTGATTTTTCTCTGACTATAGTATTTGGTATACTTGAGAAACATGGAAGCAGGTGGCATCAAATACATGGAGTTAAGAACTGCTCCACTCTGTTTTCCTGGGGTAGGCTTCAAGTTACCTGATATCAATCACCACAAAAAAAAAAAAAAAATCATCTGTCATAATTTAATCAACTTTTCTCTCCAGGAGGAAAGAGGCTTCATTCTGGAGTCAGTATCCAAAATAGGTAATGTACACAGCAACACAACAACGATGTTAGATAAAACCCACATTTTTACTCCATAAAGTAACAAATGTTTCAAGTGAGCTTCTGCAAACTAGCTTCAGGTTGTCTGAAATCACTTGGTTTATCTTTTATGCTTTCTTCCAATTACGTTAAAACTCAGAAGGCAGAGTAGCTCCACCAGAGAGTGAATGCAGTCCTGATACTCAATTGTGTGTAGGTTACAAGGGTACTTATAAGAACGCTACTTACAGCATTCACTCTCTTGTAATTGACTATCACTCTAGCTACAAGCTTTTGCTGTGCATCTCAGTTCACTTCCTGTTAAATATTCATGGAAAAATTCAGAAAGAAAATAAAATCTATTTTGAAGAATAATGTTTACCGTACAGAAGCCAGCATCTTCTGTCAGTCCTGTAGAAACCCATGAGCAAAGGATTTTGTCACGTGCCTGAGAAAGCCACACTTAAATGAGATCTGTGTTTTTGTCCATTTACTTCTCCGAGATGCATTTTCTCCCACTTTGCTTACTATTTTCCTTCCTTCTTGCTGTTCTTAGAAAAACACAGAGTTCTGCCCCTTCTCGGGGCAGTATTAGCCAGTGCTGAAGCTAACAGCATCACCTCCATGACAGTCACAAGCTCTGTTGGCCCAAGTTTGCTACTGAGCTTAGGTCTACCATGTGGTGGGGTGTTACATTATGGTACCAGCTGAGCCATTGAGCCAGAATAAACAGAATGCATTTTAACATAAAGGGATATAGTACAAGAAATACATTCTCAAGTCTTGGAACTGTAACCATGTGTTACCATATTGTCTTCCTTCTGCTCCTTCTGTTTCTTATTTTCACACATTGCTCCATTCTTTTGCAAATCTTTCCTCACAGAATGTTAAGAAACTGAGACCTACCTTAACTAAAAGCTGTTCTGCTTTACATTATATTCATGTTGCTGGGCTCACTGGTATCTTTCATCTTTCACTTTTCTTATGGCTCTCGACATTTTATATCTGTCTCATTTTAACTTCATTTACTATTCCTTATACCTTCTTTTTGCCTACTGTGATGGTTTCCTAATTATTTCTTTGTGCTTGACCATATATTCTGACTTAGATTGGCATTACAATTGATAGAACTATCATATATCTCTGCAACTGTGAGACAGAAAAAGATCAGGCTAAATTCCATTTCCTTGCCAAAATATTGTTTCTTTGGCTTTGTTTCTTACAGTGTTTTCCACACTTCATTTCAGACAGTTTCAGTGAGCAGTTCTCAAAGCATGGTCTACAAATAACTGTTTGACAGCAACACCATGGTATGTGGTCAATGAGCCATGTTGCCTTTAATGCTGTTTTCAGTTAATAGTTTGATGATATACGTGCACAGAGGTACTTGAGAAATTCAGAGCTGACCAGTCTGGAGCACAAAACTGAACTTCACTGAGCTGCTAGCTTAAGCAATATAACTCTATAGTTTCCCACTGATGGAGTACACTGATGAGGGTGGCATTTTAGAATTAGAAAAGAAAGCACCTCCTCTGCCACTACAGATCTGCAAGCTGTAAGGTTGTTTTGCTTCTGGGAGACATAAGGAGAGATTGCCTGGTGGTACAATCACCACATCAGCTCACTCAAAAGTCAGTGTACGTTTGATTCCTTCTGTTAAAGTCTGACTTGTGTTCCCAGAAACAAAGCATCCTGTTACAAAGACATGCACTCCTGTAAAATCTGACAGTATTCAAAGAATTACATTGCTTGGCCAGAGACATTGTGATTTTTGGCTAAGGAGCTGTAGCTTTTTCCCATCGCCTCTTCATTCTTTAGGAAAACGTGGTAGGAATGAAGCTCCAGGTCGTGGGATGGAGTAGCTGCCGTCTGTGCCACTGGTTCTTCCTCAGCCACCCCTATGGCTGCATGCAGCATCCCAGGCAGGGTCCTGCTGTGGGAAATGGTTCAGCCTAGGTGGTAAGGCTAGACCACCCTGGTATCCTCACTGGCTCAGCAGCCTCCAAATCCTTCCAAGGCAAGGAAGAAATACACAATTCTGGGAAATCATAAAACATAGATGTGCCTTTTGTCAAGCTGTTGGGAATGAAAAAATAGCTTAAGAATAAAAGCCCAGAAAGTGTTATTTTTTTCCTATAGGAAATCTCCCAAGAGCATCTTTGCTGGCTTAATTTATCTAAAGCAAAACTAAAATGGCTTCTGCTTACCTCCTCCCCCCCTCCTCCTTTCTTCTTATAAGAAAAGTCTGCTTATAAAAGGAAAAAAATAAGATTAGCACCAGGCAAGTAGGGATATGACTGTATGCAGAAAAATCTTCTCAGTATCCCACCAAAAACTGCTGTGAAATTTCTGTGGGTGTTCAGAAAGGGTAAGGGGGGAGGCTGCATTTATTTTAAATGTAATTCATACTTAAATGGAAAATTTTTCACTAAATTCACTTTGTAAAATCACTGTGAAACTCAAGGAAATAAATTAGGCATGAGAGAGAAAAATTCTAATTATTTTATTTCTTTCTCTGCATAGCTATTGTTGATAATCAATTTTTGCCACGGTCATAAATTATATACTGTATTTCTAAGCTGTGTTCTTTCCTGTCCTGACTTATGTTAATCAATGTGTTTGTTACCACACATCTTGAATATTGCATTTCTCTGGTGGCTGGCTTATCATCATCTATAATTATTCCAACTCCCAATTAGGTCTGAACTCTTCTGTAGCGTTATTTACTTGCTTCTAGCAATGAAACAACATGCTACATCCTTTTTTTTTCTAGGTTAATGCTCAAAACAAATGTCATTAAAATCTTCCTGTTGATACTAGAGCAATTTCTAGTTCTCCTTATTTTCCAGGTCATTGTACCTGGGGCTTTCTGGGCCTTTTATTCTCTATTGTGTCTTTTATATCTATCTCGGTTATATAGTTATCTCTCTACCCAATACAACGGTTATTTAATATTGTAAATAATCTTTGTGCATACAGTGAGTGCCGTATATGACACAATAGCCCCATAAACAATGCCACATAACTGAAAACCTATCAAATCATGGATTTAGAAACCTTTCAGGAGAATTATTTTATGAATGTATTTTTGAGTCATATTGCCTGGAATCCTGATTACCCAGGAGTATACTCACACTTTCTAACTTCCCGATACCAAATATGGAAGTAATGTAGAAAAATATAGCAGAATGGTAGATAGAGAGAGACACAAATGGTTGAAAATTATTAAACAGGCCCTGTTGGTGGCCTATGGATGTTTATGATTAATGTAGATTTAATCATCAGCATGTAATAAAAAATCATCTCTTCTAATAGGCTTTTTTTTTATTGATGCTTCCACTGCTCAGAAAAAAAGAATTTTCTTTATATTAATGTTCAGATTTCTGCAGTTACAGATCTGTGTGGCGTACAGCAAGGGTGTGTGCAAGATAACACATGCATTCACCATTTGAAAATGCTTCTCTGGTACTAACAGTTATCATTTTATGGCCAAAAGATCTAAGGAAACAAAGGAACCTGTAACAACTTTTTGTTTCTCTAATTATTTTGTACTGCATTGAATTTAAATGAATCTGAACACAGGCTACAAATCCTGGCTTTGGAGACTGTTGAGGAAATGAAAGCCTTCACTGATCTGAATGAGAACAAACGTGATAAAGGCATGAGGCAGGCTGATAAAAGACAACACCACTCAGAAAGAAGCAAGCCTTTTAAGAAATGTCAGATGATTATTTATTATTTCAGCTGCAGTATCCTGAGCACTCCAGTCATGGTGCCATCTCGCCAGGTATTGTAAAAGTAATTAACAGAGCAGAAAAACGTTCCTGAGTACTCAACAATAGGTCATAGTTTCTGAATGCTTTATTCCCATTTACAAATTTTTTTCAGCTACCGAAAAGCCTCAAAGATTTGAAGTTTCAGAATTATTGCGTTCTGTGTAGCCTCTGTACTCTTTCCTCTGCAAATATTTGTGAGCTGCTTTTGTGGCTCCGTAACACATCATGTGTTCCCTTCTACTCTAAAAAATAATTTGCAATAATAATAAAAAATAAGAAAGCAACAATAAATGCATAACAACCCATATCACTGAACAGTACTTCCCTCAGCAATAATCAGCGCTGTATATCATTGATATATAAATCAATGCATACCTCTCCTTTCAATTACCGATTGACTCTGTATGGCTTTCCCTTTAACAAAGATTACTTGTTAATAAAATGAAATGTGAATGTGTAAGTGCTTGAAAATTGCTCTGTGGGTAGTGAAAACTAAAAGATCTCAGGACCATTAGACAAAATTATGCAGACTGGGGCGGGGGGCACTATTTTCCTACTGCATAAGCACATTCTTAAGGGTAGGAACTAGAGCAAATAGTTTTCAAGCAGAGATACCCCTAAATTACAAGGATCTGGGAGGGGATGTTCATTGTTAGCAGATTCTGCAGTATCTGGGGATGATTTTTGGCACACCTGCATCTTGATGAGAATTATTGGGGTTTTCCCTTCCTCCCCATCACCCAGCATCGGCTGCATGTGAGGGTCCAGGCGTGCCTCCCTAGTTCTTTCCGATGAAGTCAACACCAGTGTTTCACATCCACCCCAAGCTCCTACAATGCACTCAAGGTAAGGGTGCCCAGCCCCACCCTAGCAAAGGCTGTGTGGACCTGCACCCACCCTTCTTGCCATGGGTCCCCGTCAGGCAGCATGCACAGGAGGGTGATGCCACACACGCTGCCCGAGTTGTCAGTCACATTGTTCTGCTCAGTGTGGCAGAGCCTCTGCGAAACAACCGGGATGGATGATTTTAAGTAATTGCTCTGACATATACTGATTACTACAGTAACAACAGTCAGTTGTAGTTAAGGAGTAGCTTTGGCATATGGTATGCATTTGTGGAGGGGGGGTGGGAACGAAAGCTTTTTTAATTTTACAGATTGCTTTATGTTTCAAAATGCTGGCGTTTTCTTTTCCTTGGTTTTATTTAGAAAATATCAACAACAGGCATCTGAAGGAAAAAAAATAACAAATATTGTTATAACTAAATGAATTCAAAGCAACATATATCACAGCTGTTAGGATATTCCATACAATCACAAATTAGTCATCATTGTTACCGCAGGAAATACAACATTTCACCTCATAAACCTTCAGCTAAATTTTCCCTATTGGTACAATACAATTGGAGCCAAATTTCCAGTTGGGCCTGGAGCTACTTCCCAATACTAGGGTCTGTGAGTCTGTACAGCCTAATTCCGGAGGTTTTTTCCACTGAAATGCTACTTACATCACGCTATATTTTTGCATGCCTAGTACTTACCCAGGAGAGTAGCTTTTGCTCCAGGTAGTGGTAGTTGAGCACCTGTTGGTATGGGAAAACACAACCATCTAGCACTTCTAACCTCCCCCAGTTTTCTTCTTTTTGAGGTCCCTTGTGCCTAGATATAAAGAAAGAAATTTCATCCAAATTAGTCCTTCACATGAACTAATCCCCTCCAAAGCTTGACAAATAGGCATGATCTTCTTCAGAAACGATGTTGATATTAAAAGGTAACAGTCGAATTGTATCACTGTATATTTTAGATCATTTTTGGTTAGCAAAAGGATCACCAGCAGGCCTTCTTCTTTCTCTTTTTTAATACCTGGAGATTAACTGTTCTGTCCTGAGTACAGATGTGACCCTCCTCTATCTCTATTCAGATCAGAATATGCATAGTCCAGAAACAGAAAGGTAAAGAGGGGTTTTTTTTATTTTTATGCTTTATATGCCAATATGTGAAATAATATATTCTAAGGCCAATTCTAGCTCACCTTAATCATGTAATAGTAAATAAATATTCTGGAGGTCCCTTTATTAAGGCTTACTTTGAAATGCAATGCAAGTGAGATACTAATCAAAAATGAGCTCTGAAACTCCTTCACCGTCAAATAAAAAGATATTTTTTAAACATAAAAATGTTCAAAAGTCTAATTTCACATAAGACAAGATAAAAGGTAGAGAAATAAAAACAGGATAATAATGTCACAGCTGGGAAGAAGAAAAGTAAAGAAAGGAAATGTACATCTGAAGGACATAACATTTTTTTTTGTTCTCCTTGTGATCACTTTTCTCTTACCAGCCGCTCTGGCAGAAGTTTTAAAACATCACTTTTTAAACACTATGAAATTTATTCTTTGTGAAAGGTAGCATGTTAAAAATTCATGGCAGTGTGCATGTTATCACTGAGTCCATTTCCAGCCTGCTCTTTTCATTCAGTGTTCTGAAACAGTTAAAAGTAAATTAAAGCCATTTCTATCGTAGATCATTAACTTTTATTAAATTAGACTTGAATTATTTATGATGCAAACTGTTTGATCTATACTATATCTGTCATGGATGAAAAAATCTGGATGGCTGAAATGTTATCACTGTTTTAAAGAAATCAGAACTCTCTCCAAAACGTTACAAGCCCTCATGCTGTTTGAGTGTTAAGACTTCTGTGCTAAATACCAAGAGGAGTCTGTGTTGTTTCTCAGATCTGGGTTCTGTGTTTGGATTGCTGAATTAGGTGCAAAATAATTGGCATGAAATAAAATTGCGTGTACATCTGAGGAGCCTCCTGCTCACATTTCACAATATTAGTTAGTATATCTGGAAAAATATATTAAATACAATATTTTCCACATCTGATGTACACTGTTCTTGTAAATAAATACCTTCTTGTGATTCATAAATTCAGCCATGTAATTGTACACCTGTGATAGGTGAAGTGCATGCCAGAATATGAAATAAAAAACCCCAAATATCATTGCATAAAAATTAATTATATGAATTACAAATTAGTCTAATTTTATTTTGTCACTTTAAGACATGGTGAAAGAAAACAACATAGGGAAAATCACTTATACAGTGGTATAAAAGCTGTATCATATAGAACCATGTATCATTAAATATAACGTGGAACAAATATGATTATGCATGAGATGTGCTCTGTGCATTTCCTTACTTTCAGGTAAACAAATTCACTACATGACGTGACAAACTATAGGGCTTAAATTTCTTATTTTCATCCCATACCACCATCCCAGACAGACTTCATGTTCATCCCCATCTGATGTACAGGGTGAAATCCTGCTCTTGGGGAAACCTCTGTCTCCCATGGGAGGCAATCACTGGCCTCCTGAGCCAAGCCCTGTCCCGCTAAGGCCCATCCTGAACATCAAACACTGAGCAGTATAGAGGTCGTGTCCATCTGCACTTGAGTGCAGTCCCAGCGAGAGCATGACCTATGCAAAACCACAGCCTTGACTGGGATGCACTAAGTATTGAAAATATGTATTTAAAAACTCTGTGCTACACAGAGCACACAGAGAAACTTTAAAACCTGAATCTAAGCAAATGGTAAATAATATGTGTTTGCAGAGAAGCAATGTCTGCAGTGCAAATGCTCATTCTCACTGCACCCCAACACCATCCTGCCAACTGCAGGTTCGGCACTGCGGAGGGTCCAAAAGCTGTGACATGGCAATATTTAGACACTGAAAGAGTCTATTGGAGGCTAGCAGTTGTAAAGCTGCAAATCTTTCCCTGTGAATAATTCTTTTCTTCTGGGAAACTGGCTCTCCCACATATTATCCCATACTTAGAAGAAAGGAATTTTGAAGTATACTCATTGCAAGCCCCTCTTCTGGGGACAGGATGTTCTAATTGAAGGTTCAACTTAAAAGTCACATAAGATTGTTGAAAGTTAAGTCCAATTTAGCTGGCTCACTTGATGATTTTTTTTTTTTGTTGTTCCAGTTACCTACTTAATAATGCATCTATGCATATATCACCCCTATTATTAATAGTAAATGTGCTTTTCAACATGTCACGTTTTCCTAGCCCCACTTTTGCAATTTTTTTTTTAAATATAAAAAAGCAAAGGCATTTCCTAGGGCACATGCTGCCAGACACCCAGCATTTATCTTATCTTAGTTGATGACTTTCCTTTTATCCTGAAATGATTTGACAATGACTCTATGATTTCCTGTACAAATTACCCTTTGAAAGTGGCAGTGGCGCTTGGCAGCGATCTTCACTTAATTACTGAGTGGATTATTAGCATACGGCTTTTTTTCACCCCTTCATTTCTTTATATCTTCTAGATTGCGCTGACAGTTCCCTTTCATTGCGTGCTTTAACTCACTGAATACTAAACATTATGCAGATTACAGCTGAGAAACACCCAGTCTTCTCCAGCCTTCTTCCCCCACTGCCTGTGCTCGGCATCAGCCCTCCTTGAAGGAGAGTAATTTGTAGGTCAGAAATCAATAGTATGTCTGGGAAGCACATTTGTGGGTTCTCTTGCTTTAGACTGAGAATAAAATTATGTTTTAAATAAGAGCTCATCCTAGAAGGCAGTCAGCTGCATTCTTTGTTTAATTTCTCTTGAAATAGTCTCCCTTATTAGCTGGCATACAAAAAAAAAAAAAAAAACCTAACAAAAAATACCCCAAAAACACCATGTTAACTGTCCATCAGGTAGCAGGGATTCTATAGGTAAAATAGCAATAATTTTTCCTCCCAGCCAACACCTCAGCAGAAGGGTACTGTTAAGCTGAACTCCTTTGTCAGACATACATTGTTATTTATTATTTGTTGGTACAAGATAAATGTGAAATATAAACCACAAATATTTCCTTGCTTTCTTCCTGCAAGGATTTTTCAGAGGCTCAGACACTAAGTAGTGTACGTGTGCACTATACGTCAGGATTTCTCCAGCCACCTCTGCTCAGTGCTGTTCATCTGCTGGCTGTAGGATGTCCACCCTGCACTTCTTCACTGGAACAGGTCCAGGGAGACTTCCTTGGTCTTAGTTATGTAGCAATGAAGATAAACAGTTTTTCTAGTTATTCTAGTGTGGGCTGTGAAGGCAGGTGCTGCTGGAGCCACACAGTTCAGCGTTCATAGATGTAGGTGATGTATTAAGACAAAACTGGTTTCATTTCACTTTCATAAAATGTCTTGGGATTTGGAAAAAAATGTCATCCCAAAATAAGACAAAAAGTTAATCTCCTCTGAAACAGAAATTCAGTATATTAAACAGATTCAGTGTATTAGAATACTAATTTACCAGGAAGCTATGAGACTTACAGACTCTGTACTCTTTAGGAACCTCAACAGACAGAACTGGCAAAACCCCAGGGAGGCCACGTTAGTAAACAGCCAATAAACCCACCAAGTTACGAGATCACATAACATGTTTTCTTTACAATTTTTCTTTGCCCTATGGGAAGGTTTGTGAAAACCAGGATATATCTATCAACTATTTCTATTTCATTAAATCCATAATTTTAGAGGCAAAGACTGCTACTGAAAATCCCTGTAACTACTTTTAAGACTTATCTGCTTTAGACTCACTCTCTTTAAAGCCACTTACAGTCAGTAAGTCAAGCCCCTAGAGTTAGAAAACATACCTGGCCTTCAGGCAGGTCAGCTGAACACCGCCTCTCCCTCTTCTTGTCCTGTTCCCTACACAGCCCATACATGCTCCTTCTCCTGTCCGTGATCTTTGCACCACTGTCTCTGTTGGCTTGCTCCAGCAATCTGGCCTGGACATAATACCTTTAAAATGATGTTTTACTCACCAGACTTGGGAATACAGCCATGGTGGGTACTCACACACTGACCCAAGTGCTTGGGTCTGCCCTTGTCTGGGTCAGAGGGCTTCTGGGGCTTCCCAAGGCCTTTGTAGGTCTTTACTCCTATGCAGGGACTGGGAAGCTGAAATACAAATGTGGTAGGCGGAACGCTTTCATCTGTCTCTTTCCAATGGTAGAGGTGGCCTGAGCAGCAGAAGTAACTGAGCTAATTAGTACAATAATAAGTATGGCTCGATTTTGATTTCTCCACTTGGACTATTTTCTTCTTCACAAGATAATTCCATGTATTTGTCTTATGAAGAATAAGATTAGCTTTGGCCACGTGTGAACACTCATCCAGCCCTTGCTTCAAGTTCCACCTGCTCAGAGGACCATCATCTCAAGCACTAAGACAGCCGTGCTGCAGTGTCATTACAAACAAGCTTTATGTAGCAACCCAATCTTTTCTTTCTACATCCAAACTCAGAGAGTAAAGTTCTTTGAAAGACTGAATCCAGCTACTGGAACCGGGGTGCAAGACAAGTACTCCAGTTCAGAAATGTTAGGGCAAGACTGTGCTATGAGATCCCAGGACTAGCACCGATCTCATTAGTTTAGGCACTGATCACAGCAGAACTGCAGCAGCAGAGGCAGCCTCAGCATGTGCCGAGACCCCACCAGGAAAGCAAGGCAAATAATTGGGTGGTTAACCTACATTGCTCTCCCTCCTGCTGTGCTTAGACACTATTACTACCTCGGGCTGTTCATCTTAAAGGTAGCTTAGGTGGGTTTCCAGTGCACCACAAGCACCACAATGGGCTGGGTATGGAAATGGTTCTGCTGTCTCTCTGTGGGGAGAAAGGTACCCATATGTGCACAGTGGCTCACACGTTTCTCAGCAGTATGACTGCTTTCCTGTGGGACAGCTTAAAGGGAAGGGAGGAGCTTGAAAACACACAACCGAATTAACTCTGCAATAAAATTACACCCTAGCAACACTGATTCATAAGCCTTTTGATCCCTCAGAGTTTCTTAATGGCCACCACACTTTCTTACATGATTTAGCAGATTTATCTTCTACGTTTTAGTTGAATGTGCTGTGAAGGCAATGTGAAAAGTAAAGTCATGCAGCGAATGGTAAGCACTTTACTGTAATCTGATGGATGCAGAACATTTTGGGAACCACTGCCTTAATCCATACTTCACAACAGATTTTAAACTTTACTTTAAAAGTAATCAAGCTGCTGAAGGTTTCTTAGCTGTTTTTATTATAAGTGAACAGAGTTGCCAAGACACTGCAAAAGTCAAAGGTAAACTAATAAGATATTAGAAAGTGGTACATGTATGAATCTCTTCAATTCTGCTTCTAGGAGTATTTAGGGGAAGTTTTTCAATCTTTTTTTTTAAGTATAAGGGCTTGTAATATATTTTTTTTTAATGCAAGCTGTTATTCTAATGCAATAGGATGGACTTGAACACTTTAAGAAAGTACAAATTTTCTTGAGATTTACATTACCATTATGGCATAGAATCATAGAATCATAGAATAACCAGGTTGGAAGAGACCCACCGGATCATCGAGTCCAACCATTCCTATCAGACACTAAACCATGCCCCTTAGCACCTTGTCCACCCCTGCCTTAAACACCTCCAGGGAAGGTGAATCAACCACCTCCCTGGGCAGCCTGTTCCAGTGCCCAATGACCCTTTCTGTGAAAAATTTTTTCCTAATGTCCAGCCTAAACCTCCCCTGGTGGAGCTTGAGGCCATTCCCACTTGTCCTGTCCCCTGTCACCTGGGAGAAGAGGCCGGCACCCTCCTCTCTACAACGTCCTTTCAGGTAGTTGTAGAGAGCAATGAGGTCTCCCCTCAGCCTCCTCTTCTCCAGGCTAAACAACCCCAGCTCTCTCAGCCGCTCCTCATAAGACCTGCTCTCCAGCCCCCTCACCAGCTTTGTTGCTTTTCTCTGGACTCACTCCAGAGCCTCAACATCCTTCTTGTGGTGAGGGGCCCAGAACTGAACACAGTATTCGAGCAGCAGTCTCACCAGTGCCGAGTACAGAGGGAGAATAACCTCCCTGGACCTGCTGGTCACGCCGTTTCTGATACAAGCCAAGATGCCATTGGCCTTCTTGGCCACCTGGGCACACTGCTGGCTCATATTCAGTTGGTTGTCAACCAACACCCCCAGGTCCCTCTCCTCCAGGCAGCTTTCTAGACAGACTTCTCCTAGTCTGTAGCACTGCATAGGGTTGTTGTGCCCCAAGTGCAGGACCCGGCATTTGGCCCTATTAAACCTCATGCCGTTGGACTCTGCCCAGTGGTCCAGCCTGTTCAGATCCCTTTGCAGAGCCTCCCTACCCTCCAGCAGATCGACACTTCCACCCAGCTTAGTGTATTCCGCAAACTTGCTAAGGGTGCACTCGATGCCTTCATCCAGGTCATTGATAAAGACATTGAACAGGGCTGGACCCAGCACTGAGCCCTGGGGAACCCCACTTGTCACTGGCCTCCAGCTGGATTTCACACCATTTCCCACCACTCTCTGGGCCCGGCCATCCAACCAGTTTTCCACCCAGGAGAGTGTGCGCCTGTCCAGGCCAGAGGCTGACAGTTTCCTAAGCAGAATGCTGTGAGAAACTGTGTCAAAGGCTTCACTGAAGTCCAAGAAGCTCATATCCACAGCCTTTCCCTCGTCCAGTAGCCGAGTCACTTTGTCATAGAAGGTGATCAGGTTAGTTTGGCAAGACCTGCCTTTTGTGAACCCATGTTGACTGGGCCTGATCACCCGGTTCTCTTGCATGTGCTTCATGATAGCACTCAAGATCACCTGCTCCATGACTTTCCCTGGCACTGAGGTCAGACTGACAGGCCTGTAGTTCCCTGGGTCCTCCCTATGACCCTTCTTGTAGACGGGCACTGCATCAGCCAGCCTCCAGTCCAGTGGGACTTCCCCAGTCTTCCAGGACTGTTGGAAGATGATGGAAAGGGGTTTGGCCAGCACATCTGCCAGCTCCTTCAATACCCTCGGGTGAATCCCGTCCGGCCCCATAGACTTGTGACTGTCTAGTTGGGCTAGCAAGGCTCTGACCACCTCCTCTTGGATCACGGGAGCCTCATTTTGCTCCTCTAGCTCCTGGGTTTGTACACAGACGGAACAACATTCTTTACCATTAAAGACTGAGGCAAAGAAGGCATTAAGTACCTCAGCCTTTTCCTCATCCCCTGTAACTGTTGTTCCTTCTGCGTCCAATAGGGACTGTATGGTCTCCCTAGTCCTCCTTTTATTATTTATATATTTGTAGAAAGATTTTTTGTTATCTTTCACAGACTTTGCCAATCTGATTTCTAGCTGAGCCTTAGCCCTTCTGATTTTTTCCCTACACAATCTCACTTCCCTCCTGTAGTCCACCCAAGAGGCCTGTCCCCTCTTCCAGAGCCCATAAACATTTCTCTTCTTCTTGATATCACTCAAGATCTCTCTATTCAACCAAGCTGGCTTACTCCCCTGCCGGTTTTTTTTCCGGAACACGGGGATGGCTTTCTCCTGAGCTGCTAGGATTTCCTTTTTGAAGAGCTCCCAGCCCTCATGGGCTCCCTTGCCCTTAAGTACTGTCTCCCATGAGACTTCGCCAACCAGCCTTCTGAAGAGATCAAAGTCTGCCCTCTGGAAATTTAATGCTACCGCCCTACTAACAACCCTCTTCACTTGTCCTAGAACAGAAAACCCTATCATCTCATGGTCACTTAGTCCTAGGCGTCCACCTACTGCCACATCCCCCACAAGGCCTTCTCTGTTCACAAACAACAGGTCCAGGAGGGCACCCTCCCTTGTGGGTTCATTCACCAACTGTGCAAGGAAGTTGTCTTCCACGCACTCCAAGAACCTCCTAGACTGCTTGATCTAGAGATTAACCCCAGCTGTTTATAGAAGAGCTCATCAGCTGCTTCTCCTTGGCTGGGTGGTCTGTAACAGACTCCCATCACAAAATCTACCTTCTTGTGGGCTCCTCTGATTTTAACCCACAGGCACTCAACCTCCTGATCGCCACACTCCAACTCAACGGAGTCCAAGTCCTCCCTTACAAAGAGGGCTACCCCGCCAACGAGCACCAGGACTGGGTGCTCGTTGGTGTGTGGTCCATTTAGACCCTATGTAAGGTTATGAATCTTCTTTATGCCTGTCAAATATTTCATCTTTCTTTGATCATACCTGATTCTGTCTCCAGAGGCCATCTTTTTTTCTACAGACTACCATGCATCAGTGTAAACATAACAGCGTCACAGGCAGGTTTTAATTTCTAGCATTTGCTGAAACAGTTGTAAAACACCATGCATTTCCAGCACTGGAGCTGACATGAAGAGATCCTCAAGATAAAAAGTATACTTCTGAATTTTAATCCAAAACTGGAAAGAGTTTAGTCTAAGCAGCACAAACTAGTATTTCTAGGACGTGTTAGGATAAACTTACTCCCAAATTACCTCCTTCCTTTATCTCTCAGTCCCAGCTGGCTCTTTTCTCTCACAAGGCAAACTGACTTTAGCCTTTCCCAACTTAAAACAAAAACAAAACAATGAATCTATCCCTAATCCTAAATGCTTCTTCAGTTGCCCACCCAGACCTTTCTGTTCAGCTCTGTTTGCTGCGTGCCCAGCCCAGGACCACTGGCAGCAGCTACAACCAGCTCCACAAGCTGCCTCCACATGCAAGTCCTTCATGTTCCTTTGAAAGTCTGAGATCATGTTTTCCCTCAAAGTCCATAAATCGCCTTCTTGATTGTCCTCATGGGCAGTCAATAGAGTCTCTATGTCAGTGGAGGTTGTTTGAGTTTTTTTTTCCTGAAAGCAGCAGAAGAATTTTCCCATGTTCATTCTGAATGTCTATGAAGATGGCACCAAGCTCTGGACTCAGTCCCTTCCTCTTTACTCTGCAGGATTTCAGTAATTTAATTGATAAACTCACACTGAACCCTTGCTAATCCAGATCACTGTCAAAGTTTCCTCTTCACTCTGGGCCCAAACAAATAGGTGGAAACATCTTTCTACATTAAGGCTAACCCAAATCAAATCGTTGGCATGTTTCCTGGAAAATTTTGCACAAACGTCTGGTTATTTCTTCCAGCTCAGGCTGGCTAAAACAAAGATTTCCATACTTCTACCAAATCTTCCCCACGCTTTTCCCATTGTCTTGAACACTAGCACCACCTTGCCTATAACTCACGTGTCCAGCTCAGCTTGGATTACTTTCTGGACTTTACAGGTTGGTCTAAGTATACATTTCACGCACACTATCTGAAGACTATTCCCCAAGCAGTGGCTTCTCTAATCTCTGTATGAGAAAGAAATCCTTTTGGTCTCTCATAATTTTTGCATCACCTTTCCTTCTTTTTCTTTTTTATTTTCCTCCGATAAGTGAAACAGTCTCAAAGGTAGTCAGTTGCCCAGATCATTTCCCAATTATCATTTGGATTTCATAATCTCTTCTAGGAATCTCTCTAATGTCATCTTATTTTCACCACAAAATCACCACAGCCCATCTCTGTCTATAATTTCTCCTGATATGGCTTCCACCCACATTCAGCTCACTTTTACTTCTGTCACTTCTCCAGTATGTAAACAAGCATCATCACCCATTTTCCCATATCCTCATATCCAAAGAGAGACACTGCAAGGGTCTGCTCAGTGTCTTCCTTCAGATATTTGCCCTGCAACAGTATCATCATACTCACAACAACCAATAGTAGTCAAACATGGTTGTGCAGAAGCCCCTGCCCTTCATACTGTGGCTATTATCTTATTCTTTTCTCAAGGAGGACTATAAATGGTTCTCCTCCCACTTCAGTTCTCTTTTATCTTCTCAGTCCATTCAACCTATTTTCTGAAACTGAGTACTTAAAGAATGAGGGTTTGGATCATCCCTATGTACAGGGGTTTCCTTTAACAAATTTTGAGAAAGCAGCCTCAGTGGCTCTCAGTGCCCATTTATGTGATTCACACGTGCTATGTGTATGCCTCACTGTCTTATAGATGCTTTAAACTGGGCCAGAACTACTGTATAAGCAAGCTCACTGCAGAAGCAGCATGAAGTGCTGAGCCAGGACTGATTTACCTTGCTGGGTCCTACTTGGAGCTAATGCTAGGATCCCTGTGCAACATCGGTCTGTGCAGGGCAAACATTCCTTTAAACATCACTTTCCTATAGGTTTTTGCTGATCTTAAGCACTGTAGAATTTCATTCATTTTCTTCAGGGAAGAAGGAAAAGCTCTTGTTGCGATGATTTGGAAAATAATATCTTCTGGTCAACGGCATGCATCAGTCGGTTCCCTGATGGCAGGTTATTTTCAGAGTAAAAGTCAAATTGCTAGAACCTCTCACCTATTAAAAGACAACTGCAGTCACCCTATTTCTTTAGCAGAGATAAATCAGGATTTTCAGTGGTACATCCTATAGTGTAAATTAACAAGTGAGCTTGTACCTCACCATTCTCCATTAAAATCTCACTGTGGTTCATAATGTAGTGAAGCACTTCCTCCAGGTCATTCTGTGGGCTAACCAGACCCAGAGAGTCATGCAGAGCTGAGTGCTTGTGTTTTTCCTTTCCTCTTGCTTATGCAAAAGACAAACAAGTCAACCTGTAATGCTGTGTTGAGATACAGTGAGAACAAACTGCTGAGGGGGGCTGTTTTCTGTGGAAATCTCATCAGAATGGAGAAGACACATTTTTCTCCTTTGTCTCCAGTTCATTTTGCAACAGCAAGAAATTATTTCAGCTCCTTTTGCCCAGCTTCTTGTTACAACCTGAAAGAACTGATATATATCTTTATGGCAACATTACCTACAGCTTCTCTGGTAGGTTTCTTGCAAGTGAGGATCAGAAACATTCTACCGCTGTAATATAAAAACAGAGGTGTTATTGAGAGGCTAATGATAGGAAGACTTTATCTCCAATAGATTTGCTTCAATATTCAGGTCCAGTTCTATCAGGACATTTACACAATTTCCCTGTAATGCCACAGAGCCAGTTTTTACACAGCTTAGCAGGTACCATATGTATCAATTACGGTTTTATTGAGTGTTGCTTGCTAGCACTGCTGAATTTGGATTGGCTACCATCTGTTTAGAATCCTGGAAAAAAAACTTGCTATTGCCTGAGATACCATTGCAGGTTAGCAGTTTCTGTCATGCTCTTCAGAACTTGCCTTAAAATATCCTGGAAATGATGGCGGAAATAACAGCACTGTACCTGAAAATGTATCCTAAACCTGAAAGAATATTATTGCATGGTTAAAGTGATGGTTCAATCTGGCATAATGTCATGGATAAATATTTTAATTTTTTTTTCATTATTACTATTTTAAACATAAAATATATAACATGATAGTGGAAGTTTATCATGCCTGTAAGAAAATGCTAGTATAAGATGTCAGACACAAGTTTCAGGGAAAGTTTGCCAACCTGGGGAGGATGAGACTGACTATCTGGATGAGAGTAGGTGAGTACGAGTAAGAAATAATCTTTCAGAATAGTGCATGCGGGGTATAAAAATTAATTATAGCAGAGAAGAACTACTGAAATAAATAAATTATCCTCTGCAGATCTCACCACACTTTTTTACTTCCTAATCTTTTGGCTTGTATGAAGTTGGTTGTGATATTATATATCACTATATTACATATAGTTGCAAACGGAAGACATTAACACCAATGATAAGAAGGGCAAATGAATTTGTGGGACAGAATATTTTCAGTTTCATAAGTTAAGCAAATTATTCTGAAGTAGTCTTTGATGCTGTGCATTTGCCCTGCTTTTAGACTTACCTGTGTGAAGATCAAAATTACCATCGTTTGATTGCAGTCAAAAACTATTTATCACATTTTTTGTGATTTTTTTTTCTGTTGTCTCAAAGAACTGCAAATGGTTCTCTATATCTGAGTAAAACTCCATATACTAACTGTGAGGTACACTGACCTAGGTAAATTCCCTGCAATTTTTATTTTCTTGATTATAAAACAAATACATGACAGGTTATAGGACAGTTATCATGACATAAGAAGGACATAGACCTGTTGGAGTGAGTTCAGAAGAGGGCCACAATGACCAGCAGTGGGCTGGAACACCTCCGCTATGAAGACAGGCTGAGAGAGTTGAGGTTGTTCAGCTTGGAGAAGAGAAGGCACCACAGAGACCTTATAGCAGCCTTCCAGTACCTGTACCTAAAGAGAGACCTACAAGAAAGCTGGGGGGGGTCTTTTTACAAGGGGAGGTGGTAATAGGACAAGAGCTAATGGATTTAAGCTGAAAGGGGGTAGATTTAGACCACAGAAAAGGAAAAAATTCTTTACTGTGAGGGTGGTGAGGCAATGGAACAAGTTGTCCAGAGAAGTTATGGTTGCCCCAACCCTGGAAGTGTTCAAGCCCAGCCTGGACGGGGCTTTGAGCAACATGGTCTATTGAAAGGTGTCTCTGCCCCTGGCAGGAGCCTTAGAACTAGATAATCTCTAAGGTTCTTTCCAAAACAAACCATGCTATGATTCTATGAATGATGATACCATTTTCGGGTTTGACCTAGACATATTTTTCACAAAAATCACTTTCAATAAAACTTGGACAATGTGAGGAACTCAAACATGATTCTTTTTTGCACAGATGAATGGAGAATTCCCAATATATTATTTACCTGCTTCATGCATGTTGTTCCAGCTAAGAATTCAGGGAAGCTCTGAGCTCTACTTCCCAGATAAACTCCTCCAAGGGTAACATTAAATTTCCTGCAGTGGAGTTTCCAGTTCCAGCATCACAGACACGAGAGGTGTTGGAAGTGCTCGCCCTGACCTGCTCTCAAAGGCCATAGTAAAGTCATTCTTTGGTCAGTTTTGTCTTTTCTGTGCCAAGGCTGCGACATGTGGTGGGAGGGGATTACTGTCAATTGGCAGTTCCAGAGGTGTGATATCCTACTACAAGACTTCCAGTGTAAATATTTGCATATACAAAGACCAAAATCACAGGTCTTCGATATTTACATAAGTAAATGTTGACAGTCACTCATGTAAAGCACACATGTAAAGGTGTAAGCATAACCAAAGCAAATTTATTTGTAAATGCGATTGAATTTATGTGTGCATTCTGGGGGAGCAGGGGGAGGGTGTTTGTTTTTCCTTTTCTGACTGTTTGCTTTGGCAGAATTTGTGCCATCTCCAGCCTTTCTTCATATTGTTTTTGCCTGCTTTTTTTAGTGTTTGCCTGGGGTATCTTAGCAATGGCCAAGACTATTTTAAGGTCTTTGTGCTAGCAGCCTTCTTTGAAAATATCTGTTTTGCCTTCTCAAAAAAAAATAAAACCAACAAACCACAAACTGGCCAAATCTCTTTTGTTATGTAAAGCAGTTACAAACAAAGACATAAGCAGGAAGAAATGGATAATAAAAGAGAAAGTGCTTCTGAGTCCACCAATACTGCATCATTTTTTTAATTAGATCCCCAAATAGTGACAAACTGGTGAAATAAACAGATATTGAAAAGGTAAAATTATTATAAAACACTAACTTGGCATTACTGGGGTTTTGAATAGTTTGATCTTTGAAAGCTGATGAAAGGCAAATTCAAATATTTGAGGCTGGACTTTCAGCATCTTCAAAAAAATCAGGCTTCTTTCAATCAGCATATCATGGTTCCCAGAAATAGACCTACCAAATCCCCAAAATACTTGTGAACTGTCTTGGACAAGTAGTGGTATATCATGTTTAATACTGCAGATAGATGTTCCCCATCAATTTGGCATGACAGTAGTGGCAGCATTGCACCATACTAATAATGAAACTCTATCCCAAGTGTGTCCTGTATTTCATAATTTATGATATTTTGAGTTGTTTATTCTTCCAGTGCTTATAGATCCTGAAGTCATTACACATTGTTCAAACTGAGATGACCAGAATCAGTTTTGTGATTGAATACATTTATCAAACATGTATGGTAAATTGCAAGGTTTGTTTTCTTCTGGAAGATGATAGGTCTTAGATGGAGAAGAAATTTGGGTTAAGTCTCCCCTCTGCACCTCCTCAGTACTGTAGCAGCAGCACTATAAGAGAAATGCGGTGCTGTACTTCATTTGGTATATACAAAAATACACACAGAATTAAATAAGAAACAAGAGGCTGAATTTTAATGCAAGCAAAGCAGGAATTTCAATGTAAATAAGTAATGAGTAGCATAAAAGGTTACAGTGCTGGATCTTTTGCTGAATAAAGCTACAACTCCTCAGCTAGAACATTGTATTATCAGAAACAGAGTAGAGAGCATAGGAAGTGGAGACAGAAACACCTCAGTCCTGCACAAGCCTGACACCAGGTACCATGTCAGCCTGGCAGGACTTTTTCTCACCGTGTAGGCAGGATTGCAAAGCAGGAATCTGTCTGAGATTTGGCCAGTGTCTGGTTGTAAACCTGCAAGTTTCCAGCTCTAAGTGTATTGTCAGGGTCTCTTACCTCCTCCAGGTCAGCTGCTGCGAAAGGAAAGTCGTTCTCCCCTTGATGGTGAGACTTTGGAAATCAGGAATTATTTTTCTAAGGGCAGTGTTAGCAGCAGGAGTTGGCACAAGGCAGCACTGCTAGCACAGGCCTGCACACTTTGATGGGTGCTGATGTGTGCACAAGGCAGGCAGCATCCTTACATCAGCTCCAAAAGCCAGGCAAATACAACGTAGGAATTGCACTGGTGCTGCAGTGTAAGGAAGTGTATTTATTATTCAGTTATGCATTTCCACAGCCTTAGGCAAGGTCAGGTATAGTCTAGGACAGCTTCTACAGAGGTTTAGGTTTTGGAGGAGGAGAGCACCCACGGGTAATGATTTCAATAATTACACTTTGTTTGGTCAGTCATTTATGCAGCAGATGATTGATGCACTCAGGTCTCTGAATACACATTCTCTGTTGTAAACCTCTAAGACCTATTAAACTGTTGCCTGTGCTATATTTAAGAGTGAACATTATTTGGTAGGAGCAAAGAGCTGGCCATCAGACTTCATGAGGAGCAACCCTGTGCCCACTGTAATAATTTGGCTCTGCATCATCTCCTGTGAAGCAATTTTCCCCTGTGACTTTGTGAAGTGATGCATCTGGTCATCAGGCTTCAGATTTCACCTACATGTTAAATGGCTATCATCATACACAGTCCAATTCACAAATAAGCTTCGAAATATGATTCATTGTTTGAGTCCGCATTGGTATTATGGAATGGCAGTTTATATCAGTGACAGGAACTTATTCAGAGGGGGGGTGTCAAGGGAAATAGTTCAGAATCTAGTTGAATGCGGCACTAACACTATTTATAAGCACAATGTGATATACAACTAAATCCTAAGTAAGATATCAGCTGCAAGCGCAACTACAAATGAACCATTGATTCCTTAGACAACTATATAGTATTTCAAATTGCCTAAATGTTCTGCTAGGTATTGGATATTAGGCTACATTATTACTGGTTTGAGTTCAGTTTTTCTCCTTAAGCCTTTTGTGGAACTCAAGGTTACTTTAATGATCTTTTGTCCCTTACCCCAACCTCATAGAGTCCTGGATTTCAGAAAGCACGTAAACTCAATCCATTAAGCCACTACTGACCTTGTTGTGACAAAAATTGGATGTTAGACAAAAAAATCCAATCAAAATTACATAATGACCTTTAAAAATAAGTCAAAATTAAAAGAAAGAAATTCTTCAATATAGTTTAAATTATCTCCTCAAAATCAGCAAATTTACTGAGAAATTGCAGAGGTCAAGATCTACAAGTAGCAGCCAAATTTGCAGAGGAATGTTTGTGTTTTTACAATGCCAGGCTCTTCCGTGTAAGTGTCTGAACCAAAGACAATTTCCTGCTTTTCCTTGGTGCTCATCATTCAGTGCCTGCTGCCAAGATAAATACTGCAACCGCTGGCTGAGTAGTCCTCGGTTCTCCAAATCACACCTATCCTGCATTGTGGTGCAAGAGCACAACTATACTGTGTGACACATGTATTCAGGATATATTAAAGGCTCTCTCATTGCACAGCTTGTCAATTCTGGATTTTATTACACTGTCTTTATTTATCTCACTGTTTCATATAACACATTTGTCTAAGTGGGCAAAATTGATTTTACTATACTAGCTTTGAACCGATTGTGTTCCTCGCTCCAGCCAAATACATTATCAGGAGGCCAGAACAAAATAAACTGTAACTGTAGGAGAGGATAAGCTTCCTGACAGTTATATTTATTTCACTGTGTTATCCTACTGCTGTAATAAATTTTATTTTAAGTAACTTTATTAAAGCCAGAGTAAAAGTGTATTCAGTTTCTCTTCAAAAGATCATAAAGAGAGAATAAGTAAAAGCTGTATTTTAATCAATATTAAGATTGACATAAGACTCGTTTACTTATTGGTAACTTAAGAGTGAACAGGATCTAGGATCTGAGCACGTACAACAAACAATAAACACACCTGAGTATACTTGTTATTGTAGAAGGGCAGGAGTTTGATGCTTAGTTTAAACTACGCCACCACCCTGCCTCCAGCTCTATTAGCAGCCTTTTTCTTGGGCAATAAAACAAAAAATACTCTTTCTGGATCAGTGAGAAGGAAATGGGAGCACACAAGCTAAGCAAAATAGGGACTGTTTACTTGTCTTCTTAAGAGGGATGACTTAAGACAGGCAAAAGGAGGGAGTAGTAGAAGCTTCTCTCTCAACTTTCAGAGAACATTTAAAGAAACAAGCCCACTAACAATTTATTAACAACATTCATGGGTGTCCTATAACTAGCTGGGAAAGGAAACAAGGGAATCTAAAACTATCCTGTGTTTTTAGAGAAGAAGACAAAATGACATAGCAGAGAAATCAAGAGAAATGCTCATCCCCTGGAGCTGCTGGAAGGAGAGGAAGAGGTGGGGAGAATCAGCTAGGAAGACCTGACAGGTATAAAAATATATATGACTTTTGGGACAGCGTTTTCTTCCTGATAGTGTGGGCTCCGGCGATTTCACAGACAAAATCTTTTCCTAGGCACCTAGGAGATACAGTGGGTGATGCTGGGAGAGTGCGCAAGAGATGCTGCAGAGGGCAGCTTGCTCTGGGGATTTTACTGCCAGCCCCAAACTGCAGGCTTCCATTCACAAGTCCCTTTGTGAACTGAGCTCTACAGGGTTCAGACAGCCTTAAAAGGTACTACAAGGTATAAACTGGAGAGCAGCCAAGGCCATAACCCGAGGCAATATTATTAGCCCAGCGCCAGGTCTGGAAAAGGCCAGAAACATATCCCAGAAAAGAGCTGTGGCCTTTGAATGAAAATACAACAACAGGCAGTTGCTGAAAAGTTGGTGCAATAATTTATTAATGCTGTCACTAAGACTGGGTTTATTGCAGAGAAAGCATTGCAAATCCTCGGTGGGACATAGCCCTTGGGCTGGCACTTCCCTGGTCAAGGAAGCTCCCAACCGTGGCCAAGGATGCTCCTTGCCATGGCCAAGGATGTTCCTTGCCACACCAGAGCCTGTGTGTAGAGCTTGGCACTGGGTGTCTGCCAGCCCGAGAAGAACCTCTGGGACTGAGGGCAGCTCTGTGAAGAAGGCATGCAGGGAGAAATACGGTGCTTCCCCTTACCGAGTATAAAGGAACTGAAAGTTTGGCTATTGTAAGCTTTTCTTTAAAAACTTTGGATAACAACTACTTGTGCAGAACTGTTTAATTTTATGACTGCATATATATATTGCCACACAAGTAGGAGCAACGAAACAACCACTTGATGCACAGATTTGAAATCTTCTTGGTTGATAAAAACATTGAAAATATCCAGGCTCATTTCTAAAGGAAATGATCCATGTTTTTTTTTTTTTAGGAAGGGACTTTCCTACTTTCCCTGAAAATGCATCAGTTTATCAAGAAGTCAGACCACAGACAGTCAAACTTTTGTTTCGATCCCTCTGCTCCTCTGACAAACGACTAAGAGGATATTCACAACGTGCGCCATATGGTGGTATCACTGATCCCTCATTGCTTTGGACACATCCTCACGGCAATGGGTGGTAGCCACACCACATTCTTCACGAAAAGCTTTCAGCCTTAGAAAGCTAGGGAGAGAAATACTAAAAATATCCTTTAAAAAATGATTGAGTGAAACTCATATTTTTTTATGGGATTAGTTTGTTTCTTTTAGAGTTTTCAGGTTTTACAGGAAATGCTAAAATTGATCGGCCACCCTGTTTTCAGCAGTTAAGCGCCAAAAAGTCTGCTCCTCATTAAAAAAAAACAAAACAAAACAAAACAAACCCAAAACCAAACACAACTCCCCCCAAATAAAAAAACCAAACAAAAAAAAAAGAAGACCAACAAACGAGTTAGGTAATTCCAAAACACCGATAAGAACTGTTCCTTAAAGTAGTCGGCTGAAAATGGAATCTCCTAGTGATCAGTGGTGCTTCAACCTTGCTTCATCACCCATCGCCTGGACAATGTCTCCTGCCAATTACATTTGCATACTGTTTGCTTTTCTGTATCAAGCCATTTCCTCTTCCCATCGGCTGATTATCTGCTTTAGGGCTGTGCCTACGCCTCTCCCTTACTTCTCTCCGAGGTAAATTCTAAAAGACAAGGTAATCATTACTTAACTGACTTACTCAGCTCCACTGCAAAACCATAACAATTTAGAGTGATCGCGCTTTTACACGCTTCTTCTTATCTCTTTAAGTTGTGGTCAACAACATTTAAACAAAAACCTCTACACTACAACTCTAATCTTCAATATAGCCTGTAATTTGCTATTAAAGTTGTCACTACTGAAAATGTGCATATGCATTTTAAATGTACACATATGTGGGAGTTTAAAATTAAATAGAAATTAAAACATGTGAATTTTTAAAATTTAAAATTTTAACTACTGTTTTCTCCTTTTCCTGTTTGAGTTGTGATAATGTATATGTGCTCAGGTTGTAATTCACAGATGAAAAATGGAGCAACTGTTTTGCAAATAGCAATGCAGCGCTGGGACACAGTTTGTGCACAGTGACCCGGTTCCCCAGTTCTTTGAAATGAGCAAATATTTAATTATATGTAGGTTAGAGTAAGCTATGTTGACAAAGTGAAGGACTAGAGAACTACAGTTTGGGAACCAGGTGCAGCTATCATCTTAATTTATTAGGTTTTTGTTTTTATAATTATTTCGGTTGTTTTGAGACGTGCACTTAAGCATTTTTAGGTTAAGGAAGTTGCAGGAAGGACAAAGCAAAAATTAAAATAAATAGTTTTCATTCTAAACAAGGGCTAAAACATTGTTCATGGATACAGCACACTGATGGGAAACTTATTTGATGGGCAAAGATGCTAGACTTTCTCTACCTTTGGTACTTGCTCTGACAACAAAAACAACTGTTCTCTAGAACGATGAAGGATGCTGTTAAGACTGCAGGAAGCTGAGGTCAGAAATCAAAAATAGAAGTTGGCACTTTATGCAGACATTATTTTGATGCTTTCTAACCTGAAAGAAATATTTCATTTAGAGGTTAGAATAGCAGTAGAAGCACTTGGAAAGATCTTAGACTTTAAGATAAATTGCACTTAATCATTTACATAGAAATATAGCTACCAAACTGTGATAGAAGTACAAAAGCAATTACAACCTCCCTATAGATGAGCCAACAGGCTCATTATTCATTGAAATACCTGGAATAAATATACTGCACTAGCCAATCCGGTCAAATATTCTGTATTTAATTATTTTCACATAAAAGCATTTTTTTAAAGGATGGAACAAAGTTATAATCTCTTGGATATAAAGAGTTCATATCAATAAGGAAGAGTTGGTTGAGAAACGGGGTACAAAAACTTTCGTTTTAAGTCTGTCCTTACGGTTTTGGTTTGGGTTTTTTTGTTTGGTTGGGTTTTTTTTTTTAAATTGTTATTAGTTTTAAAACCCTAAAAAAATTGAGAATTATTTTTAACTGTATGCAGATGCGTATAACTCTGCAAAATGTTAATCCACTTGGTTTTAAATCTAACGACACTTAAACCAGATTTTTTAACTGCACAGGTATTTATCTGCATATCTAGGTCTTAAACATGTGCTAAGCACTTCAGTCCCGGAGGCGGTCGTGTGCCCAGCTTTCACATATATTTTAAGTACTAAGTAAAAGCCAGCAACAGTAAATATATATATGTGCGTGTAGGTATGTTCGTGTCTATGTATATTTGCATATACAAGTTTATTTCAAATTCTATAGTAAGCAAAAGCTCATCTTGGCAGGAGAGGAAGAAAATCCTGATGTCGCAGGTCAGGAAGAAAACGCTGATGTCGCAGGTCAACAGGAAAAGAGGCTACGCCTGCAACAGACTAAGTAGAAAACCTGCAAATAGATAGTCATTGTCTCCCTGATGAGCCATATCTACCTAACAACCCAACTTCCATCTCCATTATCAGTTATTGAACAGATGGCTGTTCACAGGACTGGGTGAATAATGCAAACCAGTGTTTGCGAACATTGGTTCAAAGTCTGAACGGCTGTTTGATTCAGGCTTGTTCATCCACTTGTTATTCAGTGTTCACAAACATTCATGCTGAATGGGTTTCTCTTCACATGGATATTTGGAGAATGGGCCTTTTTCATACGAAAACCCATATTCATGTGCAAACAATGGCATTTGTGTGTGAACAAGGGTGTTCCTTATTCACCATTGGTTATTTGTGCTTCTCTGCCATTATTTCCCTTTTTCAAGTGTTTGTTGTCCACTCAAGGTGCATGACCTAGGTGATCAAATAGAAATCAAAACTAAGAGTAACAAGCAGTCAAATTAAGCAGTTCATCGCGGTCTAAAAATAGTTAATCATCTATTAAATGTAACCTTTTCAAAGTCAAAACAACTTGTACATAATAAAGAAAAAAAGAGGCAATGCATGAATGACTATTCCCCCAATTTTGTAAATATCTTCAGTCATTCTAGACATTAGTGCGTTTAGTGTAACCTAGTTACCTGAATGAGAAATCCTCAATCTGCTGTAAGGCTGCAGCTCAACCGGTGGTCAGAAACAGCTGTGTTAGTGTAACAGATGCCAGTTGCCTGCTTCCTCACTTTTGCTGGAGGGAAATCAGCAGAAAGAATTGCCTGAGTTTCCCTTGCCCGGGGTGAGCACTCACCTAGGCTAACACCGATCACCTCCAGCTGTGATCTCAGACCAGGTGGTCCTGAACCAGTGGCGGGAGGCTCACACGTTCACCTGGATCAGTTCAGGGATTGTAGTGTGCTTGGAAGATAACTTCTGACAGAGCTCTGACTGGGTCCACAAGGAGTTTTCTGATTAAGACAACTGTAAACTTTATAATTAAGTGAGTGTCTAGAATATCTGGACTAAAGTGTCCATCCAGATGTGTTACTTCTGCCAGTAACACAATTCTAGAGGTCTAAGACTTTTGTCACAGTAAATAGTGTAAGCAATGATATTTAATACCAGTATTTTAGGTCATTCTTTCAGCTACTTTTACCTTTTAGACATTATCAATATTAATAATCTGAAATTAAGATCCCTTCTATGAGCCAGACTCCTTTTGAGAGTACAGATGAGATCATGTGTTATATTTGACTACCCTGGGTTCTATTACTGTATGATATTTTTTTTTCAGTGCTTCAGAAGTAAATGTAAATTTGAACTTCTTTGAACCTTATCTGAGAAAATACACTAGATGTGAAAAACCTGCTCTCTCATCCCGATATGACAAGAGCACTAAGTTAATGCCCTTTATGATGTGGCTGTCAGTTATATAAGAGCTAATTATGAATTATTAAACTGTAGAACTAAAGCTCCAGCAGATAGCAGTGAGCTATGAAATCTAGTCACTTCTGTGACCAGGACTTGGTAAGTGTGTCTTTGTTGTGTCTGTTGCATAAAGGCTTCGTGGATGATTGTCAGAAATTTAGTATTGCCCTGAACTGTAACCTTTGCATGGTGCCGTCTGCAACCAAGTGACCTGATGCAGCTCATTGAAGTTAATGGAATGGATCATTTGCTTCTAATTGTATTCATCCACAGATTAGACTCACTTATCATCTGGCAGTAAGAGAGAATACAGTTAAGAAGATTGAGTGCATACAATATGTTTTTCTGTATATTCCTTCACTCAAACTTGTGAGTACTTCAAATAAGCAAAACTAGGATGAGATGACTATTATAGGACAATATGTCATTTACACATGTAGATTGAGGAGGCTGAACACTTCACCATTATCCTTTTCTAAAGTAAGTGCAAGAAATTGGTTTTTAGCTCGTATTGCCTGAATTCCAACACAGGAAAGACCCCAACTTCATCAAATACTGTGTTCTGCTATTACAAATTAGTCACATACATCAACAGAAAAATTGTTAGAATACTTGCTGCACTGTATGAAAAGCACTTCACTCCCAAAGTTATTTTATAATCTAAAAGTAAGTATGTAGTGCTTGTCACTACTTTCCAACATACATTAAGATCACAGCAAGTAGCACGTTACTTAAAAACTACATTTCTGAAAAGAAGATACACTCTTGAGGGAAGCATCCTATTCCTTCTAAAGCCTTGGGAAAGGTAACAAAGGAGCAATATTTTTGATAGGAGTACCACAACCTTTTTATTCAGGTTTGGCTTTTTTTTAAAAAAAAACTTGTATTAAATGCAGACAATGTATTGAAAAACTACATAGTCAGAATTGTTCTACATGCTACATTTTGGAAAACAAAAAATTATTATTTATGCATTTTAAAATATTTTTTTTTAGACTGAACAAGTTAGGCACTTTATGCAACTTGTAGACTTAACCTTGTCATATTCATTCTCTATTCTAAAGTATTCTCACAACAAAACTTTTAAATTCCTGGGGCACAGCATCTGTGAGACCTACTCTTGTAATGAAGGACTAAAACACAGGTAATAAGATATTATCCTGGATCTCAATGCTTCACTGGCCCCTCTAAATTGATCTGGTATTAAAAAACTGATGGACTCAGGAGGCCATCTCAGCATACACAACTTGAAAATATTTTTTTTAAAAATGAGTTAATATCTAAGGTACAATATAGAATATTGTAGTATTGTAGTAGTATAAAAAGGAAATGGCCAAATCTATTAATTGTATACATTTTTCTTTGTCCCCATTTATGCACATTGTTTCAGCCTGCTTCCTCGCGTATGGCTCTGAATAGTGCCAAGATGCACATACAGATCCAAGTAGCACAAAAGAGTGTTTCCTTCCAGGCACATCTCATGAGCCAGATTTAGCTGTTGTTTATATATTTCCCTGTTCTTTGTGGAATGAGACCAAAAGGGCCATGGAATTGAAAAGAGTTAAACAGAAGCTGAAATGATGCAAGCTGGCCACAGTTCTCACACCATCCTATCATCCTCAATTGACATAACCTGACATGCCAGCAGTGCTGGCTGGGAGTGGTAGGGCTGCCCCATGTAAATGCACCGTGGTGGGTTCTCCCCTGAAAACCAAAACTTGAGGCCCACAAGAGGTAACAAATTGTGGTGGTGGGCTCTGGCAGAAGGCTGCTCCAGAGCAGTGCACACTATGTGATCAAAACAAGGCATCTGCTTTTCCATACCTTTGCTGGAAGGGATGAATCAAGCCTTAGGAACTTACAGAGGAATGTGCTTCGCTATTGATATGCTCAGAAGTGAATCCTAGGTGCAAGGATTCAAAGCCAAGGCTGCTCATGTTCACAAATTCTTATTTATAAATGTGGTACAGCAATATTTATTGAGGAAAAGTTTGGAGCTACAACAAGGGTCAAAAAAGATGACTGAAAGGGATTGAACTGAATCCTTCCTTAAATACTGAGAAGTCTGAGTTACACTTAAGAAATGTTAATATTCTTTAGTATTTCTTGCCAAAGGCAGAGAATTCCAAGAATCTCAGGTATTTCTGACCAGACCATACTATAACTTACCACCTCTCCTGAGGAGATTTACCTTCCAGTTTTTTATAAAGTCAGAATGCTTATCCCAACTGAATCTCGAGTGCTGATAAAACTCCTGTCCTCCAGCAAAGAAGCTCACAGTAGCAAGCAGAGCAGGAATCGAGTGATCCTTCACTAACAGGACACCTAACCACATCCCCTGGGTTTTTTACTCTGTAGGCTCTTTCATTCTTCTTGCAGCATGTCTGTCTAAGGATGCACTCCTACCTTACCAAGCACTGATCTAAACCTTTAAAAAAATCTATGTCTGCTCCCTTTTTCCCTTTATAGGAGGAGATCCGGCAGTACTCCAGAGTTTGCATTGATACTATTCGAGGAAAGTGAATAGGCAGTAGAGAATGCAGCATTCTTGTATGGTATATCAGGGGCTATTTGCAAGCTGTTAAAAGGCTAGTTAAGGCTAATATTCCATTTTTTGTAGAAGCCGAAGAATGGGCTGACTGGAGAATTTTCCATGCAGTATTTTGCCCTTCTGTTAAATTGTTTGTCTTGAATTGAATGTTTCAATACTTGAAGTTAAGCATCTGCTCCGGTGCAGATGGATGAGGGTCTGCATGAGGGCCTGTATTTCCAGCTTTTGGACTTATTTGATTTCTGGTCAAGCCACTTAACACACTTATTTTTCACTTTCTCCATCTGTGAAATGTGCAAAATTAAACTTAACTGTCTTGTGGTGGTATGGAGTCTAATTTAAAAATGTTTGTCAGGCACTTTGAGATCATAAGTTGTACTATTAGAGCACTTAGCAGATGTGGTTCTATCATACCACAGAAAACAGTGTTATGGGAGAGATCCTTGAGTGTCCATGACCAGGTGTCTCCACTCAGAAACAGGGTGCCACATGAGGCATGTCTAGAAATCAGGAAACTTGCCTGCAGTTGAAAGACTGGCAAGAAAGTTTGGTCTGGTGTCCCCATCCCCCTCTCCCCCAAGGTACTCATCTGTTTAAGAGAAATAAGGCAGAGGTCCACAGCATTTTGTGTCTTGTCTGACTAGGAGCAGGTAAAAGGTAAAACAGGTTCTGCTGCTGTCCTTCAGGTACTGTTGGGCACAAGCAACTGCTGGCCTGAGGCTGTGCCCGAAGAGTGGGTGTGAGCCACCATCTCTTGTACAGACTGCATGGTATGGGGTGTCTGGGATCTCAGGGCACCTTGGCACCTCCCAGCTGCTTATCAGTCCATTGACCTCAATAACCAACATTATCCTTAAAAAAACCCACCATTGGCCTGCTTCTATTACAGGTCTAGCTAACAAAACCAGCCATAATAACAGGGAGTGATGACTGACTTCCTAATGTGTCCTGAATATTGAATACTCTATTGAATTTCTCCTTTTCTAAGAAACATTAAGAAAACCTATTTTCATTAGCATTTAAGAATCTGAGTCACTTTTTAGATGCAGCCACCCTTTATATGTCCTTCCCAATTTTATGCAAGAGCTGGTTGCCATTCCGAGTGAATAACTGAACAATCTGGGTCCCTGTTGGCATGTTTTGGAATGAAATCATGATGCCCTGATGTGATATTTGAAAATCATATTCAAAAAGTCATGGCAGTCAGGGGAAGTCCCTGGTGACTGGAAGAAGGACAACATTGTGCCCATTTTTAAAAAGGGTAGAAAAGACCCTGAGAACTACTGACTATTCGCACCTTGCATACTGTGTTCAGTTCTGGGCCCCTCACCACAAGAAGGATGTTGAGGCTCTGGAGCAAGTCCAGAGAAGAGCAAGGAAGCTGGTGAAGGGGCTGGAGAACAAGTCTTATCAGGAGCATCTGAGAGGACTGGGATTGTTTAGCCTTGAGTAGAGGAGGCCAAGGGGAGACCTTATTGCTCTCTACAACTACCTGAAAGGAGGTTGTAGAGAGGAGAGTGCTGGTCTCTTCTCCCAAGTGGCAGGGGACAGGACAAGGGGGGATGGACTCAAGCTCCACCAGGGGAGGTTCAGGCTAGACATGGGGAAAAAAAGATTTCACAGAAAGGGTCACTGGGCATTGGAACACGCTGCCCAAGGAAGTGGTTAAAAGACAGGTGAATGAGGTGCTGAGGGGCATGGTTTAGTGGCAAATAGGAATGGTTGGACTTGATGATCCTGGAGGTCTATTCCAACATAGTGATTCTGTGATTCTGTGACCTGTCAGCCTCACCTCTTTGCCTAGGAAGATCATGGAACAGATCCTCCTAGAAGCTATACTAAAGCACGTGGAGGACAGGGAGGTGATTCAAGACAGCCAGCATGGCTGCACCAGGGGCAAGCCCTGCCTAACCAACCTTTCTATGATAGGGTGACCACATCAGTGGACACAGGATATAATCTATCTGGATTTCTGTAAAGACTTTTATATGGTCCCCCACAACATCCTTCTTTCTAAATTGAAAAGATATGGATTTGTCAGGTGGACTGTTCAGTGGATAAGGAATTGGTTGGATGGTCACATTCAGAGAGTAGCGGTCAATGGCTCAATGTCCAGGTGGAGATCTGTGACAAGTAATGTCCCTCAGTGGTCCATACTGGGACCAGTGCTTTTTAATATTTTCATCAGTGATATAGACAGTGCAATCAAATGCATCCTCAGCGGGTTTGCAGATGACATCAAGCTGAGTAGTGCAGCTGTCACGCCAGAAGGACAGGATGTCATCCAGAGGGACCTGAACAAGATGGAGAAGTGGGTCTGTGTGAACCTCATGAGGTTCAACGATGCCAAATGCAAGGCCCTAAAATTTCGGTCAGGGCAATCTGTGGTTTCAATACAGGATGGGAGATGCCGTGATTGAGATCAGCCCTCCAGAAAAGAACTTGGGGGTGCTGATTGATGAGAAGGTCAACATGAGCTGGCAACGTGTGCCCGCAGTCCAGAAAGCCAACTGTATACTGAGCTTCCTCAAAAACAAGGTGGCCAGCAGGTTGAGGGAGGTGATTCTGCCCACTACTCTGTTCTGAGAGCCCACCTGGAGCGCTGTGTTCAGTTCTGGAATCTCCAACATAATAGGGGTATGGAACTGTTGGAATGGGCCCAGAGGAGAACCACAAAGATGATCAGAGAGCTGGAGCACCTCTCGTATGAGACAGACTGAGAGTTGGGAGTTGTTCACCCTGAAGAAGAGAAGGCTCTGATGAGACCTTACAGCAGCCTTCCAGTACCTGAAGGGGGTGTAAAAAAAGCTGGGGAAGGACTTTTTAAAAGGGCATGTAGTGATAGAATGAGGGGGAACGGTTTTAAATTGGAAGGGGCAAGATTTAGATTAGACATTAGGAAGAAATTCTTCGCAATGAATGTAGTGAGACACTGGAACAGGTTGCCCGGGGAAGTTGTGGATGCCCCCTCCGTGGAAGTGTTCACAGCAAGGTTGGATGGGGCCTTCGGCAGCCTAATCTAGTGGGAGGTGTCCCTGCCCATGGCAGGGGGGTTGGAACCAGGTGATCCTTAAGGTCCGTTCCAACCCAATCCATTCTATGATTTGTTTGGTAAGAGTGAGCTGTCTACAGCCTGAATCTCTGCCTTGATCTCTGCTTCATCCCTGAGAAAATCAGAAGTCTAAAGCTAAATAGAAAACAGTTGGTTTCCTATCTAAATTGAAAAATAAAGGTTAAAACTTTCTACAAGAGTGAAAAGATTTCTCTTTTTCCATTGGCTGTTCATGTCAAAGAATTTCCTTGACAAAATTAGACATTTTCTAGGATGAGTTGGTTGGGTTAAAGTGACCACTACACCAATATCAATGAAATGTGTTTTACTGTAGGATTTCCAACCAGCTTTGCCACATCAATATCCTATCTATATAAAAGGATTTTTTTTTCCACTAAAAGCATTATTATTTATTGAGCAACAAACCTTACTTTTAATTTACATATCTTAAAGTATTGATAGACACATTGGACTCAAAGATAACTTGTCACTAGCACACCCATTTAACCTATTGTACCATGGTTTATAGTCATAAATAATGATGATTTAATAAAACTATCATACTTGCCTGTAATACTGCATCTGATAACATAAGTCAAGGTAGTATGATATGATGACATAGTAAAATAGTTTGGGAAAGGAAAAAGTCATTACAGATATCAGTCTTCAAGGGTAGATGATATGAATTTTTCTTTCTTTTTTTTTTTTCAGTTCTTCTGGTAAAATCTTCAAAACAAAACACCAGGGCATAAAAATGCCATTAACATGAATAAAAATAGCATGGGTAACACCTTAGTGACAAGTGACTTCACAGTGTCAAAATCACACAATTTTATTGACCTAGATGAATTTCTTCCTTTCAGAATCACAAGCTTACCCAATTTCCTGCAGGAATGTCTGTACAGTTTTAGTTTAGTTTACTCATTAATGTTTCAAGTCTTTCTACCACAAAGGAACAGTCACATGAAAGTGAAAATGTACCTTTTTTTCACAGCAGGGAGCCTTCGTAATGAAAACTTGGCATGCACACCTGAGGAGAACAGTAAAGCTTATAGAATTTACATATGAGGATTGTAAGGCTTTTTTGCAACTGCAAAATAAATGAAAATAAAAAGACAACATGTGACATTTTGGCACCAAGGTTATCAGCAAGATACAAATTTTACTTCTGTGTTAAAGATGCAGACAAGACATGTAAATTTGTAATATTAAGTGTTCTGGGCATCTGTACAAATTTTTCTCTACATTCATGACAAATAATATTATTATTGAGTTTTACTATTATATTTCTCTGGAATGCTGCACAGAAAGGACTCAGTTCATCTTCAGAATCTTGGGGGAAAAGCTCTCATTCATTTCAGTGGGAGGTAGTTGAAGACCCAAAAGATGTGAGAAAAGGATTTGAAAACCTAGGATGTTTTGTGTTTAAAGGCACCTAGTTACAAGATCGCATGTTTTCCCTGTTCTGCCTGCTTCTGAGATTTGAGATTTCATTTCAATACCTAGTGGCATTGGGAGAATTCTTTATTTCTCATGATCTACACTTTAAAACAATAAAAACTGAAATTAATTTATTTCAGCTATTTGCTTATAAAGAAATGTAACATTGTACTTAGGCAACTAAGGCACCTAAGAGTACCCATATATTAAATAAAAATCTAAGGTGATGCTCTCTTAAATGTATATACAAATTTAGATGGAAAATAAACCTCTGTCACCGTGTACCATGTTTTGTCATTTCTATCTTATTTTCCTGCTCTGCACTTCCACACACCATGACATCTATAACAACCCATGTTATTCTTATTACCAGCAGGTTAAGTTTTCTTTACAAGTCATCTGTAAGTAATTCACCTGTGGGTATTATTTAGTTGCTATATTAAAAGAGAGGAAAATACCTCAAACTCAATGTAACAACAACAAAAAAATTCTAACAGCAAAAAACCCCACCCTGAATTCCAAGTATCACCCGATTTAATGCTCACAGGGATATCAACTCACTTAGTCTTCCTCAGCTTCCCTATTTTTATGCTGGGAATAAAGTCATGCTTTCTCTTATAAAATAACCTAGTTATTGTTTGAAGTTGTTGATTATTTTTCTATAGATAGATAAAAGCTGTTGGCAAAAAATCCAAATCACCCAGATTTAAAGGTATATTGCCAGCATAAACCCTTTTTTTTCATGTCTTAAAAATCATGAATCATTTCTGCTAACGAGCCATGGGGACATCTTTTTGTATGAGTAATTCATTCACAGGTTTCTGCTGAACTTTTCTGCTGTTTCTGCTGGAACAAGCGATGCCTGACTAGCTCTCAGAAACTGGCGTATTTCCTATGTTCATTTTAAGAGTTTTCATCTTTCTAATACTACATCTCTAATTACAATTTATGCGTGTCTTTTGAGCTCTCCTTATCCCCCCAAATGGTATGCTACTATCAGTCTCAGAAAGAAAGGCATTCATTGAAATAGAAAAGAAAGCAGAATTTGTCTTTATGGAGTATAGAGTATATATAAGTATTTATATGTAAAATTGGCTAAAGATAGCCAAAATAAGACAGAATATGGTACCTAATGAACAAATTACAAACTTTTAATTTGTTTTCTTACAAACAACCTACATTTTATTCCATTAATTGCTATTATAAATTATAGTATATTCAATGCTTCTAGAGCCAAGTAATGATTTTTTGACAAAATAGTGTCTTCTGCCCACAAAAGTCAATCATTTCACACTGTAACTGAAACATTATTCACAAGAGGACATGAAACCTTTTAACAATTGAAGTGGCAATGTCTCCTTTGCCTCTGTTTGGAAAAAGTAAACTTAAATTTGTACTCAGTACAGTATACAGAACTGCAGCAAGGTCTAAAGTAAAATTATAAAAAGAAAGGAATAATTCAACCCAGAAACTGCTTAAAGGGCATCTCTTAGTATCTGGTCGGAAGTGAAAGGAATAAATCTCCACCCAAAAGTAGATCTTACACAGACAACAATTTTCAGGAAGGAAGAAGCACAGTCAAGGGAAGAACTTTGCACAAGTGATTGTCTTTAAAGGAAAAGGCTTATACACACTGATAATGAATCCTGTCCTTGACCATATGTGTCCTACAAGGAGGTGAGTTCCCTCTGTCTCCATCCTGGAATAACCAACAGCAGCACTGTTGCCACAAGCAGGTTCGTGGGTCTTTATTCCTGCAGAATATGACTGAAGCAGCATTGTGTCCTCAAGACCAAGGGGCACTTGGCTCTCCTTAAACACCCTAGTCTTTATGGGAATGACAAAGGTTCCCTACTGCTGTAATCTGAAGAACGGGGAGAGAGAGCTGCCCGATGGTGGAGGAGACCGGTTCACCCCACAGCATTCTGTGGGAGGGTGCTGGTCCCTGTACCAAGAAGTTGCCCACCAAAATGCTGTTTCTGGTTCTGCACATCCAGTGTGTGTCAGGCTGTGAGGAGGAGGAGGCATGCACCTAGGATATGTGCATCAAAATGGGGTGTACTGGCGCACACTTCTGTGTTGAAACTCCCAGGGAGTCCGGTGAATATTATGCCAGAGGCTGAAAACCAGGTCACTTTCTGTAAGGTATCTATGCGCATGAAAGCCATTTAATGTACTGTTAACACTCCAGCAGGGACTGCTTGAGATTAAAGCTGTGGTATCTGCTGACTGGAAAGGCCTTGAGGTATGGCTCCAGAGAATCCTCTAAAAGACAGATCCTCAGAGTCATTTAGACAACCTTTGAAATCAGGGAGATCTGAACATTTCAGTAATTGGGGGAATCTTGGCTTTCAGTAAGAATCATATTTTGAATTCATATTACTTCCTCTCCATCCTGGCAGGATTTTGTCTTCTTGTGGAGGAAGTAATAGGATCATAGGATTGGTGGTCAGTTTCTCATTCATGTTTTTTTCTGTAAGAGATAACCTGTTTTCAGATGTCCTTTGGAAAAGGAAAAAGAAAAAAGAAGAAAAAGAAAAGCACATAATTCCACATATCTATTCTATCTTCCACAGTAGAAAACTAAAGGTAAATTACAGTATTGCCAGTCCAATACCCTGTAAGAAAATGAAGTTATATCTGCATATGCAAGAACCTATATTCTCCATATTACATCACGGATGGCCTTAAATTTGTCTGGCTCAAGGTTGTCCTTTGATTGGTATTCAAGTGGAGTGGTAAGTGTGTGCTCTCTAATCCCTGCAACACATGGTAATTTTTTCATTCTCTCTCTGTCTCCACCTGTTCCATGGTCCAGTGGAGGGCTGCAAATCCTATCAGGGGAGTGCAGCACTGCTAAGCCTGCTTCCCTGGCTCCAGTCCATCACATGTGCACTCAGGCTGCAGAGCACTGAGCCAGCTGCAGCCCAACGATCATGTTATCAGATGACGGATGGCTTCATATCAGGTGTTTAAACTGACGAGCTGCCCCATCTGGTAAATGATTCGGGAAGTCTGGCCTTGGTTGATGAATGGGGAAAGTGACAATGCCAATCAGTGTGACCCCTGCAGCTTCCCTGCTGCCGGCCCAACAGCCACAATCAAGTATATCCCACTGGTTTACTTTTTCAATCCCATTGTCACTCTACTGAGACCTACTGTCACTAAATTGCCACTAAATTATATCATTAATCCAAATATTTTCCTTGCAAGAACCTTCACAAAATGCATACCACACCTTCAGCAGAGCTGGAAACCAGTTTAAGCTGACAGAAGATGATGCAGTTATAGATGCTGGAGAGATCTGTTACAGATTATTCTGGCGAGCAGGCCAGTGACACAATTATTGAGGTACTTTTTCTTGCTCCCTTGAAATTAAAAAATCATGGAGCTGAGCATCAAACATCAGGAGGAGATCTGATGGACCAGATTCTGGCCTGGCACTGATTCAGAAAATCACGTACACTGAAAGCATGTGATGAATTACCTCTAACTTCAGCAAAACCAGATTAATTGCCATCAGCTTGAGATCCAGTCCTTAGTATTTTATTAAAATATATATTACAGAATATATGATTGAAAACTAACACTGTTTAAAATTACTACCAAAGTACAATTTCATAATGCAGTATTTAATGTCTATTAAAAAATACAACCTGTCTTTGTTTAAAATATTACTACTTTATTACTTAAGTCTATGAAACACAAATTACATAAACATAGGAGCATGTCTTTTAATGCATTGTTAAATTTTCTGCCGTGTACTGTATGCGTTTGGCTTAGTTGCACAGTGTATCGCAAACTGGCTACTTATCGTAATAGAGATCAAATAATGGAGACAGGGCAGAATACATAGAAACTACAGAAACAATTTTCAGTAGAATATTTATTTTAATCAGCAATTCAAAATGACTTAACTGGAGTTGTGAACAATCCAAGTGCCATTTTGTTTTTGTTCTCTACTCAAAAACATATTTTTCTCCTCGACCCCTTGATATGTGTGGGGTTTTGTCCATCCCTATTACAAAACTGATTTCTTAAAGAACAAGCAGCAGTGAATAAACTAAACAAAAGAGAGTACCTAATGAAAATGACAGCACAGCAGGTACACTTGTGATTTAGTGTCGTTTCTCTTTGAATGCTGCAAAATTGTCAGGCATTTCAGGTATAAAAAGTAAAACCTTCTATTCCATACAGGATAACTGCTGCAAATTGGCAACATGTAGATATTTTAATAACAAGGCAAACATCAGCAGCTACCTGAGGTATTTATCAGCCTGCACATCTTTACATTTACTGTGGATCATTCGTGATTGTTCCTTTGTGTGCTGTAGTACTTATTTGTGAATTTGTATGCTCCTGGATGTATATGGGGATTGTACAATGTGATTTACGTTTTGCTAAGTTGTACAAAGCAGTTTTATCACTGAATCAGGGGCTAGCATTTCAGTTTTATTGGTTACCTTTGCATAGGTCTGCCTTAAGTGAAATTCTATCATAGTTGATGACATAAACAACATATTTGGGATTTATTCATTTATTAACCACAAAACTGTGGAGACAGACAAAGATAACTCTCACATGTCACAGAACAGTGACATGCATTGTTCATAATGGCATACAAGCATATTTGGGGATTTGTCATATTTACCTTATACACATAACGTGTCAGAATCTTGTGAGAAGACAGACTTTGCATTAAAAAGATCAACAGCATTTAAAATGTCTACTAGTGAGACGTGTGGCAAGGTTCAGTTGTTGTGCAGCCGCCAGGTGTAGTTCTTCTCGCACCTCTCCTAAGACCAAAGGGCAAGTTTTGGTACTCCGATAACCTTTCTTCTTGTACTGTTTCTCTCCCTTTCTTCCTGATAGCAACATTGCAGTGTACAATGGCAAGCCTAACACTTGTCCTTCCCTCGAAAGAACTGAAGGTACAGAGTGGGAACTTGCATAAACTAACAATGGGAACACCAATGTTAACTGGTAAATCCCAAATATATTTTCAGAAGGAAGTCCAAAGCCAAGTGAGAAGGGAAAGAGAGAGAATGTTATTTTGCCTCATTCTCCTCTCACCCTCCCTTCCTTTAATGTCTTCATCAGACTGAAAAGATATTAAGAGCCATAAGGTCTGGTCTAGAATTGCTGAGTCCAGAAGACAAGCAGTGATTTCAATCTGAGTTTTGTGGACACAAGAAACATAGAAGCCTCTGCAAAAGTAGTTCCTTGTAAACAAAGACTATATAAAAGTCAAGATTAATATATAGTTGTTTTAAAACTGATTTGTATGCACAACACAAAAGTATAAATGACTTCACGGAGATTTATTGATTCATGTCAAGGCATCATTACTTTTCAAAGTGTGAAAAATGATCATATATTTATGACCTGCCGACTGAAGCTGTTTTGTGAATTAGCAAAAGCTCTGGAGAGGAGCAGCCTAATTGCATTATCATAGAATCAGAGATGGTTGTCAATTTTCCCCCATTTAGCTTTTCTCCTTTAGTTTGTTAAAATGAAAGTGCCATACGTTGGTTGAATTCACTAATACCCTGATGAATGAGGTATTTTCCCAATAGGATCACTACGAGTATAAACAGTGAATTAGAGATGATAGGTCATCAATCATATCTCCTTCAAACAGATCTTTGCCCTGAGATTATTTGTTATATATTAAGAGCACTTACAAAGTTATCATAGGAAACACTCTGATGAAAAGACACTAAGTTGACCTTAATTCCTTCTTAGTGGGTTTGTAAGGGAGTTTTTCTGGTCAGATAGATATCCCTGTGTGATGGCATATTCATATCTAGTTTTTATGTTCTTCATGAGTAGTCTTTGTTTCTTTATCTTTTAAAATATGTGTAATTTTCCTTTATCTATTTGCTGTGGCTGAAATTCAACATCTGCTCTGAATTTTAACTCATTTTTATAGGTTTGAGGGTGTTTCTGGATTTCAAGAACCATGCTGGTTACCACTTTTATAGGAAAATGCCATTTATGCTCCTCTTCGGAAAGGTATTTAATCATCATTGGAGTAGCATCTCTGCACACACTGCACTGTAAGCAAGTGTTTCATCTCCACTGATGAGCACCAGCCCCTGGTGAAGTTAAGCATATGTTTAAGCAGTGTCCTGGCTAGAGGCACTTTCCTGGATGTTATCCTTTATTTAAACCAAAAAAGGTCAAAGGCAATCTATAATTCAGAGTACCTTTCACCTCCTGCAATGTGACTATGGCTGGCTCCAGCTGTGCTGCTGAGTCAGTGGGGGAGGCAGAGCAGGAATTCATCCATAATTGCATCCTGTGACCAGGGCTGCATCACGTGAGATCCCATAACAAGCTGTGCTAATAATGTGCTAACAGATGCAGGAGGGCTTCTGCTCCTGCTCCTAGCAAATCTATGACTTACCATGCTTATTAAGCTGGAGGTAAATTTGCCCTTCAAAGATGCACGTCCAACACCCACTGAAATCAGCAGGAGGATGGTGCAGCAGAGCTAGTGTCAGCGTTGACTGAGACCATTCATCTCCCTGGCTGCTTATGAAGCTCCTCTATTGCGTCCCCTCAGTTTCCGGCAGGAAGGTGTTATTTTGGGCAGAGAGAGGTTGGCTGTGGTGCTTGGGGCAAGAACTGAGGAGCAGAGACTGTCAGGTCTTCCTTCTCCATGCATCAGGTGCTCCCTCTCTCCAAAGTTCTGCCTTTCAGGAGGTCCTGGGCCCGAAGCTGCACTTCACGTTCAGCAGTCCTCAATGGACTAGTTTTTCTAAGAATTTGTTTGAGTCATCACTGAAATGAAATGTTTCAGGCACAGCGGCATGCAGAGAGAGGACAGCAGGTAGATTGGAGCAATTATAAAGATACGAGTGCTGGGTTTGTAGGATACTCACATCCAAAGATTAGTAGCTTTGTGCAATCACTGTCTTTACTGACGGGTAATGCAGCCACCACCTTCAACAGGAAGCTGTCTGCACTCTGGAAACTGGGCTAGAAGTGGAAGATCCTTCATTTACCTCCATGATGAGCAGTTACTCATATTGATAGTAAAATATAAAGCTCTGCCACTTATTTTAGAGCTGGAGTTATATTTTAAATTATTTTTTCCTATCACAGCCTTTCAAATATGGCTGTAGTCAGCGCTCTTATGCTCATGCAGTCCCGTCTTGAACGCTATGGGCTAATTATATTGCCTTATTTAATTCCCTGTGCCCAGACTCAGACTGGAATATTTTCAGATCTCAGTTACGAGACACTCACTTTTACATGTTAGTCACAGTTAAATGCATTCACGAAAGTCTTTGTACTTGAATGTGAGGAACACAGCTTCCACAGCTCTTTCTAATTGCAACATAGTGGGCATCTTTCTGAGAAATCCCAAAGATGCTTTGAAGACCATCAAATTACAGACATGAATTTGGCATCCTATAAATATCTATATAACAAAGACTTTGTTCACAAAAGTGTTAAGGAAACCCACAGGAGTGCTCACACAGTGCGCACACATTCTGACTCACCTAGAGGTTTATGAATAAATTTCCCCATAGGCAACCAGCTAACACCTCCAACACATCAACCTATGATTACCAAAGGTGTTGAGGAGAGAAGAAAACTGATTCCTGGGCTGAAGCAAAAATCTCACAGAATGCAAAACGCTTGTGAGACTTCAAAGGGAGCTTGTCTAAGGAAGGGTGGCCTCTTGCATAAGACAAGTAATTTCCCATCGACAGATTTTATCAGGGAGCATGGTTCTGTGACCGTGGGGTTTTGGGGGAAGCACATTTATCAGAAACTTTGCTGCATTTGTATTCCCACCGCGGGCAGCACATGCGTTGCAGGGCTAGGACTGGGAAGCGGATTCAGCTGCTCCAATTCACCGAACTGATTATTTTCAGTATTTGGTAGACTAAGGGATGGGTCAAGTATGTGTGATAAGGTCAAGAAGATTAAGGTAAATGTGCAAACAAGGTGGGGGAGGAGATTGCATAGTAGAGGCTGCCTCTTCTCTCGTTTTACCTTGTGTTGGCTTTTACTTTAACAACCCTTAAAATTAACGGTGAAACTTTAAAGACAGAAAAGAGCTCTAAGGAAGGTAAGAATGGTACCTCTTTTGCGAGATTAGTGTTTCCTTTGAGAAAAAGCGGGGAGGCTTAGGAGAACGGGGAACGTGTTATTGTAATAGAAACATAAACTGAAATGGGCTATTTCTAATTTAACAATGGGTGGCCCTGTTTTTATCAGTTTATGGTACCGTGTGTTTTTGTCTTCGTGAATACTTTTCTTTTGTCATTCAGCTATATAATCACCACCTTTTGTAAGATAATCACAGGTAATTAACTTTGTAACTGTTCTTGTCCTGTTAGACTAGTAATTGCCTGTCTCTGAATCACATATCTAGGAGGTTTCTCAGATAAAGGAAGATATGATCTATCCGTAATTTCAAGTCTTTTGACAACTGATTGAGGGCCAATTGTTTTACATATGGTGATATATTTATGGCAATTCTCACTTTGACAGTGGCTCTGAAAGGCTAGACAGAGATTAAAACACACATCCAAAAAAAGCATCGCCAGTAACAGTGAGCTCTATGCGATCTAACCAGGCAGAGCATTGAAATTCTACTAGTTTTATGGTTTTTTATAATTACTGCATTTTGGACCAAATGCAACAATTTAGGTCTGAAGAAAGAAAATAACAATAGCTTTATCAGTTCGGAACATTTCAGAACAAGTCAATCCTACCCAGTAGTCGGTTCCTGGAAGTAAGCTCAGCACAAACAGTTGTTTGAAGATGGAAAAAAAAGCCCTTTGGAAATGTCGTGATAACTTCTCTGGACCTGTTCCAGGCCTCCAAAGATTTGTATCTCAAGAGCAGTTTGAGATGGGGGTATAATACAGTAATTGAATAGCCTTATGTGGTTTTCTACCATGCATTTGTCCACTTTTTAATCATTTTTCAATGCACTAGACACGGTTGCATGTGAAGTTTCTGCATTCATACTATGATCTGGAGTTCTACAACTTAGGCAAAATTTGCCACCTTTGTTTGTCTGCTTTGAACCTGCTGTTCACAATACACCCCACATAATTTTGGAGATGTGCATCAAAGTTGTCCTCAGTAACGTTTGGTCTTTTGTTTTTTTTTCCAACCAAGAGTCCTAGTTCACTCGCCTGTTCCTCATATAGAAGGAAAGGGAAATTATCTTTGCACCTGTCATCTTTGACAGGGCTGCAGACTAACAGATATTGTATATTTAGTGCCCAGACAACTTACAATTGCTAAGTATTATCCAAAATTATGTGACTCAACACACTTTTATCTGCTATGTTGCCATTGCATTAATAATTATTGGAGAGGGAAGCCAGGAAATGTAAATACAAATGTTTAATCTTCAACATTGTTGTTGCTTGGTTAGTTGGTTGGCATATTTTTTATATGCATTTTGTAATCTCAACTGCTTAGCATCTGAGTCTTAATTCTTCTTGTGCTGATGCTAGATTTCGATCACTGTAGTGGAAATGGGCTTATGTAAAATATTATCTGGAGAAAGGAAAATTTGGGACGTTTGTTATCGCTTTACTTACTAGAGCAACTCCTAGACGGAAGACGTCATTGTAGCCCAGACTGGCTGCTCCAGGCCTAGCAGCTTCAGAGTATCTTCCCTGGAGGAAATGAGAGAAGCCTTTTGCAAATCCTCTTCAAGAAGTTCTCTAGGAAAAGATCTCTGGAGGGGAGAAACTGGAAGGCAGCAGCCCAGCTCTCCAAACCTGCAGCCCTTCATCAGATGGAAGGCAAGACCTTGAGCTTTCTGCCCTGGCACACTCCCTCCTCAGCAAGTTTTGGAGGAGTTTCAGGTTTTGTTTTTGCAAGTGCACATAGAAACGTTCTGCAGAAACACGAGCTCAAATACACTGTGTCATGTGGTTGATTCATTGCTTCTGCTCTCTGAGAAGGGAGTATTTCAGAGCAATGCCAGGAATCATGGAAAATATAATAAAACAACAGGCTATTTACAGATGTTTGTAAATTGCTGCAGTTATCAAGACATAAAGCTTTTTGTTCATTTGTAGCTAAATACAAACAAGCTTTCAATTAATTTTTAACAACATGGCAGAAGAAAACATGTTTGAGCATTTTATATTCAACTAACTTTGGTTTAGCATACACTAATAAAGGTTTCTCTATTATATCTCATCTCTATTCAAACTTTTTATTACTACAGAAAGAAGTCATTTTAGTCAGAGCTCAGAATGTTGAAGATAAGAATCCCAAGAATGTCTCTTTATCATGTTAGAAACTGTAATTTTGCTTGAGTTTAATTTTACTTGTGTTTAATGGAATATTGAAAGAAATTTCTCAAGTATATGTTAAGTCTCCACCACATGGAAAGTGGTCTATGTATATTAAGAGAAATAAAGTAGTCTAGCTCAACTGCAAGTGATTGAACTATATGCAGCAATAATTTAGTGAAATTTTGTGGCCTGTATAATGCAAGAAGCTAGATTAGATTATCATGATGGCCCTTTCTGGCCTTAAAATAAATGGAATCTATCATATAAAATTGGATTCATTCAGGTTAGTCATCATTGGCTGAATTTTGCCACCCTTGTGCACATTGAGACTCATTCATTTCAGGGGAATTATTCATTATTCTGTGTACAGAGAAAGAATCAGACCTGTGTTAATGAATGTCATAGTGCAACAAGGGTTTGAATGATGAATGAACATACCATTTGAAACAACCTGATGGCTTATAAATAGTATGTTAAAAAAACGAACTACTAAGGTGAAAAATCTTTATTCCTCCCTTTGGACGGTATCCATAAAGCTCAAAATACCGTTGCAAGGAGAACAGGGGTCAATGCATGGAAGGCAGGAATGGAAAACCTCTGCCCTGTCTCTGGCGTGGATCAGTGCCCACAGCATTTTTCTCCATACTCCCTATGGACAGCACAGTGGCAACCAGTGGCAGATTTGAAATCACACCGACATCACTTGTACATTCCCAAATCCCAGTGCTATTCAGTCTTAGATTACATGTCCCAAGACAGAATTCAACACCTGGCTGAAAAGTTGCACCTGGCTCCAGTGCTAGACTCCCATACAAAGAGGAGCAGAGGGAACACACCTTGGACTTCTTCCAGCATTGCCTTTCAGAGCACTCGTGTGTGCAAACAGAAACAGGTCAGAAACTGAAGAAAGCATCATTGCCACAACAGCCACCGCCAGGCAAGGGGATCCTGTCTGCATATGTCAGTGAGGCTGTTCCTTCATCACTGCTGATGTTGGAGGTGATTCTAGTGGATGAAGGCTTTTGTGTCCATACTTGTCTTGTTTCCTCATCCCACAGTGAGCTGCCTTGGCAGTTGTGTTAGCACAGTATTTTGTGAAGCCATGTTAGGAACCAGGCCTGGAAACTGGCAACAGAAAATTATTTCTCTTGAAAAAAACCCCACATTTGGGGTGGTGGCATTTTTTTAACCCAGAGCAATACCCTCATCTCCACTGACTGCCACGAAAAGAGAGAAGGAGAGCACTCCACAGCTGGAGACAGAGCAAACATCTGGAAAGGGAGGGGGAGATGGTACCTCGCAAGCTACCATTACCCCTGGTGGAAGCATCCCTGGTCCTGTGATTCTGCCACACTTCAGGATAAACAACAGGTCTGTATAGCAGAACATTGTTACAGGATGATGATTTCCCATTTCAAAAGTAAGTCCCAAATTTATTTTAAGTACCACAGCTTTGCCCTGGTGTTCATGTAGCAGCAGCAGTTAATTTTCCTGTGACACTGTTCTATTCTACTGACATTATCTCTTAAGTATAAGACTATTCTATTAAGGTGGATGAATTGAATTTCATTTCCTCTCACTTCAAATAATAGTGTTCTATTCACATTGCTTTCAGTACATCATGGCAGAGTATGGACTTTTGTTAGAGGCTGGCACCCACTAATGCTGTTACAGTAAGGGAAGAGATTCCCATTATAAATCCTCTTTTATGGTGTTTTAAATCAGCTATAAAAGTTCCCTTGAAGATGAAACTTGGCACCGGAAAAAAAAAAAAAGATTTTTTTAAGTTAAGAATGATTTGGCTTGGTTGTTTTAAATGTCTTTCAGTTGTATAAATGGAAAAAACTTTATCAGTTCAAGACGTGTTTAAAATTTCTATAAATCAGCATCACTTCAGTTCAAGGATATAGTTTGACATTAGTTCATGATGTATTCTAATTGCTTTTTGTATTATGAAAAATAACAAGTTCTTAAACTTTGGAGAGCGTGTCTTCTACATGTCAAGTAACTACTTTTCATAAGGAGTTTTACTGCATATATTCTAAATATGTTTTTATCCCAAAGAGATATTAAGAATAACATATTCATAAATCTGCCTTAAACATGAAAGCATGAATTAACTTTTAACACTTATGAAACAGCTGTTACGGTCAATTTTTTTTTTGTGTGTGTTATAACAACTCCCTGTTTAAAATCTATGATATATCCTGATTCAGAAAAACACTTAACCAGGGGTCACGAAGCAGGACAAGGAGAAAACAAGACAACATGGAAAAGCAGTCTGTTCTCCCAGACAAAGCGGCTGGAACGGACAACCACACACTCTCGAGAACATGGCAGCTGTGGGCTCTCTCTTCTCTGACTCTGCTGCCATCTGCATATCCCCTTCACGTTTTTATCTCTGAAACATATTCATTCTTGGACATACCATTCACTGCATCACCCCTGAAAAAATCCCTTTGTGATGAGGCTGTATCACATAATAACAAAATAATTCTGGACATAGTAAATTCTCCACAGTTATAATACTATCAAAAGATGTACCATTTTACCAGCAGCCACAATATGGAGAACATGTGCGTATTTTTAACTTCAGCAGCAAAACACTTCTGGGTTTTTTTGTGTTTTATAAATTTCGAAACGATTGTATCTATTTGATACTTTTTGATTGCTAAGAAAATTAGAAATGTGTGTATTCATTATTTATTACATATTAATCAGTCAATAAAAATGCCCATCTACTGTGCTCTTATTAATGAACCTGTTTATTAACCCCACAGCTTTCACTGCACCTTAGCAAACACTACATTAAAGTCCAAACATGTGCTCTTCGAATGCTCACATATGTTACATCGCTCTAAAATCCGCATAAGGCGCATTAATAGATGCATGCAGCACAGCAGTTATACATTATTGTCATGTGCTCCGATCTTGACAAAAACATTAAAACAAGTTCTGCTCACAGATGTCACCAGCTTCCACTGTGAAGCCAGGTTTCTGAGTAGTAACTGGCTTAAGCAGGTATCTATTCTCAGGCTAGCAAATTCAAGGTTAAAAGTCAGCCTTTTCCCACCAGTCCCTTAAATGCACGTTACATTGTTCTACAGATATTCAGGGTAAGCAAACTAGTTTTGTTGTCCCATTGAGGTTACCATGAAAATCTTTCCAGCCACATCTTCCAAAAAGGCTGAGTGAATAGCAATGCTGATATAGACCAGTGGAACAAAATTTCCATTTCTTGTTGTATAAAATGTCCAGTAAATTAAAAGCGATGAACTTCAGAGCAGTACCTATTAATACAGTTGGGGTCTCCAAGCTGTCATCAGCCTGGCTTTCAAACAACTTCAAGAAGAAACTTTCCATTTATGGAAAGGAGAGCTTAGATATATAATGCATTATCATTGAACATTTCAGGAAACTGAATAATGAACTACTATATTATTAAAAGCTTTCCGCGTGGTACCCTGTGTTTTGATCCCGCGTCATCTTACTAAATCCCCCACAACAGTGTCACAAGTTGTCCTACCAGCATCGAACTCCTTACCTAGATACTGAGCTATGACAAATATCAAGCTCTCAGATAGCTGTACCAATGCAGATAATCTTCATGTAAGACATCCACTGCTCCAGGAACCTATTAGAAAAGTCCGCTTCAGCACTCAGTGCTTCTGTCACCAGATGTGCAACATCAGTCACAGCAATCCCTTGCTACTGACCAATATGCACAGTATAAAGCCACCTCAAATCAAGTTCTGTGAGGGGAATTTTTGAAATTAGCTTTCACTTTTTTTCAATCATACTTGAGATCTGCAATCACACTTGAGATCTGCAATCACTTTCATGACTCTCTTATATCCTTACAGGAGCCTGATTTTGCTAATCACCAGCAGAATAGCACACTAGTCCATGCAGCTAGACATTACCTGAAGAATGGTAGGAGAGAAGAACAACAGTAATAATTTAATTTAACTCAACTCCAGATGTAGCTATCTGCTGTATGATTCCTACAGTGGAAAATAAGACAAACTACATCACATCAGCTGAAGAATCTATAACTGGACTTCAGAGTATTTTGACTAAAATATCACCAGAAGTCATGTAACAGTGTGGACAATAGTGATACAGCATGTCCACTCAGATCAGTCAGTAGTTGCTGCAGATCATTTCACATTTTTAAGAAATACCAAAAAAACACACAGCACATTTAATTGCAGATGCACCTAAATGCCTTAATGATCAGGAAGAGGGGGACTGCACAAGTGGATAAAAGAGGCATATGTGCTAGTCCTAAGTAAAACATGAAAAAATTATTTCGTCTTTAGGCAAAAATCTTGTCAGCATGGGAAAGTAAATTGGAAGAGCCATTTGAAAATAGGTGCCATGATAGGCTCACACTGCAGACAAGTATGTTCCCATTTTTGTAGAAATATTCTCACCTGAGAACTACTACAAAGATCCTCAGGTGGGTTTTAGGAAAGTCACTCTACTAGATCCCTAGCAGTGTGAGCTGTAGCACTACGAGCTTTTACAGAGGAGAATGAGCATAGTTATGACTGTTGGGCTGATAAAGAGAAGAGAAAAGAACATGAACCACCCATGGTGATACCGCAGCTTGTGTGTTGCAAAAACGAGCAAAATCAAGGTCTTCAGGTGTCATTCATAGCAACACTCATTTCAACTATTGGAGGCATGAGGACTTCTAGTCCCTTTTCCAGGAAGGCAAATGCCATAACAAGTAGAGGCAAATATATATATCAAACAAATACTATAGCTGGCTTCAAGGATGGTTTGGATCATCTTGATTTCAGGGGACATATGTGAGGGTGTGGAAAGGCAACAATTTCTTGATCTAAGAAAATGTGCTAGTGAAAGCAGTGGAGTTAGTATAAGAACACATGCTGCTGGTAAAATAAGACATTCCCGGGCATTGGGGGTCAGATGTGCTGACACTTCTGAGATAACTTGATTGTGAAATTGCTGCATTAATGTTTTAGAAGAAGATGTGTGAAGTGAAAAAAAAAAGATAAAACCCTCTTCACTTTCCTAGCTTGAGCAGTTTAAGAGACACTCAGCTGTGACTAGAATGGAAAGGATGCCAGCTTTCCAGCATGTGTGTGCACATTTCTTTTGCTCATAATTAATAGCCCCTGTGCTTGCTAAGTTTTTGGAAAGCAGCTCACAGCCTACCTAGGTAATGCCTTCTGACAACGTTTTGAAGATCAGTTATGTCATATGGCTGCCTTTTAGAAAAAAAATTGTAATGCATAGCAGTGCCATATGGCATCTCTGAAGAATCAGCCGGATTGGACAGACATTCATTGGATAAAATCCCACAGCACTTGGAAAAGAATGTAGTCCTGTTGCCAAAATGTGGCCTTTGTTAATCTCCTAACTATTATTGTGCAGAAACCAATTCATCTGTATTAATTATAAACAAATTTTAATTACTTCAGTAAAAGCTCATTATACAAATATCTAATGCCAAACAAGCTGCCTTAACCCTTTGTAAGGCTCCAAAGAAAACTTTAGATGTTTGACTGCGGGTGTTCTGAGAAAAGCTGAAATTTCAGCAAGAGTGCAGAGTACAATTGTGTGACATTCATATTTTCCTCTTCTCATATTTCATGCTGTACGTGTTTTATAGCCACTATCAAAATAGCATGTCTATGGGTATAAAAGGCCATTTACATCTCAAATCTGAGACCATATAACAAGTCATTTTCTATTGTTTAAGATTTCAAAGTTAAATATAGTCCATTTGAAATTACAATGATTCACAATGGCATGAATAAAGTAACAATGTGACTTTTTAATAGTTAAACATTGATCACCATCCAGGTCTGCTTGTAGTTTTTCTGACTGGCTTGTATACAATTGATCAATCCATTTGAGGTGTGGGGGCATGGTGTTTGGAGGCAGCTCAGGTGCAGTTGTTGCATCTATCAAGAGACCGTACCGTATCTGTTCCCTCTCATAGGAATACTTGTTTTACAGTAAAGTGAAGCAAAACACTGCAGTTAGTTACACTCACCAAGTCTTTACGCAAACTTTTCATTTGCTTTTCATGCATACATATTTGTCTTCTCCAGCCTGGATTCTTCCATTTGTTGGAGTCACTTTTTGTGCCCTGATACAGTGTTCCTAAATCCAGTGTAGCCTGCCCAAGGGATTGGTCATGATAAAAAGGGCTCCTCTAATTTCACTTTGGCATGCATAGCTGGCAATGCTTGTCCTTGTTACTTGTCTGTCGTCAACAAATGCTCTAGGAGTTTGGAGAGGTTAACTTGTTCAGACTGCTCTGTCATATGACATGTTAATACAATGGGCCTGAGGTCAAGAAGACACAAAGAAGGTCCCCAGAGTTTTGCCATGAGTTTCAGCTTTGAGTGAAATCCAGATCTCGGTGGGAAAAAAATAAATAAATAAATCTTTCTTAGTTTGAGGTCAAAATCATCCAACTTACATTAACTATCCATATTACTTGAATTATTAGAGCATACATAACCATAAAATATCAAACTGTTATGGTCTTCAGTCTCTCCAGACTTGCTGAAAAATTAACCTACTGTAATGAAACCTACTTTGACATAGTGAGGGTTACAAATTCCATTTCAGAGTTATATGCATTTTCTTATTTCACAGGAGTTTTCATATCAGAAAGCAAAATCTTTCTGTCTTCATTTGACTCTTTCTGTAATGTCAGGTTAAGTACACTTTCTCTCTATTAAATTGACAGAAGCATGCTTCGTGGCTTGTACGTAATGACCTTATGACCAATAAATGGTCTTATATGCAATGAACAGTTTTAACATTAGGGACCATAAATTCCAATGGCCAGTGCAAACTGTTGAGCAAAGATATTCTTTGGCACAGAAGTCTATTTTCCTGGAAATCACTGACTGAAGTGTTGTCTAGAAAGCTAATTTATTCTCCTTAGAAGACAGAGGGGATTCACAGAAGGAGAAATATGAAGTGGACAAATTTTGCTAAAAGCTTGCTAATCCACTATACTTCTAGGAAACCGTATCTCATTTTACATCCAAATGTACTGGCATCTTATAATACTAACAATCAAATCACAAATGCTGAAATCCAAGGACATTTCAAGTATATAATTGCCACAGATAACTACTTGCTTTTCTGTTGTGCTTATGGGAAACTTTCAAGTGAATTAAAAAATATCATTAGTACTGAAAATGTCAAATCTGGAAACCTAAAATTAGATATCTATGACATACTGAGATACCTGGTTAATAGCTGGATACTCAGAAATCCTGACTATAGAGTCCTCATTGAAGTATAATTGACACTATATGTCATGTTTATACATACAGCAAGCAATCTGCATGTGTTTTCTAAAGACAGATTTATTCACCTAGCTTTAAACATCCATGCTGATATTACTGAACTAAGTAAAACAGTTTAGGAAGGGGCAGATGAGAAACAAACGAGTATTTCCTAATTCTCTTCCAGACGTTCTGTCTTACTAGATAGCTCATTTTATTTCAAGTAAGTTACAAAAAGAATATCTTTTCATTACATGCAAAATAAAAAGCACAGAACCAGAAATTCTTATTACTGAAAAATCAAATATGCCATAGAAAATGTATGCTGAAAGTCTTACATTACATTTTATGTTTTGCCTGCTTGGTCTTTTTTCCCATTATCTCTTACAATTAGGCCTTAGTAAATTGAGGGTTACAGTCAAAAACAGCAAGGAAGAATCACGAAGCTGGCAGGACTGACTGTGAAAGTAGCCAGAGCATCTGTTTCAAAACAGTGCCATGAAATGAAACTGCAGGGAAGAAAACGTATCAAGGAAAGAGATGCATTATCAAGAAACCTGAGGCAGTCAAGAGGAAAAAGACAGAGAAACCTGAATTAAAAGTGATACAAAATTTGGTGCTACCAAAACAGGTGATGGGTTATGCACTGACTGCCAAGGTTAGACTGACCCAGGCTTTGCTTGGAGAGCATCGGAATCATAGAATTGTAGAATGACCAGATTGGAAAAGACCTCTTGGATCATCGAGTCCAACCATTCCTATCAAACACAAATGTCCCTGAGCACCTTGTCTACCCATCTTTTAAATGCCTCCAGGGACGATGACTCAACCACCTCCCTGGGCAGCCTCTGCCAGTGCCCAATGACCCTTGCTGAGAAAATTTTTTTCCTAATGTCCAATCTGAACCTCCCCTGGAGCAGCTTGAGGGCATTCCCCCTTGTCCTATCATCTATCACTTGGGAGAAGAGGCCAACTCCCTCTTCTCTACAACCTCCTTTCAGGTAGTTGTAGAGAGCAATGAGGTCTCCCCTCAACCTCCTCTTCTCAACGATAAACAACCCCAGTTCCTTCAGCTGCTCCTTGTAAGACTTGTTCTCCAGCCCCTTCACTAGCTTCCTTGCTCTTCTCTGGACTCGCTCCAGAGCCTCAACATCCTTCTTGTGGTGAGGTACCCAGAACTGAACACAGTATTCGAAGTGCAGTCCCATGAGTGCCAAGGACAGAGGCACAGTAACCCCCTTGGACCTGCTGGTCACGCCGTTTCTGATACAAGCCAAGATGCCATTGGCCTTCTTGGCCACCTGGGCACACTGCTGGCTCATGTTCAGCTGGCCGTCAATCAACAACCCCAGGGCCTTCTCCTCCAGGCACCATACCTCAAACAGAGTAGGTATGTGCTGAAGTAGCCAAAGTGGAGGAGTCCCTTATTGGTAAACCACCCTTTCTTCTTGAAACTGCCAGACCCAATCCAGAGCAACAGCTAGGATTTTTTGGGGATGTGTTTCTGCAAAGTTTTTCACGTTTGTCTTTATACTATGTTAATTGTATAATATGCAAATAAACAATAATTAACCAAAAGAAATTCAAGGGAGGCCATCAATACTCCAAGGCCAATTTATATCTGATCAAATGCAGCAGGGGAAGATAATCTGGGAAAGTAGAAAAGGACTTAAATTTTGCATGTCAGGCTTGGACTATCATTCTGTGCTTGTGTAGGTTTGCTGAGAGCAAAATACCCAGGGAAAAGTAAAAGATGTAGTAGGGTGCTATGTTGCCCTGTTTGATGTCTATTAAAGAGCCTTGATACAACTTCAGAAGACTGCTGTTTCCCTTTTTCAGCTAAAAGAGTTAGGGCCTCTGACGGTAAAAAGCTCCAGTATTTGTGTCAGACCACACTCAATATGCTTCTGTACTATCAGCTATGGAGAACTCTGTGATGGACATTTGTGTCTCAGGTAAATAAAAACTTCAAAAGGAAGGTGATAAAAATAGAAGGCATAATATTTCTTTTTCTTGGTTAAAAAAAAATTACAAAACCTACCAATGTAAACCACTGTACTTTTCCTGGCTTTCAATATTAAGCAATTAGCATGACTCTAAAATTTACCACAGCACAAATTAATAATAGGCTTATTTTAAAATTCTTTAAGGCTGACTGATTAATACCCTGGAAAATAAACCATTTCTGCCTAGTGTGTGAGACAGTTTTTGTTTCTGTGATGCTGTGGTTTCTAAGCTTATAAAGAGGTCTGGAGAGTTTTCCCAATTTTGATTATTTTACATAAGTACAGAATCAGACTGAAGCAAAGTTGTGCCTTGACACAGCTGCCAGCAATTCCTTTGGGTTTATGGCTGTGTTGATGCCCTTTCCTTTCCATGATGAACTGGCATACATGTCACAGAGTAGATTTTGATTTACTGGGAGTTACAGAAGGTGTGTAACTTCGCTGAGAATTTCTTTCATTAGGAAGGAAAGCTGGTGGCTTCTGATTATTAAAGTCCATCACTGGAAGAAGAACAGGTTTCCTCCTCTGTGCTTCTCCTCAATGAATTATCATTAGGTGGAGATGAGGTGGGAGGCCAGCTGTGCTACCTGGGTCTGGGAGTATTACACTGGTCCTAGGATGTTCCTGTATCAGTGATTTTCTGTGTCAATGTGTAAGTTGTGGCTCTTGCTCATGCTGTGCCTCCATTTCCTCACCTACTAACTGTACCTTCCTGTTTTTGAAGTGCACTAGTGAAAAGCACTATGTAAGACCAGAGCACTATGACAACCATTAGAGAATCTGAGAAAATATTTGTGGCTTTAAATGCTGTGATCGTACAGTTTATGACATGGTACTATTATAAATACTTTGTACTTATCAGAAAGCCTGTGAACCATTTCCCCTCATATTCCTCCCTACCAAGAACCACAGTTTCCACAAAAACAGAGCTATTCTTGATTCCTTTTTAAAGAAACTATGCTTGCCAGTTCTGCTGAGTGGTTTAAAAAAGCATGCAACTCAAAATAGTGTATCCGACAGTGTGAGTACCCTTTGAAATGATCTGTGGTATTTTTGCTACAGATACCAATCCTATGGTATAGCATGATAACATCCAAATAGTGAAACCAGTTAGCTGAGAAAGACATTCAGTTAGTCTAGAAGAACTACCTAACCTGTGTAGGAAGCTAATACATACAGAAATAAAAGAGGTGACAGAGCTTTTCTTCTCCCTTACTGTAATTTTAAATCTCTTATGTATACACCACAAGTAGAGGAAATGACGGAGGGAAGTCCCTATTTCCACTGCCGTGAAGAACCAGAAGACCCAATCTCCACATCTTCCCTTGTACTTTTATACATATATTTACTGTTACTTTCTCCAAAGCATTTTTTTTTTGTAATTAGATCATATTTCAAAATGTGCAAGTGATACTGTGTTGTGCTCAGCATCGTTTATCTGAAAGACTGTAGGCACTACTGCACAGTGTGTGCTATGGGTAGGGTAAATCTGACCACTGGCAGGTTGTCTTTGGTTGGGAGCTGAGGTCTAGGTCTCAGCAGGGAAACAGTATTGCTGCTGGATGAGCCATGAGCACTGTTTTGGCTTTACCGAGATCAGTAGAGTGAGACCTGACAAAACCAACAGTATCGCCAGAGCAGAGTGCGGATAGTGGTGGTCTTTTTGTGCCCTTGTAAAGATATAGATCCTATAAAAGCACAGGATCTCCTGACCAGCACTGGGGGCAATAGCAGTGAGCTCCAGACCATCTGACTGTGGACAATAGAGGTGAAAACTCTCATTCACACTGAGTAGATTTGCACTGGAGAGTGTTTTGGAAAGGTGTTTCTGTGAGACCTGGGGCAGAGCAGTGTGACCACTCCTAGGTACTCCTGGCTGATAAAGGAGAATGAAGTTCTTGGCAGACAAGTTTGTGCTGAGATTCCTGTGACCTTGACACCAAGAACCAGGTAAGGGCTCTGGCCAAGGTGTTGACATACATTTCTGATAACAACACAATAGCGACTTCAATGACTAGCATGATAAACAAGGAAAGGGATCATTTTTTTTGCTCCAAGTCCTGTATTCTCTGTTACTTTGGTTCTTATGGGAAATATAAGTACCTTGTAGTGTGGGGAAACACTTGCAAATTTAGCAAAGCAGTTTTATTTCCTAATTACTAAGGCCAGAATTATTAGTATGGCTACAGGAAGCCACAAGGTTTGGGTTTTTTTTAAGAAAGATCACTGTGAAACACTGAACACTGTCCCCAGCATTGCAACTGGCCTCTAGATGTTCCACCTTTGAAACAGAATAGGTTTTTTTTCTACTTTTATACTGTTTTCTGATATTATATCAGAAACTAATTATTTAATTAAATGCAAGGCTGTCCAGGTTTCCAGCTGTGAATATAATCAAAAAGCATATGTGAAATTAGTGCTACAAGAAACTTAGTACAAGGAGCAGTGAAGTACACTTTGGCAGAAAGAGTGGTGATGTACATGTCAGCACATCAATTTATTCAATGTGAAGAGAAGCAGAAAATATTTATAAATCATTTGTCTTTCTAAAGGAAGGTGATGCTAAGACATTGCCCTTAACACGTTTGATAAGCACATTCTGATGCAATTTAAGTCTTTAGCTAGACTCAGAATGAATACAGAGAGCCTTGTGGCTTTGATATCAAGAATAGTGAACACATCAGAGAGTGGCTGATATGTAGGACTGTAAAGAACTGACAAATAAGCCTCACAGAAATCTTACAGTTAAAAGCCGAGGTAAAATTAAAAAAAAAAAGTGGGGTAACTGCTGCAGCAATAATAACTTATGAAAAATGAAATATTCTGTGAGAAAGATAGAAGGAAGGGGAAGGAAGGAAGGAAGGAAGGAAGGAAGGAAGGAAGGAAGGAAGGAAGGAAGGAAGGAAGGAAGGAAGGAAGGAAGGAAGGAAGGAAGGAAGGAAGGAAGGAAGGAAGGAAGGAAGGAAGGAAGGAAGGAAGGAAGGAAGGAAGGAAGGAAGGAAACTTGAGGATGCTTTCTCAAGGAAATGGGACAGATGGGTCATGTATACAAACCAGATACCCTAGGGTGACAGTATCTCCACACAGATGAAGGAAGGAGACAGCTCTGATTCCCGGCTCTGCAGAAGGAATACATTCTTGCAGGCACTTCGTTTTTTTCAGCTGTTCTTTACATTTACTGTGGGATAGGAACTGCAGTCACCAGCAAGATGAAATTGAGGACAGGTAAGCAGCTGTAATGTAAAGAATCTACACTGCCAAGCCCAGTTTTGTTCTCCTTGTCCTAGTTTACCAGAGGAAGGTGCCTTGAATTTCTGCCTTGCTTTGGTAATGATCAGGCTGGTCCCAGGAGTTTCATTCTGACTCTTTGGCTTTAAGCAGCAAAAAGGCAGTCTGAAAGGAATTCCTGATGTCTCCATTAAGAACAACAGAAAAGAAATTCTCTTCACCTTTTTTTTCGGTTTGCCTTTTTTTTTTTTTAAGTAAGTCTAAAAGTCTAGGGTTACACTGAAGAACCTCAGGGCAGTGGACAAAAGCTCAGTTGGATGGAGACATGTCACACACTGAATTGACATCTGCTTTGGTTATTAAGGCAAAAATGCTATTCTGGTGATTTTCTCCCCTAATAATGTCACTACAGGTAAATATTTCAAATAGGTTTTGCACAGTGGACAGAGGTTTGTTGAAATCTGCTAAATTCAGTAAAAAATCATTTAACCCAACTTAAGTGATATATGTTTCTCTCATGCCAATTATTGCCTAAAGTTTTATTTTCCACATTTTAAAATACTGGTACTTCACTTGCTTCTTTGGTATCAGCTGTGGAGAAAATATCACACAAGTAGACTTAAGAGGTCTTGGTCTGCCCTGTCAGCAGGAATTTATAATTCACAATCAACCAATAGGCCAATATCCTTGCAAAGATGCAGGCAGAGACTTAGACAAAGTCTACTTTACCATGACAATGCTGAAGTGATGACATCATTTGGAAATACTACTTTGATCATCAGTTTCGCATCACAGACAGCTCAGAATGAATCCAAATGACTTCGTGTAAGCCCTAATGGAGTATATAAATTGCAATGGTAGGTTATTGGGTGTATGAGAAACTTTGCAACATTAGGGTTAACACAAGTTCTAAATGTGATTGAAGCTGCTGGACTACAATGAAAAAGGAAAATACAGGCTATGGCAATCAGCATATGTGACAGACATTAAGTAAAAAAGAGTCAGAAAAAAAAGTAATCAAGACTATATTTGAAATACCACCATATAAAAATGTATCAGAACTACTACAGTTCAGTGTCATGATAAAACTGAAGCAAATTCATACTTAAGCTCTCATTAAAAAGACCGATCTCTTTTATGAACTTCTTAGAAAAGACACTGAAAATAAATGGGTTAAAGAACAGGAGCATGCTTTTTAGAGTGTAAAGATTCTATTGACTATATCCCCAGTTCTGGCATTTTATGATATTTCTATGTCTACAGCTGTTTCAGCAGATGCCAGCAGCTATAGTCTTGGTATGGTGCTACTCCAATTACATGGACATGATTGGAAACCTGTAGCTTATTGTTCCAGATAGCTTTCAGATGCCAAAACCAAGTACAATCCAATTGAGAGGGAATATTGGGCAACCATATGGGCACACAAAAGAATGATATAGTATGGTCTTGGTCCTGATAATGTCTAATGACATCCCCATGATACCTGTGTTATTATTAAGGTATTGTTTAGACTGTAGAGATCATTCACATATTTGAAATGCAGACATATATACCCTTACACAAGTCTGTTCACATTAAGGTCATTTGGAAACCTATGGAAATCACTCTTGTCAGTACAAGTGATCATCAAGGCCACAGTGTAAGGTGATGTCCTTCTGACACACTGGCATCACTGCAGAAACCTGCAGATGGGTTAAACTAGTGATTTTGGCTTATGCACTATTGCCACATGCATTTGCAGTGATCTCACTCTGCCAGCTCAGGCACTTCTCAATGACTGACCGCTACCCCAGCCAGCCACAGCTTCAGTAGGCAGAGGGAACTCTGAAGTCTAAGAACGGTTGCCTATTAATTAACATGTTTCGGTGCCCTATATATTTTTTTTCTAAGAATTGCAGTTTGCCTATTAGAAGTGAAGTTACTAAAAAAGATACATTAGGGACCCTAATGTTTACCCAAATGCAGTGGTGCAGAATATCAGTATAATAGTTCCAAGTTGCTCCAAAACCATGGGGTAAAATCATGACTCTCAAAATATCCAGAAAGAAAGAATTCAGAGACTCTCTCACACACACATTATTACCTGGGAGACTTTGGGAAAGAATAGCAAAAGCAGCATCTGAAGGAGAAAAATACCTAGTTGGTTATTCAGGGTTTTTTCTTCTTCTTTCCTTCCCTTTCCTTTCTAAAAAAACACCTTTTTAAGGTGTATGGCCATCCTGCTTCCCATTTGTTTCACAAGTAAAAAAGTTTATCTATACGCACACACATATACATGTATGTTTGCACACATATATATGAGCCAGATACTCTATAAGATATACAGCGTCTGAGAGGCCTAATTCAATACCTTTTGTGATGTGAAATAACCCCCAACACACACCCAGCCAGATAAAAATCTTCCATCTTAAATGGGTCTGTTTAAAGGACTTCAGATGATCTAGTAATTTTTAAACCTTCTTCCTCAACTATTGGAGTGGATCCCAAAACTTATGGAAACTTGAATTAGGAAAACTTGTTCTGATACAGCTAATTGACAAAGAATATCGGACTCTCTCAGCTTTTTTCATTGGCTGTTATTGAACTCTGAAGCACTGACTGACAGTGATCCCCATACTGAGATAATTTTGTTGAAGAATGCTAAATTTAATAAACAGAAATCTCCAGCTTTGAAATTGGAAATCTGAAAGAATTGATTTCACAGAATTCCCAGAAAAAGGAGAAGCTAACTTCATCTAGAAATCACCGAAGCCTACAGTTCATCAGGAACAGCAGGCAAAAAATGTTAAGAATATAAATAGGAAAAGCAACATTAGATATATTACTTGGGTTTTATTAAATAAAGTTTGAATAATTATTCATTGTGAGCAGAATGATTATACTTCTGTAAATAACAACAAAGGTATACAGTTTCTTACAGACATCCTGTCCGTGTAAAAAAATCCCTGTTACATAAAGTAAAGAAAATTTAAAAGGACAAAGTAGAAGCTCATGCTCATCAAATAGAGAAATACAAATTATTTATGAACTACAATTTAAAAGATGAGCCTTGTATTTATTTTCCCTGCAGATTTTCCACATCAGAGCTGAAGAGTTGGCTCCCAACCCAGGGGAGGTCTCACAGTTATGAGACCAAGAGCCAGCTCCTACTTAGGCAGCTCTGTAAAATGCAGGTATCAATACCCTTCCCCAAACTCACAGATATGAGTGACATTGGGAATGCAGATATCTAAACAAAGCCATCGGTTTCTGACATAGGACCCTCCAGAAAGAACCTTTCAGTTCTTTAAGCTGCTTGCAAAGTGGTAAAGGCTGCTGTAAGTTGAATCTTTTCACAGTACCACCCCCCATAGGTAATGAAAGTGGCTCAGAAGTCACATTTTCTTCAATCCCTTGGGTGATTTAGAGACAGAGTTTATATGTTTACAAGCATATAGGTTTATATGAGTCTATGTAAGTTTATAAGTATAAACACAAGTCAAAATGGGCAAATTAATCCTCTCTATATTTTAACATGTTTATGTCTTGCAGACTGAAGATAGTTTCTACTTTTGAAATTTTTAAAATGCCTTCTAAATTTGACTTACTTGGTTTCTGTTATATAAGACATAAATATCAAATATATTACACTTACTTTTTTTTTGCGCATGGTTAAAAGGCAAGTAATTGTGACGGAGAAAAGGAGTTTGAGCTAAAAATATATTATTGAAAAGAAGTGTATTTTTAGTAATAAGGTCTGTGAGTGTTCTAGTTCGGCTCCTTTCCTAGGAAATCAGTGGCCAAATACGTCAGTTAAGTCAGTGGGACAGAACCAGGTTGTTTCTGCAGACAGGCAATAAATTATTATGGCACTTGGGATGAAACTTTGACACATGCAGCAGCACCTAATTTCCAGAAAAGTTCCAATGAACTGATGGAGAATACACCAGAACTGGTTGCTACTCAGTTCAACTAAAAGTAGCTAAATTTAGCTCTTTTCTTTTTTAACTATATAACGTGTAGGTTTTCTTAGGCAACCTCATGGTAACTTCCCCTTAAAATGTAATTTTTTTGCATTGCACTGTAATGTTAAAAGTGTTTATTTCCTTATTTTTCTATAAATAGCATCTCTCACACTGTGCTTTGCTCTTTCTGTGTATTTCTGTATTATGGTTTATTTACTTCTTATGTCCTCTTAACGTGTATCTTTAAAAGGTTTTTAAAAGAAAGCTTTTGCCAGCAAAAGGGGAAAACATACATCTGTCTTCTGTAAGACATCATTTTTTTTTCTTTACTTCTACTTTTCCTATTTGTCTGAGAGTATCTCAGCATCTTCCTTGTAACAAAGTGCATGAGACATTTTTAAGTTGCTATTGATCTGCAAATAACTGTTCCTGAGCAAACTAGATTTCCATCAGTTTCTTTCTAAAAATAAATTGGTCTTTAAATAGAGTCCAACAAATGAAGTAGTAACAGACTCAGTTATGTAGCTGAGTTTTTTCCACAGCAGTCTGAAACTTTGAAACATAAGTTTTGTTTGCTATGATACCTGTTTATTTTTTTAAATGAAATATCTATGTTTGTTAACGTGTTTTTCAGCTTGAGCTGTACACTACACCGTAGTTAAAACTTTAGTTCTAAAATACTTATGGATGGACTATACCTGAGCAAGGCAAAGCCTAAATGTGATTTTGATTTGCATAGGAACGGTCAAAACATAGAAGTATATACCCAGTTGCAAATACAATGTAAAGGAAAATAGAATACCAGTAGCTAGAATACTAGAATACCAGTAGCTTCTAGACTATTTATGGATCTCTGTGAAGAAGTTTTCCAGTTTATAGACACATCTACGTTTTGAAGGAACTACTGCAATAAAAAATGCCTCTGAGAATAGCTCTTTCCTTTTTTTTTTTCCAGACAGAGGCTTTAGAATCTACCTTTATTTAAGTTGGTTTGATGCAAATATAAACAGTGGTTGGGAGGTGTGTGGAAAATGTGGTGTCAGTTACATCATTCTGAGGTCATGATATTAATAGCTAGGCCAATTTGTTTTTATTTACAGCTGGAGACATGAAGATCTGATATACCAAAAGAGTACTTCACGTCTCTTTACAAAATCTGAATGAGCCAGATTTTTTATAAGCGAGCAGTCAGTATATTATTTAGTTTCAGGTAGCAGGGAATACAGTTATACTCCCAATTTAAGCCTTTGTGTAAGTGGAATAGTGCACTGCCAATTTGTCAGTGAAAAAGATAAAAGAGTTGTGTTGTTAGCCTTCTATGTACAAAATGTCACTCACTGTACTTTTTTAGGAGATGCAGCACTGAGGGACTGTGTATATACAGAAGGAAACCTGGAACAGATCGTGCACCTTGGATTCATTACCTTATATTATAGTAGCTGTGCACCATTACATATATTACAGATGGTTGCTGTCTCTAGTTAACAGTAGGTATATTTAAAAGTGGAATGTGCTGGCCTTCAGAGATGGTCCTAAGAGAGGTCTCCCCATGGCCTTGAAGGCAACGGTTCCCCAGCCTGCAACTCAGCTTTTGGGGGACTTCTAGTGGTGTTTAGGTAAACAGCTTTGTGGTCGCTTATTTTATTACTGTCTGATAATAGACCACCATTGTTTATTGCAGGTGGCTGCCCAGCAGGTGGGAAGTTAAGGAACTGTATGCATGTGTGTTAGGGCAACGGTTTCCCCTTGTTAAGCAAGGTGTCCCGTGTGAGAGTGTGTGTGTGTTGTGTGGCAGTTAATGCAGTGCTTATTGCTTCCAGGAACCTCAACAGCAAAATGTTTCCTGCTCTTTGACATTGATGGAAACCAAATATATTATTTCCATTTTGGTATGTTCATGTTTGTTTGAGAAGTAGCGCCCAACCTGTATTATTTCAGCACAATCTATTCTTCTGGTTTCAGCACAGATATAAATGTCAGCACTAAAAATAAATATTGTCTATTTAAAAATAGATTTCATATTAAATATTCATTTAATAAATATTCAATACACAATTGCATAAATAAACCATAGACAATGGATGAAGACAAGGTAAGTTTTTTGCTTCTGTGAAAGTTTTCAAAATATTTTTCTCCCTCTTTTTGATTGGTTTTGCCTTATTTAACCAGTAGAATCTTTTCTCTTGGAAAGATTTGTTTTTTAATAAGCCATATTTCACTGAAAATGAGTGACAAAACTGGCATTCCTGCAAATGACTGCCAATATATAAATTTTGTTTATGTGATCTTTTCCAAAATAACCCCGCTCCTCTTTTTCTGTCACTGCACATATATGCTGCGAAGTGCTTCAAAATGCTGTAACATTATGGGCTTTTATGAGTCCTGACAACACCAAAAGGCAAACAAGAAGGAAAAAAACTGTCCTTAGCATATAATTGAATTAAGGAATACCCTGAATAAATACACATGAAGCAGGGCTAAAATCTATCATGTTAGACAAGGAGAAGATGTCAAACTGTACATCAGTGGAGCCTGTAAACTCCTGAAAGTAGATAGCCTCTCTTTTTTGTTTCAGTTTGGAAGGAACTTAATATCTTTTTCCTCACTACCAAAAGCAAAGGGTAAGCAATAGCATGAAAAGAAGAAAGAAGCAGGTAATGTGTCAGCTCTTGCAGCATGTACATCACCTAGTGGACATGCTTTGCATACTAAAGGGTGGGGATCTGTCCTGCTACTGCTCCGTTTCTGCTCCCATCATGAAGCATTACTCCTGGCGCATCTTTTCCCCATATGTGAAGCTTCAAAGCGTATCCAGCAACTCTGCAGTCACCTGCCCCAGCCCTCTCGCAGACCCCCTAAACAGAGGGCAGCAGTTCTGCACCACGGGACTTTTAATGTCCTGCTGCTTTTCTGTGCAGCGGTCAAGGCAGGATTCAGTCTGTTCTTCAGCAGAACTGGGAAAGATTTCCCAAAGAAAGTGAATGTAACATTAATGTGAATCAAGCAGCAGTCTTCATCTTGCTGCTGTTCTCTGGACCACACAACCTAAAAGGGTGTGCAAACAGACTGAAATGAAAAAGAAGTGTGGCCCATGCTAACATGTAAAATATAGATGTAAATTAGGAGGCAAATTGGACAAAAGGGAAAAGTTCATAAGTTAAAGTTACCAAAGACCCAGCTTAGCATTCTGACTAGTTTTATATAAACATTTATGGTGCTACTCCATTCAAGTAAGTCTTTTCCAAATGAGAACTGTAGCAACTACACACAGCCCTGGTCCATATCCCAAGGCCGCCCAACACAGTTCCAAAAGAAGCAAATAGCAGGATGCTCGTGTGGTTCACGGATGCTGAAACTGAGCCTTTTGGAAGTGGTAGACATTTTAATACAGAGACATTGCTGAAGAAAAAAACAGGTTTGGACTTAAAGTCTGAAAGAGTTGGAGGAGATTGAACTCTGTATGGGGACATGTGACAATGTACAACACTCCAAGCTGCAAGGCAGTGACAATTAGGAGGGACATACTTGTCTCTATTTTTAAACAGCAATGAGGTGAGTTGATATACAAGTTCTCTTCCAAGAATTTCAGTGCAGATGACTGCCCATAATATAATTATTCACAGTAAAGAGTAAGACATGTTTCAGCTCTGAACATTTGATCGGTCTCTGCACAATCAAAATATAGTCAGATTTGGACAGCCTAGTAGGATATTTCTGACTTCCATGTGCAACTATACTTTTACCAGCCTTTCTCTCACACAATGTCACACAGTGATACACAGTGTAAATCCTTCATATGTCAAATCAGACATGGCATCTACAGTCTGCAGAAAAAATCTGCAGGGTGTAAAGTTACCAAGTGTTTGTGAGGTCTACTGTGAGGCTGCAGTTTTTTTTCTCCCTGAAACATGAATTCATCTTTCAAAGAACATGTTTATTTTTCCTTTTTCACTAAAACATATCTACTTTCTCCAGGAAATATATAGAGAAAAGAAAAAGGTATGGATAAGAGAAGTTTGCAATAAGCCAGCCTTCAATCATCAGCTTTGCAATATAATGAAAACTTGATGGTTACCATCTTTTATTATTTAGGAATCACGTCAATTTATCCTTCCAGCCTGTCAGTCAAAAGTATAGTTGCCATGAAGTAGTCAGTATTTACTGCTCTCTGCTATGCTTTGTTATCTGGGTAGGCTTTGTCCTTACTGGGAACAGTTGGAAACACTGTGCAATACGAGCCAGGGCTGGGGGGTTCACAGGTGATTTCTGTATTTCTCTCACTATGGAAAGAGAAAACAGAAGTCTATAAACTTTAACCAATTTGTAGGTGGATATTAAATTGCTAATAGCTCAGACTAGTTTCCAGAGTTTCTAAATCTAAGCTGATGTTCCTTCCCTGTTTTGGAAGATAATACCTAGATAGTCGATCCATGTTTTAGAGTGAAGGTACCTGCCAAAGAGGAAGCAATGCCCTTTTTTTTTAAAGCTGTAAACTGAGAATTTGGACTCAGTGTTCAGTCTCTGACACTTCAGAAAAACACGCTCTGGGATCACTGGCAAATGACTTATTTATTTTTCAGCTTACATATACAACAGTTAAGATGAAAGCATCATGCCACAAAGATTTGCAGGCTCAACTAAAGTTTCTAGATCTGCCAGAGACAAAGGAAACCTTGTAAAATTTACTGGGTTTAGGTTATTTTAAAATATTTGAAAATACTTTTTTTAAAGGTCCTCCCATAATTTAGGCCTTGTGGCTTCTCATAATTTCTGTAAATTGAAATCAAAGTAGACCAAAACATGTCCCGATTTGTTCAGCTCTGTTGAGCTGAATTTACTTCAAGGTAAATTTGACCTCGCATTACTATATGCCAACCAGTTAATTAAAGCTCTGCATCCCTAAATATCTGGAGAAAAGGTAAATTTATCCAGATAATAAAACATATTTTAAACATAATTTCAAAATCAACCAAATTTACAAAGCCAGCGATGGAAGCAGATAAATTTTGCTATAAATATGCTTATAAATATATATATGAACGCTTCCCCCCCTTCCGGAAACATGTATGCGCTTATAATAAACATGCGTAAAGCTACTTTGCATTCGATAGATCTATTTCTGTGCTTAAAATCAGGCATTTGTAAATTTGCACGATCAGGTCTATGAAGTGTGTATGCGTGCGAGTGTGTGCGCACGTGTATGTACAGGAATAAAGAATGCAGTTTGTTTAGAAGTTCTGTTCTACGCCCACTTTTTTACTTAACATCTGACATTTGAAAAAAAAAAAAAGAAGCTAAATGTCCAGGCAGTTCTGACAGTTTCAATCCATTACCTGAAAAAAACCAACCCACTCTTTTTCACTCAGTATGCAAAGTTGATGCGTTCAGTGTTTCCTTTTTGTGGAGACACCTTCTTTATACAGTGTCAACACGACAGCAGAGGCACCAGTTTGCTGTAGGTTGCGTGACAGACAATAATATTCTCTGCAAAATGTGGAAGAGAATAACTGATGAATCGGGAAATATATGGATGCCTACCGAAATGGTTATGTAACGAAACACGAAGTCAAACGGTGGCACGTTTCTATTAATTGCAGATGATAGTAATTAATTTTTACTGCAGTTATGATTGTGTCACTGCTTTCCGAAGAATCCAGAATCCCCTTCCAGGAAAGTGTGAAATTGCATCTGGGTTCTGCAAGCCACGAAAGACTATAAATTTCTTTAAAAAAAAAAAAAAGAAAGAAAGAAAAAAAAAAACCAAACAGGGAGGCCTTCCTTGATACTGTACTTTAGAAAGAGAGGAAAAAAACAAAGGGAAAAAGAAAATGATAATTGTTTTCTCTAAGGCTATTATCTAATGCAAAAGCAAACAGTCTGACTGGAAATCAGCTAACAGAAGGGGATTAGAGAGTAGATCTGAGAGTGGCTCGATTTCTAGCGCTGCTGTCTCTTCCCACAGTGATGAGACACAGGCAGAGCAGCCAGGAGCTCTCCAGATGGCTAGAGAAAGTGTTTGTCTTGGGTTACTGCAGGGCAGTCTGGACTCTTAAAGCCGGGGAGGCATCATTAGGGAGCAAGTTAGATGTCCACCCAGTAAAAGCGAGCGAGCGAGCGAAAGAAAGAGCAGGCGGGCCGCCCGAGAGGGACCGCGCTCGCCTATTGTTAACATATACTTGACCCCCACTAACCTCCTCCCGACACAGATGTCTCGTACCTCTATCACCTCCCACCGCTCTGAGCCCTCCCCCCCCGCACCTGGGTAGCGGGGCCGGGCCGGCTGCCGGCAGAGCGCTGCCTGCCTGGCGGGGAGCGGCGGCCCCGGGGCGGCGGGGGAGGCTCCGCCGGGGGCAGGGCTGTGCGCGCACCCCGGCGCTGACAGCGCCCGCGCCCTGCGCTCCGCGGCGCGTCTGCCCGCGGCGACGAGAAGGACCCGCGCGCCCGCGATCTCGACCTGGAGACTCCGCTTTATTTTTGGTCCTTTCCCGCGGAACCGGCAGTCTCTCTCGAGCCGATCCTCCTTTAAAAAAAAAAAAAAAAATAAAAAAAAAACAGAGCGAGAGAGGAGGAGGAAGGAAGGGGGGGGGGGAAGAGCAGCTGGAGTTTCTCCTCGGCTCGTTTTGACTTTTGTGGACGTGGATCATCTGGACTGGGAAGGGAAGCCGCGCGGCGCTGCTCTCCCCGCTCCCACCCCCTCGCCCCTCCAGCAGCCGGGGCTGCCGGCTCAAGCCCGAGCAGGACGGGAACTTTTATTTGCAGCTCGCAGCCCGTGGCGAATGGTGGGAATCTCCGGTCCTTTGCAGTGTGAGTACGGGGCGCGGGCAGGGCGGGAGCGGGGACCGAGCCCTTCTCCCTTCCCTTTCTCCTCTCCCGGCTCTGCGAGGCTGTGACTAACCCCGGCGCTCCGGGCAAGGTTAGCGCTGCATGCTGCTCCCGCACCCCGAGGTTTCTCAGGAGCCCAGAAACCAAGCAACACAGGGATTTATTTTTTATTAATTTTTAAATTTTTTTTAAAATAAACCTCCCGAGCACAGATTTTTATTCTCCCACAGCGCTGGCTTTCTCGATTTAAGACTTGCCTTTTCCCCCCCGCCTCCCCTCTCTCCAGACGCAGCCGATGGGAGTCAGAGCGTCTGAAATATTTCTGGTTTGTTTTTTTTTTTGTTGTTTGTTTTGTTCGTTTCTTTACCATCACCGGGTTATGGTAACATCACTTGAGGCTATTTTGCAAGAAATATTTCAGGCGGTGCACAACATCGCCTTTTATCTGCACCGTGATGCTGCAAGTTATCTCGTTTGCTGGAGCGATAGGGCGACGTTAGGGATCGCGTTTCCAAAACTGCGATACAGTGCAACGGTGTCATCTCGTCTACCTGAGCCGAAAGGTTCGGTTCCTTAAATTCGTACCAGACCGTGGGAGATGGGAAGGATGAAACCCGTGCTCCCGGCCATCTAGACGAGCCTTCGACTTTTGGCGAGTTCGAGTCCTTTTGTTAGTGCCAGAGATCGGGCTCAAAGCGGGTTTAGGGTAGGGAAGGACTTGCCACCCTAGCAGGGGCACCCGCGGCTGCGTTACAGGGTGATTTATGGAGAAATACGTGTGGTTACGGACTAAATTTTAGAGAGAAACTGAAAGTAACTAATCGGACGCAGCTCTCGAATCGCCCCTCGCTGCAACCGGGAGCTGAAACGTTGTTTCCCTTCAGTTCGTTGAGAAGTTTCGGGGAGGGAGGGAGGGAGAAGGTCGGAGGCGCCGGGGCAGCCGCCTCGAAGCCGCGCAGCCCTCGGTCTCCAGACCCGCGGCGGAGGCTCTGCCTGTCGCCCCCTCTTCTCTCCGCCTCGCCCCTAAATCCCGGCGCGGGGAGGACCTCCCGGCGGTGCCACCCGGCAGACGCACATCTGCGCCTCTGGAAGAGCCGCTCGAGTTCGGCGGCGCCGGGCGGAGCGGGGCCGGGGGCGCCTGCCGGGTGGCTCGGGGGCGCTCTGGGGGGCTTTGAGGGGCGGGCATGGGGCACCGCGGGCTGTTCGCCCCCCAAAAGCCGCTGCTGGCCGTGGGCACGCAGCGAGTGACACACGTTTGGCTCCCGGCGCAGCCCGGACTGGCTAACGGGATGTCTTCTCGGTTTTGGTATGTACGGGTTCGGCTTGGTCCAGCGAATATTCGTGTGCTTAATGGAACGCTGACCTCTTTAACTTTTAACATCGCTTCCCCTAATTAATCTGTTCGGGCCCCAGACTTAAATGGCTGTCCACAGCTGCTGCAAATTGATTTATCCTCTGATGGTGGTCTGAGTTGCTGACCAAAGCAGGATTTTTTTTTTTTCCTTTCCCCTCCCCATTTTTGGTTTACTAATCTGTTTTGACTTACTTCCTACTTACAGCAATGCTTGCATGCTTTTTGGAGGACTTGGAAAATATTTTCTTTTGACATGTAGCTAGAAACATAACTATTGTATTTGTAAACACAATATGTTAGGGCTAAGGGTGAAGATAATTTATTTAATTACACCCTTGTAGACTTACATTTCCTTTTCCATTTCTGCATCCTGACAGATGCAATGGAAAGTTTAGATAAGCAACTTTGTTAACTGTACTTTGAGGCAAGACATTTTTAGACTTGAATTCTATTGTCCGGGTTTTCAGTTCTGCTCTTCTGTTAACGGTTTAGTGAATCTGGATAGCCGAGAGGATTGAAACTGGTTTCTAATGGTTGTTAAAGCTGATTCTTGACCTTTCCATGGGAAGTCTGAAAACCTCATTCAGTTTATTCTGGGCTGATTTCCTTAGGAAATCCAATATGATAAAGGAATTTCCTCCAGCTCAGCTGAATGTTCAGAAAGTTAGCCTATCTTGTTTATATGTCCTGGTTTTAGCACTAGGTGTTTCTGTGGCTTCCCATCAATAGAAAAAACACTAGGAAAAAGATCTGAATGTGGCTTGTTGGTAACTGTAATCTATAAAAATACAAAGTTGCCAAAGGCCTTGTTAGTTGTGAGATGCAGCACAGACTCACTGTAAAAGGTTTCTAATTAGGAAGTTTCACTTTATTTGGTAATTGATAACTTAGCTAAGGTCCATTTTACCCTATCTGAACTTTCAATATAATTGCTACTTCTTTCAATTCCTGCATCATTTTTCTTTGCTGTCATGGGAAGCTCAACTGTGCATCAGTGCAAGGAAACCCCCAACCCCGCCATACCCCACCCTTAAATTCATTGATGTCTCTGGCAAGATGAAGCCAGGCGTACAGGAGGTGGCAGGACTTCTTCTGGGGCTCTGGGTTTGCAGTAGGGTGAGCAGCTGGGTTCCCCAGCCCCTGAGCGTGCTGTAGGATACAAGAACCATTCTGTTTGTAATGGAATGCAGACAGCAGTGTTAGGTCACTGCTTCCTGGCAACTGCTGCTCAAGTTGTTTTTCTTCAAAGGCTTTGAGCTTTTAAATAGTTTCCAAATCTTTTTAAGTAAAACATGGCCTTCTGCCATTTTTGACCACCTTAACGTTAGCTCGTTTCGTGCCTAAAAAATGGACCAGTGAAACATCACACAGTGTCTGTCATCTGTAGATGCTTAACGCTATGTATGTCTGCGCGCACATGGAGTTTTATGCTGGAAGTATTGTTTATAGAATAAAGGAGAGAAAAATAGCTCCACCTGGAGTGCTGGTCAGTGGCTAGTCAGTTCGGGACATTCTTCCCTGTCAAATCCTGTTTCTCACTTCCCTGAAATGAACTTCAGACGACAGGCGTTGAATGCGAAGCTCACTTCACTGAGGTACTGTGCAGACTGCAACTCCTCATTGCCAGACACTTTGGATGAAGCGGGCGTCTGCAGTGTTTGCATTGGGGGTGATGGGAGAAAGGGCTTGCAATTGTCATTTTCATCTTTCAAATCCACTTGCCACAGTCTATTACTGTTAAATCTTAAGCTAATTGAATAAGGATGTTAGTATGTTGCTATTGCAGGAGCTTCAGATTTTTTAGATTGGGGGGGAAGGAGATCTTGTTCTTTGTTCTGTAGAAACTTTAGTTGTCATGCAGAGATCAAGAATTCTCATCAGCTGAAATAAAATGCCAGTTTGGTGTTGTGCAGGGGTTATTTCTTATGACTTGGCTAAAGAAATGTGAAAAGAAAATTACTTTAAATCTGAATAGATTAAAAACCTTCGATCCACATAGGTAGCAGTCTGCTCTTTTTCATATAGCCTCTAATAGCAACCTGTATTTATAAAAGTTTAAATTTACGCTGAATTTAGCATAAGTAGTAGAAGTGTAAATTCTTGAAACATTGGCTTGCAGATTTCCTTTTCTTCGCTTTCACAAGGAAGATGTAAAAGAGATAGTTTAAAACCTGAATTGCGAATGTAAAGGGCCTTGGTTTTCCACATGGATGTTTCTTTTTAACGAACTGCTTAAAAATTGCCATTGTCCTGTTCTTATTTACTATAAACTTGATTAGTTTAATATATAGTAGCATAAATACATCAGGAAGTAGTATACTGTGTGGTTTTGTGAATAAAGAAGAATGATCAGCAGATGTAAAATCAAAGCCAAAATATCCTGCCCTTTAAAAGGCTTTTTGTTTCCTCCCCAAAATATTTTATCTGAAAGACACTGACCTCCATCGTTTTTTTTCTGCCATTGATATGAAAGTTTCCAAAGAATGCTTAGAGAACAGTGGACATTTTATTAAAGTAAACGTTAGTTCAGTATAATGGAGGTAATTGTAAGTGATAAGAGCAGAGCGGGTTATCTGTGTGTTGTTTAAACAGAAGGAGTTATTTTGCACCATTTCCAGTAGCCATCTGTAGAGGAGAAGGGTTTGCACCTGTCTGTCCACACTAATTATAGATTAGGTCCAAAGAAATGAAATTCGAGTAGGCTTTCTCTTAATGAAATCCATAGTGATTTTATTGTAAATGTGTTTTGTGCACAGGCGGTGATGGTTGGGCTGTGAGTAAAATAAACTGCTGTATGGCTGTTATGTACTTGTAGTTGTAAAGCAGGATACTGCTGCATTAACAAAGGTGCTGAATAAAAACACAGTACTCCGTTGAAGTCCTGGGCTTCAGTAATGGCTTTAGCTAGGTTTAGTCAAAAACGTTCATAGAAAAAACTGTCTTTCAGGAGTATGTTTCAGGGTAGACTTCTCCATTACCATCGCTTTCATGTCAGTGTACTGGCTTATAGGTGGTCCTTTGGATGAAATATGAGGTAGAAATGGTTTCATGTTTAGTATGTGCACACATACGTGCAGAGTGTGTTAGAAATATTTTCTTCTGGTTTAACACTGCATTACTAAAATAATGTGAAAAGAGTGAGAAATGCATTCTGCAGTAAAAGGTCACATGAATTTCTACCACATCTGTTTATAGTAATTATGAATATAATTAACATAAGAATTACAAGTGAAGTAATGACAAGCTGAACTATGAGGTATTATGCCATAATGGTCATATGTTGGAATTCTCACATTATAGCACACTAGAATTCACATATTCAATGGAAGGAAGAAAATGTTAGATTTTTATCTGTTTTAATGCTTCAAAACTTATCTGCCTGGGGCAGATGGACTTTACGCTTTGTAGGAAGGTAACCCATTATTAAGAGAGAGTCAGCTGAAATTAAGATTTCTAGCCTGCAGCTTAGACTTCGAGACAGCTGTGCTTGTGGAACGGCACTTCTGTTACACATTTGTACTCCGATTGTGTTTATTTTATTAACACACATTGCTTTATTTTTAAATGTGAGTATTTTTGTAACAAACTGCTTACATTAGAAAGGATTCTGGATTAGTTTTTCTTCAGAGAATTGTGATTTGAGTAGTAAAACTGCCTTTTGGAATGGCCAACATAGATATGACAGACGTGGCTCTGGAAGATGAGAATCTGATGGATCCCAAATTAGTTCATGGCACGAGGTTATATATATATATAGTTCTTCCAAGGAAAAAATCTATAACAAAAATCCCTAAAAAGTACAATCTCTCATTTGTACATATTGTATACAAAGCTCTGTGCTACCTTGCAGGCTGAGCTACTTTAATTAACTTTTCTTTAGAAATGCGTAGAACATACCATTAAGTTTAAGGGCTAAGGTTTCAAATGAGTTGACTAACTTTTGTAATATGACCTGTCTGACTACCTCTAAATATGGTTGTCACACAACTGACAACTGGAGGAAGTTGAGGGAGAAGTGGTTCTTCTTCAGGGTAAAAATACCAGCTAAGGAATGCGTAGTGAATTTGACATGTGAAAATCAGTTTGCCTTTAATGAAAAATCGGAGTCCTGGTTTTGTGATAGGAAAACTTGCCAAATTGCTGTCTTTCTAAGGCTAAACATATAGAGTGTTTTATGAAAAATAAAAAAAAGAAATGCTTTGTGCTATGTCTCAGTGATACCAAGAGGTTTTCACTTTATTGGATTAGTGGAGGATTTGTGACAGACCCCTTTTTATCTGACATTCATTGCAGTGACACGATTTTCACACACACGCCCTTCCCCCATCTAGGTTCTGGTTTTCACTTTGTGTTATGTGTCAAATTTCCTTTATTTCTTTTCTTGTGGAAAAAACCCGCTATCTTGGCCAAGTGATTTTGGAGGGAGTTCTGTACTGAACAATGCCCAACTCACTCCAGCATGCAGTCATTGTCCTCATCCCAGCCTTTACGGTCCTCCTCTGAAGGCTTGCAAAGGAAGCACGTTTCTCTTATACAAATAAGTGTTGATTCCTAAGCAGAAACATTACTAAAACATATAAAAATGGAAGCATGCAGAGTTTGCTTGCCAGCCTGGTGCCAGTGCTGCCATCGTAGTACAGGCTGGGCTGCTTTGCTGCCTCCCCTTCTTGAGAAGCTAGTCTTCTTTGACGAATCCCATCAAAATAAACCCTGTTTTCCCCAAATTTGAGCTGTTAAGTGTAGGGACCTACTCTGGCTCCCCATTCATCCTCTGGTGAGCGGTGCCAGGGCTCAGCAGCGCTTTGCGTTCAGGCTCTTTGCCCAGCCAAGTGGGATGGGTCAGGGCGTCCATGGGACAGGATGCGACAGGGACCCTGCTTCGAACGCAGTGAGGGAGGAGGCGAACAGCCTCTCTGGCCACTGGGTGGTGGGGAGAAGGGCTTGAGGGTCCCAAGAGCGCCCCTTGCCCACTCCTCAGTACCAGGGTTCGGGGATCCCGGCTTCCAGAGAAGGAGCATCACAGCGTGCTGCAGAATCTGGTCGTTCTTCTTCTGTGCTGTTTGTTGTTGTCATATTCTGGACTTCAGATGGTGATTCAAGAGGGTTGGAACTGGATGATCTTTAAGGTCCCTTCCAACCCAAAGCACTCCGTGGTTCTTCCCTCCTCACCAAACGAAGGTGGCTCGTGGGTGCATAGCAAACAGCTTCATCATTTCTTAAAGCAGCGTTAAACAATTAACTTTGAAATATATTTAAAAGTTTGATATATTTATGTTTCCATTTTGCTTTGTCAAGTGTTTGCGCAGATAGATACATAGATATGATCCTGTAACTAAAAGCCTAATTAAAATTTGTTTAAAGCCAGAGGGGCATGCATTCTTGTTGACAGCAGCGGATCGATAGGGTAAGACAATAGAGCCCCATTATTTTCCTTCCATTGACTGAACATATTGACATTTCAGGTTTGTGATTGCCTCAGTGAGCATGATGAAACACTGAAATTCACAAACCAACTGTCTGGAGTGGCACATTTATTACTGTATGTCATCTCTGCCTTCAGGTTACCTTATCACTGAAGCAGAATGGTAATGGATGGCAGCAGAGTACTTCAGAGGGGTTAGGGGTCTAGCAGTTAAGAAGCTGACACATTGCAGGTTTCAGGAGTATCTTTAATTACACCTAGAATTATGTGTGAGGGATGATGGTCCATTTTACCTGCTGCTGCACTCCAGAGTTTACAAGCTCAGAAGCAGACCAGGATAACAAGATACTCATGTTTCATATTTATTTAGATGTCTTGATACCTTAAACTCCTTCAAGAGCACCAGGGACTTCCGACTGTGCTGTTTGCATGTTCACTGTGTTCACCAGTGGCAGCATCTCAACCTGGACTTGATGTTCAACTTCTGATGTTCAAATTCCAGAGCACCTGCTAGACCATCATCTCCCAGTGTGAAGAGTGCAAAGAAAAACAAAGAACAACTTTAAAATAGATAAATGCACTTCACACTTCTGTCCCACAGCACAGTCTGTCAACAATGCTCAGGGAATTGAATGCAATGAGAATTATTGCAGAATGATATTTTTTTCGTAGTATAAGCCTTGTAAAAATAAATGTCTGTGCAATATGTGCATGTGTATGCATAATTGTATATATTAATTTATCTGATTGCTTATAAATGCTTATAGAAAGAAGACTCAGTGGCTGCAGAACATACAATGCGTCTTATTATTTCAAAGGCTTTCAGATGTTCTTTAAAATCTAGCTGAGTGTAGAATGAAACCCATCAGGGTTAGGCAGAGATACGGATAGAAATTAATTTAAAGCGGACAAAGAGCTAATATGAAAGAGCCACTAGTGATTTAACTCATTTTTAAAAGTAAGTGTAATGAAAAATATAGAATGTATTCTGAGTGTGCCATCTACTCAGCAATTGTTGCCATCAAGTGGACTGCTGATGCCCTTTAAGATGGTAAAAAGAAAACTGGTCCTTTATACCATTTTCATGAAAATGTTAGGTTTCTGTTTGATCAGCAGGTGCTGTTGAGATGAAAGCCATGTGTAAATTTTCAGAAGGCCAAAAGTGTCAATTCAGAAAAGGAAAGTGATAAGAGAAAATGCAATCAGTTTTCCTGTTTTCAATTTGTGCAGGATTTGAAGAGCTGTTTTGTTAAACTGCTACATCTGCTCCAATATGAATATTGAACTACTTCTACTAAAAATAACACCCTATAATTTGGAAGCCATTGCAATCTTTTGTTAATGCAAGTGGTTTTTTTTTTAAAAAAAAATCTATTCTGAAAAATCTCCTGCCTAATGTGCATTTTTGTTTATCGGCACTTTTATCTTTAGCAGATAAAATGGCATTATGCAATTAATGCCATATCTATTTGGACTGTAAAAATGGCACTGGATTGCTGAATGTCGCTATATTGGATTTAACTTGTACATTTAAAATAATTTTATTAATAAACCATGATTGTATCTTAAAATGACAAGTGATTACTTCCCCCTTGCAACAGTACAGCTTTACCTACTGCTGAGGATCTTGTGCAGAGGATGACAGAACATTTTTGGGCTTGTTTCTTTTGTGCTATACTTGCAAATCTTAAGTTTAGGCTTATGAAGGATGTTTTAGCTAATGAAGCTTTTGGACTAACTTTTTCCATGATTAAGTGAAATTATTAAATCAGTCTTGAACGCATATGTACAAAAGTGTTTGCTGCTGTGGAGCTGCTAACCCAAGGGAGTTTGGTGAATCTGGAAAGCGCAGCATTGATAGAGCATAAATTTTCTGTCAGGCCTTTCCAGAGAAAATAACGTTACTGCTTTTTAATAATTAAAAAGAGTAAAAAAAGTTAAATTTATTGATAAAGATCTAAATGAAGAAGTGATAATTCACTGTTACATCTATTGAGCCCTGTGTACACAACATGAGTAAGCACGCAGAATAAAATTAAAAGCTTTTACTTCTTTATTTCTACATAGAGAATTGCCTGGTTGTAATATTAGAATGGGGTTTAGCTGTTGGATTCTAATCTGGTAGTCAGGAACTCATTTTTTTGGCAGGTGTCTGCATGAGAAAGGGCCTTGCTGTTGCTTCTGTTTTGGTTTTTACAACAGGATTTGTAAGTTTTTGACTTTGGGGGATTTTCCTCAAAGTGATCTACAGAACAGAAGTAATTAAAATTGAATAAACAAATTTAAATATAGAATGCGATTTTGTGCAAGATCAGTGCTTGTGGTAGGTTGTCTAGAAGTCTGTGGCATGTCTACTTTATAGTTTGTATTCCCAAACATGACTGTGTGCACACATGTGCATAAATTTATGTTGAATGACAGAGGGATGATTATTTATACAGATTTTATCCAAAACTCTGTGCGCTCCTGAAACATAACAAAAAGCTTCCCTCCCCAGAAGAGTGTTTACATCCTGTGACAGTCACTAGCTTCAAATCTTCCAAACATGAAAGTTGTTTCCTTTCCTCCAAACCTTCTTTTTCCCAACAAAGCTAACCCTGTTAAACCTCACCTTCTGTGGGACGTATACATAGTTATAGACATATGTACAAGAAGTAAATATTACAAAAAACACGGCCGATCGGGGCAAAATGTCTGTAGCCTTAAATAGCTTGTGATATCTGCCAACAGCAGAAGCCGTGCCGAGGAGGCCCTATCTCGGCTGCTCCAGGGAAGCGAGAGCCTTGAGGAGCCTTGTGTTAAGTGTTCAGCGCCTACGTGGAGCTTTGTGCTTGCAAATATGACCGAGCAAATGCTCTGCCGTAGCATGTTAGTGGAGATGGTGTCTGCCTGAAGAGTTTTTAAATCAAGGGGCTTCTTGTTTTGGTCATGGGTTTTTTGGTACTTCTCATAGGGGCTGGTGTGAAGTCCAATCCCAAAAGAAAGATTACAGTTGGGTGTAGGCTGTCCAAATTTTCCTAAGATTTGTGAACAAATTGATGGGAGTGCTCTGGTTTTCTTACTCTTTCCAAAAAATGCTGCATGCAGTTTTGCTGTTCCTATTGAATAGTTGCCATATTTAACTCCAGTGGTTGTGAATGGAAATGTGAATATAGAAAGAAATCCTTTCATGCTCCCTTTCATTTTCTGTAACACATTTTGGGATGCTTGGAAAGGAAGGGCATCCTAGATACTCAAAGTTATTTCTGAATACACACAAAGAATCTAAAAGAAGTCCAGCGACTTGATTTTGTTTATATGCAGTTTTGGGGCATGTGGGATATGGTGACTTATTTAAGTGATGCCTTTTTTTAACTCAGTACTATTTATTGAATGTGGCCATCACAGAAGCACAGTTGTGTTGTACGGAACTGTGCTGCAACAGGATTCCTGCATGATCCCATATTACAACATTGCCACTTTCCTATCCATCAAGGCAGGTAGACTGTGGAGCTTACAATAAAGTAAGCAGCCAGAGTTCATGGAGAATAATAGGCGCTTTTGGTAATTAGGATGCTGTCTGGAAAGACAGAAGACTCCACCTAGTGGAGTGGAATTAATCTGCACACAGTGGCGTTTAATAAAATATATGTAGTTTATGAAAAGCTAGGTTGATGCAGTGAGTAAAAACCAGGAATTTTGACAAGCATCTGGGGAGGTAGTTGCCTGACCATTACAAGACCGTACTTATTTTTGTAGCTCTAGGAGGCTTATGTATGTCTTGCCTTGTTGGATGTTAATATACAATTTGTGTAAGTAGTAATCATTACCACTAGCCATTTGCTTTTGTGGTTCATTTTACTTGGAGAACTTCTAACTACTTTTTTTTTATTTCTGATCATGGCTACACAGGTGCCCCTTTTGGTTCTGGCTCAGGTGTCATTTTAAATAGCTTGAGCTATTTAATCCAATCCAACCTGCAAAATGTCTCCATATTTTTTTCATTATGATTTGTTTTCCAGAATACATTTTCTAGTTTTGATTTTGTTTACTCCTGTAATGGCACTATCAGGGTGCTGGTTCTTCATGCTATGATGACAGGTTAGGTGGCACACTGAGTAAATCTGTGTGCCTTCTGGTAGTCTCAAGGCTTAATAATCTCTGTTATGAAGCATTAAGTTATGTAGGGTTTTGTACCTGTGCTTTGCTTCCCCATTGGTTTGATCACCTTATGTTACAAGGATGTAACCTGAGCAGCAAAGGTACTGTCCTGAAGTCCTCTAGGAAAGTTCACCCTAGCATTGTATCACATGTGTTCAAGAAGAGAACTGCCCTAGAGCAGCTCAGGCTTTCACAGTGAAAGAGGGTAAGGCTATTGTCAGAAAATGAGACAATTAGAATGCAACAAAGGAGACAGAATGATACTGCTGAAAAGGTATTTGGGAAGTGTGTTCCAAAGGAGTGCTTTCAATGATATCCAGGTGGTAGTTGTTGCCAGAGCCATTAAAGGGTAGTGGTGCCAGAGAAAGCTGCCAACAAATTTAGGGATAATGGCACCTGCAAGTGTGCTGTCAATGGATGGTAGTGCTGGGATGATTTTTTATTTTGTTTTAATAGTGGCATTGCTAGAAGTATTTAAAGGTAATGTTATAGAAAGGGTTTTAGTGAGTGAAGTCACCGAGTTCTAGGAACCATTAAGCAAAAGCTGTTTCATGACTATACTATTTATTATTATTAAAGCTTGTTGGCAAACCACTTCATGCTGGAAAAGCATGCTGCAACCTGTATTAAAGCATGCTGCAGATAAGCAAGGAAACAATCATATTGAACTGAATAGCTTAGCTTCGTTTCCGAATGTAACGTGTGTTTTATGTGTGCCATGATAAATTAATGCAACTCCATGGGTCAGCAGAGCTTGTAAATGTTGATTCAAAGTACTGGAGTTCAGATCATCCATGCTATTCCCATGCTCCATTCTATTGAAGATGATGTTTCTTTTGTCTAAACACCTGACCGAAGATCTGGACCTTCAACCTTTTTGAGCTCCCATCTCACATCTGTGATCTTAACAATACTTTGCTGGAATGATTCTAAGACTTACGTCCATATACGGTCCTATTGACATTATCTAATATAAGGTTAAGTGAGCTAGCTCAGGTCTTAATATAAAGTAAGTCATTCTCTTTGAACTGTAAATGATACACATACTTGATGAAGAATTCCATATAAGGGAGAGAAAAGTCTATCCCTTTTGTAATAATATTCTCACGGGTTCCCGTTGAGTCTGTGGGACCAGGATTCTCAACTTATGTATCCCCAGACCTGTCTTCAGTTGTGTTTAAGCCAGCTGCCTTATCAAAAAATTTCCAGAGAAGTGTACAGCTAAGGTAGTTTTAGAGAATGATTCAATGTATGATTTTCCTTCTGAGGTTTTGAGATTTATTGGTCCTATCCCTTTCCCAAGAAATTAGTGGAAGGTTTTGATGTTGGGTTTTTTTTTCTTTTTTTTTTTAAATAAAGTCCAGGCCTACATTTCTTGTCTTACAGAGCTATTATTGGCCACTATTGTTTTTATTATCCTGTAGCTTCTTTGGGAAGAGAAGGATGGGCAGGACCTCTGACATTGCCAAAGCAAGTCATCAGTGGTGTCTGCTCCCCAGGAGGTCACAGGAAACAGGTGTCTCTGTTAATTTTCCTCACTCCCAACTCTTGTCCTTCCTGGAGGCGATGTAGAAGTGGTCAGGAAGTGTCAGGCCTAGTGTCTGCCCACATTCACCGCTTCGTGAGTTCATAGTAATTTGAGGTATGCACCAGGCAAGGGAAGCTGTGGAGGAATCCTTACTGTCCTTTCTAAGCTATGTATTAACATTGTTGGAAGGGCTGGGTGCCATTGCTGCAGAGTGTGTTTGGGATTGTAGCTGGAATCCAGCAGAATTACAGAGAATTCCATTTAAAAAAAAAAAAAAAAAAGAAAATAGAAGGTATTTCCCTGACGTATACAGTCTTCCTTCTTCAAAGCTATTGATAAAAGTCAGGCAAGATAACTACAAAACCTCATGTGGTGCATGAAATATTTCTGGAAACTATAGGGAGTGGAGGATAGGGGGTGCAAATGCATCTTCTGCTTAGGCCAGTCAGGTCTCTTGCAACAGCACCTGTCAGTAGTCTTGGATCTCTCAGTGGCACTCAGTGCTGGGCTTTGGAATATTGGTTAGGGTCTTGCTACTTCGAATGGGCTTCTTAACTCCATGGGATTTTTTTAACAGTGAAGGCACTCTGCAAGTATTGCACTCAATGCTGTAAGTCAGGTTTTTAACTACCAGTAAAGTTTCCTTAAGAGTCTTTTGGAAAGTTTTGACTCACGTTGCAAGTGATGTGAGTTGAGTAATAAATATCGTACTAGTTATTTATCTGCCATATTCTTTTTGGGTGAAAACTCTGAGCTTCTACTCAGGTGTACTCTTGGTTTTATTGAGACTCCTTGCCTAAATAAGGTGGGCTGCAGGATTATGTGGCTGGTGAATCATGCTGCTTTCTGAATCAGGCTTACAAAATATCAGCCTGAAATCCTAACAAATAATAAGCACATTCTGCTTGAATTCTTCAAAGAATATTATTTTAAAGCAGAATATTTTGTAAAATGCTGATTTAAAAATGAATTTGCAGTTGACTTATACCAAACCCTTTGTACCACAAAAAACCACCCGCTTCAGAAAGAAAAAGTATTCTCAGTATGAGAAGTATTGTCAGTATTCTATAAGAGTATCAGATTTTTATCCAACTATTTGCTATTTAAGCTCCCTTCTTTTCAGTGCAAGGAGATCAGCTGACAACAGCAGCAATGAAATCATGTTTGCAGCTGGGCAATTACAGTAGACCCTAAGATCTGCAACTGTCACCCATGAACGCAGATGCCTTCAAAGTTATGTTTTTCTTCCATGTGGAAGTCATTGGCATGGAACAGATGCCTTCATTTTGGAGAAACCAACCTCTGGATATAATTGGTTCTCTCTTCTCTTGTCCTCTAGGGACAGTCTCTCGCAGATGAAATTAGATGAGAGGAAAAGAAAAAGACACAGGCACACACACTCACACATGACACGAAGCAGTTTTCAGTATCTCTCTATGTTTTGTCACGTGGAATTGTTTTACAGCTGGAAGATTTCACTCCATTTTTAGCACTGTACACACGATGATGATGCTATATGAAAAACATGCAAATTAAAATAGATATCTGGCCAAAGCTTATTACTAATCTAGGCATGCTTGTTTAGAAATAAGACAAGCATATCCAGCCCATATTATTTTAGCGTTAAATGTTGACTTCTGCACTATCTTAGCAGTGCCGCAGTCTCAGAAATTTAAAGTTAAGTGGCAGAAGAGAGAAGATGGTTAAAAAAACTTCTATTGCAATGGTGGAATCAAAGCAGTTTCATCCGATGGATTGCTTGTCATTAACACAGGAGGGAAAAAGCAAGTAGTTGGCTTCAATTTTCACCTAGCATACAGATATGCAATTAAGAAATCAGATTTACAGGAACTTCAGTAAAATTAGTCTGATGAACACCTGTGATGAGCTATTGTTGGGGCTCCTATGGTACAGTACAACATACTGTGTCCTCTTACTGTAGATAACTGAAATGGGATGGTGGTAACGGAGCTTACAGGTTCTAAGACAGAGGGAGAACCTGCCAACTCTGTGCCCATCAAGAAGGCTTTTGTTGTTTCCTCTCCCCTCTGGTGTAGCAGCTACCAAATCATTGCTGTTTATGTTGTTCAATACTATTAAAATAAATGAATACCACCTTTGGGTTACCTTAAAAAGCTCATTTGTGAACTCTGGCAGCTATCCAGGGCTGTGTAAAGAGCTGTGATATCCTTGGGTAGAGTGGGTGCCTCCAGGAGGAGGGTGCAGCAGGGATCAGGAGGTAAATTACCACTGCTGGTGCCCAAGAGCTTGGAGATCTGTTATCTCTGGATGCTTTTTCTTTCTTAAATTTTATTTCCTAGCATAAACTTTTTTTTTAAATTGCAGTTTAACGTTACAGTTCAGTTCAGTCGTGGAGTATAAAATTTATGTAGGCAAATATAACTCTTAATTGAAGTAGCTGATGATCTGTAGGAGTGGTTGCTTGAAGATGCTGAGCGTTTTTAATGGTGTAGGTAGGTCCTGCTAGTAGCGTATCAGAAACCTGAATTCTGAACCTGGTTTTCAGATTTTAATGACAATTTCAATATTTTATGTGAGAAATTTACTGCTACTGTAATATTTCCATCTCTTAGAAGTTGAGGAGAAATGTTACCAGCAATGAAATCTGGCAGGAGTTATCTTGGTCCTACCTTGATCTGAGTGGTTTGTAGAAGGCAATTGGCCTTTTACATGCTTGTTCTAACTGTGGAGCTGCACTGTGCTGTGGTCCTTTGTTTCTCACTGAGACCCAGGAGTGTTGTGGAAGGCATTCACTAGCCCTTGCAACAGTTAGAAGGAAGCCCAAATGAAACGTGGTTTTAAACTGATGACCCTTCAGGTTTAGAAGGGTCATTTTATACAGGAATAGAGAGATTCTTTGGTGTAGGAATCTAGTTCTGATTCACAGAACTGGAGTGCAACAATGTGCTGCTCTTAAGTGTCGTATTTCTGAAGAACCACATGTGAAGGGAAAAATTTAACCAGAGAAGTGCTTAGGTGGTGAAGGGATTTCTGGCAGTAACTAGGAAGTGCAGTAATGGTTCGTTTCTTTTGAGGCTGATCCTGATATTTGTAGTCTTTACATCCTATTAATTCCTTGAAAGATAAGCTGGTACAAGAATGATTTGCTGGGGCCAATGTCTCTTCTAAAAATTTTGGCTCAGGTTATATCCTCCTTCTTTCCACATATAAGATAAAAGCACTGTGAATATGAGGTTAACTGAATTCAAATAGAAGACTCTCGATTTATTGCATTCCTTAGAAAATAAATACATTTCTCATATGGTTGAGATTGATCAAAAAAGTATTCTGTATGCCAGTGATTACATTCCCATCTGTGATTAAGGTTTTCTGTCTGCATCTGGTTTTCACATTATATTTCTGTAACAAGAATCCTTTATATGGCAGAGTTCACTCTCTGTATTTTCTATTAGCTGCAGCTTGAACTACTGCACGGATCGCAGATTTACACATGTGGTTTTCATTACTTCATACCATTGAGAAAAAGTAATATTTGTTTGGGAAAGTATGTTTTTCAAAATTTCCATGGTAATACAACATGTTGATCCTTTTTTATAACACTCTTGTAAGACTACAAATTGTTCGAGGCCTTCTACTTTCATTGAAGTTCAGACTTTAGACAATTTTGCATGTACATTCAAACAACAGCAGCAGTTTACAATTCGGGAGGCAAAAATAAATTTAAAAAAGGACATTATTGTAGAACGGGTATAGGAGAATGCATCCATCACTTTGGAAAATGTGGCATATAGAGAAAGTGAACATGGGGCTGAAACAAAGCAACAGTAGTAAGTGGAAATGATGTCTTCATTGTAAAGTGGACAACAGATGGGTACTTTTTTTTTTGAGTAAGAATTTTTTTTTTTTTTTTTACAGTATGGAGTTTAAAAATCTTACCAGCCACGACAAAGTAATATGCTATTCAGGAGACACAAATACTGAATTGTTAAATTATATGAAATATTTGATCATAATTATTTCTAGTGGCCAAATTAGCAAAGGTTAGCAGAACATCAATACATCTTTACAGATGGCTGCTGTGTGTAATTCTGTATCCAAAATATGATGTTAAACTGATGCTCCATTGTAAAGTCCATATTTCAACCAGATTGGGCTATCAGCGCTCGGTAGAAAACTTAATGTTTAAATGATCTCAGTGAAATTATTAGGGCCACTTGGTCTGTTCAGTTTTGTTAGGACATGAGTTTATGGCCATAAAAATCAGAACAAACAGCAACAACAGTTTAGGGGATGTTGTATGCATTTATGGACATGTAAAGCGTTATGCAAAAGTCCAGACAATTGAAAAATACATGGTTCATGAGAAAGCACAACTGAAAGGTAAAATTATTACCTATATAAGAACATGGTGACAACTGGAGAATTCAACACAAAATAAAAATAATCTTAGAAAAATAGTTATTACACCCAAGTTGAGGACTCCTAACCACATTGTGGAGTTTATTTCCAAATGCCAAAGGCAGTTGTGTCATATTGAAAGCTTCACAGCTGCCAAATCCTGTGTAGAGCCCTGCAGTCCTTACACAGCCTCTTGGTCTTATTGAAGTCAGTAGAACTTTGGCTTGTGCTGGGGCTATGGGGAACTCCTTTGTTCTGTAACCTTAGCTTTAACTTGAGAAGGTTTGTTTTGATTTGAGAAGGGTGCTTGTTTGTGGGAAAGGTAGCAATTTCTAGTACAAACAGAAATGGTATCTTCTGCAAATGTCCTTGGGTGCTACATCTTTTTTCAGTAAGATCTTGTCCAGGAGAGAGTTGGGGCTGGGTTCTTTGTGAGGTGCATGCAGCTGCAACCAGGTCCTCATGCATGCTTAACTTATGTCCCCAAATACCTGAGTAGTGGATGCAGATTGAAGCATGTATGTAACTGTGTGTGCCTGGCTCTGAAAATACTTCTGCCTTGATGTAATTATGAACCTCTGAAAAGCATATATTAATGTATTGGAAAAACTGACAATGCTGTACTACAGGCTCATACTAATGACAAAGTATTTGTGTAACTCAAATAAACAGTTTTTGTTGGTGTTGGAGTGGGAGGGAAATTGCCATTTCAAATGTGGGAGTACGGTTTGTAAATATATGAATAGCTTTCTGATCTCCCTTTATTTAAATGTGTTTGCTGTTATGACTTACAAATCCAAATTAGTATAGTGATGTGCAATTGCAGGGTCTCTATTTTTAGTAACCATGCTTGTTTAATAAATTATTCTCTAGAGCTTCTGTTGAACCAGGTAAAGTATGTAGTATTTTATATTATATGAATGTATTTAAACCCAAGCATTTTTACACAATTAGGTAATAGGTGTTTTCATGGTAGAATCCAGGCCACCCTTACTTTGTTGCCCTCTAAATGTCTACTATTTTAAATAAGCAACTTATGAAACAAGCCTTTGTTGAAGAACTAATACAGTTTTAAAGTACTGCCTTACATTAACTAAAAAATTGTGAGTAATTGCTGTAGAATGATAGGGATTTTGTCTTACCTTTTTATTTAAGATTGCTATTATCATGCAAATAAAGAGGTGTGGTGCTTCAAACTGGCTGTGATATGTGCTTCTTTTTTTTTTTCCCCATTTGTTGTTGTCAATAGAAAAGATTGGTCTCTGGGCTGGTGAACATAATATCTGTCCCAGTCAGAAAAGGAAAGAGGAAATTAGCAGAGCGATTGGTGGAGAATGATATCTGTCAAAAGAAACACTTGGAGAGCACTGAGTTTAGTGATAGGTGACTGCCGGAAAAAAGGGAACTTTGAATTTTGTCAAGGTAAGGAACAGAAAAATATTTGATTTTGTAATGTGCATACCTTTTAGACGTTATTTTAATGACTGTACCTTGCCTTGTAAACTGTAACTAAAAAAGAAATCTTTCCCTTTAGCCTCCACAGAATCTGCTTAAATCAATGAAAGTGGTGTCTTCATTTTAGTACCACTGAGAGAGTACAGCAATAACAATAAAATCATTCATTGATGACTTTTCTAAAGTCTTCCTTAGCTTCAAAATACACGTATGTGAAATTTTAAACTGTTTTTTTTTTGTGTGTATATGTTTTTGATGAAAAAAGTGCTTTTTATCTGACATGTAAATATTATTTGACCGGTCTGTAAAAATAATGAAGTTCAGTTTCCTGAACTGTGAATTGGAATGGTATTTGCAACAATGTTAAGGTAGAGTTGTAATCATGTTGGCAAAATGGTTGGTATTGTAATTTAGTGGAAGCCTCTGGTAAACTCTTTGCGTTGGGAATCTGTGATAAATTTGATTGAGATAATATTGAGAATGGATATTCCTACTTCTTGTGTGCAAAGATTTTTACCCTACTGGAAAAGTAAATCTGTTATGGCAGAACAAAATTTCTCGATAACCTGTGATTCCTGCTGTTACTTTAACTACACTTTTTTTCCCCCTAAAATAGCATGTCTAGATGGCAAGAAACTATTAAACTGTTTCTAAGTACTTTCCAACAGTGTAATACTTCGTTCTCAATGTTGGACTATATGACCTAACTTTGATAAAACATGATACCAAAATAAAACAAACAGTGTCTGAGTACTCTAGGCTATGCTCTGGTTAGTTTTAAAGGCAGCTAAGCATTGATCATATCATTATTCTCCCCACCTGAGGAACTGTGGTCCATCCTGCTCTTTCTGTGGGATGTGGAAGGGTGATGGAGCACAGAGGAGACAGCCGTCGCTTTGTGTCTAGGGGCTGGGACAGGGATTTTGTGCAACAGTGTGAACATACCTTTTAAAAATTAATTCCTATTAGACATGAATTTGCCTTCTAATTCTTGCTCAGTTTGAAACAAACAAATTCTTTTCTGTGACCTTCCTGTTCACAGACAGCATTGGAAAAGAATGCATAATATTAGCAGGGATTGTTCTTGCATTTTTATTTTCATAATTTAACAGTGTTTAGCTTCTGACTAATGCTCCTTTTGACTATCTACAGTCTGTTTTTCAAAGTGCAAATGTACCCCATACAGGTGGTTGTTGTTTGGTTGCTTTTGCCGTATGGGTCTTCATAAAGGATTTTAAAAATAAATGTAAAAGTAAAGATTTCGGGCCTGAGGCATGCAGTGCTGGCATACTCATGGGAAGGTTATTGTGGCTTATTGCTGTCAGAGCACATGCAAGATAGTGGAAATTCCCTACGATTTAGGAAAAAGGTGTGCTTTCTAATACTGTTCATTTTTATAGAAAGAGGTAAATAATATCATTAAAATTCACTTCAACTTTATAAAGTCCAAATGATCTGGTTTTACTAAAATATTCATAATGGGAGGGAACAGCATGTTACCTTTCTTGATAACCATCCGGCAAGTCTGACTGCATGTGTCACCTGGGTGCAGGCACATCTCTACCATTGTGAAGTTGCTGTATACTAAATGATGTATGATTGTGTAGTCCTATCAGTGTAGGCTTATACCAAAATGAAACACGTCCTCTCTGTAACATAACTTACAGAGTTAACAATATTGTGTATTTTTTCACCTTGGTAGTGAAGATAGTCCAAAGCTGCTTTGGAGCTCTTTATAAAAGTGATGAGTGGTGGTTAGCAATTGTTAGATCTGTGAGTGTTCCAATTTTGACATTTACTAGAAACGAGGTGACTGGGTAAGGTATCTACATCTGGAAGTATGAGTTTGTCACACATTCAAAATTTTTCATCTTAAATAGCCAAGAAGCTCCACATTGAAATCTGTGATTAGAGATGAGGCCAACACTCTTATAACTTTTCAATGTAGACTTTGCTGCGTACAAAAAGATTTGGCTTACTGTTTGAAACCAAAATAGAATGAAAAGAAAAATAAAAGGTGTTTGAGTCTATCACCTCCTTGAGGCAGTGGCCTCACGTAGTATTAGAGTACCTGTCTATGTTTCTGTGATCCCTTTTGTGTATCCTCATCCATCTTTTGCTGTTGCAAAGTCTTCTCTTCCTGGTTTCCTTTTTTATCGTCAAAAGAATTGTTTGATGTGTATGTATCTATCTGTCTATCGATTTTAAAGACTACAACTGAAATAATACACCACCACCACCCCACCCCCAGCATATAACAGACGCAAGAGGGGACGAGTGTATTATAGACAGTGAATTGTCATTACACAGCTCACAATCAGATTTTCATCTGTTCATGTGGTGCACACCTGTGGCTTGCTGGCATTGTTCTTGATTAGAGTGTGAGAGATCTTAATGAAAAACAAAGCTGGGATGACAAGAGCCTCCACAGCACACACGGGTTACTTCACGCGTTGTAAGAAAGTGAAATTTGAAGTACACTGGTTTGTAGAGAGTGCCTTATGATGAGGGAGCGTGCCTGGGTGACTCTGCAAAGGCAGCCAGGGCCCTGCTTGTTACTGGCTTGAAAATAAGGCTTTTTTCTGTGTAGGTCAGTTTGATTTGGACCTGTTCAGACTGGTGGCTGACTTCTCCAGCTTACTTTCTGAGCCAATAAGAGTATCCTGGGCAGGAATCCAGCTGCTGAAGTACAAAGAAAATAACCCATAATCTACATAAAATGCTAGCGGATGAGGAAGGGAGGAAATTTATGAAGAATAACGGAGTTTCGGAATAACTGTCTTAGAATTTAAGGGGAGTGTGTGACATTAGTATTTATTTTAATTTGAAAATATGATCTTTGAAACCTTTGAGGTGAGCAGAGGATGAGATCTCACAATATGATATATTCATTAGTACACTGAAACCAAACACTCCAGCTGAAGCTGAAGTTCCTTTTTCAAAGTGTATTTTTTTCCCCTGAGTTTGCAGAGTCTGGGTTCTCTCCACCCCCTACCCCCCACCCCCTCCACGTACTGTGGCTCTGATAATGTTAATGGGCTTTGCCCCACATGGAGCAGCGAGTGTATTGTACCACTGATCACTGATCCCAGGTCAGTGTGATGCGTGAAATCAATTTATTTGAATCTCTTTGCCTGTATAGGAATTTGGCAGTGTGCCAGTTGTTTTCATTTAACGTTCTTTGTGTTGAACACAGACAAGGAGGCATGCTTTTGTACTCTTCTTTCTTCTGGGCTCTTCTTCTTTCAGCCAATATTCTATTCTGTGGATTTTTCAGAAAGAGGTAGGAATGCGTTACCTTTTAAAAAATCATTTTTGTTTAAATAGCCTTTAAAGAGTGTAGAAACTAGGTCAGTCATGGAGCAGCCCGTGTAGGTTTTTCTCCAAGTATGGGTGGTAACATCTGCCTTTTCCAGTTTCTTAAATTTGGGGAAAAGGAGGGAGAAAACATTGTTCTATTTCTCTAATGCTTGGTTCTATGGTATATGTCATTTTGTAAGACAAAGACTCTTCAATAGTGCTTAAATCAGGATAAATTTATTTCTAAATAAGTCAGTGTTTGGCATTTGGTTGGATGAATTGGAAATACTTTGCAGGATCTTTTTCATTTTGACTTATGACTTTAACGTAAGCATTAATTTGGGAATTCCTTGCCTCGTCTTTCTTTCTGTCCCTCCTCTTCCCCAGTTATTTAATATTTCAAATGACTGGCTGAAGAATAGCTACCCTAAAGTACCTATTTTTTTTTTCCCCCATGATTTTATGAAAAAGCAGCAAGCTCTGTGGAACAGAGCAAGTAATGTAGCCCTTCTTAAAGAGTGGGAAAAAAGAAAAAAGGAATAGACAGCACTAGATATTTCCATCAGGATTTGTTTTCGAGCTTGGTGTTGGGAGCAGCAGAGAGCGGGAGTAGAGGAATCTGTTGATGCTCGGGGCGGTTGGTGCGGAAGTTGATATGCAGAACCGTGGAGCCGTGCAGGGGTCAGACTTGTACACATCAGCCCCGTTTCCTTGTTTAATTACCTGAAGAGCAAAACATCCAGGCTGGGAGTGTGTGAAAACCCAGTATCTCGAGCTGCAGTTTGCTGCTCTGACATCCTGCGAGGCCAGCCCTGTCTGCCTGCACACGTCAGGGCTGGTTCCTGACAGCGGGCTATCTCTGCCGGGCCTGGGTTCCTTCCATTCAGGAGGCATTGTGTGGAAGAGGGTTTGGTCAGCAATTTGAGGTTCCTGCCGGTTCTTCCAGCCCGGACAACCTTCTGACAGATAGGCCTGATTTTTTTTTCTTTTAAAGAATAATAATAATAAAAAAATTGGCTCTTTTTAGTCTTTCCCTTGCAATTCTGGCATTGGTATAGCACCGACTGAAACAAAGCACGTTAACCCTTTTGCTTCTAAGTTCGCAGCTTTTTCCGTTTACTTTTTTGTTCTTCCTCCCCTTGCTCGACTTCTTTTGTCTTCAGAGGTAAAATATTCTGAAAAGCCATTTCTTTTAGGTGGTGTTTGTGCTATGCAGCAAATACACTTTTGAAAATATCAGGGTTTTTTGTAGCGATCATTAACATAATTGTCATTCATGGCATGTTAAGTTTTTCATTTTCAGCATGCTTGGAATTCATCTCGTGGAATAAAACCAAACCAATGTTTGTTCAGGCATGGCCAGTTAAAATAGTGGTGGCAGCTATCAACGCTTCCAGTCTTGTCATTCATGTGATTTTCTTTGGTGTCCAGCCTGGTGTCCAGTTTTAAAGTGTTTTGGATAGGGTCTTGCTCTTCATAGCTTCTGTTTGTTGAGGTAGCTCAACAGGCTGAAGGTGCAGGTGCACGAGGCAGGGCTCTGTGCACTGGTCAGGGTTGGGCCCATAGGTGGGTTGGGCTCGTTGGGGTGTCAAGCTCAAGGTCATAGCTGAAAGATACCAAAATGTTCATTCTAGGACAGGGCTTGAATATATTTTTTTAATTGTGATAAATTAAAGCATGACTTCTTGTTTGAATGGCAAGTGAAGAACATGGCTTTTATTTGGATAATTTTAATACTCTAGTTTATAGTGCAGAGCTGTTAATAGTTGTACTGGCAGAACTTGAGATCACAAGGTACAAGTAGTAGAGGGAGGGAGCATAATTAATATGGCTTTGCAGTGAAAATGAGCGTAGCATGTGACTATTGCTTTGTATTATTGTGGGCAGAAGCTGGTCCGACAAAGGTATTTGTGGTTGTAAGAGTGGAGAAGGGAGAGCTGAAAGTTCACTATAGTTTCATTTTCTTTTATGCTGAAGGCTTTCCATCCAGTCTGCAAACTTACGCCTGTAGTCTTGTAGAACATTTTCACGTGCTAATAATTTGGGTACTTTGTAGGTGAGATTGAAAATATTTGAGCAGTAACTTATGTTTTCCCTGATAATTTTTCTTTAAGATTTTGTAATGCAGATTTAGAGGCATACTTTTCTTTTGGCAAACAGACATTTCCAGGTCTTAGTGGACCCTTCATCAGGAGAAAGCAGCTTTTACTGGGCATACACAGCTGGGAGTCAATGATAGTGTAGTGACCAAAAGAGTCATGATCTATTGCACCACTAACCCGCCATCTAAGGAGCATTTGCAGGGAGTGGTGCAACAAAAATCTATTACAGCGTAACAGATCGATAATAGTGATCTAATAAATCCTTTAAATACATACATAATCTTTCACCTTTAGAATTAGTCTCCCTTCTTCATTGTGAACTCCTTAGGCTATTTAGGTGTAAAGGAACCTTTAAGTAAAAGTGAATTGCATGCGGTTTTAAATCCCTTTATCCTGTCTTACTGTAAAGAAGCCATAGTGGAAATAAGAATTGCTTGTATATACACAATGGAAAAGAAGACTGTTTATGCATTGTGGTCAGTTGTCATGTTCCTCTGGAGTTTGTACATATATAGAGAAGTTTGTTAAACCTTTACAAGTCATATAAGTCATGTCCCTCTTTCTAGTGTTTTACAGGCCTTTATGTTTTTTTGCAAAGTTCATAAATCTAATGAACTACCCATGACCTCTACCCAATCGTTACCCACCTCAACCAGCAGCATGGTATAAGAAAGTTCTGTACAGACAAATAGTGATGACGGTAACTACACTGTCTGTCTCCCACCCATTGGGTGTCTAGCTCCTCTTTGAAATGGCAGATGATAATAGTCTTCAATCCATGATTGTCACCTCAAAAATCCCTAAGAGGTAATGGTTTAAAATTGCCATTATGTTTAGAACTGCAAAAATATTTAGCTTGGCCATTCTCCACAAGTCTCTGCTGTAACAATCTTGCTTAAGGAAAGTTCTTGTTGGATAATGGTTCCCAAGCTGGTTTGGGCTTTATTAAAACTGGCACCTTGCATTGTGCCCAGACATTTACTGCTGCTCTTTGCAGATGTTCTCCTAGTGTGAAGTGGTGTAATTTGCTCTTGGTATGAAATTCCACTTCATAATCACCTCTGTATTCTTCTCCTGCTTCTCCTCTGAATGGCTACAACGAAGCACCATGTGGAGTATAACACAATTAGATAAAATGAAATGATATTTAAAGGCCTGTGTTCCTCGAGGCTTCTCTCTGTTCCTAAAGAAGCAAAGATTTTGTATGTTAATTTTTCTTAGCTGTGATGGGATTCATCTGGGTCAGACTAAAAGCACAAAGTTTGTGTCCATGCAAAGTGCTTACAGGGAGCATGGTGTGCTCCTCTGATTGCACAACATTAAGAGGGTCCCATTCTGGCTCAGTTTTGGATCGGAAAACTAACTGGCACAGTGTTTGTCAACATTGAGTGATGTTTGCTGGTTATTGATCATACATTGATGTGTTAATTGTGGGTAAAATTTTATGGTAGCGCACACAGCTTCAAATTCTGGAACTTCTAGCTTTAAGGGCTAGAGAAACAGGAGAGGATGAATGTCCAAGGCAGCAGGAGCACAGACAAGATATGTAGTGGATTGAAGGAGGGAGGTGTGCAGTACAGCGAGGAGGTGGCTCTGGTATCAAGACTGTAAGTGTAGGTGTGATAGCAGAGAGGAAACAGAGGGCACTGAATGGAAAAGTTAAGAGGAAAAGCGTACTGGGAGGTGTAAATAAGAAAACAATGGAAAGAAAAAAAGATTTCTTTGAGTAAAACCAGTACCTTCCTTTTGTCACTCACAAAACGATAGTGTTTTCTCATCATCAAGGGTTGAATGAGTCTGTGTACTAATTCTGCTGTGTTTCCAGATGCTGAACTGCATTAGAGCAGTTCACTTGGTAATATTGCTTTGCCATTTTAGCAATTACAGGGTCTGCCAGTGTGTTGTCCTATTATAACTGTGAGAAGACTCATCCATAACCACTTTTCTGTCAGGACTTGGTTCTCATAATGCAAAAAAGTGACCCCCTCCCTGCCTTTATGCCATTAGATGTTTTCATTCATCAGGGAAAGCTGAAACATTTGATGAGGAAGTGGCTCTCACCTGACTCTGGAAAGAAAATAATTTAAACGAGCAAATAATGCTTTGTCATCTTAGATGTTTTCAAATATATTTTTTTTTTCCAGTCCTTATTCAATGTACTCTGGGAATTACTCGGTAGATGATGGATGTAATACTAAAATAGAGGCAATAACAGTAAATACCAACATACTGTGCAGTGGCAATGCTGTGATATTGCTGGCACAACGATGTATATAACCACATAAGAAGGCATGCAGGCCTGGTTTCCAGCCCATTTTTAGTGGAGGACAGTTGTAAAGATTTTGCTGCCTGATGTAAGATTATGCTTTATTTTCTGAATGCTTGTAATTTTTTTTTTTTACAAGCACAACATTATCTTTCTATTGTTGGATATATATATTGACTATTACTGTTCTTTGACTTCCCTCATATATCTGATCACTATTGCGGTTTGCAAATTGGTATTGAAACTCATAAGCAACAACAGATTTTTTTATCGAGGCTCCCTTGAACAAAGCTTTTGTACCATTATAAAGGTAGTAGATAAGTACATATTGATCAATATATGACAAAGAAGGGAGGTCAAGAGGTAAGAATATTTCCATATAAAATATATTTTCCTTGTTGAAAATGGCAGTACGAGCATAAATAAATGTTTTGTATTGCTGTGTATTTGCTCCACCTGGTGGATTTTCCTGAAAGTGTTTTTGATCCTTGTTAATAAGGGGAAGCTCTGTGCTAATTAAATAAAGAACACACTACCAAGAGCAAATACTGTTTTTTTTAGTGTAGCCATAGCATTGCAAAAGGCACATTTGGGGAAGTAGAACATTGAAATTCAGATATTTCTCTTGGCTATATTTGGTTAATACAGTAATCACTATGAAAGCATGGCATTCCAAATCAATTAATGATAACAGTTTACTCTTGGACTCATCTAGAGATTAGTAATTAAAAAGTCCAAATCTGTATGGCTTGTGGTGTTGTACGTGATTGGTGAAAGCAAGGATTTGCTATGGCTCCCCCCACCCAGTTCTTGAGCCCCCCTGATGAGAAGTAGCAGTGCTATTGAAAAAGAGAGTTCCTGTGCTGAAGTGTTACTGCTCTACATCAGCATAAAATCTGTCTGTCATTAAGCTAGCTTTGCAAGCATTGTTGTCTTTGCAATTCGTAAGGACTTGGTTATGCTTTGATCATCTCATTGTTCTCCTTAGGTTATTTTTTTCATTTAGAGTGTAATGGCTCCCTAACAGAAGGTGAAGTTTAGAAAATAGTGTCTCCATATGCAAGGGATTTGGAGACCTTTTTATTGTCTTTAAAAATGTCATTCATAGTCCTCATTAGCATTTATTGTTGCAAGCGTACAAGCAGAAAATGTGAAATTGGTATGTCATGAATAGCTCCACAGAGCTCTAGAGTACTGAAATTTTGCCTGCAGTGTGGTGTGGGGCAGGCATTGAGAGAAAGCTGGCCAGATGGCTGCCAGCACAGAGCAGAGCTGCAGGTTTTTGTCTCTGGTGCTGAGAGGAGGGAAAGTTCACTGGAGCATACGCTATCACCCCTTGCGTTTTAACAAAACTAACTCGCCATCAGTCAAAACAGGGAGGTGGTGACATTGAAACAAAAGTTTTCAATATAACGTAACAGTCCTTGTCAAATGAATAAAATGTGTTTAGTTAGTGTCACAAATATTGACATGTTACGAATAAAAATGCAAAGCTGGGATTTATGGCTAGTGGTAGATACACTTTCACACAAATATGCTCTCACATTATCTTTATTATGAAAATCCTATGCATTGAAAAGACATCGATTAGAGGTCAAAACTAGGGTTAATATACTACAGCAGGAGGAGTTTCCCTACCCATGTTAAATGGGCAAACACTCTTGAGCTTCAAGTCAAAAAGCAACTGATTGCTTGAAACCTTTTTATTTTTTTTCTTTTAATTCTTCTCCTTTTTGCATTTAAAATATGATCCTAGTTCAGCGGGATCAGATATTCTCATTCGGGCTTATCCATGTCACACAATGTATTCTTTCTCCTGTCAGTGAAACGGTATCTTTGGTGTTTTCTTATGTCCTTTCAGAAATAATATCAAATCAATATCAAATTTTCTAAATTGCTTTAGTCTTGTCTGTGCTCAGATGATGTGGTAGTTTCTTTTGAATCTGAATGATGATTGAAATTAAGAGTCAATTCTAATTTACTTTACCCACACTATAGAAAATACTGTATTTAATAAAAAATGCAAAGCAAAACTTGGTTTAGTCCAGATAAAGTGAAAGAAATAGACAGCAGACCAGGTAGATACATGTGAGTTTACCCACATGAGTGTTGTTACTAAAATGCACGTTTTGCTCTATAAGAGCTTGTGTTCTTTAAAACCTAAAACCCTGCCATTCTGGGTCAATTGATTTTTTTGTGGAACTATTCTTCTCCTGTGATAGATCTTTATATATATTTTCATTGTTTTAAAATCTGAAATACCCCTGAAATGCCACTTGGATATTTGGCAACATTCAACAAGAATAAATGTTTTTGGTTCTTTTTGATCAAAAAGCAATAGGCAATCGAGGTTGCCAAGTCTGACCCCTGACCCACTGCCAAGGTTGCCTTTTCTTAACAGATGATTTGAAATCCTTTTTAGAGGACAGATTTCTGATTACCCTTTTCAAATAGTATGACTTTTACATTTTCTTAACAGAGAAAAGAGATGAACACTTTCTCATCTCCAGTGAATTTAATCCAGTACTAGAGGTGACATGATGAACAGTTTCTCTTAGACAACCAAGAGTATTTTCTTTACAACTTGCTGACTCTAGCTTTCAACTCTTGAGTATTTGTGTAGATAATTTCAATTAGTCTGTGTTTTATGGTCTATGTATGTTTTTAAGGGTAGCATTTGTCTTTTTTTTTTTTTTTTCAGAAATCCAGAAAGCCTTGCCAGTAAGGAAATGCTTAGGGAAATGTTTACTGTTACCTCGCAAATGCTTTGTGTTGCACACATTAAGAGCTAGTGTTAACAGAGAAGCACATATCTTATTGGAATATTTTAATTCTGTTTCCAAGCAAACAATTGGAAGTTTAAAAAGTGCCTTTCTTGAATCACTTGAGCTCTTTTGTGGTAATGCAGTACAAACAAGGGAGGCTAGGTACAATGTTGTTGAAAAGTGCAGTGTTGGGTGCACTGCTGTTGCATCAGGTGGTAGGAGATCCTGGGCAGCAAGAAATTAGTGAGCTTCTCTTGAAGGTGTTGCCTTTACTATACTTTCATTGGACATTCAACTGAATAAAGTTCAGAAAACATCCAGAATTGGTTGTCCCTTGTCCCCCCCATCAGCTCTACAGCTCACACATTAGGTGGGTTTGCCCTGTCAGTGGGGTGCCTTAAGAAAACACTAATAGCTTCCAGCTGGGTGGAAAATCAAAACGTTTGGGGGCTGACAAAACTAGCAGATTTGAATTTGAAAGCCCAGCTAATGCCTCCATTTTTATTTACCACTCGCCCATAAAAGATTATTTTCCAATATGTCAGCCTCATTTGGTGGCCAGTGGTCTGAAAGTGAAAGTGGAACAAGCAAGCGGGGAAATCTGGACATTAGTGAGTCCGCCCTTTCAAGCTGGTGTGCCACTTTGTGGAATGGCCTTCCCTGAGATTGGGGGGGTCCTAATGACCATTCATCAATGCTCGTTGACTGATCATTGAGTGCCTTCTCATTCAGTTTATCAAGTCTTGCACATAAAAAGTCAGAATAAGCACTATTCAGCTTTGTTAAAGCCAACTAGGAGTAAAATGCTCCATTTGAACCCATTTTGCCCTTGGTTTTTCACTTTGTTAATGCAGTCCTGCTTAAATGAGTGCTTTTATTGGGTCAGTTAGAATATCTGAAACTATTAATTCTCTTGTATTGAATAGCTGGTGGCAGGCCAGAGCAGATGGGGTAGAGAACTATTTGGTTGGATGTATTGCTTTCAATTAGGATCAATGAGGTTTCAGCTCCTTTGAATTAACTCACTTAATACCCACTGTGTGAAGTCACAATGTATCACAACAGTCTGCTATAAGTAGAGCGGGAAGTTGAGAAGTCCTACAGAAGAGCTTTGAGTTAAATTCTTCCTTCACTGTTAATAGAGAGCTTTCATTAACTACAGATGCATTTCAGTGGACTTCCAGTCACTGTTATTAAGCTAGGTTTGTACAAAAGGCAATCTCTGTGCTGTTAAATGGTGATCATTTGGATTTTCTCTTTTCCATCAGATCCATGTCTTAGTGACCTTGTATCCCCCAGTGCATAAAAATATTTTTCCCCCCCTTCAAATGTATGAATATGGCAGCTGATTTGCTTGTTTTACTCATTTTCTAAAGTAAGAGTTGTATAGAATTATTTAAAATTATGTTGTAAAGTGTGAATTATTGTCAAAGAAGGATCGGATTTCCACGCAGGAAGCTGTAGCGTAGCATACACCATAAAGAAACTTGCGGAAGATTTTCACTCTCCTCGTATCCCTTTCATTTTAGTATTACACATTATACTAACTCTTGTGATACAGCAGAATTGTTCCTCTGTTAAAACCACTGCCTTTTCTTTGTTAGTGGAGAACAAAACTGTTTTACAGAATGGCTGTTCACCTTTGCTTGGCCTGCTTAAATTTCTGACCTAGTGCAAAAACTGTTAGGGCAAGCTTTAAGTGATGGCATTAAAAGTAGGAGTAGGGTGGGGAAGGTGAATAAATACCCACAGATATTTATTCAGGGAGAACTGCCAAATGGGTTGCAGCCTGCCTCAGTGTATTAAATAATGAGAGGGAAAAACTATTCATGCAGCTGGCTGCTTGAGAAAATGCTGAAGTAGTCTCAGATGCACAGGCATTCTGTTAGCCCTTTCCACGAGCAGACTTCTAGGTGAGAATCTCCAGGGATCCAGGTTTTGTTGACGTGGATCAATTTAAATGGCAATTACTGTAGTCAGATAACAGCTTAAAAAGGCTTTTTACACACAGAAAAAAAGATGCATAATCACGCGGTATATGGAAGTTCAGTTTCGTGAGCCATGGTCTGTGGATTTACAATGTACTGATATTAAGACCTACTTTAAGAGTGAATATTATTTGGTTTTATTAAAATGCGTCATACCTTTGACATGTTACTTTCTACTCTAAAGCTGATTCAGGCTGCATCTATGTTGATGAAAGGTTGCATTTCCAACTGTGAAAATGCTTTTCCTTTCATATAGAATACAGTATTCAAAAAGAAAAACAACACAGCAAATACAGTACTGACTGGCTTTAAATAGTGCATCAGATAATACAATAAAAAGAATGGTAAATTCTCTAAATGCCTCTGGTGCAGACTTTGCTTGTTATTTCCTCCCTTCCCCCCACTCCCTGCTTTCCCCCTGTTCATGAAAACGGTCTGTCATGAAAATGATTTCATGTTTCGGTGTTTCTCTTGGGCTCTCCAACACTTAAAAATCCATTATACAGAACTTCAACACCATAGATATCTAATGAAGATGAATAAAAGACCTGCCTCAAGTAGAAGACATGTTATGTTTTCAGTGCTGGGGTGTTTACTGGGGCAAGGGGAGCTGCTCTTTTTTTCTGGATTGCCTTGAATTCGCCAGTCCTGTGTTTGGAGTCTCCCCTGTTTAAGTGAAGCATAGGGGAGGCATTTAGGGTTAAAAAGTTATTGTGGAAATACCAGTAAATTAAGTGACTCCCTTGCTTTAAGTGAGAAATATTCATTAATTCAGTCCAGGTATTGGAAGACTTGTTATTTTTTGGCTTAATTCCGCATGTGTGTCCTTTTCCTAGACAGATCTTTATCAGGCTCTGTAGCAACTAGAGGAAGGAAGAGGAAGGCCTGAGAGCAGGGTTGCTTCAGAGTAGTAAAGGCAGAAGATGGCATAACACAAAATCAGGGGGATGCATATATAAGTACAAAAGGATGAGCCTTGTACTGACAAGAATGCAGCTCCTGAATATCTGACTGAGAACCGGCTGTCTTCCTATATGGGTTTAAGTGTGTACTGCAAAGGCAAAGTGAGAACCAGAACCTATGTGCTAATTGCTAGAGAAATACTAATTACTAAAGAACAAGCTTTTGCAAGTGCTAAATGGGAGGAGAGTTTTAGAAAGAAGATATTTTTCCTTGTGCCTGGAATTTTGTGCAAGGCTATACGTGCTACAGAAGGCATGTGAGTCAGGCGTATGTTTCTCCTAAGAGGCAAAGATGTTTTACAAAGGACTAAAGACGGACCGCTGAGAAGAAAATAGCCAGCTTTAGATAAAGCACTATAACAAAGACTTGTAGTTTTATGTATCATGGTGTCCATTAAAGCTTAATAGGGAAGAGTGCATTGAACCTAGCCAGGCATATGTTATTCATGTGAGGGATAAACATTTAAGGGGTGTTCAAAATCAGACATTGGGAGGACATCATTGTTTAGCTTTTGAGAAAGCTTTATAGGGAAGATTTTGTTTTCATCCCCCATGGATCACCATGCAAGGTAAAGGAGAGTAAGCTGCAAATGTTTGGAACATATCAATGCAGGAATCCCAGGGGGTTAAAAGCACTATAGTAAAATAAAAGTGGTCTGCTTTCTAACCGTATTCTATTTTACACATACTACTGAGAATCTGAGAAAGGGAGTGATTTTGATACTCTATTCACTATAGTAAAACAGCATAATAATGACAGAAATGTGGAGAGGGGGAGGAAGAGGAAGGGGGACCCTCTCGTATATCTGTGTGCACATTTTGAATTTCCAGCTAAATAAACAAACATAGTCCTATGGAGTGCAAAATTATGGCTGTTAAAGAATGAATTTGTTTCCACTTTTGGAGGAGAGCTGATTCAAAGCGATGCTTTTTTCTTTAATTGCTGTTAGCAGAAGAAAGGGTTAACTTTTAAGGAAAAAAAATGAATAATTCAGTGTTTGGCTTATCACTCTGCATTTTACTTTCTATTCTTTGGTCATCTGGAACTTGGTGTGAAAGGTAGAGTAAAAGGAGTCAGCTGAGGGGAGCCGGGGTTGTGATAATTTGCACACACATCCCTGTCATTGTTCTGCCTGAAGAGACAGGGCTGGGTTCAAGGCCACATGTGCTCCTGTCATCATTCACATTTCTGCTCCAAGTGCAATACAGAGTGTCAGCTCTCCATCTGTCTTTGCCTGGCAAACGCACGCGCCCAGCATCCTGCCTCCAGCTACGCTGCCACAGCCAGTTCTGATGGCCCTCCTCGCTTCTCTCTGTTCATTCCAGAACAGGAGGCACTGAGCCCTAAATAAGCTTGCTTTTAGGAGAGAGCCATTTACAGTGTGGTATATTTTATCCAAGGATGCCTGGTGAGTTGAAATTATCGCAGCTCTTTCGGTTTTAAATGAGAAAACGCTAATTGTTTTTTGATAGTAGTTTTTCTTTTTTTTTTTTTCTCCTCTCCTCTTTTAATATAGAGGGTGATTTGCAAGCTGATACTGATACGGAGCGATCGTGGATGCAAATTCTGTTGTGCATATGTTTGGGGGAGGGGAATTTGTGTGAAGGAACTGCCAGAGATGATACTTACAGCAGGACTGGATGTTTCAATGAAAGGGAATAGAAATAGCAGAAAGTCACCGGCTTTATGGATGCGGGTCTCTGCACGGGGAATCATTTTTAGCAAAAAGAAATACAGCTTTGGGGCTGGCTTTGACTGTCAGCTCTACCTTGAATATGCAAACATTTGATCCATAGAGATCATTCACAGTGTTCACTCATCAGCTGAAATTATCTCTGTGAAAAGCTGTTTATTTTAGAGAAGTGAAGGAGATTTATAAAACAAATTATTTCAGTGTTGTCCTGGATCATAGTCCTGAACTGTCACCAGGCAGTTCACTGAAATATGTTGATTGAAAATAAAACAATAAAAAAATCTGCTGAATTAGAGGAATTGCTGTGGAGCTGGAAATTTTAATAGGTTAGCTTCCTCAGGAAAATATTATCCTTGGATCTTATGATCGCTTGTCCAGTTGATAAGTGTTATTGCCAATGAAAACGGTGCTTCTATGCAGGGTAATTTGTCTGAGGGGTTTTGTGAGATGCTAGACCACGACTGAGTGGGTTGAATTTGGTGTGTTTTGTTTGGTTTTTTCCCCCCTTTGGTAAGGACGAAGAAAGCTATGTGCCTGATTATAGCAGCCTGTGTCTGGATAAAAAAAGACAGGGCTAGAGATCCTACAGCTGGCTGGTTCTTGTGGATTATTTGGGTAGGACAAGCAGAAGAGGCTACGCTTGATCACAGAGTCTGTACACCTCGCAGATGGTGTTTTGAAACAGTATCTGCCAGTTTGCTGCAACCACAGTTGCATGTAGGTATTGCCAGTTGTTGGAAGACTGTTTTCCTTTTAGGATTTTTTATACATGGTCATACCCTACTGCTGATATGTTTGCTGATCCTCTGGTTGTAACAAGAAAGTGGGCTCTGTTTACTCAAAGCACAAGGCTAAGAGGATTTATATGGTTGAAATATGGGCAAATTAATTTGCATAGATAACAACTGAGGACTATGAAAGGTCAGTTTAACCCTTTAAATGTCAAATTTGATTTGTATGCATTCCCTTCCTGGGAATATGGTCTTCATTAGAAATATGGTAATTAATTAATTTGGAAAACTACATTCTGCGTAAACTGAATCCACTGACATTTCCCTTATATTTGGATGAAACTTGTCTTCTCGTGCGGTTTACTATTTCTGTGTTTTATTGAGATATTGAAGTGTACTGAAATGATGCACTCTTATCAGTTTTGATCTTTGTATGCATTATTTGGGGCTATTGGCAAACAGTGTTGGAATGCCTAGAGTGGAGGTTTTTGAAAACCTATTAAGCCTTTGGCATTTAAATTACTTAATCTACCTGCTGGTTTAAATTTCATGCATCTTTAATCAAAATGGCATGCGCTACACTCGGGTATGTATACCCTTATCAATACTTGTTAAGCTTTACCATTAAATAAATCTTTAATTACCAGCATTCTCTTAAAGCAGCAGCAAGCAAGAAGTGTGTTTTAATGTCAGCTCGGAGTGTTAGAAAACCTTGCACTTGGATACAGAGAATACACTAACAGCTGTGACTGGGAGCATGTGCCAGAATGGAGATACTTGAACAGATCTGACACTTGGCTATTTTTGACACCCATCTGCACTTTTTTACTCTCCTCTAGGATGAACTGCCTCTCAATCTGTTCACAGCATATTTTAGCCCTTTAATATTGTGGTGTTGTTTTTTTTCAAATGGGCATTATTAGCCATCTGGGGCAGATTTTGTATTTTAAAAGTAAGCACATTACGTACTGGAGATTAAAAGGATGTGTATTTTTATGTAATCTGATATTATGCCAGTGTGTTTTGTGTATGTGTGAAGTTTTGATTTCAGAAGCATCCCTTTAATGATTCTGACATCTGAAATCCTTCTTTTGGCGAAAGAACAGGAAGTAATAAAGATGGGTACTGGTTTATGTGTGGCACTTTTACACAAACTAAATCTACCCTTCAAAGATGAACAGCTCGTACTATTAGAATTGTGACTGGCCGTTCACATCCTCGCTTCTCTGTTGGGGCAAAGCAACAACAGTGAGGCTTGCTAATGAAATGCTGTAAAAGCGATTCAGATCTCTGTTAAGTAAGGCACTACTGCAACTCTGAGAAAATTCTCTGGAAAGATAATCCCGTTAACATACAGCTTGCAATAACCAAGTTAACTGTTTTGTCATTCTCTGTAGTGAACTCTAGGAAGTGCTTATCTCTAAATAATTGATGCTGGGGGAACAGTGTTCAAATCTAATACTGTACACCAATTTGTCTGATTACTGTGAATGTGTTTGGTGTTTGTTTGTTTTTTTTTAACATGGTTTATTCTGGACTTTATTTATGAAACATTACAAATCTATCAGTCATTTTATAGTACTTTCAAAGAACAGATGTTGGCCTACAAAATGCTTTATTATTGCCCATGGCAGTATTCAGCATGGTTTCCTTAAAAGGACAATCAGTGATCACAGTCATTGTAGCGCAGAAATAATGCTGTTCTTTCAGAAGATGGCCTGGTATTAGGTCAGACCACCCTTTCTTTACTTCTGCTCTCCAGATGTGGCTGCAACCTTTTTTTTTTTTTTTTTTTAAGTTCATGTTTCAAAAAAAAAGGGTTTGTTTTCAAAATCTGGTTTTACTTAAGATATCTCCATCCTGGAGTGCATTTCATAAATTGCCCACATATTTTTCTTAGCAGAGAACTTAACTGGCTGTAATTTTTAACACATGGCCACATCATGTGATATTTTGAAAACATTTGCACATAGCTTTAAGAAGGTCCCAGCAGAAATGATCCATCATCTCACAGCCAGCCTGTTTCTTAACAGCATATCTGCATTTTCCATTTAGCAGAGCTATATATTATTAGCTTACATTTTGGGTAGTAAAACAGTGCATTGCTGATTGTAAAACATGGACTTTATTATCTGCTGAAAATTGATTTGGCATTTATAGCCACTGTGTACTAGACTGGCTTTCTGGTTTTAACATTAGTGCTTGCAAGTGATGATTTGTTTGAAGAACAGAAACAAAATTGCCATGGACATAACTGTTAGTGTCCTAGTAACTGAACATTTGGATTATCCACCTGTTTTTTAAATACATGTGTCTAAATGCTGTTATACAGCAAAAGTCTCCTAACAGTCCATTAAATGACTTGTTCTAAGTTGCAGTTGCTATGCTGTTATATTAGGACAATTCTGTGTCTTACAAAACAAGTTTCCTGCCAAATGGGGAAAATGTGTCTGGAAGTACTTAAGTCTGAGTGTTAACCGTCCACCATTATTCCAGTCATCCTACATAATGACTTTATCTTTCTTCAGGATTTGGATGGGAGCAAAAACCTATTTCCCTAAGAGGGCTGTGGGTCGCTAGGTTCTCCAGATGCATATTGTAGGCTTTGGGAGACGAGGTGGAATGACTTGATTTTCAAAGTATTAAAGTTTCTTCTTCTTTTAAGGTAGTAATAAATTCCAAAGTCTGCAGGACATTATTGCTCCTATTTTTAACCCATGGGGCTGTGAACAGCATCTTGCTACGTATACATGGAAAGTACTAACAGGTCGTGGGATGCAGATCATGCTGCAGAAATAGTTGTCTATATATATATTTTTTAAGCAGGGTCCCAAACACTCTTTCCACATGAAGATGTAGTGCTTTTCGACTCAGACCCTTAGCTAGAGATGAATGAATCAATCAGTTTCTAAGGACTGCTTGGTGTGCATAGGGTGTTCAGGACTGATCACGTCTTGATTTGAAGATTTTGGACTCCATGCTCATATATAAGGGGTGATAATAAAAGCTTGCAGATTTCTGTGATCTGTGTATATGTGATTTAAAAAACCAACAAATTTGAATACCAATTTCTGATAAATTCTAAAATTATGTGATACACCGATTTGAAAAGTCTGAATAGAGAAGCTGATACATCTGGGACTAGAGAAGGTATGATATCTGATCCTTTTCAGGACCTCCACATAAACCTGTACCAGTTTTCTGGTTTGTTTGCTGCATCCTTTTTTCTTCTGAGTGTGGACATCAAGCATAACTCTACAAAAAAACCCAGTTGAAGCCTAACCTCTCACTACTAGATTACAGACTAAACTTAAGTGTGCAAGGCCACTTCTGCAATTGAAGCAGTAGCTGGCTTCCGAATCCAAAATTGCATGCCTCATCTCTGTCCTCATTCCAAGATGCATCACTGTTACAGGTTTAAAGTTTCTCAAGCATGTAGAGCTGCAATTGTACACGCTAAGATCTGTGTTAGTATCAATAGGGTTTATCAGGCCAATGCTGAGTTCACACCTATGATGTGTTTTTGGAATTGAAGCATTTCTATGTCTGAGTCATTTGCACAGTTGGATCTGGTAGGTAATCTTGGAGGATGCTTAATGTGTATTTATAATAATCGGTCTCTTCGCAAGTGCAAGCTTACTTTTTTCCCCAGAAATGTATGTGGTGTAAAACGGAGCACAGAACCAGTGGCGCTAAGGCAAGTAGACATTAAATCAGGAAATCCATAGGGCGCAGCAGCGCTTGGATTTTTAGTGTGTGCAGACAGTCTAGCCATATTCGCCTGCTTGGCAAGGCTGATTTCATTCAGTACCTTGCTATGTAAACTCCACATTCACACAGTTCCTTTGTGAAGCCGATGAAACTCTTGCCGTGCTGTACCGTGCTATCTACATTCAGTGGCTAAACTTTTGAGGAGCTCAGCCATCTCTTCACCTCATTGTGTTTTGTGATGTACATCTGTTCTTTCGGCTTCTCATACGCGAAAGTAATGAGGCGAGGATCGGGACCATCACAGAAGCCACTTCCACCTTGTTGCCATTGATCTTGGGCCTTGGTCCCTCTTGAACAGTTTTGCTGCTTAGCCCTTGGGCAGGACAGAACTGATGGAGATTACTGCTATCCCGAATAATTTGCTGCTGGGTGGTAGCGTTCCTCCCCACTGAGGAAGTGTGTTATAGACCTAAGCTTGAGCAAGCAGAAGGAGGATTCGAATTAATGTCTTTCACTTCGAGTAAGGCTTCCGCTCAAAAGACTTGCATAAAATCAATGCTTACCCCTTCAGTCTTGCCTACCTGTGTCTTAAACAAACCATTTCTACTTGCCAATCTTCTGATGGTGGACATCTTTTCTGAAGGAGTGAGCAGTGCCATGAGTTCCATGTTTCCAAGCTACTGGGGCTTTTGAAAGGCAGGGGTAAAGCATCCTATCTGCAGTATTTCCTTGTTGGTGAGCTATAGGCAGTTTATATATAACTAACTTAATAATCATCTTTTCTGTCATAAGCAGTCTACAGCTACCTTATGGGTGGGTGTAGAGAAGATGGATGGAGCCAGACTTCTCAGAGGGTGCCCGCTGACGGGATGAGAGGCAACAGGTGCAAGTAATGGACCTTGATAAATCCCAAGTAGATGGCAGGAAAAAATTCTTTCACCATGTGGATGGTCAGACACTGAGACATGTCATCCAGCGAGGTTGCGGTATTTCAGTTATTGGAGTTAATAAAAAGCCCTGTTGGACAAACACCTGTCAACCTGATCTAACTGCTCATACTTTGAGGCAGAAGGACTTGGACTACCTGATCTCCCATGGTCCCTTCAGCCTATATGATGATTCTTTGTACCTACTGGGTCCATTAGGTGTTTTGGATACCTGCTCTAAGGTACTTTTCACCTGTACGTTATATCGGAGAGCAGAGCAGTCCATGTCACTGGCATTTGTGTTGTGGTCCATGAGGAAATTTCAGCAGCATTGTGCTTTGGACACCTAAAGTTAATTATCTGTTGAATCTGATCTGAAACCATTATCTGATCTGTAACTTTCAGAATGAACTTGGCCTTTGTGTGTAAGTAGAGAATAATAGTCAGGCTTAGTGCTGGCTGAAAAGGCTGCGCCTCCTTCCTATGGCACTCATTGAGCCGAGCTTCCACATACCAAAGCTGAATTTATTTCTATTATTATTGTTGTTGTTGTTATTATTTCCCTAAGGCCAATTTCTTCTTTACTACCAGTTATAGGCAAAGTACGAAGAAATAGCCTAATTGTGAGTATTAATTGCAGAAGAACATGAGACAACAAGTTGCTGAAGACCTTGGGATTTGAGAGGTGTCACTTCAGTTGGGGTTCACTGACTGCTTGGTTTTGTCCTTGTGCTGCAGAACACCACCTAGTAGTAATGTTCTTGCAGCTGGTTTAGGGCAGTAGTGTCAAAAGAAGACACTGAACTGATCCAACTTCTAAAAATCTCCTTCCCAAATTCCTATGGCATGAAGCTACAGCCTTAATGGAACTTTTCCATGATGTTGTATGATGACTTGTGCATTTATTTCTACTTCTTAAAAATAAAACTACTTCAATTTTTTTTGCTTTGGGATCTGGCAGACTTGCAGAATTTTCATGAGGAATAATGATCTGGTAGGACCCGCACATCTGAATTAATTTTAAGTTATCTAGCCAACTGTTTCAGTATTAATGTGGATATATGTTCTGGAACAGTGCCTGGAATGTAACCGTGCTTTTAAATGGGCACGAAGTGTAAGTCAAAGGTGGCAGGAAATCTTTCTGAAGTTCGAGAGGAAATAGCATCAGCAGTGGGCACAATTATTACAAGAGTAGCACTCATATGGTTCCCATTCATTATGGACATCCTTTTAGAAGCAGATTGTAACAAGCTCTGTGGCATTTTACATATTGACTCAAAGAAGTGTGGAAACAGAAGAGCAAAAGGAATTGGTATTGATCACCTCTTGAAGGAGAGACTGAGGAAGAAAAATGTGATTTTGTAACCCTTGAAGCATACTGCAAGTTCATGCAGATCTGTTTTGGAGTCATGTCTGTATTATTCTTGGTTGAAAAGAGGGGCTTGCTCTAATAAATTGGGATTTGAGGAAGCAGGATGTGCATTTTCTTAACTGTTTTCCAGCAAAGTTTGAAATGGTGATTCAAGAAGCAGGAATATGTTTTATCTTTTAAAGTCTGTTGCCCTTTCTATCTTATTGATACATCTTTTCTGGGGGTTAATGCACTACTCTCTCTTCTGTAAGTCATTCAGAAGCATCTGTAGAATTTAACTTTGTACGCTTATAGTTTTAATGCTTTATTGGAATTTTCTTCATGTGCTTTTCTAAGCCTTGGGAGCCCTGCTGTGCACCTTGAGTGCAGATTCTTATAGTCCTCCTTTTCTCTCATTATTCTAGCAATGCTGGGTTCACTGTCTTATTTTGCTCCTGCTTTGAAACCACATGTTGCTAAAGGAGTAATCTGGTTTAGTGACACAGGGCCTTTCCCCTTCTTCCTGTTCTCTCCTTGCTATGTGTTCTGTGAGTCATACAAATACTCATGACTCAACTAGTCTTCCTGCCACACAGTTACAGTTTGGAAAATGTATGCTCTTGGATTGTACAAAAATACAGCCATAATTTGATTCTTGATTCCAAACTGTGCATTTTGAATGTATCCTGGTGGCTCTTTTAAGCCAGGGTAGCGAGCACGTGTACACAGCCTTGTATTTTCATTGTAGCTATTTTATAGTCCAAATTAATGCCATCTTTTCTGACATTCCTATATGGGACTTCCTTGTATCATTCCTTGAATTTTTAAGAGTATCTTTTTTTTTTTTAAAAAAAAAGGACTTTACACCTTCCAGAGCACCAGTCACACCATCCATGGTCAGCGAACACAAATTAACATTTATTGTTTTAATTTTATTTTTCTGGTCCATTTCACCACATAATTGTTGATTGTGTAATTATATCTGCTAGCTTTGCATGTACTTGTTTGTATTCTAGTTGGAAGAAAGTCTACTCATCAATGTTTAGAAGAGGGTATTTTCTGTATACACTATTACTGTTTATTTTGGCTGTTTTCTTTGCTTGGAACTGTACAAGGTACTTATTTTTTACTTTTTAAACTGTAAGCACTAGAATGTAAAAAAAATGATCTTTATAGAACAGGGATGAGATAACCTTGGGGTTTTTTAGAAGGAATCAAAGTTTGTATGAGTTTTGAAAATACACTGAGAAAATACTGAGTGAACCGTAAGGACTTTGGGAGTTGCTAACTTGGTAAAGAAAGCCAAAAGATGATCATTAAAGCAACCTTGGTTATGTATGTAAAAGAAAGAATGTAATTAGATGTCCAACAAGGTCAGATGGCGCTATCATTTTTGAAAGTCATCAGTTTTCTTCTGACACTGGTTTGCTGCAGAATTTACCATGTCTTTGGACTTGATGTTTTTAGTTCTTATTTCTTCACTGGCAGAGGGAGGGCTATGATAATAAAACTCAGTTTCTGGAATTGAGGTGGTCCACATTGGTCAAGTTAGTTCATCCTTGCATAGTGCTGTGATCTCCTCGCTCTAGGGTCCTGAAACAGGGAGAGCTTCTATACTCTCATTCATGTTAGATCTTGGAAGTAATTTAAATTACTGTTAAGGTCAATATCTGATTATTTTGCACTGAGATCAACATTAGACTGCATTACGTGTTCAGAAAAAAAATGCATGGTCCTTTGCAATTCTTAAAGGAGATCTGTGCAATAATGAGTGTATATTCTACTTTTCTGAATTTCTGATGTAAGCATTTTATTTTCCGTTTGCAAATGGAAGAGAAGTGAGATGGTGGACTCTCTGGGAATACTATTGGTTGTTTCTCTTGTTAAATTTTTAAAGTATTTTGAAAAATGCTGCTCTTGTTAATTTTCTTACATCTCTCTTTAAATTATTCTCTGTGGTTGTAAAAGCAAATCTGTATTTGGGTTTTCTATATTTAATAAGCAAGGCTGCTACACAAGAGATGAATCTGTGCATGAAACTTTCATTGCGAGATTGGTATGAAAGCAGAGTCTTCAGAGTGCATATAGCAAGTTCTCTGCTGTCTGAAGGAGAGCCAGTGTTGCGGTCTTTCTTCATCCTCTTCAGACTCCTCTGCATACGCAGAACTAAATCTTGTGGAGTAAAAGTTGGACTTGGATGGTTGCTTCTCAGGACAGCTGACTGGCCAGGCTTCTTCCTCTGACATGTCAATTAGTAGAGTAGTTATTTCCAATTCCTTTCATTTTCAGGAAGGAAAGCAATAGTATTTAATCTTCAGAGACCCACAGAAACAGAATTCTTTAGTTTATGCTGCCTTAAAGCTTTTGCTTCAAACTGTTCTTGAGAGTCTGTAAGAGCTCTAAAGATAAAAATACTACCTACATTTCAAGAATTGACCTGCATCCCTCCGTAGAGTTACAAGAGAAATTATATACTCTCTCTGTGATTAACTTCTATATTGTTTCAGAAGGAGCTTTGTGGATCGTGCTGAATAACCTGCTTTTTCTGTAAGAATTCAGAAGAATCACGATGGCTTGATTTCATCCTGACACTAGCAAATATGATTGCATGATTTTGTCTGGGGCATTGGTTCAAGGCAGTCTTGAAAGAATGAGTGTCTATTACTTAATCACCAGGAATGCTTAATAGTTTTGTCACAAATGTTTTTCTTTTTGGAGGCCGTAAATGTTTTTGCTGTCTTGCCACACTAGATATACAATAGATGCCTTGATGAATTACCCAATGGGGATTCTGCTGCAAAAATTGATGCTTGCTAAATCAAAAGCAAAGCCTTTTTTCTTCGTCTCCTTTGGTTGTTACAGCAAGGCTGCTAGTTTTTAAATGTGTCTGCTTACAAATCTGGGATATGTATACTTTGTTGCATGCAATTGCTAGGGCTTTTTGCCACAAAAATTATATGATGATGCGGATGTTCTGATACTGTTCTTTAAAACAGCTGATTGCAGATCTGATGGGTGAAAGATGTTCAACAGCTAGCATATATCATCATCTTCTGATCCAAACTGGTTCCTTTGGGAGTCAGCTGTACTGTTTCAGTATGTTGTAATTAATTTGAGTGCTGTTTAGGTGTCAGAAATTACTTTATAATGCAGGATAATGGACTTATTTGCACGATGCAAATCATAATCTAGCAAATTACCCTTAAAGGCTATGTAGTAAGAAACAGAACAAACCCCACAATATTCAGTAGGAAGAGAAAAAGGAAAAAGAAAAGGTCTGATTTCTAATTCGGCCCTAAGACATCCTTACATTGGAGTCTATCTGGACTTAATAGATGCTAGAATAATGCCAGTTATTTGTGGATAATAGTCATAAAGGGCTTTGTCTGAAATGCCATCAAAGAAGAAGGCAATTTTTTGTTTTAGTTAGGATTGGATGAATTGGGGAAGAAATCCCTGTCAACCGGACCTTTAATACTTGGAAAAATCCTTCTTATACATGCAACAAGTACTCATGTGAAAAGCTGTTATGAGGTTTTGAGCAATGTTAATTCACTGAAGAGTTTGTATGAGTTGTTTAGTACTCAGCATCTTGCAGAATTAGACTGTATTTATGGGTAGGCTAATGTTAGGGAAATAATGGATTTACATGCATAGTGAAAGCTGTTTGTAAATCAGCAGGTGGTTTCTAAAATATCAGAAATTAGCAAAATGTTTACTGATGTGATTTATTTCTGAAAAACAAACGTGTTTAAAAACACTTGAACAGTAAAACTTTGAATGAGAAAAGTATTTACTTTTCCTTCACTCGTCTCAAGTTTTTCTTATTTGTAGTTTGAATGCACACACTCTTCATTTTATGTATTGAAGACCTCATTTTATTTTTTGAGTCACCCAGTAGGAGAAAAAAAAAGAAAATAATTTTATTGCAAACTATATATTTCAATAGGAGGCTTGTTTCTATGAAAAGATAGGAAGAAATCAGTTAATACTAGAAAGTCTATTTTAAGTTTTGTATGTGTTTGCACATACTTTCATACAGAATACTGGATTACATTTCTTGTTAGTTATGTAAAACCTGCTTCGGGCTCAATTCATTAATGATGCACAGCAGCATTAGAATACTATCTTTCTTTAGAATAGCACATACAGGTACAAGTGAATCTTTAGTCATTAAAGTAAAAAAAAAAGTCTGATCTCTAATTAAAAAAAATAATAAATCAAAGTTCTGTAGACTACTTTGCCAGTGTGCCATTTTCATACTCTGATTTAAAGTTAAACCTTGCCTACTACCCTCTAAATGAATTGTGTACATCTCTGAAAGTTTTCCAGTGTGGTGAAAAAAGGAATTAAGTTCAGACATCTTTGATCCAGTTTCCTCTATTTTATTTGGTTACATAGAAAATCTTACCCATCGCTGGTGCCCCCCAGTTTTTCATTCACCAATAGTACTGAGGGGAAAATTTGTGCTGCGCTACTTATGCATAATTTAAAACAATTGTGCTAGCTTTAAACCCAAAGTCTTTCTTCATCTATCATTTATCTCATGATGTTATCTTTTGTACTCAGTACCCTTCAGTAAGCACAGCCTGACATATCTTGTGGCCTTTACCTTCTGCGATAAAAAAGATTGAAAAGATGCTTGGCACCACCTGGTGAAGATGAGGCAACCCTGGAGAACTGTGCTTCAGGAGCAGGTGACTGATGCTAAGAAATGTGCCAGTCTAGGGACGCAGCTGAAGGGTTGCACTGGGGAAGGGGGAGGGGAAGAGGAAAAAAAAAAAAGAGCAGGAACATTAATACATCTTCCTGAGGTTTGATGGGACATATACTGCCTACTGTTCCATCTGGTGCTTATGATAGCATGGCATATTAGCATGCTGCAAGTTCATAATGTATTCAGGGCGAGAAAACACCACTTGCATACCAATTGAGGTGTCCTCTTTCTCAGTGCTGCCTTTGAATTTCAATGATGTTTATGCCTCCAAATCCACGACTGAACTGAGCGTTTCCACTAATGGAGGAATAACAGCAGTAAGTGACTCTGGCTAGTGTGGGTTTTCTTCTCTCTTTTTGTTTCCTCTTTTGGCATTTTTCTTCCCACTCTCTCCTCCTGATGTATTTTGTTTGAAGAAGCTTTAAGGCAGGTTGAGGTTTTGGACTAACTATATTGCCTTCTTTTTAAGGTTGTAGGCTATTGTCTTTCTGCTTATCTCAAAACACTTAAATGCTCTTTTTATGACATTTGAATGAAATTAACTCTAAAAACAGTGTCATGAAGCATTTAAAAAATAGCACATTGCAATTCTGCTTTATATTCTGATTTCTTATATTGCTAAATAAAAGAACAAACAATATCCCGAATCCCACATTTCATGGTAAATTATTTGGGCCTTGTGGCTTTAAAGACTTGATTTTAACTTCAAGTGTGCTACCAAAATAGGGTGAGTATCTGAAGTTGAGCAGATATGTGAGTCTTTCTAGGAGTGACATCTTGTTATCAATCTCTTGCAGGAAATGTACTGATGTTCATATTATTTCTCTCTACCTTGTCCTCGTTGAAACTCTGCTGAGGTTGACACTTGACTGAAGACAATCTCAAAACCACACTGTAGAAACTCTCGACTGCACATTGTTTCTGAACCTGTCAAAGATTGTGATCCTTTAATGTCTCAGTGCTGTGAATTGCTCTGCAGCCCTCCGTCAGTAGGTTTTGAAAGTGTGAAGTTTACACACAGGTTAGGGTATTTGATGTGGGATTTTCAAGCGTCTCGAGTAATACAGGAGTACCAGTCACATTTGCTTTTCTTAGTGTCTGTGCTTCTAAACTGTTTCACATGTTTTGAAAGTCCTGTGCCAAAAAAGGAGGCTAAGCTTGAGGAGGGAGGAGTATTAAAACACGATCTCTAGTATTCACAGCTTAATGAATGCATTTGGTATCTTGTCCTCTACCTGCACAGCTGGACTCTTGTTCCTGCCCAGAACCGACTGTGGTTTGAGGCTTTAGCTTAATCTTTAATGCATATGACTGTCATGCTAATACAACTTTAATAAAAATGTACTAGGTAGCACTTTGAACTCCTTCACTCCAATTTAGTATTAATCCACTTGATTACTAGGAAAGAAAAGATCTTGCTGTAGTTCTGATCCTTTCTTTCAAATATATCCAGCCATGACTTCTATAAATACATATTTTCAGACAGTCATTTAGCTACTCTTGCGTAGATAAGAAATGAAAAATGCATTAGTCATCTCGACAAATGATAAATTGACTGCTTTTGGTTCACTATCTGAGTATCTGTTGTCTGTTGGCTTAAGACCATTCCTTATTTGTTCATAGTGTATTTAGACCTGGATATTAATGTCTTAGCTTAAATGCTAATTATTTTTTTTCCTTGATACATTCAGGAAGGCTAATGTTACTGAATAGGAATGTGGAGGAGGTAGTATGGGTAATTTGAGCAAGTTTAGTCAGCATTTACAAGATTCTTGAAATGTTTCTTGATGTCCTACAGAACTGTTAACATCTGCACAGCTTGCGAGAAGAGCCACATTTATTACAGCTGTATGCTAGCTAGAATGCAAAGAAGGGGGAGTGGGGGAGCTGGAATCACAATTAGGAATGAAGCAGCTGGCTTTCAGTGCAGAGATTTATCATTTTACTCTCATTACAGACCAACAGTAAACTCTACTTGGACTCTTTTACATCAGCTTCTTTGAGATGGCAGGTTGAAGGCTTGGGGGTTTAGCTGTCAGTAAATACAGTCCAGCAAAACGCACACGTTTTAAAAGAAAACAAAGGTTTTAGCTAAGTAATCGTAATTGATGCTCAGCGTTTCAAGGAGCTCTTCTAGTGATACAGAGCGTATGTTTGAAGTCTACAGCTGAGATGGTAAAAACAGAAAGGTAAATTGTTTTAAAGATTAAGAAAAAGTCACAGAAGAAGTGGGAGAATAATAAGTGAGAAAGCCGCTGGCTCCATGCAGAACCAAGGAGGTCATACAGTTTCTTGTCCCCATTCTTTTTGGGTTTGCTGGAGGAAAGGAAGGTATGTCAAGACTCCTGAGATCTTAGGCATGACTGAACAGCGTAATAGTATCTTGGTGTGTTTGTTTTACCTCTTCTTTTATCTTAGTTAGTATCAGAATCCCATTTCTGTTTCACTCCTTCCTGTAAAAAATTAACATACACTTTTCCAGAATTGGTTTTTTTTTCGTCCAGGTTTTATTCCCCTGCTCACCCATTTCTTTCTTAGGCATTGAGACAGAGTAAACCCACACTATGCCAATATTGTAGCTATTTTTAAGTTCTCAAAAAATCTTTGTTTCAATTAAAATAGAGATTTTTTTAAAAAAATTTTTATCTATTTGATATGAATGAAAGCTGGTACTTCTTTTGTTTCCTCTGGTTAAAGTAGTTTTATATGCTTGCTCTTACCTTTTTTTGCCTGCACATTTTAAGTGAACCTCTTCTGGTTTTGCTCAGTTAACTTCTTTACAATGTGCCCAAGCTATTCACAGTGGGAGTGCCAGGATCTGTTTCTGTGTCTCCTACTGTTTCTTAACAACCTCAGTGACTGAGGAAACTGTACATCTATGCTCCTGTTCTTTCTTGCTCTCCTTAAATGATGGTTCTGAATAATTTTCTAATACAAAACTTATTGCATGTTCACTTGCAAAAATGCAAAGAGGTGTCTGTTAAGAAACATGGCTAGTTAGGATGGCTAGTTGTGATGAAGACCATCCTCTCGTTGCAAGAAATCTTAAAGACTTGGTTGTGGTATCTTTATTGACTCACATGCTCCCCATACTGTTGTATAACAGGAGTCCACCCTGATAACCGACCGTGTTTTTTATCTCTTCTATCTAACCTTAGACTTTTCACTGTTATATTCATCATCATTTAATTAATAGCATGTGGCATCAAAGAGCTCTAACGTACAATCAATGCCTCTACTCTTCCAATCTCCTGACACCAAACCAGAGGCAAAAGCAAATTTTTTTAACCTTTCTGTTATGAAAATTACTGCATTTTGTTCATCAGTGTTCACCACCTCATAGCTTCTGAAGCGGGTCCTGAAAGTTTATTTCCTCTTAGTTTTGTGGAAACACATTTTATCTTAATTTTGTGCAGATTGTTGGCATTGAACAGAATTATGTGCAAAACCGAGTAGCTCTGTAAGTCAGGGCTCATAATCACCTTTGGAAATGACCTGGTAAGTTTCTAATAGGTCATTTGTATGCACAGTTACTGGAGCTATTTGCTCTGTTGCAATAATTATGAAAAAGATAATGGATAGGAACTCATTTAGGCATAATTATTCTTGTTAACTGTTTAGCATTTCATCCAGCTATTCCTATTATCCTTTTTTTAAACTTTCACAGAATCACAGAATAACCAGGTTGAAAGAGACCCACCGGATCATCGAGTCCAACCATTCCTATCAAACACTAAACCATATCCCTCAGCACCTCATCCACCCGTGCCTTAAACACCTCCAGGGAAGGTGACTCAACCACCTCCCTGGGCAGCCTGTTCCAGTGCCCAATGACCCTTTCTGTAAAGAATTTTTTCCTAACGTCTAGCCTAAACCTCCCCTGGCGGAGTTTGAGGCCATTCCCTCTTGTCCTGTCCCCTGTCACTTGGGAGAAGAGGCCAGCACCCTCCTCTCTACAACCTCCTTTCAGGTAGTTGTAGAGAGCAATGAGGTCACCCCTCAGCCTCCTCTTCTCCAGGCTAAACAACCCCAGCTCTCTCAGCCGCTCCTCATAAGGCCTGTTCTCCAGCCCCTTCACCAGCTTTGTTGCTTTTCTCTGGACTCGCTCCAGAGCCTCAACATCCTTCTTGTGGTGAGGGGCCCAGAACTGAACACAGTATTCGAGGAGCGGTCTCACCAGTGCCGAGTACAGAGGGAGGATAACCTCCCTGGACCTGCTGGTCACACCGTTTCTGATACAAGCCAAGATGCCATTGGCCTTCTTGGCCACCTGGGCACACTGCTGGCTCATATTCAGTCGGTTGTCAACCAACACACCCAGGTCCCTCTCCTCCAGGCAGCTTTCTAGACAGACTTCTCCTAGTCTGTAGCACTGCATAGGGTTGTTGTGCCCCAAGTGCAGGACCCGGCATTTGGCCTTGTTAAACCTCATGCCGTTGGACTCAGCCCAGCGGTCCAGCCTGTTCAGATCCCTTTGCAGAACCTCCCTACCCTCCAGCAGATCAACACTTCCACCCAGCTTAGTGTCGTCCACAAACTTGCTAAGGGTGCACTCGATGCCTTCATCCAGGTCATTGATGAAGACATTGAACAGGGCTGGACCCAGCACTGAGCCCTGGGGAACCCCACTTGTCACTGGCCTCCAGCTGGATTTCACACCATTTACCACCACTCTCTGGGCCCGGCCATCCAACCAGTTTTCCACCCAGGAGAGTGTGCGCCTGTCCAGGCCAGAGGCTGACAGTTTCTCAAGCAGAATGCTGTGAGAAACTGTGTCAAAGGCTTTGCTGAAGTCCAGGAAGATACATCCACAGCCTTTCCCTCATCCAGCAGCCAAGTCACTTTGTCATAGAAGGCGATCAGGTTAGTCTGGCAAGACCTGCCTTTTGTGAACCCGTGTTGGCTGGGCCTGATCACCCTTTTCTCTTGCATGTGCTTCATGATAGCACTCAAGATCACCTGCTCCATGACTTTCCCTGGCACTGAGGTCAGACTGACAGGCCTGTAGTTTCCTGGGTCCTCCCTGCAGCCCTTCTTGTAGATGGGCACAACATCAGCCAGCCTCCAGTCCAGTGGGACTTCTCCAGTCTTCCAGGACTGTTGGAAGATGATGGAAAGGGGTTTGGCCAGCACATCTGCCAGCTCCTTCAGTGCCCTAGGGTGAATCCTGTTTCCTTTCATAATTCCAGAATTGGCATTGGATAGTTGTTGCAGTTCAGCAGTTCTTTAATTCTTCATATACCAATCAGTTTAAACCTTGTGTCTTGTATTCTGAGTGAAGACCATAAAGAAACATGTCCTCACAGGAGATTCCAGTGCAGTTACTGCCTCTCTGTGCTTTTGAAAGGTCTCTGCTATTGGGATTTAGCTTTAATAAGTATGTGGTGCCAGAACAGTGTGTAGAGAGATCTATGTGAGCCATCCTAGTTAGTATTTTGTTGTTGTTGTTGTTCTCTGTATTTTAATTCAAAAAATAAATGGTGTTAAATTTTAGTAGGATGTTGTCAGATTCAGTTTTCATCACCTGGCTATAGTTGTGTGCTCGTGATCTGGATTCCTGTGACTGGATATGGTATGTAATCATAAGGATGCTGCTATCTGATGTGCTGCCTGCTGCAATTTTGCTTTTGGAGTGTTTCATATAGAAAAACCATCTCCCAAAGAGGATGAGGTGGATGTTGGAATAAGTTGACAGGGAGACATCTAACTTGTCAGGCTGAGGTGGATAGGTGGCAGTAGGAGGCACTGAAGATGGTCTGCTGTTGCAGCCAGTACTGCCTAGTTATTCTTTTGAGGAAGAAATGTTTATAGCCAAAATTTAGAAAGAAATACTTATGTTTGGTACTGTGGAAATGAAATGATACATACTGACATATACATGCAGAGTATCATAAGATTTCCTCCCTGTATCACATGGATGAGATTAACTTTTGATATTGGAAGGAACTTTTCTTAAAACATCTCCCCTTGCCTTTCTGAGTACCTTGCTGTTTGTTTTGAATTTTCCGCCGGGAAAAGCAGTTTTCTCTGTGCAGCTGCACGATATCGTCTCCCCCTGGTGGTCAGCAGCCACCTGTCAGAATTTCCAGCCACTCTTTGCCAAGGGAGGCTCCCAGCCAGACGGGTGTTTTATCCCCTTTTATCTGACACTCTGGTCTCCGCCTGCAAATACTGCAGATGCATCCTAGGGCTGCTACCGCCCCATGGGAAGAGGGTGCCCTGCTGCCCTCTCAACAGCCAGAGTTTCTTTCCTCCTGTTGAATATTCTTCCTTTTCTCATAAAAATGGCTCCTCTTCTGGTTAATCTGCTTCCCATGGAAGCAAAGAGTATATCTCCAAGTAGACCCAAAGCCAAATGTAGGGTGTTCCCATAGCATGGAGATTTAAATCTGCTTTTCATAAGGGTAGCATGTATAAGAAAATGTGCCACATTACCAAGGGTTAAATGCATCCGAGTTGAGCATTCAGAGTTCAAACACTTCAGACTTCTTTACTTTGTCAATATTTCTCTTGCACTTGTGGCATTGAGTGGTTTCTTTCTGGTGTCTGACTTCTCACCCTGCAGTTTCCCCTCCATTGAACATTCCTTTCAGTATTATTGAAGACTATTTCTTTTTTGCCATTTTCTAAAGTAGAATGTGAAAAAAATAATCAAAATAAATTGCAGTTAAGTATTTTTCTGTACAAAATCAAGTAAGTAAAACTTGATTAAATATGTTTGTAAGTGCACGCACACACATAGGCACTTGCTCGCACATATGCACATATATAGAAGCAACCATGGGAGCTGTACTGTTCCATATAAGTCAATATTAAATTGCTGTGTTGAAATAGCGCAATCAGCTGGTTTGATGAAAACAGCATTCTATAAATCTACAAACCTTTGGTTTTGTGTATTTCTTGGGGAAAAAAAAGATTGCATGTAATTTGAATCTGCCGGGCATGAAATGAAGCATGTTTTATACAACTGTCAAGCCTGGCAATGCTATGATACCTGAAAGTGTTTTAATATTTTGCTTCTAGTTTTTGTGGTTTCTGTAATAGTTGTTGGGTTTTTTTTCAATCCAGATTTCAGCCGTATGTTCAGATTTTTGGTTTGGATTTTCTTTGTTGTTTGTTTTTTTCTTCAATCTGATATTTAAAATTCAAAACAAAGGGAAGATACTTTTAAAGAAGGAAGTTCTAAGTTTTATTATGCAATAGTAAGACTGCTGTGATGTTTTAAAGTCTGGAAATGTTGCATGTAATTGTACGCCCTGTGAGTGGTCTCATTATTTTACCTACAGCAGTTTTCAGTATCTACAGTTAGGCAGGTGTTTCTATGTCTTTCTGGGGCTGGGGACTGCAAGGCTGACCCAGCACCTCTCTTTCTGGGTGAGCTCACCTTATTTCTGTGCCATTGTGAATTTATGTGAATTCACTGGCTTCAGAAGAAGATTTCCTCTGGTTTTATGTTTGTTAGTGTGCTTTTACATGATATACACAAGTTCCTTTCTTTTCCTCTTCCTTTACTGCTAATGGTAACAAAAGTTTAGCTTGTAAGCTTACTTGTCAATAAATAATTACGTCATCGAAGAAAATATTTGAGATCGAGGGTCTAAATTTCCTGTGAAGTTTCTGAATCTCTCTTTACCCTTTCTCACTTCCCCTCTGCTGCTTTCAGGTGCATTCCATTGACTAATGTAAAAGACAGTTGGTGTGACATGCAGCATTGAGGGGGAGCTGACTTGTAACTAATAACGAGTATTTTCTCACACTCTGTCTAGACAGTCAGTCATGTAAACACAAGATGTCTTTAATGGCATCATCTGATGATGTGATATCATAGTCTTCCAGAGTGTGTGTTTCCACAAATGCTGAAGTACTGATTAGGGTAATAAATCGCACTGCTTGGTATTACACACTGACAGTCTTCAAGACAGGGGACAAGCCTGTTTCACTTTCCTTTTGCTAGTGGTGGCAGTAAGCAACAGTTGCAACACCTGAACAAGGGTTTCTGGAGGAAGTATGTTTAAGCATTTATTTTTCATCAGTGGTTTAATATCTGTCTTGGCTGGTTGAAAAGAAAGCAAGGAGTTAGATATTATGTCTGATGACTGAGGATCACTTATTCTTGTGGACACCAGCCATGCTGCTAGGGCAGTCTGAACGGCTCTGGTTCTCACGAGGCAAAGCACCTAGATCTAAATAGGAATGTTTATACCATCTGGCTTATCAGCCTTAGGAATTAATAAATTAGAAGCTCTAACTCTTCTTTTCACTGATTATATGGGGAGTCTAGTCAGCTAATTTAGCTGTCTGTGTTAGATGGGAGAAATTAGCAGCCTCCCTCAGCCTGGAGTGGTACTTGCTGTTGGGAGGGAGTTTGGCCTCCCGTGCTGTTTATCTTAAGGGTAAGGTCTTGCTTCTGTGCATTTGGCCTAGCTGAACAAACTTTTCGTCGTTTGGAATATTGCCACGAGGGGTTGGGCTATTGAATAGGTAAAACAATGCGTTATGGTCGAGCAGTGATTTTGGAGCTTGATCCACAAGGTGAGGAGCAATCTGTCCCAGATTGGCCAACACCACTCCACACTGTAAAGCATCTTGACTTGTGCATGGGGGATTCCTCAGTTTAAAAATAAAGAAGTATGTCCATTACTGCCTCAGTAGTCTTTATGTCTTCTAGTCAGATGTTTAACCATAGAAAATATTGCTTCCTACACCCATGTTTAATTCTTTTTGAGCCTAAAGGATTTCTGGCATGTTTTATAGATATAAGCAATGGCATTTAAAAGTACAGCGCTTTTTTTTTTTTTTTTTTTTACTGGAAGAGTAATTTAATATCCTAAGTAGCCCTGAAGATAAATAATTTATGTTTAGATTATTTCAGCTAGTCTGTATTGGAGACTTCAGTTCTAGTTAATCTAATGGACTCCTGGTATCAGTACTCTCTTTGGTCTTTTCTAACATGGATACAGCTATGCTTTATGCTATTTTTTAAATAATGTTTTAAGTGTGTTAAAAATAAAGAGGTTCATATTTATTTTGCCTTTACCTGTGTGTGGCAAACTACTTATTGCTAATTTAAGACCTTGCAAACTTTGGATTAAAAAATTAAATATGCTTCTGGAGAGCAAGTCTGGAAATTTTAATTGACATTGGGAAAGAAAATGTTTTATTCTTGCTGCTGGTGGAAAGGGCATCTGCTGTGTGTGGTTTGTATGTAAGAGGATACAAACAATACCAATTCGATGTGGATAGCATTTGAGTTTCTTAGAGTTCAATCTAACTTGGTCTGTAGTTTGTCAGATAACATGCAATCATGATAAGGGTGGTCTTTGGTACAAAAAACCAATAACGGGTCAGGGAATCACTGGGAGTCTGCATCCAAAACCTTCCCAATAGTTTCCTCTATAAACACAGGAGAAGTGAAGGGGTTGACTGCTAATGTGTAGGGTTTGTCACCTCTGTAGATTGTAAGGGAGGCCAGGGAGTGAGTTTGACCAGCTCTGATTGTTCTTCATGCTGGAAGCAGTGGTCACCTCTTCGTCACTTCACTTAGGCCTCAATGTTAAGTGATCTGGTTTGGGAACAGCAGTAGTAGTTCCTGTGATGTGAAAGACAACCTCTCAACAAACAGTTTTAGTGTGGAAACTTGTCAACAAAGTGAAGTAGAAAAGAACCAGGAAATAACGTAAACAGCAAACCAGTATTTCCATAATCACTAAGAGAGAGTTTGATAATTAACTGCATTAGTTCAGCATAGATAAAGACATTTTCATGATGGTTGGTGGGTTATTTAGAATAAATCTGCGTTGTCTTCGCCTTTGGTACAGGACAACTGGTACATATTCAGCCATGACAAGGGAACTTGTAAATTTTATTTTCTGGGGGCTTACAGAAACTTTGGGCAGGTGACACTATTTGGCCCTTATCTGTTCTTGCTGATGTATTTAATAAACTATTGTGGTGGTGGTAGATCTAGTTTTAGAAAATATTCTTCCCTGCATTGCTTTGAACATTCCATCAAATTTACGTGATAAAATTTATAAAGCCAGGAAGGGGGAAAAAAGAGGCATTTGAAAAAACAAGGTGCAGTTCTGACAGTTTTTAATAATTAAGTAACTGAATTTATGATTGTTTTGAAACTGTCAAAACATGTCAGGTTATTAAATAAAAGAAAAAAAGATTATTTTTCTAATTTTTTCTCTTTAAATGAAATTATATAGCAAGGCAAGTTTATTTCTTTCAGGAGAAAATAAAACGTCCAAGTGAAGCCAAGACATAACATTTTTGTCTCAACTCTGAGATTAAATTCATGCATCGCTTATTTTTTAATACATTTAGCTATCTGGCCTTTATCTGCAAAGCTGTGAGCATCACACACATTTTTTTGCCAGTCAGCACATCTCACCCTGAAGAACTGAAACAAAAGAGTGTGCTTCTGGTTTTTCAGTTGATTGTAATGATGGTAGGACCAGTCAAGGCACCAGTATGGATGAAGAACGTGATGCAAAGCATTGTCTATCATTCGTCTAATTTACATCATCCACAAGCTTTTCCTATCTATCCCAGGAAACAGTAGCACAGAAATACCTTTCAGCTTTTAGGGGACTGCATTATTCTCAAGGCTTTTGCAGCACATCTGAAGAAAGCTCTGATGTCTTAGCCTGAGGTAACTTGAGTGAACTCCCTGCATGCAGAATTTCTTCTAGCTACTGCATATTAAATGAGAAGAAATGGGTAAAGTAAGTGTGCTTTAATTTATTTGGAAGATTAGCTGGTGATATGAAGTGTTCCAACAATCTAAGCAGAGGAGAACCAAGATAAGGCTGGAGCAAAGTTGTGATATTACTCTTGCAAAAGGATCACCTTCAGTATGTGAACTTCATACCCAGCTTGCTAAAGAGGCAGTAAAATGCCTTGAAAACTTTGCTGCGAACATCCATCACTCCCCTCATACACATTCTCATTTCCGATGGATAATGCTTGCAGGGGTAATGTTTTGTGACAAAAGATGGAGTCTGAGTTTCTGAGCTCATTTCTGATACTGCCTTTCTGCAAATCACCTAGAGAGTAAAAGTTCTGCACCAGGGAACTGGAAGCTGGGTGTTATTTTCTTTCTAGGCCAATAACTTGACCACATCTGGTGCTGACAGAAAGCTATGTCTATATTATGCCTATTTGGGATCAGTTGTTTATAGCACAAAAAAATCCATTGTGTTTAGATTGTTGTTTATTCATTAAGCAAAAGTCAGAAGGGTCAAGAGATGAATAGAATGAGAACTTGTCTGGTCTCAAATTTAAATCCCCAGCATGCTTGGCTGGGAGAGGGTCTGCAGCAGCGTTGTTCAAATGTCATGTGTTACGGCTGCAGCATAGGACTTAAAATTTTCCCTAGGTGTATGGTGTGGGTGGGTTTTGCATTCTTAAGTACTTTTCAGCAAAGGCAATGTGCTGGTTTTGGCTGGGATAGAGTTAAATTTCTTCATATTAGCTGGTATGGGGCTGTGTTTTGGCTTTGTGCTGGAGACAGGCTGTTAACACATTGATGTGGAGCAGCGCTAACAGCATCAAGACCTTTTCTGCTTCTCACACCACCTGACCAGCGAGTGAGTTGTGGGATGCTCAGGAGGTTGGGAGGTCATACAGATGGGAGAGCTGACCCCAGCTGACGAAAGGGATATTCCATACTATATGACATCATGCTCAGTGTATGAAAGTGGGGGAAGAAGAAGGAAGTGGGGGAACGTTTGGGCTAATGGCATTTGTGTTCCCAAACAACTGTTATGTGTGAGGGAGTCATGCTTTTCTGGAGATGGGACTGAACACCAGCCTGCTGAAGGGAAGTAGTGAATGAATTCCTGGTTTTGCTTTGCTTATGTGCACGGCTTTTGCTCTTAAACTGTCTTTATGTCAACACACAAGTTTTCTCACTATTACTCTTCTGATTCTCTCCCCCATCCCAACCGGAGTAAGTGAGCAGCTGTCTGGTGCTCAGTTGCCAGCTGGGGTTAAACCACAACAGGCAGATACCTTGTGCTATTGTCCTGTTCTCCATAGTGGCAGGTCTAAGAGGCAGGAGTTGAGGTTTTCTACAGACACTGCTTTGTAACAGTGCTGAGAGGCTTGACAAGAGCTGAGGGAGGGAAGGTTCTTTACTGACTGATCACATGACATCATTATGGATGGCAGAGTTATGTCATTTGTCCTCCTATGTGGACTTGAGGTTTTCTGTCTCCCAGTTCATCGCTACTGTGACTCAGAACCTGTAGTTGTTACCTACTTTCAAATTCCATTATATCCCACTCAAAAGAATCAAAATCAGTCTGATACCATCTAGGTGATAATCATCAGTATTACATCCTACAGATTCAGGTCTCAATTGACATAATCAGGGTTGCAGGGGCGGGTTCTAATCCTTTGTGTCATATGCAGGTTTGTACTGTCTCTGAATTTAAAGGCAACAAGACAATGGGCTCTTTTAATTTGACAGTTTTGTTTATATTTTTAACATGTTGGCATAGAAGTAGTAAGTACTGTACAACCAACACAGAGCTTCTTCTAAGAATCTTTCGTGCCTGAATATACATCTGGAACTGTTTGCATTAACTAAAAGTAAAATAAATGCCACAGCATATTATACCATACTTTTTTTTATTTAAAAAAGGAAATTGAAAACACACCACTTCTAGAAATGCTTGACATTGAATTTGCTATTGAAATCGTATCAGTAAAGTATTTATATATTCCATATTTTGTTCCATACATCAGCTTTCCTTGATGCGTTAGACTTGGAAGGGTGCCACGTGAGCTGAAATGTTGCCATATATGAAAGACCGCCTTGTTTTAAAAATGGACTAAATCATTTAAGATACAGGAAGTAGAGTAAATCACTTTAAATAAATGCACATCTCTCTTGCTCTGCCCCTGCTGTTGCACATTTTACTTTGTCTCTTCCCTATTTATCTTCAGAAGTTGGCTGCTTACGGTAAATACAAGTGTTCATCTAACAGCTAAATAACTCCAACTATAAAAATTGAATGAATGACTAGGACAGTATAGTTTCATGAACCAAGAAATCCACAGAAGAACTATCATAATTTAAAGTAGGTTTTACAACATTCTTTAATATAAAATGGAGCAAAAAACTTCTGTGGTAAAATCACAGTTCTTAGCCCTATGCTGGAAAAGACATTTAAGAACGTGTATTTCAAAATGTTTGGTTTGGTTATTTTTTCTTTTTTTTAAATAAAAAATATAATCCGAAGCAAATGCAATATATCTCTCCATACTTGAAACATATTTTCTGAATTTATTCTAAGTCTTTTGCTGCACCAGAGGGTTGTGTGTATGGATTAGGACTAGACCATTATTTCACCATCTATCCCCATACTGTATTGATTGTAGCAAACACTACAGAATGAATTACAGATGTCTCCTTTTCCCTTTGGTTTGGAGAACCTCTGGTTTCAGCCCCATTTGATCCAAACTGGGCTACAGACTGTAAGTCTATTGCTGCTTAGAGGGATTCAGTGGAAGAAGTCTGCACCTGGAAGAAGTTACACTCTATGTACTCAGCCTGCTCTCTGAAATATGTGATGTGGTGGGATACTGCTTGTATGAAACTTTTTGTTGTGTCCCTGCTAATTCAGGATTATTATTTAAAATGTCAGAGTCCAGCAGGAAAAAAAAAAGAATTAGAACTAGCTTTGCAAACAGGGAATGTTGTTTGACACAAAAGCATAAAACTTTTTGACTTCAAGAAATTAAGCAATTTTAAGACACAATTTTCCTTTTAAGTTCTTCCAAATTTCAGACAAAGTCCTTTGTGTATGATCTTGTATTATAAAACTGGAACAAATGTACATGAAATCTTACACAGGCAGGTTTCACATGTTAAAAATAGTTTTTCCTGTTGAGGGATACTTTCTTCCTCTCCCAAGCCCTTATCACCTCTGAATGTACTGATACCAGAATATCCACAGAGAGCTTGCATGAAAAATTTCTATATGGAAAAAGCCCTGATGGAATTCACATGGTTTAGGTGAAATTTGGCTAGTGATTTAAATGCCATTCTGCCTTTAGCTTTCGTATTTTCAGGCTGTTTTTCAACAATTAAAGTAGAAAATGTTATGTGTGTGTTTGGTTTTAAATTGAAAAATAATTATTTGTAGAAGCTAGAATCGTAGGCTAAGTAACACTTTTATCAGCCGTGGCTCTGTTTTGTGCTCCATCACCACTACATCCCCTAGAGATCTTCCTCTTAAAAACAGAGCTGCTGAAGTTCTCTGTGGTTGCGGGTGGTGGGACAGGTGGGTGCAGAGCTCCTGTAGCCAAGTGCTCCCAGCCCCATAGCTCCCTCAGAAGTTAGGAAACAGGCTGGAGAGGCAAGGAACAGGTCAATAGTAGCAGTGTGAACAGAATGGTTCCTGTAGGAGATGGTGGAAAGGTGGGTTGTAGAGACTGCAATGGAGCAGGCTGTTCTCCTGGGTGGTGTGTTTATGGTGATGTTTTCCAATCACGTGGAAAAGCTTTTCACTGTATTGCTTCAAAAGCCTTCCCACCGCGCCCCCCCCGGAAACTTTCTGCTCTGACAAGATAATCTTGTACCCTGATTTGAAGTGTTTTGAGGTGTGCTTGAGAGGAGACTTGTATCTCCTTACAGAAGGCAGGGCTAGGGAACTTGAAGACAGCCAGAGATAAATCTGTCTGCCTGCGATCATACAGTAGCAGAGTGGGGTTTAAGGCTTTCAGAGAGGGAGAGGGAGGTTAAGAAAATGGTAAGTGGCATGTAGAGGATTATTTTTAACCCCTAAGAGATCCAGAGGAAAGTAAATAGGAAAATCAAGTCTAATGTCATCAGATTTATATGAGAAGAACAGGAGTCTGTGGATAATTTCAGCAATCTGCAAGCCAGGGTGGCAGACACTGTTAGAGGGAGTAAAAACCAGTTGGACTGCAGTAGAATGGCAAACCGAAATTGGAGGGCAAAACCAACACGCTACTTCCCACTACCATGTTCAATTTTAGTAACATAACATTGCCAGCTTTTTGGGAAAGCCTGCCCCCCTCCCATCTGAGTGAATTTCTGATCAAACCTGATCTTAGAGCAAAGGAGGGGAACAGGAGCAGTGTGGCTGGTTACGGGCTTGGGATCGCTTTTAGTTATCAACAGCTGAATTGGAGGATACAGGCTGTGCCTGCTCGCTGTGAGCAGCAGACTGTTAGAGGAGTTCGATTTCTCTCACTCCTCCTTCCACCCACCTCCATCTCCTCCGTGCCTGTGTCTGCGCTCCCACATGCTTCAAATCTGTGTACCTGGACTGCCTTCCCCAACAGTTCAATGTGAGTGTTAGCAGAATGAAAACCAGATGGACCAGCAGTTCCCACTGTTATCTCCCCACCAGCTCTGGCAAGCTTCCCTTTCTCTCTCCTTTCTTGGCATGGCAGAAATATTTGCCTTTATTTAGGAGGGCTTGGGCTCACTGCTGTGCCTCTATCCCTCTGTTGCAACATGAGCTGAAAGCTATTTATTCCCTTGTTGCTGAGGTTGGTTGAGGTGAGTGCAAGATGAATTCAGCTATTAAGGAAGCAATTAACATTTCAAGACGAGTTTTCATATTTCTTTATATTAAATGAATAGCTTGTTGAAGATCTAGATTTGACTGTTTTACTGTAGTGATATGGAAAGGAAATTTGTGTAGACTATGTTTAAAAACTTGCTTTTGTTTTCCAGCATGTAATAATTTACTGTTGCTTGATTTTGCAAATTAAACCTCACCCGTCTGTGTAGCAGACTTAATTTTTAAGCTAATGGATTTTGGATACTATTCCCCACATAGCTGAGGTTTACTAACCTTTTATCAACACTACAGATCCTATAATACTGTATCTGTATTCCCCTCATCCTGTTCTAGCGGTGTTTTAATGCTCATCTCCTGCAAACTTGTCTCTAAATTTTATACAAAATGAGTCCCTTTCCCTGAGAACTGAGGCATCATCTGTAGGCACTTCTACAAAGGGTGAAGATGTCTTCCAGAATTGCAGTACCTGACACACCGCTTCTCTGAGACGTAATTCCTCAGTTTCAGGCAGCTAAAGATTGGTGTATTTTGTGTGCTGTTAATTTTTGTGGTGATGTCTTTTGTTGTTTGTGTTTGAATTTTTTTTTTAAGCTTTCTGATAATTAAGTGTTTTGAGGCTCTTTCAAATCTACCCTTCCTTATCTAAATGTGTGGATTGCATTTACTTTATCTTGGTGTGTCCCAGGGTAAATTTTATATATGACTATTTGGTTGAAGTTTGTATGTTGTTAGTAAGAACAAGGAAAGCACGTCGCGGAGTGCAGTAACAGAATTTATAGAACGTGACGGACTTTGCTATTGTCTTGAATTAAAACCACAGACTTAGGCGTTTACCCATTAGCAGCAACACTTACTTGTTTTACAAAATAGTTTAATGAATCTTCACAAGACTTGTGGAGAACAGTGTTTAAAATAAATAAACCCAACCCCCCAAGTGAAGCAATGGAAGAATTTGGCTTATGTCCATTAAAAGCTAAACTTGATCTTGCTCAGGTTTACTGAAGATGGCCCACTAAACTCGTGGCATTAAAAAGGAAGCATTAATTTTTCTTTCAGTTGATAAATGTTGTCATGTTTTGCCCCTTCCTGATAAATGAAACATAAGGGTTTGGGTAGGTTTTTAAAAATGTTAACTTAGAGGTTTCCAAAAAAATGTCGGAAAAAGAAGGTGCTTCTATAGCTTCTGTACCAAATCTCTTGCATCTTTAGGTCTTTAGCTGGAAGAGAACTGTTAGTTTTTCTTCCTGGTTTTGCCTTTTCTTTGTTTTGTTTTCTTGGGGAGTTATGCTTCTACTTATCTTGCAGATTTGGAACAGTGAAGTTGTTCTTAATGTGCAAAAGTAAAAACTTAGATGCTTTTTTAAAAAAAACCCACATGTTTGTGTGATGACTGACACTACCATTTTGGCATGTTGTGTTCATTTTTCTGGTGACTGTAAGAATATCCAAGGGCAGGGTAGTAAAGTGATCCAGGAGGCTTGTGGCATTTAACGTAAGTTTCTCTACATGATCATGAAGAGAAGCAATGGAGATAATGGCAGGTGTTACGAAAAAGCGACATGAAGAGAGCTGGCTTCAACCAATAACCTACTCAATATCTCACCTGTACTAAAGAGCTTCAAGTTTTAGTTCTACAAAAGCTGTCATAAGAGGATTTATTAGCTCCATGTATCTCTTCATCTGTTTTTTTCCTCCTGGCTAACATGAGAGTCTTGAAGGGAGGTGGTATTACTGCAGCTCCGGGAGTGCTTGTGAGGTAGCATCTGCACGTGCTAGAAATAAAAACAAAAGATAATGCAGCACTGCTACAAATTAGGTCTTGCCATCTGTGTTACACCTTCTTAAGTAAGGTTTAGATGATGTAATTTGGGAAGAGCACACTGGAGTAGATAATCAGGTGTAATCTTCTGTGGCAGATGCTGAAATGTCTCACTTCTTCCATTAGCTTTTTAAGTTTTTTGTCAGAGGGGATGTGCTTGGGGAAGTAAATTGGTGTGTTCCTGTGGTGTGTGTTGCAGATCGCACTGAGAAGCATTCCACAATGCCAGACTCACCTGTGGATGTGAAGACACAATCCAGGCTGACGCCTCCAACCATGCCACCTCCTCCCACTACCCAAGGAGCTCCAAGAACCAGTTCATTCACGCCCACAACGTGTAATTAGACTTATTTTCTTCCTTTTCTTCCATGTTCTTTCTATTATGTAAGAAACCAAAGTGTGTGAAGGGACACCTGACGTGGCAGATGCAGTGTTTGGTTGTACTGTTATAAAGTAATTAAGAAAACTTAGATCACAACAGATTAATGCATCTTTAAGGTATTAAGACATTCTGCTCAGTTGTGCTGTTACTTCATTGGCGGCTTGGCTGCAGAGTCAAAGAAAGCGAGTACTGGTTTCCCATGTGCTTAATGATGAGACAAGTCTTTCTTTGAGAAGTACAGAAATACTACTTTTCCTCTTCATTTATGCCATTCTTTTGTTTAAAAGATCCCGTTCGCTCTTGTATAGAAACTTGGGGAGGGGGTTGTTTGTTTATATTTTAAAGTGGGGGTAATTCCCAAAGAAAATACTTGTCTTCGTTCCACCTATGACCAAATGAAGAATTCTGATTTAAGCACTATAAAGTGTGCAGCTAATATTGCTATAAAACAAAAAACAAAGACCTTTTATTGTTTTATCTAGAGATTTGTAGTCTGTGACCACTTCTCTAAATCACATGGGGCTGCATCTCTCTCAGTTTATTGGTGTAAACACACAAGAAACTCTACTAGTCTTGATGAAATTACTCTTAGTGTAACTGATATTTGAATCTGGCATGTTGTCTGGACTATTCTTTTCACAGCCATGAAGTGATCCACATTTCTTTTACCAAGATTTAGTTGCAAATTTTTTGGTCTCTTTTATACTGCCTTGTAATAGTATAAACATGAGAATGTGTTTGCATTTCACATTTTAAATAAAACATTTTTAGAACAGTAGAATACATATGCCTAAGCAGAATGAAGACAGCATCTTCTGTTTGTCTTGCTTATGTCTGTTTGGTCCCTTTCGGTCTGTTAAATACCTTATTTAAAATTCACCTCTATGCAGAAGGCCAGCTGGAGGCGTTTGTACTACTTATCCCAGGGAACCCTGTCCTGACAATTTACATTGAACTCAAACAGTGAGAAGGGTTTGTGCCAGCTAGTCACATAAACTCAAATTTAACCCAGTGACCCTGATCCTGCGAAGATTTATCTGTTTAGATTAACTCCAGCACCTGAATCCTCCTAGGAGCTGCTTTGGTCTAAAGTTAAATTGTTTCTAGTTTTTTTTCAGGGTGGTGCTCTTACAGAATAAGCTTTCCAGTGTGATGCACTTTGCACGGTTCAGGGTAATCTTTGGCAATCATAAAAGGAATAGGACAATGTTGTTCTTTAATCACTCTTATAATCCTCTGTCTGCTCACAGGATTTCTGAATATTTGTTTATTTGATTGGAAGGTGTGTGAACCATGGCTGGATTTTTGAGGCTGTGTATATGAAGACAAAAAGTTTAATTCTGATTGCCTTTTACCCTGTCAGATTTTGGATTGTGGCCTTAGCGGTTCCAGTTTGTACAGTAAACAGTCGCTTCTGTTTGAGTGTCTGTTACATCTACAGTGAGAATGCCTGCAGGCCAGGAAGATCATACTTGTTTTCTAGTCAAGAGTATGCTTGTTTTCTTTGGTGTAGATGATTAAAAACTCTTGATGTATAGTAGTTTAAAATTCTAAATACTAAATTCTGTTTTATTAATAATATGGTTTTGGTTTAGCAATGACGTATATCTTTGCCAGCTGGAAAATTCAGACACTGCAGAGAAAGAGATAAAATCATTAGTATGGAATGGGCTATTAAAAAGTTTTAGAGAAGCTAAAATATTTATATGTATCTTTCGTTGTGGGAGAAATTTTACCTGCCTTTCTTCTCCTCCTATCTATCCTAGGTAATGAATTTTGCTGTTCTGTGCTTCTTTGACTATAGCCCCAGGACCTCAGGTTAGAGTAGGACGCGTTCTTATTCTTCCCAGACCTCATTTATCAAGCTCATGATATGATGACTTTTGGCTATGCAACTTCCCAGCAATCACAATGTATTTGTTTATTCTAATATTGTATTCTACTGCAGCGCTTGGAGAGTGTGGCTTAGAGCTACACGTGGAGTTGAACTTGTTGAGGCCAGCTTCTTTCTGTTTCTGCTTTTTCCACTTTTTATTCTCTCTAGCCCACACAGCTAGATAACTAGATAGCCATTCAGATAGCTTTTTCTGTAATACATCCAGCAGGGCTTTTCAGTCACTAGTGCAAAAGCTCCATCAAAAATATCATGCTGATGATTTAAATCTGTTAATAGGCCAATGATTTAAATCTAGTGAAAGGTGTCCACCCTGAAAAAAGACTTGCTGTATAAAAATAAAGAAGGCTGCTGGAGCAAATGACAAAGAGAAAGAGATGTTTGGCTTCAGGGAGGTTGGTCATTAAGAAACACTGAAAGTTCTTTAAGTTGCTAGCTTGCCATGCTTATGCTTTTAAATAGGAAGTAATGTAGGTAATGCTCCTATGCATTTTTGAGTGTAGACAAGTTCCTGAGTTTTGGTGGTTTTTTGAGATGGGTTCTAAGTGACTTCCCAAAAAGAAATCGGCGAATTTCTGCAGGGTAGTGATCAGCCGAGTGTGGCTGCTGCTGCATATAGTCACATGCTGTGTGCTCACACCTGCCAGTGCACTTGGTACATTTGCATTTCTAGGGAGCCATCTTTTTTCTCGCCATTCGCTGTCATTTTGGTGAGTCAGATTCAAACAGCCTCAACAGTGTGTTTGACTGTTGCAGTTCCAAGTATCCTGGGTGGAAAAGGATGTCTTCAGTTTGATTCTCTGCTCTCTTCTGGGGAGTGGATAAAAGTCACGCTGAAATCACTGCCAAAAATTAACTGTTGTTTTCTTCAGTATGTCTGCATGAATCTCATTGCCATAAATTTTGAACATTTAGTACTTCAGATAATTATTCTCACAGCAGCCTTACAACAGGAGGGAAATGTTTTCTCATCCTTTTTTAGAGTTATGGTATTGGCACATAAAAGCTGATTTGCTCGTGGTCTTGGAGAAGTCTTCTGAAGTCTAGCTTCTTGCCATAGCTTCAAGGCTTCAGGCCACAGTGAGCATGGCATCATATGTACCTGCACTAACAACTTCATGTGCTCCTTGTGTTAGCAGCTAGGAAATCTGTATCAGAAAAAATAACCTTCTTATTGGGTGGTGTAATGTTAAAACATGAAACTCTTGACACGGCTGTCATTTGTGTGTACAAAATACAAGTAAAAATATTCAGAGATAAACCGTGAAATACGTCTGCACAGTTATTTTCTACCCCAAAGAGCAATTTTTTTCTTCTTTCTTCAGTCATACATGCTCTTTCTCTCTCTGTTTCCCTCCCTCTCTTTTTAAAATCCTCTGACAAAAGGCTGGTATTCAAATGATGATTTTCAGGTCCAGAAGCATTTCGAGGAGGCTGCATGAGAGGCAGCTGCTGTGACTTCCAATCTACACACCAATCAGTACTAGCTGTTGAGAAATAGATATAAACTGAAGACTGTTGCTCTGTCAAAAGGCTAATTATCCTTGATTGTGCAACTTAATTAATTTTGAGGTCAAGCACATTAAACATAAGTTGATGGATTTTCCCTGCTGTCTCCTTTCTATCTCTCTCTTTCACCTTCTATTTTATCCTCCTTTCTCTCTTTTTCTTTCAGTAACCAATGGCACTAGCCATTCACCAACGGCGTTAAATGGAGCTCCATCTCCTCCTAATGGCTTTAGCAATGGGCCGTCCTCTTCCTCTTCCTCTTCTCTGGCTAACCAGCAGTTACCGCCAGCTTGTGGAGCTAGGCAACTCAGCAAACTGAAGAGATTTCTTACAACCTTACAGCAGTTTGGCAATGACATTTCACCAGAGATTGGGGAGAGAGTGCGTACCCTTGTGCTAGGACTCGTGGTAAGCAAAAAACCCAATATAATAACTGTGATCTTTTTCTCTCCTTTTCCCTCTTTTATACTTGACGGGTTTATTTTATAAAAGAGCAAGTCACGTATGCTGCACATCATACTTCTAGCAAACATGCAAGAATGAAGCGCTGTCTCTTAGTGCCACAGCGAACATTGACTAGCTGCCTGTGAGTGGCAGCTATTCCCAACCAAATATGGGCTTGACACGTTTTGCCAGTGTAGCGTTATACTGTAATGTTGATAAAGGGATTTTGTTCTGTAATGGCTGCACCTCTAATGTAGACACACCTTGAATTACATAATGTAGTAAAATACAATTTGGCTTGTCTGGTTTAGTTGGCTGGGGAGAGGAGGATGCCATTACACATATAATGGCAGAATACTGATTAAAAGGATTAGCTGAATAGATGTTTGGACTGCAGTTATATAATGGAATACCTTTCCACAGTAACCTTTAAACCTGCCAGTGAGAGACTTGATGGTGCATTACTGCTACTTAAGTCACCTTATTTATATGGTTGTCTTTATGCAATTACATGGCTGAATGAAAATTTTAGCTTTTTCTTAACTACATCAGTCAAGTTGGGTCACTGTTTTACAGACAAATTGTTGTGAATCTGGACCAGGATTCTTTTTATTCCCAGTAAAGCCTCCTCTCTGCCAGGCATTGTTGTCTCCCATGTATCTCCTTCAGCAATAATTAGATGTACCAAGAAAAATGCTGTTGTGGTGCTCTAATTTACATCTGTTCTGAGCAGCTGCAGTTGCCATTGACTTCATTTGGAGCAAAGACTGCCAGCACTGTTTAGTGCTAGGGCTTGTACCTTCACAAAACACTACCTGACAGCAGTGGCTACCCCTTCACTTGAGTCCATGTCAAAAGGAATTTTAATGTAGGCAGCGTAACTTCAGTAAGTCCTACTCTCCTTTTGCTTCCATACGCAAAATGCCTGTTAAATGTGGTTTTGCTTGTCACATGGTTCTCTGTGGAAAGGGGAACTAGTAAAGAAACAAAGGACGGCTCTGGAAGCATCTAACTTACCTTGATTTTTAAGTCAAAAGTACATCTTCACTGTTAATTGCAGTTGATTTCTACTTTCACCTGAGCTGTGTTGAGCAAATTAAGAATCTTTTCCTTGGGAATATCCACATAGCACGTTATTCCTTTGGTCAGCCCTGTGCAGCACGTGGTCTTCATGATTATGCCTTCAGTTGCAAAGTAATGATTTTCTTACACAGCCTAGAATGTAGTAAGCATTTCTCTTTATAAGTACAAGTCCTCTTTATAAGTCCTCCTCAAACAGCAAGGAATGTGTCTTTTAAAAGTGAGAGGGTATTTTTGGTTTTGTTGTGGGGTTTTTTTTTTGGTTGGTTTTTTTTTTGGTGTGTGCATGTTAATTACCACTTCTGCACTGGGAACAAAATTACAAGAGGCTTCAATAGAAAATAAATGTTGAGAAAGGCAGCTCTCTTTAACCGATGTTTGAAATGTGAAAGCATTCCCATGCTTAGCACCTGAGAGCTTAAACTGTACTCTAAGCAACAGGCACTGAATGTCTGGGCTGCTGGTGGTTTCCTTTGAGTATTTTAATAAGGTAATAATTTAATATGTGGCATGCTTTTCTTTATCCTCTTACCAATAACAAGAACGAGTTATTAAGCAATTTCAGAATGCTTTGGTTACTGTTTTTCTTGCTAAGTGTTTTCATTATTTTGTCACCAAGACAGAATTCTTTTTCTCAACAGAATTCTACTTTGACAATTGAAGAATTTCATTCCAAACTGCAAGAAGCTACTAACTTCCCACTGCGACCTTTTGTCATCCCATTTTTAAAGGTATTGCACAGTTCAGTGATCTGGAAAGTATTTCAAACCGTAGTGTTGCTAGGTCACAGATGTGTGTGTTACAGTTTTTCTTTTTTAAGAGACTCAGGGAAATGAATAACATTTAAGGGCTTTTTTCCATTGCTTAGTGCATGGAACTTGACTGAGTGGTTTGGAGATCATTCCCGTCTATTCACAGGAACTGTCAGTTCCCAAATTCTATAATCACTGTTGTTTGTTTTATATTTTTAATTTGTAGGTGTAGAATAACTCTTGAGACTTCATTATAAGTATAATAATGTTACGTACTTGCAAAAAGCCAGAGTTTTGCAAACTTTGCATGATTCAGAGTAAGGAGATGTCAGGAATTCCTGCTACCAGCCCTTTTCTACATTGCTACCTATTATTAGTAAATGATGAGATTATGACACTTTGCCACACAAGGAAAAGACTATTTCTTTTGATTCCAGCCACCAGTACAAATACGGTGTCTTAAGAAGCCTGATGACTGTGTGCACTGGTTTATGCTAATGAACCTTTTATTAGAAATTAAAGATAAAAATCTCATCTAAAATCCAATTAATAAAATGCAACACAGGATGTGCAAAATGGGAATCAGGGAACCAACATCTTCTTTGAAGTCAGGAAGTTATTCTGCCTTTCACCTGTCAGTAACTACTTCCTCTGGACTGCTGTGATCTCTGAACAGCCTGTGTTGGCCTTCTCAAAGTATGTTGTGTTCTATTTTCATTTGGTTTAACTGTGGAGATGAATTTTCCCAGAGATAAGGTATTTATTGTTCCCATCTTGTTTCTTCCATTGTTAGTGTGTGGGTAGACAGTTTGCATTATTTTAGTCAGTGTGTAAAGTATTCCTAGCTATTCTGTTGTCCTGAAGCACTTGTATCCTCAATGGGTTTGCTTTCATGTGTTTTCAGTTCTTGGTTGTCTGTGTCACATGAGTTCTGTGCAGATACTATAGCTGTTACCTTGGTACGTTGCCAGATGGTTTCCTTTTGGAATTGAATATGCTCTTCCAGTTGCAGTTGTATCAACTCTGATATTCCCACTTAAATAATTCTGGTTTATTTTCATGGCATCTGGTTTGTTTTTGTTTTAAAAGCTGCTTCAGAATTGGCTTTGGTGCCAGGAGCTTGTTAGAAGTTGGAGTTTATCATTCAGCCTGCAA